>NC_140585.1:156833989-158310485 GCF_964204655.1 Triturus cristatus | reverse complement strand
TAGTCATGGAGTTGTTATTAGGCCTGGGCGGCAAATTCCTTTCCGTTCGCGGAATTTGCGGAATTTGGGTAATTTCGCGTTCTGCGGAGAACGCGAAATTGCCCAAAATTCCGATTTCCGCGACTTCGCGAAATTTTTGCTTGTTCGCGTTCTCAAAATGCGTGTTCGCGAGATATTTCTCCCCGAGCACGCAAACAGCGATTGTGAACAGAAAAAAGCATCGCGAACAAGCAATTCCGCGTGTTTTCGCGGAATTTCTGCGTGTTCGCGGAGATTTTTTACCGTTTCGCGGAGATTTGCGTAACGCGATTACGCAAATTCCGCCCACCCCTAGTTGTTATAATTGGTTGTAAGGTCATGGACATCAGTCATGTCTGCTGGCGGAGGCAGCATGTTGTTGCTGAGGACTGCCAAATCCTTGAGGTTTATGTTGCAAGTGTTTCTTTTCCATTGTTTGGGTTTCTTAAGTTGGGGTTTATGGGTCCTCATTGGTTCGGAGATGAGGAAGGTTATGCAATGGTGGTCTGTCCAGTCACATGGGACGATAGACACAAGTCTGATGGAGTTTTTCCTAGTAATGTCTAGATCCAGGGTAACACCCAGGTTGTGTGTAGGGCTGTCACAGATTTGGTCCAGGTTGAGGTCCACCAGAAAGGTTTTTAGGCTATTAACTGAGGGGCCATTGTGGTCATTCCAATGAAGGTTGAAATCGCAGAGGAATATTTGGGAGCAGTGTTGCCCTATGTTGGAAGTGATGCTCTCCATGATTTGTTTGATGAATGAGAGGTTGTCACCTGGTGGGTGGGATAGCACATGTAATTTACAAAGGGGTCTGTTGTTGCCCACAATGTTTATGCATAGGTATTCGCAAGTGGAAAGTTCGATGGTATGTAACTGATTCACCATAAGGTTATTGCGGTGTATGCGGTGTATACAGGCAATGCCACCCTAACCTGATTTGCAATTTAGGAGCACGCACTTCAGGGGAAGTTTGGTGTACGCTGAGGTTTTCTCTATCATGGGTACTGGTTTGAGGTTTGCCATATTACATCTCTATAGTTTGGTCTATGTAAAAATCAGGTGACTCAAATTGATTTATTCTTTATAAAAAGGATCCCATCCACAAGGAGCTGTTACAAGGATGTCAGCTAGGCTCTTAGTGATGCACAGAACCCTTTCACATCATAACATTCCTAAGCACCTGGCAACAGGTGTAGAACCTTAAGATGCCACAGTCTAGTTTATCGGTGTGGATTTGAGGCAATTGTTAGGATGGGATTCAGGCTATATGGGATGTTGTGGTGTGCAGTATTATATGTGAGGAGAAGGGAGTAGATGTTGTTGTCTTGATCTTGACCGGTTTAGAGAAGGTGATGGGGTAGGGTGTAGATCGCAATCTTGTGATGGGGGCGAGATGATAGCTGACCAATTGTAAGTGTTTGTTGGTAGATATGAGTGGTATATGTTGTTTTTGAGTGGAGGGGCATATTACTAACTGGAATCTTTGTGTGCCCCCTGTTGTAGTCCAACTCTGTTCTGATGGTTTCACCAAGTCTGGACTCTATTGCAGCATGAAAGCATGAGATTGTGGGTTGAGGCAGAGTGTCTGGAGGTGTGTGGGTGATCTGTGTTGTGTTGTTGGTCTGGTTTTTGTCAGGAAGGGTATTTGGGAGAGAGCGTTGGGTGGCAGAGCTTTTGGGCTCGGGTGGGGTTGGGCTGGTGGATATGCTTTTGTCATTGTGTAGCGCTGTGGCCCTTTTAGTAGTGGTGTTATGAGGGCATGAATTGGTGTGGTGAGTCGGGGAGGACTCTACTCAATCAGGAGGAGTGGCAGAGTTTGAATTGTGTGGTCTGATTGCTGTGGTGGGGTGGGGGGAGAAACGGGTGGACTGTCTAAGCTGATAAGTTGTGAGAAAACAAAATGTGTGGCTCTTGCTGGTCATATGTAGACCTGGGGTGATATAGAACCCCAGGTTATTATTAGGTACCACATGTTTGATGATAGGGAAGAATTAATTGAATAAGTCCAGGTTGTGGACAGATGACTGGATGAGTATAATCCAATTGATGAAAATGGAGATGGTAATTTTGCATTGAGGGTCGGTGAGGAGGCCACGGATAGTCTTAGGGTCTGTGAGGTTTTCCTGGATATAGAGAGCATTGAGTAGAGGGGTTTCCTCCATTGAGCTCTTTTTTGTATAGAAAATTAGATAATTTGTTATGGTTCCTTTAGATGTGCAGAAGTATGGGTCAGATATTATGTTTCTGGGTGCAGTTTGAGAAGTCTGTGTTTGAGGGTATTGGAGGCCTTTTTCGTAAGACTGGGTGGGTATTCTTTTGGAGGCATTGAGGCCATCAGATTCCAAGTTGGTGTCAAGTGAATAGTGTGGCACGGGATTCACGTCTGATTGGAGCTAGAATGATCCTCAAATGGTTGCCATATTCATAGTAGATATATAAATGGGGGAGACTTATGATCTATGCTTTCCCTTCTGGTCTGAAAAACTATTTCTGATGAGCTTGTTGATAATGGGAATGCAGGCATGAAATACTGTTAGGAGAGGTAGGTATTGGGGTTGTGACTGCTAGCATTAGAGCAGTTAGACTCGATTTGCACAGGATAATACAGATAACAGAAGGGTGTGTTCATGAAACCCGTTCAGGTAAACGTATTAATATTGTAGCAATAAAATTCCTCCATTCAGCAAAACAATAGCACCTATGCTCCCCAATGTAGAATAGGAGGAGACTGTAAGTCAGTTTGCTTTTAGCAATATAGGAAGATTATAATAGGCAAAGAAGGACATTCCAGAGAACTGCCTTAAGTATGTAAGAAGAACACATCCTATGTGAAGTAAACATAAAGAAAGGCCAGATTCATGCAGCAGAATTGCTCAATAAAGGGGAATTGCCATGACTCTGCATAGCAATTCCTTAAAAGAACCAGGAGCACTTCAAGAGGGCGGCATGTCGTGACAGGCAGAAGCTCTTGTGGATGAAAACATGCCTACGCAGCAGAGAAAACCCCTGCAAAAGCACTAAAATGAAGGCGCTGACCTTCCGATGCTTAATTCTGCCATCAGAATGTAAATAAATGGGCATTGTGCGGTGGGCCTGAAAGGAACGGTGGAGCCAACTGCGGGCTTCAGGGTTTTGCAATGTTGCTCTGGCATGCCTGCGTCTCAACAGTTTCATTTCTAACAGCCACTTTTAATAGACTGCTTTCGAGAATCATGAGAAATGTGAAATAAATCTAACTGCACAATTGCTGTATTTTCACTATTTTCAACCACTTTATGAAATTTACTCATAGAGGAGTCAATATACGCAGCCCAAAGCTGTGTTTGTAGAATAAACTGTTGAATGCTCACAAGCAAGCATAAATCACAATTCACTATATCACTCCTCTCCCCATTTGAATAAAGTCTACATATTACTTTCTGAATATGATGTATTAGTATAACTGTAATTAGTATGACTGTGTCAGGACAACCTCAAACTATCCCGGTTTATCATATACTTAACAATAGAACATTGAGTAAGTGCAGTAAAAGTTCAGATGACCACCTATCACCCTGTTTTCTCATAAATGATACCCGTCATCCTGACGCTGATCAGGAAAAAACTGAAAATACTGGAAACAGAAATACAAGTGTTGGAACAAAATTAGGAGATTAGGTTACTGCTGAAATAAAACTTACATGCTCAGTGTTTAGTAATGCTTTAATCTGATAATATTAACATTGCTCAATGGATTTTATCTTAATCTTAAATTTGAGAAATTCTAAGAAAGCCCTAACTCCATTAATACAAACTTATTTGCACTGTAAACTCTGATAGAGAACAAGCTTATTTGAGAAAACTGACATTTGGTTCTACATTCTATTATTATAAACCTATTGTGTTCTATTTTTTTCCAACAGAATATATACACACAGAGAGGAATGATGTACACAGAGGAAGAAAACTTCCAGAGCTATATTTTCAAACCAACCTTGGACATTGTAATATCAATGAAAAAGTTATGGATTCCAAATTGAAATAGGAAGGGTGTATTTGTCTTTTCTTTCTTTCCTCTTTTATCCTTCCCATTTCCCCCTCAAAATTAATAAAGTACCTTTCATTAAAGGCGTATTATATTACAACATGATTCAAAAAAGGTAGGATTATTGGTAACAGAAATATTAATCTTATTTCATCATCAACCTTCAAGCCATTAAGGCTATTTTAGCCGGAAGCTGGAGCGAACGAGCAGCGGACGCGCGCAGCGGGCACGCCGACGGCACGCCTGAGGCGCGCCAAAGGCAAGCCCGTCTGCGCCCGTCCGCGCCCGGTCCGCAACCAGCGCCAGCCCAAATGTCGGCCCAACAAGCAGCACAGAGACACGGCGATCATATTCTAGCCTTCAGCTGCATGAACTAAATAGTAAGCTTCATCACTCTGGATGCATCGGTATATTCCCGAATACACTACCCGGAATAGACCAGATATTCTGCCCTAACTGTAGTTCAAGAATACTATTATACCACTACCACGCATCTATGAATACACAGTTCCAGCATAAAACAATCAGGGGAGAGCATGAAAACAAGACGTTTAAATGCCTCCTGTTAAATACTAGGTCTCTAGTCAAACACAGTCTGGAATGTGCGCAGCTCCTGGAAAAAGAAGATATTAAGATAGCTTTTTTTACTGAGACTTGGACGAACGAGGCCTCACGTCCAGATCTGGTCAAGGCCACACCACCTGGGTATAGCTGCCACTCTCTCAATAGGGCGAACAAGAAAGGAGGGGGGCTCGCAATAATTTTTCATGAATGTGAAACACTGGATTTCTATTTCTATCCCTCCCATCGTAACACCTTCAAAGGGACCTTAGTCTATCGGCCTCCCGGCCCTAAATCTCAAGCTAGTAGCTGGGTTGAAAATGAACTGGGATCAAGATCGTACACGATCTTAGGGGATTTTAATTTTCATTTAGAAAAAGAGGGAGACCCAGACAGTAGTACACTAATTGAAATAATGAATTCAATTGATCTGAAACAGTTGGTCCCGGGGCCCACACACAAAGCAGGGCACACCCTAGATGGAATCTTTTCCAACAATGAACAACTTAACTTTACTGATACCTATCCTGTTATTTGGTCAGACCATAATGCAGTGATATTTTCTGTCACTTCTCCTCCTTCAGATCCAATACAGGGTAAGACGATACATAGGCTATATACATAGGCTATATCGCCCCTGGAATAAGGTAAGGGGACAGGATTTAAATAATTTGCTACACGGCACCCTTCCTACCCCTCCCACCAATTTAGACGAAGCGACCAAATGCTATTTTAAGTGGTTGGAAGCCGCCTGTAACAAACTGGCCCCCCTAAGAAAAAGCAGGAACACTAGGAAACCCTAGGAAACGACCAACAGGCACTCAGGGAAACAAAACTCCGTTGTAAAATGCTTGAAAGAAACTGGAGAAGGAACTACGATGAAGTAGAGAAAACACTATATAAAGAATGCCTTAAAGAATATAAAAATCTGGTGTTCAAAACGAAACAAGATTTTTTTGCCCTTAAATTCAATGAGGCAAAAAATTTGTCCAAAGAATTATTTAAAACAGTTATGATGTTGGCTCATCCTGTCCCCCCTCCTTTAAACCTCTCTCAAGAGCTTTGCGACAGGATAGCCAACCACCTTTTCGACAAGGTCAATGTGATATTTTCCACCTTTTCACAAGTATCTAAAAATTCCCATCCGAGCAAGCTAGATCAGAATAATCAGAGTTTTTTATCAAGTCAGTTACTCCAGTTTGCCCCTATCTCAGCTCCTGAAGTAGGGAATGCCCTGACTAAAATCAGATCAGGATCTCCGCTGGATCCATGTCCTGCACCGGTGCTGAAACTTGCACCTGAACCAGTCACAAAATATTTGGCATATGTAATCAATGCCATGTTTACAAAAGGACACTCCCCTTTAGACTGGAAAACAGCATCTATCCTCCCACTTCTAAAAAAACCTCAACTCGATAATAATGATCCTAACAACTTCAGGCCTATTTCCAGGCTCCCGTTTCCTGCCAAAATCGCGGAAAAAATCATGAATACCCAACTTAGCAATTTTCTGGAGGCAGGTCGGGCACTGGATCCTACTCAATATGGCTTTCGAGCAGGACCCAGCACCGAAACGGCTCTCCTTAAATCGACGGAAGAGATCAGAGCCACCCTTGATCAAGGAGGAAAAGCAGCACTGATCATGTTGGATCTATCAGCGGCCTTTGATACGGTCCATCATGGGTTGCTGATGGACCAATTAAAGGAAATTGGAGTCCGAGGCATGGCCTGGAACCTGATCAACTCCTTCTTGAAGGATAGAGTACAAACGGTTACTCTAGGCGACTTCTCTGCCAAATCCTTCTCCTTCCCCTGTGGGGTCCCGCAGGGCTCCTCCATCAGTCCAATACTCTAACGTTTATGTCAAACAGCTAGCCCCTCTGGTAGAATCCTTTGTGTTCCATCTTACCTCCTATGTCGATGATACCCAGATTGTGTTGTCTCTGCTTCCGGGAAGACAACAGAACATCTGCTCTGGATTCAATGACTGTATGACAGAGGTTGGCAAGTGGATGGCTCAAAACTGCCTCAAGTTGAACTCCAGCAAAACAGAGGTGGTTCTTTTTGGGAATGATCTTAACTTTTGGACTCCAGAATGGTGGCCAGATTCTTTAGGACCACTCCCGCCACCTAGCAGGAAAGTTAAAAACCTAGGGATAATGCTAGATAACCAGCTATCCTACAAAGATCAAGTTAATGCGGTGGTGTCTGCCACCTCATTTACTTTAAAGTCCTGCAAAAAATTCTGCCCCTACTTCCCAAAGAGAGTTTAAGAACAGTGGTATCAGCTCTTGCCCTCTCAAAACTGGACTACTGCAGTAGCCTTTACCTAAATATTCAGGAAGGGCTATTGAATAAGCTCCAGTTACTTCAAAATGCAGCTGCTCGACTCATCTCTGGGATTCCAAAGTACGCTGCCATCTCACCCGAAATCAAAAAATTACACTGGCTTCCAGTAAAAAAACGTATTTTGTTTAAAGCCATGTGCATTGTACTCAGGTCACTTCAGGGTGAGGGACCCTCATACCTGACCAAGCACATTCGCTGGTACACACCCAGAAGAGCATTACGCTCTGCTGAGGCCAAACTGGCAACAACCGTACTAGCGAAAAAACCCGAATTGGGGTGGCCGGAGCTTTCTGGTTGGAGCTACTAAGGCCTGGAACGCGTTACCACAACACCTTAGAGGCACTTCTAACCATCTCAGTTTCAGGAAGGCACTAAAAACATGGCTATTTGCGCACTAATAGGTGTCTACGACAACCTACTCAGCTGAAGGAGAACCATACCCTAGCGCCAGGACACCCACGGGTAACAGATGCGCTTTATAAATTTTATAACATAACATAACATAACATGAGGATTATTTGATATTCGATTTAATAAGATTTTATAATTTCTTTCCACCATTTAGAAAATGCTGGTGGCTCTTAATCTTTCCATTTTTATGTTATTAACTATCTGGCAACTGCCATAGGGTAGAAGGTTAGCACATCTATAACAACACTCAATAAAGCTGTGCTTGGTTCCTATCTAAACTTGGTGGATATTATTTTGCTTAGGGCCTGATTTAGAGTTTGGTGGATCAAGTCATGCTGGTGGAGGACTTTACATCCGTTGCCCTACCTTTATTCTGCCTTTAGAGTTCTCTGCAATCTGGCTGTGAACTCTAAGGTCCTGAATGAACTGCTATTGTGGTGTTTCATTCAAAGTCATTTAAATGCTTGGTGTGCGTCCACCATTGGTGATGGTCACTTCCACCAAACCTTTAAAAGTTTTCACTTTTCGAAAACAAACTCTTCCTTTTTTACTAGCTCTCACCACCAGCATAGTGCTGGCAGTGATGGACAGTAAAAAAAGCCATCTGATTGCCTAGTCTATATAGGGCACACATTCAGATGACTTTACTTCAGATGGCCAGTACTCATGTGCCATTAGAGGAAGGTACAACTGAGTAAATTTTACTCCATCGGAGTAAACCTGTTTGTCTACTAGACTCAAAATTAGGCAGAAAAAACGGAGAATTTGTTGGTAGACAGGGTACTACTTCACCTTTACAATGGAGTACCCTGTCCAACAACCTCTAAATCAGGCCTTAGTCTTGGAAAGATGAAGATTCAAAATTCAAGGGACAAACATATGTAATGAATCAGCATTCTGAGAAAGTCATCTTTAGCATAGTTTGATTTAATTGTACCATAGGTTTATTTTACCCATCTATGTGATCTAGTTGCATATTATACGATTTGTTTGGCTCTTGATTCTAGTAGGAGTAATAATCTTATAATTCTTAAATAATATAACTGAAAATTGATTTTTAATAACATCTATTGATAGTCAGTTACACTACTTATTTGTCCACTCTGACTAATAACCCAACAAAAATACACTAAAGAAGCATATAATATCAGTTGAACAATTTTATACTCAGTCAGTATTTTGGGGGATTATTACGAGTTTGGTGGTCTAAAGACGGCCAAACCTGTGCTTATGGTCCCACCACTGTAACCTAGGCAGTGTGACCACCTGATTACAAGTCTAGAGGTAGGACAGCCACCAGCCGGCCGCAACCCCGCAGACACTGCCAGGATCCTGGATCACGTGGTGCTGGCAGTGTTCAGAGTGGGGAGGAATGGCGGCGGTGCAGAGCCCAGCACCGCTGTCCATATTAATTCTTGCCTTTTGGCAAGCCTTTTCATGGCAGTAAAAAAGGTAGCGTAAAGGCAAGTACGGGGCCCCAAACAGGGCACAAGTTGTTTTAGCCCAGGGGGTTGTGCATGGGGACACATGTTATGCCCCCTGCAATTGCACTTTAGTTCATGCAATGTGTGCCATGCATGACATGGTGCATGATACTCATTGCACGGGTGTACAGACGGTGCACTGCACCACATCGGCATCCTCTGTGGCTTCACTTAATGGACAAGCCATACCACTGTAGTGTGACCACCGACCTCAGACCACCGGCACGGCAATCCACTCATAATGCGGCGTATATAGTTTCATGGCGGCTGGCAATCGGACCACCAAGGTCGTAATATGCCATTTAATCTGATTGGTCCCCAATGATAAAGTGTCTTATCTGTAAATATTTGAAAGATTTTTTGAGCTGCAAATTGAATTCATTTGATAGATTAAAAAATCAATTCATTGTTTGTTATCTCCTAATCTTGTAGCCCTTCTTGGTACCACTTTCTGAAATTGCTATTCTTTAGTATATTTTGGAGTTCGGAGTTAAATGTCAGATGTGTTTAAGATGTAAAATTCTGGGCTGTTGTATTTTGTTTAATTTCATACCGGATTTACCCTAGGATATATATAGTCTTAATCCTAAACTTCTTGAAAAAACGTTGGATCTCCAAATTTACCAGTCGAGCAATGTTTGTCACAATTAAATACTTTTTTGATTTGAGTAATGTGATAAATTATTAGTTAAATACATTATAAGAGTATACCTTTGCAAGCCCAATAGTACTATCTCAAATTTGGTAGTGCCCATCTGCTTCTTTTAATAGGTAGTTTGAGTAATCTAATTAATCTGCGTGATAGTTTACTATGCCATCTAGAGTTATATTACAGCCTAATTTTTTTATTATTTGGTTGTAATGAACAATGGAAATGCCATAAATAGGTAGAGGAATTTAGGGAAAATATATACTTTAATTAAATTATCCTCCCAACTAACGATAATGGAAAGTTCTTCTGTCTCTTTATTTGTATCTTGATGGATTGGAATAGATTGGAATAATTATACTGGAAGCATAATCCTGTATTAGAAGCAAACATAATCCCTAAGTATTGTGCTTTTTGAGTGACCCTTGCATCTTTTCTCTCTGTCCCTCCTGCCAACACAATTGTGTTCTTGCCAGTATTCAATTTATAGCAAACACAAGGAGATGATGGACGGAGGACTGAAACATTTCAGACTCTCACCCCCAGTCACGGATCTGGGTTGAAGCTATCATCATTCTTTAGATCACTTTGCCACCCCAGTTCAGACCCAGCGATATGCGAATCAGTGTTGCGCCTGTGCCTCATGGGAACAGTCCAGCCCAAACTGCCAAGCCAGGTCTTCCCTGGACCGGAAACAAGCATCCTGGGACCGGTTTCGGGGTAACACCCCTCTTCAGCCAGGCCAGCTTGAATCTAGTGGCAAAGTAAGCAAGTGACCCACGCCTGGGCATACCCTGCCAACTGCGGGCGAACAAAGCAAACACAAGGAGATGATGGACGGAGGGCTGAAACTTTTCAAACACTCACCTCCAGTCATAGACCTGGGTTGAATCTATCATCGTTCTTCAGCTCACTTTGCCACCCCAGTTCAGACCCAGTCATATGCAAATCAGTCTTGACGCTGTGCCTCATGGGAACAGTGGAGCCCGAACTGCCAAGCCAGGTCTTCCCTGGACCGGAAAAAAGCATCCTGGGACCAGTTTCAGGGTAACACCCCTCATCAGCAAGGCTAGCTTGAATCCAATGGCAAATTTAGCAAGGGACCCACGTCCAGTGTATTTAGATAGGGATGTGTGTAAGAAACCCACAGGTGGTTGCTTTAATGCTACATTTGTTCCAGTTATCTGCACTTTTTTCTCGACAATGGCACTTATTTCAGACAATCCACCACATGATGGCACGGTTAGTTTATTTTTAAACTGAGCACATCCAAATATTGCTTACAAATTCAATAAAAGTGTAAATTAAAATACCAATCCCTCATTCAAGCCATTCTTATAGCTTTAGTCACCTGGAATTGTCCATACGATAACATTTATTGGAGTGTTTTGGGTATAAGATAACAGTGGCACTATCATTTGGCTGCAGTCGCAAGTTGCACAAGGTGCAGTGGCCAGCTGTTAAATAGTGCTGGCCATGGCAATTATTCTTTTTACAAATCAAGCCCTGGCTAGTTGGGAATGTCTATGCACCACCCAGGGAATGCTTTCTTGATGCAAACTAATGCAAAACAGTGCAAAGCACAACTTTTCTTTTCTTAATGATACTATTCAATGTAAATTCGAAATAGCTTTGGATACCAAATCCCACCTTAACTTTTTTCCCTGGGTTTACATCACAAAAGTTGCACAATCCCTGTGCAAAGTGTTAGTAAAAAGGGCCTCAAAGTGTGATGTTTGGATATCCTAGTTTATTAGAAATGTCCCCTAAGGAGTGAGTTGTTTGAATCTAAATTTGTAATTAAATATAATCAAAGGAAGCCCTTGTAGCCCGATCATACATCCGTCTGTTATCCTGCCAAATCGGCCTTGTTACAGGATTCAGTTTCGCCACAGGGATCTCCCGTATCCTCCACCACCCCAAAGAGGAGGAAAACAACCATATTGGAGCTGGTGAAGAGACGGCGAAGTGAATGCAGGGAGGGAGCAGCCCTGCTGGCTCATCGAGATGGAGGCAAGGCTTTAAGTGGGCTGGGTCTCACCGGTGCTGAGCACCGGCAGTTTTTTAAAGGGGGCCTCGAAATGGGTCTCTATTGGGCTCTGTTTTATGCCCTGGCAAAGGCAGTCCATTTTCTTTCGGACTGCAGTGACAGCAGGCACATTGGTGTGCGCGTGCTCACACTGCTAACTTCTCACTAGTGTGCACTGCTCACAATGCTCACTTCTCACTAGGGAAGTTACAGCATGATCTCATGCCAGGTGAGCATTGTGGGGGGAAGGGAAATCCTTTAGAGAGAGTTATTTTCTCTCTGGATTTCCCTTCTCTTTTTGAAACAAAGGAGCAGCAACATTGTTGTGGTGTCACCAGGGCTTTGAGTCGAGGCTTTTTCAATATTATATACCAGCCATAGTTGCTGCTCATTTATCTTATGCAACTAACAACCATTGACAAAACAAATAGTCCTGACTTGTTGTAGGTATGATGTTACTTGACAATGACAGAAACAGCAAAATACAAGTCGGGCAGCACACCATGCTAAGTACAGATTTTTAGTTCACATGTTTTTAAGCCACGCCCTTAATTACATTGTCCAGGCCCCTTTGAGAGACCCCCCGAGTTTTTTCACCCCACTTAAAGCCCGGCACGGAGGCATGAAGTACATTGTGTAGCCAGGGCCCCCTCCCTCTTTGCTGGACTAATTGGTGAAGAGCCATGGCGGACTTAGAGTCATTCTTAAAATGCTTACTTTGAGGCTGTGGGAGGCCGGAGTCGGAGCCGAGGGCGCGGTGGGATGCTACGTCACTGACTGGAGCCACGGAGATACACTCTGCCTGAAGGAAGCTGGTGAGTGGCGGATCGTGTGTCCCAGTGCTGAGGAGTCCCGCAGGTGCTCAAGACAGGTATGATGCCAGTCCCTGACAGGGAGGACTGAGCAGACCTGGCCCCTCGGGGCCAGTAGCAGACCGGTGGCAGACTCCCCCGACTATTGGCAGCCATATCGGGCCGCAGTAACTACTGTACTCCCACCAGATCCTGCACTGGAAGACCAGAGGGCCCAAGGTGGCCCAGTAGGTGAGCCCCTAAATCTGAGAGGTCGAGGAGGTAGTGGCTGTGACCGATTGGGAGTGAACGGCCAGGACTGGGTCTGGGCCCCCCTATAGTTGTTAAGTGGGGCACCCACTAGGGGATGCAGGGGGCAATCCTGCTCGCATAAACGGTCAGGCCAGGTCCTGGTGCGGCTTGCGGGCTTAGGGGCTACCCCCTCAGCCTCCACTCTACATGAAAAGACATAGATCCTGTGGCCTGCTTCTCCCTGCCTTCCCACTGCTGTGCCCACACATCCGGAGGCACTCCCATTAGCTAACCAGGATGCCATACCATAGCACAGCAGAATCCCCCACCGGACCAGGGTCCCCATTGCCTGCGATCACCCAGCAGCTTAATCACAAGACCTCAAATCCAATCTGCAATGACTCGCGATAAACCAGTAGGGACTATGTCTAAAAAGAGCATAATAGACTGGTTAAGTGGAGCCGGGGCCCATAATGCAGACTCGGAGGTCAGACTAATGGTATGCCAGATAATGCAGCATTGATGGCAGCCATTACCCAATCCAGATACATGCTAGATGCCAAAATAGGCGCCGTAGGTTCTGACGTCATGCATATACGCCAAGATCTATGCAATGCAGTCAATAGAATAACCAAATGCGAAGTGAGGATCTCAGGTGTTGAGGACACAGTTGCTACTCTCCAGAATAAAGTTAAAACTCTAGAGACCATCACGAGAGGCCTCGCAACACAAGTGGAGGATGTAGAAGGCTGGGTCTACAGGAAAAATCTTCTCTTCGTGGCCTTTTGAGGACTGTGAGAGAGACAATTGGGAGAAATTCCTCACTACCTGGCTGCGTCCCGAAGAAGTATTTACATTGACAGATGAAGTGGTCTAGGTGAAATAACATACTCCACCACTCCTAGATTCGGACTCCTGATCTACTGACATTACTCGTAAACAGGTAAACCAGTTCGGAAGCGTCTAGAATTGACGCACTGCTGAACACGGCAGCATGATTATTGGTTTAACTTCCTTGAGAGACAATTTTCAAACTCTAGGGGAGACCATACGTTCATGTGTTATTTGATGGGGATCAATTGGAGAGTTCCAGTGTCCGGCTCCTTTTGGGGTAAGAACTACACCCCACCCGATACTTCTACTGTTCTGAGCTATTGGGGGGGGTGGGTGAGGGTAGAATAGGAGATTACTAGTTGTTGTGTGTGCTATGCCTCTAATAATCACTCATAGTGTTCCTCAGGACGGGGTTCCACCCAGGTCTAGTCCCACATATACAAATCGCTCAATTACGTGTCTGACAGGATTTTTAACATCCCAAGGAGTGAGTTCTGGATAGTTAGGTGGAATGTATGGAGCATCTTGGTGCCATATGTATGAAAGTTTGGTTTTGCGATTCTCAAATATTGATTTTTTGCGAATCGCTATCTGAGAATCGCAAAACGCTATGTATGTAGAATTTGCAAATGATTTTGCGAATCCTACATATTCCTTAATTGCTAATTGCAAAATTTGCGATTCCTTAAATGCAATCGCAAAATAAGGAATCTCAATTTTTGCAATTCCTTATTTTGCAAGGCAGTTTTACCTTAATACATCCCACTTAGCTAAGTTGCGATCGCAAATGCTGAAATTCTGCGAATTTCTGCATTTGCGATCGCAATTTTGAATGATATATATGGCCCTTAGACAAGATCATAAGGGGAGCAGTGCTCCAACAAGTTAAACACTACAAAGTGGATATCCTACTGTTACAAGAAACTTACCTATTAGGCACAACGACACCATGTACATCCAGATTTGGATATATCCAGATCTTCCATTCTGGGTTCACCAGAGGTTCCTGGGGAGTAGCGGTCCTGATCCATCATAGAATCCCCTTTGAACATTTCAGATCATTGATTGATATGTCATTGTTACTGGTACACTGTAGGAAGCTGGCTCTGTATATACTATACCAAAGAGAGGTATAGTGTGCACAGAGTCCAGTGGAACACCAAAGGTAGGCAGAGGCAAAGTTAGATAGAACCTTACTTTCTATTTGTGGTAGTGAACGCGAGCAGTAAAGCAGTATCAGAGGACAGTGTTAAGCATTTGTTGTACACACTCAGTCAGCAAATGAATTCACACACTCAATGACTGAACGTCAGACTAATTTTTTTTGTATAAAAATATTCTTTAAGTTATTTTATTTCCAGAGCCAAGCAAGCCTGGCACAGGTAAGCAATAAAAACTTTACAGTTGTAAACGCTGATTGTACTACAGTTCAATTGCAATTGTAAATTTAGTATGGTTTGACTTACAGTATTGTTTCAGGGAAATGCAATCACTTGTAAATACAGTACATAGACTTGAATGGGATTTTCAGTAAAATAGCAGGTAAGTTACTTTTGGAATACTTTTCTTACTCAATGCTGTATGCCTGGATGAAGTACTGGGACATTTCCTGTAAAGAGGTGGGTAAAAGCGTTTTTGTTAAATCGTACAGTTTTAAATAATTTCTTTAGATTTCAAAATTCCACACAAAAACTTTTTCAGGAAAAAGTGTCAATGTTATCCTACAGAGAAAAATATGGTTATCGGTTTTTATATAAGTATTCTGTAGTGGGAGTTGAGGTTTTGGAGGTATGCTCAGGTGTCCCCCAGAGTCAGTGATGCACTCTTGTTACACCCTGAGCAGCACAAGGGCGGCCGTGTGCAGAGTGTCGAGGCCCAATGTTATCCAATGGGGTATACGGGGCCTCCGGTTGGTGGCTGCTGGCAAGCAGGCCACTGGGTTGTGGGAGCAAAGCTCCTGGACTTTAGCTAAGGGCAAATGGGGAAACAAATTAGCACTGAAGGTGCACCCTCAGCGGCACTAGGGCAGCCGAGTCCAGGGTGCTGTTTTGAAGTCGGATGGCCTGTTGTTTCCAATGGAGAACTTCCAGTTTCCAAAAGCACTGCAGGCAGGGAGACAAAGGACTTCAGGGCGCGACCAACAAATTGAGAAGTAAGTTGGGAAGTTAAGGGTTGGTTAGGCACCATCAGTTTGGGCATACAACGCCATGGGGCAACGGGTGCAGGGGTGCCTTTTGGGGTCAGATCTTCTTACCAGCTCCTGGTCGCTGTTAGGGGGGCCTTTTGGATTTAGGCTGCAGGCGTCGGCTGGAGGCTTGAGGCCGGTCAGGGGTCACCGGATCTCAGTTCAGGATTGCCAGGATGACCTCCTCATGTTGTTTGCCCACTAGAGCTTGGTCCGTGGATGGCGGGTGCAGAGTGGGGCGGATTCGCAGTCTCCGGCTGCTGCTAGAGGTTGCAGTTGAACAAATCCGGTGTTCACAGGAGAAGCAGTATTTGGAAGTAAAGGCAGGCAGGTCCTCCGGGGTTTTTGAGGTTGCTGGCTGCAGGACACACCGGGATTTTGCAGGAGCAAGTTCGAGGGGGAGACAGGCTGGTGGGGCTGGGGCCAAGTCAGTGGGCGTCTCCCTCTTGTTAGCTGCTGCAGAGCTGTTCGGTCCTTCTTCTTCTTTTCTTCTTGTTTCTTGTCTGGATCTGAGGAAGCAAGGTTCGGGAGTGCCCCTAAATTACATTTGATTAGTAGATTAGGGGCGTTACAGGTAGCGAGAACGCAGGGACCAATTGGTCCCTTCCCTGGGGTGGGTATACCCCCTATTATGCCACCCTCATGAGGGAGGGGGGCATGTGCATGTCCCGGGTTGGCTGAGTCACCGAATCTTCAAGATAGCATTGACTGAGAGTTGTGCTTCACCTAGCATCCCCACCTTGAGTTGTGGAGTTGGCAGAGGTGGGCACACTTCTCTTTATCACTCGTTTTTCCCGCCAGTCCTACCGCCTAAAGTGGGGGTTAGAACCAGTGGGGACCTGTTGCTGAAACCTGCAATTGGCCTGGGGAAGCTCACAATGGCGGCAAGCCTTTGAAGCTTCCCCTTCGTGAACCCTGCCCATCCTGGGGGAGGAGCCTTGGCACCTCGTCCCAGGATGTGTATTGTTTCAGGCCCCAGAGAGCAGCAGGCTTCGACCCAGGGGTCCAGTAACATGTCTGGTGGTTGCAGCTAAAAGCAGACACACAGCCTGGACACTAGTGGTGGGTTAGTTTTCAGGGGGCATTTCTAAGATGCCCTCTGTATGCATTTTTCATTAAATCTCACAATGGCATCAGTGTGGGTTAAATGTGCTGAAAAGTTTGATACCAAACTTCTCAGTTTTCAGGGTAGCCATTATGGTGCTGTGGAGTTCGTAATGACAAACTCCCAGTACCATATACTCTTAATGGAAGTACTGCACTTACAATGTCTAAGAATGGACATAAACACTTTTGGGGTACAGGGCTTGTGCACCTATACCCTCACTACTGGTATACTGCACCAAGCTAAAGGGGTGACTGATCTATGCCAGGGCAGTGGGTTGTAGGCATGGCACACAGTGATGTGTGTCATGTCAACTCTTCAATGTGTTCTTCACCAAGACACGAAGCCTTCAAAGGCAGTGTGTGAGTGTCAGGGTACAGTACCTGTGAGGGTGGCACAATAAGTGCTGCAGCCTTTAGAGGCCTTCTCTGGTCACAGTGACCTGGGTACCTGTGGTATCATTTACCAGCGGCTGACTTGTGGCAAGACATGTTAATTGGGTCTAGGCTTCAATTCAGTTTAAGGGAAATAACATAGGCCCTGGGTACCTGATTAGCAGGAGCCTAGGGCACACTCAGTCAAAGTACATGAGCAATTCAGCAAAAAGTGGGGGCAACCATGCAGAAAGAAGGCACTTTCTCACACCCCCCAAACGAAAGAGGATAAGACTAACATTTCCCTAGAGGGTCTTCATTTTCTAAGTGGAAGAACCTGGAAAGACCATCTGCGTTTTCATGGGCAGTCCCAGGTCTGTGTTCCACTACAAACTCCATTCCCTGTAGGGAGATGGAACATCTCAACAGTTTAGGATTTTCACCTTTCATATGCATTAGCCATCTGAGAGGTATGTGATCAGTTTGAACTAGGAAGTGAGTACCAAACAAGTATAGTCTCAATTTCTTCAGGGACCAAACCACAGCAAATGCCTCCCTCTCAATTGTGCTCCAATGCTGCTCCCTGGGGAGAAGAATTCTGCTTATAAAAGCAACAGGTTGGTCTTGGCCTTCATCATTGGTATGGGATAGGACTACTCCTATCCCTAGCTCGGAGACATCAGTCTGCACAATTAACTTCTTGGCATAGTCTGGAGCTTTGAGAATTGGTGCTGAGCACATAGCCTCTTTCAGGGTGTCAAAAGCCTTTTGACAACTAACTGTCCAGTTTACCTTCTTGAACATCTTCTTGGAGGTGAGGTCTGTGAGGGGAGCTACAATGGACCCATATCCCTTCACAAACCTCCTGTAGAACCCAGTCAAGTCAAGGAATGCCCTGACTTGGGTTTGGGTTGTTGGAGCTACCCAGTCCAGGATGGCCTGGATTTTTGGCTGTAATGGTTGTACCTGGCCTCCACCAACAAGGTGGCCCATACTCACAACAGTTCCCTACCCTATCTGGCATTTGGATGCCTTGATAGTTAGGCCTGCAGTTTGCAGGACATTTAAACCCATCCCAATGTTGATCATGTGATCCTGCCAGGTGGAGCTAAAGACAGCAATATCATCTAGATAAGCTGCACTAAAGGACTCAAATCCAGCAAGGACTTGGTTTACCAACCTCTGGAAGGTGGCAGGGGCATTCTTTAAACCAAAGGGCATACAGTAAACTGATAATGCCCATTAGGTGTGGAGAATGCTGTCTTTTCTTTCGCTTCAGGGGCCATGCCAATTTGCCAGTACCCTGCAGTTAAGTCAAAGGTACTTAGAAACTTGGCTGTACCCAATTTGTCTATCAACTCATCTGCTCTTGAGATAGGGTGAACATCTGTCTTGGTGACAGAGTTGAGCCCTCTATAGTCCACACAGAACCTCATTTCTCTCTTTCCACCCTGTGGATGAGGTTTGGGGACTACAACCACTGGGCTGGCCCAGGGGCACTCAGAGGGTTCAATAACCACTAACTCCAGCATCTTGCTGACTTCAGCTCTGATGATTTCGCTAACTTGATCAGACTGTCTATAGATTTTGTTTTGACAGGTGAACTGTCACCAGTGTCCACATCACGAGTACACCAGTTTGTCTGACCAGGGGTCAAGGAAAAGAGCTTACCATACTCCTGCAAGACTTGCTTGCAATCAGTCTGCTGTTGGGCAGAAAGGGTGTCTGAAAAGACAACTCCATCCACTGACCCATCTTTTGGGCTGTATGAGAGGAGGTCAGGGAAAGGTTCACTCTCTGTTTCCTGATCCTCATCAGTCACCATCAGCATGGTGATGTCAGCCCTGTCATGATAGAGCTTCAGGCGGTTCACATGGATAACCGTTTTGCGTGTGCTGCTTGTGCCCAGGTCAACCAAGTAGGTGACCTCACGCTTTTTTTATAGGATACTGTAAGGGCCACTCCATCTGTCCTGGAGTGCACTTGGTGTCACTGGCTCCAAAACCCTCACCTTTTGCCCAGGTTGAAATTCAACCAGTGCAGCTTTTTGGTCATACCAGTGCTTCTGAAGCTCCTGGCTGGCCTCAAGATTTTTGGATGCCTTTTCCATATACTCAGCCATTCTGGACCTTAGGCCAAGCACATACTACACAACATCTTGTTTGGATTCTTGAAGAAGCTTCTCCCAACCCTCTTTTACAAGACTAAGTGGTCTCCTCACAGGATGGCCAAACAGCAGTTCAAAGGGGGAAAACCCTACTCCCTTCTGTGGCACTTCTCTGTAAGCGAAAAAGAAGGCAGGGAAAGAGGACGTCCCATCTCCTTTTGAGTTTTTCAGGGAGCCCCATGATCGTGCCTTTCAATGTCTTGTTGAATCTCTCAACAACGCCATCGGTTTGTGGGTGATAGGGTGTAGAAACTTGTACTGCACTCCACACTCTTTCCACATGTGTTTTAGGTAAGCGGACATGAAGTTGGAACCTCTGTCTGAAACCATCTCCTTAGGGAACCCTACTCTGATGAAGACACAAATGAGGGCCATGGCTACTGCAGGAGCAGTAGTAGTCCTAAGGGGAATTGCTTCAGGGTACCTAGTGGCATGATCCACTACCACTAGAATTAATTTGTTCCCTGATGCTGTGGGAGGTTCAAGTGGACCCACGATGTCCACACCTATCCTTTCAGAGGGAACCCCCACCAGTGGCAATGGTATCGGGGGTCCTTTGAGGGGCCACCTGTCGTGCCACTGGCCTGACAGTTGACATGTGAGCAGACAAACTCCTTTACTTTTTGGTGCATCTACGGCCAGAAAAAGTGGCTAACTAGCCTTTCCCAATTCTTGGTTTGGCCCAGATGTCCAGCTAGGGGAACGTCATGAGCTAAAGTTAGGAGAAACTCTCAGTACTTCTGTGGTACTACTAGTGGCTCCAGGTTTGGGGTCTCTGTCCTCAGTGTACAGTAGTCCCTCTTCCCAATACGCTTGGTGGGTACCACTGACATCTCCCGTTTCCTGTGCGGCAGCTAGCTGCCTCAGGCTTTCAAGAGTTGGACAGTCCTGCTGTCCAAGGCACAGCTCTTCCCTAGAGGGTCTCCCTGGGCCTAGGAGTTCAACCTGGTAATGGTCAAGCTCCATGGTCTCAGTTCCTCTGGGGTGTCCAAGTCCTCTCCCTGAGGAGAGGGGTCCTGATCCTTTTGCTGTACAGAAGCTGGTTCCCCAGTCTTCTTACCTTTTCTATTGGAAGGTTGGGCCATGCTTTCAGGCTCCAACACTTCTTTTTCAACCTGTATCTTGCTCTGTGCTCTTGTTTTTACACACACCAATTCAGGGATGTCCAGCATTGCTGCATGGGTTTTCAGTTCAACCTTAGCCCATGCCGAGGTTTCCAGGTAATAGCCAAGCAGACATGCAGCTGGTAGCTTTGGAGAGACCACTATCTGTTGCAGGCCTGTAACCCCCCCTGTCTAATGCCACCATAGCCATAGCATGGTTAGTGGTAACACTGTCAGCCTTGGCGACAGGGTAAGTTCTCCCAATCAAGTATTGCTCAGGTGAAACCAGTGTGTCTCTCACCATAGTGACACTGGCACCTGTATTCCTCAGAGCTTCTATCCTATTTCAATTATTCCAAGGGTATTGTAAGTATTTTTTTACGTTGTGTGACCACACAGCTACAGTGGCAAACTCAACTCCCCCTTCTGAAACTAGAACTGCTTCAATGTGCAACCCGATTGGCTCTTGGTACACTGTTGATCCCATCTGGAGACTTGCTATCCCAGCAGTAGCTGTAGTAGGACTAGGAGCCCTCTTGTTTGGGCAAGTAGCATCTCCAGTTGTGTCCAAACTTTCTACATTTGTTACACCAGGCCTTTAAAGTATCACATTTCCCCCCCTATTCTTGTTAGCAGATTGGGAAGAATTTTCGGGACCCACCCCCCTGTGCAGGTTTTGGGGCCCTTTAGAAGACTCAGGCTTTTTATCTTGGGGATTCTCACCACCTTTCCCCCCGGCGAGGTTTTGTAACCCATTTCCTTTGGTCATCCAAAGTAGTTGTTTGTGTCACCCTTGTCTTGACCCAGTGGTCTGCCTTCTTTCCCAATTCTTGGGGAGAAATTAGACCTAGGTCCACCAAATGCTGATGTAACTTTTCATTAGTGCTATTACTTAAAATATGTTCTTTCATAAACAGATTGTAAAGTCCATTGAAATCATGCACACTGTGTCCAGTTAACCAACCATCTAGTATTTTAACTGAGTAGTCTACAAAGTCAATCCATGATTGGTTTTGGGTTTTGTGAGCCCCACTCAGTCTAATTCTATATTCCTCAGTTGTGAGTCCAAATCCCTCAATCATAGTTCTCTTCATGAGGTCATAAGACCCAACATCTGCCCCAGAAAGGGACAGGAGTCTGTCTCTGCAGTTGCCAGAGAAAAGTTCCCAAAGGAGTGCCCCCCCCCCCAGTATGTTTTCTTCACTTTTCTAATTTCACAAGCCCTCTCAAAGGCTGTGAACCATTTTGTGTTGTCATCACTCTCTTCATATTTAGGGACAATTCCTTTGGGGATTTTAAGATCATAAGATTGCTCTTTATCTTTATTTAGTATATTAATGTCTAGGCCCATCTCTGCTCTGTCTATTTTTGGAGCCAGCATCCTGGTCTCTAGACTCAGTCTTTTGATTAGCCTTACTAAAAGGCTGTCCTCCTCATTAAGGCTGTCCTCAATGTCCTTACTGATACCTGATCCACCTGTGTGAGGCACTGAGAGGTTTACTCTTGGATCAAGGGTACTTGGAGCTTTTGTTTGGTGGGATGGGGACCCATGGTTATGTTTCTAATTTTACATAGGAACCTTACCTCCTTGAAAGACAAGTGAAGGTAAGCGGTGAGGTCAAGCTCCTCAACCCTGTCCTCTATGTCATTGTGGTTACTTTCACTAATAGATGGGTTCTTATTTTGAGACATTGTAAAAACATTCGAACCCATCTGAAGAAGGTGAAGCTTGACTCTTCAGCCACGAGGACCAAGAGGCTTCGAGGATGACCAGGAGCTGGATTTAAGCTGTCCCACAAAGGATGTCAAGTGCTGCAGTGTCGGTGCCCAGATTGGACGCAACAAGCCTTGTCAACAGCAACCCACGCAGAAAGGAGAAAGATGTTTCGGTGTGGACCAGCAAGGTCTGAGGGACTCCCCCAGGAAGGAGGAGTGAGGGCACATCTGGAGCAATCAGGGAAGCCCAAAGAAAGTCAGAGTTACCTTCACAGGGGCCCACCAGTTGATCGACAAGGGATCACAAAGGGACCTCAAGAGGAATCACAAAATGGTGGCCCACAGATTATGTGGGGTGACTAGGCTGACAATCTTCAGTGGATTCTCTGCACGGGGTCTGGGCTACAAGGAACCCAATGCGCAGCCTCAGGAGATGTTGAGAAGCTGATGCACTTTCTGGGGTTCTGGTTCCACGGTACGCACGAGGGCTATGGGTCTCAGCTTTGCTGGGTACTTGGTTTGGCCTCCGGGAAGTTTCGAAATCTACCTCTGGTGTTGCAAAGTCTTCAGCATCCAGTGGGAGCTCTGGAGATGTAGACCGGACAGATGCGTCTTTGGTGCCTGCCAAGCAGGGAGTAACTCCTTTACTCCAAGGGTGATTCTTCAGTCATCTGGCGTTGAACAGATCGTCGAAGGTCCAGGATTCATTTGCAGAGCTTTGTCGAGGAATATCTAAAGTCCTGTTGCAAGGGGTTCCTACTTTATACCCAAGGAAGGGGTTGGACTAACTCAGGGGACCCACCTATGGGAGGGTTTGGAAAGAGGGGTGGCTACACCCATTTCCTTTGTCCAGTTTTGCGCCAGAGCTGGGGCTGGTAGCCCCTGAACTGGTTTGAGCTGGACTATGCACAGGGACACCAAATGTGCCCCAGTGCAGGGCTTCAAGCACTCTCAGAGTGCACCCACCCAGCCCAAATACACTAAAGCTTGTCTGGGAGGTGGTGACACCTCCCTATGACAGGAAACCTATTGTCCAGGCCTCCCCTGCCGGAGTTTCGGTCCGCAGCAGGAGGCCAGACTCGTGTTTGTGGCTGTAGCATCCATTTTGTGATGCAGGGCTCCTTTAAGTTGTTACCGGGTATACCGGTGCTGTCATGTCTCACCCTCTAGAAGGCTGGGATCATTCTGCCACATCAGTTACTAGTGTGGGGGTATGATTCCAAGGTGTTTGATACCAAACACAACATGTTTCCATGCAGCCAGTCCAAAATTAGCACTGACCGTTGGGTTATAATGCACTTAAAAGTACATGGTCAGGCTACATCACAGACAACCCCGGAGAAGAGATTCCAAAGGCTGCAGAGGGGCTCTGCTCATGCAAGGGCACCCTCTCAGACAAAACCAAACACCCTGCCTTCAGGATTGATAAGGCCTGCCATAGTGGTGACTGATAGGTTTCTTTGTGCAGTGATAGGTGAGATATAGTGAACCTATATCTCAGTAAGGGGTGCATGCACCACCTTACCCAGGCTGCAGTAGCAGATCTGTGGTGTCATTTTGGAGGGTTTCCCAGGGGTGGCATAACTCATGCTTCAGCCCCTGGTAGGCCTCTGGGGTACCTATGCCCTGGGTACATAGTATACCATATACTAGGGACTTATAAGGGCACCTCAGAATCCAATCTGTTATGTACCTAGGGTACATGGAATCAATTTAGAGAGGAAGCAACTAGGCTACCACAGCAAAGGCCTCCCTCTCAATGGCTGACCAACGTTTATCTCTGGGGTCAGCCTTCTGCTTATGAAAGCTACTGGCTGATCTTGACCTTCATCATTCAACTGTAACAGTACAGCCCGTACCCCCAACTCAGATGCATCTGTTTGCACAATGAACTTCTTGGAGTAATCGGAACTTTGCAGAATGGGAGCAGTGCACATGACCTGCTTCAGTCATCAAATGCCTTTTGACAGCTAACTGTCCACTGAACCTTTTTGGGCATTTTCTTAGAAGTAAGGTCATTCAATGGGGTCACAATGGATCCATAATCGTTTACAAATCTTCTGTAATACCCAGTCAGGCCTAAGAAGGCTCTCACCTTGGTCTAGGTAGTGGGAGCAACCTAATCCTTTATGGTCTGGATTTTGCTCTGTAGTGGTTAAACCTGGCCTCCACCTACAAGGTGGCCCAGGTACACAACCTGACTCTGTCCTATCTGGCACTTAGTAGCCTTGATAGTTAGGCCAGTTTTTTGCAGGGCCTCCAAAACATTCCTTAGGTGGACCAGGTGATCCTCCCAGATGGAGCTAAAGAGAGAAATATCATCTAGATATGCTGCACTATAGTCTTCCAGGCCTGTAAGGACTTGAGTCACCAACCTTTGGAAAGTGGCAGGTGCATTCTTCAAACCAAATGGCATTGCCACAAATTGATAGTGCCCGCTAGGGGTAGAAAATGCTGTCTTTGGCTTTGCATCATCAGCTAGTCTGATCTGCCAGTAGCCAGCTGCCAAGTCAAATGTGCTTAGGAACTTGGCTGAGGCCAAGTATCTATCAGCTCATCTGCCCTTGGGATGGGAATCAGTCCTAGTGACTGCATTGAGACCCCTGTAGTCCACACAAAACCTCATCTCTCTCTTTCCATCTTTGGTGTGAGGTTTAGGCACAAGGACTACTGGACTAGCCCAAGGGCTATCTGAGGGTTCAATGACTCCCCAATCCAACATCTTTTGGACTTCTATCCTTATACAGTCCCTGACATGATCATGTTGCCTGTAGATCTTATTCTTAACAGGCAGACTGTCCCCAGTGTCCACTTCATGAGTGCACCAGGTGGTCTGACTTGGAGTCAGAGAAAACATATGTCTGTACTGGCTGAGAAGTTTTCTGCAGTCAGTTTGCTGCTGGACAGTGAGGCTGCCTGCCAAGGCTACACCATCTACTGATCCATCATCAGGGTTCTGAGAGAGCAGGTCAGGGAGTGGGTCACTCTCTTCCTCCTGTCCCTCATCAGTAGCCATGAGCAAGCCCATGTCTTCCCTGTCAACATATGGTTTTATTCTGTGGACATGAAGTACCCTATGGGGACTCCTACTGATTTGAAGGTCTACCAAGTAGGTGACCTCCCCTTTCTGTTCAACAATGGTATTGGGGCCACTCCATTTGTCCTGGAGGGCTGCTGGGGCCACAGGCTCCAACATCCACACTTTCTCCCTTGACTGGTAAACAGTCAGCACAGCATTTTGGTCATGCTAGGACTTTTGCAATTCCTAGCTAGCCTCAAGGTTTTTAGTTACCTTTTTTATATACTCAGCCATCTTGGAGCGAAGACCAAGTACCTAGTCCACTATGTCCTATTTAGGGGGTTTGAGAGGTAACTCCCATCCCTCCTTCACAAGACACAAAGGACCCCTAACAGGATAGCCAAACAAAAGTTCAAAAGGGCTGTAGCCAACCCCCTTTTGAGGCACCTCCCTGTATGCAAATAAAAGGCAGGGCACTCCTTCCACATTGCAGTCAAGTAACTAGACATGAAGTTTGTACCCCTGCCAGATACTACGTCCTTAGGAAAACCCACTCTTGAGAATATACCCAAGAGGGCCCTTGCCACCACAGGTGCTGTAGTGGTCCGAAGTGGAATGGCTTCTGGGTACCTAGTGGCATGGTCCACCACCACCAGGATAAATCTGTGCCCAGATGCTGTTTGAGGATCCTTGGGACCAACAATGTCAATCCCAACTCTCTCAAAGGGAATGTGTTATAATCTAGGAAGTAAATGATGCATCCTCTCTGTTGCTGTCCTTGCCTTGCTGCTCAGTCTGTGTGATGTCATCGGAATGTTGAGTGTGTTTGAGTGGAAGCAAAGATCTGTTGGTGAGATGGACTGAGCAGCAGGGAGGCTGCTCCTGGTGGGGCATTGCTGGACATGGATCAAGGCCTAGCATGAACTTGTTGTGGATCCTGCTTGAAGAATAAAGCTGAGATCTTGGACCACATCCCTGGACTACCTAGCCTTCTTTATTTGCAACACTGGCGACGAGGATGGGATTCGAACCCACGCGTGCAAAGCACAATGGATTTTGCATAAGAATGTACCTACGTGCCACCATCTTTGATTCAGGGCTCAAATTGGAGGAGCGGAGACTAATTCAGTGCTCAAATTGGAGGAGCGGAGACTAATTCAGTGCTCAAATTGGAGGAGTGGAGACTAATTCAGTGCTCAAATTGAAGGAGCGGAGACTTTTCCCTGGTTTCCGGGGGTAACACAGAGTTGCATGCAAGATTTCAAGGAGCGGCGATTGAGTAAGACGTGGAGTGGCATGAAAGATTTCCTTTTTGTTCGAAGTTGCAGCGATTTTTTCCATGGGTTTCAAACGGAACGCATAAGTCACTTGAAGGAATTTCTTTGATTTTGCTGTCATAGAACACCAGTGAGCCTCGGGTGAGAAGTCGCTCACCGGTTGTTTCTGACTGTTTTGACTAATCATTCTTATGCATTCTTATGCAAAATCCATGTTATGCTTTATGTCTAATGCCATGTTATGCTCCCGTTAATTATTTCTCATGTGTATGGAGTCTTGCTATGTTTTCTGAATGATTTTGAAGTATAAGTAAATGTCGTTTTATGTATGGCATCACTGGCATATGGTGTTAGGTGTGTGCAGTTGAAGTGTTATAGGTGCAGAAGAGGGGGGTGTTTGTGTTACCTTCTAAGTCCTGCAAGTGTTACTGCACTGTAGTGCGTAAATGGATGTTGTAGGGGAGGTGTCTTGTGTTCCCAGTCCTGTGAGCTGGTGTTTATGAGGGTTCTCCTTGTTTTGTGATTGTATGAATAAGAGGGAGAGAGAGAGTATAGTGTCTCTGGTCTTGTTAGTGTATGTTTTCATTAAACTTTGCCATGTGTGAGGTGTTGGCCTGTGTGTCATGAGTACACATGTTAGAAGACTCTCTATTTTGAGGCTTCTCAGACTTACCTGTCTGGTTTTACCCATGAGTTGTTGGTTACTTCGTGTGAAGTGTTGGTCTGTGCGTTGTGGGTGCGCACGTAAGAAGACCTTTGTTAAGGCTTCTCAGACTCATCTGTCTGGTTTTACCCTTGGGTTGGTGGTTACCTCGTGTGAGGTGTTGGTCTGTGTGTTATCAGAATGCACGTTAGAAGAATCCTTATTGTGAGGCTTCTCAGACTTATGTCTGGTTGTACCCTTTAATAGGTTACCTGGTGAGAATGGTTGATCTGTGCGTCACAGGAGCGCACGTGTGGAAACTTATTATCTTTTTGTCATCTTGATTTTCCTGTCAGGGATTGCAAGATTACCCTTTTCAAGGTTATATTCTGAAGCTTCGTGTTATACTTGAAGCTCATTGGTTTTTGGGTTGTGTGTCTTTCTATCATCGCACAATTTATTTATTTAGTCATTGCAGGGAAGTACTTTGTTTTTGCATTTTCCTATCTTTACAATTTGCATGAAAGTACATTGTTCTTGCATGTTCCTATTTTCAAAAATTTGATGAGGGGGGGATGTTTTATAATCTAGGAAGTAAATGATGCATCCTCTCTGTTGCTGTCCTTGCCTTGCTGCTCAGTCTGTGTGATGTCATCGGAATGTTGAGTGTGTTTGAGTGGAAGCAAAGATCAGTTGGTGAGATGGGCTGAGCAGCAGGGAGGCTGCTCCTGGTGGGGCATTGCTGGACATGGATCAAGGCCTAGCATGAACTTGTTGTGGATCCTGCTTGAAGAATAAAGCTGAGATCTTGGACCACATCCCTGGACTACCTAGCCTTCTTTATTTGTAACAGAACCCCCACCACAGGTAGTGGTCTGAGGGTCACCTTTGTGGCTCGACCTGCCTTGCTACTGGCTTGAGAGGTTACACAGGAACGACAAAACTCCTTGGTGTCTTCAGACATGTGGGGCCAATGAACGTGAGGAACAATTCTGTCCCAAATCTTGTTTTGGCCCAGGTGTCCTGCTTGGGGAATATCATGGGCTAGTGTCAATAGGAAGCCCCTAAACTTCAAAGGTATTACCAGCCTCCTGGAAGCACCAGGCTTGGGGTCTCTACACTCTGAATAAAGGAGTCCATCATCTCAATAGATTTTATGGGTGCCACTAGCATTCCTAGCAGCCTCATCAGCAGCTTGCTTTCTGACGGGTTCAAGAGAGGGGCAGGTTTTCTGCTCTTGGCTCAGATCTGCCCTGGAAGGGCCCCCTGTCCCCAAGAACTCAACCTGGTCAGGTTCAAGCTCCTCTGGGACAGTACCTTCTTCAGGTCCAAGATCATCTCCCTCAGGAGGCTGATCTGTATTCTGAGTTGGGGGGAAGGCACTGCCTTAACCCTACTGCTCCTCCTCTTGGAAGGCACCTGGTCCATTCTTCCAGAATCCAGGGTCTGTCGAGTGTTAGACATTTTGGCCTGTGACCTAGTCACAGCAAATATATGTGCAGGGATCCCTAGCATTTCTGCATGTGTCCTGAGCTCCACTTCAGCCCAAGCTGAAGTTTTCAGATCATTGCCAAGCAAGCATTCAACAGGGAGGTCTGCACTTGCCACAACCTTTTTGAGGCCAGTTACCCCTCCCCAGGAGAAATTCACAACTGCCAAGGAATGGTCTGTCCTGAGATTGCTAGCATTGGTCACTCGGTACATTTCACCAACTATAATCTGCCCAGGATCCACAAGATCTTTTGTCACTATTGCGTGACTTGCTCCGGTGTTCCTGAATGCCAAAGCCTCTTTTCCATTAATCTAAGGCTGCTGTCTGTATTTGCCCAAGTTACTGGGACACACCAAGGAGGACATGTCCATGCCTCCATCACAAATCAGGACAGCCTGAGTTGGAACTCTGACTAGGCCAGAGTCCACCTCAGACCCAGGGTTAACCCTATTACACCCTTATTCTGAGTATTAGTACCACCAATTGTAGCTGCACTAGGGGGAACAGTTGTCTTAGGGGCAATGGTGGCTGGAGTTGAGTCTTTGGACTTGGTGCAATCACTAGTCCAGTGAGTTTTCTGCTTACAGTTCTTTCACCATGGTTTCTTTTGGCCTTTTCCTTTATTAGATTGGGATTCCCCCCTGAAGAAGATTTTTGGGGACCTTGTGAAGACTTCTGGTGTTTACCCTTCTCCCCACCCTTGTCAGAGTTCTTAGAATCTTGTTTCTTCTGGTCACCACCGTGGTTCTGAGCCTTCTGCCTCACCCTGGCTCTGACCCATTTGTCTGCCTTCTTTTCCAATTCTTGGGGAGAGGTCAGATCAGAATCTACCAGGTACTGATGCAACAGCTGATTTTGACAATTATGAAAGATCTGCTCCCTCATAATCAAATTGTACAATCCTTGAAAGTCATGCACTTTGCTGCCAAGTAACCAACCCTCTATAGCCTTAGTAGCTCAATCTACAAAGCCCACCCAGTCTTGATTTTACGTCTTTTGGGTATCTCTGAACTGTAACCTATATTGTTCAGTGGTTAGGCCAAACCCTTCAATCAATGCACTTTTCAGATTGGAATAATCATCAGCATCCTCCTCTCTAACAGTGAGGGGCTTATCTCTACCTTTGTCTGCAAAGGAGAGCCACAAGATTGCTGCCCACTGCTCCTGGGGTACCCTTTGTACTTTACAGGCCCTTTCCAGTGCAGTAATCCATTTGTGGATGTCATCCCACTCTGGTAGGGAGGGACACTCTTGTTTAGGTTTCTATGGTCATGGAAGTTGCTGCCACCATGGGACTCTAGTCCCATCTTTTTTTCTAGCTCTCAGGAGCTCTAGGGATTCCCTGTCTAAGCTGCTGCTTTCTGATCTTAAGCTGAGCTTACTCATACTTCAGCAGTCTCTCTCTTCTCTCCTGGGAGGTTTCCCTCCTATGAGCAGAGATAGAGGTCCCTATGGATGAACCAGAATGGTTAGACTCCACTGAGGGAGATCTGGACCTTCTAGGCCCACCACCAACTCGCCCAGGAGGGACAAAGAGAGGACCATTGTGACCCTCTTCCTCATCTTCTAGGGGAGCTGGGCTATCCAGGTCAAGATCATTGTCATCTTCCTGGTCAGCGTCAGAGGTCTGGTCATGGGGAATTTCACCTCTAACACCTTCATCATCTGCTGCCCCAACCACTCTGACTACCCCTTCAGACCATATAGGTCTTCTGAGATCAACAGACCAACAGAAGTACCTCTATGAGGCGTTGGGTGTTTGAACTTTTGCCTGTCTTCAGTCTCCCAGTACTGCATAATGCTCTCAATTCCAAGAATGGGAGGTTATCATACTTGAAGGGAAGAAGCCCATTGGCTTCTGGCAGGGACACACTGGTTCCTGGCCTTGAAGACATTACTAGTGAGGTGTGGTGTATGCACTACCTACTCTAGTGTGGCCTACTAAACTCTCTTGTGTTGTAGAAAGAGTGTGCTGAGCCCTTGACACACAACTCTAAGTTCAGTAGAACCTACTGTATTCTAAGCTTGTATTATATGTACCTTAGGTACCTTTAGTGGTTTTCAGTTAGTCACTCACTTGAGATTATCTGGTAAAACAATAGCAAGCTGGAATCCCACACGCTGCACACCAATGTGAGAAGTTGGCCTGGTATATGCTGTCCACTAGTTATAAAGGGCACCTTGCACCAGTCCAAACAACCCCTTATTGATGATAGGTTAAAGACAACCTTTATTGAAAGCTATGCTAGTTGTAGCTATGGAGAGCAGCCTTCAGGCTAAGTCTTGAAGGAATGTAAAGCAGCTTGTTTTACCAGTCTATAATCTCTTGAATGGCTACATGAAAGGAAACCACACCAGGTATATATATAAAATATAGTTCAGTCCATAATAGTTCAGTCCATAAACTTTATTCGGGTAGCTTAGTACCCATAAAAGCACAGCATCATAGCAAATTAAATAACAAGCGGAGAGTTAGAAATACATGATAATGGGAACATTTACAATGATATAACCATAACATTTTGATGGATTAGATTACAAAGAAATTCATTGGTAATAAATAAATAAATTACTATTATATAAAACATTATGTCATCCTTAGGTTGTACAAAGAAAGTCAGTCATAATAAAATCTATGGGGTCGGACATGGTCTTACGTGCTCTAGTAGCAATTCTCAAAAATGTACAAGTACGAAAAATTAACTCTTCGTCAGCCAAAGAGACTAAGCACGAGTAGGCATTATCCAGACTAATAGGCCTTCTCTTTTTAAAAAATGGATATAAAAGCCACTTTATGTATTTTATATAATACTTACAGAAAAATAAAAAGTGTAAAATTGATTGGCCACTCACCCCATCACAGGGGCATGGTACATGATCGATGTTAGGGTGGTAACCAAGGGGAAAACACAGTGCAAATCTGACAGTTCCTGCTCTTAAGCGGAATAGTAGGCTCCTCTCCCAATGACTCCTTCATAGGGTGAGATATATGGGTAGGGGATGCTGATACTGTTCAATAGACGTAGTTAGGAAAAGAAGATTTCTTGGATTCCAATCCAATCCTTTCTGTATTGTATAAAGAATAGAGGGCATCTCTTAGCTCCTTGTTAGACACAGTTTCAACTGTATTTGGGTTTAAAAAGATACGTTCTTTGTTGACACTGCGCAAGCTTTGATGCACTCCACTCAACCAGTGAATTTCCATCCCTTTCTCGCACTTAACGCAGTCATTAATACTCTCTCTAGTGAGGCCTGGTTCTTCCATACCGATAACCAAAAAAGGGCAGGTCGGGCGCGTATAAAATCCGATATAAAATTAAGATTAAGTTCTCTGTGGCACATGTATTGTGGGGTGGAGATTGGGATACCCAGCAGTTTCCTGCAAAACCTTTTTTCTTCCTGCTGAATGCAGGAACTGTTTGCAATACGCCAAATCTCAGCCCCATATGTGGCCACAGGGACGCACTGTAATTTAAAGCATTTTTGAATAGCTACAATAGCACCAGTGGTCTTTGGGCGGGGAAGGCTAAGAATTGAATTGGTGGCCTTTGAGAACTTGCTCCTGGAGTGAGCAAGATGCTCAGTCCAGGAGCCGTTCGCAGCAAAGACCAACCCAAGATAAGGAAATGTGTGGGTGCTTGTCAGTTTCTGGCTACCCACTGCAATAGAACTTAGCCGTCGCTTCCCAGGACCACAGGACATTAAAAATGATTTATTAAAATTAACACATAGATCCAAGCTATCCATATACCTGACAAAAGTCTGTCTGTCCTGAATAGCAGGGCCCCAGCCAGACTAAAGTCGAAAAACAGTGTTACAGCAGCAAAAAGTGGGGGTAACCATAAGAAGCAGATCCTACCTTCTCTGGTCACAGTGCCCTGGGTACCTGTGTTACCATTTACCAGGGGCTGACCTGTGGCCAGAGATGCCAATTGGGTTTAGGCGTCAATGTAGTTTTAGGGAAAAAACATAGGCCCTAGGTACCTGATTAGCAGGAGCCAAGGGCACACTCAGTCAAAGTACATCAGCAATTCAGCAAAAAGTGGGGGCAACCATGCATAAAGAGGGCACTTTCTCACATACACTATAAAGCAAACAAATAGTGTAGGTAGCATATACGCCCCCTCACACAGACCCTAGTAGAATATATAGAGACTCTGTGGGTGGAGGTCGCTGAGCGGTTGACGGTAATGGGAGAAGACTGCAATGATGTAATACACCTGACCCTGGACAGGAGGAGAGCTGCAGGGAGACTGATAGAGACACAGGACTCGTGGCTGAGGTCTCTCATGAATGGTATGAGGTGGGTAGATACTTGGAGGAGGCTTTGCCCGATGGAACAAGGCTTTACATACTACTCAAGTGCCCAATATGCATTTCCTCATCTAAACTATATGTGGTACCTTCTAAGCTACCTCCACAGAGTCTTGGCTGCATAAATACTACCAAGGGGCCTGTTGAACCACTCTCTGGTGGAACTTGAGCTTTGGATGGGCCCTGACTGTCCCCTTTTTCATTGACGTCTCTCTACCTGGCACCTACACAACCAACAGAATGGGACGCATATGCACTGGGTAGTGACCGAATAACTTATCCACAATTCTGGGACGGCGGCATCAGCCGAGACATTGTGGGAGGTTATGAAGCCAAGCCTGCGGGGTGAAGACATCTAGACATCTCCTTTTGTGCAGCAAAGTGTAAACAAAGCTGTGAGAAATTGACTCAGATTGAAGTCCAACTTATAGACCTAAAGCGACGGGGCAAGGAAAAAGATGGGAGGCAGGTGCGTAGTTAGCTACTTCTTGCGCAACTGCTTTATTATGGCGAACTATTGTCAGGGGCTGATTGGCATGACATTCCCCTCATAGTAGGATATATCAATGGAGGGGATAAATCTAGCATGATATTACATCGCTTATGTCAGCATACCTTACAACTGGTTCATATCCGCGACCTCAAGGACAAGGTTTTTACTGACCCTTCGAAGATTGCGACCAGCTTCGAAGACTATTACAAGGAATTGTTTGCCCCCATGAGACTCTGCTAGAAGTCCTAATACATGCCTTCTTGGATGACTTACCCCAGAGGGCTCGATCAGAAGTGATTTCACGATTATTAGACACTCCTCTTACAACTGACGAATTGACCGCCCCCCTAGCAGATCTAAACTCGGGCAAACCATCAGGCCCCAATGGCTTCCCCTGTGAGTTCTTTAGGATATACCAACCACAACTTGGTGCCCATTGCCTGGAGGTTGTCTATGCCCCACTGGAAGTGGGACGACTCCCACCAGACAGGAGACATGCCGAAGTGGTGGTCTTCCTCAAATGTGGCCTACCCTCTGAATGCCATTCTTCATACGTCCAATAACTTTATTAAATATTGAAGTCAAACTACTCGATAAAGCTCTCACCAACTGCCTTCTGACTTTTATAATTGACCTAGTACATCCGAACCATGCTGGCCCTACATGCTATAACATTTGGTGTGCCCATAATGTCATAGCAGTAATAGATCGCCTGGGATGCCCCGCTGCCCTATTACTGGCTGACACAGATAAAGCCTTTGATTCAGTCACCTGTACCTAACTCTTTGTGCTCCTGCAATGACTGAATTTAGGCCCCAGATTTCTATTGCACATACAATTACTATACACAGATCTTACTGTGTCGGTGAGAGTGGCGGGCTCGGTCTCTCCCAGGTTTCCTATTCAGCGAGTTACCCGTCAGGGATGATTTGCTTTAGCAATGGAGCCGCTGGTGGAATGAGTCAGGATAGATGCATTGGTCTGAGAATTCGAAGTAAGTCTCAGATCCCATAGCGCTTTATGCTGATGATGCCCATGCAAATATTTGTGGAGACGTTTGACTTATATTTGTTGACCACAAGTCGATCTTGTGGCGGTTGCGGGGAGTAAGCGCTCTGGGTCGTGTGGTCTGAAGACCTGACTGTTGCCATAAATGGGCTAAATGTCTGGCATATTTCTGTCTGCCTCTCAGCCCACATTGTGTGAACGAAATCTTGCCCACCTATCGACACAAGTAAACGACAAGTGAGGTCCTGGTCGCATCTGCCCCTGCCTTCATACGGAAGATCTGCCATCATTATTTATGGAGTGGTGGTTCCTCCCGGGTGGCTCTGACAACATGTTTTCAATTGACAGACTGTGAGGGAATAACAACTGCTGACATTTAGTCATATCATGCTGCATCCCATCTCCTAGTTCTGAACGAGTGGTGGTATGGGGATAGACGTGACCTGGCATACGAAAGAAGGTCTTTCCTCGAACTACAGAAGTAAGGTGGGAAAGGAGGGTAACAGAGAGGGGATCTTTTGGTCCTGAAGAATGCCGTAAAGATACGTAAACCGGCAGAAACATGTTGGCATACATGCAGATAGGAGGGGTAAAATGTTACTAAATAGCCATATCACCACCATCCTACTTTATTTTTTAATCCTAACCGGGAAATCTGGGAATAAAGTAGTAAAGTAGATATTCCCAAGTCAGTTTTAAACACTACAATCTTCACTTATAATTTTCTTCATTGATCCCTACTATTATTTATGTTTGTATTGTCTTTCCCCTTCCTTTTGCTCCACCCCAGGTGTTGGTCTGCACAGGGTTTTTATTTAGCAAGCCCTATGATGAAGCATGTCACAAACTTGTGAGGGAGGGTAGTTTTTCAAATGGACAATTCTGGCCACTAAACACTATAGCATAATTTCTTTACTCCTACTTCTTTTTTGTGTTGTTTGCTACTTGTAGTGGAAGTTGAAGTAGGTGTGTTTCCTCTCCCCCCACTGGTGAGTGTGATTCATTTTCTTGCTTAGCCACTCAGTGACTCTGCCAGTTGGTAGAATCCACGTTTGGTTTAGGATGACAGTTGGGCTCTTGTGCATTCAAGTCAGTCTAGACAGTCACATAAAGAGAGCTAGGGGTGTCTTGTATGTCCTGATGGGCCATCACCAGTCTGATGGGCCCTCCTGTGCTAGAGTGGTGGGAAGAGTTGTCACTGACACCTGAATAAGGCTGTGCCCCTGCAGTGTGCCTTGAGCCAGGTCAGGAAGAGGAAGGGACTTATGCACTAGAAAAACATTCATTTGAAGTTTGACTACTTCAAAGGAAGAAAAGGAGATAAGTGTTAGACCTCTGACAACCCAAAATCAGAACACTCTGCCTGGAAGAAGAGCTGGATTCTGTAGAAGGGACTGCCACTCTGCCAGTTGCATTTGTGTGTTGGTCTGCTGCTTCCTGCTTCTGCCCTGGGAGTGAATGGGCTTTCTGCATCCTGCTTTTAAAGTTCTCCAAGGGCTTGTGCATGCTTGCCTCCTGTTAAGAAGTCTCAGGGCCATCAAAGGCTTCACCGGCATGCACCCGGGCTCTTCTACTGAGAGTCTTGACTTGCCGAGTGGTGCCAAATCCAGTTTATGAATCGCTACAGAAGATCGATGCTGCACCTTCTTGAGGCTGTAAAATCAACTCGGCGCCTGCTTTCTAAGTAGAAAATCGATGCATCGTCCCTGGGTGCTGATCCTTTATCGAAACCGCAGTAAGGAACTGTGAGAAGTTGGCCTGGCATATGCTGGTCACTAGTGACCACCTTGCACCAGTCCAATTCGACTCTTATGGTAGATAGGTTTAAGACAACCTTTTAAAGAAAGCTATCCTAGTGGTAGCTGTGGAGATGAGCCTTCAGGCTAAGTCTCAGAGGAATGTAAAGCAGCTTGTTTTACCTTATAATCTCTTGAATTACCAAATGAAAGGATACCACACAGGTATATATATAAAATATATATGTATTTATTTCTAGACACACTCTACTAATCTCTTTATGAGATTAGAAGTCAGTAACATATGCACAAATCAACGTTTCTCAATAAGTTAAACACAAATATGGCTGGGGCTCTAGGGGCGTACCAGACCATATACTAAAAAAGAGGTTTAGGAAAGTCGACTTGCAGAGGGACAAGGCCTAGGGCCTGTAGAACCGCTGGGGTTTTACTAATCCACCCAAGGCAGGTAAGTAAAGGACCCACGGAAGACGCGTGCAGTGTGAGAACACAGCCGCGGGTTCCCTATTGATTTTAATGGAGCAAGTCGCGGTTGGATTTTTAAAGTTTAAGGGTACTAGGAAGTCTACAAGCAAGTCACTTACAAGGTAAGTAGTTTGAGGGTCAACACCCACAGGAGCACCGGAGTGCACTAGTTACCTCACCCAGGGAAGCCGGGTGCATAGGTGTCTTTTGGTGTCGGGTCGCGTCGTCGATTTCTATGGCAGCCGAAGAAGTTTTGCTGCTTGCGAAGACTGAAGAAGTGTCCGGTGGAATCCAAGGCTGGATTCAAGATGAAGATGACCTGAAAGCAGAAGGGACAGTGTTCACAGTCACTTGCCAGTGACCCGGGGCCAGGAAGATGGATGCCCACGGAAGTCGGGTGATTTCAGGTGATCAAGGGTATTTTGACTCTTCCACCACGAGGACCAGGAGGTGTCAACGATGGCCAGGAGCTGGATTCGGAGTGACCCCCTGCAGCTTACTGAGGTGACGGCAACCAGATTGAAGCCAACAAGCCTTGGCAACAGCAAGTCTTGTGGAATTCAAGAAAAGTCAGCGGTGCAGACCAGCAAGGTCTGAGGGAGTCACCCCATGAGGGTAAGTCAGGACAGGCCTGGAGAAACTAGGGGAGCCCTTTGGTTTGATGAAAAAGTCTTCAGGGGGCCCACAAGCCAGCTGGCAAGGGATTGCAAAGATGCCTCATGAGGATTTGCTTCACAGGAGTCCATGGTCACTCAGGATGAGGTAAGCCTCTGATTTTCAGGGGAAGTTTTGCTGGAGGCTTGGGCCACACGTGGTCCAAAGCACAAGTTCTTAGAACGATGTGAAGGGGTTGCACTCGACAATAGTGCACTGTCCCCAGGTATTGCGGTTCCTCGTCACTCGTAGAGTCCACTCGCCTCAGCTCTGCTGGGGACTCACAATGGCCATCGAGAAGTCAGGAAATCTACTTCCGGGGCTGTAGGAACTTCGGACTCTGGCAGGAGCGGGTATTTTGTGCCTGCCAAGCAGAGGAGTCACTCCTTGACTTCAAGGGAGATTCTTCCGTCTTCCAAAGGTAATGGAACGTCAAAGGGCCAGGATTCTTCTTGTAAAGCGTCGTCCAGGGATATCTAACTTGCAATGGCAAGGGTTCCCTAACTTATACTAAAAGGAAGGGAGGGACTAGCTCTATGACCACTCCTCTGGGAGGGTCAGGGGACTGGGTGGTTATACCCACTTCCCTTTGTCCAGTTTTGCACCAGAGCAGGGGCAGGTAGCCCCTGAACCGGTTTGAGCTGGAATATGCACAGAGGAGCCTACTGCTCCCCAGTGCAGGACTTCAAAGCACTCTAAGAGTGCACCCACCCTGCCCCAATACACTACATCCTGTCTGGAAGGTGGTGACATTTCCCTGTGACAGGATGCCTATTGTTGGGCTTCCTCCACTGCGAGTTTCAGTCAACAGTAGGAGGGCAGCCCAGTGTCTGTGCTGGTGGCATCCATTTTGTGATGCCAGGGCTCTTTCAGATTTGTACCGTGCTTCCACAGTAGGTACATGTCGTCTCCTCTAGAAGGGTGGGATCATACTCCCACACCAGTTACTGGTGTGGGGGTATGATTCCAAGTTGTTTGACACCAAACACAACATGTTTTGATGCAGTCATTCCATAGTTAGCATTTACCGGTAGGTTATAATGCACTTAAGAGTATATGGTTTAACCGCATCCACATACAGCCACAGAGAATAGACTCTGCCAGCTGCACAGGGGCCCTGCTCAGGCGGAGGCACCCCCTCACATTGTACACAAAGCACCCTGCCCTCAGGATTGATAGTGCCTGCCTTAGGGGTGACTGATAGGTTTATATGTGTGTGTAAGGTGAGACATAGGAACCTATACCTCAGTGAGGAGTGCTAACACTACCTCACCCAGGATGCAGTAGCAGGCCTGTGGTGTCAGATTTAGTCTGCTTCCCAGGGGTGGCATAATACATGCATCAGCCCCTGGTAGGCCTGTGACGTACCTATGTTCTTGGTACCTAAGGTACCATATACTAGGGGCTCATAAGGTACCACAGTATCCAATCACTAGTGCATCTAATATGCACACCAGTCATTTAAGGAAGTAAGCAGATAGGCTGGGGTCCTGGATAGCAGGATCCCAGCCAGACTAGTCAAAAACCATTCAAACACCAGGAAAAAAGGGGGGGCAACCATGCAGTCAGATTCCACCTTCCTACAGGAACTGAGGCCAGATGTCCAGAAACGAATGTATCACCTCTCTTTCCAGTAAGAAACCATCGCATCACCTGCCCATAAGGCGCTACCGCATCACCTCTCTTGTTTAGTAAGGAACCAATGCATTGCTTTGCTTTTCTGACACCTCACTTCCCAATCGCCTGCACTGTCTTTGATTTGTGACACATCTCAGCTACTTTGCGCTAAAAGAAACACATTCATTGATTTAAATGGATTACATTTGCTTACTCTGTGATATCTTGACTTGTTTATGTTGGATTTTTTTCATTTTGGTCTTGATTTATTCAGATAATTCTAAACTGGTGTGTACTCCTTTTGTAGTGTTTTCACTGTGCTACTGTGTGTGTGTGTGTGTGTGTGTGTACAATTTCTTTACACATTGCCTCTGAGATAAGCGTGACTGCACTTGCCAAGCTAGGGGGTGAGCAGGAGTTATCTTGGCTGTGTGTCTTCTTTACCCTGACTAAGTCCTTAATTGGACCGGGTACAAACCGCTGCCAATTAGAGACCCCATTTCTGACAGTAAGGAAGTAATGGGTTCTGATGTCCAATTTCTTGAGTTTTCCTAGAGTAGCAAAGCAGTCAGGTATACGTCTGAAGCCCTCCATTACTGCTTATTGTGTTATGTCACTCAGGAAGCTGGTTTGCTCATGGTTAGCCCAGTGAAGGCCTCATAACCAAGCAGAAACTCCCTCACTGCAAGTCCTGAGATTGATCAGTATCAGACTGCAAGATGGACACACCGTGTTTGACACTCCACTACTTGTTCAGCATTTCCAATCCTCTGTTGTATTGAAGCTCTTTCAGAATCCCAGGATCCCAACAAACACCACTGCTAGTTTTGAGTTCTTATACCACTGCACATACACATAACTCTACTGCACCGTAGGTACCATATATGTTAATGTCAAGCAAGCAGCTAGTCAGTTCTCTCACTGACTGTTCTCATCGATCATCATTCATAGCTGCTGTAGTTCAGCAACCACCTCTCATCCTCTATTTCTGCATTTGGTGACCACCATGAACAGGATTAGTAATCTTCATCACCATTGCCTCTCTGGGGTGATATGCAGGGCCTCCACCTGTGAAATATTACAGGTGACGAGTACTAAGGAATGGTTAGAGATTAGAGCTTAGAGAGGATATGGCATAACTGCCTGAGCTGCCGCATTTGGAGCTGGTGGGAAACAGGTTCAAGTCTTGGCCACGGCGTCAAAGTCATGTGATTCTGGGCAAATCACTCAATCTCCCCGTGCCTACAACTCAGCGCCTTGAGACCCTCACGGGTGATTTGCTGCGTTTTACAAATTCTGGATTTATTTATTCATTTAATTGGCGCTCCTAGTGTTGGTTGCTATATAAGCCAAAACATTGCTGGTCAACCTATCCCTCTATAATGAGCAGACTATGCCAGCCATGTAGCTATGTGAAAGTAGATCTAGAAGACTGCACCCTGCACACCTCTCACTGCATACTAAAAAAAAATATGTGTTGGGCAATGAGCTGTCCTATGGGACCTATACCAATGTTTATATTATTGAGTTCCAGAGCCTTTTCCCGCATGGTTGAACTCACACAAGTATTATGTTGAGATGAGTTAACTCAAATTAAAGGACTCAGTATGAAGAGTTTCTGTCCAAAAGCCTATGATTCGGAGAAAGATAGGGTTTGCAAAAGCAAAACAGCTTTTTAAAATGTGTCATAACCCTTTTAGGAATCCAAACATTTTCATAAAAGAGACATTGCAATTTATTACTAACTCGTGAAAAAAGGCAGGGTTGTGAAAACAGACTTCACTTCCTATTTGAAAGTGGCAATAGAATAAACCAATGGTTTTCCATAAACCATTGATTAGCTAATGCATATTCTCTTTAGGGAGTCTGATTGGTGGCCTTAGGGGCAAGCAGGTAATGGTTCTTCCTAAACAGAAATATTAGTTTTTAAAAGCAACACCTGTTCCTTCATGAATAAAGGCTGCTAATTATAAATAAATAAAGTGCTTCATGTTTGAAAAGGCAGATGCAAGGATAGAGATCGGTGTACGTCTTGCAGGACTCTATCCCTGCATTTACAACAAAACACCAAAGGGTTAGAAATTGTGACCTGTCCAATGTTCATTATGCAGTTAGTTTTGCAAGCATCTCTGAATAGCAAATGTTCAATGTGACACACATCAGTCACTTCACAACTTGCATTCTGTTATTAATAGGGGTCTCTTGTTGGCAGTGGCTTACAGCCAGTCCAAATAGGGACCCTTCGTCTTGGTCAGGCTAAGGGAGTTAGACACCCAAGATAATCCCTGCTCACCCTCTTGGTAGCTTGACACGAGAAGTCAGGCCTATCTCCGAAGGCAATGTGTGCAGCAATTGTATAAAACACACACAGTAACACAGTGAAAATACTACAAATGGAACACCACAAAAGTTTAGAAATATAACCAATATTTATCTAAACCAAACAAGACCAAAATGACAAAAAAAAAATACAGAATTAGAGATATCACTTTTTAAAGGTTTAAGCAAGTTAATTTACAGAACTCTATGGATGCATCGATTTGAGCACAAAGTACCTTTCATGTGTCAAAATCCAGAAAGAGATACAGCCACTGAGGAAAGAAAGATTGAAAACATATGTGATGTGTCAGTTCTGTACTCCCCGGTGGAGTGGATGCATTAGTTCTTCCTGAGCACGGGAGAAGTGCTGTGTCAAATCCTTACTGAGAGGGGAAGTGACGCTTCGAATTTTGTACATGGCTTCTTACTGCGGGGTGATGTGCTGGAAACTTGGCGCACAAGTGTGATTCATGGAAAATCCATGCGTGCTGGTCGATGCAGCAGTGAAACAGGCGCTGCAAAAATTGTGGGCTGCACGGAAGTTGATGCATGCTCTGGATCGGCTGCAGCGGTTCTTCCAGCTGCAATCAGGTGCTGCATCAATTGTATGGCCACAGTGATGCATTGATTTGTCAACTTCATGGGAAGACTGTGGTGGGAAAACATCTCTGAAGGGCGATGCGTGGATTTTCAGTCACTGAATCAGGTAAACCACTTCAAATGGCCTAGAACTGGAATTGACACCACTTGGTAAGTCAGAACCCTCAGGAGAGCAGTTCAGGGGAGCTGCAGATGAAGTCTTTGATGGCCTGCAGACTTCCAACAGTAGACAAGCATAGAAAAGCCCTTCGAGAACTTTGGAAAGCAAGATTCCAGAAAGCAAAGTCCAGTACATTCACTTCCCACCGACAGATGCAGCAACTGCAGACCAACCCAGCAAATCAACACAGAAAAAGGGCAGTATTCCTCCTGACAGCTCTTTAGCTCTTCTTCTTGGCAGAGTCCTCAGTCCAAAAGTGTTCTAAAAATATGGGGTTACAGGTCCAACACGTATACCCTTGTGGCCTTTGAAGTAGGCATACTGCAAAGGAAAGTGTTTGTAGTTCACATGATTTTACCTTGCCCTGCCTTGGCTATAGACACACTACAGGGGAGTAAAGACAGCATTGTGAGAAGACAGGCACAGCCCTATTAAGGTGTCAAGAACTCCTCCCACCACTCCAACTCAGGAAAGCACATCAGCCTGGTGATGGGCTTTGACCATCTGCAGGGCCCACCTCAACCCCCTTTGTGTTTCAGCCCAATCTCAACCAAACATTGATTCCACAGATAGGAAGAGGAAAAGAATGGTAAAGTAAGAAAAGGCCCACTTTGTAAAAGTGCCATTTTAAAAAACACAGAATTTAAAAAACTATTTCACTAGCAGGTGTATTTTTAAATTCTGATTTCAGGGAGCCCAAACACTTGTAAGATGTTGGAAGGCAGCTCCAATGATAACCTATAGGAGAGATAGCCCTTGCGATAGTGAGAAACGAATTTAGCACTATCAGGACATGTAAAACACACCAGTACATATCCTACCTTTCACATACACTTCATCCTGACATTGGGGCTGCTGCGTGTCTACCCTAGGGGTAATTCACACATAGTCAAAAGGAAGGTTTGGGCCTGGCAAGGGGCTGCTTTTGCCAGGTCGACATAGCAGTTAAACGTTGAACTGACAGACACTGCAGTGGCAGGCCTGAAACATTATTACAAGGTTACTCATGTTGGTGGCACAATCAGTGCTCCAGACCCACTAGTAGCATTTGAATTACAGGCCCTGGGTACACACAGTGTACTTTACTAGGGACTGACCAGTAAAACAAATATGTCAAAGGTGGATAACCAATCATATTCACAATTTACACAGGGAGCACTTGCACTTCTGCACTGATCAACATTGGTAAAGTACAAAAGCTAACAAAAACGAAGTCCAGCGTACAGTAAAATAAAATACAGGAGGTAGAGGCAAAAATGCAGGGTTATCCACACCAAGAATGCCAGGTGTAACACATTCCCACTCACAAACCTGTCAGTGTGGAAATTATACATCCTCTGTCTGCGAATGTGAATAGTGCACCAGGCCTTGCAGAGGTAAAATCTATCCTGTCAATAATTGGCTACCTCCTACACCCAATAAAAATCATTATTTGTGCACAGAGACTAGAGGATGGCTCCGAGAGTTACTGCTTGCCTGGACCTATGCTGCCATCTCCCAGATTATAAGGTCAAGCCCAGCTAAAACCAACATTGTCTTCTATATTTGCAAGGGGAGCTCAATCCTAATAAATTGAGTGAAAGTAACACGTTGTTTATAGCATCTGCAAATTGGCAGACTGCTATAAAAGGAACGTTAAAAAAATGATATTGCAATAGACTCTGATATTAATTGCAATGACTCGTGTGGCTCCTACGTTGCTATATTATAATAGCATCTACAGTGTGTAAATGACTTGTTGCCCCAAACTCCCATGACTCCCGCTGTTGCCCTCAGTGACAGATGCTCCCTCTCTGAGAGTTCTGCTCACATGCTTCATTAGTTTAGGATGCTACACATTGTGTCCTAATGAACGAGTTCCCTCTGAGATATGAAAACACTCTTCATTAGCTTCTTAGGACAGCAGTGGTGTGGAAGTGAGAATATTTAATGAAGGCAGAATAATGACACCATGTGTCACAGCTGCCTGCTGTGTTCAGGTTTCATGAGGACTTGTCTAACACCCGAAGGACTGGGTCTGCTTTCAGGAAGTATTTAAGTCTGGATGCAGCTCACAGCTATTTGAACATAGGGCCAGGCTCCAATCACTCATGACTGTCAGGTAAGACTCACTTTTTACACATATCGCCTTGAATGAAGTTAGAGAAGCAGGCATTTCTTTACAACCAAATGACACTTTTAGCACTCTCATCCTGGCCTCATCTACATTTCAAAGCTCATCTCTTACATTTGAAAAACACAATATTCTGCAGTGAAAAGAATGGGTGAGGTTAGACCACCAGCGAAAAAGTAAGCTTTCCAACCAGAAGTGCTTATTCTTACTACACATACATGTATGAATATAAGTATGCATGTATGTCAGCATATATACACACACACATATTTATATACACACACATATAGATATATATTATTATTTGTTCTCACTAAAAAAACTAAGTTTAAAGTGACGTTAAAAATTGGTGAATATGCCAGTGCCAACAAAACGTTTGAACTAAAAAAAGACAGAAAATCACCAGATATAGTTAGCAGAGCTAATTATAACTTGTGCCCCCCTCCATGCACTGCTTTTAACCTCACATATTGCCTCACTCATGACATTTTCTATGACATCATATATGACATCACTAATCACATCTCAAATTACATCACAGGTGTAATTCCATTCAGCGGTTTTTGTGGTAGTTTATGGAAAATGCATGGGGAAATTTACTTTTGGGACACACCATTTTTTCCCAACCCCTACTTGAAGAATCATCTCAAAACTTTCCAGGAAAGAGATGAGATTAATTTTTTGTCTTCTTGAAAAATATGAAAGTTTATATATATATATGCATGAATGTCTGCATGTAAGTGGATCTCAAAGAGTAAATAGAGGAGATTCTAGATTGTGTGCAATAACAAATTAGGGAAGCAAGAAGATTGGTCTTGTCCTTATGGAGCTCTGGTTAGTGGGAGGAAGTAGGTATGTGGGTGATAGGCATTGAAGAGACATGGTTTCAGCTCACACCCTGAAATGCAGGAGTGGTGGAGATCTGATTTATGTAGGGAGTTGTTTCACATTCTGGGCACGTAGATGGAGTAGGCTTTTTTCCATGTTTTTGTGTTTCCATATGTATGTGTGTCTGTGTGTGTGGGGTGCTAAATCTGCAAATTATGTGGTAACATATGTGGCAAAAGCAGAAATTCCATACTTTTGTAGTAAACTGTGTGCCCACAGAATGACCTAAATCCACTTAACCTTGGTATTGCCCTTTGTTTTATTTGTTTTATTAACAAACTATTTAAGAAAACTAAAATATTTTAACTGCTACTTGAAAGTGACCCAAACAAACAATGTAATATAAAAATATATAATGGGCACCATATATGTGTTCCTATATTGCCATCTTGAGATTCTTGCCAATTCGACCTTCAGTCCTTTGTTGTATGATGTCACCAGACCACCTTATAGGCAATAGTGGATCATATTAAACAGTTACGGGTAATGCATTTCCTCTGTCTCTGTCTCTCTCTCTCTCTCTCTCTCTCTCTATATATATATATATAAATATATATATATATATATATATATATATTCGCGCACACATATACATATACATTATATATATGTTTATATATGAGCCTAATATCATGATAGTGAATTGTGTGAACATGAAAAGTAAATTATCTTAGATAAAGTTGAGTTGCAAGTAAATCATGGCTGAACCTCAGGTCCTGCATACTGACCCACCAGGTCACTTCTTATATCAGATGGTAATCATGTGACTTATTTTGTGACTGAGGCTTTTTTCAAAACTTTTGTAATTTTCTGTGTCATTTAATTGAGTAAAAATCTTATCAATATAATCTGATCTATTCATGATATTAACGTTACCTTATTTGTCTGCCTCACAAACAATAATGGTTTTAATCGGGTCCGCTTCTCATCATGGTTCAGTTTAGCAGTACGATTTTTTAACTTCTCGTCCGCAAGCTAATTTATTAAAAAGTCACACAGTGCAGCACATCAAGTCACTTTTCTGGGCTGCACAGCATGGCAAGGAAAGGCAAGAAATGTGCTGTATTTAAGGCAATACGTTGCATTCCTGCATTTTCCTCTGCGCTGGCACACTTTTTGGCAGCGGAGCGCCAACTCAGGCATCCTTGCACCATGGTTGAAGGGTGCCTGCATTGCATGCATGATTTTTTTTGTGCAGAAAAGGACACCCTCCAGCACTAAAACAACCCTGAGAGAAATGTTCCTCTTTCCATGTGTGCAGCAGAAGACAGAGCACATAGAAAGAGGAAGTAACAAGGAGAAATATTTCACCTCGTTACGCCTCTCCTGGGAACGTGTATCTTTTTGTCACTTTCTCAAGTTTACCAATACTGGTAAATCTGGGTATGCATTAAAAACCATGGGAGTTGCATGGGAACAGTCAAGCAACACCCATGGTACCCCTTCCCAAGGCACAATAATGCAACACAGGGATGTGCGCTGCCATAACTTACTCCATGTTTATGAAGCCACTCGGGTCCACACACAGTGGCTGTGACGGGCTTAAAAGATCTGACTTAAGATTTGCGTCACTCTAGCACCACATTGCCCCCCTCATACCCAATTTCCTAAATGCTAAGGTGTCTATTTACAAGACCCTTACACCGCCGGTGCATCACTTTTTATGACGCTGCGGCAACAAAGTGTGCAGGTCCATATCATTGAGGCTAAGCAAAGCCACAATGCTTTGCTTTTCGTGGCCTCATACATATGGTGTAAAGCAACACAGTGCAAGTCACTGCACGGTCTTACACTGCGTCAGGGAGACGTTCCCTTCTGCAGCGCACATAGAAAAAGGAAAACACCTCCATGGATTGTTTTGTGCAGAAAGGTGCCCCTTCCTGCAGAAAAAACAATCCTTCCAAAAATGCAGGCACCCTTGCACCTTTGTTCAAGTGTGCCTGCGGTGGCGCTAGGCGCCATATTGTGTGCCTGCCCTTTCTAAAAGCACAGGAATGCACCATATCTTGGAAACACGGTGTATTACTGCCTTTCAATTTGGTGTAGAGCAGCGCCGCAAAAACACTTGCGGTTCTGCCCTACGCCAAATCATTGTACATGAGGCCCTAACTGTTTGAATATATCATTGATTTTTGGTTACTGATTATTGTGGTGCAAATGTTGATTTGCAGGTAAGCCCACTCTATTGTCCATGAGTGCCTTCCATTTCTAATTCAGAAAGACATTTGCTCATATGCATGGGGTTCCTACAGTGGGCTGTGATTGACCACAAAGTTAAGGTATGAAAAACGTCCGGGTCAACTTTCACGGATCAATTTTAAATATGTTTACACCACAATCGGAATTCACAGCCCTTCTTCAACACAGAAATGTTGTCACTGTTCAATTGTTTATTTGATACATTTATAAAAGAGCTATCTATCCATTGCTGTTCCTCCTTTTCTCCAGTTGTTCGGCTTGACTTTTCAGATGGTAGTGAGTTGCTCATAAGTTGTTCTTACTCTTGAGCCATGACAGGGTCTTCACCACTCTCTTCTATGTTTTCTGTCTTCATGTTACCTCTACTTTTTTTCTCCTCATTTATTTCTTGGTTACCGCCGCCATTTAAATTTGTTAATTTTTGCAGACAATGCACGGCATAAGTCATTTTGCTTACCATGCACAAAACGTCAATTTTCAAATGGCACTGAAAAGGTAATTAAACTAAGCTAAAGGTAGCGGGCAACTCAAATTATGGCACGCATTATTTGCCTTGGATATTGTGCATGGAGAATTTCAGGATTTCAGTTACAAGAAACTGACTCATCTGCATTGATGCGTTAGTTTCCTTGCGCCTGCGCCAAATGTCCTTTCTACATCATGGATGCACTGTATTTACAATATAGGGCCCTACCACGCAAGGATTAACAGATGTGTGAGAAATTCTGACACATCTGTTGGCGTAAAAGTGAACCATTGCTGGAGTTGCTCGTAAAACTGACACAATTACAGCACAGCGTCAGAACACATAGGCAAGTCCCATGGTAAAATCCCTGAGCCATTCATTACTCCTGGTCTGAGCAGGCATAAGGATTTTGACGCAGTGAAGTCATACAGTGATGTACTGAAATGTAAATTTCACTGTGCCAGTTCTACATGGCTTTTTGACTTGAAGCTCCACCCATCATGAGTCATGCCATTGCCCACTCTCAGCAATAGTAATAAATAGCATATTACACTTTGCCTCTCTATCCTTGCCCCTTGAACTTCTTAGGGGCAGAGCATGTTGCAGAGTGTTAGGTAGATCTCTGAACTATCCACTAGACACAGAATTGTTTGTCTGAGGTGCTGAAGATGCGCTCCCTATGGTTGCAGTGAAATACAAGGTTAATTTCATCACCAACTTACAGCTGTTGGGATCTAGAGGGAGTCACTTTGCCAATAATGTTATAGAAATTATGTGCATTCTCTTTGAGAATCCAATATGTAAATATTGAATTCTTTATTTATCTATTGACAGTAGGTTACAATCTACCAATCAATGATTGATACTCTGTCTGTTTGTCCCTCAGCCTCATTTAGAGATGGGGAACTGCTCACTTTTTGATGGCACTGTCTCAGTAGCCTATGCCGTTCGGAACTGCTTGCCAGCAGATTTTTTGGCACTCTGCCACCAGCAACGAAGTATTGGAATACCCACCCTACATAGCAATGTCTTTCTGATGTTTTTTTTCCACATATACAGAATGAAGAACATTGTTCTGAACATGAATGAAATTCCCAATGCACAGGCAGATAATTCTCAGGGTGTCTGAAAAAATCATCTCTTTCCAATCAGGGCATGACATGACAACTGAACAGTATTAATTTTGGTGAAAAATCGGAACAAACCTATGTTGGAACTTTAACTATGGCAGGAGTTGTGCCACCAGATCAGCAGAATCAGGATGTTCACTGCTAAAGCAGATTGCCAGTTTCTTTACCTTAATCACAAAAGTCTATTAATAAAAATCGAGCTAAATGTCTGAATTCTGGTATCTATTATTGTGGCAGCTTCCATCCATGAGTGGAAATCAAGCGAACTACATACCTATGAGGGTCTCAAGGCGCTGGGGGGAGGCTGCTACTGTTCGAAGAGCAAGGTCTTGAGATCAGTTTAGTCCTCGTCCTCAGCAGGGCAGAGATCACCAGGCAGGAGGGAAGCTTAGCAAAGCAGAGAGGCAGTTCCTCAGAAATTAGAAATCTCTACAGCACAGAAGTCTTTACTCCAGCAGAGTTCTTCCTGGGTCCAGCAGTGTACTGTTTTGGTAAGGTCAGACCCCCGCTCTAATACCAAAATGTGCCTTTGGTGAGGGGTGGTTTCAAAGCAGCTCTTTGAAGTGGCAGGCTATCTGTGGGGCGTAATCAGCCCTTTGTGTGGGGACAGCACTCAGCCCATTTAGATGTAAGTGTGAGCTTTCGCTGTTACTTCCTGCTCAGGAAGGCCATCAGAATGCAGATGATTCCTTTATCACGCCTACCCTTCTTATGCTCGTGGTTGTCTAGAGGGAATGCCCAAAGTGGAGCTGTCACTCAGCCCAGAACTGTATGGGAGACATGCACACAGACCAAAGTTAAGAGCAGAGAAATATTCGCTTTCTAAAAGTAGCATTTTTAAAATAGTAATATCAAACTCAACTCTCATGAAATAAAATGTATCATTACCATCTCAAAGATATGAAACATGGTTTAGCTCCTCCTGTCTAATCAGGAATTACAGCTTAAAGGTGTTTTAATGAATTCCCGATGCTAGCCTATGGGATGAGTTGACCAGACAGCAGAGAATTTTGCTGTTTTTCACTACTAGGACATGTAAAATTTTAAAGTACATGTCCTTTCTTTAATTTACACAGAGCCCTGTTACCCTTAGGGCTACCTAAGGCCTACCTAAGGGGTCACATAAGTGCAATAAAAGGGGAGTTTAAGGGTTGGCAAGTGGTTTTAAATGCCAGGTCGCAGTGGTACTAAAGTACACACACACATACCCTACAATGGCAGGCATGAGACATAATTAAAAGGCTAGTTATGTAGGTGGCGCAACCAGTGCTGCTGGCCCACTGGTAGCATTTAGATTACAGGCCTTGGGTATAGAGTATACCACTTTGCAAGGGACTTTCAGGTAAACTAAATATGCTAATCAGGTATCTACTATCGTAATTTAAATCAATTAGGAGGAAGAAAGAAACAGAGATTCATTCAGCTTCCAAATGGCACTGGTCATTAATCAAAGAAAAGGGGATGAATGAACCACAAAAATGTCTCTATACCAGAGTCTCAGGAATGTTATTGCAGAACCTCAATCATACGTTCACAGTATGTGGCGTACATTAGCTGTGGTTTGGTGGATAGTGTCATAATTCGGTCTGTAGCATGGGTGTACTGTTCTCAAAATGACAACTTAACCTCGATTAGGAGGAAGACTGTCTGGATATCTACGTTGGTGAATTGTGTAAAATGATCTCTTATCCTGTAGGTAAATAATGAGGAGAAGAAAATCAGGATAGGGATAAGACTAACAGATTGGTGTTGTGTGGATAGGTTACTTACTGATCCATGACACCTAGTAGTGGGGTCGACATGTTTCACCCGAGAAACCATCCTGTTTTAAGCCAAGCTAAAACATAATCATACTTAATCATCCATCTCATGGTGCAATTGCATTTCTGCTTAAGTTATGGGTCAAAGACTGCACCTATAACAAATTTCCTTCTTGAGAATAGTGTTCTGTTTGATGAAGACGGGTGAATTAATACTCTTACCTAAACTATCTGCGGAATGCCCTAAAGTTTTAGGATTTCCATACTCTCAGTCCTGACGAAGGGCACAGACCCGCATGGGCAGTTCCCGTCCAAAACATGTCGGCCCGGCCGCTAGTAATTATGGATCAGTAACCTATCCACAAAACACTGATCTGTTTTTAGATCCTCCTGGTGGAAGTGACAGACACAATGATGACACTATCCACCAAAGCACACTAGGCAGAGATAATATATTCTGCTTATTGTGAATGCGTGGTTGAAGGTCTTCAAGATAACATTCCGAGACTCTGGTATAGAGACTTTTTTGTGGTTCACGTCTACCAATGTCACCATGTCATGGGAGGAGCATATGTACTTTAGCATTAGGTAGCAGTGGTAAAGTGCTCAGAGTACTAAGGCCAACAAAAAGATACAGCTAAAAGTAGAGGTAAGTAGTCAATACTTTTGGGGAAGACCGCGCTAAGGAGGACAGGTCTAAGAATGGTAATGAAAGGAAGAGGTGGGAGTATTACACAAGGGATTGAACCTGTTTCTTGAGGCACAGTTTGGAATCTTTCTAGTGGGGAAAATTAATAGGTGAACATGTAGACTATTGCGATAGTACTGCCAAATAGTAATAGAAATATTCATTGTTTTAAAGTATTGAAAGGGAAGTGTTAGCAGAACTTCACAAGAACTATGGAATATTTAACACTCCATTGAGGAGATTGCAGTGGCTCAGAGTCTAGAGTGGCTGGTAGAAGTCTTCTCCTCTGACATTCCAATGTCAGTGTTTCTGTTTCTTTTATTTTAAATTAGATTGTTCAACCCTCAGTGGGTGTTGTGCTCTAATAGAATTATAGCCCTTCTGCCACAGGCTACAGTTGTTTTTGAAGGCCCTATTCCTCATTATAAACCCTCATATGCACCCCAGTCTATAACTTGAGTTTGGGTCCTCTTGCAACTGGTATTGCCTTCAGCCACTGACTATATATGGAATAAAGTACCCCCTGCTGTACTGTATAAGAATATTGCAGGTCACTGAGGAGTCCCATGACAAGTCCGAAGGCTGAGTTCCTTTATAGATTTCTGGAATACATACTATAATTACCCAAGGCTTTTCTATTACTACCTAAGGTGTGCAAAAAATAAAAGTTGTCATACAGATCTTCTTTCTGCTTGAAACTGTACAACTAGAGAAACAGAGCAGAAGAATGAAAATAATTATTTACTTTTCAAACAGCTGCTTTAAATAAGCTCCGTGACCTGGCCTATTTTACCTCTCAGCTGCTGGCTCTGGCAGAAGGCGTTGGGACATCAGAACTCATCTGTAAAAAGTTCCTCCAGTTGAGAGAATCTATGCCAGTTCTCTATTATAGGTGACTGGGTACAACACAAAGTCCCTATTATAAAGAAATTAGAGATGGTTTCTTATACAATTAGAATCAGGATACGGGTGTTTTGATTCCTGTTGGGAACATGTCAAATGTAAGATAGTGGTTGAATTAAATGGAGGTGAGGGCAATGGGTTTAATGGCATTGGGGCTGAAAGGCTAAGATTGTGCACATGACAGATTTATGGCTTTCAATATTGGAATTAGCCCAGTGGGAGAATATGTGATGAAAACAGAGAGAACATCTAAATACAAATTTAAACAAGGAAAACCGGAACTGGCTTATAGTTCTTCTGATGTATTTCTCTGAAAAGAAGAAGTGATCAGCAAAAAGGAAATATTTATGGTAACAGGTTTATTTGTTCTAGCATCCATGACATTGGGAGAAAGAATCTAATATTTTGACACAATCTGAGCCACAATTTCTTTTAATCTTAATTCAATTGATTATAATATCTTCTTTTCAAAATTACTAACTGCTTTTTGTTGTTTTGTTTTGTTCTTTTTTACTAACTATGCATTAAATTATATGAATAAAGACCCTCTTTTGTCCATTATAAAAAATAAAATACCCTCTTTCGTACATTTAAAGGACACATCGGAGGTCCAGTAAAAGAACTCAGCCTTCAGGCCCATTCCTCCATATGTTCACTGAACTCCTTGGTGATTTGCAATGTCCTTGTAATGTATGGCAGAGGTACTTCATACCATATTGAGTAGGCTTCAAGTAAATGATTATTATTGCACAGTTATGCCAAGCATCCCACAATGCTAATATTTAGTGCCTCTTGATTAAGCAGACAGGAGTATAACATGGGTAGTTCTAGCTTTAGCTGTGCACATATGTAATTACAGATAGAACAACTGAATAGCTAATGGAAATTCAATGTTCTCTTCAACAGCATGCAACTAGTCATTTTTCATAGACAGTAGTTTAAGAATGATATTTTGTTTTTTGATCTTTTCAATTATTGTTGATCAGAGATGTAAATACAGATTGGTGGTTTAGGATTATGATTAAAAGAGACCCCAAAAGGTGTTTGCTAATACATCTAAATTAAATAGGAGCAAGACTGTTGGCTGAGGATACCAATGTGAGTGAAGCACCATTTTAAAGCACGAACACCATGTATTACTTCACTTTGTTTAAGAGTTGTCCAATGGGGAGTTGGGAAGGGGAGATAGTAAATGATTCATTTCAAAAAAGAAAAAGGAAATAAATAAAATACACAAAGTAACAGTCATAGCCCAGGAATTTTCTGATTCTGGTTGCTAGCACTGCCCACCTGAAAGATATGTACTGCTCTTTTTTATCAATGGCTGTATGTTACTACCACAAGGTCCATAACCTTGTCCTACCACAATATCAAAGCCATTAACCTGCATCTTTTAGCTTGTAAATGTATCATCACCAACAAGATATATTTAAATGTCATTTTCCATTAATGCAACACCTCTACATCAACCACAACAGAAAACCTGACGATACGTTTGGTGGAGCAAAAAAAATTGTGCCTAATGTAGGTTAGCTTTACATTCATTTTAAATTCAGCTGCTAAACGTGATCTCTACTTACTAGCTTTCCCAAAAAAATGATGCTCTGATATCACAATATTGCCAGGCCAATTAGTCGTACCTCTGTTAACATGTTGTTTCTATTTATCTGCAAGACTGATCATTGCTTTACTCTAGTGTTTTGCATTAATATTTTCTCCTGTGCACTGTTAGCCAATGCATGTACATATTATTTGTAAATAATTACAATGTGATTGGTGCTGTGCAAGTATCATTTCAGTTTTGCCCTTTTACGTAATGTCATGCTATGAAAATTGTGTGCTTTAGTTTTCTAAAATACTGTACACCAACATGCATTTTAGGAAACAGCCAGATTTTAATCACTTTCCAAATCCACATCAGCAAGATTTTATGCTTTTTACTTTCAGCTTCAGAGCAGTGAGGGTTGGCGCTTAGATGCATTGGATTGCTGAGAGGTGGTCTGAGGCCACGCCCCTTTGTACACCACTCTGCAAATGCGCCTCTTGGTGCACTGCTGGCAGGGTGATGAGGTCCTCTTGTGTCCTGAGGACCTCAGGACTGAAGTGGATTTCATCCCCCGAGCAGCAGTGCGTCAGGCAGCACGTTTGCAGAGTGGTGTAAAAAGGGGACCTGAGACCTCTCTCAGCAATCTAGCTGTGTGGGGCTTACTGGAGGTAACACGAGGGCTAGTTGGCCCCCATTGACCATCAGGAGGTAAGGAGACTTCCTTCCCCAACCAAGAGCACGCCAGGAGGCATGTTTGCAGAGCAGTGGACAAAGGGGGCATGGCCTGTGTCCACCACTCAGCAATCCCACTGTGAGGGGCTTGCTGGAGGTAACAGGTCAGATAGGTGGCCCCTAACCACCCCCAGCAGCGAAGGGGATTTTACATTCCATCCAAGAGTCGGCTGGAGAGCACGTTTGAAGACTGGTGGGCAAAGGGGGTGTGGCCTGCTATGAGAACTTACCAATGCTGCTGAGTAGGACTTACTAGAGATAATAGGAGGGGTAGTTGGCCCCCAAGGTTGTCCTTGGGGGCCAACTATCCCTCCTGTTACCTCCAGTAAGTCCCACACAGTGGGATTACTAAGAGGTCTTCGGAGGCAATGTCCCCCTCTCTCCACAACTCTGCAAAGGCGCCTCCTGGCACACTATGGGTTGGGGGATGAAGTCCACTTTTCTCCTGAGGAACTTTGGGGGCCAAGAAGCCCTCCTGGTACCTCCTGTAAGTCCTATGCAGCAGAATTCCAGAGCAGTGGTTGGAGGCCCAGCCCCCTTTCTCTACCTCTCTGCAAACGCAACTACTAGAAGCATTTGCAATGTAATAGATTTCGCATTTGCGAGAGTTAGAGCTATTGGCGTTGTAAATGTAAAAGTATTTTATTCATGTTTCTTGGAGTGGAGTGGATGTAGGTTTTGTGTAGTGGAATTATGTGGTATGTTGTGCAGTAAAATTATGAGGATAGAAAGTTTGTGGTATTCAGTTTATAGGAATTCTATAGAGTGGGATTATGTGTTATGGAGAGTAATTGTGTGGTATGATAGTCTGTTGTGGAGTGGTAACCTCAGGTTTAGTCTTCCTCGTTTCCATAGAAGCTAAACTATAAACTCAATGAGACAAAAAAAGAAGGAACCACTGAGGAGCACCTCTGGACCTAGTCAGAGCGATGAGCAGGGCCACTGGAATTAAGCGACTGCACCGACTTTTGCGCATTATAAATGTTCCCCATTTGCCACATAATCCATGATCTGCTGCATAATCTGCAGAATTGAACAGAAAAAACCTTGGGGTAGATTTACAAGCCCCATGCACCGCTGGTGCATCACGTAGCATGATGCACCAGTGGTGCAGCCTGCTAAGTGATATTCCCACGCAACACCCACAGAATCAGCAGTGGGTGTTGCAGCCAACCGGGCTCCAGCGCCCTCCGAGGAAGAAGTGTAACTCATGGCTTTCTCTCCCAGCACCCCAGAGCGGCCACAGTGAGCATGGAAGCTCACCTGCCAAGACCCACTCCACCACATCGGCATGGGGCTGAGCCTGGTCGCCCTCCCCAGGAGTCCATCCCTCGCCTTTCATACTTTTATTTATTTTTATCCCCATGATCTGGACACTATGTGGAGCAGGTTTATTGAGGACTAGGGCGACAGAGCCAGCAGAGGTGAGCAGGTCAGCATGTGGGGGTCACTAGCCGAAGGGGACTCCTGTCATGCTGAGGTATAGCCTGTGATTTCACACTGGGGGTGTGGAGGGCAGCATGTTGCGTCTTTTGGGACCCATGTAAACTTGTTTCTGGGCCAGATCTGAGCAAATAGATTGGGGAAAAAGCTCAGCTCAGGCAGCCCATGCCAAGAAGCAGGCACCGCTGAGCACAAAGCATCCTACTGCCCCTTCCTCTCCAGAGGCCGGCTTGCTGCGAGTTGGCAAAGATTGCTTTTATTTTTTGTACGTGTCATGCTGAGTGACTTACTAGGCCTGCACCTCCCTGTGCTTGCCCACACAGGCTCAGTATTTTGCGTATTTAGCTGATGCTGCTGCAGTCTCGCTGTAAGGTGCAGTGATTGCTGAGGCCACGGGTTACTTTTATTATTCTGACATCTCACAGGATTGTCTCCTTACCTGAGTTCTTTACACAATGAAGTTGCACTCATTTTTATTTAAATGTTGCGTGTTGTATTTGCATGTGCTTAAACTGTGCTTTATAAGTATCACTAGGTTGTTGTTTTAAATATAGACTTATCTCAGAAATTATGGGCACCGTATGAGTTTGCGATTGGTATTATACCTGTCAAAGTAACCAGGGGAGATGTCAGGCACTGAAATGATGCTTCAGTGACGCGATGCGTTTGTCAAAATGCCCTTTTCAAGGGATATCACCGGGAAACTGGTAGCTTTTTCTTTACTAAGTATCAGGGAATAACAGGGGTTAGCCCATCCAAAAAGGAGTACCTAAGGCATAAACAGATGTGGTTGCAACACAGCATCTTTTTGGGTGGCCTCACAGTTTGCACTGTTTGTACTGGTACAAGACTGGCCCGTCTTTACTGAAGCTTATAGGGCTAGTGGAATACGGGCATTGGGATAATATTAGGAGTCATATCTGCTTAATGGGGACACACAGAGTTGCACCCACACAACGGGGGGCCAATATGGCCATGTTGAGACAAAGAAGAGTAAAATAGAAACAATTTGTGTTTAAGTTAGGGTTTTAAAATGGCTCAGAGTCAATAATATAGCCTTATAGCCCGCCGTAGCGGGCTATACCGGCTATTAAAGGCCCGCTGCAGCGTTAAAGGCCCGAGCCGAAGGCGAGGGACTTTAACAAAAGCAGCGGGACTTTAATAGCGGTATAGCCCTGCTACGAAGGGCTATAAGGCTATTAGAACATTCTGCCACTAGAGGGCAGAATGTTCAAACAAATAAAACAAAGCCTTCAGGGAGCGCGAGGGGATTGAAATCCCCTTCTGCTCCTTGAAGCCTTCGTTCACAGCCAGAGCTGTGAACAAAGACAAATTGGAATGTTGGAGCTCCGGGCTTATACCAGCCATTATAAGCCCGGAGCTACCAACATTCCAATGTTCTAATGACACTTATTAACCAACATCATTGTGGGATTTGTAGTTATGGTTCAGTTAAGATGATCGGTCCAACTGAAAAAAAACTGCATGAAGTGATTTGTAAAAGAATGATAAAAACTGGAACATTATAATGTTACCAACCTTAGTTTAGGCTTTTCGAGCACCCCCCCAAAAATTGAGTTGGACGTGTCTGCAGGGGACTGAGCTAGAAAGGGACATTAGTACTTCCAGGTAATGTCACACCATTTGGGAGGGAGCTATCCCAACTTGAAACTCACCAACTCTTGATCGGTGTCAGTGGATATATTTTGACATGCTTGGATTGGAATTATATTGACAATTACATAGCCCTTAGTACCCCTGAATAGTTGCTGAGGCTCTTTATTCATGGAATCACTCACATTTTTCTCTCAGACATGAAGTTTACTCTCTGACCTCTTGCAATATAGTACATAGAAAACTCTTAACAGGCAAGATGTGAAGTGATGTTTAATGGCAAAGTCTTAGATTCTCTCCTGCACTATGTCGCAATAAATCCAATTTTTGGTTAGTCTATGAAGTAGGTGGCAGTAACTGCAAGAGGCAGCGTGCTCTGACAGCCCATCACCGCATTTGTGTGTGTGCAGAGGGAGGAGAACAATTCACAAAGACCAGATTAATCAATACTGGCTATTGTACCTGGTACACACTTCCTTTCTGTAGCAGGCGCAAAGCTTCAAGGAGCAAGGCTGCGAGCTGAGGAAGCTCGGGCCTTACATTTTACTTACCTGGGAAAGGTTTATCACTAACACAGAAATCGTACCTTGTCTAACAAGGCTGTAGGAAGAGAGACCCCCCTGAAAGTGATAAATCATCATTGAGGGTGAGAAATACAAATGTATTTTTAGACCACTCTGTGATATCTGTGAGACTTTTACCCCTTTCTTGCTTTTTTCTGCACCTCTCTTGCCTCTTTCTGCACCTCTGTTGCCTCTTTCTGTACCTCTTTCCTCTGTCTGTGCTTCTCTTGCTTCTTTCTGTACCCCTCTTGACTCTTTCTGCACCTCACTTGCTTCTTTCTGTACTTCTCTTGCTTCTTTCTACAACTCTCCTGCTTCTTTCTGCACCCCTCTCGCCACTTTTTGCACCTCTCTGGCCTCTAAAATTCATTACACATCACCATAATTAATTGTCAATTAATTAATTAAAATTAATTATCAACTATTTATTGATGAATTACAAATAAATTACTTCCCATCCTTCACCCCTATAAACCTCACAACCTGCACCAAAAATTTACACCCAAAAATTAAAAACACAATTAACATTATAAAATCTCAATTAAATAAATATTGATAAATAACAAATATTCATTAATGTATTATAATTAAATTACTTCCCACCCTATTCCCTTATAAACCCACAACCCGCTACAGAACTAAAAAATGCAAATTTCATTAAATAAATGTAATAAGTAATAAAAATATAACACATTTGTTAAAAAACATATACAATACTTATACAAAAAAATACATCACATACATGTAAAATATATACCCAAATACATAACACTAACCTAAAAATCGATAGTTTAAACAACTTAATTTTTGCAAGAAATAATAATAATGACTTCTATACTTTTAAAATCAATATTTCTTACCTTAAATTTGATATTCTTGACCACAATATTATTGCAGTCGATATTTCAGTGCCATGATATTTAAAACTCCATATTAATGTAAGTCGACATTTCAAACTCGATATTTTGACTGAATACCATATTCTTGATATTACAAAAACTCATAAGCTCTTCTCAGGTGCATTCTGGTGCCTAAGGATATTCAATGTTTGTGACATAGCACCTTACATAGCTCTGCTACCCTTTTTGTTTGAATTACTGTGCTCTGCCCTGTTTATTATCATTTACTAATGGCATGAGCTGACCAGAATCCTGTGCCTGTAAGGGGATATCAATAGATTCACCTGTTTGTGTATGGCCTTCGGAACTTTCCTATTCTGCTTAAATGCAAGCAGGGCTGGCTCTAGGGCGGTGTGACCGGTACGACCGCACCGGGCGCTAATCTTCGTGTTTGCAAGTTTATTATGGTATGAAAGGCACCTGCTGCCGCTATCCTGCACTCCAGCAATTTTCAATCAACACTAAAAATATCAAGATAATTCCAGGGATTAATGTTCTTCCTAGAGAGAGATCTGAGGTTTGTCTTGTGGACGTTTTGACTCATGGTAAGGTAGTGCAGAGAGTTAATATGCCTGCTGCAAAGAACGTGTACCATGCAATTCACAAAGTGCATATTATGTAACTAGGTCAGTAAGTTACTGCTTTTGTCTGAGAGATCCTTTGTTACTTGCAGTTTTGAAGTTAAAATCCTAACATAGAACATTGAATTACGAACTGAAATCAAATAGCTGCATGCAAACTACAAGACATAGATTAGAGCATTATGATTTTTTTCAAGTCTTTTATTATCTTGATGTTGGAAAACGGTTTTACTTGGATAGACCTCTTTTCTTATTATGAAGGAGAAACACCAACCATGACCATTGTGCTACATTTTAAATTCCAAGCACTATTAAACTATACTGTCTACCAGTATGGATCGCATGTGACTCCTATACCTTGTACTCCTCTGTCTTATGAACATTTCCTATACACTGATTTACACACCTATGATGATTGATTGTCTCTGTGTAGTGTGTGTGATGTCTGACACCCAGACTAGTATGAGTGGCACTATAAAACAAATCACATTTGGGAGAGAGTGGTTATAGAGACCTGAGGGGCACTGTTAAAAGGTGGTAGGGAGGGAATACATGGAGGATGTGGTAATTGGGGGGTGCCAACCAACATTGTCGCACTGTGCGACACTAGCTCTACATGTTTGGTAGAAATGATGCTCAGTAGAAATGCAAGTATACACAGGAAACACCCTTCCCCAAAAGACTAAAAGGCGGAATATCTCACTTTAACCTGGGATTATCATTCCCAATTTGAGCAAGCTGTCAATATGAAAACTATACACTTACATCAATGTATGTGCATTTAATGCAAAACTATTCAAAAATACATTTCTTATGGCTATGATTTCAATTAGGACAAAAAATGTCCAAGAGTGTTAAATAAAAGACTCACAACTGTATTTAACATCCCCCTATCATGATACATTCAAACGCTTCATGTAAACTTACTCATACCCAACATCAATCAAGCCATATACATACTACTATCATTTAGCACACCATATATGGCATATCTTCCTTCAAATCCACCTTGCACATGTGGAAGGTTGCACACACAGGAGCAACATTTTCTCCATCTAAGCATAATGTCCTGGTGTTCCTGTTGTAACCAGAGCCAACACAGATTTCGATGGCCACCCAACTAATTGGTTACACTTTCTTCAGGGCACTAAGGCAAGATGTTCCCGGATTCAAAGTGGAGTGGAGTACAGGGGAAAAAAAATCAGTAAATGTAGCAATTGTGACATCATACACCCGCAGTAAAGTAGATGGATAAACCCATGGACCCCAACTGTATGAAGGTACCTCAACTCTCCAAACAGAATCATCTATATCTGGGCTGGTATATTTATGTTTTCCCAAGGCCCTACGTCTCTAAACCACTCGTGGTGTGGATAATCATTCTGAGCCAATGCCTGTATTATAAAGGGAGAACCTCAGACATGTCAGAGTGCGTAGTTCCTGAGAAGCAGGACCCTCAAGAGGCCCACCTTCAGGCAGCTTTGACTCTGAGTAGAATAACATACCAGAAGATCAAAGTGGCCAGATGAGGGGAAGGGAATTAGGGAGGGTACTGCGGGGAGGGAGATCTGGAAATGACAGGTGAGCACAATGAGTTCCACTCTTCTCTCTTGCTTAGGATATATAAATAAATATATATATATATATATATATATATATATTGTCACCAAAAACGCCCTGAAGCATTGGAGGGGCACTCGACCGTGCCTCAGACCATCGGGTCAATCATTGCCTCGCTGCAGCCTGCCTCGCCATTGCCATCAATATTCCTTAATGCCGACGCGTTTCGAGGCACACCACGCCTCTTCATCTTGGGCAGGGAAAACAAACATCGATGGCTCACCTCTTTTGTTTCCATTATTTATTTATTTCACACACCCTTAGTGGGTTTGGCTTCATCAATTAAAGCATTGTGGGAATCGTAGTTCCTAGAGGTGAGTATTAATTGCTTCTTTAGTAAGTTCGATGTTTAAAGTCCATTATTAATGCACATTTATTTCCTGTAGTAGGATTGGCACCGCAGGGCAGGCCAAATTTAAGCAGATGAAGCACGGTGCTGACAGGAATCGGACCGTCCTTTTCCTCAGCCTTCATTTTTCATCAAGAATGGTGCTCCCTCCCACGGCCAGGCTGCCGTGTCGAATATTTTGTCACCAAAAACGCCCTGAAGCATTGGAGGAGCTGAGGAAGCTCGGGCCTTACATTTTACTTACCTGGGAAAGGTTTATCACTAACACAGAAATCGTACCTTGTCTAACAAGGCTGTAGGAAGAGAGACCCCCCTGAAAGTGATAAATCATCATTGAGGGTGAGAAATACAAATGTATTTTTAGACCACTCTGTGATATCTGTGAGACTTTTACCCCTTTCTTGCTTTTTTCTGCACCTCTCTTGCCTCTTTCTGCACCTCTGTTGCCTCTTTCTGTACCTCTTTCCTCTGTCTGTGCTTCTCTTGCTTCTTTCTGTACCCCTCTTGACTCTTTCTGCACCTCACTTGCTTCTTTCTGTACTTCTCTTGCTTCTTTCTACAACTCTCCTGCTTCTTTCTGCACCCCTCTCGCCACTTTTTGCACCTCTCTGGCCTCTAAAATTCATTACACATCACCATAATTAATTGTCAATTAATTAATTAAAATTAATTATCAACTATTTATTGATGAATTACAAATAAATTACTTCCCATCCTTCACCCCTATAAACCTCACAACCTGCACCAAAAATTTACACCCAAAAATTAAAAACACAATTAACATTATAAAATCTCAATTAAATAAATATTGATAAATAACAAATATTCATTAATGTATTATAATTAAATTACTTCCCACCCTATTCCCTTATAAACCCACAACCCGCTACAGAACTAAAAAATGCAAATTTCATTAAATAAATGTAATAAGTAATAAAAATATAACACATTTGTTAAAAAACATATACAATACTTATACAAAAAAATACATCACATACATGTAAAATATATACCCAAATACATAACACTAACCTAAAAATCGATAGTTTAAACAACTTAATTTTTGCAAGAAATAATAATAATGACTTCTATACTTTTAAAATCAATATTTCTTACCTTAAATTTGATATTCTTGACCACAATATTATTGCAGTCGATATTTCAGTGCCATGATATTTAAAACTCCATATTAATGTAAGTCGACATTTCAAACTCGATATTTTGACTGAATACCATATTCTTGATATTACAAAAACTCATAAGCTCTTCTCAGGTGCATTCTGGTGCCTAAGGATATTCAATGTTTGTGACATAGCACCTTACATAGCTCTGCTACCCTTTTTGTTTGAATTACTGTGCTCTGCCCTGTTTATTATCATTTACTAATGGCATGAGCTGACCAGAATCCTGTGCCTGTAAGGGGATATCAATAGATTCACCTGTTTGTGTATGGCCTTCGGAACTTTCCTATTCTGCTTAAATGCAAGCAGGGCTGGCTCTAGGGCGGTGTGACCGGTACGACCGCACCGGGCGCTAATCTTCGTGTTTGCAAGTTTATTATGGTATGAAAGGCACCTGCTGCCGCTATCCTGCACTCCAGCAATTTTCAATCAACACTAAAAATATCAAGATAATTCCAGGGATTAATGTTCTTCCTAGAGAGAGATCTGAGGTTTGTCTTGTGGACGTTTTGACTCATGGTAAGGTAGTGCAGAGAGTTAATATGCCTGCTGCAAAGAACGTGTACCATGCAATTCACAAAGTGCATATTATGTAACTAGGTCAGTAAGTTACTGCTTTTGTCTGAGAGATCCTTTGTTACTTGCAGTTTTGAAGTTAAAATCCTAACATAGAACATTGAATTACGAACTGAAATCAAATAGCTGCATGCAAACTACAAGACATAGATTAGAGCATTATGATTTTTTTCAAGTCTTTTATTATCTTGATGTTGGAAAACGGTTTTACTTGGATAGACCTCTTTTCTTATTATGAAGGAGAAACACCAACCATGACCATTGTGCTACATTTTAAATTCCAAGCACTATTAAACTATACTGTCTACCAGTATGGATCGCATGTGACTCCTATACCTTGTACTCCTCTGTCTTATGAACATTTCCTATACACTGATTTACACACCTATGATGATTGATTGTCTCTGTGTAGTGTGTGTGATGTCTGACACCCAGACTAGTATGAGTGGCACTATAAAACAAATCACATTTGGGAGAGAGTGGTTATAGAGACCTGAGGGGCACTGTTAAAAGGTGGTAGGGAGGGAATACATGGAGGATGTGGTAATTGGGGGGTGCCAACCAACATTGTCGCACTGTGCGACACTAGCTCTACATGTTTGGTAGAAATGATGCTCAGTAGAAATGCAAGTATACACAGGAAACACCCTTCCCCAAAAGACTAAAAGGCGGAATATCTCACTTTAACCTGGGATTATCATTCCCAATTTGAGCAAGCTGTCAATATGAAAACTATACACTTACATCAATGTATGTGCATTTAATGCAAAACTATTCAAAAATACATTTCTTATGGCTATGATTTCAATTAGGACAAAAAATGTCCAAGAGTGTTAAATAAAAGACTCACAACTGTATTTAACATCCCCCTATCATGATACATTCAAACGCTTCATGTAAACTTACTCATACCCAACATCAATCAAGCCATATACATACTACTATCATTTAGCACACCATATATGGCATATCTTCCTTCAAATCCACCTTGCACATGTGGAAGGTTGCACACACAGGAGCAACATTTTCTCCATCTAAGCATAATGTCCTGGTGTTCCTGTTGTAACCAGAGCCAACACAGATTTCGATGGCCACCCAACTAATTGGTTACACTTTCTTCAGGGCACTAAGGCAAGATGTTCCCGGATTCAAAGTGGAGTGGAGTACAGGGGAAAAAAAATCAGTAAATGTAGCAATTGTGACATCATACACCCGCAGTAAAGTAGATGGATAAACCCATGGACCCCAACTGTATGAAGGTACCTCAACTCTCCAAACAGAATCATCTATATCTGGGCTGGTATATTTATGTTTTCCCAAGGCCCTACGTCTCTAAACCACTCGTGGTGTGGATAATCATTCTGAGCCAATGCCTGTATTATAAAGGGAGAACCTCAGACATGTCAGAGTGCGTAGTTCCTGAGAAGCAGGACCCTCAAGAGGCCCACCTTCAGGCAGCTTTGACTCTGAGTAGAATAACATACCAGAAGATCAAAGTGGCCAGATGAGGGGAAGGGAATTAGGGAGGGTACTGCGGGGAGGGAGATCTGGAAATGACAGGTGAGCACAATGAGTTCCACTCTTCTTTCTTGCTTAGGATATATAAATAAATATATATATATATATATATATATATATATTGTCACCAAAAACGCCCTGAAGCATTGGAGGGGCACTCGACCGTGCCTCAGACCATCGGGTCAATCATTGCCTCGCTGCAGCCTGCCTCGCCATTGCCATCAATATTCCTTAATGCCGACGCGTTTCGAGGCACACCACGCCTCTTCATCTTGGGCAGGGAAAACAAACATCGATGGCTCACCTCTTTTGTTTCCATTATTTATTTATTTCACACACCCTTAGTGGGTTTGGCTTCATCAATTAAAGCATTGTGGGAATCGTAGTTCCTAGAGGTGAGTATTAATTGCTTCTTTAGTAAGTTCGATGTTTAAAGTCCATTATTAATGCACATTTATTTCCTGTAGTAGGATTGGCACCGCAGGGCAGGCCAAATTTAAGCAGATGAAGCACGGTGCTGACAGGAATCGGACCGTCCTTTTCCTCAGCCTTCATTTTTCATCAAGAATGGTGCTCCCTCCCACGGCCAGGCTGCCGTGTCGAATATTTTGTCACCAAAAACGCCCTGAAGCATTGGAGGGGCACTCGACCGTGCCTCAGACCATCGGGTCAATCATTGCCTCGCTGCAGCCTGCCTCGCCATTGCCATCAATATTCCTTAATGCCGACGCGTTTCGAGGCACACCACGCCTCTTCATCTTGGGCAGGGAAAACAAACATCGATGGCTCACCTCTTTTGTTTCCATTATTTATTTATTTCACACACCCTTAGTGGGTTTGGCTTCATCAATTAAAGCATTGTGGGAATCGTAGTTCCTAGAGGTGAGTATTAATTGCTTCTTTAGTAAGTTCGATGTTTAAAGTCCATTATTAATGCACATTTATTTCCTGTAGTAGGATTGGCACCGCAGGGCAGGCCAAATTTAAGCAGATGAAGCACGGTGCTGACAGGAATCGGACCGTCCTTTTCCTCAGCCTTCATTTTTCATCAAGAATGGTGCTCCCTCCCACGGCCAGGCTGCCGTGTCGAATATTTTGTCACCAAAAACGCCCTGAAGCATTGGAGGGGCACTCGACCGTGCCTCAGACCATCGGGTCAATCATTGCCTCGCTGCAGCCTGCCTCGCCATTGCCATCAATATTCCTTAATGCCGACGCGTTTTGAGGCACACCACGCCTCTTCATCTTGGGCAGGGAAAACAAACATCGATGGCTCACCTCTTTTGTTTCCATTATTTATTTATTTCACACACCCTTAGTGGGTTTGGCTTCATCAATTAAAGCATTGTGGGAATCGTAGTTCCTAGAGGTGAGTATTAATTGCTTCTTTAGTAAGTTCGATGTTTAAAGTCCATTATTAATGCACATTTATTTCCTGTAGTAGGATTGGCACCGCAGGGCAGGCCAAATTTAAGCAGATGAAGCACGGTGCTGACAGGAATCGGACCGTCCTTTTCCTCAGCCTTCATTTTTCATCAAGAATGGTGCTCCCTCCCACGGCCAGGCTGCCGTGTCGAATATTTTGTCACCAAAAACGCCCTGAAGCATTGGAGGGGCACTCGACCGTGCCTCAGACCATCGGGTCAATCATTGCCTCGCTGCAGCCTGCCTCGCCATTGCCATCAATATTCCTTAATGCCGACGCGTTTCGAGGCACACCACGCCTCTTCATCTTGGGCAGGGAAAACAAACATCGATGGCTCACCTCTTTTGTTTCCATTATTTATTTATTTCACACACCCTTAGTGGGTTTGGCTTCATCAATTAAAGCATTGTGGGAATCGTAGTTCCTAGAGGTGAGTATTAATTGCTTCTTTAGTAAGTTCGATGTTTAAAGTCTGAGGCACGATGATGGTCTGAGGCACGGTCGAGTGCCCCTCCAATGCTTCAGGGCGTTTTTGGTGACAATATATATATATATATATATATATATATATATATACATTATTCACATACACACAAGTTTAGCTCAACAGTTTATCCTTACCTGAAATAAAAAATATAGAGAATGTTAAATATAGTTGTCAATCAGACTTTTGCTATTACTTCTGTACAGTCTTTGTAGAAGTAAGTTTTTGTAGCTCCATTTAGCTTTAAATAGTCTTTAATGCAAAAAAGTTCTATGACTGATTTACAACAGTTCAAATATTGTTCCATATAAAATGTTAACTTCTGGTGTTCCAATTTGTAAGCACTCATTAATAAAACAACAATAAGACCTAGGGATAAAAAAACTAGTAACTACTCTGAGGCTAGAATATAAAAGTGCTATTAAAGCAAGGAAGAAGGTTCTACAGCTCCAGGCTTGGGACTCTCTTAACCAGGCGGCAGAACTTTCTAATTCTGTATTATTTTGGGCAACAGTCAACTCCCCATTCCTCAAGGAGACAAATATGCCAGAGTTAACATCAAATGTCTCCTGTGAAGGCTGGATTACCCATTTCTCAAGTATTTTTGATTCAGATAAAAACAGTAATGTCGGGTCAGATAGCTGGCCGATTATACCACTCGATATTACTGTGGAAGAAGTGGAAATGGGGATTAGGGCAAGCAAGGGAGGGAAGGCCCCAGGTCCAGATGGGGTCCCTAGTGATGTATATAAGGATGCCCCAGAAGTATGGGGTCCATTGTTGGCTGCTGTTTTTAACGCCGCGGTTTGTACAGACCCTCCGTTAACATGGGAGGAGTCTATAATTGTACCAATATATAAGAAAGGATCCAGGTCAGATGCAAAAAATTACAGACCAGTTTCATTATTGGATGCTTCGGTAAAAGTAATGAGTAGGATTATGTTAGTTAGACTGGAAGAATGGGTGGAACAGGACTGTATACTCTCAGATAGCCAATATGGTTTTAGGAAAGGTAGGGGTACACTCGATCAATGCATTAATTTAGAATTATTGATCGGGAAATATAGTGAAGCCAAATCTGGCCATATTTATATGTGCTTTGCAGATTTAAGCAGCGCTTTCGACATGGTTGACCACTCTATTTTGTGGTCAACCTTGTTGGAAATAGGGGCGCCAAAGGGCATAATTTATTTTCTTGCCAGGATGTATGAGAGATTAAAAACATGTGTACGTTTTGGTAGGAAGGGCGAATGTACCCGGAATTTTATCGTTAAACGAGGTATAAGGCAGGGTTGTGTTTTAGCACCGCTTTTATTTATTTTATTTATAAATAACATTGATGCAATTTTAAAAGAAGTACCCGCAGATGCTCCCATGATTAACGGTGTCCCAGTACCGGTATTATTATACGCCGATGATGCTGTATTGTTGTCAAGAACTCCGATAGGGTTACAACGATTAATGGATAGTTTTGCTTCTTTTATTAATGATAAAAAATTAGTTATCAACAAAAGCAAAACTTATACAATGATCTGTGGCCCAAAGAAATGTAAACATATAGCGAAAGGGTTTTTTATTGATAAGTTAAAAGTACAGCAGGTGGACAAATTCTGTTATTTAGGTATAACTTTCTCTGAAGATAAAAAGTGGACACATGAATTTAATAACATACGCAATAAAATGGCTAGAAATGCACATGGAATTTTTAGATTTGCCCAGAAAATTGGGGATAGAAGGACCAGAGATATGACAAAAATTTATCAGGCTAGATGTGTTTCGATTGCATTATATGGGGCAGGAATTTGGGGTTACAGTGGCGTACAGGAATTGCAACTGGAACAGAATTCTTTCCTTAAAAAAGTTTTGTGTTTACCCACTTCGGCCTCTAATGCATTATGTCACCAAGAATTAAATGTGAACTATCTATCCGATCTTTTGTCACTTAGACCTCTGATGGTTTGGTGGTCTATTTGGCTGTATGAAGAAAAATCATTCACTAGGTCTATTATCCAGGATTGTATGCGACTAGATAAAGCTATAGCAATACCCTGGATTAAATACATTATTATGTGTTTTTCGGATATTTTTAACCTGAATATTTTAACTGATCCGAACGCTGTTTTATTGATCCCTAAGATCGAGTTAAAAAGGGTTTTTCTAGCCTATGCTGAGAGGAAAAGAACAGTTATTGCTGGTACTTTGTCCACCGTTATGTTTTATAACAGATACTTGTCAATGGATGGATTTCCTGTCTATTTAACTCTTGTCACCAGGCCGACACATAAATTTGTGCTGACCAGATTGAGATTTGGAACAGTGCATCATCTGGTGGCACAACCTGTAATGAGGAAATACCCTGTAGGTCCTTGTAGTTGTGACGGGATTTCCAAGCAGAGCACAATGCACTTTATATTATTCTGCAAGCTCTACTCTAATTTTCGTATTATCCTGCTAAAACCCATGTTTGTTAAATATGGTACACGTACGGTTGAGCAAGCTATGAAATTGATTTTTAATTTACAATCTGCTGACATTTGTTTTTATACTGCTACTTTTTTAAACAAATGCATCAATTTGAGGAAAAGCATGTGTTTTTAGATGTAGTTATGTAATTTTAAAAGGTGTAAATTATTATTTTTTAACTAATAATACTGTTTAATGATGTGTGACCATGTCTGCTATAAGTTGTTCATATTTTGTATTTGTGACTGTGATTGTGTATGCTTTTATGGACATTAATTTGTACCGAATAAAGCTGAATTGAATTGAATTGAATTGAATAAAACAACAAGATGAGTTTTGTTACCATCATAACCTGAAGGCAAACTTTGACTTTGAAATTCGTATCTACTGAACACTGGGGTCGTGTTACTTAAATCAAGAACCAGCTGTGATTCATAAATGTCTATTTCCTTTAAGCATTTGCACTCTCTTTAAATAAATCAACAGTCATTGAAAACGAGGTGGTTTATTCCTCTCCATAAATAATGACAAATGTTAACAGCACATGCACTGGGAGTCTCTAAAAGAGGATAGATTCAGCTGTTTCTTTGTGAAACAAAAATAAACCGGAGCCCTTTATTTCCTTGAAACATGAGTCCGGTAGTAATCATGCTGAGAGTTTTACACATGAAAGAACTGAACTGTCATCTCTTACCTGCTGCCAAGAGCAAAGGAAATCCTCACCGGAATTTGAATTGCAGGAACGAGACGCGTTGATGATGACTTTTCTGGAAGAGGCCTCCTGACACCAACGCTGATGCGAGAATAATCCGCAGGCTGTGGCTGGGCGTGGCTGCCTTTATAGGCTGTGGCAAAGCTACGGTGGCTGCAAGGCGACATAATGGATAATGTAACGTAAAAGAAAAGAAATTAAAAATAAATAGAATGGTACAGGAAAAACAAGGAAACGTTTAGCGCACCATGCACTGTTTGCCTGAAATAAAAAGACAACTCTAGTGTGCCAATGATAGAAGTTCACTGCTTAGTGAATACATGTAGTCCTGTGCACAATAGGAGTCCAATGCACAATGTACACATGCAGTTACAGTTTCAGGGTGCACATAACATGTTCCTAGCTCCATGAAAGTCTGAGCGCAGCAGATGAAGGTCTGAGCGCAGCGCATGAAAGTCTGATCGCAGCAGATGAAGGTCTGAGCGCAGCGCATGAAAGTCTGATCGCAGCAGATGAAGGTCTGAGCGCAGCGCATGAAAGTCTGATCGCAGTACAAGTCTTAAGATACAGTAAACACCGCAGGGTGAGCTGAATGCGCAATGGACCAATGGGTCATGACAGCCATGAAGGAGTGGGCCAAGAAAGGAAGGTCTACTCTGGCGTCTTACGATCGCATTTTGAGCTGTAAAATGCAGGAGTCGATAATGATAATACCAGGTTAAGGTTAGATATTCGACCATTTGGTCTTTTGGGGCATGGTATTTCCTTTGTAGCTTGTATGGTCATTTTTCCTGGTTCCTGCCTATAAAGTATCTCGGGGTCCTCTTCTTTTAGAATGCGAGTTAGATATAGTCCGTTTTTTGCTTCACAACCAAATGTCATTACCTATATTAGACAGTGTCTGCAACAATGTGTTAACATTTCATCCAGTTGCTTGCATGATCAACCTTCTATTATGCCAGAAAGTAATTTGTAAACCTTGCTGTAGCAAGCCACTCACCGGAACTCCAGGCAGTTCCGATGGGGTGACCACTGGACCCAACGCCCTCTGAGAACTAACCTCGGACACAGTAGCTTAACACTGCACCTACGAAAGTTCACAAAGTGGAGGGGGTTTGGGATAGAGAAAGAAGACACACACACTAGTCTGCATACGTCTTCTCGCTGGTGTGTGCAGGACCAGGTGCTTTTGGGATGATGCAGGTATTGTGTACTTGATACTGAGTTCAGGTACGCAAGTCGGAGTTACTCTTTGGGCGACATTTGTAATTAGTGCAATCACAGATGAAGCAGTGCAAGACACAATTAATATTGAAACATCACCAAAGACATGCCCTACTTCATTAACATGAGGGCCTCTTCATATCAGATAATGCATAATTCTCAGGCTTTTGACAGCACACATGTATTAGTCATGATATATGTGATATAGAGAAAAATGGGATACATTATACACAGAGCCACACACACCTGGGGCCTGAGACTTCCATGCAAAGTATTCAAGTTAGAGACAGTTTTAGGCCCCTACAGCAACACAGGCCTCTGCACAGAAAAGAACATGTTACCAAGGACAATATGTCTAGCAGAAATAAATAGGTCATATAGTTTGTTAGGTCAGGAAACAGGTCAGGAAATATCTTGCGGTGAGGAAGTTGAGCTACTGCATGAAACTTAGATCATATCTCCCTCCAGACTAATAAGACCAGTGGTGCTTAAGTGCAGAAGCTGCAAAATTAGGTTACCACAATTTCCATCTGCTAGAGGAACGAGCCAAAATGCACCAATCATATAAGAGCCTGCTTACTCTGAAGCGCTGTAGTTTCTTACACCTTTAGATTGAACACGTACATAGGAAAAAATACCAGGTGCACATCCTGCCTTAGGAGAGTATGATGCACATGTGTATGCTTCTTCCAGGATCACACCTGCAAGTCAGATAGCTGTTCACTCACTTCTGCAGAAACCACAGCTTCACACCTAAGCAAGATGAAAGAAACCACATACAAAAGGTCAGATAAGTTTGGCCAATCAGCGTTGAGCAGGACATAACCACGTACTGCGCAGTTAGATAAATATATCTTTGCTCCACTCAAATTCGGAGAACGGAAACCCAGATAGGGGTTTTCTACGTTCATCACGTGAGGCTAGGCCCAACTATCAGCGCTTCTGTTTCCAATAAATTGATACATCTACTGATACTATCTTGAATGTTCTGCGTGTACATTGCTTAGGTCAGTGATGAACCTTTGTGGTTTGTAAGAATAAATAGGACTGCTTCTGAGCTAAAACTCCAGACATCAAGTTGCATCTCCTTGTAGGTTAACTGATCTCTTCTGAAGTGACTGATCCTCAATGCAGTATTGTAATAAACCCATATAACCGTGGTGTCTTGTTTTTCTTGGTGTTTGTTCAATAGATTTTCCCTCCAACACATGGTAGTTCAAGGGATATTAATACACTCATCGAGGCCAAAGGAATATTAGCACAAACACATCATGTTAGAATGAACACAGTGATACTGAGGAGTCACTGATGATTGTCCGAGAGCTATTAACACAAACATGCTATGTTACCAATCAATCAATCAGAAATTTGTAGAGCGCACTACTCACCCGTGAGGGTCTCATGGCGCTAAGGGGGAGGGGGCAGGTGCTGCTACTGCTCGAACAGCCAGGTCTTGAGAAGTCTCCTGAAGGTCAGCAGGTCCTGGGTCTGTCACAGGTGGATGGGGAGGGTGGTCCATGTCTTGGCAGTGAGGTGGGAGAATGATCTGCCGCCAGTGGTCGTTTGGTGGATGCATGGAACGGTGGCGAGGGTGAGGTCAGTGAAGCGAAGCTGGTTGTTTGGGGTGTAGAAGGTGAGTCGTTTGTTGAGGTATGCTGGTCCGGTGTTGTGAAGTGCTTTGTGAGCGTGGGTGAGGATCTTGAAAGTGATCCTCTTGTTGAAGAGGAGCCAGTGCAGGTCTCTCAGGTGGGCAGTGATGTGGATATACCAGACACACACAGCGTTGTTAACTTGTTCGCTTGAATATGAGATATACAACACATTCCTTAAAAGTCTTTCCTGTGTTCACAGTGTGCATTGTAAAGCATGCCATAAGCCTTGCAATAAACAACATGATGGAATTAGCCACTACATAATGCACAATTTAGTTGCACATCTTGCTAGTCTGTATGTTATGCTGTTACACAAATCCCAAATATTTTGCTTGAGTACTGTTGCGCACGATTCATGCTCAAGTCTTGAAGCATAAGTGCTGTTGTGATCTGGGCAGAAATAATGTTTTGAAACAAGGTACCTTAAGTTTTGTTGCAGCAACCGCAAAGCGTGGTACCTATAATACCTGTCTGCTGATTCTTTTCTGTTTTTTTTTGTAGGTTTGAAGCATCCTCTTCAGAGCATGCTGAGCGGAAACCAGTTTGGGATCAGGAATGCTGCTGGTCAGTAGCAGGAGCAGAGTACAGGTAAGAGGCATTGTCTGATGAGGCCAAGCGCTCCATGAACAGCAGGAGTGATTTAAATACCTGCGTATGTCTGCATTGGTTCACATACTTTCCAAAAGTTATGCTACACATGGAGTGCCTGGCAGCACATTGAGGGTGCAACAGTACTCCTAGCAGAGCTACACGTGTGTGCAACAAACAAGTGTTCTGGAAGCAATCGTTTCAATGTGAAATGCAAGTTTTGTAACGCTACCACTGCTACCAGGGAATGTAACCAGTGCTTGTGACATCGCATTATAAACAAACCCAAAACGATGTTCATAACACAATTCACAATCAGGTCAAACATAAAGTGTAATCATTACTGTGAACACCAAGCATTATAACACATAGGGCAGGGGGGCCACCATTTAATGATATTGAGCATAAGCTTGCTATTGCATGTGAGAGTATGTTGGACATGACACTTCCTATCCAGAGAACCCACTATAGATGAAGAGGTAGGGACATCGTGTGCTAGTGTAAGGTCGGGATCAACCTATAGTCAATGCATGGAGGGACCCTATTGATTGCCAGTTAGCTGCACAACGCTTTTCAGTGGGATTTGGCGTGCTCGGTTTTGGAAAGGATTGGGTACCACAGAAAATATAATTGAACAAATGACTAATGATCTCATGACAGTGAACTTAAGAGGGGACAACCATCACAAAGCCTAAAATTGAAAAAAGATACAACCATCGACTCCTGTAAATAATGTGGGAGAATGATCCATAAACGGAGTAACCACCAGACCATCACAAGTCAACACAGAGGCCACAACTTAACAAACCCTGAAGAAGTCTCCTGTGTGAGACAACTCGTGTTTGCTACATGTGAAGAAATTCCTTTACAAAAAGAAAGAGAGAAGATGTGAATAAAAATAATCTCTTAAATAAACAAGCATTTGCAATGCAATAGGTCTCGCAGTTACGCAACTTTGAGCTATTGACATTGTAAATGACAATGCCTTTTAATTTTTTTTCTCGTTTTTAAAACAAATAAAAGGCATTCTCATTTATAATGCCCAATAGCCTAAACTCGCGTAAATGCGAGACCTATTTTATTGCAAATGCTTGTTTAATCTGCTTGTCTGCATACTGAACTGTTTTTCAGTTTTTAACCTTCGTAAAATTACATGTATAGGTTTTAAGTATTCTTACTTTTTTACAAAAAGGCTATTGTTCAGTGTTTCCCCCCACCAAACTCCACTGTGACCAGAGGCGCAAGTAGAGCCAAATTTCTAGGGGGGTGGGAGGAGTCCTACTAAAAAAAAAATCTGGATGGGGGGCTGATTCTTCCAGCAATATGAAGAGTGGAGATGCAGGGGCTCTAAGAAGGGGTAAAAACACAAGAAAGCCTCTTTCACAAGTAAATGGTCTTTTAAAGACCTGTGAAGTGCTCGGGTGCGGCTGTGTATGTGCCCGGGAAGCTGTGTCACGACGGGAGGGGTGGTGCTGAAGCCTTTTATCCCGATGTTACTTGTACTATACATGGAATTATGGTCTGATTGCTGTACCAGGATTTTGACTGTATACTATCAAGTCTTTGATTTATCTGTTCTGTGTCCACCTCCTTCCAATTATGCTATTGCTACACCACAAGACTCTTCTTGTATACCTTTGCAGGTGTTCCCAGTCTAGCAGGTGTCCCTTCCTCTTCTTGCGCTGTTCCTGCCCTGGAGAACGGCTGCTTTACAATGATTCTAATTGGATGAGTTGTAGGCTGCCACTGCTTATATTCAGAGAACAACATTTTTCTTTTTTTTATCACTCCATAGGTGTGTGTGTATCTTCTTGTTTGGTCTTCTGTATGCTGCTTCCCCATCCCAACCCCACCCCTTGCGCTCTCTACGTCACAACACGCTGCTTGAGTTGGTTCCCACACACCTCCCTGCCTCACTTGGCTTTAAAAAAAATATATTTTATACTCCTCCCCCAACTGTGGCTCAGTAGGCAAAGTGTCCTGGTACGGAGATTAAAGTGCGATTAGATTAGCAGATTACACTTTTGAAGGCCCTGCAGGGCTGGTTCAGCTGTTCATCTGTCTGAGGTAGACAAGAAGTAGCACGGAATCGGACAACAGGACCGGATCTTCAAGATCCCAGTCAGGCAGTGCTAACTACAGTGTAAATAGTCAAGACGTCATTATTTCATTGTCTGCATTCTCTCCTTGTGCCACTCCTGTTGTCTCTCGCTTTCACAACCTGTCTCTCTCCCGCTGAGCTGCCGCTTCCTGCCTCTCTTCATTTCCTTCTCCCTGGCTTGGACGGAGCCTCAAAGACTCGTAACCTGGAAGCTTTTTTTCTCCGCTTTGCCCTTCTCACCCAGACAAGAGTTTGAGAGGCAGGCAGGCAGGCGGGCACGTCTCCTGCTGAAGCATGCACAGCGCATATCTCGTCGGACAGCCCTCCCTCACAGGCAGGGTATACCACACTACCATTGCAGGTATTGTACGCCCTATCAGTCGCTGGATTCAGATTCAGTGTCACATCCGGTATTGTGTCCCTCTAACCCTGGATTCAGATTCCTGACATTACAACTGCAGGTATTGTGCGCCCCATTGTTTGGTTCAGATTCCATAGTGTCATACACGGACAGGTACTGTGACCCTCTAACCCTGGATTTAGATTCCTCACACACCTTAGTGTTTGAGCCAAAAATGGAATTATGTGTGTGCCGCACGTGCGCAGCTAATGAGCACTGGAATGGGGAATATCGTGCTGCCTGTTTTGATGTCCACAACTCCGACTCGGGCGCAACCTGTGTGATCTCTAATTAACGAATCTCACCTTAGCACTAATTAACAGACTCGCTCTTGCTCCTGCGTTCAGATACTCGCCTGAGGTCGGATTTCTACCTTGCATACCACTTCAGCTCAAGTGCTTAGACAACAGAGGCATATCTCGGGAACAATCGAGGTTCCGCGCGGCGGGACGGACCCGGAGGAGGTATTTCTTGTATTGATTTTATGACCTGAGTGGAAACGCGATCTGCGGTTTGGCTGCAGCTGGGTGTGCTAGCGGGGACACGCTGCAGTTATAAAGGAGGTGGGCTTAACAAAAGCAGCGTTTCACACAGGGAGAGATTTCAAAAAAGCCTTTTCTTTGTAGAAGCAGGATAACGTGCGCAGCCAGGACAGGGGGTCTGTCAATGGCCGCACGGCGCAATGCAAAAAATAAACATGCGCCGCCATTGCCAAAGCCCCTGTCCTGGCTACGCAAGTCGTCCTGCCTCTGCAAGGACATTAACTCGCAGGGAAAACAAGCGTGAGGGAATGAAAATGAACCATAGTGGAGGGTATAAATGCACAATTATAGTTGCCAACATATAAAAACAAGGCGGTACCCTATTCCGTGGTGGAGCTTGTGGCGAGCTGCATCGGTGCAGTGGTGGTATTGCTTGTAGAGTGTGGCGGCCGAGACGTGGCGCTGCAACGTCTGTGAATTCTGTAGGCAAGGTGAAGAGGTCGCGAGGGACCTCCGCACACTGGCAGGAGGAGGAAGGCATGAAGCATGTCGGTGCTGGGGAACTGCTGCCAGGGCTGGCTGTGAGCAGCTGCAGTCGCACAAACACGCACAAAGCACCGAGGCAACCACAGGTAGTGTGCGTGCAGAGTGAGCACGTTGGAGGCAAAACAAAATTAACTATTTGAGTGCGGCGCTGGTGGAAAAAACAAGGAAGTAGTCCCTACATGACTACATAACACCGAGCAGCGGACCGAAACTGTAGTTAGTCGGTGCTGCTTCCTGCAAAAGGGAAGCAAACCGGAAGTGATACAACGGAACTCAAGCCAATGAAAATCCTTCTAACAAAAAAAATACCAGAGTTAACAAATAGAAAGCAGCAGCAGAAACTACTGCCAATAGGCGGAGTTTCACCTACCACATCAAATTACTTAATGCCTCGTAGAGGCAGCGCATGCGCTGCCCTTTGCGAGACCTAAAAATGAAGGGAGCCTTTGCACTAATTCCAACCTAATGAGGTGAACTAGATATTTGTAATTAACAATAATTGATGTAACAATAGATGGTGGGTGCTGATCTTTTTCCATGTAATATAGCAAGGGACCGTAAGGGGTGAGTGACAAGGAAAGTTACTTCTACTCCAGTGCCTTGTAGTGCAAACGTTTGAATATCATGATTGGCAAAACATCTGCATGCAGGTATCATAACATTATGAAGTTATTAATTAATTGTGTAAGGGAATCGACTCATGACCAGACCTGTATACTCACCCCCATTTGATAGGTGTCACCCTCTTTATGCCTCTATTCCCCACCGGAAAAGCCAAATGCCTTCATAAACTTTAATTAAGATCACCAACTTTTCAAACCTACAAAAACCTTCACAAAATTGCTCATTGTCATTAACCTAAATGGGATCACCCTCTTAAATGCCTCACATAACCAACATTTTTGAGTAAAAACGTTGTCAAGTATACATTTATTACACCAAGCAAGCACTCAGATGCAGGAAATATTCTTTTGCACTATTGCCACTGAAGACCATGTGATGCAAACACATGTAATTGCGGTTTGAAGAAACACACTTTCTCCTCATGTTTTGCTCACTTTCTACCCTGAATCACCTCATTTTTACGACACATTTCACCACCCTTCTGCAGACATGGCTACACTATGATTTACAATGTGAAGGCCAAGCACATTCTGTCGTCATATTTTCCACATGTATACACCAGTTCCAGCAAGTATATATAAAACCATGGGAATTCCATGATATGTTATGAACATGCAAAACTGGCGCATTCCCTGTGTAGAACCCAAATGCTATCTTAAGGAAGAGACAAGCGATCAAGCAGTTGCAGGGCCCGGGGGTAGTCTAAAGCCCCCCACTTCAAGGGTGACAAGCCAGCTCTCATTCCCAAAGACCCGCCCCCCCCCCAATGTGTGAAAAACCGGGTGCTATTAAGCTCAGGTGAGGAGCATGAGGCTTAAGTACGGAGGCATTGTGGTGGGCATTGTGGGGGAACCTGGAGGCAGTGGGCTGGGTGTCAGGTGCAAGCTTGTCACAGTGCAGTGACAGAGGCGCAGAAGGGTACAAAGCGATTCCAAGAGTTTTGGGTGTGGCTCACTGAAGTTACACCTGAAGCCATCGGCTTTGCAAGTCTCACTGGCTGAGGTTCAACCACATGCCCAGTTTCCAGCACCATGTTTAACATCCTAGTGTCTACACAAATGAAGTGGCCTTTTTATTTTGACACCAGTTCATTGATACGTTGACTAGAACTAGTGATAATGTGAGCCTTAATGTGGCAGCTATCAGCTATCGCTTGTAGAAAGGAAACCTTGAGCACCAACAGAACAGAAACTCTCACCTCTTGGAAGTTGACTGTTCTTATTACCCAGGTAGTCACAAATGGAAAGAATGAAATAGCAATATGTCTTGACCCAAATCAGGACCCTGAGTCTACAATTGACGCCTTTGAAACCATGTTGATGGAGGTGAAAAGGACTCTTTCTAGGAGTGGTGGGTCACACAAACCTAAGGGACCGAAATGGTTTGATCATGGTTGCACTAAAGCACTTTCCGACCTACAAGGATCACTCAAGTCTGTGCCAAAAAAAAACTTACTTGTGAAACAGGTCCCTCTAAGTTATTCTGTGGTGAGGAAGAACAGATTAACCCCTTCGCTGCTAGGCCTTTCCCCCCCCTGTGCTAAGCCTTTTTTAGGCTATTTGGGGTAGTGCGCGCTTAGGCCCCTGTAACTTTTTGACCACATAAGGTATCCATGCCAAATTTGCGTCCTTTTCTTCCAACATCATGGAAATTCTAAAGGTACCCAGGGTTTGTGGATTCCCCTGGAGGGTTCCCAGAAATTAGCCAAAAAACAGCAGAATTTTGTTTTTTTGTGAAAAATGGGAAAAACAGGCTGCAAATGAAAGCGTCTGGGTTTTTCTCTGCAAATGGTATCAAAAAAGGGTTTGTGCGGTTGAAATCACCATATTCCCAGATTTTAGGGAATGACAGACTTTTGTCAGAAAACCAACATTTTTTACACAGTTTCGGCATTTTTCTGGGACATAGCCTATTTTTGCTATTTTTTGTGCTTTCAACCTCCTTCCAGTTAATGGTAAAAATGGGTGTGAAAGCAAAAATGGATCCTGAAAAGCTATACATTTTAGAAAAGTAGACAAAGTTCCGAATTTAGCAAGGGGTCATTTGTGTAGATCCATCAAGGTTTCCTTATAGAAACTAACAGTTAAATATAGGAAAAAATGAAAATTAGTTGAAAAAACAGCCTTTTGTGTCAACGTTTTCACCTGTAACTTCTTCTAATTATGAGAGCTCTTTGAAAGCAAAATACCGTTACATCCGCTGGACCTTCCTGGTTGTGGGGTTATATAGGACTTGTAGGTTCACCAAGAACCCAACGAACCCAGAGTCAAAAACTGAGCAGCAATTTGCAATGGTTTTTTATTATGTTCCGGGTATATAGCAATTATTGTGGGAAAATGTATACATGTAAAAATCGGTATGAAAGACACCTATGTATTTCTGAAATGGGAACAAATTATAGAGTTTAGAAACAGTACATATTTGCACATTTTCGAAATTGGGAATGCTCATACTAGCATGAGAATTATCGTTCATTTTTCAAAATGACTTTTTTTTTACACAATGTCTTTCACTTGGGAGGCAGAAATGCATAAAAAATCAATAGGTAATAACAGTTGCTTTACAAATCTTAATTTCCCTATGTCTCCCGATAACAATGGTACATCACTTGTGTGGGTAGGCATAGTGCCCATGACAGGAAATGGCTTAAAACCCAAAGTGGTCACACCTCATTTTCGCAGTGAAAAATGACCCTTTTTTGCAAAGTGCCTAGCTGTTGCTTTTGAACAAGGGAAACCTAGCAAGCCTATTCATTTTTGAAAACTAGACACCCAGGGGAATCCAGGATGGGGTGACTTAGCTGCCTCCCACCAGGTTCTGTTACCCAGAATCCCTTGCAAACCTAAACACTTGTGAAAACAATCACATTTTCCCCATATTTCTGTGGTGGAAAGTTCTGGAATCTGTGTGGATCCACAAATTTCCACCCACCCCGCGTTCCTCAAAGTCTTCCGAGAAAAATTGTACCTCACTTGTGTGGGTCGGCCTAGTGCCCGCCACAGGAAACGGTGCAAAACGCAAAGTGGTCACACCTAAGTTTCGCAGGGAAACATGACCCTTTTTTGGCAAAGTGCCTAGCTGTAGTTTTTGAACCTTAGCTCTGCCGGCACCTAGGGAAACCTAGCAGACCTATACATTTTTGAAAACTAGACACCAAGGGGAATCCAGGATGGGGAGACTTGACTGCCTCCCACCAGGTTTTGTTACCCAGAATCCCTTGCAAACCTAAAAAATTGTAAAAAAACACATTTTCCCCACATTTCTGTGGTAGAAACTTCTGGAATCTGCGTGGATCCACAATTTTCCACTCACCCCGCATTCCTCAAGGTCGCGCGAGAAAAATGGTACCTCACTTGTGCAGGTCGGCCTAGTGCCCGCAACAGGAAACGGTGCAAAGTGCAACGTGGTCACACCTCAATTTCGCAGTGAAAAATTACCCTTTTTTGGCAAAGTGCCTAGCTGTAGTTTTTGAACCCTAGCTCTGCCGGCACCTTGGGAAACCTACCAAACCTATACATTTTTGAAAACTAGACACCCAGGGGAATCCAGGATGGGGTGACTAGACTGCCTCCCACCATTTCTGAAAACTAGACACCTGGGGGCTTCCAGGGAGGTATGGCTTGCATGGATCCCCCAATGTTTCCTTACCCAGAATCCCCTGCAAACCTCAATTTTAGCTGAACAAATCACTTTTTTTTCACACATTATTGTGTGGGAAAGTTGTGGCATCACTGGGCTCACACAAATTTCCCACCACCCAGCGTTCCATCAGGTGTTCCGATAAAAATGGTGCCTCACTTGTGTGGGAGGCCCAAGTACCCGCGACAGGCAGGAGCCCAAAATTGCCTATCTCAAAACCACCTGGTTTTGCAAGGGTGGTCACCTGGGTGTTTGGCACCATGCTCGGCGGCCATCTAGGGAAACGAACCAAAATCACACATTTCTGAAAACTAGACACACGGGGACTTCCAGGGAGGTATGACTTGCGTGGATCGCCCAACGTTTCCTTACCCAGAATCCCCTGCAAACCTCAATTGCAGCTGAAAAAATCACTTTTTTCACACATTTTTGTGTGGGAAAGTTGTGGCATCACCAGGCTCACACAAATTTCCCACCACCCAGCGTTTCCCCAGGTCTCCCGAAAAAAATGGAGCCTCACTTGTGTGGGAGGCACAAGTTCCCGCGACAGGAAAGGGCCCAAAACATTTTTTGATAGGCAATGTTGATGTCGCCTCACTAAGTTTTGGGCCCTTGCCTGTCGTGGGTAATTGGGCCTCCCACACAAGTGAGGCACCATTTTTATCGGGAGACCTGGGGGACCGCTGGGTGGTGGGAAATTTGTGTGAGCCCGTTTTGGTAGTTTTCCAAGATGGCCGTCGAGCCCGAGGACAAAAATCCAGGTGACTCCCCTTGCAAAACCAGGTTGTTTTGTGATAGGTCATTTTGATATCGCCTCAATAGGTTTTGGGCCCTTGCCTGTCTCGGGTACTTGACCTACCCGCGCGAGTGAGGTATCATTTTTATCGGTAGAACTGGGGAAATGCTGGGTGTGAGGAAATTTGTGGATCCACGTAGATTCCAGAACTTTCCCACACAGAACTTTGAGAAAAAAGTTAATTTTTTCAGTTAATTTGAGGTTTGCAGGGGATTGTGGGTAGGAAAACCTTAGGTGACCCATGCAAGTCATACCTAGCTGGACTCCCCCGGGTGTCTAGTTTTAAGAAATGTGTGGGTTTGATAGGTTTTCCTATGTGCCGGCAGCGCTAGGGCCCAAAATCTACAGATAGGCATATTGCTAAAAACAACTCTGTGCCTAGTCGGCTTTCTGCCACCCAGGGGGGTATGGGAGGGGAGGGGGTTGCCCTGATATACCCCCAAGGGGGGCAGAAGCACTGTGGCTATTTTTTTGGGGGGTGGGGGCATTGGTATGCCCATTCTGGGCAGCCCCCACGCAGAAAAAAAGCCAGCATAATCATTGGCGTCTAGTGGGCTTTTTGCCCCCCCAGGGGGGGCAGATTGAGGGCTACTGCCCCTATCTGCCCCCCATGGGGGGCAGAAAGTCCACTAGACACCAAGGAGTTTTTTGGGCAAATTTCAATTAGGGTGGGGACTGCCCAAAATGGGCATGCCAATGCCCCCACCCTAATTAAAATTTGCCTAAAAAAATCCCTGGCATCTAGTGGGCTTTTTCCCCCCCGGAGGGGCAGATTGGGGGCTACTGCCCCATCTGTCCCCCAGGGGGGCAGGAAGGCTGTAATTTTTGCAGGAAGGGGGTGGGGGCATGGGCATGCCCGTTTTGGGCAACCCCCACCCTTATTCAAATGTGCCCCAAAAAAATCCCTGGTGTTTAGTGGGCCTTTTGCCCCCCCCGGCAGGGCAGATTGGGGGCTAATGCCCCCATCTGCCCCTAGGGGAGGCAAAAAGTCCACTAGACGTCAAGGCGTTTTTTGGGCAAATTTTAATTAGGGTGGGGGTTGCCCAAAACGGGCATGCCAATGCCCACACCCTAGTTAAAATTTGCCAAAAAAATCCCTGGTGTCTAGTGGGATTTTTGCCCCCCGGGGGGGGCAGATTGGGGGCTACTGTCCCATCTGTCCCCCACGGGGGGAAGGAAGGCTGTAATTTTTGCAGGAAGGGGGTGGGGGCATGGGCATGCCCGTTTTGGGCAACCCCCACCCTTATTCAAATCTGCCCCAAAAAATCCCTGGTGTTTAGTGGGCTTTTTGCCCTCCCGGCGGGGCAGATTGGGGGCTAATGCCCCCATCTGCCCCACAGGGGAGGCAAAAAGTCCTTTTGGGCAAATTTTAATTAGGGTGGGGGTTGCTCAAAACGGGCATGCCAATGCTCCCACCCTAATTAAAATTTGCCCAAAAAAATCCCTTGCTTCTAGTGGGCTTTTTGCCCCTGGGGGGCAGGTTGGGGGCTTCTGCCCCATCTGTCCCCCACGGGGGCAGGAAGGCTGTAATTTTTTAACAGGGAGAGGGTGTGGGCATGGGCATGTCCATTTTGGGCAACCCCCACCCTAATTCAAATTTGTCCCAAAATAATCCCTGGCGTCTAGTGGGCTTTTTGCCCCCCTGGCAGGGCAGATTGGGGGCTGATGCCCCCATCTGCCCCCCAGGGGAGTTAGAAAGTCCACTAGACTCCAGGGCGATTTTGGGGCAAATTTTAATTAGGGTTGCCCAAAACGGGCATGCCAATGCCCCCACCCTAATTAAAATTTGCCCAAAAAAATCCCTGGCGTCTAGTGGGCTTTTTGCCCCCGGGGGGGCAGATTGGGGGTTACTGTCCCATCTGTCCCCCACAGGGGGCAGGAAGTCTGTAATTTTTGCAGGGAGGGGGTGGGGGCATGGGCATGCCCGTTTTGGGCAACCCCCACCCTTATTCAAATGTGCCCCAAAAAAATCCCTGGTGTTTAGTGGGCCTTTTGCCCCCCCCCGGCAGGGCAGATTGGGGGCTAATGCCCCCATCTGCCCCTAGGGGAGGCAAAAAGTCCACTAGACGTCAAGGCGTTTTTTGGGCAAATTTTAATTAGGGTGGGGGTTGCCCAAAACGGGCATGCCAATGCCCACACCCTAGTTAAAATTTGCCAAAAAAATCCCTGGTGTCTAGTGGGATTTTGCCCCCCGGGGGGGGCAGATTGGGGGCTACTGTCCCATCTGTCCCCCACGGGGGGAAGGAAGGCTGTAATTTTTGCAGGAAGGGGGTGGGGGCATGGCCATGCCCGTTTTGGGCAACCCCCACCCTTATTCAAATCTGCCCCAAAAAATCCCTGGTGTTTAGTGGGCTTTTTGCCCTCCCGGCGGGGCAGATTGGGGGCTAATGCCCCCATCTGCCCCACAGGGGAGGCAAAAAGTCCTTTTGGGCAAATTTTAATTAGGGTGGGGGTTGCTCAAAACGGGCATGCCAATGCTCCCACCCTAATTAAAATTTGCCCAAAAAAATCCCTTGCTTCTAGTGGGCTTTTTGCCCCTGGGGGGCAGGTTGGGGGCTTCTGCCCCATCTGTCCCCCACGGGGGCAGGAAGGCTGTAATTTTTTAACAGGGAGAGGGTGTGGGCATGGGCATGTCCATTTTGGGCAACCCCCACCCTAATTCAAATTTGTCCCAAAATAATCCCTGGCGTCTAGTGGGCTTTTTGCCCCCCTGGCAGGGCAGATAGGGGGCTGATGCCCCCATCTGCCCCCCAGGGGAGTTAGAAAGTCCACTAGACTCCAGGGCGATTTTGGGTCAAATTTTAATTAGGGTTGCCCAAAACGGGCATGCCAATGCCCCCACCCTAATTAAAATTTGCCCAAAAAAATCCCTGGCGTCTAGTGGGCTTTTTGCCCCCGGGGGGGCAGATTGGGGGTTACTGTCCCATCTGTCCCCCACAGGGGGCAGGAAGTCTGTAATTTTTGCAGGGAGGGGGTGGGGGCTTGGGCATATCTGTTTTGGGAAACCCCCATACTAATTTGCCCCAAAATAATCCCTGGCATCTAGTGGGCTTTTTGCCCACCCTGCAGGGCAGATTGGGGGCTGATGTTTTTTGGGCAAATTTTAATTAGGGTGGGGGCTGCCCAAAATGGGCATGCCAATGCCCCCAACCTAATTAAAATTAGCAAAAAAAATCCCTGCATCTAGGGAGCTGTTTGCCCCACCGGGGGGCAGATTGGGGGCTACTGCCCCATCTACCCCTCAGAGGGGGCAGGGAGGCTGCTATTTTTGTGGGCGGGGGGTGGGGGCATGGGCATGCCTGTTTTGGGAGCCCATACCCTAATTCAAATTTGCCTAAAAAATGTGTGGCGTCTATTGGGCTTTTTGCCCCCCCCGGGGGGCAGATTTTGGGGCTAATGCCCCAATCTGCCCCCCAGGGAGGCAGAAAGGCTGTCATTTTTGTGGGGGGTGGGGGGTGGGTGGGGGCATGCCCATAAATGGCAGCCCTCACCACAAATTATAATAAATAAAAAAAATCCCTGGCGAATAGTGGGCTTTTTGCCCCCGGGGGCAGATTAGGGGCTCCTGTCCCCAACTGCCCCCCAGGCGGGCAGAAAGGCTGTACATTTTGCGGGGTGGGGGCATGGACATGCCCTTTATGGGCAGCCCCCACCCTAATAAATTATGTGGGCAAAAGTAAATATCCCTGGTGTCTAGTGGGTTTTTGCCCCCCCCAGGGGGGCAGATTGGGGGCTACTGCCCCCATCTGCCCCTCCTGGGGGGGCAAAAAGACTAAATCACATGCAAAACATTTGGGGGAGCAAAAGCCCTTGCCCAAGGGGCCGCTCCCTCCTTCCTGTTGTCTAGTGGGTGGATCCATGCCTGGGGTGATCCACAAGCAGGGATCCACTGGGGAGGTTCTCCCCTTTTCAATGATACCTCTCCCATTTTCTACGTGCCCGGGGGCTGAGATAGCCCCCTGAGCACATAGAAAGGCTCATTTCAGTTTCGTTTTCTGTGCAATGACGACAGTGCAATGAGCGGGCTGATCATGATTGCACAGAAACCAGGGAGGGGGCCTTGGGAGCTGGGGAAGCTCTTCCCCAGCTCCCGAGGTCACAGGGGACTAATAGAAATCCCTCTGCTGTCTGTAGCAGAGGGATTTCGTGCCCCTGGCCTCATGACGGAATGGTTCCGTCATGAGCACAGGAGCACCGATGCTCATGACGGAACCATTCCGTCATGAGCATCGAAGGGGTTAAAGATATTGAAAGAAGACGCCTGGAAAAAATTACTTGTAGCATCAATTACAAATAATGCAAGGGATTTCTGGTCAATGATTAATGCCCCATTCCTAAAACTCTGATCCTAATTTGGACACCCATGTGGATGAGGACTCATGGGTAGTACATTTAAGTAACATTTTGAATGTTCTGCGAGCGGGTCCCGGGGCAATGGACGAAGAGCCTGTTCCAACCTCTGGTGTCACTCTTACTTTTAATAATACGGAGATATGTGTAGCCCTGGCACAATGCACCAGTAATATGACACCTGGTATAGATGGTGCCCCAATAGATTTTTTTACAGAGTGCCCGACCTCTGGGGGCCCTTGACTACTAACACCTTTAATGCTATAGCAAAAGAGAGACCTCCTGTTTCCTGGCATAAAGACATTTTAGTTCCAATTTATAAAAAACAAGATAAGCAAGTCCCTAGAAACTATAGACCAATCTCCCTTCTGCATAGCACGGCCAAACTTATGGGCAGAGTGCTATTAAATAGATTGGAGACATGGGCACTAACAAATAACATCTCAAGCCCGGTGCAATTTGGCTTTAGAAAAGGTAGAGGTACTCAAGATCACTGCCTGAACTTGAGCCTGCTTATAGCAAATTTCACCCACGGTAAGCAAGGCAATTTATATCTGGCCTTCATGGGCCTTAGCACGGCTTTTAACTGCGTATCTCATCCCCAGTTATGGAGGATCATGAGGATAATGAGGGTAGACCAGGCAGTGATTACCTTTATAAGACAACTGTACACGAGAGCCGAAGCATTTGTAAGGTATGGGTTACAAGGCACCAGATGGTTTCCAGTTACTAGATGAGTTTGTCAAGGGTGTGTTCTCGCCCCTTTTTAGTTCTCTCTATATACAAATGAGGTGGAGTCTAAATTGTTAGAATCAGCCATAGATGTGCCTAGAATAAACAAGGTGCGCATCCCAATTTTATTATATGCAGACAATGCAGTTTTAATCGCGGGAACAGGAAGGTCGCTCCAGAAACTGCTAAATACCTATGTAGATTTTATGAAAGGCTTGGATCTTTGCACAAATGAATCTAAGTAATTTGTTTTAATTGCAGGTCAAAAGCTGAGTAAGCCCCCTTTCCTTTTTTAGTGCAAGTCCTAAAGTGGTGCAGACAGAGTCATTTCCATATCTGGAATAACTATTGACCATAGGTAACCTTGGAGGAGTATGGTAGAGAACCGTGGGACCACGCTTGAAAGGAGTATAAACGCCATTCATTCCTTCTCAAAAAAGCTGGGACCAAGAAACCCAGATATTTTAAGAAAAGTTTATGAGGCAAAATCTAGTGCAGTAGCTACGTATGGTGCAGGAGTGTGGGGCCATGTTAATGCAAAGGGGATACAAACAATAGAGGAGTCCTTCTGGAAATCGATGATGAGCCTCCCTACTAGCTGTTCCAACTTTAAATTACACGAAGAGTTAAGCATCCCCCATATAACTGATCTGATAAACGTAGCACCCACTCTCCTATGGCACTCATAATGGTGCAGACATACTGTGTCTCTTACTCAACAAATAATACTGAGTTGCTTATCCCTCGAACATAAAGAGAATATCAAATGGTTACAGTATGTGAAAAACACTTTACATACCCAAGATTTAGGGAGTTTATTTGAATTCCCAGAAAAAGGTGCCTCTGCCTCGTAAAAAGCCTTAAAGACACGTTTTATAACCATTATAATGAGGGGAGAATAAATGTACACCATAATAAACCGACTGTCAGATAATACATTAAAGGCCCATTTCAGGTTGAGGGGGTACCCTCCTACTTGGAGTTTGTAATAACCCCATGGCACAGATTTATTCTATTAGGTTTTACCTTAAATACATTTCATGCATGTTGGTCCACCCTGCAGGTATCTACTCCTCTAACGATCTCCCATGTTGCCCATGTGATGATTTCTCACGTCAAACTGATTTGCACATTTTCTTTTTTTGTAAATGTTATTGTAATCATCGGAACAGATTTTTAATTCCACTTCTATGAAAGCATAATTTCAGGCAATGTTGCCTGGCTCTTTATTTTTTATGCTACCTGACCCTCTGAACTGTTACAGTTTGCTTCTTTTTATGTCTTTTTTTGAAAACCAGGAAATCGCTTATCTGCTGATATGAATGAATTGTTCCTTCTTAAAGTTTTTATCTGTGATGTATACTTGCACTTTTATGATTCATTTTGTATTAATCGAATACAGTAATTTTGATGATGATGATGACTGTAATGCTGCCATTTTAGATAGAGGGTGCAGAACAAATGAGAGCAGCACCATAGCTTCAATAAATCAGGGTCTTAAAACAACATGCATAGCAAGCATAGCAATGCCAAAAAGGTCTAAACGATTGTGCATTAATGTCTGTTTTTCAGTAATCAACACCCAATCAGTAGGTCCGGGAAACTTCAGCACACTACTTAACATTGTCCATGGGGAAAGCATATAGGTTTCTTCCTCCAAACCAGAAGCAATCAGTTCAAGTCAAAAGCTCCTGTGCACTCCTCCACCAAAATCTTGTGCTCTCATTAAAACAACAGACACACAACAACAGCAGCGATAATTATGGATCCGCTGACTATTATTGTTTAACTTACCATTCATTCAATAACAGACTCCAGCTGCAGTGAAGACACCACTTGAGAGGAGGGTGGGGCAATTTGAAAGTAGATTTAGGCTCAGCACCTCAAACGTAAAAGTCTCAGGTGCGATATTACGCACATGATTCACTTGCAAGTTTCTTCAAAAATGAAAGCCCTAGTTGAGGAACTTCCTGACTTAAATGGTCCTTTAAATTCTGAATTACACTCCAGTCTAGATATTTGTGATTAATCAAATAGCACTGGCCAAGATGAGAACTCTACATCACCAGTCTATACAGTTTTGCAGGCAATGGGAGCCATTCCAGCAGAACTTTCCAAAAATGGCTTAAACCATGGAAACTCAAGCAACAGCTCTGGCTGAGCAATCACTTCTATTGAAAGAAATCAAAGAAGAACTCGCCATATTTAGATCCAGTCGGCAAGAAGTGCAAAAAGTTAATACAATTCTACAAGCAATGGACGTGCACTTGAACAATTTGACAAGGCTCAAAATATTGTTGACCTTCTACGTCTTTTCATGAAGTTGTCTACTATGAGACTACACAATTGTTTATCATTGCTGAGTCCCACTCAGACACACATCATTGATGAAACCTTTAATCCTGTTACCAACCAACGCACATTTGCAGCACAACTACCCACTAAGGTAACTCTTCTAAAGATGTGATCCACTTACTTTATGCTTTGTTAGACTACTGCGGAATTGAGTCTTATAGCAGTAAGCATCATTTAAAAGCTAAGAAAACGAAATAGGAAATAGGAAAAATGAATGAAAAGACTCCAAGTCTAACAATAAATCTATGTCAAAAATGACCTTTTTAAACCTTTTTCCTATAGTTTACAAAGTCACTTGGATCAGAAGAGATAATTCCCATGAATTTCAATATGCTCTAACCGAGGGCCCTCCCGAAGACACCCTTGGCCCATTCGCTACAATATTAAAACCCACTCCTAAATGTTCTTCAATGAACATAATGGAAGGTAGTACTGTAGGGGCCACAAATCAATCATCTGCCTCTATGGTTACTCACAAAGTTAAGGGAACACAATTCTACCAATCCCCCTAACAATACTGTGACGGCTTAAGTTGTGATACCAGTGGTCAATTAAATCTACGGAAGCCACTGGGATTAGTCTGCTCACTTGATTTAATAAAGCCTGATTCACAAAACCTGGTAAAAACAATTGCTGAAGGGGTCTCATTGTTGATAAAATAATTAATTAACTCAAATGAATCTAATACAATATCACCTGCACTGTCCCCTTGTCATCAGGTTCATCAAGATCCATCACACGATCCACAACCAGCTTCCTCTCTTCCTTTGGTAAGCAATGTTCACTCACCAATTTGCCCGTGGCTAATAACAAGCACTCAACATTCAATAGATAATATTAACATCACTCCTTTAAATACCAACCTTGATGAGGATCATAGTTAATACACCCTGGACTTTACCCCTGACTATGGGTCCGATTTACAAAGTCTAACTTTACGACTTTCGGTATTCACAAAGGCATTTTCGAGTAGTAAAGTTAGACTTTTGTCACAGTTTAAAGTAATGTATGGTCTTAAGTTTAACTGAGCGACCACATTTCTAGTCTCAGTTAAACTTAAGACCAAAACTTGAGTTGAACTGAGACAAAAGTCTAACTGTACTACTCGCAAATGCCTTTGTGAATACCAAAAGTCTTAAAGTTAGTATTTCGGCTCAGTTTACCCTTGTGAATCGGGCCCTATGTGTCTCAAGGTCCTCATAAAATCTTAAGTCAACAAAGTATATTGAAATTAATAACTTGTATCCTGGAGCTCCAACACATTGTCATACCAAACTTAATTAGCGTGAAGTTTCTTCAGGAGCATATGGAGAAAGCTGAGTTTACGTGGACATCGGAAGGAATAACACAAACAATTCTATTCAAGAAAGATGAACTAGCTGACTAAAGGATACTTATATCATCCCCAATCAAACCAAAATACCTATGCGTATTGCAATGTGCTAACAGGAAGAAGAATCAAACTCCTGATTTATCTCAAGTAATGGTTCAAATGATTTCTTATGGCATAGGAGTTTGAATATGCATATATTGAAGGACATGGCCACAGGATGCCAGGAGATTACGGCCAAATCCTTAGCAGGTGAAATAAATCATGCCACAAAAACAATGCAGCATACCAAGCTGATTAGTAGATATGCAGGTTGCACCAAATACTGAGTCCAAAATTTGTTCCTGGAGTATCGCTGACTTAGAACTTCATTTAGCTTCCAATGGCACGGATTTTGCTGCATTTCTCTTCAAACATCATATAACATGCCTTCAGAAAACATGGCACGCTAATCCAATTTCAATGCCAGATTTTCATATCTATGCAATCAGTGCAACCAATAGTAAGATGGTCAGACCTGATGACTTTGATTGATTTTCAAGCCCCTTATTGCCGCTTTAGCAGCAGTTTCCTGCCGCTAAAGCGGCGATAATGGTATTGTTGTTCTTGATAATATGGCCCCAAGTTTTTAGGGATATCCTGAAGGAAGCTTCAGATTGGATGAGACGAAGTTGGCTGGGGAGTGAATTCCATGCTTTTGCCCCTAGGACAGTCACTGATCTACCTCCTCTAGTTTTAAGTTTGAGGGAGGCAGGTTTTAAGAGATTGCCTGAGGTTGATTTAATAGTGAATGAAGTGATATAGGGCAATTATCTAGATCTTAGGTACAAGGGTCCAGTGTCGCCGAAAGCTCTAAAAGTGATGACAAGTATCTTAAATAGCATTCTTTTGTGTATAGGTAACCAATGCAACAGTTTTAAAGCTGCTGATGCAGAGGAGCGGCGTAGCAACCTGAGTACCAGACGGGCTGCTGTGTGTTGAACGGGCTAAAGGTTTTTTTAAGATAGTTTTATTAGTGCCTGCATAGAGGCTATTGCAGTAGTCCAGCCTAGAAGTTATTAAAGTTTCTGTAATAGTCTTTCTTGCTGTGACTGGGAGAAGTTCAGACCTCAGAACAGTGGTATTATGTATAGGTGTTATGGCGCCACTAAGAAGAATCACACAGCAAATCTCACTATCTCAAGTTCCTATGACGGGGCTGTAAGGTGTGGAGAACCACCAACCTCCACAGAAGAAAGCCTCAGCTAACAGGAAATAGAAATCACTCCCCAGCACACGTCTATTAAAGATAAGGTTTCCCAGTTTAGCTAACAAACACAGTTGACAATGTATAACAAATTAAGACACAGATATGATCCTCTCTTTCTTCTTTAGTATTTATTCACGTATGCCTTCACAACAGCTTCCAACAGCCAACACGTGTTTCGTCGCGAAAGGGGACATGGTCCCGTGACTTCCTCAAGGCTGTATAAGTATAAACATACAAACAAAGGCCATTGTATTCAATCCAAGCACAACTAGTTTGGATAGTCATAATAGAAAGTATGTACGCACAGTTGCCAGTACACTGTATAACCATGCACAAGGTGGACATTCCTTACATAGAAAATGCCTCAAAACATCACAAAGTTAAAAGTGAAAACCAAAAGAAAATACAAGTAGTATTTCAATGAAATACGGGCTATAACTCAAACAGGATGAAGAAGAAGAAAGGGTAGTACTGTGAAAAGAAAACCAAAGTGCAACATTTAAGCCCACTAATGACATATCATACACATCGTGCAAGACCAAGGCATAACGGAGTGTAAAACCAGGTCAAATTTCCGTTTATGAAAAACATAACATGACGTGTACACCAGTCTCTCCAAAGTGTCTACTGTGAATGGAATAACGTAGAAGAGCTAGTAAAACACCCCCCAATACCATGTATACATTTTATATAAATACCTAATTCTTCTGTGTAAAATCCTCTGTAAATCAAAAGGGGAAAAGGGGGAAATATTCATGCTCAAAATACTAGCCCTCCCTCTAGATCAACATAAAAATCCCCCATCGTTAATCTAATCGATACCTACTTAATCTGTGGTGATACTTCCGGACAACAATGGGTTTCTGTATAGGCGGCGTCAATCACAAAAGCTCCTATTATGTTCTCAAAACTTCTCAGTCTGGCCGGTATTCACAGCGCTGTGAAAAATTGTGTGTCCATGATTAAAATGACCTTCTCCTATTAATTGACACACTATGTCTGTCATCTCATACGTAACAATGTCCCATCATATCTAGTTAGAGACCTGGCCATATGTGTCTTGGGACACATTCCGTTAACAAAAGCAACTCACTTCTCATTCAGTCATAACTTGTGTGCTCACGATTATGTTACCCAAGTCTAATAGTATCCACAGTATATCTATCCTTCCATATATAATGATGTACCATCATATCTCTTTGGAGAACATGCTAATGGTATCTGGGAATCAGTGCCGTAAGGTAAAGATGATTACTAATCACTAAGTCATAATTTATTCACCATTCGTCTCCCCGTACCCACACATATAAAGTCGATCAAATTCATCCTTATGTTACAGCCATGCTCTGAACGCTTCCACTAGCCTTACCCTCCGTGTTCTATGGAAACCCTCGTTCGCTACATACAACCATATACACTTCCAAAGTTCACTCGTTGTCCCTTACCTTAGTATTTTGCCTCCACAAACTTCACCCGACAGCGCCAACCATGTAAACCGAGTACGGCAACATAAAACACACTACCTTCTGGCTGCCTTTAAGCTGGAAGAGAAACACCCGATGACGTCAGTGACTGAGACCAAAGCGTCTCCTTCACTTCATTGGCATAGAAAGCGAACTGAAAATCTCCCTGCCATAGTCGGCCGTTATGCAGTGTACAGTTCCCAAGTCAGTCGGCACTGGGCCACATCAGTCCAAAATTAGCATTTCCAAAGTAATCTTTTGGTCTAAAATAGCACGACTTGCTAACCCGTTTTGAGATGACTCATTTATATCGTGTAAACACTCATATTTATCAGGTTTCACATTACTCTCGTGGTTGAGATGTTATTGAAATGTTAACACCAGTGAAAGTTTAAAAGTGCCGATTTTAAATGTGCTGGTTCGAATGGGTCTATTCATTATAGTAAGGTTAACTTCAATCTCTCCATCCATTGAGGTCAGTACAGTGGTGAAATCATAATAAAGTCAAATATAATACTCATAATGAAAGCAAATTACAAAATTCTAAAGGAAGGTTGTTACACAAAATATTCACATACGGTTTGTAGAGACATCAATATGTTAGATGAAAACGTGACATTATGGTGCCGATTCCAATCCTGTAAAACCCGGTTACGAATGGTCGTACGGAGCGTATTCTCTGTACAAATCGTACCCGGGAAATCCACCTTACAAACCAGCAAGTACGATTCGTACAGAAATACCATTTCCGTATGAATCGTACAAAACTACGTACGGCTAAAAAATACCAACTATTCTGATCCCGGACAGCGCGAACGCGACGTCCCTACGGATTTAGGCAGCGTTGTACGGACCAGCAAGTACGATTTGTACCTACAGCACTCCGTAGGGCTCTTTTTTTACGGGAGCCAAAAACTGCCGGAAAAGCTAAGTACACTGCGATGCACGATGAAAAGGGGGCCCGGTACGCGATGTACACGCCATCAACCACATCGTACGTGTCATCATGTACGGTGTGTACCCCAACATTGCATATGTTCGGTGCGTACATACACGCTGTTGGGGTACGTACCGTACATAGGCCAAGAGTGCGTATGTACGGTGCATATGTCTGGAGCCTCCCCCCACCCCACCTGCGTATGTCCGCACCGTACCCCAGGCGTACCCCAATCCTCACGTATGTACGGGCCGGACAGACATCGCATATGTACGGGCCGTACATATGTGAGGATCGGGGTACGCCTGGGGTACGGTGTGGACATACGCGAGGGGGGGCGTACGACTCGTACCCCGGGCACAAGTTTACCCGGGATACGAGTCGTACAAAGTTCGCTCCGTACGGGACGTTTTCCATACGCTTCTGTATTCGAAACGCCGGTACGGATCAGACTTGTGCGCTCGGACTTCAGTTTTACGAATCATACGTAAAACTGTCCGGGTACGTCTCGTAGACCTTTTACCGATACGATTCGTATGTGTTTTTACCTACGAATCGTACTTCACCGATTGGACGGGACTTGTACGATTCGTACGTAAAAAAACACAGATACAAGTCGTACAGGAAAATAATTTCCAGGATCGGAATCGGCACCTATATCTAATCTGAAATGTAAAACTTTGGTCAGATGGTAATCTACTTCGTGTAATGACCAGAGATACCAGTGTAGCTATCATTCATGCATTTCTTTATCGAAAATTCCTATCTGCATAGGAAGTAATGTAGTTCCTGATCGATGTTCAAACCACACTCTGTAATCCGCAATCTCAATATCCAGTAGGCTTCTTTTCTGCGTAGTACCAATTCTCTGTTGCCACCCCTAGGGTGTCTAGGTATGTGGTCTATTCCATAGAATTCAAAATGCTTGTTAGTGGTCTGTGCAGGACATATCGACATATGGGCAGCCAAAGGGTATCTCATATCACCCTGTTTGACTGCCCGAATATGTTCCCCAATTCTCTCACGTAGTGTTCTGATAGTGCTGCCAATGTATCTTTTTCTACACCTACATTCAATGGCGTAGACAACAAATTTCGTAAGACAGTTTATGTTCGTCGTAATCTCATATGTTCTACCACCTGGACCTTGGAATTCTGTTTTTTTTACATAGGCCCATTTACACGCTGTGCAATGTCCACAACCAAAGAAACCCCTAGTGTATTTGTTCATCCAATTCTCCTTAGTCTCTAGTGTGGTATAGCTAGGGCTTAGAATGTTCCTCTGTGAAAGTCCTTGTCTGTAGGAGATGTTGGGTTTGTCTGTAATGTAATCACTAAGGGATCTGTCAGCCCTTAGTAAGTGCCAGTGTTTGTACAAGTTACGTCTCAGCACCCCTGACCAGTTGTTGTATCCCGTGACCATTCACATTGTGTCCTCACCCCGTGTTGGTGGTGTCTTCTCTCTCAGTGTGTCCTCTCGTTTGATTCAGTCTATTCTCTGCTCCGCTTTTTTCAATGTCTTTCTATCATACCCCCTGTTCTTAAATATCGTCAGAATTCCCTTTTACATTTCTCAAAGTCTGTGTCAAAGCTACAGTTGAGTCTGACCCTGACAAGTTCTCCATAGGGAATTGAACGTATTTGGTGGGGGGGATGTGCACTAGAAGCATGGAGTAGTGAGTTGCAAGATGGTTCTTTTCGAAATAGTTTACTATGTATGCAGTTATCTCTCACATAGAATTCTACATCCAGAAAAGAAATGTTGAATTTACTCTGTTCAAAAGTAAAATGAATATTAAATTCATTTTCGTTCAGATGTTCAATGGAATCAGGCAGTTTGGTCTGGGTGCCTGTCCATATCATAAAGCAGTCGTCTATATACCTCCCCCAATACAGTATGGAGTCATTCCATTTGGAGCCCACTGGGCCCCAGATTCTCATCACCTCGAACCAACCCATGAAGAGGTTGGCATACGAGGAAGAACATCTGGAGCCCATCGCAACTCCTTGTTTCTGCCTGTACCATTTCTCTTGGAACAAGAATACGTTGTTGTCCAGTATTAACTCTACCATCTCCATCAGCATTTCAGTGTGATTTCAGGCGCTAGCAGATCTGCTATTCAGCATTTTTCTGATAGCCACCAATCCTGCCTCTCTCCTCATGTTATGTTTTTCATAAACGGAAAATTGATCTGGTTTTACACTCCGTTACGCCTTGGTCTTGCACGATGTGTGTGATATGTCATTAGCGGGCTTAAATGTTGCACTTTGGTTTTCTTTTCACAGGACAACCCTTTCTTCCTCTTCATCCTCTTTGGGTTATAGTCCGTATTTTATTGAAATACTACTTGTGTTTGCTTTTGGTTTTCACTTTTAACTTTGTGATGTTTTGAGGCATTTTCTACGTAAGGAATGTCCACCTTGTGCATGATTATACAGTGTACTGGCAAAAGTGCATACATGCTTTCTATTATGACTATACAAACTAGTTGTGCTTGAATTGAATACAATGGCCTTTTTTTGTATGTTTATACTTATACATCCTTGAGGAAGTCGCGGGACTATATCCCCTTGCGCGACGAAACAAGTGTTGGCTTTTGGAAGCTGTTGTGAAGGCCTAAATGCTAAAGAAGAGAGGATCATATTTGTGTCTTAATTTGTTATACATTGTCAACTGTGTTTGTTAGCTAAACTGGGAAACCTTATCTTTAATAGATGTGTGCTGGGGAGTGGCTGTGAGAAATTCAAAAAACATTTTCAGGGATTTAATCAACTGAAAACACTTCCCTGCCACTGATAGAACTTGTGGACAAGAAGATAGGGAGGAATCAAATTTTACTCCATGATTGTTTGCCACCTCCACCGTGTTGGGTAGCGGAGGGGTATTAATTGGCCACCAGTGACTGGGGGTAAAAGTGTTGGCTTTGCCTAAGAGCATAATTTCAGTCTTTTCCGAATTGCACTTCAAGTGATTCTGCTTCATCCGATGGAAGACCTCTGTGAGACAATGCTGGAAGTTTACTTCAGCATTGGTAGATTGTTTATCTAATGTTAGAATCAGCTGAGTGTCATCTGCATATGATGTGATATTGATGTTGAATGATGATATCAGTTCTATAAGTGTGGCCATATAGATATTGAACAGTATTGAACTCAATATAGATCCCTGCGGGACACCTATCTGTAGAGGTTTCATGGCTGACTGATACGGTCCGATCACGGTTACTTGCTGACGGCCTGTCAGAAATGACTTAAGCCAGGCCAAAGCCAAGTGTAAGAAATGCCACACGTGCTGAGGCGATGTAGCAAGAAACCATGGGGGTATCAAATGCAGCTGATAGATATAACAAAATCAGAACTGCATTTTTCACTTCGTCCAGGGCGGATTTAAGGCTTTCTGCAGTATGTAAAAGAGATGATTCTGTGGAGTCTAATGGCCTAAAGCCTGATTGATTTGGAGATAGGGTGTTTGTGTTTGTGGTTTCTAAAAATGTCGTAAGTTGACTATTGACTATTCTTTAGGTAATTTTACTGAGACAGGGTAGTAGGGCGATGGGTCGGAGGTTAGAGAGGCTGGTAGGATCCACCAACTGTTTTTTCTGGAGGGGCTTGACCGCCATGATTTTCCAGTCTGAGGGTACCTTTGCTTCTGAAAGTGATGCATTGACTGTACTATTTATGAATGGGTTTACCGTGTCCACAATGGCATGAAGGACTTTAGGGGGCAGGGGTCAAAGTGGGATTCTGATTTACAGGAGAGGACAGTTTGGTGGGATTGTTCCATATTAATCCTTTGAAATGAATGTAGGTAGTGTGTTTTATTCTGAGTTTTAGACGTAGGGTTAGTGGTGTGGGAGTTACTTTCTTAAAGTCAGCATGAATGTTTTGAATTTTCTGTTCCATGAAGTCTGCTATTTGATTACAGAGAGGCTGTGAGGGAGGGATTTCTCGTTCGAGTGCTTTAGGATGCATGAAGGATTTCACTATTTTAAAGTTAGTTTTTTGGCCAGAGTCGGCAGAGGCAAGTACTTTGGAATAGTACACTTTCTTCTCTAATCTGATTAGGCAATGGAAGGTTTTTGGGGCTAGCTTAAACTGAGAAAGATATTCTGATTTATAGTTCCTTCACCATCGGCGGTCGAGCTGTCTACATTGAAGATGTTGATCTATCAATATTTGTGTAAACCAAGGGGAGTAGGTTTATATGATGGGGTTCTTCCTTTTTAAGGTGACTGGGGGAGCTAGGGTACTGCAGAGTAGGGACATCCAAGACTTCACTGGACCTATTAGTGATTGGTGGTGTTATTACTAGCTGAAGGTGAATACCCCCACCTACTAATAATCTACTTTCATACATTATGATTTAGAAGTTCAATAAGTTGAATGATTTACAGGTGAATTGTGATAACAACAACGTCATGTGATTGGGGAGGAACAGAAGTTCTCTAAGACTGATAATAAACCCTTAGTGGTAGTAGGCTTCTATAACTGCTTGGGCATAATAATAGATGAAAAATGTATATATGAAGATATCACCTAATCAATAAGCGGATAAAAGCAGAATTAATTACTCTGAAGAAATACTTTCAAACAAATGGTGGGCAGGCCATTTTACCATCTAGTTTAGTTTTAGCTATAGTTAATTTAGTTATAGCTCACCTTAACTTCACTACTGTTGAGACATGCAGGACTGGTTTTAAATTATGTGTGCGATTGCATCAACATCAATGAACATTTGATGAAACAGTTCATTTGTAATGAGCTACAGTTATCATGCAACTGTTCTTCAAACCTGAATATTGCGGTGATTGAGGGTAGGTTGTTCTGATTGTGGCGATCAGAACAATCTACACCTTCTGCAGGAGCTTTCAAGAATGCCACGGATGGTTAGTAAAGACTTCATATGGAATTGTTTGAAGGCCAAATTATGGTAGACTTATTTGACTTGTTTACAGTTATATATGTTTTCCGATCTCACCATGGATACTTATTCGGATACATCCCAAATTTATCTATTGGGAACTCTAAATTCAGGGTGCAAACTTAAGTTTTTTAGATTCCGACTTTTATATATACCAATAGCTCAATTTCAAGGTTGTTGAAATAAGTATTATTCACTAAAACTGCTGCCTTTGTGTCTACAAAGACAAATCTTTGGCACATATCATATGTATATGTAAAATGTTTCTGTGTCTTGGGAAAACATATCTAAGATTTGACTTCATTAAAGAAAACAGCAGAACATTGTAAGAAGCAAATAAATACTGCTTCACCACGAAAGACTATCAATGCATTGGGAATATAGTAAAGTGTTTAGACTTTGTTTATTAATATGTTGGCTAGTGGATCAAACTTGTTTTTAACTGTACCATTATTGTAGGTTATTGATTGAAATCATTGAAGTGGGTTTTTAATCTGTAACGGCTTCTAGGTACTAAAGTTGGTTTTAGATTTGATATTGACATTTTTTATGATTGTAATTGATATTTCAATATATTTATAAAATAAATATTTCATTCCATTTCAGAATGCTAATCAGAAAATAGTACCCAGCAGTAAAGTAATAATGGCTTTAAAACTGCAACTGTCTGTTGTTTTCTAAATGGAAGGATACTCATGATCCTATGCAGAACATCTTTGTGTGATTCAACAAAAAAGTCATTAGATTTTGCGAAGGGTGATGTTTAACATACTACAGAACAATACTGTAATGTATATGTTTCTGTTCCAGGAAAATCAATGATGTGAGATGGAGAGGAAGAATCACACCAGTGTTTCAGAGTTTGTACTCTTGGGGATCACCAGTCAGTCACACTTACAAATCCCACTGTTTTTGCTGTTCCTTTTCATCTATTCAATGACCCTACTATGGAACACTGTGATCTTTCTGACTATTTGGTTCTCCACCAGCCTTCATACCCCTATGTACTTCTTCATCAGCAGCCTGTCCTTCCTGGATATCTGCTTCTCCTCAGCAGCCACCCCTAAGATGCTAGCTGATTTCCTGACAAAAAGGAAGGTCATCTCTTTCTTGGGTTGTGCCTTCCAGGTCTATTTTTTTTGTGCACTTGGCAGCACTGTGAACTTCCTCTTTGCTGTCATGGCCCTTGACCGCTATTTTGCCATCTGCAACCCACTGCTATACCTGTCTGTAATGAACCATAGGGTTTGTGTTCTGCTTGTAACTAGTGCATACGCAGCTGGCTTCGTACACTCACTCTTTGAGACTTGTATCACCTTCCGTCTGTCCTTCTGTGCCTCCAATACCATCCAACACTTTGTCTGTGACATTCCACCACTGCTCGAGCTCTCATGCACTGACACAACCATCAACACACTGGTGCTCTCTATCTTTGGTGCAATCAACTTCATGTTTTCTCTCCTTGTCATCTTAATTTCATATGGCTACATTATAGCCACGGTTCTGAGGATCAACTCTACTTCAGGGAGAAAAAAGGCATTCTCAACCTGCGCTTCACATCTCACAGCTGTGACACTTGCCTATGCAACGGTTTCCTATGTGTACATATGGCCAAGCACATCCATCGATCAAAAGAGTGTGGCCACAATATTTTACACAATGGTAATCCCCATGCTGAACCCCATTATTTACAGTCTGAGGAACAAGGACATAAAAACAGCTCTCAGTAATATTGTTTATCTAAAACTTTTTCCCAGTATTTGTTTTCAATGTAATCAGTTTAATTAGCTAGTAAAATTACTTTTTTTGATGGTGAACAGAGGACTGTGTCTGTAAGAGATGGGAGAACCCACATAATAGTGGACATTTACTCAGACCAGACATAAGAATTTCATTTTTAGCTTTTCTTAAGACTTTAGTGGTCTGCATGAAATGAGTGTATGTACTATGTTCAACTCTAAGTTAGCATATTGGCATTTCATTAAGTAACATCTACATGAGACCGCAAATGCATTATGTACATATTGAGGTCACCATTCACAAAGGAATAGTGTCATAGATGTAAGCTTTTTAACACATTGAACTTTGTATGCCTAACAGGAATTCATGTAGGGATTGCTGCTGGCATAAATGCTTTTATAAGTGCAGATTTCTCAACTATGAGTCCCACTGAAGCAGTAGGGAGAAGGGCATGGTTTGCCTTTGAAGTTTAAAACACCAAAAAACATATGCATTTGAGGGCATTCCCAATCTCCTCTCCATACCATTTCAATTGCAGTTGACATGACTCCCATTCCAAGTTTGGAAGGAAAAAGGATCACACTCACTTTTTGTGGGGCTAATTGGGCAGGGATTTCTCCAAGGGGAAAACTGCCCTATGTTTCTTTTGGGTCTCTAATTAAGCCCTGGCAGATGAAGGTGGTTATAGATTTTTGAGAGGTGGCGTATTGTATGAACTCAACTATATGCAATGCTGCTATTATACAATAAGCACATACATGCATATTTATATTTCTGGGGACACAGGCCCTCATTTAAAATTTGGTAGAGAGGGAGAACTGATGTAAATTGGTCGTGCTTCTTCTCACTTAATTCTGGGTTCTCCCACTCTATTTAGAGTTGTGGGAGGCTACAAAAGCAGAGTAGCCACTGTGTAAATCACTGATCATTGTGTCCTATGGAGTGTAGGACAGCCATCACTTATTTTCTCTCCCTATGTCCACCACGTGAGGAATAGTGGATATGGGCAGGGAAAATTCATAATGAACCCCACACGCAGAATGATGCTCTTAGAGCATGAGGCCATTTTGTCTTAGTTCACAGAAAAATCAGTCCCACATATCACCCCTTAATAAAAACAAATATCAACTTTGTTTCTATCAAATGTATCTCTGTCAAAGAAAAAAAAACAATAGAAGTGAAAAAGTGTTGCAGAAAAGGGAGTACATGTACATTCACAAAAGGGAAACTGGAACCAACAAAAACACATGGACTGCCATACAGAAGCACTGGATTACATGAAATATACAAGTCATGGAACCCAGATCCGCATGAGACGAACACTGGACACAGCAACACATTTTTTTTTGAATAGATGTACTTTGCCAACAACACTTGCTATAATTATCCTTGCTCAGAAACAGTTCTATTTCCAATAACTACTTTTGATAGACTGCTTTCGAGAAAGCAATTTGTTCAAATCAGTGGCGGCTGGTGTCAGGGCTGAGTGGCGAGGCGGCAGAAGGGGAGGTCGGGGAGGATGATGGTCTACACAGAAAATAAAAGTACCTTACCATCAGCCAGCCGCATCGTGCTCTTCTGTTCCTCTGCAGACAGGCTCCCACAATTATCTAGGGCCAATCCTGACGCTGCGCTCAGCATCATGAAAGCAGCATCAGGATTGGCCTGAGCGCCCTCGATTTGTGCTCCCAGGGAGACTGGGAGCCTCTGCCCGCAGTCTCCAACCGGGAAATGCAGCTCGGTGGCAGGCCTGTCCGGAAGAAGGAACTGGTGAGGAGGTGGAGGATAGGAGAAAAAAAAATAACTTACCTGATCACCGCTGCCTCTGCCGTCCGCTCCATCGCTCTCTTCCTGCTTCTGTGACAGGGTCCCAGGCTGCACTGCGGCCAACCCTGACGCTGCATGTAAGCAGCATAAGGATTGACCTGAGCGCCATGACTTCACACTCCAATGCAGAATGGGAGCTTGTGCCTGATTTCTCCAGCCCCAGCAATACTGCTAGGGCTGGAAAAAGCTTGACAGCTCATGAGGCTTTGGCCGGCCTGTAATGGCCAGCCAAACCCTCATGCGTCGAGAAGTGACATGGGAGTGCACAATCACTCCTCCGCCGGTGTCATCCCCCTTTAACTGCTCCCAGGATTCATCAGAGTCCAGAGGGCAGAACCAGGAAGATTAAAATAAAACAATAATAAAATGGGCTTAAAACTCGTTTTATCATTGTTTTATTTGCGGGTAGTGCAGGGGGGGGTGACGCTCATCTGCCCTAATGGAGGGGCCATAGGTGGACACCTTCAGTGCGCATGTTGGTTTGGCCGTCTTGAGATGGCCAGCCAAACACACATGCACACTGAAGGCAGTGCACACTACTCCCCCTCAGTGCCCATCCACCCTGATCCCGCCCCCAATGCTTGGCACATGCAGAAGAAAAATAAATCAAAAATAAAACAGGTTTAAACCTGTTTCATTATCGTTTCATTTTTCTAGTTTTGAGGATGTTGGTGTGGGGAGGCGATGTTCCTCCGCCATAGCGGAGGGGCTGCCACTGCCTCAAATGGGGTTAATATGTGGCAGCTAATAATGTGCTTGTAGGTGAGACTGTCACATGCTTAGAAGCACAGCATAAATCACTATTCACTATATCACACCTCTACCATGTCGAGTAAAGTTTATATATTACTTTCTGATAATTATTTATCAGCATAACTATAATTAGTATAACTGTGCTAGGTCAACCTCAGCCTATCACTGTTGCTCATATACTTGACCATAGAATATTGAGTAAGTGCAATGGAAATTGAGATCACCACCTATCACCCTCTTTTCTCACAAATACCACCTTTGACCCTGATGCTGATCAGGAAAAATGTATGAGAGGCAGAATATTGGAGGCAGAAATCCAATTGTTGAGATTAGGTTACTGCTGAAATGAAACTGACACTTTATTCTTTATTAATGAATTCAGCTGATAATATTGACATTGCTAAATGAATTTGATCTTAATCTTAAATTTGAGAAAGTCAAAGAAAGACCTAATTCCATTAATGGAAACTTCTTCTGAAATACTCTGATAGACAACAAGATTCTTTGAGAAATCGGATTATTGTTGAATTGTGGAACTGGGTTCCACCTTTTTGCAAATAAGTCCCAGTTTTTGAAACCTATCTCTCTCTATTTTTTTCCAACAGAAAATATACAGCCATAAGCAATGTTGTGCACCATTAAAGAAAACATTCAGAGCTATATTTTCAACCCAGCCGCTGAGATAGTAGCATCAATGACAAATATATGTTCACCTTAAAGGATATCTCCTTTGGCTGGCCATTTGCAAAGAGATAAAACACTCAGAAGCAGCAAGCCAGCTGGGAAATCCCGATTTAGAGTTTGGCAGATGGAACCTTGGTGATAGAGGATTTGACATCCACCACCACACCTTTATTCTGTCTTCCAAATTTATAATTCTGCCATCTGGCAGCAAACTCTATGGTTTTGGCTAAACCACTCTCATGGCCTTTCATGCAAAGTCATTTAAATGGTTGGTGTGCGTCCATCATTGGTGATGCCATCTTATACCAAACTGTTTAAAGTTTTCACTTTTCCAAAAACAAACTCCCACTTTGTTTTTGGACAAGTGAGACTAATGGCCCTGACACCATGGGAATTTTCTCCAATGGTGTGTGAGTAATTTATAATGTTTTTACTGTCCCTCTCCACCAGGATAGTGTTGGCGGTGATGTACAGTAAAAATAAGCCATCTGCCTGCCCACTTTAAATAGGGAGGACAGTCGGATGACTTTGCCTTCGATGGCCCCTACAAACAGAGTAAATTTGACTCCATCAGAGTAAACCTGTTGGTCTGTCAGACTCAAAATTAGGTGAGAGGACTGAGAGTTTGGTGGTTAGGGTACTCCTTCCTCGATGCAATAGAGTACCCTGTTCACCATCCTCTAAATTGGGCCCTTATTCTTTGACAGATGGAGATCAAAAATCCATTCAGTTTTGGCCCTCGCTCCAGGGTCACCCCTAAATATTTTGCCTCTACCCTCCACTCTTTGCTGAAGCCTTTGGACTCTGTGCACTTTACCACTGCTAAACACTGCTAAAGGGCTTGTGCTCTCTTCTTAAAACAGGTAAGAATTGGCTTATCCAATTGGCATACCTAATTTCCTTGTAAAGTCCCTGGTAAAGAGGAACTACATGTGCCCAAGGCCAGTAAACTAAAGTATACTAGTGAGTCTGCAGCACTGATTGTGCCACCCACATAAGTAGCCCTTTAAACATGTCTTGAGCCTGCATTACAGAGCCTGTGTGTGCAGTATGGGGTTTACCGCCAGTCATGGGTCATTTCCCGTGTGGGACTTGCTCAGTGTGCCCCCAAACTTTTCACACAACCGAGGTAGATATAGGTACGAACAGACCTTGGTCTCTGAAGACACACACGAATTGTAATAGTGAGAGGGTGATCTACCTGATAAAGTGCCCCTGTAATAAAAACTATGTGGGCATGACATCACGTAAGATTAAGGTGAGGATATCGGAACACAAAAGCACCATCCGGTGCAAGAAAAGTGCAACCAAGCTCACCAATCACTTTATAACAGTGGGTCACAAAGAGAATGAGCTACAGTGGGTCATTCTGGAACAACCACATATTCCACCTCATATAACTGATATCCAGAAGTTCCTGCTACGCAGAGAACAGAGATGGGTGCACAGACTACATTCTGATACTGAGGGTTTGAATGATGATATTCCTTGGCTGTTGCTGTAAGATATTGCCTTTGCAGTCCTCATGGGTTACGCATTAAATAGACTTGTTGTTGCTAGGCAAATGACATCATAATATACCAAGGGTATGGGCACTATAAATGAGGTTCAGTTCTGTTCCCCCTTGCTGATACTACAGCCTTGAGACAATTACTGTTTTAACGTTAGGCACTTATTTCAGTCATTGTTTACACTTTTCTTGGGCACTAATGAATATGGTATTGCCCTTATTGGCTGTCTCTGTTTATACACTTATAGAACAGTACACTGCGTTGTAGCTCGTTTAATATATTCCCTAGCGATCCTCAGCTTTTTTCAAAAACTTTTCTCTAAACTTTATTTGTGCTGTAGCTATTTACGCTGTTTCCATCATAGGGAAGCGTTTCCCTTCTATATCGTAGATGATTATAAGCGGCAGGTAGGGCATACAGCCTTAAACAGTGGCTGTATGCCACACACGCGCAGTGTAAGCAAGTGAGTGAGAGCTAGCATTGACTCCACTACACATGCGCGTTTTCGTCACTATCCGTTACAGGCACTTGCTTAGCCTCCTTTGCCTGTTTTTCTCACCTGCGTTAACTGCGGTCCTAATCTGGATAAATAGCGGTTACAGATCCTGCCGCCGACACTTCCGGTCTTAGTTCAAAGACCGCCCCGGGGTACCGACGGATAGGTGAGTTTCTGGAGCGCTCGTCACTACTTGTAACTTCGGGCTTGTTAGGCTCTTTGATTTAATCTGTAATATACTATTTCAAGTATACGTAGCCAATGGGAGGGTGCTGAGGCCAGCATCTTTCATTTCTAGCTGTGATTACTCGCTTTTGGTAATTCTTTTTGATTTAAAAATTTAAATGCTTTGAGACTTTCCTTTTATGCTTTGATTTGGTCTCTATGCTGCCCTACTAATCATCTACATTAAGAATATAGCGCGTACGGTTGCGCACACTTAACCGTTCTTTACTTATTGACAGTTTTGTCCGGTTTTCTACATTTCTCTATATCGGACATTCCGTCTTCCTGTACTACCACTGATTTTTGGTGGTTTTTAATGACCAGATTGCCATTCACTGCATTACATGGGTGTTTTTCTCATGTTCTTAAGCCATGCTTCTAAGAGGAGAGTTTTTTCAGGTGTAACAATGTGCAACCTGTTTTCTCTTTCTCCTACTGTTTTTTCTGATTTAGAGCGGGGCCCCTTTCCCTGAGTTGAGACCAGGTTGAGGTGAGGGCAACACCCAATTGACATGGGTAAGTGCAATTCAATTTACTGTATTGAATGCTTCACAGCATTATTATATGCGTATTTCGGAGTCATTTAGGATTAATGACCTCTGGCTGAGTCCTTTTTTAGACACTGGGCTATTTGTTTTCATTTCTCTTTTGTCCACAGGTATCCGGTTTTGATTTCTTCTAAACTGACCGGTGCGGTAGGAATATTTATTCATACAAACCCCCTTCTTTTTGATTCTTTTTTCACGTTTTCACATTGAACCACAGCAGTATCATAGGTCCTGATGAAAGCCCTGATACTTTTTGATCTATAATGGGCAGAAACATGTTGACCGATCTTGCTATGGACAATAGCATAATGTCAAACTTATTTATGCCGTATTGCCATATTGCTTTTTAAATATGACAGGGGTCCTCTACCAATAAAGAACTTTTGAGCAACCTTAGCCATTTTTAGTTCACACAATTATTATTTAATACTGCTGACTTTAGGATCTCCCGTTTTTTGATCTATGGGTAAAATTCCATCCCAGATAAAACCCTTGAGAGATCTGATGACAACCCTCTTTTGTTGCTTCTTCTATGCAAGTGACCAGATCGCTGTTTCAAGAACTGGTTCGGCATGTTGAAGTGCACAGACCCAAATGATGAAAAAAACTAACCACCTTAAGTGATTGATGGGTCCTGTTCAAGGAGGTTCTCTCTTATAGAGCTGTCAGATTAAGAATGGGGTATACTTTGGCCTTATAGTGTTTAATCTTTACTCAGCTTGAGACCCAGGTTGTTTCAGTGTTGATATTACAGTTTTAAAATGCCACATGGAAATAGCAAAATAAACATTTTGCCAGGCCAAAACCTTCCATTTTGATATATATGTCACCCCTAGGGTAGCACCTGGACATTCCGCAAAACTCCAACTCACACATCCTCCACTCCCAGGCTGCTCTTCGCACCTTACTGAACACCTCCTTCGAAGCTCTCCTTGCTTACTTCGATACTCTTCAACGCGAATGGGGTTGTTTGCACAAAACTTGAGAACATAAAGCTCAGTGGGCTAATCTGGGACTGTATCTACCTGTGCGGGAAACAACCTTTACAACACAGTCATTACATCGCGCTACATTTACAACACAGTCATTACATTGAAACATCCTTTACAACGCACGTCACTACAACGCAGACATTACATTGCATGTCACTACAACGCATGTCAACAACGCATGCCACTACAACGCAGTCATAACATTGCACGTCATTACAATGCATACAATTACAATGCATAGTACCCCTACACTATACACCACTTACCCTACTGTTGCACCCCCTGGAGTTAGAATAGTAATGTTTACCCCTACAATATCCAACATTTACCCTACTGTTGCACCCACTGGAGTTAGAATAGTAATTTTGACCCCTAGACTATCCAATACTTACCTTAAATGCAATGTACTGGTATGCGTTGTAATGGTATGCATTGTAAAGTTATTATGCGATGTAAAGGAATGCGTTGTAAAGGTAGTTTCTAAAAAAGCTATGTAGTGGCATGCGATGTAATGGAATGCGTTGTAAAGGATGTTGTGATGTAAAAACTGTGTTGTAAAGGCATGCGTTGTAAATGTTTGCATTGGAAAGTCATACATTTGTACTTTATGCTTTTAGGCGCTATATTGCAGTTTATTCTTTCAAAACTCATACCTCTGGTTCTACTGATTGAACTTTTGTCGTTTTTGTCTTGTGTTATTTATTAAATCAGGTTGTATGTTTCTAACCTGTTATGGGATCTTTTGATGGGGCTTTTTCACTGTTTTACTGTTCATCTAGTGTGGTAATAAAGTTTTATATTCTTGAATTTGTTTGCCTCTTGATAATCTTATAATTCTCAAATAATACGTCTGAAATTTGGTTTTCAGTAACATCTATTGATAGCCAGCTAAACTACTTCTTCGCCCACTATGACATATCATCCGACATAAATTCCATCAAAGTAGCATATAATTTATATATAAATATATATATATATATATTCACAGAAAAAAACATATGTTTCAGGGATGTTATAGTTAGGAATTAGCATTTAAAAAACCTTAGATATTCACTGAAAAAAGCACAGGTTTCAGGGACGTTATAGTTAGTCTGATATTTCACTCACACAAAACCAGAGAAATTCAGCCGTTTTAGTTAGCTGAGCTAAATATAACTCGCGCCCCCGCAATGCACTGCTGATGATGTCACATATTACATCACTCATGACATGGTCAGTGATATCACTCATGACATCACTGATGTCATCTCAAATTATATAATTGATGACATCACTAATGTGAGTGTGAGTGTTTCTAATAAGTTTAAGAACCTTATATGTATATATATTCACCAAGGTGTGTTGAAGAACGAGTGGGTGTATGAGTGTCTAAATGAAGGATTTAGTGAGTGTGTGATTGACTGTATAAGTGAGTGACTAAACGTGTCTTAGTGAATGCATGGGTGAATGACTAAACTGTGTGAATATCTGTATCAGTCTGTCAGTTGGAGTGTAAGTGGCTGCATGGGTTGGTGAGTAGCTACATGAGTGTCTATATGGGTTAATGATTGGTTGTCTGAGTATCTGTATGGGTGCCTGAGTGTCTGGGTGGGTGGTGGGTATGTGTTACTCCCTACATGGATGTGTGAGTGCATGGTTCCCTGCGTGTAAGGGTTCATGAGTGAATCTGTGAGGGGCTGTATGGGTGAGTGTGTATGCGTATGACTGTGTTGGTGAGTGAATGGATGTCTCAGTGGTATATTTGTGAGTCACTGCATATGTGAAAGGCAGCATATGTGAGTGTTAGAGTATTTAAGTGCATATATGTGAGAGTGAGTGATTGTGAGAGTGGTTGTATGGATGAGTGTGTGCTTGTGTCAGTAATTGTAGAAGAAAGCAAGTATCTGTTACTATATGTATGTATAAGTGGGGTGCTGTGTGTACAACTGTATAAGGTAAGTAAATGGCAGTGTGATTGATTCTTAGGGTGACTGAATAGGTGTGTGAGTAACTCTATGAGTGAGTGGCAGTATGTGAGTGTCTGTTTGGGTGTATGAGAGCATATATCAGTGGCTGAATTGATGAATGACTGAGTGTATGAGTAACTGTATGGGTGAGTGAGTGGATGTGTATATAGACCTATGTATCAGTGATTGGGTATGTATTCACTAATACTGGTGCATCTATGGTTTCAAAAATGGTAGTCTGTATTTTAGAGTGGGTGTATGAAATGTTATATTAGGGTGTGAGGAGGTGCATCAGATATTAAGTGGATGATGTCATCAGTGATGTCATCAGTGATGTCACTGACCATGTCATGAGTGATTTAATATGTGATGTCATCAACAGTGCAGTGCGGGGGGGGCGAGTTTTCAGCTAACTATAATGGCTGAATTTGGTTTTGTACAAGTGAAATGTCAGCCTAACTATAAAGTCCCTGAAACCTGAGGTTTTTTCAGTGAATATCTAAGGTATTTTAAATGTTAATTCCTAACTATAACGTCAATGAAACCTTTGGTTTTTACAGTGAATTTCTAAGGTATTAGACATATTAATACTAACTATAACATCCCCGAAACTTGTGGTTTATTCAGTGAATTTTAGGTTTTTTAAATGTTAATACTAACACTAACGTCCCTGAAACCTGTGTTTTTTCTGTGAATTTCCAAGGTTTTTTTAAATGCTAATTTCTAACTATGCCTAGATGTACAGAAAGAGGAAGAAAGGGGCAGAAAGAAGCAAGAGAAGTGCAGAAGAAGCAAGAGAAGTGCAGTAAGATGCAAGAGAGGTGCAGAAAGTTGAGGAAAGGGCAGAAAGGAGCAAGAACAATGCAGAAAGAGGCAACTGAAGTCCAGAAAGAGAAAGAAAGGTACAGAAAGAAGCAAGAGAAGTGCAGAAAGAAGAAACAAAGGTGCAGAAAGAGGCCTACTGCAACCTTACCTTTCCACAGACTCATACAAAGTAGCCTAATAACTAATCCTTCTCCCAAGATGTCTTAAACCTCACTTTTCTCTTGAAGGTTCACTATTCATCGACTGCTCAAAATGTTAGGTCTACCAAATGTAAAACAGCAATCCTAACCATATCACTGTTGAAAGTCTCACCAGGTTTGTGAAGGTATGCATGCGTCTCTGCTTTTACTAGTGACACGTTACATAAAAAAAAACATACAAATACTTGAATACCTGTGTTTCAAACAGCATACTCTGTAAATGTGTGTACAAAAAGGGTGTATGCATTTCTTTCTGCTCATAATATAGGTCACATGGGCATTCAGTAGTATATTTGAGGGGCTCTATAACACCTATATACATAAGACATGGTTGCCTGTGCAACCGAATGACAGAGCAACACTGAGAAGATTTGACCTCCTGTAGGAGAAGCTACTAATTTTTTAGGCTACCATCTTCAGATGCATAACACATGTAAGAATACACGAACACGTAGACAGAAAGCACAAAGAGGCAAGAGAGGTGCAGAAAAAAGGAAGAGGGTTGCAGAAAGAGGCAAGAGAGGTACAGAAGGAAGCAGGAGAGGAACAGAAAGAAGCAAGAGAAGTGCAGAAAGAACAAACAGAGGTTTTGAAAGAGGCAACGAGTGGTGCAGAATAAAACAAAAGAAGTGCATAAAGAAGCCATAGAGGTACAGAAGGAGGCAAGAGAGTTGCAGACCAGGCAAGAGATAAGCAGTAAGAGGGAACATGGGTGCGGAAAGAAGCAATACAGGTACAGAAAGAGGGAAGAGAGGTGTAGAAACGGTTCAGTGACTAAATATCAAGGGACAGAATATAGACTGCCCAAAATTTCGACTCAAAAATATCGAAGGACAGAATATAGAATGCTTATCTACATACAGGTAAGTTCAAAAATATTGAGTACAAAGTATAGAATGTTTAAATATAGTTACCTAAAATATCGAATTTTTTAAATGTATTAAAAATAATATAAAAGTAATTAAATAATAAACACAATTAAATAAAACATAGTCAAAATAATGTAAAAAAGCTTAAAATGTAAAAATAATAAATGTAATGTAAAACATGTTTTTAACATATATATTTACTTAATAATATTATAAAATAATTAATAATTTTAATTATAAAATATTTAAAACATTATTACAAATATATTTACATATATATATATAAATAAACCTATTATCTAAATATAAAAATAAATAATGTATAATAATTTAAATAATTAAAGTAATACTTTTATGTTAATTAATAATTTCCCTACATTAAGGTGCCGATTCCGATCGGGTAAAACCCGGGTACGAATGGTCGTACGGAGCGTATTCTCCGTACGACTCGTACCCGGGAAATCCTCCTTACAAAGCAGCAAGTACGATTTGTACAGAAATACCATTTCCGTACGAATCGTAAAAAACTACGTGCGGCGAAAAAATACCCACAATTCCGATCCGGGACATCGCGTATGTGACGTCCGGACGGAGTCAGGCAGCGTTTTACGGACCAGCAAGTACGATTCGTGCCTACGTCACTCCGCATCGCTCATTTTTTACGGTAGCCAAAAACTCCCGGGAAATTGAGGACGACACGAAGAAGGAGCAACGGTACGCGATAGACAGCCATGGAACCCATCGTATGTGTCATCACAGCCCTCCTAGCCTACAACCTGGTGCATCGAAACTGCCTTGCACGCCGCAGAAGGTCAGAACAACACCCATGGGCAAAGGGGGGGGGGGCGAGGGGCAGGAAACATAACCCCTACCCAATTGAAAAATAATATATCCTGTACACACATTACCTCCAGGGTCTGGTCACATTACCTCCAGGGTCTGGTCACTTCGGGGGCGTGTCCACCAATCCCTGCGCACCGCCACAACAGAAGTGGACGTGGACGCGTACCCATCACCACAAAAATGGTGGTACGGCCCGTACCCATGCCCTCAGAGTGTGGGTACGGTCCAAACCACCATTGTAGTGAGGATGTAGGGGTACACGTGGTACGGACCGTACCCATGGCCTCAGAGCGTGGGTACGGTCCGTACCACGCGTACCCCTACATCACCACAACAATGGTGGTATGGACCGTACCCACGCCCTCAGAGCGTAGGTACGGTCTGTACCACGCGTACCCCTACATCATCACTACAATGGTGGTACGGGCCGTACCCACGCTCTGAGGGCGTGGGTACGGTCCGTACCACGCGAACCCCTACATCATCACTACAATGGTGGTACGGACCGTACCCACGGCCTCAGAGCGTGGGTACGGTCTGTACCACGCGTACCCCTACATCATCACTACAATGGTGGTACAGGCCGTACCCACACTCTGAGGGCGTGGGTACAGTCCGTACCACGCGAACCCCTACATCATCACTACAATTGTGGTACGGACCGTACCCACGGCCTCAGAGCGTGGGTACGGTCCGTACCACCATTGTAGTGATGATGTAGGGGTACACGTGATACGGACCGTACCCACCCTATGAATGCGGGGGTACGGACCGCATCACCCTTACCCCTAGGGCACCAGTACATTTGTGATACAAGGCGTACACACGCCACAAATGTTGTCATAGGGCCTGGTGCAGCAGATAACCAGTATATTGGGGTGTGTGTATGCCCAGGACAGCAGTGTACAGCACCAAGGCTGCGGGCGGGTGGGTGGGTGGCTGCCTAGGATTCCCAGCAGTGGACAGAGACATGTGAGAGGTGGGTGCAGAGGACTCCCAGCAGTGGACAGAGACATGGGGGTGGGTGCAGAGGACTCCCAGCAGTGGACAGAGACATGTGGGTGGGTGCAGAGGACTCCCAGCAGTGGACAGAGACATGTGAGGGGTGGGTGCAGAGGACTCCCAGCAGTGGACAGAGACTTGGGGGTGGGTGCACAGGACTCCCAACAGTGGACAGAGACATGGGGGTGGGTGCAGAGGACTCCCAGCAGTGGAAAGAGACATGGGGGTGTGTAAATCATTATCAGATGACCACAACTCCATGGGTGTATGTACGCATCCCTATTTTCGACTATGTTGATAACAACACATCACTGACAGCAGTGTCCCACTCCCATGAGGATGGATGTCTTTCCCCCACTGCATGACACACCACATGTGGGTGTGAGGACAAATGACACATGCATACCCACCCCTAGCGGATGCAGCACAATACACACACTGAGATCATGCCACAAGACTGTATAGTCATGTCAATGCCTACTAAACTAAGAGAGCCAAAGGGAACACACACTGCCACGCACATCCCAGGACTGATAGGAATGTACAAGTGCTGGGACAGCCACCAAGATGTTGTCTCCCATGGAAGGAATAGGGTGGAGTTCCCACAGATACAATACCCACAATTGTGAGTCAGGTGCCCAAATACCCTGCAGAACAAGTACCATATGTGTGCTAGGCTGGGATTACACACATGCATAGTGCGGAAAAGGGAGAATTTTTCCATGAAGGCATGGCAGCATACTCAATACACAAGTACAGTGACTACCAAGGATGGCACAGACGATGCAGCCGGAGACATTGCTGAGCAGGCATGGCCATAGTTGAAGGGATCCGTCCCCTCAAAGGAAATGTAGACACAGGTCAGCACAACAATTGTGCAACTCCCTGCAGGGAAGATGTCAGGTGCCACAGAGGAAGGAACACTCCTTGGGACAATGTCTCCAAACACAAATAGCATACACGACCAAAGATTCTTTGCAGAAACCTTGTGATGGCACACAGATACCATGGTCCACCCCATGAGCATCAGACTACCACATTTCCCTGAAACCTAACACATTACCACAACCCCAACTCCTGGAGCATCAGCACCAACATCAATACCTGAAATGCAATAGTGTTCAAAGTAAAAAGAAAATGCTTTATTCAGCATTAAATGAAAAATTATTAAAGGACACTATTTACAAAGGCCAATGGCCAGTCCAGATCAGAAGTCCTTAGGTTGGACACATGGCCACGCGTCTCCCCTAGCTTGCCTGCACATTAGAACCCTCAGGTTCGTCGACGGGGGGAGCATCATGTGGGGAAGGACCAGGCACCGCAGGGACAGGAGGTGTAAGGGTAGGTGTGGTGGGTGCAGGGACAGACGCCTCCACCACACGGGGTGGGGCAGCGCCACAGGTGGAGGTGAGCTCGGCGCTGCACACTGATGCCAGGGCGTCCAGAGTGTCCCCTGCACCCGAAGAAACCACAGGCACAAAGGAGGGGGGGTCAGAGGGATGGGGTGCAGCGATACTTGGGGAGGGGATGGACAATGGGGGGACTTAACTCCTCTACCCGCGGAGTGCCTTGCCCGTTTGCGGGCTGGTGACCCAATGGGGCTGAGGCCCAGCACAGCCAAGTAGCTCTCCTTGTCAGACTGTGGGGCAGGGGAGCCGAGGGGAGTGTCTTTGGAGGGACTGGGTAGTGAGGCATGCGGACTCAGACTCTGGCTGCGTGTATGCCTGTGTGCCCCAGACCCAGTGATGTGCATTTATCCCCCTGAGTGTGCGTGCCAGGAGGTGTGCGCTTGCCCTTATGTGTTGGTGTGCTGCCTGTGTCTGGTGGGGTGCGTGCTTGGGAATGTCTGGGTGTGCATGGGACAGGCATGGGAGTGGGAAGTGTGGATGGTGCAGGGGTAGGGGGGGGATGAAGCACTGCAGGAGACTCACTGCTGCCGTCATTGAAGAGTCCATGGACCTCAGCAACATCCGTTGGTCAGACATCGCTGCTGACATGCCCTCCATGAATTAAACCATCTGTGTCAGCAGTCTGGTGTGGCCATGGAGGACAATCAGCATCGATGTCTGGCCAACCTGTAACTGCCGCTGCATGTCCACAGACTCTGCAGTGAGGGCAGCAGGGGGGACGGGGGCAGGGGGTGTGGTGCCTGGCACAAAGGAGACATGGTGGTGCCCTGCACGGACAGAAGGGACCAGAGCAACTGGGAAGGCGGTGATGGGAATGGAGGAGGCGGTGACAGATGTTGTGCTGCTGCTAGGTGTTGTAGCAGCCTCCGCCCCCTCGAGGAGTTCAGCCTTGGACCCGTCAGCATCGTAGTCGGTGTCGCCACCAGACAGGTCCTCCGCCTGACTCCCCTCGCCCTCCGTGTCACTTGCTCCCACAGACTTGCCAGCAGTGGTGGCACTGGTGCTGGATCCCTCCTCCACGTCCGTGCAGGTGTCTCCCTCGGTGTCCTCCGATGAGGCTGTGGGCAAGGTGGAGATACAGAAAATAATCAGTCACCTGTAAACATCTGACACCTGAGTCCAAACAAAATATGTCACAGTGCATATCAGGAAATGCATCATGAGTAACATCTAGAATACTCTGCACATATGTAAGCCCTGCACTACCCAGTTGGTTGACCCATCATGCCACTTGGAAACCAGGAAAATTAGGACACAACAGCAAATAACTTGATATCGAATTATACTGAAAAGCTAGTGTCTGGGAACAGTTGAGCACAGCAAGACTATGAAGGCATGCCACCTCTTGTTCACTGTTAACAAAACAGTATTGGTGCACCCAAGGCCAAATAACAGACCTCAATGCTGAAGGTGTCCCCACACTCAGAGACCTGTGAGTACTTTGGAAACCCAAACGAAATACATTGTGATCCCTTGGGAATCACAACACTTTACACAATCTACATGTTCAGAATGTGTGAATGTGCCACTTTGTGAACAGAACACACATGTGCCTGTATAAAAGAAGTCACACAAGAAGGTGCACACAAAACTACATTTACACAGTCATTGTATGAGCTGCCAGCCTTATTCAAATAAGCCACTGTTAGGAAGAAATGGGGTTTCAGTAAGTACATATACATGGCACCACAGAGGTCTGGATGACTTGACACTCGTAAGTTGGTATCAGCAACAACCAAGGACTTACCCAAATGCAACCACACTGTGGGAACATGTATATGTATAATCGCAAAACAAGTGTTATTCGAACTGTGCCTTTCTTTTAAATGTGCCAGCGTGTCCCCGGAAAGTGTAAAGGTGGTTTCTTGTGCACTTCCTTGGGAGACATCTGTCATGCAGGCACATTATTGCCCTTCACAACAAAACATAAAAGTCAAGCATTGAAAAAATTGAGACATGTTGACAAGTGTAGTGAGTGCCAAGGTACAACACTTCTTGACTAACATCTTGAATCATGTCACCTGTCACATGGCCATCCGTACCATGATTACACAGTTGGAAACACATCTGACCCACTGCCTGTCATGTGGAGTGGCACACATGTCCAAACACAGGACAATGCATAAGCTAATGGGCCTGCAATTGTGTCGGGAGAAGGAGCACCTGCACTGAGGAGACACCCTCATGGGAACCAAGAATGTCCACACAGATGTCAGCACACAAAGACCAAACTACGTAGCATCTGGACCACACACTGGTGCCAAATATGGATGAGCAGGAACCATGTATTTTAACTTTTGACACATGCTGCAGAGCACAAACATTAAACCCTGCACAACATGACTGGGTCACTGCACGTTGAGTGTCTGTCCAGACAATTATCACACACAGATCAGACCTGGCAAGGAGACATAAGGTTTGGACATGGAGGCCTTGCCCGCACAAACCCCCCATACCTGAGACAATGTGATTGAGACAGATCAAGAAGTTACACCTATTAATCTGGGTTTACTAAAATGTGCATCAAGAATTCCTAAATGTACTCAACATCACCTCGTGAGGCTGCCAACACATATTTGTGGCAAACAACCATCAACAGATAGTTGTACATAGACACACAGGCACTGGCCAGTGTGAGTATGCACAAGCCAAATGGGGTCACCCTGTACAGTGGACACATGTAACACACTTTACATAAATAGAAATGAGGCCAGGTAACAATGCCACAGAGGCCAACCTATGCTGAACACACAGAGAATGGACACAGTGTTGGATGACACACATGATTCTGAGGCAAGGGTGTCTCAGGGGACTTTAGTGGGCACACTGCTCCATGGTCCTGGAATGATCTGACTGTAACATGAGCAACCGTCCCGGCTCTATGCATATCTCCTACTCATGCACATCATGTCTGAGGCCACAACATCGGTCATGCATGCTGCAAGTCTGTTCATTTGAAACCTCACACTCCTATGTTGAGACTCAGCATCAGTGCCAACAAATATGGACCCCCAAATGACTGAACAGGACAGGGCACAGGCAAGGTACCAACACATGTCACAGACCACCCCCACACATGATGCAGAAAGCAGTGTGCACTTGGATTAACTGGCAGCCTAGATGACCATGTGCAATAGTGATTACACACAGACCAGGGAACACATGTCAAGGAGGAGAAGGGAGGAAGAACAGCACCGGTTGACTTGGGGGAACAGGATATGCACTGCACATATAAACCCTGGCAGTGTATCCAGGCAACTGAGCACTTCCAAAAGCTGGTGACACACAACAAACACACATGTACCTGCCCCCTCCTTGCTGCTGTCTCTCTTGTAACCGCCTATCCATCTCAGGGAAGACCACCGCCAGGACACGCTTCATCTGGTGGGTCAGGCGTCGGCGCCCGCTGTGGCGGCGTGGAGGTGAGTCCTCCAGCAGGACCCGGGCGATCCTCCTGGTCCAGCACCGGATGTCCTGCCACCGATATCATGGCCCTGACGGCCCGCTTCCATATTTTCCCCTTCTCGTAGGCAGTTACCTGTGAGGATGACAAAGTGAGACAACATCACTACACCTGCTCCATGTCACACAGACACACATTTGAACATCTTTGATATGTTGAACTGGGCATAGTATGCTGCCAACAATTAGCACCTTTGGCATAGGGACATTAGCCTCTGTGGAAGCCCCAATACACTACATGGCATTGAAAGTACACAGGTGGCATGAGGGGTGCGACACACTCCCTGATCATGGCACTTACTGTGCATCACAAGCAACACCAGGCTGATGGACAGCACCTCAAAGCAGTCACATGCCCCAGGCCACTGATGCAACCTCAGCAGAGTACACAGACACACACAGGCACAGATCGATGACCTGCCATTGCCAACAGCGGATACAAACCTCACTCTGCACATGTGCCACTTGCCTGTGGGGTGTCACAGGTGTGGGGCTAGCTCAGCAAGTCAGACACACAGCACGGCTTACTTCTCACATCAGATGGGTAGAGCTGTTGCCTCCTCCATGCAGCTGTGGTGCAACACTCCACATAGACACTCACCCACATGACAAGGAACATTCACATACATCAATGTCCAGGGGGTGTATACATCATTTGGGCACTCTCACCACAGCTCCACTCAACTCACACACATCTGTGGGTACAGTCACCTGTCACACCGGGGGACCACTGAATCACCTCAGGAGTATAGAACAAAAATGGCCCAAAGGATTAGCCAGGCTGAATGTGCCATGCACTATGCAGTGAATGTCACAGTAAGCACAATGCAAGTGAGGAGTGCACACATGAACTACATCATGCTCTGCATGAGAGACATACGCCATTCCCCCCCGGGACTCACTCTAAACAACATTGCATGTCTGTCACACCTGGACACAATGCCAGAAGTGACAGTCACAAAAAAATGGGCACATTCAAAGGTAGTGGAGTCAGCACTCACCTGCTCCCCTTGTCTCCCATACAGGCTGGGTTACTGTGGGAGGATGACATCAAGCAATGCCTCATTCTCCTCTTGGGTGAAAGGCTGGGCCCTCTCCACAGACCTTGACATCGTGCCAGAGGAAGCACAGACAGCAGCAGTGGTGTCGACTGAAAGGTTGTGCAGGCAAGTGCCCTCTCATGGGTTCGGCCTGACTTATATCTGCCTTGCTGGGGTCTTTCATTTACAGGAGTACAGAGTGATTGGTCAAACTCATTTGCATCTTACGTTTCCTCCAATCCCTTTAAACATACACCAGTGACAGCATTTGCATGGTTCAAATTAGCAGCATCATGTCAAGTCAACAACCACTTTGCAACATTGTATTTTGTGGCCAACTGACTTTTCAAGGCCACCTGATGGAAAAATTTGAACAGAAAACTCGGTACCCATGACAACCAGCATGCATTTAGAGCCTAAAACTGGTCCCTTATGAGTCCCCTATGTAATTTTCAAATCCCCACACAGGTACGGTGCGTTTCACACGTACGCATAGGCACTGGGAGTACATGTACATGTACTACCTCAGTACACGTACGTGTACTCCCAGTGCCTACACGTACGTGTACAACTAGTGCGTACACGTACGTGTACCCGTACGTGTAGGCACTGGTAGTACACGTACATGTACTCCCAGTGCCTACACGTTCGTGTACAACTAGCATGTACACGTACGTGTACATGTACGTGTAGGCACTGGTAGTACATGTACATGTACTCCCAGTGCCTACACGTACGTGTACAAATAGTTGTACACGTATGTGTACTAAGGCAGTACACGTACGTGTACGCACTAGTTGTACACGTACGTACGTGTAGGCACCGAGAGTACACGTACGTGTACTGCCTTAGTACACGTATGTGTACAACTAGTGCGTACACGTACGTGTACATGTACGTGTAGGCACTGGTAGTACACGTATGTTTACTCCCAGTGCCTACACGTACATGTACTACCAGTGCCTACATGTACGTGTACTACCAGTGCCTACACGTATGTGTACAGCTAGTGCGTACACCTACGTGTACTGAGGTGGTACGTGTACGTGTACTACCAGTGCCTACACGTACGTGTACACGTACGTGTAGGCACTGGTAGTACACATACGTGTACTACCTCAGTACCCATACGTACTGGCACTGGTAGTACATGTACGTGTACTACCTCAGCACACGCACGTGTAGGCACTGGTAGTACACGTACATGTACTACCTCAGTACACGTATGTGTACAACTAGTGCATACACGTACATGTACTGAGTGCCTACACGTACGTGTACACATACGTGTACGCACTAGTTGTGCATGTACGTGTACTAAGGCAGTACACATACTTGTGTACGGCCAGTAACACGCGTGCTCCTACAGCACCACTACTATAGTGATATGGACCGTACCCATGCCCTCAGAGCGTGTGTATGGTGCGTTTCACAGGCTTACACTAGTGATAGGGGGCGCTCATGTAATCAATGGAGGTGTCAGACTCGTACAAGGCTGTACATCAAGTCATTGTCATTGCAGTCCTTCATGTGCAGGGCCTAGGTGTGTCAGGCAGTGATATTGCACATGTCTCCTCATGTTTAAGCACAATAGATGTGTGATGACCTGTGTACACATGTCATGTGTGATGGGGCACTATGTGGCACACTTCCCCTTCACACTTTGCACATGTGTGCATTCAGTACAAACGTGTCAAGCACAGCATCACTGGTATGGCACAGTCACCAACACCCGCAAATGTCCCCTGATGCCTGGGACAGGGACACTGATAACTGACATTTAACGACCAGCGTGCCACAATGTGACTATGTCATGTGTGTGTCATGTGTTCCCATGAGCTGGCTGTTGTTGTCCCGCCAACTGCATCTGCTGTTGCTGCATCCAACACGTGACGGTGTGTAGATGGGCATGGCACACATCTACGCACACCATGCCACATGTGGAATCCCACTCAACGTGTGTCTGTATGCATTGAACATGGTATTTCGACATGAGGACATATCTGCTTTGTCTCAATGTCTGTGTTTTCAGTTTTCACGTGTACCCCTTCATCGCAATGTGTGTGATCTGTACATTCGACCTTCCATGTGACCTGTGCGTCTAGCTTGCCGCCAGCTGTCTGTATGAGATGACATCCTTCAAATGCAGATATGTAGATGTATGTCACTCCTGTGATGTCTCTGGCTGTTCAGTTACACTGGCCCACAGCTCGTTTAAGGGCATGTCATGTAGACTTGACAATCAACGGGTGTAGCTGGCTTTTCGTAGTAGTATCACCGGGCTGGAATACTTGTCCTGGATGTATTGCACAGACCAGACTCTGTATTTAGCTGATGTGTAGTAGCAGTTGAGCATGTGCTCAGTTCATTGACATTCATGTTGTTATGTACTCACTCTTCGTTATTCATTCCAATTTTCTGCAGGGCACCGCCTCTCCCCCGACCAATGCCAGACTTGGGTGCCATGAGGGAACGTGACTGCATAAGACGTCACCGCTTCTCGCAACAGTTGATTGAGAACTTGACCGCAAAGCTGGAACCACACCTCCAACCACGACACAGGTATCCTACTGCGCTGACCCCCAAGATGAAGGTGATGGCAGCCCTACATTTTTTGCCACCGGTACGTTTCAATTCACCATAGCTGATGTTGGTGGCATGTCACAGACTATGTTCAGCCGAGTCCTGCATGATGTTTTAGAAGCCATGTTGGAGCACCTGGATGAATTCATCCATTTCCGACTCGTTAGCAGTTGACAGGTGTCAATGGTGAGTTCTATGCCCTGGGAGGGATGCCCCATGTAATTGGGTCCATTGATGGGACACATGTGGCTTTGGTACCACCACAGGCACAGGAGGTAGCCTATCGCAACCGTAAACATTATCACTCTATTAATGCCCTTGTGGTGTGTCTACCTAACATGCTGATTTCCCATGTCTGTGCAAGTTTTCCAGGGTCAGCACACGATGCCTACATCATGAGGCATAGCAGGGTGCCACAAATGATGCTGCGGCTTCACAACGAATGAGCATGTCTTGTTGGTGGGTATACTCTGTTTGTCCTGTGTTTAGCGGTATCTTTGTATCTTACGGCATCTCCTGACCCACTTCTTTACATGATGTTTCCATGTAGGGGACTCTGGCTATCTTCCCAACATGCCATGGCTGATGACGCCTCTCCGCAACCCCAGAACAGCTGCAGATCACAGTTACAATAACGCCCATGGGCAGACCAGGCGAGTGATTGAGAGAACGTTTGGCCTCCTGAAGAGCCGATTCTGGTGCCTTCACAAGACAGGCGGGTCCCTCCCATATCCACCGGTGAAGGTCTGCAAAATCTTCATTGTGTGCTGCATGCTGCACAACATGGCAGTGGAGAAGGCATTGCCACTCATCCTGGATCCGGATGAGCAGGAACATCCACCCGTGGAGGATGAAGGGCTTGGTCACGAGGCAAGTGAGGAGGAGGAGGAGGAGGACATCCGGAGTCAGCTCATACGCAACTTCTTCTCATAATGGTGAGTCCCTGGGTCTGAGTGTGCACGCTTGGAGACTTGTGTGGCATGTGTTGCAATGTGTGTGTCCAGCTGACTGTATGCTAAGTGACTTACAGGTGTGTTCATATGTGTCACTCGAGTTATGATGTCATTCAACACATTATAGGTGAGACACTCAATTTTAAACCAGCATGGTGACAAACTTATTCCTGTAGAGTAAATAACCATGCATGCGGATGACAATCTTTTCAATGACTTCTTGTGTGTCTGTCATCCCCAGGTAGTTGCGCATGCTGTATGCTCGTGTCATCGCTGGCCTCCTGCTATTCCTCATGAGTATTGCAACGTGTGCTGGATCAGCGTCCCATGCACGGACATGGTGAAAAGTCTTTTTGGGTAAGGATTGCTGCAAGGCATTTTGGGGGTGGTAGGTGTTTGGAATGTGTGGGCACTGCTCCTGTGCATGTTGTGTTACTATGCATACATGTCGACTCACCATGGGACACCTGACATGTTGCATGACTCCCATGAATTGATAGTCACCCTTCGTAACACTCATCTGTAATGGGATTGTGGATTCTGATGAAGGCATCACTGTGTGTAAAACTTCCCTCTGAAACATATGGGATGCTACGGGTGGACATAGTGTGGGACATCCCCATAAGAGGATCAATGGGGAATTGCAGCCTCTCCGTGTGCAGCAGGGGGTGTTTGGCTCACCCCCTTCACTCGTGTGCCAGTTCAATGGATTTACAGCATCTGTGTTGTGAAGGGGGTGTCCAGTGTGGGTCCCACATGTTCAGCCAAATGACCTGTGAGTCTGTTCATATTGATGCATTTCCCTAGGTGTGAGCCTGAGTAATAAAGGTGTTCCTCACCCTCCAAGGTGCCTCATCTCTGTCAATGCAGGTCTCTTGCCACTTTGCATGCGGCATCTCTGGCATAGTTGTCAAAGATTGTGCATATGAGTCTATGTGTAGTTTAGCAACATGCATGCAGTTCTTCATGGATTAGAATCTCTATTGTGCATGAAGTCCATGGTTGTGTATGTATTTGGGCATGTTGGTCACCACAACGGGCCGTCAACACCTGCTGAGGGTGTGTCTCCTGTGCGCAGCTCGGCCTTCAGTTTCCTGATCCTGTGTCAGTCATCTTTCGTGATTGTGCATCCATTGTCTCTGGGTGTGCCATGGGAAACCAGACACTCCTTCCTTTACATACGCCTGTTGCAGTTGTCCTTTCTGACATCCTCGTCTTTGTGTGCAACTTGTGGCATTGTTTCCAGGACATGCCGCCTGCTGCTGCGGCCCCTGCATCAAGGTCCCACAAAGTTGCCAGATTCGGCAACACACACACCTCAAAGATGCTCCTCCCTTCCTCGCTCCACCCATTCATATAGGCTGTCATCAGCTTGTCTGTGCCACTGTTGCGGCCACGCGGTGCCAAAGGCTGGACCGTCAGCGCATGCAATGTGCACATTGCACGACCCTCATGTCCTTGCATGACCCACATCACACTACAGTCTGATGTTGCAGCCACCCTCCAAGCAATGTCCATCCGAAAATCTACCGCCTGTTCTCAGGCATACCCTAAGCGCACACACGACACCTTTGCATGATGAGTGTGCAACTCCAACTGCCTACACAGCGCTGCTCCGCATTCCAGGCCCTGTCACACCAACCAGGTCATGTCCCTACTACTCCCCACCGGCTCCGTACACCAGCAAGGCCATGGGAGTGGGACTCAAGCCTTCAGCATGTAGTATAGTGGCGTCATCTGGCACATGGCCCAGGGATCATCTCTCAGCGTGTCAATCTTCAATGTGTCCAGGACCCCCCTCTCCGCCATCACATGCGCACAGCACCTCATCATCAGCTCGTATGCCATTGACAGCCAGGTGCTCCTCCCCTCACCAAAGACGCAGCCATTGCCAGTTCCAAAATTCAAGAAGGCATGAGATCCATTGATGAATGGCTGAACATCAGCCACCTGAGGCTGGACTTGTACAGGACTGAGGTAATCATCTGAGGATTGTCCCCTTACAGCTGGGTCAGCTGCTTGTGTCCTACCTGCAAGAGCCCTGCACAAGCACCCAGTGGCCACTCACACAAGATGGTGTGCATCATGGATTTGTCACTCACATTTGCCATGCTAATCACCAGCATCTGCACCTCAGGCTGTAACACCCTCTGCATGATGCACATGATCCACAGATAGATCCACTCCAAGGAAAGACAGACCATCCCCCAGGTCCACGACAACAGCCGTGTCAACTACTGCCCCGCCCTCTACGGAGCAAGTACATCCAAACTCCAGGGAAACTTGTCCACATGCAGGGTGCATCTGCACACCTCAGCTTCAACATCCGGCACCCCAGCCACATCACCATCCACCAGAGATAGCTGCAAAGGATCACTGTCTGCTGCAGGATGACCTTCAGACTCCTCACCCACACTCAGGAGGCAGTCCACAACCCCAGACCCCAAACCAACCTTGAATGTCTGTCAGCCGACACCCCGTTGGGCCATCTCCGTGCATCCAACCTTGCCCTCGCCACCATTCTTCACATCCACCATACTCCAGCATGCAGGACATGGTTCTCCCACCTGGCAAAACATACCTGGTACTCCCTCCCCGTGAACATCCACATGAGCCATGACCTCTACGCATTAATTATACTCTTCCAAATTGGTCTGTCCGCACAGTATTGCAAGATCCCCTCAGCTGCTTGAGGCCATCACGGGTGAGTATTGTGCTCCATGTCTGTATTGGATGATACATTGTGACCCATGTGTGTCCTGTCTCAGACTCAGATCCCAGGGTATGGATGGCTGGAGTTACTTCAACACTCAGGCATAGTTTGACATTTCCCCACACGTAGGTTGTGCACTCATGCAAAATGACTGCAACATTTAAGTAAAGAAATTAAGATTGAGTCTCGGTGGGGGGCGTGTTTAGTGTGGACAAATAGGTGCTATACAGTGGGCATAGAATCCAAAGTTCACAGGGGGCGATGGGAACCTTTGCATTTGAAGTCATCAGAGTCCAGACCACAGTGTTGGTCATCATTGGTTAGACTGTGACCAGCAAGTCCATGTGGCAGAGAATGTCATTGGATGAGGTGCTGCTGTTGCGCCAGAGGGCCAGGTGCCAGGCCAGGTGACCTGAGAGATGTGGATGGTCCACTGCCTCTCACGGTCTTTTCCGTGGACGACCCACCTTCCTCGCGGGACCCTCAGATGCAGGCCTTGACGATGTGTGTGACGCTCCATTGGACGATTCCTCCTCCTCCTCCCTCCCTGTGGCTGGTGGTGGTCTTCGCCTGGGGGCACAGGGAGGGTTGCCCATGTTTTCGGCAATCTGACGGAGTGAACGGCTCATGTCCGTTTGCACCACCAGGAGCTCAGCTAGTCTTGCCTTCATCCGTCCTTGGTGTTGTTGTTAACTGGCATGTTGCTCGGGCTGCAGGTTCTTCATCTCGTTGAGGGTCGCACTACCTGGCTGATGCATTTGGGGTGTGGATGCCCTTACCCCCATGTTACGTAAGCTGTTTGTGTACTCACTAGGCTCTGCGACTCCTTCGACTCCGTGTACTCCCACCGGCGGAAGCAGGGCCATCACCTTCTCCTACCAGGGATGGTAATGTACCGGTTTGCGGGGCAGCCCACCTCCAGTGATGTTCTCTGGGTGTAGTCCTTGTTCATTTTGCGCTTGACTGCCCTCCGCAGATCGTACCACCTGGCTTGGCATTCATGCCTGGTCCTTCTGATGGGCGCAACAGCATTCACCCTATCGACGATCCTCTGCCCCATGCGTGATTTTTCAGCTATGTTGGTCTGTCTGACCAATGTTCCAAAGAGCTGTGGCTCGACTCTGATGACTTCGTTGACAAGGATGTCCAGCTCCTCCCTTGTGAACCTTGGATTCTTGTCTGTGGGCGGGGTGTGGGTGTGGATGGTTGTGGGTGTGTGGGTGTGAATGTGACGGTGTGGGTCTGAATGTGAAGAGGGGGTCTTTGTGAAGGAGGTTGTGTGAAGGTGTGTAAGTTAAGGTGTATGGGTGCAGTTGTTTGTCTGTGGGATCTGGCAGCAGTGGGTCTGTTGCAAAGGCTCATGGTTTGTGTGTGTGGGCCCTTTTTATTGGTCCATTTGTGGGTGTGGCTGGGTTTGAAATTTTGGAGGGTGTGTTATAAGAGGTGGTTGCGAGTTTGGGCCTCTGTTTGCCTGTTTGGATGTGCCAGGTCAGTCATTGAGATGTATTTTCTCATGTAGACGTGTTTTGTGGTGTTGTGTGAGTCGAGTTGACCCTCCTTGTGCTGTTTTACAGTGTCCTGGTTCAGTACTAGTCTTTTTCGCGTAGGTAAGGTGCGTACATACGCGATGTAAGTGTACCGTGCTCTATCTGCAATGTTGTTGTAAGGTCCGTACATACGCGATGCTGGGTGAGGGTGCTGGGGTACGGTGTTGGGGTACGGTGCGTACAGGTACGGTGCTGGGGTATGGGCCTGGGGTACGGTGCGTACAGGTAAGGGGCTGGGGTACGGTGTGTACATGTACGGGGCTGGGTTACGGGGCTGGGGTACGGTGCTGGGGTACGGTGATGCTGTACAGGGCTGGGATACGGGCCTGGGGTACGGTGCATACATGTACGGGGCTGGGGTACGGGGCTGGGGTACGGTGCGTCCAAGTGTGGGGCTGGGGTACGGTGCTGGGGTACGGTGCGTACAAGTACGGGGCTGGGGTACGGTGGTGGGGTACGGTGCATCTAAGTATGGGGCTGGGGTACGGTGCTGGGGTACGATGTATACAAGTATGGGGCTGGGGTACGGGGCTGGGGTATGGTGTGTACAGGTACAGTGCTGGGGTACGGTGCTGGGGTATGGTGCTGGGGTACGGTGCATACAGGTACGGGGCAGGGGTACGGTGCTGGGGTACGGTGCTGGGGGACGGTGCATACAGGTACGGTGCTGGGGTACGGGGCTGGGGTACGGTGCTGGGGTACGGTGCGTACAGGTACGGGGCTGGGGTACGGTGCTGGGGTACGGTGCTGGGGTACGGTGCGTACATGTACGGGGCTGGGGTACGGTGCGGACATGGGGGGGTACGGTGCTGACATACAGGGGTACGGTGCTGACATATGCGGGGGGAGGGGGGCTGTACGACTCGTATCCCGGGCACTAGTTTACCCAGGTACATGATTGGTACTGCGTTCGCTCCGTACGGGGCCTTTTGCATGCGGTTGTGTATTCGGACGGGCGGTACAGATCGTACTTGCGCGCTCGGACTTCAGTTTTACGATTGGTACGTAAAACAGTCCGGCTCCCTCTCGTACCCTTTTCCCGAAGCGATTCGTATGTATTTTTCACGTACGAATCGTACTTTGCCGGTTGTACGGGACTTGTACGATTCGTACGCAAAAATATACAGATACGAGTCGTACGCAATTTTTTTTAATGGATCGGAATCGGCACCGAATTAATGTTCAATCCCAAAAATGTAATAAGTAATAAAATATTTTACCAATTAATAATTAATTAACAATAAATTATTTATCAATAAACAAAAATATTTCAATAATTGCTTAATTACAATTAAATGACTTCACACCCTATTTCCCTATAACCCACAACCCACTCCAAATAATAAATTAATACAATTAACATAATTATCAATTAATCAATTAATACAAATTAATTACCAATTAATAAAAATTAATTACCAATTAATAATTAATTAGCAATAAATTATCAATACAAATAAATGAAAATTAATATGTACTTAATTACAATTAAATTACTTCCCACCCTATTCCCCTATAAACCCACAACCCGCTACAGAACTAAAACGCTAAATTAAATAAAAAATATTTAATAATTCATACAAATTAATATTTAATTTACTATAATTAAATTACTTCCCACCCTATTCCCCTATAAACACACAACCCGCTAGGGAATTAAATTACGCAAACATTAAATAACATAACATTCATTACTTTAAAAAAATTAAACGTACATTACAAAAATGATATATAATTTTAACACATATACTAGCATACATAACACTAAAAAAAATTGATATTATGGAAAACGATATTTTAAATTTGATATTATGGAAATCGATATTTTAAACCTCAATTTAGATATTCTATCCAACTGTATTTTGATAATTCGATATTCTGGCCTCTCTATATTTTTAATTCGATATTCTGGCCAGTCGATATTTCAAAATTGATATTTTGGGTGTTTACCATAGAAACAGGCAAGAGAGGTGAAGAGAGAGGGAAATGGGATGCAGCAAGAGGCAAGAGAGGTACAGAAAGAGGGAAGAGGGGTGCAGAAACATGCACGAGTGGTGCAGAAAGAGGCAAGAGAAGTGTAGAAAGAGGCAATGGAGGTTCCAAAAGAGGCAAGATAGGTGCTGGAAGAGGGAAGAGGAGTGCAGTAAGAGTCAAGAGGGGTACAGGAAGAAGCAAGAGAAGTAGTGAAAGAGGCAAGAACGGTGCAGAAAAAGGAGACAGGGGTACAGAAAGAGACAAAAGAGGTGCAGAAAGAGGCAAGAGGGGTGCAGAAAGAGGGATATAGAGAAACGACAAGAGGGGTGCAGAAAAAAGCATAAGAGGTACAGAGTGAAGCAAGAGAAGTGCACAAAGAAGCAACAGAGGTGCGGAAAGAGGCAAGAGGGGTACAGAAAGAGGCAAGAGAAGTGCTGAAAGAAGCAAGAGAGGTGTAGACAAAGCGAACAGGTATGTAGAAAGAGGCAAGGGAGGTAGAGAAAGAACCAAGAGAAGTGCAGAAAGAAGCAATAGAGGAGCAGAAAGAGGCAAGGGGGGTGCAGAAATAGTCAAGAGAAGTATTGAAAGAAGCAACAGTGGTGCAGAAAGAGGCAGGAGAAGTACAGAAAGAAGGAACAGAAATGAAGAAAAAGGCAAGAGAAGTGCAGAAAGAAGCAACAGAGGTGCAGAAAGAGGCAAGAGGGTGCAGAAAGATGCAAGAGAAGTGCTGAAAGAAGCAACAGAGGTACAGAAAGAGGCAAGACAATTACAGAATGAAGCAACACGGGTGCAGAAAGAGGCAACAGAAGTGCAGAAAGAGGCAAGAGAGGTGCACAAACAGACATGAGAGGTGCAGAAAGAGGGAAGACAAGTTGAAAAGAAGACAAAAATATGCAGAAAGAGGCAAAAGAAGTGCAAAAAGAGGCAAGGGATGTTCAGAAAGAGGCAAGAGCTGTGTGGAAAGAGGCAAGAGGGTTACATAAAGAGGCAAGAGGGGTGCAGAAAGAAGCAAGAGGGGTACAGAAAAAAGCAAGGGGAGTGAAGAAAGAAGCAACAGAGGAGCAGAAAGAGGTAACAGAAGTACAGAAAGCAGCAAGAGAGGTGCACAAAGAGACAAGAGATGTGGAGAAAGAGGAAAGACAAGTGCAGAAAGAGTCCACAGTGGTGCAGAAAGAAGGAACAGAAATGCAGAAAGAGGCAAGACAAGTGCAGAAAAAAGGAAGAGTGCTACCGAAAGAGGCAAGAGGGGTGCAGAAAGAAGCAAAGGAAGTGCAGAAAGAGGCAAGAGGAGTGCATAAAGAAGAAACAGAGATGCAGAAAGAGGCAATAACAGTGCAGAAAAAGGCAAGAGAGTTGCAGAAACAGGCAAGAGATGTGCAATAAGAGGGAACAGGGGTACAGAAAGAGACAAGAGAGGTACAGAAAGAGGGAAGAGAGGTGTAGAAACAGGCAAGAGTGGTGCAGAGAGAGTCAAATGTTTTGTAAAAAGAAGCCAGAGAGGTGTAGAAAGAGGGAAGAGCGGTGCACAAAGATACAAGAGTGGTGCAGAAAGAGGCAAGAGGGGTGCAGAAAGAAGCAACAGAGCTGTAGAAACAGGCAAGAGAAGTCCAGAAAGAGGCAAGAGAAGTGCAGAAAGAGGAAAGCGAGGTTCCAAAAGAGGCAAAAGAGGTGCAGGAAGAGGGAAGAGGTCTGCAGAAAGAGGTATGAGGGGTACAGAAAAAAGCAAGAGAAGTGCAGAAAGAGGCAAGAAAGGTGCAGAAAAAGGGAACAGGGGTGCAGAAAGAGGCAAGAGAGGTGCAGAAAGAGGGGTGCAGAAAGTGGAAAGAGGGATGCAGAAAGAAGCAAGAGAAGTGCAGAAAGAAGCAACAGAGGTACAGAAAGAGGCAAGAAGTGAACAGAAAGAGGCAAGTGGGGAACAGAAAGAGGCAAGAGAAGTGCTGAAAGAAGCAAAAGGGGTGTAGAAAAATAGAACAGGTGTGAACAAAGAGGCAAGAGAGGTGCAGAAAGAGGGGTGCAGAAAGTGGCAAGAGGGATACAGAAAGAAGCAAGAGAAGTGTAGAAAGAAGCAACAGAGGTGCAGAAAGAGGCAATGGGTGAACAGAAAGAGACAAGAGGGGAACAGAAAGAGGCACGAGAAGCGCTGAAAGAAGCAAGAGAGGTGTAGAAAAATGGAACAGGTGTGCAGAAGTAGGCAAGAGAGGTGGAGAAATAAGCGACAGAGGTGCATAAAGAGGCAAGTGGGGTGCAGAAAGAGGCAAGAAAAGTGCTGAAAGAAGCAACAGTGGTGCAGAAAGAGGCAAGAGAAGTACAGAAAGAAGGAACAGACATGGGGAAAGAGGCAAGAGAAGTGCAAAAGAAGCAACACAGGTGCAGAAAGAGGCAAAAAGGGGTGCAGAAAAAGGTAAGAGAAGTGCTGAAAGAAGCAACAGAGGTGTAGAAAGAGGCAACAGAAGTACAAAAAGTAGCAACACAGGTGCAGAAAGAGGCAACAGAAGTGTAGGAAGACACAAGAGGGGTGCACAAAGAGACAAAAGAGGTACACAAAGAGACAACAGAGGTCCAGAAAGCGGAAGACAAGTGCAGAAAGAGACAACAGGGGTACAGAAAGAAGCAAGAGAGGAGCAGAAAGAAGCAAGAGAAGTGCAGAAAGAGGCAAAGGAGGTTCAGAAAGAGGCAAGAGCTGTGCGCAAAGAGGAAAGAGGGGTGCAGAAAGAGGCAAGAGTGGTGCAGAAAGAAGTAAGAGAGGTACAGAAAGAAGCAAGGGAGGTGCAGAAAGAAGCAAGAGAAATGCAGAAAAAAGCAACAGAGGTGCAGAAAGAGACAAGAGGGGTGCAGAAAGAGGCAAGAGAAGTGCTGAAAGAAGCAACAGTGGTGTAGAAAGAGGCAAGAGAAGTACAGAAAGAACAAACAGAAATAGAGAAAGAGGCAAGAGAAGTGCAGGAAGAAGCAACAGAGGTGCAGAAAGAGGCAAGCAGGATGCAGAAAGAGGCAAAGGAGGTTCAGAAAGAGGCAAGAGCTGTGCGCAAAGAGGAAAGAGGGGTGCAGAAAGAGGCAAGAGTGGTGCAGAAAGAAGTAAGAGAGGTACAGAAAGAAGCAAGGGAGGTGCAGAAAGAAGCAAGAGAAATGCAGAATAAAGCAACAGAGGTGCAGAAAGAGACAAGAGGGGTGCAGAAAGAGGCAAGAGAAGTGCTGAAAGAAGCAACAGTGGTGTAGAAAGAGGCAAGAGAAGTACAGAAAGAACAAACAGAAATAGAGAAAGAGGCAAGAGAAGTGCTGAAAGCAGCAACAGAGGTGTAGAAAGAGGCAAGAGAAGTACAGAAAGAAGCAACACGGGTGCAGAAAGAGGCAACAGAAGTGCAGAAAGAGGCAAGAGTGGTGCACAAAGAGACAAAAGAGGTGCACAAAGAGATAACAGAGGTGCAGAAAGAGGGAAGACAAGTTCAGAAAGAGACAACAGGGGCTGCAGAAAGAAGCAAGAGAGGTACAGAAAGAAGCAAGAGAAGTGAAGAAAGAAGCAACAGAGATGCAGAAAGAGGCAACAGAAGTGCAGAAAGAGGCAAGAGGTGCACAAAGAGACGAGATGTGGAGAAAGAGGGAATACGAATGCAGAAAGAGTCAACAGTGGTGCAGAAAGAAGAAACAGAAATTAAGAAAGATACAAGAGAAGTGCAGAAAGAAGCAAAAGAAATGCAGAAAGGGACAAGAGAAGTCTAGAAAGAAGCAAGAAGGTACAGAAAGAAGGAAGAAGGGTACAGAAAGAGGCAAGAGGGGTGCAGAAAGAAGCAAGAACGGTGCAGAAAGAAGCAGGAGAAGTGCAGAATGAAGCAACAGGGGTCCAAAAAGAGGCAAGAGGAGTGCAGAAAAAGGCAAGAGCTGTGTAGAAAGAGGCAACAGAGGTGCAGAAGGAAGCAAGAGAACTGCAGAGAGGCAAGAGGGTTGCAGAAATAGTCAAAAGAGGTATAAAAGAGGAAACAGGGGCACACAGCAGGATTACTAAGTTCTCATAGCAGGCAACACCATCTTTGCCCTCCACTCTGCAAACATGCTCCCTGGTGTACTCTTGGATGAGAATTCAAGTCCCCTTGGCTGCTGGGGGTACTTTGGAGCCAACTAGCCCACCTGTGACCTCCAGTAAGCCCCACACAGTGGGTTTGTTGAGAGGTGGACACAGGGCACACCCCCATTCTCCACCACTCTGGAGTACTCATGGTACATTCTTGGTTGGGGGATGAAGTTCCCTAACCTCCTGAGGGTCCGTGGGGGCCAATTAGCCCTCCTGTTACCTCTAGTAAGCCCAACACAGCTGGATTGCTGAGAGTGGTTAGATGCCAATCTCCCTTTTTACACCATTCAGCAAACACGCCTCCTTGTGCATTGCTGCTTGGGGGATGAAGTCCATTATCGTCCTAAGGTCCTCAGGACACAAAGGGACCTCATCGCCCCACCACCAGTGCACCAAGAGGCGTGTTTGTTGAGTGTTGTAAAATGTGGCATGGCCTTGGACTACCTCTCAGCAATCCCACTATGTGGTGCTCACTGGACATACCTGGCGGGCTAGTTGGCCCCTAGGGACCCTCAGCAGTGACAGGGACTTCATCCCCCAACCCAGAGCACACCATGAGGCATGTTTGCAGAGTGGTGCAGTGAGGTGGTGGGGCTTTCGGGGAATTGCAGTTTTCTTTTTTCTATTTTCTTTTAGAAAGGGGGGTTGTGTGGCCCTCCTCCCATAACCCCTTTGGGCCCCAGGGACCCAATCAGCTGGGGCCCCCATCCCCCGGGGCCTGACCCATTTAAAAAAAAATACATTTGAAAAAGGAGGGGGGCGAGGCCCCCGCCCGAGGCCAATTTCGGCTTTGGGGACTCAATCCCCTGGGGCTCAGCAAAAAGTGTTTATATTGAAGGGTGGCCATGTTGCCCCTCTGCCCTAAACCCTAAAACACTACCCCCAGCACGACCCCCTACACAAGACAAACACCACTGCGCTACATTAAACCCTAAAACTCTACCCCCACCCTGACCCCTTACCCTACCCAAACACCACTGCGCTTCACTAAACCCTAAGACACTTCCCCCAACATGACCCATTACACTACACAAACACTACTGCACTACCATAAACCTTAAATCTACCCCAGCAAAACCCCCTAGACAACACAAACTACCTTAAACCCTAAAACACTACACCCAGCACGAGCCCCCACACTACACAAACACCACTGCACTACCCTAAACCCTAAAACACTACCACAGCACTACCCCCCACACTACCCAAACACCATTGCACTACCCTAAACCCTAAAACACTACCCCCAGCATGAACCCTACACTACACAAACATCACTGCACTATCCTAAACCCGTAAACACTACCCCCAGCAAAACCCCCTACACTACCAAACATCACTGCACTACTCTAAACACTAAAACACTACCACCAGCACGACTACCTACACTACCCAAACACCACTGCACTTCCATAAACCATAAATCTATCCCCAGCACGACCCCCTACACTACTCAAACACTACTGCACTACCCTAAACCAAAAAACACTACCCCCAGCAAGAACAGCTACAGTACTCAAACACCACTGCACTACCCTACACCCTAAAACACTACCCCAGCATGAACCCCTACACTAAACAAACACCACTGCAATACCCTAAACCCTAAAATACTACCCCAGCATGACCCCCTACACTACACAAACACCACTGCGCTACCCTAAACCCTGAACCCTAAAACACTACTCCCAGCATGACCCCCTACACTACACAAACACCACTGTACTACCCTAAACCCGAAAACACCAGCACGACCCCCCTTCACTACCCAAACACAACTGCACTACACTAAACCGTAAAACAAGACCCCCTAGACTACACAAACACCACTGCACTATGCTAAACCCTAAAACACTACCCCCAGCATGACCCCCTACACCACACAAACACCACTGCACTACCCTAAATCCTTAAACACTGCCCCCAGCATGACCCCCTACACTAACCAAACATCACTGCACTACCCTAAACCCTACAACACTACCCCAGCACTACCCCCTACACTACCCAAACACCACTGCACTACCCTAAAGCCTAAAAAACTAACCCAGAACGACCCGCTACACTAGACAAGCACCACTGCACTACCTCAACCCTAAAACAATACCCCCAGCATGACACCCTACACTACCCAAACATAACTGCACTACCCTACACCCTAATTCTACCTACAGCACAACCGCTACACTACACAAACACCACTGCACTACCCTAAACCCTAAAACACTACCCCAGCACTACCCCCTACACTAACCAAACACCACTGCACTACCCTAAACCCTAAAACACTACCCCCAGCACGACCCCCTACACTACACAAACACCACTGCACAACTCTTAACCCTAAAACAACACACCCAGCACAACCTCCTACACCACCCAAACACAACTGCACTACCCTAAACCCTAAAACACTACCCCCTACACTACAAAAACACCACTGCATTACCCTCAACCCTAGAACACTACCCCAGCACTGCCCCCAATGCACTACCCTAAACCCTAAAACACTAACCCAGCACTAAGCCCTAAACTAAACAAACACCACTGCACTACCCTAATCCCTTAAACACTACCCCCAGCAAGACCCCCTACAAAGAAGATTGGGTAAACTATTTTACACCCCAATACGCATGCGACCCTCAGACAATCCCTACATGGGAGAAATCCCTTGTTTTTTTCTCTAATGGTCCTTTCAGCACTAAAGATGCACTAATGGCTTTGGGATCCGTAGCAGCTGGACGAGCTCCTGGACTTGATGGGATTCCAGCTGATCTCTTCCTTCATAACAAAAAGTCCTGGAGTAAATATATTGCCTTACTGGCAAATGCTATTGCTGTAGGTGCCCCAGTTCCTAAATCCTGGGGGGGGGCTGTCATAATCCCCGTGTTTAAGAAGGGTGACAGAACCCTCCCTGGGAACTACAGACCAATCGATACAATCAGAAGATCATAGGGAGGATGATACTGAACCAGCTTTTAGTGTGGGCTGAAGATAATATGATTCTGTCTCCCTTTCAAGCTGGTTTTCGCAAGTCAACCAGCACATTGGACCAGGTTTTCCGTTTCGTGCAACTCCACTGGAAAGTAGTTACTTTGGGGAAAGGCAGCCTCTAAGTAGCCTTTGTGGACTTGAGAGCTGCCTTTGACCTTGTGCCTCGCCATCGGTTGTGGGCAGTCCTTGACAAATTAGGGCTCCCCGTACAAATTTTGACCTTGATAAAGAGGCTCCACGAGGCTAATTTTGCTAAAATCCAGTGGGGAGGAGCGGGTGAGGTCACTACAGAGTTCCCGGTTGAACAGGGAGTGCGGCAAGGCTGCACCATGGCTCCTACGCTCTTTTCCCTATACATTAATGGGATAGTCCAATCTATGCTTAGTGTTACCACTGATGCTCCGAAGCTTGCTGGAGTTATTACTCCGATATTAATGTTTGCGGATGATACGTTAATCGTATCAAAAACCCCAAGTGGCTTACAAAGAGCTCTATTAGTCTTTGAGGATTTTTGCCTTGGTCATGGCTTGGAGGTAAACGTGGCCAAAACGAAACTCATGGCTTTCAATCCGCACTCAAGCTTTGGAGGGAGAAAGTTCTTTTTGGATGGGCAACCAATTGAAATGGTCTCCAACTTTGTTTATTTGGGCATACACATAACAACTAGTAACAAATGGGACAAGCATATAGAGGTAGCCGCCCTGAAGCTTAGGCAAATCTCGGGAACACTAATTAGAGAGCACAAAACATCTTTTACTAGGCCCATAAAACCTGTGCTCCAAGTCTACGAGGCAAAGGCCTTAGGTTCAGTTTTATACGGGGCAGAACTATGGGGGTTCAACCGGCTGGTTTCTTTAACCTTAGCCGAAAATTCATTCCTCCGTAGTGTAACAGGACTCCCCCAGAGCTCCCCTATGGTTCCTGTAAGGTATGAGCTTGGTAGGAAGGCCATCGTGGACATTGCTAGACTTCGTCCGGTTTTATACTGGCGAAGGCTATGGACTACCCCCGAGCTCTCCTTGTATGCCAAAGGGCTTATGGATGTCATAGATCTAGACGTTTTCCACAAGATTGACTGGCTGAGGCAGCTACGCCAGACCTTGACAGTTTTGGGCATGGCGGGGTTATGGAGCGACCATGCAACTGCACAGTTTCCCTCAAAGAAAATTATAAAAGCCATTTATTGGGAACGAGTTGACCACCAGGTATGGAGCGGAGCAAACTCCAACGGGATGGTTGGTCGCTACCTAGAGGTGAAGACCACGCCCGTCCTTGAGTTATATTGGGACCTGATTACGAAACCCAGAGACAGGAAGCTCTACTTCCAGCTGAGAGCAGGCTCCCTACCACTCAAATCTCTTACAGGCAGGTGGTCTAGTCCTCGAGAGGAAATCTGCCCTGCTTGTGGGTTACAGACAGAATCTATTGCCCATTTCCTGTTTGTTTGCCCAGTACTAGTCATTCCCAGACGAGTGTGGCTGACACCTTTGTGTAGAAACTTGGGCACAAGGAGCAGTGCTGTTGCTTTAAGAATTTTATGCACTAGCACTTCGCCAACTGTTTCTATACCAATAGCTAAATTTTTGGGTTGGGCATGGACCCTAAGGGCGCAAGCCATCCATCCAGCCCAAATTGTTGCAACACAGTCTGAAATTACGTCAACTGATTCTTCATAATCCTGTAGTTGATGGGGGTTTATTAATCATGTATTAGTAACTTTGTTGTTATCTTGACTTGTTTAATGCTTTTTAAAAAAAAAATATTTTTTAACGTATTTATTGATGGTTTCTAAAGTTTTAATGGATTTTATATGTCATGTCTGGATTTATGTTTGTGTCTTTTATGATTTATTTTTTAAATCGAATAAAGACTAATGATGACCCCCTACACTACCCAAACATCACTGCACTACCCTAAATCCCAAAACACTATCCCAGCACTGCCCCGTACACTACCCAAACACTACTGCACTACCCTAAACACTAAAATATTAGCCCCAGCACGACCCCCTACACTACAAAAGCACCACTGCACAATCCTAAACCCTAAAACACTGCACCCAGCACGACACCCTACACTACCCAAACATGACGGCACTACCCTAAACCCTAAAACACTACCACCAGTACCCTCTACACTTCCCAAACAGCACAGCACTGCACTAAACCCTAAAACACTACCCCCATCATGACACCCTGCACTACACAAACACCAAGGCACTACCCTAAACCATAAAACACTACCCCAGCAGTACCCCCTACACTACCCAAACACAACTGCACTACCCTAAACCCTAAAACACTACCCGCAGCATGACGCCCTACACTACACAAACACCACTGCACTACCCTACTGCACTACCCTAAACCCTAAAACACTACCACCAGCACGACCCCTACACTCCGCACACACCATGGCACTACCCTAAACCCTAAAACACTACCCCAGCACAACCCCGTACACTACCCAAACACCACTGCACTACCTAAAACCGTAAAACACTACACCCAGCTCGACCCCTATACTACCGAAACACCACTGCACTACCCTATAACCTAAATCTTCCCTCAGCATGACCCCCTACACTACACCAACACTAGTGTGCTACCCTAAACACTAAAACACTACCCCCAGCATGGCCCCTTACACTACCCGAACAACACTGCGCTTCCCTAAGCCCTAAGACACTTCACCCAGCATGACCCATTACTCTTCACAAACATCACTGCACTACCCTAAACCCTAAATCACTACCCCCAGCATGACCCTCTACAATACCCAAAAACCACTGCACTACCCTAAACCCTAAATCTACCACAGCACAACCCCCTAGACTACACAAACTCCACTGCACTACACTGAACCCTAAATCTACCACAGCACAACCCCCTTCACTACACAAACAACACTGCACTGCCTTAATGCCTAAAACACTACACCCAGCACAACCCCATACACTACACAAACACCACTGCACTACCCTAAACCCTAAATCTATCCCAAACATGACCAACTACACTACCCAAACACAACTGTACTACCCTAAACCCTAAAACACTAACCCGGCACAACACCCTTCACTACTCAAACACAACTGCACTATGCTAAACCCAAAAACACTAACACCAGCATGACCCCCTACACTACCCAAACAGCACTGCACTACATTAAACCCTAAAAAAGACCCCTACACTACACAAACACCACTGCACTACCCTAAACCATAAAATACTATCACAGCACAACCCCCTACACCACAAAACCACCACTGCACTACCCTAAACCCTAAAACACTACCCCCAGCATGACACCCTACACTACCCAAACATGACTTCACCACCATAAATCCTAAAACACTAACACCAGCACGACTCCCTACACTACCCAAACACCACTGCAATACCCTAATCCCTAAATCTACCCCTAGCAAATCCCCCTATAAGACACAAACACCACTGCACTACTCAAAACCATAATACGCTACTCCCAGCACAATCTCCTACACTACACAAACACAACTGCACTGCCCTAAACCCTAAAACACTAAACCCTGCACTACACAAACACCACTGCACTACCCTAAACCCTAAAACACTACCCCCAGCACGACCCCCTACACTACACTAACACCACTGCACTACCGTAATCTCTTAAACACTACCCCCAGCAAGACCCCCTATACTATCCAAACATCACGACCCCAGCACTACCCCGTACACTACCCAAACACCACTGCACTACCCTAAACACTAAAACATTAGCCGCAGCACGACCCCCTACACTACAAAAGCACCACTGCACAATCCTAAACCCTAAAAGACTGCACCCAGCACGACACCCTACACTACCCAAACATGACGGCACTACCCTAAACCCTAAAACACTACCCCCAGCACGACTCCCTACACTACCCAAACACCACTGCAATACCCTAAATCTATCCCCAGTACAACCCCCTACAATACACACACACCACTGCACTACCCTAAACCCTAAAACACTATCCCCAGCACAACACCCAACACTACTCAAACAACACTGCATTACCCTAAACCCTAAAACACTATCCCCAGCACGACACCCAACACTACTCAAACAACACTGCATTACCCTAACTCCTAAACACTACTGCACTACCCTAAACACTAAAACATTAGCCCCAGCACGACCCCCTACACTACAAAAGCACCACTGCACAATCCTAAACCCTAAATGACTGCACCCAGCACGACACCCTACACTACCCAAACATGACGGCACTACCCTAAACCCTAAAACACTACCACCAGCACGACTCCCTACACTACCCAAACACCACTGCAATACCCTAAATCTATCCCCAGTACAACCCCCTACAATTTACACACACCACTGCACTACGCTAAACACTAAAACACTATCCCCAGCATGACACCCAACACTACTCAAACACTACTGCACTACCCTAAACCATAAAACACAACCCCCTGCATGACCCCTACACTACCCAAACACCACTGCACTACCCTACACTCTAAAACACTACCCCAGCACGAACCCCTACACTACACAAAAGCCACTGCACTACCCTAAACCCTAAAAAACTACCCACAGCACGACCCCCTACACTACACAAACACAACTGCACTACCCTAAACCCTAAAACACTACCCAAACACCACTGCACTACTCTAAACCCTAAAACACGATCCCCTACACTACACAAACACCACTGCACTACCCTAAACCCTAAAACACTACCCCCACACAACCCCCTATACTACACAAACACCACTGCACTACCCTAAACTCTAAAACAGTACCCCCGACACTACACAAACACCACTGCACTACCCTAAACCCCAAATACTACACCCAGCACAACCCCATACACTACACAAACACCAGTGCACTATCCTCAACCCTAAAACATTACCCAGCACTACGCCCTACACTACCCAAACATCATTGCACTACTTTAAACCCTAAAACACTATCCCCAGCACTACCCCCTAAACTACACAAACACCACTGCACTACCCTAAACCCTAAAAAACTACCCGCAGCAGTATCCCCTATACTACCCAAACACCACTGCACTACCCTAAACCCTAAAACACTACCCCCAGCATGACCCCCTGCACTAGGCAAATACCACTGTGCTACCCTAAACCCTAAATCTATCCCCAGCAAGACCCCATACACTACCCAAACACCACTGCACTACCCTAAACCCTAAATCTACCCTCAGCAGGACCCCCTACACTACACAAACACCACTGCGCTACATTAAACCCTAAAACACTACCCCCACCCTGACCCCTTACCCTACCCGAACACCACTGCGCTTCACTAAACCCTAAGACACTTCCCCCAGCATGACCCATTACACTACACAAACACCACTGCACTACCCTAACCCTTAATCTACCCCAGCAACACCCCGTAGACTACACAAACTCCACTGCACTACCCTAAAACCCTAAAACACTACACCCAGCACGACCCCCCACACTACACAAACACCACTGCACTACCCTAAACCCTAGAACACTACCCCAGCACTGCCCCCACTGCACTACCCTAAACCCTAAAACACTACCCCCAGCATGACCCCTACACTACACAAACACCACTGCACTATCCTAAACCCGTAAACACTACCCCCAGCACAACCCCCTACACTACCAAACATCACTGCACTACTCTAAACACTACAACTCTACTACCAGCACGACTACCTACACTACCCAAACAGCACTGCACTTCCCTAAACCCTAAATCTATCCCCAGCACGACCCCCTACACTACTCAAACACCACTTCACTACCCTAACCCAAAAAACACTCCCCCGAGCAAGAACCCCTACAGTAATCAAACACCACTGCAGTACCCTAAATCCTTAAACTCTACCCCACCACAACCCACTACACTACCCAAACCCCACTGCCCTACCCTATACCCTAAAACACTACCAAGGCACGACCCCCTACACTACACAAACACCACGGCACTATCCTAAAACCTAAAACACTACACCCAGCACGATCCCCTACAATACACAAACACCACTGCACTACCCTAAACCCTAAAACACTACCCCCAGCTCTACCCCAACACTACCCAAACACCACTGCACTACCCTAAACCCTAAGACACTACCCCAGCATGACCCCCTATACTACACAAGCACCACTGCAGTTCCCTAAACCCTAAAACACTACATCCAGCATGACCCCATACTACACAAACACCACTGCACTAACCTACACCCTAAAACACTACCCCAACACTACCCCCAACAGTACCCAAACACCACTGCCCTACCCTATACCCTAAAACACTACCAAGGCACGACCCCCTACACTACACAAACACCACGGCACTATCCTAAAACCTAAAACACTACACCCAGCACGATCCCCTACAATACACAAACACCACTGCACTACCCTAAACCCTAAAACACTACCCCCAGCTCTACCCCAACACTACCCAAACACCACTGCACTACCCTAAACCCTAAGACACTACCCCAGCATGACCCCCTATACTACACAAGCACCACTGCAGTTCCCTAAACCCTAAAACACTACATCCAGCATGACCCCATACTACACAAACACCACTGCACTAACCTACACCCTAAAACACTACCCCAACACTACCCCCAACAGTACACAAACACCTCTGCACTACCCTAAACTCTAAAACACTAACCCCATCATGACCCCTCACACTAACCATACACTACTGCACTACCCTATACCCTAAAACACTACCCAGCACTACCCCAACACTACCCAAACACCACTAAACTACCCTAAACCCTAAAACACTACCCCAGCATGACCCCCTACACTACACAAACACCACTGCACTATCCTAAACCCGTAAACACTACCCCAGCACAATCCCCTACACCACCAAACATCACTGCAGTACTCTAAACACTAAAACACTACCACCAGCACGACTCCCTACACTACCCAAACACCACTGCACTTCCCTAAACCCAAAATCTACCCCAGCACAATGCCCTACACTACTCAAACACCACTTCACTACCCTAAACCCTAAAACTCAACCCCCAGCAAGAACCCCTACATTACTCAAACACCACTGCACTACCCTAAACCCTAAAACTCTACGCCACCACGACCCCCTACACTACCCAAACCCCACTGCCCTACCCTACACCCTAAAAAACTACCCCAGCACGACCCCCTACACTACACAAACACCACTGCACTATCCTAAAATCTAAAACACTACACCCAGCACGATCCCCGACACTACACAAACACCACTGCACTACACTAAACCTTAAACACTACCCCAGCACGACCCCCAACACTACCCAAACACCACTGCACTACCCTAAACCCTAAAACACTACCCCCAGCATGACCCCCTACACTACACAAACACCTCTGCACTATCCTAAACCCGTAAACACTACCCCCAGCACAACCCCCGACACTACCAAACATCACTGCACTACTGTAAACACTAAAACACTGCCTCCAGCACGACTCTCTACACTACACAGACACCACTGCACTCCTGTAAACCCTAAATCTACCCCCATTATAACCCCCTACACTACACAAACACCACTGCACTACCCTAAACCCTAAAACACTACCCCCAGCAAGAAACCCTACAGTACTCAAACACCACTGCACTACACTAAACCCTAAAACTCTACCCCAGCATGACCCCCTACACTACCCAAACAACATTGCCCTACCCTACACCCTAAAACACTACCCCAGCACGAACCACTACAGTACACAAACACCGCTGCACTACCCTAAACCCTAAAACACTAGCCCCAGCATGACCCCTCAAACTACCCAAACACCACTGCACTACCCAGCACCCTAAAACACTACCCAACACGAACCCCTACACTACACAAACACCACTGCACTACCCTAAACCCTAAAACACTACCCCGGCATGACCCCCTACACTATACAAACACCACTGCACTACCCTAAACCCTAAAACACTACCCCCAGCATGACCCCCTATACTACACAAAAATCACTGCACTACCCTAAAATCTAAAACACTACACCCAGCATGACCCCCTACACTACACAAGCACCACTGCACTTCCGTAAACCCTAAAACACTAAACCCAGCACGACCCCCCACACCACACAAACACCACTGCACTATCCTAACTCTAAAATACTACCCCAGCACTATCCCCAACACTACCCAAACAACACTGCACTACCCTAAACCCTAAAACACTACCCCTGCAGACACCCTACAGTACACAAACACCGCTGCACTACCCTAAACCCTAAAACACTAGCCCCAGCATGACCCCTCAAACTACCCAAACACCACTGCACTACCCAACACACTAAAACACTACCCCAACAAGAACCCCTACACAACACAAACACCACTGCACTACCCTAAAGCCTTAAACACTACCCCAGTATGACCCCCTACACTATACAAACACAACTGCACTACCCTAAAACACTACCCCAGCATGAACCCTTACACTACCCAAACACCACTGCACTTCCCTAAATCCTAAATCTATATCCAGCACGACCCCCTACATTACTCAAACACCACTGCACTACCCTGAACCCTAAAACACTACCCCAGCAAGAACCCCTAAAGTACTCAAACACCACTGCACTACCCTAACCCCTAAAACTCTACCCCACCACAACCCACTACACTACCCAAACCCCACTGCCCTACCGTACACCATAAAACACTACCCCAGCACAACCCCCTACACTATACAAACACCACGGAACTACCCTAATACACCCAACATTTCCCCCTACACTTCACCACTGCACTACCCTAAACCCTAAAACACTACCCCAGCTCTACCCCAACACTACCCAAACACCACTGCACTACCCTAAACCCTAAAACACTACCCCCAGCATGACCCGCTACACTGCACAAGCACCACTGTGTCGTACTTTAGAATTTGGGACCGCGTAGGAGGCAGGGTCCTACCCCTGTCTATCTCGGTAATGGTGAACCGCGAATGGTTAATGCGGTATGTACGAGTGCTTTGTGTAACGTTTCAGCTATGAATGCACTGTGTATACGCTATTCCACATCACTACGTGGGTTCCATTTTGTATCGGTGGCCATCTTATGGTTGCCCTCACATAGACAATATAGCATGAAGCGAGTACGGGTCTTTTTGAGCACATGTGCCTTTCCTTGACTTTTCTGTGACCTGGGCAGCTTGGCTCTGCTGCCCCAGGTCAAACTGGTCTCACGAGTTCCCGTCCTCTGGCCACCTGTGATTAGCATCAGGGCTTGACACACCATAAAGTCTTTTCATCCTACACAAGCCTCCAGCTAATCTCTTTCTCATCTGACTGTTCCTGCTTTATGGCTTGTTTCCCAAAACAGGAGATGCTCATGTTTATTGGGGCCTATCGATATCTGATGTGGGATCCGAGCCTTGCTGGGTAAATAATTACGGGCTTGTTTAACTGGAATGTGGGATGGTCATCATGACTCTGCCTTTTCCATGAAATGTATACTTTGAATGACCATACCATAAACTTAAGAATGTATGCCTGAGGCAGGAAAATCTGTATTTAAGGAAAAGCCCGTTTCTGTGATTTTCAGCAGTCTCCTGAGAACATACACGCTGTTGTACTTCTAGGACGCCTGTAATTAGTCTGCAGCCAATAAACTGATCTTTGACTTCACCCAGAAGACTCTGTGTTTCTGTAGGTCGGAAACAGGAAGAACCCAGAAGTCATAGGGTGTGTTCCCTGCACCGCTGGGCTTAAAATACCCAGTACTTCAGTTGGCGCCCAACTCGGGAAGATTTCAGCGGTACCGGTCCAAGCCAGAGGTTCGTGAGGAGCTTCGTGTGGAAATTCTGGAGGAAGGCCGCCACTTCATCGACCCCTGCATGTCGACGTGGTCCGAAGGTCTTTTCTGCAAGGTTCTCCGCGTCCCGACGGCTACGAAGGACTGCTGCCCTGATTAATCGCCCTGTTTTGGACCCTTGACGATTTTCGTAGAGCGAAACAATCGAGAGAGTCTTCTGGTGACGCCATCGATCATCAATATTCAGTTAAGTATAAGTGGAGCGTCTCCCAGTTTGAATTTGGTATTCTTCGGGATCATTTTGATTTGGTGCTTGCAAGTCCCAAAGCCAGAGGACTCGTGTATTCACGAGGCTATCGTGTTCGATAATCCTTTGACGTTTGAAACTAGACTAGTGAGCGAAGATGCCTGGTACTAGTGTATTTGGTAATTGGTTTTGTTTGGGTTGTAGAAGGGATTTCCAGTTAGAGGATTCATGTCCGGTTCCTCCAATTGGAACTCCAACTTATGAGCTTTACGTAAAACATGGCGTGGGCCCCATTGCATATAATGAAGTATGGATTCGATACACCAGAAAGGACGGTGTTTTAAAATGGCCCCAAAATGGTAGTTTCGATACAGATATCTTAGATAATTTGGAGGTAAAACTGTTTAAGAAGAAAGCCCGGCCGGCGATGTTTGATTCTTTCCGCCTATAGCGAAAGGAAGCCAATCAGAAGGAAATTAAGCTAGCGAAAAGAGATAAGAGAGAGAGAGGTATGTCAATGATGCAAGCAGCTGTGCAATTTAAAGATAATGAGGAAGAACAAAGGAATGAACAGTTGCACAGGCAGCGCAAATTAGGAATCGATAAATGTTACCCTGTTTTGTCACCCCTTGTGCAGGATGAGACGAAAGAGAAAGAGAAAGATTCCCTAATGTCCCATTTGTTAAGTTCGCCACCCCCATATGCGCAAAATGCTACAGCACCTCCACAGCTTGTGAATGTACAGCTTCCAGTAAATATGCCACAAGTCTTCCCGCAGCCGCCAGCTCCTCCTCAGCTGGCTCCTATCCCTGCAGTGCAGCCCTCTCAAAGGCCGCCAGTTTTGCTACCTGTTACCCCCGCACTTTCTGCGACTTTGCCTAGCACGCCAGTGGCTTCTCCTGGCACTCCTTCTTACACTACCCCGGTACCTGTATCTGAGTCTTTTTTTCTTCCCTCTGTCTATCCCCCTGTTTTCGCCTCAACTTCTCCTTCAGCACGACAACGACTAGCTAATGTAGTTACTAGTCTAATGTCGCCTCTCTTTGGGTCATCTAGTGCGACTCCTGGTTTACAGCGTAAGCAATTGCGCAGTCAGATACCTGGTCCCGAAGAGAAAGAGGTGTTAGATCATCTGGCGCGTAGGTGGATTGGATTCCCTTCACTCTATGATGTGGAACAGGTTGTTAACGTTTTCCACCAATGGGATGCCCCAAAACAGAGGTATGTCTTTGATAAAATGTGTGACTTCCTCTGTGAGGAATTGGAGGATAAGGGTGCAAACCCAAACCCACAGGAATTGTGTCGAGTGCGATTTGATTTCGGAACAGGGGTAATTGTGGGCCCCAATGTCGATAAAGCAGTTGCGACTTTACTGTCCCTCAGAAATGGCGATTGTCAGCAATCATTGTTCGAACAGGAACTCCCTGTGGGGAAAAAGGTAAAAGCGCGCCAATATCCGATGCGTGAGGTCCCCCCAGTTTGGAGACCTGCTGATCCAAATGCTAATCCACCTGTCTTAGCACATTTTCAACGTGTTTGGGTACATGTCCCATAGAAGCGATCTGAGGTGTTAGCACTTAAACAGACATTGCCGGATCCCCGTAAAAACCCTGCAGGATATTATAAGGAGTTATCCCAAACTGCAGAATCTTGCGTAATGAATTTGGCTGACATAGATATGCTGTTTGGGAATGTGGTTCCACAGCCTTTATGGGGATCCATCCGTAATGTAGATCACGCTGCAGAATTGGGTGATACATGGGCTAATATTGTTGCTGCAGATGCTAGACAAATTGGTGGTGCGAAACCTGAGCCCTTGGTAGCAGAGCTTCCTGGTCGAATTATTACCTACATGAAAACTATAATGCCTGCAATGCCCGTAAATTGGGATAAACTATCCGCATGTAAGCAGAAGAAAGATGAGACAGTGTCTGATTTTTTCACCAGGTTTGAAGAAACGTTTATCGACCACAGTGGTCAAGACATGAGCACTGAAGGTGGCCAACGGTTATTTGTTGATAAATTTGTGCAGAATCTACTGCCCGAGTTGTGTAAGAAACTTAAAGATTCAGAAAGTTCTTGGGCTGTTTCCTCTTCAGCGCAAATACTGGCCACTGCACAGTATTATGAGAATAGAGACAAAGATGAGAAGGATACAACAGATAAGAAAATGAAAGAACTAAAGACGAAGGTCCTCTTACAGCAGGCCTACCCACCACATGGAGGACAGAATAATTATAGGCAAACACAAGGTATCTATCAGCAGCCCCAACAGTTTCAGGGTAATCAGCCAATGAACGGGTATTATCAACCACGAATCCCTGTAGGTCCCAACCAATGTTCATATTGCAAAGAGGAAGGTCATTTTAAATATAGTTGCCCCAGATTGAGGCAGCGTAACAGTAATGCGTATAGCGCAAGAGGTAGAGGTGGTCAGCAAGCTCCTAGAGGCAGAGGGTGTGGAAATGCTCCCCAGAACGCGCGTCCTCTTCCGCCTCAAAATACCATAAATAGCTTTGATCAGCAAGCCAACGCGACTGGTAATACAGCTCAGTACTACAATAGTGATTATTATGCAGAAGGCGACAATGTAGAAGATAATGATTACTAGGACAGCCGCAGACAGAGAGAGGGAGTTGTTTCAGTGCCAGTGGATCAGAGCGGACCTTATGTTAAGGTAACTACAGCAAATGTAACGGAGCCCTTTCTCCTGGATACTGGTGCTGCAAAGAGTTCAATCATGCATTCAAAACTCCCTGGCGCGCCTTTGTCTGGCGAAATGAATGTCTCAGTAGGTTTTTCTGGCGCCCCAGTTAAGAACCCGATTTCTAGTCCTATGTCACTTTCTGTTGGACCTTGTGAGCTGAAAGCACCCCTCATTCTCACAACAGGTTGTGGTGAAAATCTGCTAGGCTTAGATTTGCTGAAAAGATTGCATGCAACGCTATATTGTTCTCCTTCAGGAGTACAACCTACATTAGGTAAGAAAGTGATTTCCCCAATGTATTTGTCTAAAAATGCAATGCCACCTGAATTGTCATCCCTTCCGGATACCCTCTGGGCTACTGGTCCCAATGATGTGGGTCTCTTGGAAATACCGCCATATGTGGTCACTTTAAAAGCCAATGTTAGATTGCCACGTATTCCCCAGTACAAAATCTCCAATGAAGGTCAGAAAGCTTTGTTAGCGATTGTCGGTGATTTGATTAAAAAGGGTGTAATTGAAGAGACAAGAGGCAACGTTTGCAATAGTCCTGTTTTACCTGTGTTGAAACGAACGGACCCTTCACAGCCACTTGTTTACAGATTTGTGATTGATCTTAGAGAGGTTAATAAGATTGTTGTACCACAGTTTCCAGTTGTCCCTGATATAACTGCATTGTTAACTATGATTCCAGCGTCCGCTGCATGGTTTTCAGTAATCGATCTAAAGAATGCTTTCTTTAGTATCCCAATTGCAGAGGAGAGCAGAGACGTTTTTGGCTTCAGTTTAGGAGGTCGAAGTTTCCGCTTTAAACGCGCTCCCCAGGGTTACTGTGAAAGTCCATCAATATACAGTCAAGCTTTAAAAGCGCAGCTTGATGCACTTGCTTTACCTAGTGGCGCTATCCTTATTCAGTATGTTGACGATTTACTAATCGCCGCGGATACTGAAAAGATTTGCAAAGAAGCTACCTTGTCATTGTTGCGTCATTTGTCTGCCTTTCATCACAAAGTGTCTCTCTCAAAGCTGCAATATTGTCGACAAGAAGTGACCTACTTAGGTCATCTCTTATCGAAGGAGGGAAGGAAACTGACCCCAGAAAGAATTCAAGCCATTGCACAGTTGAGTGTGCCAAGAACACAGAGAGAAGTGCGTGCTTTCTTGGGCATTACTTCATACTGTAGGCATTGGATTCCTAATTTTTCCCTGTTGGCAAAACCTTTGTTAGCATTAACATGCAAAGACACACCGAATCCTATTCCATGGTCTGAAGAGTGTCAGAAAAGTTTTTGGGAATTGCGTAACGCATTGTGTTCAGCTCCTGTGTTGGGTACCCCTGACTACAGCAAGCCTTTTACATTGTATGTTCACGAGAAAGATGGTTGTGCATTGTCAGTGTTAACACAGCCTTTTGGTGACAGACCGCGTCCATGCGCGTACTTTTCATCAACCTTGGACCCTGTAGCGAGGGCATTGCCAAGCTGTCTGAGAGCCACTGCCACTGCAGCTATGTCTATTCGACAGTCTGCTGGACTAGTAATGGATAGTACATTGATTGTTATGGTTCCGCATGCTGTGGACACACTGCTAAACAGGACTAAGACACAACGCTTAACTAGTGCACGATTATCTGGCTATGAGCTGACATTGTTGGCAAACCATATACACATAAAGAGATGCAACACGTTGAATCCAGCTACATTATTACCAATCCCAGCAGACCTAGATGAGATTGAGCAACATGATTGTCTGTTCAGAACGGAAGAAGAGACAAAAGGGAGAGTAGATCTCAAAGATACTCCCCTGACCGAGTGTGATGGTATCTTATGGGTGGATGGTTCGTGTTTCAAGCTTCCAAATGGTGATACGACTGCTGCATATGCTATCACGACTTTGCACACGATTGTGGAAACTGCGCGTGTGCCACAAAATTCGGCTCAAGCAGCAGAACTGATTGCCCTTACGAGAGCATGCGTGTTGTCTGAGGGAATGAGAGTGAATATATACACTGATAGCCAGTACGCCTTTGGCGTGGCTCATAGTTTTGGGCGATTGTGGAAAGAACGTGGGTTCCTGACTACGCATGGAGCTAAGATTCAGAATGGCAAGTTGGTGAATGATCTCCTTGAGTCGCTGACCCTACCGTTGCGAGTTGCGATTTTGAAATGCAGTGCGCACAAGAAAATCACTGATGATGTTAGTCGTGGTAATGCGTTTGCTGATGAAGTTGCGAAAGAAACAGCAAAAGATGTGAAGACTCGAATGTATGTTGCAGGCCCGGCCAGGTGGGTTGGTGATGTTGGAATGTGTGAAACCACAATAGAGAGTGTAAAGTCCCTTCAAGCTGAAGCCACAGAGAAAGAGTTGAGCAAGTGGAGAGAAAGTATGGGTAGATTGGATGAGAATGGTTGTTGGACTGATTTGTCAGAACATAGGCGATGGTTGTTACCTGATGCATATGTGCTTCCAGTGGTTACTATGGCACATGGAATGGCACACATCAGTACGAAAGGAATTTGTAAGTTGTTGGCTCCAGTATGGCAGAATGCTGGAATTCCTAAGTGTGCAGAGAATGTGGTCAAGAATTGTATGGTATGCTTGAAGTACAACCCTGGTAGGGGAACCCCAACTCCAGCTGGTCATTTTGCGCCTCCATCATATCCATTCGAAGTTTTGCAGTTGGATTTTATCCACATGGAAAGGTGCAACAACCTGAAATACGTATTAGTGGTTGTTTGCGCTTTCTCAAAATGGATAGAGGCCTACCCTCTAAAAGATAACACTGCTCTGTCCACAGCCAAAGCCCTTGTGAAGGAATTTTTCCCTAGGTTTGGAATGCCAAGAATGGTGTGGAGTGATAATGGAAGTGAGTTTGTGGGCCAAGTGATGAAGAATGTGTGTGAGGGACTAGGTATAAGGCAGAAGTTTCACGCTGCAAATCACCCCCAATCAGCTGGAATAGTAGAGCGTTACAACGGTGCTCTAAAACTTAAACTGGCCAAAATCCAAGCGAGCTCAGGTCTTAAATGGCCTGACGCCCTGCCTCTAGCACTCCTGTCCACCAGAATGACCGTGCACTCACGAGTGGGACTTAGTCCTTATGAGGTTGTTTTTGGCCGCCCGGCCAATGTATGGGGTGTGCCAAGGCCGACGAAATTCAGTGAAATCGAGTATCCAGTACTGTTTGATTACTTGCACGAATTGACAGCTAAACTGCGTGTTTTACACCAACAGGTGCATGATACTCTCCCCCCGGCTTCTGAAGCTCCTGGACACCCTGTCAAACCAGGCACGTGGATCCTCGTGAAAAACTTCCAGCGGAAGGCCAACGATGAGCCCCGCTGGATTGGCCCTCACCTCGTGCTCCTATCTACAAGATCAGCTGTTAGAGTGAAGGGGAAGAAAAACTGGATCCACGGCGCCCACATCAAAAGGATCCCTTTGCCTCTGCCGTATGACCAGTGGGTCCAGGAGGGTATTGCAGACTCTGAAACAGACACTGTACCTCGTTTTGTGCCGTTCAGTGATGCACGCATAAAAGGCACAACTTCGGCGCAGGAAAGTGACGATATTTTGCAAGAAGCTGTGCCACCGTCAATTCGATTGGACACTACAGAGCCTGAACTTTTGTTTCAAGATCAGACAGTACCTGGCCGTTCTCGTTATAATCTGAGGCCAAGGTCCATGGACAAATAAATATTCTTTTCCTTTTTACCTTTCTATTTTTTAATAACCAGAGCTCTCCCATCTGAAGGACTTTTCTTGATTTTTGTTTTTCGAACCACCATCCGGGTTCAGCCGCAGGGTCGCGGTGCCAAGACTTTGGGGTACAGGCCGAAGACGTTAGGTCGACGGTTCTGGTTGGTCTAGGGCGTTCCCTGGACTGACAGGCGTACTCCTTAGCAGAAGATACTCACCCGCCGCGAGCGGCACGATTAGAGGATGGAGTTTTGTAAGATGGAGAGACTCACTGAGGAAATGAAATTTAAAGCAAGAATATGTAAAATAACGAAAACCAAACATTTTGTATTATTATGCTTGTTTGTAGGATGGTAGTGTTTACTGTAGGATTTGTATTCTTCTCCTTTCAAGAGCCCATTGCACCCACTGTACAGCCTATACCTCCTCCTACTATCTCCTCACACTCTTTTCACCCTTTGCCTGAACACGAACAAGTTAGACGATCAGAGTTTGTGAATAACTCATTTATTCAGCTCTTGCACCAGCACCAACTAGTCATGAATACAACCAATTGTTGGGTGTGCGGTTTAATGCCACATACCATTAATAAGGGTATTCCTTATCTGGTGCTGCCGTATAGTTATAATGGATCGTCATGGGCATTCCAGACTATGTTTCTCTATGCACTAGAAGTATACTCCCCGCGACAACCGCGTTCCATCAGACCTAGTACCAATAATAAAGCTTTAATGAAAGGAATCGCCGATATGAGTAGAGATATCGATGCATACTCATCCATTCCCAAAGAAGAGTTGAGAGCTTATGTAGGGTGGAACGCGACGGGGTATAGTATTAGTCTAGGTGAAAGACAGCAGAAAATCTCATCCCCAATCTGGGTCGTACCCCACATAGGTCGGTTTTGTTTGCAAGGTAATGGTCAGAATCCTAGAGCTCAACTGGGGAGAAGTGACTGTACTGAAACGTACACTTTCCCGTCACAGTTTTCCCCAGTGTTTTTGGCTGCCAAGAATACATATTTTATTTGCAATGACCGAGCATATACATGGTTGCCCCCTGACTTCTCGGGCACATGTTATATTGCAAATCTGCTACCGCCAACATTTACTGCCGCCTCCGACTATCACAAGACCAGAGTTGTGAGAGGCGTGATTAGTAAGGAAGATACTGCCGGTCAGGAAGCAGGAGACTTCTTTTTGGGTTTTCTGCCGTTTTGGGGACCTATGGTCAATAGTAGGAACCTGAGACAACTGACTCGTGTGGTTGAATCCACTGTTAATGTTACAGCTGGTGCCCTTGGTAATTTGACAGCTGAGCTCCAAGCGGATCGCCTCATGACTTTGCAGAACCGCATGGTTCTAGACGTTATACTTGCAGACCGTGGTGGGGTATGTAAGGTTATCCAATCCAGTTGTTGCATTTTCATACCAGACAACGCTCCAACAGTCTATCAAGCCATCTCCAAACTGCATAAAATATCTGAGTCCATACACGTGGATAAAGGAGATTGGTCACTGGTGGGGTGGTTCTGGGAACTGATATCTGCCTGGGGTTGGAAAGTTCTGATGGTCATTGGAATGATCTTAGCCATCCTTTTCCTGTTCTGTCTGTGCATACAGTGTGCTCCTGCGATATGTGGCCTCTGTGCTACATTATGTGTAAGGAAACCTGTATCGAGGGACGAGCTAAGTAATAGGATGATGCTACAGCAACATCTCCATGACTTCGTGAATATTGACCTAGACTCGGATTGAAATGAGCATAATTATTGCCTATGTAAGGGCAAAAGGAGGGTCTGTCGTACTTTAGAATTTGGGACCGCGTAGGAGGCAGGGTCCTACCCCTGTCTATCTCGGTAATGGTAAACCGCGAATGGTTAATGCGGTATGTACGAGTGCTTTGTGTAACGTTTCAGCTATGAATGCACTGTGTATACGCTATTCCACATCACTACGTGGGTTCCATTTTGTATCGGTGGCCATCTTATGGTTGCCCTCACATAGACAATATAGCATGAAGCGAGTACGGGTCTTTTTGAGCACATGTGCCTTTCCTTGACTTTTCTGTGACCTGGGCAGCTTGGCTCTGCTGCGCCAGGTCAAACTGGTCTCACGAGTTCCCGTCCTCTGGCCACCTGTGATTAGCATCAGGGCTTGACACACCATAAAGTCTTTTCATCCTACACAAGCCTCCAGCTAATCTCTTTCTCATCTGACTGTTCCTGCTTTATGGCTTGTTTCCCAAAACAGGAGATGCTCATGTTTATTGGGGCCTATCGATATCTGATGTGGGATCTGAGCCTTGCTGGGTAAATAATTACGGGCTTGTTTAACTGGAATGTGGGATGGTCATCATGACTCTGCCTTTTCCATGAAATGTATACTTTGAATGACCATACCATAAACTTAAGAATGTATGCCTGAGGCAGGAAAATCTGTATTTAAGGAAAAGCCCGTTTCTGTGATTTTCAGCAGTCTCCTGAGAACATACACGCTGTTGTACTTCTAGGACGCCTGTAATTGGTCTGCAGCCAATAAACTGATCTTTGACTTCACCCAGAAGACTCTGTGTTTCTGTAGGTCTGAAACAGGAAGAACCCAGAAGTCATAGGGTGTGTTCCCTGCACCGCTGGGCTTAAAATACCCAGTACTTCAACTGCACTACCCTAAACCCTAAAACTCTACCCCAGCATGACCCCTTACACTACCCAAACACCATTCCCCTACCCTACACCCTAAAACACTACCCCAGCATGATCCCCTACACTACACAAGCAACACTGCACTACCCTTAAACCTAAAGCACTACACCCAGCATGACCTCCTACACTACACAAGCACCACTGCACTACCCTAAACCCTAAAACACAACACCCAGCACGACCCCCCACACTACACAAACACCACTGCACTACCCAAAACCCTAAAACACTACCCCAGCACTACCCCAACACTACCCAAACACCACTGCACTACCCTAAACACTAAAACACTACCACCAGCACAACTCCCTACGCTACCCAAAAACCAATGCACTACCCTAAACCTTACATCTACCCCCAGCACATCCCCTACATTACTAAAACACCACTTCACTACCCTAAACCAAAAAACACTACCCCCAGCAAGAACCCCTACAATACTCAAACACCACTGCACTACCATAAACCCCAAAACACTACCCCAGCATGACCCCTTACACTCCCCAAACACCACTGCCCTACTCTACACCCTAAAACACTATCCCAGCACGAACCCCTACACTACACAAACACGACTGCACTACCCTAAACCTTAAAACACTTCATCCAGCACAACCCCTACACAAACACCACTGCACTACCCTAAACCCTAAAACACTACACCCAGCACATCCCCAAACTCTACAAACACCACTGCACTACCCTAAACCCTAAAACACTACACCCAGCACGACCCCCCACACTACACAAACACCACTGCACTACACTAAACCCTAAAACACTACCCCAACAAGACCTGCTACAGTACACAAACACCGCTGCACTACCCTACACCCTAAAACACTACCCCCAGCATGACCCCCACACTACCCATACACTATTGCACTACCCTACACCATAAAACACTACCACCAGCACGACTCCCTACCAAACCCAAACACCAGTGCACTTCCTTACACACGGATATACCCCGGCACTCTAATGATACAATGATAGTGATACATTGATTTCAATTTTTCGGAACAATTCTATGGTTAATTCCATAAGTACTATAACAATGGCTAGTATTCCATCTCACGAGTGAAGAGCCAAGTGTATCATTGGATGTCCATTAGAAAAAAGAAAGAACATCATACAGCAAACATTGTTAGCATAATTTAATCTCATGTAGTCAATGAAAATTCCATGTCTCATCAAATAATAACATATAATTTTAGAAGCACAAGATAGATAGTTTCAAAATAGTTCCAGACACATCATCCATGGTTCAGATATACATTGTCATTGTTCCATTTGCATATTTTTCTATTCTTGCTGGAGCACTATAAACAAGGTGACAGCCCAATGCAGAGATCCTAATACTGGAGTGTTTCCAAAGTTGGTGTTTGGGAAGAGATTAGAGAAAAGGTCCCGTCGGGGAAGCAATCCAAGACAGCCGACACGTGTTTCGTTACTATGCGTAACTTTATCAAGGCTTGTGATCTAGCGGTCTAGTTGACTGGCTCAGCAGGACTATAAGTCTGCATGCCACCGCGAGCGCGCTGACTTGAAGTTTCTCCTGAGGCGGAAGCCGGGAGACTTAGTTGTAATTTTAAAATACTTCGCTCACTCCACTGTTTTATATTGTGCAATTTCTCCTGAGGCGGAAGCCGGGAGACGTGACTCTAATTTTAAATACTTTGTTTTTTCTACTGTTTAACTTTGTGCACTGTGTTTTTACCTGCATCTCTGGCCGTCAGATCTTGTGTGCTGGACCGTGCCCTTCTCTCACCCTTGTTGAGCACCGCTATCGGGATCCTCGCTGCCTCAGCCAGCGCGGTGACTTTGGCGGACATCTTGGGTGGGGCGCGAGTGCGGAGAGCGTTCTAGCGGTCTAGTTGACTGGCTCAGCAGGACTATAAGTCTGCATGCCACCGCGAGCGTGCAGCGGGCGAGCGCAGCGGGCGCGCCGCCAGCGCTAAAGGCAAGCCCGTCTGCACCCGTCCGTGACCGTTCGGGACCAGGGGCCATGACCCCTGTCCCCCAGTCTTACCAAATAAAGTCCTACAGCGCTGACGATCTACTAAAGTTGCGCGACCTTAGGAATACAGAATGCCTGCACTCTTTACACGTCTTAGATCTCCCCCCGATCTGTCCTCTATGTAACCATGTGTTCTACAGTTCTCTGTCTACCCCTTTTAAACAAGTTTTTAAGCTGCTGCTCCTTAACTGTAGATCTTTACCGAAGCACCAGCTCGAATTCAAGCTGCTGTTGGAGGAACACAAACCCGACGTATGCTTCTTGACAGAAACCTGGCTTACGCCACACTCTGACCCAGACACCGTTGCTGCCTTGCCTCTGGGCTTTCAGATTTTATGCAAGGATCGCTCGACTGGTAGAGGAGGCGGCCTGGCAATCGTTTACAAGGAACAATATTCCTGTAGAAGTATGACCAGTGTTATTCCCGATTGCGAAAGCCTTGCCTTCGGTATCAACTTTTCCCCCAATACCTGCTTCTCGGGCACCCTGGTCTACAGGCCCCCGGGCTCCTCGAGTCAGTTCTATAAGGCCTTGCCTTCGCTCTTAGCTGAAGACGTCACCACATTTTCAAATTATACAATGTTGGGTGACCTTAACCTTCACTTCGATACTGTTCATGACCACATCGCTACTGAGCTGTTGAATGATCTAGCGGCTCTTCAACTGGAGCAGCTGGTTGATTCTGCCACACATGCTAAGGGCCATTTACTGGATCCTGTGTTCAGCAACTGTCCCGACCTTAAGGCTGAACCCCCTATTGCTCTGCCATGGACAGATCACCTGCTTGTCCCCCTTTCGTGGTCTACCTATACCTCTCCCCGGGCTATTCACCAGGAAAAGAACTTCAGGAACTGGGCAAAACTCCCTACAATACCCTGGTCTAAGTGCCTCGCGAGTTCACGTCCTTGCCCCAAGAGAGATCTCAATGTAGCCAATCGGGAATATGAAGAATGGATCTCGCGTTCTCTTGAGACCATTCTTCCCCTCCAAAAAATTACCACCAAACGTTTGCAAAAGTCCGCCCCCTGGTTCTCTGAGGAACTCAGGGAAAAAAAGAGGGACTGTAGGAAAATTGAGAGGCGATGGCGACTTGATTTTCTTTCAAGTGAGAAAATATGGTATAGAAAGGCTATTAGAGCGTATAAAAATGAGGTTAAACTCGCTCAAGCTACCTATTTTTCAGCTCAAATCCTGCAGGCCAAATCCAAACCTAAGGAAATTTTTAAAGTAGTAAAAAGCCTTATCAAACCTCCCCCGCCACCCATTTTACTGGATAACACTCTACTACACTGTAACAACTTAGCAACGTTCTTCCATCAAAAAGTTCTTCAAATATATTCCTCCTTCTCTGCCGCTGACGCAGATCAGACTTCTCAAACTCAGCCCTGCCATGTGGAATCTCCCCCCCAACCCATGGCTAATTTGGAATGTTTCCCCATATTGGAACAGGACACTGTTGAGTCACTAGCACGGCAGGTGAAATCTGGGTCTCCCTGCGACCCTGCCCCTCCTAAGGCCATGATGTCGGTTATTCAGACGGTCCTTCCCACCATCAAGGACCTTCTCAACGCCTCTCTTACGGCAGGCGTTGTCCCAGCACCCTGGAAGCAGGCCATGGTTCGTGCCTTGCTTAAAAAGCCCAATCTGGACCCCGACGACTTCAGTAATTATCGCCCCATTTCCCTGCTCCCATGGATAAGTAAAATCTTGGAGAAGCACATCAACATCCACCTTATGGCTTTCCTGGAGGCCAATCAGCTGCTAGACATCACCCAGACTGGCTTCCGACCAAAACATTGGACGGAGACTGCCTTACTGGCGGTAACCGAAGAAGCCAGGAGGATGATGGATCAGGGAGGATCAGTGGCAGTGATCCTCCTTGATCTAAGCGCAGCTTTCGACACAGTGAGTCATGACGTGCTTCTCTGTCGTCTCTCTGAAACAGGAATCTCGGGCAAGGCTCTAAGTTGGTTCACATCCTTTCTAAGCAATAGATCCTTCCGGGTCTTTGAGGGAGACACTGTCTCCACTAGTAAACCTCTCACCTGTGGGGTCCCGCAGGGCTCATCACTGAGCCCTGCACTGTTCAATGTTTACATGCGACCGCTGGCTGAGATCGTCCGCCCATTTGGCATCAAAATAGTTTCTTACGCGGACGATACTCAGCTAGTGGTATCCCTTGCACAGGAGAACAACGGCCCCATGCAAAAAGGACTAAGGGACTGTCTGGAAGCTGTGAAAGTGTGGATGACAAGATCTTTCCTCAAACTCAATGGGAGCAAAACAGAGCTGATGTTTCTGGGACCTGCTGCCCCCACTTCCTTCGACCCTTTTTGGCCCCCCTGCCTTGGTACCCCGCCTGTCCCTAAGGACAATATAAAAAGTCTGGGCATTTGGCTGGATAAGGCTCTAACACTCAACACCCAAGCCACAAAGTTGTCTGCAATCTGTTTTGGCCTGCTCAGGATGCTTAGGAAAGTGCTCCCATTACTACCCATGGAGGCCAGGCAAGTCACTGTACAGGGCTTGATACAGTCTCGACTTGACTTCAATAATTCTCTATACCTAGGCGCTCCCGAATACACCCTCCGCAAGCTGCAGACAGTGCAAAATTGTGCTGCCCGCACACTACTTCAACTGCCCCGGAAAATATCAGTAAAACCCGGACTGAGGAAACTGCACTGGCTCCCGGTCCGTCAAAGAATTTTTTTTAAAGCACTGTGCATTGCTCATCAGGCCTTCTGGGATACTGGCCCGGCAATCTGCCGGAACCTCATGACTCATTATCATCCCACAAAGCACCTCCGATCCAGTCAGGCCTACTTAGCAACTGTACCAAGAGTTAGAAGAATGCGGTCTGGTGGCAGGATGTTTTCATTCAATGCCGCCAAACTATGGAACCTCCTGCCCCCTCAATTCAGATCCAACTCCAATCTCTCTTCATTCCGTAAACTCTTGAAAACTTTTCTTTTTACTTTCCAAAATTAGCTTCCCGAAGTGTCCCGGCCAGCCCTCACTCCATCCTTCAAGTAGCGCTTGGACGCCTTTTGGCAGCAACTGCGCTTTATAAATCCACTTTTCATTTCATTTCATTTCATTTCATTATACAATGGTATTTGTGCACAATTAAGACGAGAATTGGCATCAATAGCCAAAGTATTATCCTATAGTATTAGGTCACTCCTTAATTTATTCCACGAACGGTGATGTAAGAAAAATATGTTCATACTAAGAGGTCCTCATAAAAGCATTGATAGGGCCTGTTAGTTTTCTGGTTAGTACGAAGGCTAAGTGTCTGTCTTATCAACAAGTGCAATAATATTGTGGCTAGGATTGGAGCCGGAATTGCAGTCCATTTGTACTCAGTGGAAGGACCTATCATAGTCCGCATATTGCCACAATATTATTGCACGGGACCTTTTCTCTAATCTCTTCCCAAACACCAACTTTGGAAAAACGCCAGTATTAGGACATCCAAACCCTAAAACACTACACCCAGCACATTCCCAAACTACACAAACACCACTGCACTACCCTAAACCCTAAAACACTACCCCCAACAAGACCCGCTACAGTACACAAACACCGCTGCACTACCCTACACCCTAAAACACTACCCCAACAAGACCCGCTACAGTACACAAACACCGCTGCACTACCCTACACCCTAAGAAAAATACCCCCAGCATGACCCCCCACACTACCCATACACTACTGCACTACCCAACACCCTAAAACACTTCCACCAGCACAACTCCCTACACTTCCCAAACACCACTGCACTTCCTTACACACGGATATACCCCGGCACTCTAATGTTACAATGATAGTGATACATTGATTTCATATTTTTCGGAACAATTCTATGGTTAATTCCATAAGTACTATAACAATGGCTAGTATTCCATCTCACGAGTGAAGAGCCAAGTGTATCAAGTCCAGCCAAGATGGCGGACTCGTCCTTCTGAGGCTCCTGCTCGGCGGCCCTTGCACGGGTCAATTACACCTGTTCCCCGGCTCCCACCACCCGGGAGATTCAGCGTATCCTGCCAGAAAACTGCGGTGGTGACATCGGCGTGCCCGGAGTCCCCGAGCTGGACGCGGCCACAGCTGTGGAGGCTCGGCGCGGGACCCAGCTAGCCGCTAACGGCTAAAATGGCGGCCCCCATGAATTGCGCCTGAGGCGCTTGGACTCAGCGGGCGGAGGCGGAAACGATGCCCCGGCCCTAATCTGGTCTCAGCGAGGGGAGCGACTGCAGTCCCCGGGGAGCACCCGCAGGAGCGCTTGCAGCACCAGCTCACGTAGACGACCGCCGGGGCCGGGAATTGCAGCGGCCGGGGAGAGCACAAGATCGGCGCCCCAACCCCCTCCTGGTGAGTGCGGAGTCCGAGGACGGCCGGCCGGACCTGGGGGAGAGGGTCAACGGGGGCGAGAGGACCCGAAAACAACCCCCCCCTCGCCCCGCCCAGACAGAGCCAACAGCGGGAGCCGGGCAGTCAGCGGGAGGGCCCCAGCACCCACGAGGACTCACGGAGAGATCTCCAGCGCCGGTGGAGGCCACGGGGGGACAAGACACGTCACTAGCAGCCTAGCGGGACAGACAGGAGTAATTCAAGGAGTCGGACTGGCACCAGAACCCCAGCAGCGATAACAACCGGACCCCGGCACGCATCCGGTAGGACGTGGGGGGCGCGCCGGGCTTCGGCGTCTGGGAGAGGTGCACCCCCAACTGCGCAACGATCGCCGCTTTGGGCGTACATCGGGGGGCTGGGGGCTGGATTGCCTGGGCTCCCCACGCATCATGAGGGCGGTGAACCCCTGAAGGACACGGCAGACGGGGGCCCCACGCAGTGAATACCGCAGGCACGAACGGCAGGTGAGGGGACCATTCAAAGCCGGGGACCCCGTGCTCACGCTACATCCCCCCAGAGAACCGACTCCCTAACAACTCGAGGCCAACCTCGCCACATCGGTGCCCGGATCCAGGGACGGCGCGCCCCCCTACGGAGACCGGGCTCTCCCGGACCGGCGCGGGCGGCGGCGGACTCCTCCTCACCCTGGTTGGACGCGGGATCGCCCCCGGGGGCCTGACCACCGTGAAGGCGGCGGACGGGGGAGCGCGCACGGCCCATTCGCTGGGACGAAACGCTGCAGAGCAGCCCCGCGGGAAGCGGAGAAGGGACGCTAGCCACATCGGAGGTGGGCACCGCTACACGTACCCGGCCCTCGGAGCGGAGAGGATATCCCCCCCTCCCGACATGGGTCGTCAACGCACAACCCTAGACCAGGTCCTAGCGGCCATTGAACATTCCAGAGTGACGTTAGAGGAAAAATTTGGCGCGCTAACATCGGACCTAGGCCTTCTGCGTGACGACCATCGGAAATTGGCGGATAAAGTCGCAAACAACGAGCACACGATCCAGTCGATGGGACCGCAGGTACAACAACATCACAGCACCCTGAAAGACCTCCAAACGCGAATAAAGGCGCTGGAAGCCAAGACAGATGATTTGGAAGGCCGTTCCAGAAGGAGCAACATCCGAGTCATGAATTTACCGGAGGGAATAGAGGGATCAGACCCGGTTAAATATATCACCGCCTGGATAACAACCTTCGTGCCCGCAAACAACCTCACCGCTTACTTCTCTGTGGAGAGAGCCCACAGGGTGCCAGCGCGCAAGCTGCAGCCCGGCATGCCTCCACGTCCATTCTTAATGAAACTCCTACACTACCAGGACAGAGACGCTATCCTGCTGGCGGCCCGGCAGCAAGGGCGGCTACAAATAGAGGACAAACAGATCATGCTGTTCCCGGACTACTCCCGTGCAGTCCAGCAACTAAGAACCACCTTCCTGGCGGTGAAGCGCTCCCTGCGCCAAAAGAACATATAATATGCCCTCCTCTTTCCGGCCCGCCTCAAAATCATGTACAAAGGGGAGACGCACTTCTTCACGGATCCGCGGGAAGCGGACACCTGGGTGGAACAACACGCAAAGCGCCCCAGAGACGGCTCCAGCCAGCGCACGGACAGGCAGTCCGGCCGCTCGGGCCGCCGACCTCAAAGGGTCACCCCCACGCAGCTCAGTGTGCGATCAGGCACCACTACGGCAAGCTCACCGGACCTAGCGGAACGCAGGAGAGCGCTGCAGGCAGTGGCCACGCTGAATCCCCAAGAGAGAGAATCCGACTTGGAGAGAGGTCCGCATATATTAAGTTCGGACGACGAGAGAAGTGCAACACCCAGATCCCGGGAGGGCTCGATGACACCCCCGATCGTGACCCCCAGACGACAGACACGCTCATATAACAAGTCACCAGCGGCCACCACATACAAGTGCCCCAACACGGCCAGCACAATGGACAAGGATACACAAAATGATATCGGAGCTTGCCGAAACGGGACGGAGCTCACCCGCCTGAGTCGCGCTCACGATGCCAAGGACCACCAATCCCACGGAACTGGAATGACCCGTAGAAAATGGAGTACGGGCAGGACCTTTATAGACCTTGACAACAAGCGGGCGGCCGTGCAGATGAGAGCCAGGAACCACCGAAGTCACCAACCCCTCAGTTACGAACTAAAGTTTCAGCATGATGCTCCGTTTGGACATACTGCCACGTGCGATATGCCCCTCGTATTGGGACTGTTCCCCTTTGTTGCAGTTTACACCCCCCCTTCTTCTTATTGGTTTATCCCCCACTTACTCCGGGAGCGGGCTGAGATGCGCTTACAGACGTCATCACTCACAGACAGACGGTAGGTGGCGGACGCTGGGGTGGGAACGACGGGCGAGAAGACGCCAGGGCAGCGCATACATGCCAACCCAACCACTCACACTATGTCCAGCAAAACCCCTAGCACAGACATCAAATTTATCACGTTGAACGTCAGGGGAATGCATACGGCCTGTAAGAGATACTCTGTTTATGCGTACATTAAACGACAGCAGGCCCAAGTCGCAGTCCTGCAAGAGACACACCTGACGGCGGGGGAGGCGGACCGATTACAAAAAAAATGGCGTGGCATCATATGTGCCACAACGTATTCCGCCTTTGCAAGGGGCACGTTGGTGTGGATCAGACCAGGGGTACCGTTCAAGGAACAGTTCAGACTAATTGATAAAGAAGGTAGATTTGCGGTGCTGATAGGATTATTGGAGGGCATATATACTTATAGGGAGTATATATGCCCCCAACATGGAGCAGGAGAGCTACTGGGGCAGACTCACGAACACACTAGCACACCACACGTCTATCCCATGGCTTCTGGGAGGGGACTACAATTGCACCCTAGATCCGCACCTTGATAGATCACACCCCCCACAGATGCACTCACCGGCACATAAACAAGCGGCATGCTTCCGTAGCTGGGTCAACCGATGGGGGTTAACAGATATCTGGAGGGCGCGCAACCCCACCACCAAACTCTACTCCTTTCATTCAGTCCCACACGATCTACGAGTCCGACTAGACTCTGTTCGGCGGTGCTTTTGCCGAAAGTCCAAGATTCAGATTATCTGGGTAGAGTAGTATCGGATCACGATGCACACACGGTGGTCTTTAGATGGAGGCCCCCTTATCCCCCAATTCCAACGTGGAGATTGCCCAGTGACTGCCTCACCGACCCGGTCTTCAGTCGAACCCACGAGGAATACATACGAGACCACTTTCAACTGAATGACAGCACAGCCTCCTCTAGGTCTATAGAGTGGGACGCATTCAAGGTCAGCGCCAGGGGGTATTGCATTCAGCAAGTGGTGGGGGTCAGAAGGGTGTTGGACAGGGCCCTACAACGAGCAGAAACCAAATTAGAGGACATATCCAAAAGGGTGGACCAGGGGACAGCAACTCCAGCACAACTGTCGGCGGCAAAATCCTCCCATGCTGAAATGCTACGGGATTTGCGCAAATACAACTTTCGGGCGTACGCGGCCAGGGCACACCGGGAGGGTAACAGAGCGGGATCACTTCTGGCGTGGTTGGTCAAACATGACACAACATCACCCCTTATCACAGAACTTATGGCCCCAGATGGACAGCTCAAACACTCCCAAGTTGACATATTACACATCTTTCATGACTACTACACGGCATTATATCGATCCCCAAGGGCCGTACCACCCGGGGGTCTCGCTGGTTTCCTAGGTCAAGAGCCCATGCCTGGGATCCCGCCTGCAGACCGGACGGAACTCGACAAGAAGATTAAACCGGTAGACGTGAAGCAGGCAATCAAATCTTTGGCCCGTAGGAAGGCGCCGGGCTCGGACGGATTCCCGCTCGAGTACTATAGCGCGTTCGGGGCGCAACTGGCGCCACGACTGGCTGTCGTGTACGAGGAGGCGCTGGCCAACAAGATACTCCCGGTATCGATGCACACATCGATGCTAGTGACCTTCCTGAAGCCGCATAGAGACCCCGCGCTCCCGGCTTCATACCGCCCGATAACGCTCCTGAACACGGACTGCAAGATCCTGGGGAAAATTCTAGCGGATCGTTATAGCCAAATACTTCCCACCTTGGTGCACCCCGACCAATGCGGGTTCGTTCCCCACCGCAACACTTCACATAATTTGCGTCGTTTCTTCCATATCCAGGACCAGACAAAAGAGCGTTTTCCCCGAGCGGCATGTCTGATTTTGGACCTGGAAAAGGCGTTCGACACCCTGCTGTGGCCCTACCTGTTCGAGGTCCTACAACACGTAGGCGTTGGTCCGACGCTTCTGGCCTACACCCAGCTCCTGTACAGAGACCTCACCTCTAGGATGAGACTTGGTAAACTCGTATCGGCCCCGTTCCCGGTGTCCAGGGGGACCAGACAGGAATGCCCCCTGTCCCCACTCCTTTTCGTTCTAGCGATGGAGCCCTTGGCCATGAGACTGCGTCGGGAGGGGGTGACCTGGGGGGTCCCCATCGCGGACACGACCCATTGCATGTCATTGTACGCAGACGACCTCTTAATATATGTTCGAAACATCTCAGATGATCTCACACCGATATGGACCGTGTTGCGGGACTTTGGAGAGATCTCGGGGCTCAGAGTGAACTGGGGAAAATCATCAATCTTCCCTCTGGGTGCTACAACGGAGCAGGTGGAGATAAAGCTGGGCCCACATAGACTGTTGTGGGATGAATCGGCACCCAGATACCTGGGAGTGCGACTATACCACTCCCCCAAGGATCTCTTTGAGGGTAACCACCGGAGGGCGCTAGCGGGCTTGCGGTCGGCGGTGGGATTCTGGAAGACGCTGCCGTTGGCGCCCATCGGTCGTGTCGCCATAGCAAAAATGATTATGGTGCCGAGGATGCTCTATTGCTTTGCGAACCTTCCTATAGTCCCGCCGCGCTCTTTCTTCCAGGAATTGGATACATTATTGGCGACCCTGATCTGGGGAGGGGGCCGTCATAGAGTGGCGTTGCGCACACTATACTTACCCACGACGGGCGGGGGCCTGGGAGCTCCGTCCTTCGAGGCATATTTCCTTGCGGCGCAGCTCCAGTGGCTGTCCCACTGGACAGCGGGCAGGCAAATAGGAGAGACAATCACGGAGAGAGGCAGAATACCCCTCCCGCAAATCCGGCGACTGCTACTACCAGGTACTACGCCAGTGCGCACACACCCGCTACAGGTGGCCATAGCTCGCAGATGCATGATGCGAGTACACCGCTTGTCCAAGGGTCAACCACTCTACTCCCCCTTGCTTCCCTTGGTGGGACTTCCCCGCAACGGCGGATACTACACCGTGGGAGCCCTTCGCGTGTGGGCCGACCACGACATCACAGAGGTGGGGGCGTTGTTCCAGGAGGGGCAACTGAAGACGTTTGCCCAAATGGTCGAATGGCATGATCTCCCTCCTGGACAATTCCTACGTCACAGACAAGTGATAGAAAGCGGTGGTCAACTCTGGAACCTACGGGAGGGTGAGCCCCCGACACATCCAGTGCTGCACACCCTGTTGCGCATGGGGTCCGGCAGTCACCTAATCATGTGGCACTACAAGGCGATCCGAGAACTGACAGATGTTTCCTTGGACGGGCTCTGGGGCGTGTGGGAGGAGGATGCGGGCCGGGAGTTCCACGACTCAGAGTGGCGCAAAGCGCTGGAATTTCCAAAAAAGGTGTCCAGAAACGCTCGGTTAAAAAATATACAGTTCAACATCCTACACCGCGCGTACCTGACGCCAGACAAGCTCCACCGATTCTACCCCGATACGCAATTTCGCTGCCCCCGCTGCCAATTGTTGGACGCAGACTTCAAGCACATATTTTGGGCCTGCCCATCCATACAACGATACTGGGGCACAGTGCACCACATGCTCCAAGCGACGACTGATCTCTCGGTCGCCTCCACGTGGGAGGCATGTGCTCTAGGGTTCTCCCCGAAAAAGAAAACAGAAAAAGTGCAATGGAAATTTGCTTCTCTAGCTCTCCTCCTAGCAAAAAGGAACATAGCTATGCACTGGAGGGTCCCAGCGGGACCCTCGGAAGCGGCATGGAAGAGAGCGTTACAAAAATGGGGCGCGGCGGAGGAGGAGTCAATCAGAGAGGAAGAGACGAGGGGCATCCGCAAGCACCCCATATCTATGGAGTGGGCCCAACTCCTCATACAGTTCAAACAACAATGCACAGAAGGAGAAGCACAGAACGCGACACAGCCTAACCCCTGCACTCCTCCCACTCCCCCTGCCATTCAAGACCCAGGGATGATGGCGGAGGTACACTAGACAAGTAGAGGGCTTGGTTAGGAGAGCCGAGCGGAGGCCCGGTCCCCTCTCGCGTGCCCACACGCCGACCCTCTTTCTTCCCCACTGGCTCACCCTAGAATGAGTCCGACACAACTACTTTTACTCAGCGCACAGGCAACCGCGACGGCCCGTCCTAACCCGCCCTACCCCCTCCCACCCCCCTTCTGATCCTTTCACTAGTTTCCCCTCTACCCTACCCTTATACGTTTCCTCTTCTTTTCTCACAGCTTCTTCCCCCCCGCCCCACTGTTAACAGTTGAACCCGCCGGCAGTTCAAATACCGTTGCCCTAGTTACTGACACAATTAAATACACTTGTTATCAGGGAAAAGCTACACAGATAGTCGGAGGGAAAACCATATAGACGGCGGAGAATCAGGGACACGTTCACGCCCCCGGGATGACATAAGTGACGATCTACTGAGATGAACTGATGGGAGGCGTGTGGACTTAGTACTAACAACAAGTCCCAGAGACGCAACAACCAATGTAACTACCCTGGGAAAACGAAGCAATGTTAAGTCACACTGATGCAAAAAAACAAAAACACAAAAAAGAAAATGGATACACATGTAATATGGTTGACATGCATTGTGTTAATTTGTATGCAAAACCCTAATAGAAAAATGTAAACAAAAAAAAATACTTGTCACTATACCTTGCATTGAATGTTTAAAGACTGAGGTGTTGACAATTCGCCTACTATCAATACTGACTCACTAGAAAGTGGGAGCTGATGTATTAAGGGTTTTTACCCAGTCTCTTTGGGTAAATGTGATGACACATATTGGGAGAGATGCTTGTGAAACTAGCTATTTTACCTATCAGTGAAAGAGCCAAACGCAGCCAAAGTATCAAATATGATTTAGATATTTCCTGATTCTCTACAGTTTATTCAATAATTAAACCAGCCCTAAAACACGCTTCTAAAACCTGCATCTTTAGACCAAATACCCCGAAACAATATTTTGGAGGCATGCCTAAACAATAAAACTCAAGCAGAATAATGCTAGCCCAGACTTTCTTACTGCTAGCTTGAATAACAAAGTTACGTTTTACTGGCCCCTTCAGGAAGAAAGAAAATGACTTTCACTCTCTTTTTCCTTTCTTTGAATTGCATTTTGTTTGTGGTTGTGCAGGTGTTTTTTCAGTGTTTATATGTTTTCACTGGTGAGGGCTATTTCTCTTTCAGTGGGGTTTTATCAGTTATTATAGGTTTAAACCTAAAACCGGACAGCCTACCTATACCCCAAAACATGACCCCCTACACTACACAAACATCACTGCACTATCCTAAACCCTAAAACACTACCCCCAGCATGACCCCCTACACTACCCAAACACCACTGCACTACCCTACACCCCAAAACACTACCCCAGCACGAATCCCTACACTACACAAACACCACTGCACTACCCTAAAACCTAAAACACTACACCCAGCACAACCTCCCACACTACACAAACACCACGCACTACCCTAAACCCTAAAACACTAACCGAGAACAACCCCCAACACTACACAAACACCACTGCACTACCCTAAACCCTAAAACACTACCCCAGCAAGACCCCTACACTACACAAACACCACTGCACTATCCTAAACCCGTAAACACTACCCACAGCACAACCCCCTACACTACCAAACATCACTGCACTACTATAAACACTAAAACACTACAACCTGCACAACTCCCTACACAACCCAAACACCACTGCACTTCCCTAAACCCTAAATCTACCCCCAGTACGACCCCCTAGACTACTCAAACACCACTGCACTACCCTAAACCCTAAAACACTGCCCCTTCAAGAACCCCTACAGTACTCAAACACCACTGCACTACCCTAAACCCTAAAAATCTATCCCAGCACGACCCCCTACACTACCCAAACACCACTGCCCTAACCTACACCCTAAAGAACTACCCCAGCACGAACCCCTACACTACACAAACACCACTGCACTACCCTAAAACCTAAAACACTACACCCAGCACGACCTCGTACACTACATAAACACCACTGCACTATCCTAAACCCTAAAACACTACCCCAGCCCTACCCCCAACACTACCCAAACACCACTGCCCTAACCTACACCCTAAAGAACTACCCCAGCACGAACCCCTACACTACACAAACACAACTGCACTACCCAAAAACCTAAAACACTACACCCAGCACGTCCTCGTACACTACACAACCACTGCACTATCCTAAACCATAAAACACTACCCCAGCACTACCCCCAAAAATACCCAAACACCACTGCACTAACCTAAACCCAAAAACACTACCCCCAGCAAGACCCCCTACAGTACACAAACACAGCTGAACTACTCTAAACCCTAAAACACTACCCCAGCATGACCCCCCACTTTACCAAAAAACTACTACACTACCCTACACCCTAAAACACTACCCCAGCCTTAACCCCTATACTACACAAACACCACTGCACTACCCTTCACCCTAAAACACTACACCCAGCACGGCCCCCCACACTACACAAACTCCACTGCACTACCCTAAACCCTAAAACACTACCCCCAGCATGACCCCCTACACTACACAAACACCACTGCACTCTCCTAAACCCTAAAACACTACCCGAGCACGAACCCCTACACTACCAAACATCATTGCACTACCCTAAACACTAAAACACTACCACCATCACATCCACCTACACTACTAAAACAACAATACACTACCCTAAACCCTAAAACACTACCCCCAGCAAGAACCCCTACAGTACTCAAACACCACTCCACTACCCTAAACACAAAAACATTACACCCAGCATGACCCTCTACAATACCCAAACACCGCTGCCCTACCTTTCACCCTAAAACACTACCCCAACACGAACCCCTACACTACATAAACACCAGTGCACTACCCTAAACCCTAACCCACTACACCCAACATGACCCCTTACACAAACACCACTGCATTGCCTTAAACCCTAAAACACTACACCCAGCAAGACCCCCTAAACTACATAAACACCAGTGCTCTTCCCTAAACCCAAAATGTACCCCCAGCATGACCCCTACACTACACAAACACGACTGCACTACCCTAAACCCTAAAACACTACCTCAACCACGACCCCCTACACTACACAAACACCACTGTACTACCCTAAACCCTAAAACTCTACCACCAGCACTACCCCTACACTACCCAAACACCACTGCACTACCCTAAACCCTAAAACACGACCCCCAGCACAACCCCCTACACTACACAAGCACCACATCACTACCCTAAACCCTAAAACACTACCACCAGCATGACTCCCTACACTACCCAAACACCACTGCACTACCCTAAACACTAAATCTACCCGAAGCACAACTCCCTACACTACACAAACACTACTGCAATACCCTAAACCCTAAAACACTACCCCCATCACGACCCCCTTCACTACACTAACACCACTGCACTGGACTGCCCTAAACCCGAAAACACTACCCCCAGCACGACCCCGTACACTACACAAACACCACTGCACTACCCTAAACTCTAAAACACTACCCCCAGCATGAACCCCTACACTACCCAAACACCACTCCACTACCCTATACCCTAAAACACAACCCCCAGCACGACCCCTACAGTACACAAGCACCACTGCACTACCCTAAACACTAAAACACTACCCCAAGCACGACACCCTACACTAGGGGTGGGCGGAATTTGCGCAACCGCGTTACGCAAATCTCCGCGAAATGGTAAAAAATCTCCGCGAACACGCAGAAATTCCGCGAACACGATACTTTTTTCCTGTTCGCGATCGCTGTTTGCGTGCCCGGGGTGAAATATCTTGCGAACACGCATATTGAGAACGCGAACAAGCCAAAAATTTCGCGAAGTCGCGGAATGCAGATTTTTGGGCAATTTCGCGTTCTCCGCGGAACGCGAAATTACCCAAATTCCGCAAATTCCGCGAGCGGAACGGAATTTACCGCCCAGGCCTACCCTACACTACACTACACAAACACCACTGCACTACCCTATACCCTAAAACACTACCCCCAGCATGCCCCCCCTTCACTATACAAACACCACTGCACTGCCTTAAACCCTAAAACAGTACACCCGGTATGACCCCCTAAACTACACAAACACCACTGCACTTCCCTGATCCCTAACTCTTCCCCCAACATGACCCCCTACACTACATAAACACACCTGCACTACCCTAAACCCTAAAACACTATCTCAAGCACAACCCCCTACACTACACAAACACCACTGTACTACCCTCAACCCTAAAACATTACCCCAGCACTACCCCTACACTACCCAAACACCACTGCACTACCCTAAACTTTAAAACACGACCCCCAGCACGACACCCTACACTACACAAGCACCACTGCACTACCCTAAACCCTAAAACACTACCACAGCACGACACCCTACACCACTCAAATATAACTGCGCTACCCTAAACCCTAAAACACTACCACCAGCACGACTCCCTACACTACCCAAACACCACTGCACTACCCAAAACCCTAAATCTACCCCCAGCACAACCCCCTACACTACACAAACACTACTGCACTACCCTAAACCCTAAAACACTACCCCAGCACGACCCCCTTCACTACACAAACACCACTGCACTGCACTGCCCTAAACCCGAAAACACTACCCCAGCACGTCCCTCTAAACTATACAAACACCACTGCACTACCTTAAACCCTAAAACACTACCCCCAGCATGAGCCTCGCAAAACAAACACCACTGCACTACCCTAAACCCTAAAACACTTCCCCCAGCATGAGCCCCAACACTACAAAAACACTGCTGTTCTACCCTAAACCCTAAATCTACCCCCAGCATGTCACCTACACTACTCAAACACCACTGCACTACCCTAAACCCTAAACACTACCCCCAGCATGACCCCATACACTACCCAAAAATCACTGCCCTACCCTATACCCTAAAACACTATCTCAGCACGAACCCCTACACTACACAAACACAAGTGCACTACCCTAAACCCTAAAACACTACACCCAGCACAACCACCTACACAAACATCACTGTACTACCCTAAACCCTAAAACACTACCCCCAACATGGCCCCCTACACTACACAAGCACCACTGCTTTACCCTTAACCCTAAAACACTACAGCCAGCATGACGCCCCACACTACACAAACACCACTGCACTACCCTAAACCCTAAAACACTACCCCAGCACTACCCACAACACTACCCAAACACTACTGCACTACCCTAAACCCTAAACACTAACCCCAACAAGACCCCCTACAGTACACAAACACCGCTGCACTACCCTAAACCCTAAAACACTACCCCGAGCATGACCCCCCACACTACCCAAACACTACTGCACTATTCTACACACTAAAACACTACCCCAGCATGAACCCTTATACTACACAAACACCACTGCCCTACCCTACACCCTAAAACACTACACCCAGCACGACACCCCATACTACACACACACCTCTGCACTACCATAAACCCTAAAACACTACCCCAGCACTACCCCCAACACTACCCGAACACCACTGCACTACCCTAAACCCTAAAACACTACCCCAGCACGACCCCCTACAGTACCCAAACACCACTGCACTACCCTAAACCCTAAAACACTAACCCCAGCATGACCCCCTACACTACACGAACACCGCTGCACTACTCTAAACCCTAAAACACTACCCCAGCACATACCCCTACACTACGCAAACACCACTGCACTACCCTAAACCCCAAAACACTACCCCAGCGCTACCCCAAAACTACCCAAACACCAATGCACTACCCTAAACCTAAAACACTACCCCCAGCATGACCCCCTACACTACACAAACACCTCTGCACTATCCTAAACCCATAAACACTACCCCCAGCACAACTCCCTACACTACCAAACATCACTGCACTACTCTAAGCACTAAAACACTACCACCAGCACAACTCTCTACGCTACAAAGACACCACTTCAGTTCTGTAAACCCTAAATCTACCCCCAGCACGACCCCCTACACTACTCAAACATCACTGCACTGCCCTAAACCCTAAAACACTACCCCCAGCAAGAAATCCTACAGTACTCAAACACCACTGCACTACCCTAAACCCTAAAACTCTACCCCAGCACGACCCCTTACACTACCCAAACACCATTCCCCTACCCTACACCCTAAAACACTACCCCAGCATGATCCCCTACACTACACAAGCAACACTGCACTACCCTTAAACCTAAAGCACTACACCCAGCATGACCTCCTACACTACACAAGCACCACTGCACTACCCTAAACCCTAAAACACAACACCCAGCACGACCCCCCACACTACACAAACACCACTGCACTACCCTAAACCCTTAAACACTACCCCAGCACTTCCCCTCCACTACCCAAACACCACTGCACTACCCTAAACACTAAAACACTACCCCAGCAAGACCCTCTACAGTACACAAACACCGCTGCACTACCCTGAACCCTAAAACACTACACCCAGCATGTCCCCCACACTATACAAACAACATTGCACTACCCTACACCCTAAAACACTACACCCAGTATGGACCACCACACTACACAAACACCACTGCACTACCCTAAACCCTAAAACACTACCCCTGCACTACCCCCAACACTACCCAAACACCACTGCACTACCCTAAACCCTAAAACACTACCCCCAGCATGACCCCTACACTGCACAAACACTGCTGCACTATCCTAAACCCTTAAACTCTACCTCCACCATATCCCCCCAACACTACCAAACATCACTGCACTACCCTAAACATTAAAACACTACCACCAGCACAACTCACTACACTACCCAAACACCACTGCACTACCCTAAACCCTAAAACACTACCCCCAGCAATAACCCCTACAGTACTCAAACACCACTGCACTACCCTAAACCTAAAAACACTACCCCCAGCACGACCCCCTACACTACCCAAACACCACTGCCCTACCCTACACTCTAAAATACTACCCCAGCACGAACTCCCACATCACATAAACACCACTGCACTACCCTAAACCCTAAAACACTAAACCCAGCACGACCCCCTACACAAACACCACTGTACTACCCTAAACCCTAAAACACTACCCCTAGCACTACCCCTTCACTACCCAAACACAACTGCACTACCCTAAACCCCAAAACACTACCCCCAGCAGGACCCCCTACACTACCCAAACACCACTGCACTACCCTATACCCCAAAACATGACCCCCTACACTACACAAACATCACTGCACTATCCTAAACCCTAAAACACTACCCCCAGCATGACCCCCTACACTACCCAAACAACACTGCACTACCCTACACCCCAAAACACTACCCCAGCACGAATCCCTACACTACACAAACACCACTGCACTACCCTAAACCCTAAAACACTACACCCTGCACAACCTCCCACACTACACAAACACCACACACTACCCTAAACCCTAAAACACTACCGAGAACAACCCCCAACACTACACAAACACCACTGCACTACCCTAAACCCTAAAACACTACCCCCAGCAAGACCCCTACACTACACAAACACCACTGCACTATCCTAAACCCATAAACACTACCCACACCACAACCCCCTACACTACCAAACATCACTGCACTACTATAAACACTAAAACACTACAACCTGCACGACTCCCTACACAACCCAAACACCACTGCACTTCCCTAAACCCTAAATCTACCCCCAGTACGACCCCTACACTACACAAACACCTCTGCACTATCCTAAACCCATAAACACTACCCCCAGCACAACTCCCTACACTACCAAACATCACTGCACTACTCTAAGCACTAAAACACTACCACCAGCACGACTCTCTACGCTACAAAGACACCACTTCACTTCTGTAAACCCTAAATCTACCCCCAGCACGACCCCCTACACTACTCAAACATCACTGCACTGCCCTAAACCCTAAAACACTACCCCCAGCAAGAAACCCTACAGTACTCAAACACCACTGCACTACCCTAAACCCTAAAATTCTATCCCAGCACGACCCCTTACACTACCCAAACACCATTGCCCTACCCTACACCCTAAAACACTACCCCAGCATGATCCCCTACACTACACAAGCAACACTGCACTACCCATAAACCTAAAGCACTACACCCAGCATGACCTCCTACACTACACAAGCACCACTGCACTACCCTAAACCCTAAAACACAACACCCAGCACGACCCCCACACTACACAAACACCACTGCACTACCCTAAACCCTTAAACACTACCCCAGCACTTCCCCTCCACTACCCAAACACCACTGCACTACCCTAAACACTAAAACACTACCCCAGCAAGACCCTCTACAGTACACAAACACCGCTGCACTACCCTGAACCCTAAAACACTACACCCAGCATGTCCCCCACACTATACAAACAACATTGCACTACCCTACACCCTAAAACACTACACCCAGCATGGACCACCACACTACACAAACACCACTGCACTACCCTAAACCCTAAAACACTACCCCTGCACTACCCCCAACACTACCCAAACACCACTGCACTACCCTAAACCCTAAAACACTACCCCCAGCATGACCCCTACACTACACAAACACTGCTACACTATCCTAAACCCTTAAACTCTACCTCCAGCATATTCCCCCAACACTACCAAACATCACTGCACTACCCTAAACATTAAAACACTACCACCAGCACAACTCACTACACTACCCAAACACCACTGCACTACCCTAAACCACTACCCCCAGCAATAACCCCTACAGTACTCAAACACCACTGCACTACCCTAAACCTAAAAACACTACCCCCAGCACGACCCCCTACACTACCCAAACACCACTGCCCTACCCTACACTCTAAAAAACTACCCCAGCACGAACTCCCACATCACATAAACACCACTGCACTACCCTAAACCCTAAAACACTAAACCCAGCACGACCCCCTACACAAACACCACTGTACTACCCTAAACCCTAAAACACTACCCCTAGCACTACCCCTTCACTACCCAAACACAACTGCACTACCCTAAACCCCAAAACACTACCCCCAGCAGGACCCCCTACACTACCCAAACACCATTGCACTACCCTATACCCCAAAACATGACCCCCTACACTACACAAACATCACTGCACTATCCTAAACCCTAAAACACTACCCACAGCATGACCCCCTACACTACCCAAACAACACTGCACTACCCTACACCCCAAAACACTACCCCAGCACGAATCCCTACACTACACAAACACCACTGCACTACCCTAAACCCTAAAACACTACACCCTGCACAACCTCCCACACTACACAAACACCACGCACTACCCTAAACCCTAAAACACTAACCGAGAACAACCCCCAACACTACACAAACACCACTGCACTACCCTAAACCATAAAACACTACCCCCAGCAAGACCCCTACACTACACAAACACCTCTGCACTATCCTAAACCGATAAACACTACCCACACCACAACCCCCTACACTACCAAACATCACTGCACTACTATAAACACTAAAACACTACAACCTGCACGACTCCCTACACAACCCAAACACCACTGCACTTCCCTAAACCCTAAATCTACCCCCAGTACGACCCCCTAGACTACTCAAACACCACTGCACTACCCTAAACCCTATAACACTGCCCCTTCAAGAACCCCTACAGTACTCAAACACCACTGCACTACCCTAAACCCTAAAACTCTATCCCAGCACGGCCCCCTACACTACCCAAACACCACTGCCCTAACCTACACCCTAAAGAACTACCCCAGCACGAACCCCTACACTACACAAACACCACTGCACTACCCTAAAACCTAAAACACTACACCCAGCACGACCTCGTACACTACATAAACACCACTGCACTACCCTAAACCCTAAAACACTACCCCAGCCCTACCCCCAACACTACCCAAACACCACTGCCCTAACCTACACCCTAAAGAACTACCCCAGCACGAACCCCTACACTACACAAACACCACTGCACTACCCAAAAACCTAAAACACTACACCCAGCACGTCCTCGTACACTACACAACCACTGCACTACCCTAAACCATAAAACACTACCCCAGCACTACCCCCAACAATACCCAAACACCACTGCACTAACCTAAACCCTAAAACACTACCCCAGCAAGACCCCCTACAGTACACAAACACAGCTGAACTACTCTAAACCCTAAAACACTACCCCAGCATGACCCCCCACTTTACCAAAACACTACTACACTACCCTACACCCTAAAACACTACCCCAGCCTTAACCCCTATACTACACAAACACCACTGCACTACCCTTCACCCTAAAACACTACACCCAGCACGACCCCCCACACTACACAAACACCACTGCACTACCCTAAACCCTAAAACACTACCCCCAGCATGACCCCCTACACTACACAAACACCACTGCACTATCCTAAACCCTAAAACACTACCCCGAGCACGAACCCCTACACTACCAAACATCATTGCACTACCCTAAACACTAAAACACTACCACCATCACGTCCACCTGCACTACTAAAACAACACTACACTACCCTAAACCCTAAAACACCACCCCCAGCAAGAACCCCTACAGTATTCAAACACCACTCCACTACCCTAAACACAAAAACATTACACCCAGCACGACCCTCCACAATACCCAAACACCGCTGCCCTACCTTTCACCCTAAAACACTACCCCAACACGAACCCCTACACTACATAAACACCACTGCACTACCCTAAACCCTAACCCACTACACCCAACATGACCCCTTACACAAACACCACTGCATTGCCTTAAACCCTAAAACACTACACCCAGCAAGACCCCCTAAACTACATAAACACCAGTGCTCTTCCCTAAACCCAAAATGTACCCCCAGCATGACCCCTACACTACACAAACTCCACTGCACTATCCTAAACCCTAAAACACTACCTCAACCACGACCCCCTATACTACACAAACACCACTGTACTACCCTAAACCCTAAAACTCTACCACCAGCACTACCCCTACACTAGCCAAACACCACTGCACTACCCTAAACCCTAAAACACAACCCCCTACACTACACAAGCACCACATCACTACCCTAAACCCTAAAACACTACCACCAGCATGACTCCCTACACTACCCAAACACCACTGCACTACCCTAAACACTAAATCTACCCCCAGCACAACTCCCTACACTACACAAACACTACTGCAATACCCTAAATCCTAAAACACTACCCCCATCACGACCCCCTTCACTACACTAACACCACTGCACTGGACTGCCCTAAACCCGAAAACACTACCCCCAGCACGACCCCGTACACTACACAAACACCACTGCACTACCCTAAACTCTACAACACTACCCCCAGCATGAACCCCTACACTACCCAAACACCACTCCACTACCCTATACCCTAAAACACTACCCCCAGCACGACCCCTACAGTACACAAGCACCACTGCACTACCCTAAACACTAAAACACTACCCCAAGCACGACACCCTACACTACACTACACAAACACCACTGCACTACCCTATACCCTAAAACACTACCCCCAGCATGCCCCCCCTTCACTCTACAAACACCACTGCACTACCTTAAGCCCTAAAACACTACCCCCAGCATGAGCCTCGTAAAACAAACACCACTGCACTACCCTAAACACTAAATCTACCCCCAGCATGACACACTACACTACCCAAAAACCACTACACTACCCTACACCCTAAAACACTACCCCAGCATGAACCCCTACACTACCCAAACACCACTGCACTGCCCTAAACCCTAAAACACTACCCCCAGCACGACACCCTACACTACACATACACCACTGCACTACCCTAAACCCTAAATCTACCCCCAGCATGACCCCCTACACTACACAAACACAACTGCACTACCCTAAAAAACTACCCCAAGCACGACCCCCTACACTACACAAACACCACTGTACTACCCTGAACCCTAAAACACTACCCCCAGCATGACCCCCTTCACTACTCAAACACAACTGCACTACGTTAAACCTGAAAAAACTACCCCAGCACAATCCCCTACACTACCCAAACATCACTGCACTACCCTAAACCCTAAAACACAACTCCACTTTTGACCCCTGGGCCTGCCCAGCCTTTTTTTATTTTGGAGGGGGGCTGCTTGGCCTTCCTTCTGAGGCCAATTTTGGCACCAGGGACCCCATAGCCCAGCCGTATTTATTTAATTTTTAAAGCCATTTTCGGCCCCGGGGCATAGCCTCTGTAGTGGGGACCGTGGGTGGAGTACCAATGCCCCTGCAGTCCCTGACGACTCCCCAGCTCATTCGGGAGCCAGCATTGTTTTTGGACAAAGGGAGCTGCAAACATGCCCAAAAGCAATTCTGCTTCGCTTCATGGAAGCAAGAGCAGTTTTCCTGCTCTCGCTTCCATGAAGCGAACCAGATGTTTGCTATGACTGGGCAGGAGCAGTGCTCCCGCCTTGTTATAGCAAACTGCAATGTTTCGGGGATGGGCACCCAGGGACATGGCTGGAGCCAGCCCTGGGGGGCTGCAGTCCCCAGGGCCAGGGAGCGCTCCTGGAGGGGGGCCGTGCGGCCCTCCTCTGAACATATTTAAAGGCCCAGGGAGGTGGTGGTCCCTTGGGGTCCGGTACGGACTCCCTTCTTTTAATGAATGAATGCCCCGGGGAGGTGGTTGCCTCGGGGCAGTGTGGGGGCAGCCCCCACACTTCATAAAAAAATTGAAGCCCCAAGGAGGTGGCGGTCCCTGGAGCTGGGGGGGCCCATGAAGGCCCCCACCCATAACTAAGGAATGCCTCAGGGGAGGGGGTGGTCCCCGGGGCAGCATGGGGGAGGAGCCTCCCCCATGCATTTTATTTTCCAAAAGCCCCGGGGAAGTCCATACCCCCATATCATTAAATTAGCCTTGGGAAGGTGGTGGTCCCAAGGGCTGCGGGGGCCACAGGCCCGCATCACATTTGACATTTCCCTCCAGGACCTAGCCCACCCAGGTGCTTAATTAAACAAAGCGCGGGAGACTGCGCTTCGTTTTTAAAAAAAAATGTCAGCTGGATTTATTTACCCTATGCAACTCCCGCCGAAAATATAAAACAAAAATGCTTTTTTTGGCCCTTGGGTCCCTACGGGCAGCCCTAGGGGGTCAGGGTGTACCATGCCCCCTTTTCTTGTTTTTTTACCTTTTGTTTGTTACTCAGTTCAACTGGGTCACAAGATGGCTGCCAACACTTCCTGGTTTGACTTTCCATCACAAAAACAATGCTAAGATGCATATTCCTCTATCGTTATGTGCTGCAGAATGCAGCACCCAAAGAATGAGGAAGTAACAAGGAGAAATAAAGGTATTGCTTCCTGTTACTCCTCTCCCGGACAGGCGTATCCTTTTGGTGCATTCCCAGGTGTACAAGGTCTTGAAAATCTGGGAATGCATCAAAAACTATGAGTTGTGTGGGAACACCAATGCAACATCCATCCTTCCCGTGGCAGAGTAATATAACGCTGCAATTTCAGCTGCGGTGTGTTACTCCAGACTTTTGGAGCCACTTAAAACCACATAAAGTGGGTTTGCGTGGTTTAAAAAATATGTCTTACGGTTTGTGTTGCTTTTATACCACGTTGCGTGGTGCAAGTGCGAGGCAAACCAGGTCATAAATATAGTCCATAGATTGTAAGTGTATACCCATATAAGCCCAATATTACCATATTAAATCCGGCAGTGCCCATCCGCCTCTTATAATAGGCAGGTTGAATGATCTAATTGATCTATGTGATAGTTTACCATGTCATATATATCTAGAGACATTATAGTATAATTTGTTAAATATTTGCTTGTAATGAATAATGGAAACAGCCTGAAAAGGCAGCGAAATTTAGGGAGAATATTTTAATTAAATCAATTCTCCCTAGGTTCTTCATCTCTGTATTTCTATCTAGATGGATTGGAGTAAATTGGAAAAATTATGTTGAAAGCATAATTCTGATTTAGAAGCAACCATAATCCCTAAATATTGTGCTTTAGAGATCGGCGCCATGCACAGTGTGTTATGGTCTCACAAACCCCAACAAAAACATGTACCCCTTTTAGTACTGAAGAACCAAAGGGTTTAAGGAATGTTAAGTTTATTGAGCATTCGCTATTTATATGTTGTAAAAAATAATGATGATATGCATATTCTTTAGGAAGCTAATTCTGTTTATATAAATGTGTTCATTAAACTTCATTGTAATCACGTAGTTGTAGACCCTTGCAAGTTCTGAAGGTATAGCAAGCTCCATTTGCATAATCAAAAATGTGTTAGAGCTCACACGCGCCAACTGTGAAGCCTCCACACCCTTCCGCAGGCAAGCTGTCACATCATCCTTGTTCTCCCCATGCCTTTCAGCACGTGTAAATCTACCTATAATTACAACCCGAGCAGTGCAGTCAACGCTTGGCCTCGGATCGATCTTAGCCTTACCTCAGCTCCAGGGGCATAACACAGGCCCCCGCAGCTCCCGCAGTGCGAGGGGGCCCCGCGGTATAGCAAAATGACGGCCCCCGGGGGAAGTGAAGGTCGCAGACCAGTCTTCCCCCGGGGGATTCACGCAACGACTGGAAGGACAAGGTGGGGGTGGGATCATAGGAGTGAAGGAGGGGGCGGGAGTTAGGAGGGTATATAAGGTGTCAGGAGAGGAGGATACGGCCTCTTCCTGACACCTGAGCACCACCGGGGGAGAATAAAGTTTGTAGTGAGATAGTTCCCACAGTGTTAGGCCATCTGCCGATTGGTCAATCGGCGGGGGGCTGGCACTGGTAGTTAGGGTAGGGTAAAGTGAATTTGCCACAGATGGCTATAAGGCACGGGTCATCGACGCGCTGGCCGTTTGTGCAGCATTGAGGTCTTGGTTGGCCCGGCCGGCTGGACCTCCTACGTCCTGGGGCGTTGTTCTCAGGCGTGTGAGCCGGGATGGCCTCGCGTGCACTGAAGGGCAGAGGTGCGTGCGCTGGATCGCAGACTCGACCGGCCGTTTCAGGTAGGGGGCGGGGGCTGCAATATCATGGTTGTCCGGGATGCACGGGGGCAGGGGGGCACAGAATGCTTGCGCGTCTGCCGTTTTCGACGCGAGCGGGCCGCAATGGTTCATGCGGGAGGGGGGTGGGCTAGGGGACGGCACACACGGCGGCGCGATTTTGTCAGGCGGCCCAGGGTGAAAATGAGGCAGGGGAAGGCGGGGCGTGCGTGTGTCGCCCGATATGGTGGGAGCGCTCCGGTTTCTTAGCACGGGGTGGACACAGAGGTCCGGGAGGCAGAGGCGGGACACCTCCTCTTTCTCTTTCTGCTTCCCAGGAGGGGGATCTGTTTTTTCCGACTGTCTGCTGTGCTGCCGCCTCGAGTGCAGGAAATCAGGGTTCGAGCCTCACAGGGCACGTCCACATTCTGTGATTCTGGGCAAATTACTTCATCTCCCCGGGCCTGAATGGGTAATGTAAATAAGGTGCTATGTAAAGCGCTCCACTACCTTTGGGCCGAGTTCGTGCGGTATAAATATGCACACAAAAAAAAAAAACCCGGGCTCAGCGCATTGCCCAAGTTGGTTCAGAGGGACGTGGTTGGGGAGGGGGGGGCGTCATTGGGGGTTGATTACGGCCAAGGTATCGGGCAGTGGGCCCACCCCGGCGGCTGTATCCACGGCTAGGCTCAGGGTCCGGACTGGGTTTTTGGTGGTGGGAGAGGGTGGGGGCTAGAGTCTGGTGGCAGTGTAGGAGGAGCGAGGCAGGGCTTTGCATAGGTGCTGCTGCTAGGGAAGGAGGTGTAGGGGGGTGGGCCTAGGGGGTGGGGGGTCATCAGAGTCCGTGTGAGGGACTGCTATCATGGCACGAGGCCCGGTGGTGCTTGGGACCCACTTAGTTGGCGCGACCGAGTGGGGGGGATCCATGACCGGCAAATACGGCCGGCAGATAAGGGGTGATGCCAGCGGGGTGCACGACGGCCCCGAGACGCTGGCCAGAAGCAGTAGGGGGGTCCGCGGCGGCCTGCCCTCCTTCGAGGGATTCGCGCATTGAGCAATACAACCTTGTGAATCCTACCAAGTTATGAGTATGTTCTGTGTGAAGGATGGCATGGATGTTGTGGGGGGGTGAAGACGGGGGAATGTGACAGTGTGCGACGGATGATGAATTTGGCATGCCGGATACAGTGCGATAGGAGGATGTGGAGTGGGGGGGCTGCCAGGGGGGGCGGGGGGTAGTTCAGGTAACCAGACCATTTTGTTCTTTGTTTCATGCAAGGGAGGCTTATGACAGAGCGGGGGCCAGGAGCTACAAGGGGGATGGCAGCTTCAGTCTGGATGAGGAGGTCCCGGACGGACACTCAGGTAAAAGAATGATGGGTTAAGGTCTTGGGTTCGTACTTCGAAGATTAGGTGTTCACTCCCTGGTTGTCACCGGGTGCTCAGTTATAAGTGTATGCAATGGTATTTCCTTCAGTTAGGTTGGGACAATGCTGGGGGCCTGGGGAGCCCAGGGCCCAAATGACGCACAGCTGGTCAGCTGGAGAATGTTGGGGGTTTGGTGGTGATACATGCGTGGAGGCGGCATACGTCAGACGATGGGAACCTTGGGGCCAAGCGATGAGAGGGTTTTGGGTTTCGAATGGCCGATTGTGATATCAGGCGAAAAGAAGGCTGGCAAGCAAGGGGTAGCTCGTCACTATTTGCCGTGTTTAAAGGCTATTTGCCATGTTTAAAGGGTGACTTTTGAGCCGGGGGTGCCAATTGACTCACATTGTGGATATCGGTCTCGAACACATGGGGCAGCATATTGAGGCGTGCGGCCTGGGGACAGCTGGGGGTACTATAAGATGGATGGGGTGTTTGCCGGGCTGGAACGGCGGGAGGAGGGATAAGGTCAGCCCGAACTTAGCTCAACTGAGGGAGGGGGGGTTTCAACGCAATATTCAGCCGCTACCCACAGCTGGGGGGGCAGGCAGGAGATTTCTCGGCACTTACATTGGTGGGCACGTAATCAGAAGAGGGGCTGACCTGGAGGGAAGGGGTGCGAGTTCCTGGGGCTTCTTCTAACGGACAGGTCACATGGGGGACAGGGGCGACTGGTGAGGGCTCCCGTGTTGGTTGGACAATGACGTCTAGGGGGACGGAGAGTCATTCACGGGGTCAAGCTGGGCCACCCCGTTAGAATGGGGGGGAGAAGCCCTTGGGGGTAGTCAGGGGCCTGGAGGTCCTTCTCGATTATTTGGAGGGCATGGGTCCATGGCACTAGTAGCCTCACAAGAGGAAGTAGTTGCTGCGGCTAGCAGGAGCACGGAGAGACGTGGCTGGCCATCATGGATGCCCCCCCCTTTGTGTAAGGGAGACCTGGGCCAAAGTCCATCTGCACAGGGAGCATTCGAGGACTGGGAGTAGTGGAGATCTCCGAGGTGGGGGGATGTCTCCGGGTGCAAGGGCAGCTGTTAGACGGGGAAAATATGTAGAGGACGCAGGATTGCCTGATGGACGGTGCTCACAGGGTGGGGGCTAAGGTCAGGAAGAATTGTGGGGCTCTGGGGGTCACAGTACCTGGAGCGCGAGCATCGCAAGGCGTGACGGGGCAAAGGTATATAGGCAGTGTTGGACCCGGCCTTGTAGAATGGCCCTCCGTGCCCCCGCACCACCGAAACCTGGTACCTGCAGCCCAAGCACACGGCCCAGCCGAACCTCCCCACCAAGACACACGCACCGACCCGGACGTCCCCGTCCATGGCCTCCCTCCTTTCGGCCACCCCGGGCCCGCGTGCCCACTTCATGCACCAAGATGGCCGCCCGGCCCCGGCGCGACCCGGGCCTCGAGGCGCCACTCCGGCTGGAGGACATCACGCTTCCAGGGGATGAGAGAGGGAGGAGCAGTTTCTATCGCACCTCTGAACCCCCCTGGAACGATGGGTTTCGATCGGCCCTCCGGCCTCCCCGAGGGCTGGCTCCGTGCCTGCTGGGTGTCTGGGACTCCTCCCGACCCGGCCCTGAAAGGATCAAAAGACTATAGCAGGAAATCCCGGCAAGCGACCCCCAGGTGACAAGACCCCTGCCTGCACAGACTCCGGACATCAAAGAGGGGTCGACCTATAACAAGGGGTGCTCTGGGTCTGTCCGGCAGATTCGACGCTGGAACAACGAGAGCCTGCTGACGTGGTCGCGGCTCCTGGAACTGAACCGACCGAAGCCTGCTGAGTGACTCGCGGCTCCTTGAAGATCGTACAACCTCCGAACCGGTGCCTAAGCCTGCTGAGTGACTCGCGGCTCCTTGAAGATCGTAAGACCTCCGAACCTGTGCCTGAGCCTGCTGAGTGACTCGCGGCTCCTTGAAGATCGTAAGACCTCCGAACCTGTGCCTAAGCCTGCTGAGTGACTCGCGGCTCCTTGAAGATCGTAAGACCTCCGAACCTGTGCCGGAGCCTGCTGAGTGACTCGCGGCTCCCCCAGACTCTCACGGTCCCGCCGGACCCCGACTACGACCGCGCATTTCCCCAGCTCGAGGATTGTGAGCTGTGCGCCGGACACCTCCCTGCTTTGAACCTGGCAAAGACTGTCCCGCTACCCCCTACCTTTCCGAGACTCTCGAGCCCGTGCTCACCTTGTACATATTTGCCGTGATAACCTACTTGATAAAGCTTACTTTCTGAGAAAGCCCAGTGTGGTCACTCTGTGTTGTGTGGTACTGCCAGTACGATCCTAGTTGCGAGATTCCTCCTCCTGGGGAGTCTCCCGCCAGTGCCCGGCTACGATACTACGAGGGTGGGTCTCAGGGTAGTCAGGACTCCCTCCCGGGCTCCTCTGAGGTCGCCGTCTAACATTGGTGGCAAGCGACGGGATTCGGGCCCATCACCTAGAGATCGTACAGTGAACAACGGACGCACGACCGACAAAGATGGCAGAAGGAAGCGCCATGAGCCCCGCAGAAACCAACGCCAACAGAGTGTTCCAGGTGGAGCATCTAGAAGAATATACACACAAAGAGCTAAAGCAATTTTGCAAAGAGCTTAAAATCGCTACCACTGGTCTCAACACTAAGGAAGACTTGCAGAAAGCACTGAAAACTTGGGTGGAAACCGAGGCCTCCCGCACGGAAGGCACGGGGGAACACCCCGACGAAGCCGAACCCCCCTCAGGTGAAAGCAGCAGCAATCGGGTGCGAGGCATCGTACCAGACGGGGGCCTATCCCCGGAAGAACTCGCAGACAGAGAGAGAAGCCGCAATCATGAACTCGAGTTAGCCAAACTCAAAATCGAGGGCGAATTGAAGTTAGCGGAGAAAAAACTAGCGGTAGAGCAAATGCGCGTACAAGGCGAACTGGAAGAAAAGAAGCTCCAACGGGAGCACGAAGGAAGGAAGCTCCAACTGGAGCACGAACGCAGCTTAAAGGAACTCGAGCTCAAGGCCCGAAACGAGGAAGGGAGGCCCCCGGGAAACCCAGCGACGGCCTCCCCAGCAGAACAGAAAGTCCACATCCCCAAGGATGTGGTCAAGGAATATTATAAAAACGATGACATTCAGCAATGGTTTCGGGCCTACGAGGTCGCCATGACCTCCCATCGGATACCGCAGAAGGACTGGGGGGCGGGGTTGTGGGGGCGGTTTTTGAGCGAAGGAAGGGACACCCTGCTCGACCTACCCCTCGCCCTGCAGACCTCCTACAGCCACATGAAAGAGGCTCTCCTCACAAGATATGGCCTCACCCCAGAAATGTACCGCCAACGGTTCCGGGACTGCAGGAAGATCCCGGGCACCACCTGGGTGGAGTATGTGAACTTTTTCAGTCGGGCCTTCGATGGGTGGATCAAGGGCAGCCAAGTCACCACCCTTGCCGAACTCACTGATCTCATGTTGTGGGAACATCTGGCTGCGAACTGCTTCATAGAGCTACGTCAGCATCTGCTGGATAGCAAGCTCACAGATCCCCGGAAGCTGGCTGTAGAGGCCGACCGCTGGACCAACACCCGGGTCTCCCGGGGCATGGTAGGAGAGTACCCCCGAAACAGTCAGGGACCACCCCGCCAGAGGGGGGGAGGGAACCAGGGAGGGCCGAGAGAGTCCCAGCCTAGCCCCCCGAAGACACAACCTCCACCGTTCCCGGCGCCCCCCCTCCCGTGACCGGGCCCCCTGGGAGACGGGGACACCGGGTGACCGTCACCTGTTTCCGTTGCCAGAGACCCGGGCACTACGCCAATGACCCCGAGTGCCCCATGACCACCATCCCCCCCGCAAGACAGATAGCCAACGTAGCCCTGGGGGAGGAGGTTGAGGAAGCCGAGGAGTGGGAACCCGCAGCAATGGCCCTAGTATCCCTGGGAGATAGGGAGATGATCCCCGGTAGCCTCCTACCCTCCAACACACAGAAATATGGGCAGCTCGTCAAGATCAATGGCCACCAGGTAGAGGCCCTGCGGGACACCGGGGCCAGTATCACCGGTGTCCTCCGGCACCTAGTCCCCGAGGAGCAGATCCTCCCCAACGTCTTTTGCCCCGTGATATCCGTCGACAATAGAGAAAGTATGTGTCAGGTAGCCCTGGTGCCATTTGAATGGGGAGGGGTGATAGGTAAACTCAGGGTGGCCGTAAGAACATCCCAGCCGGTCGACTGCCTCCTAAGGAACGACCTGGAGAGTTCTCCCTGGAAACACGTAGAGCGCAAGGCCCACCTAGGCATGATGGGACTCCCCGAGTGGGTGTGCGCCACCACCCGATCTATGTCAGCCCGACTCACTCCCCGGAGAGAAGCCGAGAGCACCCCGGACGAAGAAACCAGTACAGTCCCCGACGAGGGTCCTCCCGTCCCCCCAGCCGAAGGGTCCGTCGCCCGCGACGAACCCGCCCTATCAGACCCCGCCCCGGTCCCCGGGTTGGGGGATCTACCTGAGTTAGCCCAGTGGCGCCACAAGGATGGGCCCACCCGGGAAGAATTTTGCCGGGAGCAAGCCATTTGTCCTTCCCTGGTCGGGCTGCGGCGCCAGGCCGAGGGCCAAGCCGCAGGTGACCAGACCGGGACACACCGAATCTATTGGGAGAATAACATCCTGTATAGTGAGCAGAAGACGGTGGAGCTGGGATCCGGACGGGTGCTGGTGGTACCCCTCCGCTTCCGAGATCTCCTCCTGGGCTTAGCCCACGACGTTCCCCTCGCCGGCCACCTGGGTCAGGACAAGACCTACAGCCGTCTCGTAACCCATTTTTATTGGCCCAAGATGAGAGCAGCAGTAGAGGCCCACTGCAAGTCCTGCCCCACGTGCCAGGCCAGTGGGAAGAGTGGGGGGAAGCACAAGGCTCCCCTCCAGCCCTTCCCGGTCGTCCGTACCCCCTTCGAAAGAGTCGGAATCGACATCGTGGGACCACTGGACCCCCCCACCTCCCAAGGTCACCGTTTCATATTGGTCCTAGTAGACCACGCCACCCGCTATCCAGAGGCTATTCCCCTACGCACCATTACGGCCCCCGTGGTGGGCCGGGCCCTGATGGGGATCTTTTCCAGGGTGGGTTTTCCCCGCGAGGTCGTGAGCGATCGCGGCACTAATTTTATATCAAAGTATATGACGTCCCTGTGGCAACAATGTGGAGTGTCCTATAAGTTCACCACCCCGTACCATCCCCAAGGGAACGGCCTAGTAGAAAGGTTTAATAGGACTTTGAAAGGGATGATCGCAGGCCTAGAAGAGCCCCTCCGGCGTAAGTGGGACGTCCTACTCCCCTGCCTCTTGTTCGCTTACCGGGAGGTCCCCCAGAAGTCCGTAGGGTTCAGCCCGTTTGAATTGCTCTATGGGCACCCCGTCCGAGGTCCCCTCAGTTTGGTTAAGGAAGAGTGGGAGGCAGCGCCCCAGACCACCCCCCGAGATGTGTTCCAATACGTCCTGGCCCTCCGGAACCAGACCAGGAAGTTCAGGGAAATGGCCGAAGCCAACCTGGAGGCAAGTCAAGAAGAAATGAAGCGCTGGTACGACCAGAATGCCACTCTGGTCGAGTTCCAGCCGGGCCAGCAGGTGTGGGTCATGGCCCCCGTGAACCCTGGCGCCCTCCAGGACCGATGGACTGGGCCTTACAAAGTGGTTGAGCGAAAGAGTCAAGTCACATACTTGGTGGACGTCCAGTCGCCGCGGGACCCCCTCCGGGTCCTGCACGTGAACCGCCTCAAGCCTCACTTTGTGCGGACAGAACTGAGCCTCCTGCTGGCCACCGATGACGGGGCCGAAGATGAGTCGGATCCCCTCCCAGACCTCCTCTGTGTCAAGGAGCAGGATGGTTCCGTGGAAGGGGTAAACCTCTCCCCAGCCCTCACTGACCAGCAACAAGCGGACTGCCGCCAGCTCCTAAGACAATTTGCCGATCTCTTCTCTCTGACCCCCCGGGTCACCAACTGGTGCGTTCATGACGTGGACACCGGGGACAGCCCGCCGGTGAGACACCGGGCCTACCGGGTCCCTGACCGGGTCCGGTCCTGCATTCAAGACGAAGTCTCGAAGATGTTGGCCCTGGGGGTGATCGAGCCCTCTGACAGTCCCTGGGCCAGCCCCGTGGTCCTGGTCCCGAAGGCAGCGGCCCCCGGTGTCGCCCCCGAGCTCCGATTCTGCGTGGATTACCGGGGGCTCAATGACATTACCAGAGCCGATGCCCACCCCATTCCCCGAGCCGACGAACTCATTGACCGACTAGGGGCAGCCCGGTTCCTCAGCACTTTCGACCTCACCTGCGGATACTGGCAGATTGCGCTCACCGAAGGGGCCAAGGAGCGGTCCGCTTTCTCCACCCCCGATGGGCACTACCGCTTCCGCGTGATGCCCTTCGGGATGAAAAATGCCCCGGCCACTTTCCAGCGACTGGTGAATAGGGTCCTGGCCGGGCTAGAACAGTTCAGCGCGGCATATCTGGACGACATCGCTGTCTTCAGTTCAGAGTGGAGTGAGAACCTCCAGCACCTCCGGAGAGTGCTAACCGCCCTGCGCCAGGCAGGCCTCACAGTAAAAGCCAGAAAGTGCCAGATAGGGCAAGGATCCGTAGTCTACCTGGGGCACCAGGTCGGGAGTGGCCAGGTCGCCCCTCTACAACCAAAGATCGACGCCATCCTGGCCTGGGAACCACCCATCACCCAAACGGAGGTCCGAGCCTTTCTGGGACTCACGGGCTACTACCGCAGATTCATTCGGGGGTATGGCAGCCTTGTAGGCCCCCTCACTGAACTCACGTCTAAAAAACAGCCAAAGAAGGTGCAGTGGACGGCCGCCTGCCAGGAAGCTTTCGATGCTCTAAAAAAGGCCATGTGCACTGCCCCCGTCCTCCAGGCTCCCGACTACGCCAAGGAGTTCGTAGTCCAGACCGATGCCTCCGAGCATGGCATTGAGGCCGTCCTGTCCCAAGTGAATGACCAAGGCCTAGACCAGCCCGTCGCCTTCCTCAGTCGGCGGCTGCTGCCCCGAGAACAGAGGTGGAGCACCATAGAGCGCGAAGCCTTTGCCGTGGTCTGGGCACTCAAAAAACTACGACCCTACCTGTTCGGCACTCATTTCAGAGTCCAAACTGACCATCGGCCCTTGCGATGGCTCATGCAGATGCGAGGAGAAAACCCCAAGCTACTGCGGTGGTCAATCTCCCTCCAAGGAATGGATTTCACCGTCGAACACCGCCCAGGTACGGACCACGCCAACGCTGACGGCCTCTCCAGGTTCTTCCGCTTCAGCGAAGAGAACCCCCCAAGATGATGGGCAGTTCTCTCCGGCTTTCAGCTGGGGGGGGACGCGTGTTGGACCCGGCCTTGTAGAATGGCCCTCCGTGCCCCCGCACCACCGAAACCTGGTACCTGCAGCCCAAGCACACGGCCCAGCCGAACCTCCCCACCAAGACACACGCACCGACCCGGACGTCCCCGTCCATGGCCTCCCTCCTTTCGGCCACCCCGGGCCCGCGTGCCCACTTCATGCACCAAGATGGCCGCCCGGCCCCGGCGCGACCCGGGCCTCGAGGCGCCACTCCGGCTGGAGGACATCACGCTTCCAGGGGATGAGAGAGGGAGGAGCAGTTTCTATCGCACCTCTGAACCCCCCTGGAACGATGGGTTTCGATCGGCCCTCCGGCCTCCCCGAGGGCTGGCTCCGTGCCTGCTGGGTGTCTGGGACTCCTCCCGACCCGGCCCTGAAAGGATCAAAAGACTATAGCAGGAAATCCCGGCAAGCGACCCCCAGGTGACAAGACCCCTGCCTGCACAGACTCCGGACATCAAAGAGGGGTCGACCTATAACAAGGGGTGCTCTGGGTCTGTCCGGCAGATTCGACGCTGGAACAACGAGAGCCTGCTGACGTGGTCGCGGCTCCTGGAACTGAACCGACCGAAGCCTGCTGAGTGACTCGCGGCTCCTTGAAGATCGTACAACCTCCGAACCGGTGCCTAAGCCTGCTGAGTGACTCGCGGCTCCTTGAAGATCGTAAGACCTCCGAACCTGTGCCTGAGCCTGCTGAGTGACTCGCGGCTCCTTGAAGATCGTAAGACCTCCGAACCTGTGCCTAAGCCTGCTGAGTGACTCGCGGCTCCTTGAAGATCGTAAGACCTCCGAACCTGTGCCGGAGCCTGCTGAGTGACTCGCGGCTCCCCCAGACTCTCACGGTCCCGCCGGACCCCGACTACGACCGCGCATTTCCCCAGCTCGAGGATTGTGAGCTGTGTGCCGGACACCTCCCTGCTTTGAACCTGGCAAAGACTGTCCCGCTACCCCCTACCTTTCCGAGACTCTCGAGCCCATGCTCACCTTGTACATATTTGCCGTGATAACCTACTTGATAAAGCTTACTTTCTGAGAAAGCCCAGTGTGGTCACTCTGTGTTGTGTGGTACTGCCAGTACGATCCTAGTTGCGAGATTCCTCCTCCTGGGGAGTCTCCCGCCAGTGCCCGGCTACGATACTACGAGGGTGGGTCTCAGGGTAGTCAGGACTCCCTCCCGGGCTCCTCTGAGGTCGCCGTCTAACAGGCAGGGACTTGCCTGGGGATGGGACTGGTACTGGTAGTTTGTTGGCCGCGTGATAAGATACTTGCCTTCTGTAGGCATCGCAGTAAGGGAGGCGGAGGGGGTGCACCAGGCGGGGAGCTGACAAGCCGGGGAAGGGATGGGCCACTGCTTGGGGGAGCCAGACAGGGTTAGGGGCCTTCGGGCACGGCAAGAGGCGTTTGGGTATGAGGTGGTCTACTGAGCTGTAGCAGTCAATAATTTAGAAACAGGGATCTTGGTTTACATGACGCAGTGTTATTTATAGGGGCGGGGAGATGTTGTTGCGCGTCTGGAGCAGGGAGCCAGCACACGGTGTTCGTGTCGTAACGCCACTGACAATATGACGATTTCTTCAGGGGCATCTGGGAGTATGGTAGTGCAGGACACAGGAGACGCGATGATATGGTCCCGGTGGGGCAGCAGACACGGGTGCAGTGGCTGTGGTGACGGGCTGTTAGTGCCTGGCTTGTTTGGGTGGAAGTACGGGGCACAACGTTTTTCTAATGGGGCAGCGTTGGCGCTTAAGGCGTAGTTGAGAATGGGGTGGTGTGCCCGGGAAAGGGCGATTGGGAGTTTTGAGTTGTTGTTCGGCTACAGCGTTTGGGGGGGGGAAGTGGAGCATGCGGCAAAGGAGCTGGGGAAAGCGAGGTGGGGGCATGAGGCAGCAGTGATTGGTGGCAAGAGAAGGGAGGCCTATGGCTTGGGAATTGGGGTTGCCAAATGCTGAAGGTAGTTTAACGGTTCTGCAGGCTATTTAGGTTTCATTCAAGGGCTGGGTCGACGGGGCGGGGCTCCCTTAAGGAGAAGTTCGATTCCTACGCCGGGGGGCTGTCACAGAGGTGACATCAGGAGGGCTGTTTAGGGGGGTGAGAGAAGTCAGAGATTGGGGAGATGGGAGTACGGTAGGGTGTGTTGTGATGTTATAGGTACAGAAGAAGGGGTTTAGGTGGGGGTTTTGAAGAGACTGGTGATGGAGGGGAAAGGGACATAATCCTTACAGGACTAATAATTATTTTTCTACTGCAGGTAGTGGGAGTTGCCTGGGATCCAGGGTGGTCGCCTGGACAGGCGGACATTCTCCTGAACGTTGGGCAGCGACAGAGGCGACATAGCGGGTGTACGGCTGTTACCAGGCGGGGAACGCAGTCATTGGGATGTATGATGATGGGGGGGGAACAGTAGAATTGACTCTGGGTGAGCGTTGCGGCCAGTGAGAGTGACTTTGTGTCATACGATATAGGAACTTGCTCTGATACAAGCAAAGGTGTGGGAGAGAAAGTACTCAGGAAAATGGCAGGTCTGTTTTTACTCCGGGAGGGGTGGCAGGGGATATGGTTCAATGACAGGGAACTTGGGAAAGTTGGTATGGGGAAGCACTGCGCCTTGCAATGGATGGTCTCTGGGGATGTCTAGCATGCTTACAAGGAAATGGCCGGCAGGGAATGAGACTATTTGAGGGGAAACTGGTGGTCTTGTTGGGGATGGGGCACTTTCACGGGGGGATGGTCCTGGAAATGTCCCTTGTTTACAAGGGACACGGGAGTAAGGGTGGATGGTCATCCACCGATGGTGCCTTGCAGAGGAGGGATTTTTTGGGGGGCTGTTGAACATGCTTAACAGCTAATAGCCCACAGGTAATGGGCCTGTTTGAGGGGACATGGGGTGGTTTTGTTTGGGAATGGAGCACTTTTCATGGAGGGGGATTGCCCTGGAAATGTCCCTTGTTTACAAGGGACTCTGGCTTTATGGGTGGATGGTCGTCCACGGATGGTGGTTTGCAGAGGATGGACTTTGGGGGCTATTGAACATGCTTACAGGGGAATGGCCCGCAGGTAATGGGACTATTTGAAAGGACACAGGTGGTCTTGTTTGGGGCTGGGACGCTCTTCATGGATGGGGGATTGGCCTGGAAAGGTTACTGGTTTACAACGGACACTGGCTTTACGGGTGGATGGTCATCCACCGATGGTGCCTTGCCAAGAAGGGAGTTTGGGGGCTGTGGAACAGGATTACAGGGGGACGGTCCGCAGTTAAGGAGACGGTAGGAAGGGAAACAGGTGGTTGTTTGTGATGGTGCATTTTTTCCACGGAAGGGGTTTGTCCGGTAAATGTTGCTTATTGACACAGGACACAGGTTTCAAGGGTGGATGGTCGTCCACCTGGTGCTTTTTGGGGGAAGCGTTAGGTGCACGCGAACTGGAGGAACAGGTAGTCCTACTTAGAATAGGTGCACCTTTCGCAGTCTGGGGTGTCCCGGCAATAGTGAACTTTATACGGGACGCAGGTTTAGGGGAGGGAGGGTCGTCCACAGGGTGCCGCAAGGTAGACTGGATGGAGGCGAAAGGTGCACTGGAACTGGGGGTTTCCCTGGTTGGCGGTACTTTGGAGGGGTGGGGAGTCACATACGGGCGGATCCACCCCTCGGGGGGAAGAACGGTACACAGGTGACTGATAGCGGGCGCGGGAAGCAATGAACATTGAAGGAAATTCAACAGAGGATGCTTAGAGGGCAAGTGAAGGTGAGAATGGGGAGAGGAAGGAGGTCACCCAGTGAATGGGGGAAGAGTCTTAACAGGTGAGATTGTTTTGAGAATAGATGAAAGGAGAATGAGTCGGTATGGGATGGGGAAAGTATATTAAGTGCATTTATGTACTGTCTAAATGATTTCAACCTTGTCCTAATAAAATGGCCTTTTACGCTTCAAGTAACAGCGTGGAGTGTGGTTCTTGCGCGATGCATGACTCTGAGATCAATAACCTTAATAACGGGCAGTCAGTTTTGCGGGTCACGGCACGCATCAGCTGGGCACAGTCTCCGAGGCAGAGGAGTGTATAATAATGACAATGGCCTGCCACCCATGCCCCGCAATTGTTGGCTCTCTTTGCACGGGCGGCTGGCCATTATTAAAATGGGCCCTCGGACTCAGTGACAGCGGCTAGGCGTGCGCAGCCGCAATCCACAATGACGCACGTTCACATTTTGTGTGCCGACTGCGCGCCATCAGCAGTGGTCTGCATGGTGGGGCAGGGTAGGAGTCGCGGCATACACCGCACAGCAGAGGACGCAAATGAGGACGCTCCCTACTGCCGCTATTGCCGCATAGAGTGGTGAGTGAGAATGTGAATTTTACAACTCAGTTTTTGGCTTGCCGCAGGGGTCCCTTTGGAATCAACAAGACTAGCCTGATGCAGGCAGCGGGCCACAAGGAATGGATAGTCGGAAATGCCCGATTTTTTGCTTGGGGGTGAATGGTGTGAGACGTGTACTATCCAAGCTGAGACATAGTTCTATACATGCTTTTAAAGTTTTTTTGTTGCATCTGTATTAACAGCCCTAAATGTGACCGGGGTATGGGCTTGGTTTCTGTTGATTTTTTTTCAATATTTCGATTTTCTCTTGTTACTTTCATTTTGGCAATTGCAAAACGGCGCATTAATATATATTAAATTTGGGCCGCTTTGATCCTTGTTGTTTGGGGGAACTGGCCAGAGGCCCTCGGCTCACTTATTATAACAATTTATTTTACATCATTAGAGCCGGATTCTACAATCTGCGGCCTCTTTTTGGAAATACGCGCAATTGGTTTCACATGGCATACTGTAAAGCAGTGCTGGCCAGATAAGATAACGATCTAGAGGATGGCGTATGCACTTTACATTGGAGTCAGATACGAGTTCTCTGACGGGGTGCTCGGCACATCTAGAAATATTTAGTGCCCATTTCTTCCTAATAGAGTGCATATATGATTTAGTAAATCTCCGTCGCTTTCCGGTATTCAACCGTGAAAAAAGGGAGTGTGTGTTTCTTTTTACATCTTTTATTGTTTCACTTTGCAGGCACTATTGCCGAAAGATATCTAACTGCCCCTGAATACAGGAGGGAAAAGTTTTGACGATGCACACTAACTATAGCTTGGATTCGTTTCCATTAGGATTGACTATGTTAGATGAGCACATTTACTCATTGAGGTATGCGGCCTCAGCAATACTTTGCCTTGTAGGCACGTTTAAAAATTCAAACCGTTTTTTTTTAAAAAGGGGGGCTGCTCCCTTCTTTACATTTTCCATCTATTCATATTGTAGGCATCTTTGCTGAGTGTTATCGATCTGCCCCTGGATAAAGGAGGGAACAGTTCCAACGTAGGAAACAAACTGTTCTCTAGATTCTGCTGTACAAGAATCTAGAAACGAGAAAAGAGCATATTCGTTCCTTGAGGTATTCTGTCTTGGCGATATTTTGCGTCACGGGCACATTTTCAAATTCTAGACAACAGTGAGTGTATTCTCTCACTTCACACTTTATTGCGGCTCAAAACCCCTCAACTAGGCATGGTATGTCTGTACTATCCTTTTTTTTTTATTTATTATTCCACAGCGACAAAAGAAAACAAAAAAAGAAAAGAACAACCATAATGCGAGGAAGAGTCAAGAAAAACAGAAAAAAACAAAAAGCAATTATTTCATGAGTTCATGTGATCAAAAAAGGCCCCCCAAATAGACATTCCCATTTGCCGTTTCCTTAGCCCCTTTACAGAATACAAACTATTTTCTAAATGAAATAAATTATACATTTTAGCATGCCAATGCTCGAACGCGGGGGGGTTCGGGTTGAAGCCAATTAGCGGCAATACACAATCGAGCGACAGTCATAGCAATGACAATCAAAAAACGGTGTTTATACAGAGAGTACCCCTTTTCTACGTCTTGCCCAATTCCTATTAACATTAAGGCGGGGGTAATATTAATAATGGTTCCGGTAATCGTGGTCAAAATTTTTTCAATATCAGTCAAATACTTAAACAATTTTACACAGTTGAAAAATATATGAAGACTATCCGCATTATCCACCCCACAACGAAAACATTTACCGTCATTCCTACCCCCCCCCACTTGAGCATGCGTGCTGGAGTATAATACAAATTAAAAATCGTTTTAAAGAATTGTGCTTTCAGGTTGGCGGACAAGAGAGTTTCCCTAGATCTGACAATAGCCCGCTCTATTGAAATATTGCGTTCTCCCAATATAATAGACCATTGGACATTATGCTTCTCCAAATCATCCATTCTAAAAGAGAATAATAGTCTATAAAGCCCACCTATTTTCTCCTGCCGTCTAATAACCTCTATAAGTGGATTTGATGTCAATATCAGATTTTTACGACGAAGAAAATCACAAATTTGGAGAAATTAAAAAAATTGGGAATTAGGCAAATTATATTGTCTCGCTAAATCTTCATATGTAGGAAACAATCCCCTAGTTTGGTAAAAGTCTCCCAACTGTGAAATACCTTGTTTCCTCCAACCCAATGCCACACTATCCCATAAAATGTGAGGGAGAATCTTTGAAGCATTCATGGGTGTATAATAGGTTAACCCCGTCAAGGAGCTTAGCTTACGTATTTTTTGCCAAACTTTAAAGGCAGATGCCAGTACTTTGAATCTGGTTATTTGAAGTAACTACCATCGATTTCTTTAAAAAAAAATTGTCTAGCTTCAGGCCCTAGTTGCAGATAGAATATCGAGGGAGCCTCTGCTCTATTACTAGCATCATCACCAGTCAATAATAGCCGCATCTTCAAAAGAAAACAAACATAATAATAAAAAGTGAAGTCTGGTATAGCCCGGACACCTCTCTCAATAGGTAGCGTCATAAATCTAGTAGCTCGCCTGGGTTTACTGGGGGCCCAAAGAAATTTAGCACAAAGCGATTGTAACTGTAAGAGTTGGGCCGGCGACACTTCCAGAGGAATAGATCTAAAAAAATATAGCACCTTTGGTAAAATATTCATTTTTTTAACATTACCTCTGCCTACTAATGTAAGGTTAAGTCGACCCCATCTCTCTAGTGAGTCCCTGGTACTATGTACTATGGCCAACCAGTTAGCTTCAACCAGTTCTGACGGCAAAGTTCTAATTTTAATACCCAAATATGTCACTTCCTGTACTACTCTAGCGTCTCGCAATGCGATATTATCTGTACATTAAATTTGTGTTTTGGTGACGTTAAGTTTATAGCCAGAGACTTGACCAAATTCAATAGCGATATGCTCAATCTCTGTAATTGCGGTAGATGGGTCAACCGACGTCACAGCTATGTCGTCTGCATAAGCAAATATGGCATGTGGAATATCTTGTACCACAAAAAGCTTGATCAGAAAGTTATTACCCAGCATTTCCACGAGTGGATTTATATATAAAGCGAACAACAGTGGTGAACAAGGGCATCCTTGCCTCGTTCCTCTCGTGATTCTCACTTTATCTGATGTCAAGCCCATAGCTGCAGTTTTGGCGACCGGTGAAGTGTACAGCACCTGTAGAGCTGTCATAAACTCCTTACCAAAACCCAACTGAATCCTCAATTTCCACAGGTAGTTCCACTCCACACGGTCAAATGCTTTTTCAGCATCTAATAGAATCAACCCTAATTGCTGGTTTTCAGCCTGAGCTATATCGAATAGCGTCACCACTTTATTTATATGAGTGACGGTCCCACGACCAGGAATACACCCATGTTGATTTTCTGACACTAGTGAAGCAATAATCTTTGAAAGGTGATTAGCTAAAATTTTCGAGTATATTTTGCCGTCATAGTTGAGTAAAGAAATCGGGCGATATGAACCCGGCAATTCCGGATCTTTGCCCTTCTTGCTAAAGACCACAATGGTAGCTTCATCCCATGATTTAGGAGATTGCCCCCCCTGTGCCGCTCTAAAGGTGGCGAGCATTTCGCACTTCAATTGATTAAAAAATGTCTTGTAAATTTCACCCGGGAGTTTATCAGGGCCCGCGGATTTCCCCAATGCCAAGCTCTTAACTGCCATTTCTAACTCCTCCATAGTAATTGGACTGTCCAAGTGTTCCACATCACAAGGGTCTAATTGTGGCATAACGCCGGATAGAAATACATTGTTGCACCCCACTCCTATTACTTCCTGGTGTGTGTATAGTTCCCGATAAAACTGATGCAAGATTGCCAATATCCCTTGCGGATCATGACACAATGTCCCTGAACTATCCTTTAACCCTAAAATACGAAGAGAAACTTCTTTCATACGCAGCCGAAGTGCAAGACACCTACCGACTGCTTCCCGATATTCATAGCACTGCCTTTTATAAATCAAATATTTCCTGGTGTTTTCTGTATTCCATACCCCATTAATTTTTGCCCGACATCTAGCAGCAGCATTTTTCAAATCTAATATATTCCCTTGTTGTGCTATTCCCAGCGTCAATTCCTCCTCTGCCACTCTTAAAGCTAAGTATAGTTTCTGCATCTCTAATTTAATTTAATTTTGATAGAATAAACCAAAGCTTAATACTTCCCCCCTGAAACAGGCCTTAAAGGTATCCCATATAATTGATACATGTGCAGAATGTCTATTCTGATCAAAAAATTCCTTAATCCAAACCGACATATGGTCTTTAAAATCGTCATTTAGACAAAGTTTCCGATCAAAAGAAAAGCTTCTAGCCTTAAGGTTAATCCCAGATACTGGCACTTCTAGAACAATAGGGGCATGATCCGAAGAAATTCTAGGGAATATTTGAACCGAGGCCCCTGCTAGAAGGCCAGTGGATAAAAAAAAGTAATCTAGCCGTACCAACTTTTTGTGGGGGAAAGAATAAAACGTATACCCCGGATCTGTAGGATGTAGCTTGCCCCATGCATCTACCAACCCATGATCATTTGTTAAGTTATAAAGGGCCTGAAATACCCTTGGCTTGCGGCCTTTATATCCTTGCGGACCGTCATGTAACGCCTGAATGGTTAAATTTATGTTTATATCCCCGCATACAATCAATGGAGTTGGCCATGAAGCGAGTTCTAAATTTAGATCCTCCAAAATTACACTGTCATCTACGTTAGACCCATAAATAGTACAAACTGTATATTTGCGGTTTTCATAGCCAACCTCGACTATGGCCCAACGGCCGAATTTATGTGCTAAATAACGACCAGATACCTGGAGCGTGGGTTTAGCTAGTATCGCCACTCCGCGTATCGTCGATGAATGTTTAGAAGCCACAACAAGTGAGAACCCTAATTCCCTTAAAATGTGCCGTTTACTCCAAGGTGTATGCGTTTCCTGGAGGTACACCAGATCCGGTTGAATGATTCGAAGTTCGGCAGCTACCCTCTGTCTTTTATTAAAGTTATTTAGACCTGAGGCGTTTAATGAACATATTTTAATCAATTTAGAGACCATTATCTACCATAGATAATCCAATACTGACAGCCCTGCTAAATAAGATGCCATGATGTAGATCACACAAAAAAACGGAATCTATTTCTCTACATCGTTGACATTCATCGTTTTTGTTGCTGTGGATTTTACCCCCCTTTACACCCCCCCGAATTGCCCCCCAAAACCCACCCCCCAGTTGCTCTTCTCCACATCCCAGCCCCTTTAACAAGGCTTTAGGACCGATGGTCCTGCAGATGCAGAGCTTCTGTACATCTCCTGCCTGGCTCACAAATCAAGTCCCTCCAGTCGCAAAAAAGGGAGACCTTCTTCCGTGACTAGAAGAGACCCGATATAAATTAATTATGGAGTATATAAGGATAGAAGGAATAGAAGTGGCACAATCTTGCTACAATAATACAGTACAATAATAATGCCCCTAAAAAGAAAAGAGAGAAGAAGGAAAAAAAATTACCAACCACTAGTCAATGATCCCTATATGGAATCCAAAAATTCTTTAGCAGACCCTTCGTTGGTAAAAAAACGGGTACACTCCTGATAAATCACTTTCAACTTTGCCGGGTTCATTAAATACGCTTGAGCCCCTCTAGCTTGAAATTGTGTAACCAACTTTCGAAATTGCCAACGACTCTCTACAGTATACCGGCAAAAATCGGGTCTTGCAAAGAATTCAAAATCATTCCCGGGTCTTTTCTTATCAGGACGAGCTAGCTGAAAAACCGCCTCCCGAGCCAGAAAGCTGTTAAAGGAGATTAAGAAGGCTCTGGGTTTATTCTCAGACTGGACGGCTCGTAAGCGAATGTTAAAAGGAAACCTGTGAGCTCGTTCAATCTCCCTATCCCAGTCCCACCGAGTAAGTTCAGGGAAGGCATTTGTAAACAGTTCCACTATAAACGTGCGTGGGTCGTGTCCCTCCTTTCCTTCCGGAATCTGCAAAACTCGCAAATTGTTCCTGCGTGCACGATTTTCAATGTCAGCTATTTTCCATTGAGTATCATCCTTAATAGTGCGCAATGATTCAGTCAGTGCCTTCTGTTGCACTAGATCATCCTCTAGATTAGAGATTCGAGTTTCTGCTTCATGAAATCTAGATGTAAAGTCTGCATGAGTTTTAACAAGTCGCCGCACCAAATTGTGTAGTTTACGGCACAAGTTTTGAACCTTCTGACTCTCCTCACGAGTCTCATCACGATGGGACATAATCGATTGGTATATTAAAGATAGTGAAATGTCTTCACCCGGTTCAGTAGACCGATTCATACTTTCAACGGCCTCTTTATCCATTGTCAAATCAGTTCTCTTTCGTACAGTGTGAGAACTGGTGCCTACAAAATCGCCAGACTCCTCCAAACAAATACTGCTTTGATCGCTACCACTGGCGACATTCAGTTGTTCCGGATAATGTGAGACCAGATCCTCACAGGATGACATGGATTGCTCTGACAGAGAAAAAAAATCCCCCGACTCAGCATCTTGTGGATGTGATACATTGTGGACTTGCAAATTTACAGCCGGTGAATTAGCTAACTGATTGCCGGAATTAGAGTCAAGGTCTTTACCTACTGTGGGCAAAGTAATGCTACTTATATCGGCTGAGGCTTGGGAGTGTGCGGTATTTTGTAGCAAGGCACCAACGTTATCATTCGCCTGACAGCAAACAGTTTCTAAATTGTTTTCCTCCCGTACTGCCAAATTAAGCGTCGTTTCCGCCCCTTCCATAACCGACGCAGAACCTGCGGGAGTATCTACTGAATCCAAGACTTCTTTCTGAGAGTGTAATGCTTTTTTCCCCTTCCGTTTGTCTTTAACTGAAGAAAATATTGCCGGGATGTTTTTATCAACTTCCCCATCCCCTTTGTCTCTACCAACATTAAGGTCGCCTTTAATGCTCTTGATCGAATTTGCCGTGATATTGTCTCTCAGCTCCATGTCGCCCTCAGTATTTTCACCTCCTAGCCCTCGCTGTCTCCCGCGCATTCCTTTCGGTGGCATCGCCGTCCGAGAAGTGAGAGCAACTTTCCCTCCTCGTTCAGCAGGCTGTCCACAGGTGGAATCAATCACGATGCTCCGCAGCCCAAGTATAGCAAACATCCATCGGCTCCGGCAGCAGCGCTGTAATCCCGCTACAGAGGTGAAAAAAGTTTCCAGCATCAGGGCGTAAGCAGGCACACAGCAGGGCTGAGCTCGTAAATCAGCTTGTAAAAGACGAGTCGGTCAAGTTCATCAGAAAAACGGCATGCGGTGTTTTTAAACTAATTAACCCGGGTAATCCATTTCAGTCTGCCTTCTCCCTTTAATCTTTTGTGAGCACAGGCAGGAGCGGAGCGATCAGCTCACACGTCCGTTGACACGGACGCCATCTTGCCTCTGTTTCAACCAGTTTCAATTGTGAATTGTCTATTCTATCCTTATGTAATATATTGCTTTTATTGCTTTGTCCTTGCTGTCTCTGCTGTCCTTCAACCACTTCACTTTTACGTTTACTTTTTCTTAGTGACTAACAATAATACCCTCTAGAGATAGAGCACTTGTTTAGCCTGTCTATGTACCCTTATTTGTGATCTCCTATATGGGAACTTTCAATTTTGAGATATCTATGTGGAAAGAAAGAATAAAAACTCTCTTAGATGAAAAGAAAATACTTTTTTAGAGGAAACAATTCTAAATATGAGTGTCGTATTTAGAAAATTCTTGTAAATGTAACTGTTTATATACGGAGTTTTTAATGTTATTGTCTCCCTCCTTTGTGAATATTTTTGATATTTGTCAGATTGTTTATGTGGAGTCTCTGTTTGGTAATTCAAGTGTTTTTGTTGTGTATTCTTTGTCCATTTGTGGTTATTCTTGTATCATATACTATATGTTTTATATGTTCTACAGCCCTGACGAAGTCCTCAGAAGCAGGACGAAATGAGTTGGCTGTTTTGGTGCTATTTTGCAAAAGAAGAATAAAGAAAGTCTTTTAATACAAACAAGCTGATGGACGTAATCATTCTTTGTAATTTGGTGGTGCTATCCACATTTGTGAGAAAAATCCTTCCTCTATTCATTAAAATGTTTACATTACGCTGCGGCCACGTAGCCAGAAATTTCACATTTGGTACTAATGCACATATTACCACTGCCTTGCAAGTAAACGTACAAATCGTGTACTTTGAAAATTGGGAGCGAATAAAATTGCATATTAAAAAAAAAAATGCACCAACTAAAGGACAAAAAACACCACAAATAAAACAACGTTAATGTATATATTTCTACCTTTTATATGAATATAGTGATCGCTTTTTGTTAGAAATATAAAGCTACGCTTGTTAGTGCTTCATTCATCATTCAAGCATCATGTCAGTCTGGCATGCAGCTCCGCATGGCACCTTGAGCACCTTGAACTTTTTCTTTCCTCCTAGCCTTTTTTTTAGGTCTCGTCTGAGCCAGCGCTTTAGCGCTGCTCTGGCGAGAGCTATAGAAAACGGGGATCTGGAAGTGCAAACAGTGCTTTTCAGGCCCCCAACTACAGTGCATGTGCGCCGGGCGCGCGCACCATTTGGCAGGCTGCCTGTACATTTCGCGGGCGCTTTGATGTTCTCAGTGAGCCGCGCGGCCACTGCGAACATCAAAGCGCCCGCGAAATGATTACTTTCACTTTAACGTTCGCACTTACTTGTTTTATTTGTTCTTTCTCCGTGTGTGTGTGTGTGTGTGTGTGTGTCGATCGCAAGCGTTTGGGGCTTATTTCACGATTCTACCCAAAATATTTTTTTACATTACACCTATGATACAGTGCTGGGATTATTAGGGGATTCGTTCTCTGTTTTAAAACACCTGCATTGTTTTCTTTGTATAACTATATTACAAATTGGCAATTTAAAGGGCCCTCCAATGGAAATAAAAATAAATATTTTAACAAGTGTGGCTTAGGCAGTACTGAAGAACCCACTTATCGCGCGCCCTTACTAGCTAACACACCTAATACAGCACTCCGGATGACATTGCCTATTCTGGTCCGATGCCTCTTGAAGACAATTTTACAGTTGACTCTTGCTTGCACTGGATTATGTTGTAAATGCGGTTTTGTAGCGCTTCTTTCCCCGTGCGAGGCGTCGAAGCGCTCTACCGGATGGATAGCAGTCTAAATATCGAGGGTGTGCTGATAAGCGCCGTCTAAAAAACATGCAAGTGACGGTAATCATGTATCGAATTCAAGCAAAAATAAAAACCATTAGGGCGTTGCAATTTTAAATGCGAGTTCACAAGTTTCCAGAGAAAATGTGTATTAAATGCCTCAACAAAAGAAATAATTCTAAACATGATCAAACAGTTGCATTAACATTGTTAATTATAATACTATTGTGCAAAGTAAATTATATCTATTTCAATGTATGGGTCCAGCTCTACTGTAAAAATTAACTCCACGGCCTATGTGATGTGTTCAAACGTATGCAATAAGGATTTGTAAATAATTTTTTCCTCCCTAAATGCCACAAAGAAGCAGTCCCTTAACCCCAGGCATAAATAATTCCAAAGTCTTCTTCAAATAGGATGTTTGACACATTCATTAATTTATTTTATTTGCATTTTAGCTAAAGGAAATGAAATGCAAAGAGGTGACTGGCATATATTTTAAAGCAAACGAGAAAGGGCAATGGCTTAGTGAGGACTCCTTTGGTTATTGAAACGGGTTTGTCAATTTTGGAAACCATTACATTTTGTGTTGTAGTGGTCAAACCCCTATATTTTCATTTGCTTATCAAAGTAAACTTAAAACTTCTAGAAGGTACATCTGCTTATCGTCCGACATTGTAATAGCTAGCTTGTGGGCGCATGTCAGCGCTGCAACGCAAACAGCCTCAATACCGCAAGGCATGTACACACTTGCACCAAAGGCCCCCTTTGCGAGGATGCGGTGCAGCTCTTGCTAGGAAGGGTTAAGAGGACGAGTTTGATCCCTGGAGTGTTTTTTAGGTCTCGCCTGAGACAGCGCTTTAGCGCTGCTCTGGCGAGAATTATAGTAAGCGAGTTTTGGAAGTGCAAACGAGTGCTTTCAGGCCTCCAAATACAGTGCATGTGTGCCGGGCGCGCGCACCATTTGGAGGCCTGAAAGCACTCGTTGTCTTTCACTTTCGCCTGTCACACAGCCGCGCTTTGAAGTGTGATCGCGATTGCGATCACTTACATTTCGCGGGCGCTTTGATGTTTTCAGTGAGCCGCGCGGCCACTGAGGACATCAAAGCGCCCGTGAACACCATTTGCCACCCCCTTCCTGCTTGTTTTAAAGTTTACAAACTCTCAATTTTTATAATATCTTCCTGCGCTCAGCCTCTTGACGCTATAACCTGTCGGATCCCTTGCACTGTGTGATGGTGACTAAAATAAATAAATGAATAAACTGTACATTCTTCGTGACTTTCTTCAATAGTTCTAGATACTCCGTTACTGCACTATAATGTATAAAGTAATGCTACTTCAGTCTATAATATCCATAAGATGTACCCTTACAAAACACACTCAGCTAGAGTGTAGACTAGAGCATACTAGCATGTGTACACATCTGCATGACCTTAGGAGATGCATACATGTGTCAACAGGGCCACACGCACGGGGCGAGTATAGAACATAGGTATGGATATGTACACAACGCACAGCATCCATGACTGAGAGATACGTTATACTGGTGGACGGAGTTCATGAGTGCATGACTGTTTATACACATGGTAGGAAGTGTATATGGAACACATGGGCACGCAGACTTTACGTATGTAAAGTACTTATGTAAGTATGCACACAACACATACACGGCCCATGAGCGTAGACTATACCTTTGTGTGTAAACAAGACACACGCATTCCGTTGGTGTATGATATGTATCTGTGTACACAGCACATGCACGCAGTACATACATTTATATGTACAAAGCACCCATATGATGAGTGTGGAACATACCTGTATACGTGTGTACACACAGCCCACGAGCGTAAACTATGCATATTTGTACACATACAGAAATACCGATAAAATGGATGTACATGTACATAAACTAATGCATTTCTTAAAAAGTGGTTAAATTAAATCACGAACAGCACTTGCTGTCCAAAATAACAAGGCACGCTCTGTTTTACATAGAACACACCGGCAACTGAATAGAAACGTTTAACTGTTCTCATTTCACGTTTGTTGTTGATAGCACCCACTTACAAAGTTTGGCTCCAAAGATAAAACTTTCCAAAACTCCTCCAACACGTATGCATTAGCTCAGAGCGGGTTTCCAAGGAAACAGCGTGCCCAGGTTGCATTATGAAAATGTTTATTTGTTTGTCCAGACTTGCTTCCTAATGCGTGCCTCTCTCGCCGTTTTCAGTGATGTGCGGCCGTAATTGCCTCTTTTCGTCTCGTTTTTGTTTTATCGCGGGTGAGATTACATCGGATTATTAGCAGTGATTGCTGTAAACAGCTTTCCTCTCCCACTCATTGTGCGAGTGCTGCCCGAGCAGCTCCCCGGGCCGCGCGCAGCCTTTTCACAGATTCAATGTATGTTTGTGAACTAGTTAACTCTGGAGAGAGGTTGTAGTCCGTCGGCTAGACTGCCGATTTAGGAGCTGGGAAACCACGGCTTGAGCCTCGGAGTCGCGATGTGATTCATTCTGGGCAAATCACTTTAATCTCCCTATGCCTGAATGTGTAATGTAACCGGTGCTCGTGGAAAGCTCTTCAATACCTTTCGGTCCGAGTTCATGCTATATAAATCTGCATTAAAATAAAACAAGCATTTGCAATGCAATAGGTCTCGCATTACGCGAGTATCCGCTATTGACATTGCAAATAACAATGCCTTTTATTTTTGTTTTCGTTTTCGTTTCTAAAACAAATAAAAGGCATTGTCATTTACAATGCCAATAGCTTAAACTCGCGTAAATGCGAGACCTATTGCATTGCAAATGCTTGTCTGACATGGTGTTGGTGGTTTTAGGACTCTGGGCACTCTAGCACTGCTGTTCAGTATAAAGTGCGTGTGCTCTCGGTGGTAAACATAGTAAGATTCGTCTACACCTGTTTGGCATATTTAATTTACCTCAGTCCCTTGTAAAATGGTATCTCGTATACCTGGGGCTGGTAAATTAAATGCTGCTGGTGGGCTTGCAGTGCTGATTGAGCTACCCACCAAAGTAGCCTTTCAAACCTGTCTCAGGCCTCTGCCATTGCAGGGCCTGTGTGCGCAGTGTTAATGCCGCTGTGAAATGGCACCTAAAGTGTGTGTCATGTCTGTGACCCCCTTTTACTGCATGTCAGTCACCCCTAAGGTAGGCCCTAGCTAGCACCATGGGCATGGTGCATTGTAGGTAAAAGGTAGGACATGTACCTTGAGTGTGTGACATGTCCTGGTAGTGACACACAGCAATTTTGGTTTCTCACTACTGTGAGGCTGCCCTCCCATAGGAATGCATTGGGGATTCCCTGATAAGTGTTTCAGTGGTAATTCCTGAAATGAGAGGAGCAGTGTGGTCAAGTTTGGTATATTTAGAATAGTGATAATAAATGCTACGTAATGGTGTGCGCAGATTTATTATACCTATTTTAGAAGTGCCACTTCTAGAAGTTGGCATGTCTGTGTGCTATGTATCTGCCTGCCTGATGTGTATTGCATGTCTGTCTGTGGAGTGACAGGGGCTGGTGAGGTAAGTGTGGATCCAAGAAGGGCAGGGTGAATCAGCGCTATGCTGAATAGGGGATCTGCATTTGGAGTAGTGGGAGGAGTAGTCTCCTGACCCTAAATAGGACTGTGCCTGCCTAAGTGAATGCTGGCTCTGCCCCCCTGTGGTGTGTCTGATGGCAGAGCCCCCATCTCCCAAAGGAGGGTGTGAGTACTGTACACAAAGTGCTCTAATAGCCCTAGGACTAGTTGAGACTGGTTCTCCCAAGCCCTGTGCTAGGACATGCAAAGAAGAAATGTGATATAAATAAAGGGACTGTGACCCCATGTGATGTGCTTATCTGGAGCTGTGAGGCTGAAGGACTGCTGGGCAAGGAGGAACCGCCGTGGGACCCAGCTACAGCTTCCTGGGGGTCCCTGCGTGCTGGCCTGCCTGTGCCCAGCTCTGCCCTTGATGATTTTTGCCTGGGCATCCTGGGAGGTGCACTCGGCGCAAAGGTGTCCCGAGATCGTGGGGCCGGCAACGCTGTGCTGCGTGATCATTTTCAGAGAGAGTCCCGGTGTGGGGGCTCCCACATGTTGCTGTGGAGTCAAGCGGTAGCCTTCCCTGTATTTATGCTTAACGGAGAGCGGGAGCCCACCCCGCGTTTTGATTCTGAGCGTGAGCTCCCAAGCTTGCGAGGAGAGCCCCACGTGCTGCCTGAACCGGCGGAGATCAAGTCCAGCAGCCAATGGAGGGATGGAGCCTCGTGGGCTCATCCGGCAGAGAAGTGCAGAAGAGACTGCCGGAAGTGAGTGTGTGCCTTCGCTGATGACCTCAGGGGTCCTGAGAGGCCCAGGAGAGCATCCGGCCGAGGCACAGTGTCAGTGCCCCTTTTCCATGACCTGAGGAGGAGTTGGTTTCCCGCCAAAGAGACTGGAAAAGGCCAGCGTCACCAGGAGAAGGGGTCACAATCTCCTAAGGTTTTGCCAAGGCTTAAATTTGTAGTACTCCCGGCTTACTCCCGGCTCACTCTTGAATTTTGTGAGCAAGGCAGGAGCAAGCTCGGAACAATCTACCTTATGTCTACTGTTCATTAGTATGATAGAAGTACTATATGTGTAATTCTCACCCATTTCCAGCAAAGTTTTTGTGAATTGGCTCATGAAGCTCAATTCACACACAGCCTGATTCACAAAAGGTGTGTTACGAGTAGGTATGACATATTCTTGCAGTACTCCTAGCTTACTTCGGAATTTCATTAATAAAACAGGAAAACTCCTGGCTCACTCTTGGAATTCAGCCCAAAGAATACACACCATTCTCTGGTCCCCTTCTCCGACATCAGAACCCATTGCCTGTAATACCCCCTGAAGCCCTACCCACCCTACAAAGGCTGACCTGGTCCTAAACCCATTTGTCACCTCCTAATAGCTGGTGGTGAATCGAAGCAGATTTATCCACAGAAGGGAGGCTCCACATGCTGTCTTGGACCAGGTAATTCCCAGTTCATGTGTTAATTCACATTCTAGGGACCAGTACTCAGAACAGCAGGATTTAAATCTGGATATACCATCTTTAATTGCTCTTTCTGGCTAGACGGTATCCTGGCATCTTAATCCAAACCACTTGTAATTGGGGGCCTAATGTTTCCTTTGATTTAAACCGATTAATTTTCTCTTCACCATTTTTGGTGAAATATTGAATTGGCTTCCCCTGAGTGCCTACCCAATGACCCTTAACTGCTGCATGTTCTGCTTTTATAACCATAGTGAGAAATATCACTTTAGCATTCAAAAGAGATTGCAACATATTTTAATCTTGAAGAGAAATATTAGTGGATCTTTTTTAGCAGTAAGAAACTCCAAATAGACAATAAAGTTAGATGAGATGATATGGAAAACCTAAGTGTTACCTCAATTTATGGTACCATACCCACCTTCTGGCTCCAGGAGAAGAGTAACAAGCTATTTGCCTATACTATTATGGTTTCAGAGAGAGGTTTTCGAAACCTACAATCAAGATCTTAATCCTGGCATGAAATGCCTTAATACTTGCATACAAATGACTTTTTTCCCCCTAAAGAATATGGTATCTATCTATCCTCTGCATGTTTAAAGACGTATACCCCATCTTAGTTGTCTGGATACCTATTGCTGATTTTTTGTCATAGGTGAGCACAGATCATGCAGGTGTGTCATGACATAGGCCTGTCTCTCAGAATGCGGTCTTGTTGGACCAGGAGGAGCACCCAAAGTGCTATTCTTATAGTGGTGGAAGGCTGCTGCCTTCACCAGGAGTTAAGCAGCACAAGGGCGGTGGTGGCAGCATACTGTGTAGTGATCAGTAGTAGTGAACAGTTCCTTTTAACCCTGTGTCATTGGAGTATTGCCGACAGGCTCACTCACTTTTTTGAAAGTTCAGTGTGCTTGACTCACCCTTCGCCTACTTTAGGTAAATGTGCAGTGCTGCACAGGAGTAGTGACTCTGCTCTAGATGTGTGTGTGCCTGGGAAGAGTACAGTGCAGGTATTTTTGTATACTGCTGACTGCTGTACCTGTTATTGTTTTAACAGTCACTTTGAAATATCATGCGCAAACCAAAGGGGCATTGGTTGACTTAACTGGTTTGATTTTTGTATGCTGCTGTGCTTGTTATTTTGTAACCAGTCACTTTGAAATATTTGCACCTACATGCACCAACCAAAGGGGCATTGGTTGAATAAACTGGTTTGATTTTTGTATGCTGCTGTACTTGTGATTGTTTAAAAAGTCGCTGTGAAATATTTGCACCTTCATGCACAAACCAAAGGGGGAATTGTTTGACCAACCTGGCTTCATATCTGCATATGGCTTGATTTGTTTTTATCATGCACTTTGAAAGTAATTTCACCTTGATGCAAGAAGAAAGGGGGATTGCTTTACAAAACACGCTTGAGTTTTGTATATTGCTGGATTGATGATTGTTTTATTATGCACTTTGGAAGTATTTGCACTTTTCCCTTTGCTTCATCAGCTACAGTTAGTATAGACTCTGTCATTAGGTACTTGCTGATATGGTTTGTTTTTATCCTTCATATTGTGTTATTTATGGTGTTGTTTGCACTTGTCTATTCATGTGCACCTTAAATCTTGTAATTGTTTACAATACAGAAAAGATTATTATTATTTTTTATTTTTTATTTTACAGTTTTATAGAGCGCGAACCAGACCCGTTAGGGTATCAGAGCGCTGTACAGGATTGAAGGGCGGGAATAAAACATAAGGATGGGAGGGGTCACATTTGGAGAGAAATGGATACAGGAGGAACACACAGTTTAAAGTCCAAGCTACATGAGGGAGAAACATTGAAGCATGCAGAGTAAAAATAAAAAGGTTTCCAATCCACGAGGTGCATCATAGCTGAGGGCGACGCTGCATTTGGGATAAAAAAATTAGAGCAGGTAGATATAAGGTACAAGAGGCAAGGTGATTGTAAAGAGTTCGCTAGATGAGGTATTTTCCCATTAAGAACATTTTGGTCTCCTTCTTAAAGTGTGCCAAGGACAGGAGTCTTCTAATGGAGGGTGGGAGAGAGTTCCAGATTCTTGGAGCGGCTCCAGAGAAGGCTCGATTGTAAGTTTGTTTTCTTCCGGAAGTGTGCTGGCTGCAACAGCAGGTTTTTGGCAGATCGGGAGTTTCTGGCCTGTCCGGATATCACGAGTTTTTGTGCAAGAAATGTCGGTGATTTCGGGTACAGAGCTTTGTGAGTTATGCAAGCCAGTTTAAATTGTGGTCTGGCCTCCAGGGGAAGCCAGTTCAGAGCTTTGAGGTGGGGAGAGATGTGGTCAAATTTTTTTGAGCCTGTTATGAGTCTGGCAGCGGTGTTGAGGCAGGCTTTCAGTGGGGCCAGAGAGTTCTTGGGTAGCCCTGCGAGAGTAGAGCATCCATATTCAAGTCTGGAGATGACAAAGGCCTGGGTTGCCATTTTAAGGTTGGATAAATATAGACAGACATCTGCATCAGTGTTCTGAATATCCAAGCAGTTTTCATCCTCAGCCTTGTTTGCCTGTCTGTTTTAGTCCTGTTTACTAACAAAGCCATGATGTTAGAAATTGAAATTGCTTCCACAGTTCATTTTAAATACTATAGAGTGTTTATTTTCATGCACAACCCCTGAGAGACGCAAGTGACATGCATATAATTCACACCAGTTTATTTCTCTTGGAGCTGGCAGGGCACAGAGTTAAATCTTGTGTACTACTTGTGTATATTGTCAGTCGAGTCTGTGACATTGCAGGTTTGGGGTTGTATTTCAAAGTTTAAAGTTATTTTCCATCAATGTCAATTATAATTCAGAACCTATTTAGTTGTTCCTTGTACTTCAGCGATGGGCAATTCCTGAGACGATAGGACCGCTCCTTGCTATTGTTCTGATTTCTGTCTCAGTTAAATAATCTGCTCTTGACAATAATGTTACAAATGGTGTAGCTTTTATGTTAAGAGTGTTTCTCACTTTCTTATTGGAACTTTAAGCACACGAATATAGAGGCATTTTATTAAATGTTGGAGGTTTCAATTCAAAATATACCAGATTTTATGGTGGTGTGGCAAAGTAGTAGGTGGTGGGTGGGGGGGCCACCTCCATGTACTTTGCAGGGGGCCCCCTCAGGTTTCATTATGCCACTGCTCAGCTCCAGCGACGGCATGTCCTCATTGGATTCCTGCTTCATTACAGAGTGGTGCTGAGATCTTCCAGTGGGCTCTCTTTTTCCTGCTTCACATCGGATGCCTTACTTCCTCTTTGTCCAAGTCAGGCAGTCCATTTCCAGTCTTCACTCGGCTAACTCGGCTAAGGAAACAAAATAAAGAACATTGAAGAATCGTGAGTAAAAGAAAAAATCTAGAGACGCTTGCTTCAATCAGCTCGAAGAAAAGCAGGTAATTTAATTTCATTAACATTTAAGTTACTCGATTACAGGTTTGCTTTGGTATTCCATTTTTTCGTGGAACGAGCCGAGCAAAAGTTTTATGATCTGCAAAGTCTTTTAGCCTTTAGCCTTGCGCGATCTCTTGTGGACATTGGACACAATTATTTTATAAAGAGCTCATTATCAATAAACTCTTTTAAGCACAAAGACTTCAGCACATTTCAAGATTTAAGAAACCTCAGCATTATTATATGGGACATCTGCTTTACTAAGAGGTGATAATACAACGCAGTGTGATTAGTGAATGCTAAAAGACAATCAACAGCATAGTGTGAATATTTATGTTCAATTTTATGTTTTATACAGCGCAACTACAAATAATAGAAAGCTTTAGCAATCAGCCCTGGTATATGTTGTGTTCTCAAAAATCCAAGATATAAAGAATTTATGATTAGTCATGTATGCAAACATTGTTTTCTTTTATTGATAATTGTTAAACACATTTTAGCAATCCCAATTTATAATCACTTGTTCCTATTTTCACAGTATAATAAGTACGATTTTGTAAACCAGTATCATAGATGAGGTTCTCCAAGAGGTTTCCATTGCACCCTGCAAGAGTTTGATGTTCTGAGGATCACAGCTTTATTTCTTCTATCTCTCTCGCTTCCAATTCCCCCTTCCCCTTGACGCCCGTCTCAACTCAATAGTTACAAAAATCATTGTAGCTAGGAGGAGTTTCAGATGAGTGGCTCTTGACACAGTGCAAGCCGCCGAAAGCAGGCACTGCTTCCTTTCTGCCACTTGAGTAGATTTTCAACTCGAGCAGCAGCTTTCTCAACGCGAATGTCCGGTTTCTCAACGTGAGCAGTCACAAGCATACGCGAGCACTTGCAATGAGAAATCAGACCGCCAGCATTGAGAAATGTCGCCCAGACGTTGATTTCCCTCCCTTACTAACTTGACGTTGATGAGTGCAAATGAGGAAAAATCTCGCTGAGAGGTGCATTTTCCTCGCTCGTGCTCGCCAACTTGATGTTGACGAGCGCTAGCGAGGAAAAAAACTCTGCTCCAATACGCAGAGTGGAGTTTTTGGGAACTTTGCGAACTCCGCATAAGGCAGAGTGTGGAAAACTCTGCAAACTCCACGAGTGGAATTCACTGCCTAGGCTTAGTATATTCTTCCTTTGCCCCTCCTGCCTACACAATTTAGGTCTTGCGGTATTCAATTTTATAACCTGATATGTTCCAATATTTTTCTGTTATTTGCTCTGTCACAGCTAGTGTAGGTTTTAATGTGTGAAATAGAACTGCTACATCATCTGGATATACTGCTAATGGTTTGCTACATCATCTTGATATGTTGCTAATGGTTTCATATTAGTGGAATTGTGTAGCAACATAAAATATTCTGTCAGCCATCTAATACATGGTTCTATATATGACAAGACGTGCATGCACCAAACAGCACACATACCTGATGCGAAGCATCGCTCACCTTTGCCCAAAATGAAATTACAAAAAGGATTGGGAAAAGTAAAGGTGACGTATCGCCCGACCCAAATGGCATCCCTGGGGCCATGTATAAAAAGGATCAGGAGTTTTGGAGCTGCCGCTTTCATACCTTTTTTTTTTATAAAACAACTGTTTATTAATTTTTTAAGGGTAGCATCAGTAGCAGTACACAGCTTATTCGCCTACAACCTTAGAGGCCGGCACCCAACAAACTCAAATATCAAAGGGCAAAGGCCCAAAAGACCAAGGGTTCATGTCATATCTCAAGCACAGGTTCATATGCAATCTCAAAGTGGACAGAGTCCCCCGCCCAAGAAGCTCTATGCCCAGCAATATCCACATATCGTAAGAACGAGAACAGGTAATTGCAGGGGTGCCAGTAAGCAATAGCATACAGAAAAGGCTCCAACCGCACCCATAGAGGGCCCCACTCCCTGTATGATGCATAGCTCTGGGAAGACATCCTGGTGTCCAAACCTTTCTTACTGCAACTTTAATTGCGCCTGAGTCCATGCCGCCCTAAGTTTAGCAGCGCACGAACAGAACAAGTAGCGCACCCCCCCCCCAGTAGGTGCCCACCCAAGTGAACAGTCCCCAGAGGAGTGCCCCACCACTCCCCTATCACATCCTTCAGCCCATGCCCACACAAATAGTGCACTGTGGCAGGGGCATTGTTCCATGGGAGTACAGTATAATTCGCCAGGAACACATAAGGCATTGAGTGGCTCCACAGCCATTAGGCTAACCATGTCAAAATGAAAACAGGCAGCAGGGCATTCCAGTTTTACCCTAGTATGGCGGTGTGCGAACCCTCCGGAACATTCCCTGAAACAAAGGGTGCCCATAGGATAATTAACCAACTGAGAAAAAATCAAGGTAAAAGAGGAGAAGGGGGAAGGGTACTGGGGTAGGGGGAGCGGGTTCGGCGGGGGGGGAAGGAGCATCAGCCATACTATCACTAGCCGATGGAGGCCGGGAGGTCCCAGCTTTGCAGAATCAGGTGTCCTCCCCTGCAAGGTGGGTGGCAGTAGCTGGCACACCCTATCTACTGTCTGTCAATCCCCAAAAGCCCCCTGGATCGGCAGGGCATACTACATCATAAAAGAGCCGCAGGGCCCGAAGTCGTGGTGGCTGCACTCAAGCATGTTCCAGCCGCCCCAGATGATCCACCAAAGGCTTCCAAAGTTTCCCAAATTGAGTATCACGGAGTTGGAGACGTGCCGTGAGCAGCTCCATCACCACCACATGCCACAAGCGGGTAAACCATACGTGTATGGAGGACGTTTCAGCTTTCTTCCAATATAGTGCCACCGTCTGTTTGGCAGCACACAGCATGTGGAGGCTAAGGTGCCGGTCGCGACCCGTCATAGCTCGTGTAGTCGCTGGTGTGAGGCCTAGAATAACTACCAGCGGATCCTCAGGCAGGGGGTACCCCAGAACCCGTTTGATATGGCTAAGGACCTCTTTCCAAAAGATAGCCAGGAGGGGGCATGTCCACCAAATGTGAATAAAGTCTCCCAGTGCCTGGGTACAGCGCCAGCATAGGGGAGATGTCTTAGGAAACATTTTCTGAAGTCTAACGGGGGTGTAGTACCATTGAGTCATCACCTTATAGGCTGACTCCTGCCTGGGGATGCTATGTAACATTTTAGGGATGTCTCTCCAAAGCCTTGCCCACTGAGGAGGGGTAACACCTGAGCCGGAAACATTCTGCCATCTCAGTTGGTATAGGTGGGGATCCGGGCGCTGTGCATGCTGTAGGACCCTGTAGATACGGGAGATCAGCCCCTTATATGTGCCGAATGTGCATGCTAGCTGTTCGAACGGGGTGAAGGGTCGTGTAGCCGCCTGGATCAAGGAGAAGCCCTGAATCCAGTGTCGAAGTTGAATGTACTGGAATTTGTCGTTCTCCTTTAGCCCAAATTCTTGCTGGCATAGAGCAAAGGATTTAAGACTACCGCCAGTGAAGAGGTTCCCGATCGTCCTACAACCAGTTTCTGTCCAGTTCGCAAAATAGGGCGGACGACACGCCGGGGGGAACTGCGGGTTGCGTGCAATTGGAGTGTGAGGGGAAGGGAAGGTGGTAAGTCCCCTGCGAACTGCCACCTTGTCCCAGATCTCAAGGACCGTCCTGGTGGGGACAGCCAGATAGGCGCTGCCATGACGCGCCTCCCGGGGCAGCCAGGCATGGTCCCACAGTGGGCAGCAGGTGACTGCCCGGTCCATATGGAACCACACCTTTTCGCTCTCCCACGCTCCCCATTCCAGTACATAGCGGAGATGTGACGCCCAGTAGTAGTCGAGAAGGTTCGGGCATGCATGTCCACCCCTGTCTCGGGGGAGCTTCAAGATTTTATTAGAGAAGCGCGACTTCTTCCCGCCCCAGATAAAGGTAACCAGTTCGCGTTGGAGCCCCTGAATCTGGTGTACCGGAATAGGTGTCGGCAGCGTTTGGAAGAGGTAGAGGATCTTCGGCAAAATCGACATTTTCACTGTGTTGAGTCTCCCAAGCCAGGAAAGTGGTAAGGCTTTCCATGTACGCAGGTCCATCAGGACTGAGAGCTTATACTCCTGCCAATTAGCCTGTGTCCAGGTGGCCAGATCTGGGGTCAGGTTGAGGCCCAGGTATCGCACCGACCGAGTCGCCTATTAATAGGGAACGCAGGCCTGGAGCGACAGAAGTTCCTCGTCCGGGATCGTAATGTTAAGGGCCCAAGATTTCACGTGATTGATTTTAAGCCCAGAAGCGCGTTCAAAATCCTGGAGCAGCAAGTGTATTGCCGGTAACGAGCGTAACGGGTCAGATAGAGTAAGAAGGAGGTCGTCCGCGAAGAGAGCGATCTTATGCTCCACCCCTCGAAGAGAAATACCACGGACGTCGGGGGACCGACGTATCATGATGGCAAGGGGTTCCTCCACAAGAGCGAACAGCAGGGGCGACAGGGGGCAGACCTGTCGGGTGCCCCTACAGATGGTAAAGGCCCTCGTGAGCAGGCCATTTACGCGTACTCTAGCCACCGGCGAGATATAGGGGGCCATGATGCGCGCCACCATCCTCGGGCCCAGACCCACCCTCCATAAAACCGCACGGAGAAACGACCAGTCCACCCGATCGAACGCTTTTTCCGCGTCAAGCGATAGCAAGCAGGCTGGTATTCCCCAATGTTTAGCTTTCCCGACTATGTGCGCTATTCAGCGCACATTGTCTGCCCCTTGACGGTGTTGGATAAACCCCACCTGGTCCGGCTCAATGAGATTGGGCATATGGACACTAAGCCTCTTAGCCAAAAGCTTAGTGTACAGCTTAAGATCCGTATTTAACAACGCAATGGGCCGATAAGAGGAGCAAAGAGTATGATCTTTCCCGGGTTTCGGGATGAGGGCTATTTCAGCCATCGCCATGTCCGGCGAGGGCCCAACCAGCTCATCGAACGAGTTAAAAAGACGAAGAAGATATGGTTGCAATTGCGGCCAAAAGGTGCGATAAAAGGATACCGGCAACCCATCCGGGCCTGGTGCTTTACTCAGCGGAAGATCGCACAGGGCGCCAGCTATTTCCGCCGAAGTGATGGATGCCTCGAGAAGCCCAGACTGGCGCTCACTCAACGATTCCCAATCACAGGCGCCCACGGTAGATGATATCAAATCCGACCTCGGCGGGTCGGCTGTATATAAGGTCGCATAAAAATCGTGAAACGCTTGGAGCTTAGCCGATTCCGTAGTAGCCCATGACTCGTCTGCCCTCTGCAGCTTCACAATGTGGGCCTTGGCTGCCCGTGTACGCAGGCGCCGTGCCAGTACAGTGCCCACCTTGTTGCCACCTGCATAGTAATGCTGCTGTAGCGACAGCAAGGCACGCTCCGCCTTGTTCGTCCTATGTGCTCAAAGCTGGCCTCTAAGGACCGCCAGGCGCCGTTTGTGCGCCGCCAACGGACACTCTTGGTCCATCTTCTCGAGCGTCTTGACCTCCCACGTGAGCTTGTTCTCATATAGCTGCGCCTCCCGAGCTCTCGCAGCAGCGATAGCTGTGAGGGTACCCCGTATGGTAGCCTTGAACGCGTCCCACAAGAGAGGAAGGGGGGTCCCCGGGAGATCATTTGCCTCAAAATAAGCCAGAATAGCTGTCTGAATTTCCTCCTTGTCCACCAGATCTCGAAGGACGTGGTCCGGAAACCGCCAGCTACAGGAACGTGGAGGTCCATTGCGGCGCTCTCGTAGACACAGTTCCACGTGGGCATGATCAGAGATGGAGATGTTAGAGTGTGCCGCCGTTATGGTATCTTTGAGCAGGGCATGTGAGACCAGCAGTAAGTCTATACGAGAGTAGGAGCGGTGCGCATGCGAATAATACATATAGTTTTGCAGGTCCGGGGAGTGGTAACGCCAGATATCCACCAGATTTAAAGCACCTAAGCAGCTCTTCACTGCCGCGGACATGGCCCCCACCCCATGAAAGGCTCCCCCACAGCGATCCAGTTCCGCATCCCACACCAAGTTGAAATCATCCCCAACTATGAGGTCCGTGTTCACCGGCTCAAGGTGTTCCCTGATCAGCCTGCGTAAAAAGGTATCTTGACCCTGATCGGGAGCATAGATGTTACATAAGGTGAGCGTGCAATGCCCTCTTCTGACCTCAACCCTCAAGAACCGACCTTCGCTGTCTCTAAGCACCTTAGTAGCCCCTGGGGTGATCCCCGCCCTGCAGAGAATAGCTACCCCCGCCGTCTTAGTGGTCGCCGAAGCCCAGAACTGCCGAGGAAAGCGAGGGTGAGCCATGCGAGCTACATCAGCTCTTAGGAGGTGGGTCTCCTGGAGGAGAATTATGTCAGGGTTCTGGAGCAGCAGATACCGCCATATTTGGCGGCGCTTGTTGGGCGAGTTGAGTCCTTTCACGTTAAGGAAGAGGATCTTCCAGCAAGGTTCAGTAGTCATAATCCCAGGTCCACTAGCAAGGCTATTTCCTCACCTACCATCCACGCGCTAGCATGCCCCCCCCGCCAAGAGGGTACCAAAAATTAGGGAAGAAGGGGGGAGGGAAGGACCAAGTGAAACAACACAGACTCATAAACGTTGCCTTCCTCACGGAGACCTGGATGAACGCCTCTTCAGCTCCCGACATCGCCATCGCCATCCCAGAGGGCTACAAGATCGTCCGGAGGGACCGCAACGCCAACCAGATGGGAGGAGGCATCGCCATCATCCACAGGAACACCATCCGTCTCACGACCAGCACCGACGACACCCTGACCAGCGCCGAACACCTGCATTTCCAGATCCACACCAACCCGAACACCACCCTCAGAGGCACCCTGATCTACCGACCCCCGGGACCACGCACCCCATTCAGCAAAGACATCGCCGACTTCGTCAGCCCGCATGCCCTCCCCTCCGCTGACTACATCCTCCTGGGAGACCTCAACTTCCATCTGGAGAACAACAACGACCGCAACACCAGCACCCTGCTCGACAACCTCGCCAATCTTGGACTCAAGCAGCTGGTGTCCACCCCCACCCACCTCGCCGGACACACACTCGACGCAGTCTTCTCCTCCAGCACAGACATCAACTTCAGCCACGCCACAGAGCTTCAATGGACGGACCACAGCTGCGTCCACTTCACCTTCAAGAGAACGACGACCCACCACCACCAGCAACAGGCCGCCCGCAGAAGCTGGAACAAGATCACAGCAGACCAGCTCGCCACCTCCCTGAGCCAGCACCCTCCTGCCAGCTCAGCGAACCCCAGCCAGGCCGCCGACAACCTCACGAAGTGGATCAGCAACTGCGCGGACGAGCTCGCCCCGCTGAGGACCCCGCCCAGCAGACCCGGCAGCAAGAAAGCCCCGTGGTTCACCGACGAACTCAAGAGCTCCAAGAAGAACTGCTGAGCCCTCGAGAAAGTCTGGAGAAGGGAACCTACACCGGACAACAGGACCACCCGCAAGCGGGCCACTCGGAAGCACCACCAGCTGATCTGCGCCGCCAAGAAAACTGCATTCAAGGACCGGCTGGACAACAACGCACACAACAGCAAGGAACTCTTCAACATCGTGAAAGAGCTATCCAACCCCAGCGCAGGAAACAACGACATCACCCCATCGCAAGACCTCTGCAACTCCCTCGCTTCATACTTCCACAACAAGATCGCGGACATACACAACAGCTTCAACAACTAACCAACGCACACCATGACCGAACAACCACCCCCCACCACCACCCTCCACGCCTGGACCCCGATCAGCACCGAAGACACCATTCGCACGATGAACTCCATCCACTCCGGATCACCAACCGACCCCTGCCCTCACCACATCTTCAACAAGGCCGACGCTGTCATCGCACCCCACCTGCGAGACATCATCAACACATCCTTCGACACCGCCACCTTCCCTGAGAGCTGGAAGCACGCCGAACTCAGCGCTCTACTCAAAAAACCAACAGCAGACCCCACCGAACTCAAGAACTACCGCCCCATCTCGCTCCTCCCGTTTCCAGCCAAAGTCATCGAGAAGACCGTCAACAAGCAAATGGCCGCCTTCCTCGAGACGAATGGATCCCTCGACCCCTCACAGTCCGGCTTCCGAGCCAATCACAGCACCGAGACCGCCCTCATCGCCGCCACCGATGACATCCGAGCCCTGATGGACAACGGAGAAACAGCGGCCCTCATCCTCCTAGACCTCTCCGCGGCATTCGACACTGTCTGCCACCGCACCCTAGTACAGCGCCTCAGCAACATCGGAATCCAGGACAAGGCGCTGGAATGGATCATCTCCTTCCTCGACGGAAGAACTCAGAGAGTCCGCCTACCACCGTACAAGTCAGAGGCCTCCGAAGTCATCTGCGGCGTCCCTCAAGGATCCTCTCTGAGCCCCACCCTCTTCAACGTCTACATGAGCCCCCTCGCGGCCATCGCACGCCAACACAACCTTAGCATAATCTCCTACGCCGACGACACCCAGCTGATCCTCTCCCTGACCAACGACCCCGCCACCGCCAGAGCCAACCTACACGAAGGGATGAAAGAGGTAGCCGAGTGGATGACGACCAGCCGCCTGAAACTGAACTCTGACAAGACGGAGGTCCTCATCCTGGGCTCTTCACCCTCCGCCTGGGACGACTCCTGGTGGCCTCCCGCCCTGGGCACCGCACCCAAACCGACAGACCATGCACGCAACCTGGGCTTCATCCTGGACTCCTCCCTCTCCATGACCAGGCAAGTCAACAACGTCTCCTCGGCGTGCTTCAACATCCTACGCATGCTACGGCAGATCTTCTGGTGGATCCCCACCGAGACCAGGAAGACCGTCACCCAGGCCCTCGTCACCAGCCGACTGGACTACGGCAACGCCCTCTACGCCGGTACCACCGCCAAGCTCCAGAAGAGACTCCAGCGGATCCAGAACGCCTCAGCCAGACTCATCCTCGACATCCCACGAACCAGCCACATCTCCGGACATCTGAGAGACCTTCACTGGCTCCCCGTCAACAAAAGAATCACCTTCCGCCTCCTCACCCACGCACACAAAGCCCTACACGACCAAGGCCCGAGCTACCTCAACAGCCGGATCAACTTCTACGCTCCCAAACGCCACCTCCGATCAGCCAACCACGCCCTCGCCGCCGTCCCCCGCATCCGAAGAGCGACTACAGGAGGAAGGTCCTTCTCCTACCTGGCCGCCAAGACCTGGAACTCCCTCCCGGCCGACCTGCGCCTGACCCAAGACCACCTCTCCTTCAGGAAGAAGCTGAAGACCTGGCTGTTCGAGCAGTAGCGGCACCCCCCTCCCCCAGCGCCTTGAGACCCTACGGGTATGTAGCGCGCTCTATAAGTGTCACTGATTGACTGATTGATTGATAAACGGCCAACATGGCCAACATAACCTATTCCAGTCTAGGGAGTAGCCAGGCACCACGGCACAAGCTGTCCCAGAGATGTCACTCTCCCATGGATAGGCGTGGGGGTTCGTCATCGCCCGACCATGAGACCAAATCGCCAAGAGCCCGCTCCGGGCCACCGCCTCCACTGTAGAGTTGTTACACCAAGAACAGGCAAAGGCGCGCCTTCCGATTAGGCGCCGAGTGCATGATAGCTGAAGCCACCGAAGTGATCGCCGGCTAGTCAGGCTGAAAGCCCGCCCAACTCGAGAACTGTCGCCAAGATGGGTTGTCCTCTCCATGGGGCCTCATTTGACGGAAGACGCCTGCGAGCCCGACAGCGACGGGCCACCTTCCAGGGATTTGATGTGTTGGATGATATCCTGCTTGTCTCGTGATGTCCTGCTGCCATCAGGGGAGGAAGGGCATCGGGGCCGGCGTACCGTGGACCATTGCGGCTTCAGCGGAACTCTATGAGCGGTAGGTCGCCGTGCGGGACTGACCGGCGGGGAATCCGGAATTTGGAGCAACTGGGCCGCCTCTCGATAGGAGCGTAGCACTCGGCGCTTGGATTTCCACTGGAACATGAGGGCGAAGGGATGACCCCACTGGTAGCGGATGTTGAGATCTCGTAGCTTGTCAGTGATGGGTCGGAAGTCTCTTTGGCGTCGGAGAGTCATGGGGGCCAAGTCTTGGAACAGCTGGACAGGTTTGCCTTTATAGAGTATTTCGGGTTTATCTCTAGCCGCTTTGAGGATCGCTTCTTTCTCGACAAAGAAGTGGACCCGTGTCAGAATGTCAGGGATAAGTCCAGGCCTCCCAGGTGGTCCCGAGACCCTGTGCGCTCGATCCAGAGCCGGCGGTGAGGCATCATCGTCCCCGCGGATATCATGGAGCAGGTCCGCCACAAATGTCATTATATCTGTACCTTCCGCCCCAATTGGAACACCCCTGATGCGGATGTTGTTCCGACGTCCCCTATTTTCCAAGTCCTCCTGCTTGATCTGAAGCTCAACATGCTGTTCCTCCAAGGTCGCCAGTCGCTGCCATAGGTGTTCCTGATCCTCCGTGCGGGCATCCAGGGTCTTTTCCAGGTCTTCCACTCGACCTCCTAGTTCCCCCACGTCTCTCCGGAGGTCCTTGACACATGCCTGAACTTTAGTACAAAGTGACCCAATTTCCGTCTTGAGCTCCTGCATGAACAGCGCCATGAAGGACTGAGTGACCGGTTCAGCGGCAGCACTCGCTTCCGGGGGTGGCGCCTGACTTGCCCCATAGGTCGATAACTGAAGCATCCTTGGAGGCCGCCGGGGGCTCCTTCCCTGCCTTCGTGCGGGTCATGCTTCAAACGTGTCAGTGCTGATCCCCTCTTGAAGGCCCAGGCATCCCCTGAGGGCAGGCTCGCCTCCGGGCAGTCACAGCAGGTCGTATGTGGCCCCAACAGAGAACCAGAAGCCCAAGGCCAGCAAACGCACGCCCTCATGGGCCTCCCCACTGACCACTGCCTCGCTCTCCCCAGTCAGCGGAGTCTCCGCAGCGCCCCGTGTCAGACTTGTTACAGCACCGCAAAGCTCACGGAGTTCCCCAGCTCTCGAGCCAACCAAGCTAAGAGCGCCACATAGTCATGCGCCCTCTCGCGGGTGTCCACCACACCACAGGGCAGGCCCCCGCCCAGGCAAGACACGGCCAGTAGTCGAGAGAGCTGCAGACGACCCCCAGGGGTGACCCCCTGTGCTGAAGATGGCGTCCTCGTTTAACACTGCCCCCAGCTCTCCACGGGCTCCAGCCAAGCTCAAACCGGTCACTGGGGGTGATGCCTGCGAAGCAGAGGCAATTGGACGCGACCCAGGGCCCCAGAGCCCCCAACGATAACCAGCGAACCCTCAAAGAGTGTCACAAGAGATGGTAGGCACTAACCTTAAGCCGGCTACAGCAGGAGCGATGAAGGACGGGAGTAACTCCTTCCCCTATCTGTGTGTTCCCCCCAGAGAAAATAAGTATAAAGCGCTCCTGCGCGTGTGAGTGTGAGCCTTCAACAGCTCTCCAAGGTAATGTGCCCAAGCAGGTAGTAAGCGCTTCGGCGCTTGGATAATTCTTCCGCGTTGTCCGCGGTATGGAGGCAACGTGGAGGTCGCCCCAGGGATACTTAAACTCGCGCTACTATGCGCGTTCACCAGGAAGGTCAGGACCTGAGGGTTAGGGTCGGCTGCAATGGGGCTCCGTACCTGTGTACAGTGCCGAGGGACCGCAGTACGGACGGCAGCCCGAGGGAAGGTCTAAGGCGCTCACTTGAGGAGACGTGTGAGCGCAACGTAGCGGTGTCACAGAAACCCGCGTCTATCTGGGGAACCTTTGGGTTTTCATAGACATGGACTCCGGGAAGGTGCCGCTTACTCTGCAAGATTCTGAGGTCGTGTTGGCTTAATCAGGAGACGCTGAAAACATCACGGGCTTGTCGGGATTTCTACGAGGTCATCCTCTCAGTCAGTGGCAGGCATTCTGGGAGATGTAGTACAGCATTCACTCCTCCCAAACTTCTAGTCTTACCTACGCGCTGTGACAGAACCCCCTCTTAACAACCGCCGCCTCGGCGGTCCACCCGGTTTCGTGGGAAAACACCTGTGGAATCGTCTTAGGAGGTGCGGACAATGTAGGTGTGTTACAGGTTCCCAGGATCTTTCTTCCGGCCTTAACCCTTCCAATCAATGAGATACTGCAACCTCCCTCTAACCCGTCTGGAATCCAGTATGGTGTGTACCCCATACTCTTCGTTCCCATCTATTTCTACAGGTGTGGGTGTTACTAGCTGTCTCGTGCCACTGCGATAAGGTCGTAGGAGGGAGACGTGAAAGACTGGATGTATGTGCCACTTAGCGGGGATCTGTAGTCTCATAGCTACTGGATTGACTATACCCACTATGTAATACGGCCCCACATACTTAGGTTGTAATTGAGTATTCCCCTTGAGACGTAAATGTTTCGTGCTCAGCCATACTTTATCCCCTACTTGATAGGAAGGGGATGGAACTCTCCTTTAATCTGCATTACTCTTGTCTCGAACTTGAGCGAGTTCCAGGTGCCGCTTGGCCTCGGCTAACACGAGTGTCAGGTTGGCATGGTGTTCCTGTATGGTAGGAAGGGCTGACGTTCCTGGTTCTTCGAAAGGTAACATGTTAGGGTGGAACCCATGTAAGCAGAAGAAGGGGGATGTACCTAATGAGGAGTGGTTGGTGTTATTATATGTAAATTCTGCAGTCCATAACAAGGTTCTCCATTCTTCATGGTATTGCAGGGTGAAACATCAGAGGTACTGTTCTAAGGTTTGATTCAACCTCTCAGTTTTACCATCTGTTTGAGGATGATAGCTTGTGGACAATTTGGCATTGATCTTTAGAATGTTACATAATGCCTTCCAGAACCTAGAGGTGAATTGGGTTCTTCTGTCGGTGATTAGGACTGCTGGAATTCCGTGTAAGCGGACTATGTTCTGAAGAAAAATGGCAGCTAACGCTCCAGCCGTGGGTAGCTTGGTGAGGGCTATAAAGTGTCCCATCTTAGTTAAGTGATCGATGACCACTAAAATGGTGTTATAGCCTAGACTGGGCGGCATGGCAACAATAAAATCCATGGACACCGCATGCCATGGTGCAGGAGGTATGGGTATGGGTCGTAATAGCCCTTGGGGTATTTGATGGACTGCCTTCGCTTGTGTACAAACGGCGCATTCAGCTACGTAATGTTGCGAGTCTGTAGACATCGTTTCCCACCAGAAGTATCTAGACAAGTGTTGAATGGTTTTATCTTTTTCCAGGTGTCCTCCTAAGAGGGTGTCATGTACCCACTGTAAGGCCTGGATTTGAAGGAACTTCTCTGGTACATATAGTCTGTTATCAACATACAGCAGTTGGTCTATGATAACGAGATGTTCGGGGTCTTGATCAATCCAAGCTTTCTTGTCCATCCTCTCTATTCCTTGTCTCACAGCTTGTAGAAAGGCTGCTGTAGAAGAGGTGGCCAAGATTTCTGTCTGGAAGGTGGCCTTATGTAGAATACACGGTGGTTCGTCGAGGTGCTGTTTTTCTGTCTCAGGGGAAATTCGAGATAATGCATCTGCTTTTCCATTCTGTGGCCCTGGTCTATATTTGAGCACGAAATCGAAATCAGCGAAGAATAAGGACCAACGAAGTTGGCGAGGGGTCAAGGCTCGAGCGCTTTTCAGAAAAAGTAGATTACGATGGTCGGTGTAGATTTCGACCATGTGTCGAGCCCCCATTAAATGGTGTCTCCACTCTTCGCAGGCCCTTTTTATGGCCAATAACTCGTTGTCAGTTATACTGTAGTTCACTTCACTGGGTGTCAGTTTCTTCGAAAAGAAGGCCACAGGATGGAGCTGTCCTGTTTCGGGATGTCGCTGAGAAAGGATACCTCCTACTGCGTAATATGATGCGTCCGTTTCAATCACGAACGGTTGACTTACATCCGGATGTCTTAAAACAGGGGCTGTCGTGAAGCATGATTTCAGGGTTTGGAATGCTCGTTCAGCCTCACCTGTCCACTGAAAGACAGCTCCTTTTCGCAACAGGAGAGTTAATGGTTGAATGATCCTGCAGAATTCTCGTATGAGTCGCCCGTAAAAATTGGCGAAGCCTAGGAAGCTTTGTAGTGATTTAACGCTGGAAGCTGAGGTCCACTGCAGAATAGCTTGAATTTTCTTCTGATCCATGCACAACCCCTCAGTCAGGACTGATGATATATCCCAGAAATTCTACGGTAGAGGCGTGGAACAAACATTTCTCAAGTTTGGCGTATAACGCATGTCGCTGGAGTCGTTCTAATACTTCTGCCACATGGATTTTATGTTCTTCCATAGACTTCGAATACACCAATATATCGTCTATGTATACTATACAAGACACATCCAAGAGACCTCTCAACACATCATCCATGAAGTATTGGAAGGCTGCAGGGGCGTTGCAAAGGCCAAAGGGCATCACCATGTATTCGTAGAGCCCAAATTTTGTCCGAAAGGCTGTCTTCCATTCGTCTCCACGTCTTACTTGCACCAGGTGGTAGGCACCCCGAAGATCTAATTTGGAGAACACAGTAGCTCCCTTTAATTGGTCCAGTAGTACGGGGATTAATGGCAGAGGGTATCGGTTCTTCTTTGGCATGCGATTCAGAGCCCTATAATCGATGCATGCCCTCAATCCCCCTTCGCGTTTTGGTATAAAAAACAGGGGAGAAGAGACGGGAGAAGTAGATGGACGTACGAACCCCAGCACTAGCAATTTCTCTAGGTATTGTTGTAGATGTGTAGTCTCGGCCTCTGTAAGCGCATATATGCGGCTGCAAGGTATACTAGCTCCGGGTTCCAAGTCGATGACGCAATCATATTCCCTGTGGGGTGGTAGTCTGCTGGCCTCTTTCTCGCTGAAAACATCTTGGTATCTGTGATAGTCTGCCGGAAGCTCCGAGAGCAGATCCGCTTCTTGAGTGCTACATCCATACGCCAGTAGCACTGCAGGATTTTCAGGGATAGTAGTAGAATGGATGCGGGTATAGGTGCAGTGTTCAGCGCAAAAGGAGGAGTTTAGGGTTACCGTTCTGGCAGCCCATCTCACAAAGGGATTGTGTAATGTGAGCCATGGCAGTCCCAAAATCAATTTAAAATGAGGGGCATCTATTAGATCAAACCGTAAGACCTCATAATGCTCTGCTCCAATTTGCATCACTAGTTGTTGCGTAAGCAAACTCACCGGACCGGATGATAGATCGGTCCCATCCACTGCCTTCACTGGTTCTGGAATATCCTTCTTTATGCAGGGGACTATGTTAGAATGGGGAACCTCTGGTTGGCACAGGTAGGTACTTGTGACAAGCAGCGGCCTCTTCTTCTTCAGGGCGAGAGAATTACCCCTTCAGAACAACCCTTGCTCACCCTATAGGTAGTGTGGCGCGAGCAGTCAGGGCTAAACTTCAGAGCGCTAGTCAGTTAAGCATTTATGATCACACACAGTAAACCACAACGATCCCCCACAAATGGACACCAGGCGTAAGTTGTATCAAAAATACGGATGCTTTATATAAAAGATTCTTTGTTACGCAGGCATGTACAAGACCATGAATAACTCTTGCGAAATGGAGGCCACAAGATGACGATCAGGCTCTGTTCTCTTCTTTGGGAAAGTAGTCTCTTACGAGCGCACCGTAGTGCGTGGTCGTGTTGGTCCAGTCAAGGTGATGCGCAGGGCGCCCTGGGTACAGTGATACGGGGAAATCAGAACGTTGCGAACCCCGAGTCCGGTAGGGAATTCACTGTACCTGGGAGCGTGCGGGGACTGGACGGGTCTTCTGGGAGAGGTGCAGGTCCTGCACCTCACGGGTCTCCGGATCAAGAATTCAGCGGGCGGCTCTCGGTAGACAGGCGCGGCCCACGGCCTCCGACACGGACTGTGCGGGAGGTCACTTCAGAGGGCGGCACGGTCAGACTCAGGCTAGGAGGTGAAGCGGGGCGGCCGGATACGCTACGACGTACGGGCGGCCGTCCGAGGCTTGATTTCACTTCCCAATTAGAAATCCGGCGGGAGGGCGAGAGGGCACCAGGCACGCTCCAGTGGCAGGCAGGTAACAGGGAAGCGGGGCGGCCCGACTCGATGGGTCCAGAGCAACTCAGGTAGAGCGGGGCTCTCGGCGAGGGGAGGCGGCCAGGCTTCTGGGTGTCACGGCCCTAGGAGGGATGGCAAGGTGTGCAGCGCACTCTGGCGGGAGAAAGCACGCGGCTCGAGTTCTCAGACGAGCGGAGACACGGTGAACCCACTGGTCCTGGGGTTCAGTTCAGGGGGCAAGCTCTTCTTCCAAGCCCTTGGAGATAGTTGAAGGACAAAGTGCAAAGGTCTCTTTCAGTCTTTTTCCTCTCCTTCCTCAGCAAGGCACCTACTGCAGGCCAATCCCCCAGGTCAGGGAAAGTTCTCCTCCTCCAGCTTTTTCCAGGTCCTTCTAGTCGGGCAGAGTTCCTTCGTGGTTCAATCTGGATCTGATTTCTTAGGAGCCAGGCTCCTACTTTTATACAGTGATTCTTTTGTTCTTTAGCGCCAGGGGGCCTGGGCCTGGCTCAGTCCAGTTTTGGAGCACTCGGTTGTGGTGACTCGGCTTGTTCCTTTCAGCAGCAGGGCAGAGACATCAGCCGCTCCACAGGGGGCGGAGCCGGCTTTGTGATAGTAGAGCACAGGTCTATTCAAGAGTCAAGGTGTACTCCTCCCACCCATCCTGGTGTAATCTCGCTACCCACCACCTGGCAGCCAACCTGTCTCCTGGGATCCCCCAGCCCTGCTCCTGTACTGTTGCTAGGCAGAACATACCCCCACAGCAGAGGCGGACTGAGATGGTCAGGCACGCAAAGGCTAACTTTCTGAAAGTAGCATTTGCAAACCCAGGATATTAAAATAACCTTTACTAAAAGATGTATTTTATTACCCCGAGTTCAGGCATACTAAACATGACTTTCTACCATGCTCTCTGAGTCCACTGGGGTCACAGCGTGTAGCGATCCCAGCAGCCCATTCTGGCCTATGGAGAGCAGGTAGCCTTCAATAGTGAAGAACGAAAATGGTTGTAATTCACTATTAAGACATGCCACACACATCAGGGCATGTCCTACCTTATGCCTACAATGCACCCTGCGCTTGGGCCTACCAGAGGGGTGACTAACATGTAGTTAAGGGAAGGTTTAGGGACTGGCAAGTGGGGACACTTGCTCAGTCAGCGCGACGGTACCAGACCGCGCGCACGTTCTGCCGTGGCAGATCCTAGACACATTTTACCCCGCTGCTTCGGTTGGTGGCACAATCAGTGCTGCAAGCCCACTAGCAGCATTTGGATATACAAGCCCTTGGCACCCCTGGTGCACTCTACTAGGGACTGACAGTAAACCAAATATGCCAAACGTGGAAGTCAATTCACATAATACATTTTACCATAGGGAGCACTTGCACTGTGGCACTGGATGGCAGTGGCACAGTGCCCTGAGCAGCTAACACCAACACAAAAACACATTGAGGCACAGACAAAAATGGAAGGGTGACCCACGCCAATGGTGCCAGGTCTAACATGTGTCCCCTCCAGCTGAAAAGTGGGGAGAACTACCCTACCCCAGGGAGTTCTTCATCACTAAGGCGGAAAAACCTGGACAGACCGTCAGCATTGGCGTGATCTGTGCCAGGGCGATGCTCCACCGTAAAGTCCATACCCTGTAGGGAGATGGACCACCTCAACAGTTTTGGGTTCTCACCCCTCATTTGAATCCACCATCTGAGGGGCCTGTGGTCGGTCTGAACCCGGAAGTGAGACCCAAACAAGTAGGGTCTTAGCTTCTTCAGCGCCCAGACCACAGCAAATGCTTCTCGTTCTATCGCACTCCACCCTTGTTCCCGGGGAAGTAGCCTCCTGCTAATAAAGGCTACTGGTTGGTCAAAGCCCTCCTCAGTGATCTGTGAGAGAACAGCCCCTACACCATGCTCTGATGCATCCGTCTGCACCAGGAACTCTTTGGAGAAGTCAGGAGCCAAGAGCACGGGCGCCGTGCACATGGCAGTTTTCAGGGTGTCAAAGGCTTTCTGACAGGTGTCAGTCCATATCACTTTTCTGGGCTGCTTCTTCGAAGTCAGCTCGGTCAAGGGGGCAACGATGCTGCCATACCCCTTGACAAACCTCCTGTAGTACCCTGTGAGTCCTAAAAAGGCCCTCACCTCCGTCTGGGTCTGTGGGGGCTCCCAAGCCAGGATGGTTTCAACTTTGGGTTGGAGGGGCGCCACCTGGCCGCTCCCCACTTGGTGTCCCAAGTACACCACTGAGCCCTGCCCGATCTGACACTTGCTTGCCTTGATCGTGAGGCCTGCCTTGCGCAGCGCCATCAACACTTCCCAGAGATGTTGCAGGTGTTCTTTCCATGTGCCGCTGAACACTGCGATGTCATCCAGGTATGCGGCGCTGAACTCGGTCAGCCCAGCCAACACCTGGTTGACCAACCTCTGGAAGGTGGCAGGGGCATTCTTCATCCCAAAGGGCATTACCCGGAACAGGTAATGCCCATCTGGTGTAGAGAATGCGGACCTCTCTTTGGCCCCATCAGTTAAGGCGATCTGCCAGTACCCAGACGTTAAATCAAACGTGCTGAGGTACCGTGCAGCCCCTAACCGATCGATGAGCTCATCAGCTCTGGGGATGGGGTGCGCGTCAGTCTTCGTGACTGAGTTGAGTCCTCGGTAGTCCACACAGAACCGGAGTTCGGGCGTGGCACCCGGCGCTGCAGCCTTTGGGACCAAGACCACTGGGCTGGCCCAAGGACTGCTGGAGGACTCAACCACCCCTAGAGCAAGCATCTTTGAGACCTCCTCTTTGATGCAGGCTCTGACCCTGTCAGTTACCCAGTAGGCTTTGTGCTTCACAGGTAAGCTGTCTCCTGTATCCACATCATGGACGCACCAATTTGTGATACCAGGAACCAGGGAGAACAGGTCAGGAAACTGCCCCAGCAGCTGGCGGCAGTCACCCTGTTGCTCAGGGGTCAGGGTGGGTGAGAGGTTAACTCCATCCACTGACCCGTCTCGCTCTGAGGCCACCAAGAGGTCAGGAAGAGGCTCGGACTCCTCTTCCGTCCCATCATCGGTGGCCAAGAGCATGCCCACTTCGGACCTCTCCAAGTGGGGCTTCAGTCGATTGACATGTAGGACCCTTAAGGGGTTCCTAGGAGACCGCAAGTTCACCAAGTAGGTGACAGAACTCTTGCGCTCCACAATCTCAAAGGGTCCGGTCCACTTGTCCTGGAGTGCACAAGGCTCCACAGGGGCCAGGACCCACACTTTTTGACCAGGTTGAAGCTCAACCAGAGTGGCATTCTGGTCGTACCACCGCTTCATTTCCTCCTGGCTGGCTTCTAGGTTTTCCTCAGCAAGTTGCCTGAAACGCCTAGTCTGGTTCTGGAAAGCCAGCATGTAACTATATACATTCTGGGGAGGTTTCCTGGGAGATTGCTCCCAGCCTTCCTTGACCAGACTAAGAGGTCCTCGTATGGGGTGGCCGTACAAAAGCTCAAAGGGACTGAACCCTAGAGACTTTTGTGGCACCTCGCGGTACGCAAAGAGAAGGCATGGTAAGAGGACGTCCCACTTACGCCTCATGGGTTCCTCGAGACCCATAATCATGCCCTTCAGGGTTCGGTTGAAGCGCTCAACCAACCCGTTTCCTTGGGGATGGTAAGGAGTGGTGAACTTGTAGGTTACACCACACTCTTGCCAAAGGGACTTCATATATTTCGATATGAATTGGTCCCCCTGTCAGACACCACCTCTAGAGGGAATCCTACTCGTGAGAAAATTCCCATCAGTGCCCTTCCCACCACGGGGGCCGTCACTGTCCTCAGAGGGATGGCTTCAGGGTACCGGGTGGCATGGTCCACCAAGACCAGGATAAACCTGTTGCCCATGGCTGCCCATGGCTGCCTTGGGGTCCAGTGGCCCCACAATGTCAATCCCCACTCGCTGGAATGGGGTACTGACCACAGGGAAAGGTTGGAGTGGAGCTCTCAGCTTCCTTCCACTCTTGCCACTTGCCTGGCAAGTCTGGCATGTCCTGCAGTGAGTGTCAGAACTCCTGCGCATTTGGGGCCAATAAAAGTGGGTGACAAGCCTTTCAAAGGTCTTGTCCTGCCCCAAATGTCCGGCTAACGGTACGTCATGAGCCAGCCCCAGTAGGAAGGCTCTGAACTTCTGGGGTACCACCAGCACACGGGCTGACCCAGGTTCAGCAACCTTAGGCTCTGAGTATAGGAGGTCGTTCTCCCAGTAGATCAAGTGAGTTCCGGACTGATCACCATTGGCCTGGGCTGCAGCCTGCTGCCGCATACCCTCTAGAGAGGGGCACTCTTTCTGCTCCCTGCAGAATTCCTCCCTGGTGGGGCCTGCCAATGGGTCAGCTCAGGCAGGTCCCCCAGTTCGGCTATCTGTTCCCCGGTAGGCTCCAGGGCATCCCCCTCAAGGTCTGCTTCCTCCTGGGCCGTGGGAACTTCAGGAGCCGGTCTCCCGTGCCTCCCTCGCCCTCTCTCTAAGGCCGGTTCCTGGGCCTCTCACTCAGGCTCCAGGGTTCCTTCAACACCCCTACTGGCTGCCATTGACCGGGTGGTCACACACGCCCAATCAGGTAAGCCCACCATCCGCAGGTGAGTTGTCTTCTCCACCTTTTCCCAAGGGGAGCTCTCAAAATCGTTACCTAGGAGACAATCAACAGGCATGGCCTCTCTCACAGCCACTTGCAGAGTACCAGAGACCCCCCCCCACTCAAATGGAACCTGAGCCATTGGACACTGACTCTCTGTGTTGTCGGCGTTGACAACACGGCAGAATGCGTTTGGGACAACCTGCTCTTGAGACACCAGGTGTTGCTTGACAGCAGTCACACTGGCTCCTGTATCTCTAAGAGCCCCCACCCTCTTGCCATTTATGGTCACCCACTGCCCATACTTTTGAGTATTGGGGGGCAGTTGGGCCTCAGCGACCATCTCACTGTCTCCTAATGAGACTAGGGTCATCTGTACGGGATCCCCCGCCCCTTGGACATCTACCTCCCTCCCCAAGGCTACACTATTCACCTGCTTGGGGGGTGGAGCACCAGAGGGTGCTGGTTTACCATACATGGGGCACTTGGGATCCATGGAAATGTGCCCCAGGTTGTTACACTTGTAACATCTGAGGGGCCCTCTTTGAACAGGGCTACCTGTCGGGGCCCCGGTCTGCTTCAAGGGTGGGGGTGGCTGAGAACCTTTCCCTTGGTTCCCTTGTGAATTACTTTGGGGCCCTCTGTAGAACTCCCTCTGTTTACCCTTGTTCCCCCCACTCTTCTGCTGGGGACCCTGAACTCCTTTGGCGGGTCCTCCCACGGGACCCTTGTGGACCCTGGTGCTGATCCAGCGGTCCGCCTCCTCAGCAAGCTTCCTAGGGTTAGTCAGCTTGCTATCGATCAGGTGCTGGCGTAGCTCAGGAAAACAATTATCCGACAAGTGCTCCCATGCAATTAAATCAAACAGCCCTTGGTAATCATTCACTTTGCTACCCTTCACCCAACCATCCAGCGCTCTGCAAAAAAAGGTCACATATTCTACATAAGTGCTACCAGGTTTCTTGGTGCAATCCCTAAATCTCTGTCTGTACAATTCAGGAGTTAACCCATACCTTGTCATAAGAGCCTCCTTCATGTGTGGATAGGATGTCTTGACCTCCGAGGGGAGATCCAGCAGTGTGTCCCGCCCTTCACTCAGGAACCTTCCCCACAACCCCGCTCCCCAATCTTTCTCAGGGACCCGGTAGGAGGACATGGCTTCTTCATAGGCCCTGAACCACTGCCCAATATCATCCTGCTTATAATATTCTTTGACTACATCTTTAGGAATGTGCACCCTTGACTCTGTTGAATTGCTGCCACCAGAGGGTGAGTTGTCTAAACTCCTGGCCTTGAGATCCAACTCCCTCATTTTTACCTCATGCTCCATGGCCAGTCTTTGCCTTTCCATCTCCATTTGCAGTTTAGCCATCTCCACCTCATGTGCTCGTGCAGCACTCCTGTCGGCCATCTCCTCTGGCGACAGGCCTCTGCTAGGCTCACAAACACCTTCGGGGGTATCACCTCCCGTGTATTCTCTGGGAACTTTGATTCGTGCCAGGCTCTCAGCGCTTTCACGTACTGATCCTTGGTGCCAAGTCCACTTTGCTTAATTCTGTACTTGGAGAGATATCCTTTCAGGACATCATTTGTGCACTTCCTCAGTGCCTCTGGCTCCCAATCGATGTCATCCACTCCAGAGAATACAGAGGACGCTCCGCCTCCACTGACTGAGCTAGACATGGTTTCTTAAAGTGGAGGTTCTTCTTTAGCAACAACTGTCAATCAATCTGTGGCTGCGTTATAGGTCTGCTCTACGTGGTGATCAATAATTCACTGTATGTAAATCATAAATGCAAATTCGAAATCCCACCGCTACCACCAATGTTAGAATGGGGAACCTCTGGTTGGCAAAGGTAGGTACTTGTGACAAGCAGCGGCCCCTTCTTCTATTCAGGGCGAGAGAATTACCCCTTCAGAACAACCCTTGCTCACCCTATAGGTAGTGTGGCGCGAGCAGTCAGGGCTAAACTTCAGGGCGCTAGTCAGTTAAGCATTTATGATCACACACAGTAAACCACAACGATCCCCCACAAATGGACACCAGGCGTAAGTTGTATCAAAAATACGGATGCTTTATATAAAAGATTCTTTGTTACGCAGGCATGTACAAGACCATGAATAACGGTTGCGAAATGGAGGCCACAAGATGACGATCAGGCTCTGTTCTCTTCTTTGGGAAAGTAGTCTCTTACGAGCGCACCGTAGTGCGTGGTCGTGTTGGTCCAGTCAAGGTGATGCGCAGGGCGCCCTGGGTACAGTGATACGGGGAAATCAGAACGTTGCGGACCCCGAGTCCGGTAGGGAATTCACTGTACCTGGGAGCGTGCGGGGACTGGACGGGTCTTCTGGGAGAGGTGCAGGTCCTGCACCTCGCGGGTCTCCGGATCAAGAATTCAGCGGGCGGCTCTCGGTAGACAGGCGCGGCCCAGGGCCTCCGACACGGACTGTGCGGGAGGTCACTTCGGAGGGCGGCACGGTCAGACTCAGGCTGGGAGGTGAAGCGGGCGGCCGGATACGCTACGACGTATGGGCGGCCGTCCGAGGCTTGATTTCACTTCCCAATTAGAAATCCGGCGGGAGGGCGAGAGGGCACCAGGCACGCTCCAGTGGCAGGCAGGTGACAGGGAAGCGGGGCGGCCAGACTCGATGGGTCCAGAGCGACTCAGGTAGAGCGGGGCTCTCGGCGAGGGGAGGCGGCCAGGCTTCTGGGTGTCACGGCCCTAGGAGGGATGGCAAGGTGTGCAGCGCACTCTGGCGGGAGAAAGCACGCGGCTCGAGTTCTCAGACGAGCGGAGACACGGTGAACCCACTGGTCCTGGGGTTCAGTTCAGGGGGCAAGCTCTTCTTCCAAGCCCTTGGAGATAGTTGAAGAACAAAGTGCAAAGGTCTCTTTCAGTCTTTTTCCTCTCCTTCTCTGGATGGCAGTGGCACAGTGCCCTGAGCAGCTAACACCAACACAAAAACACATTGAGGCACAGACAAAAATGGAAGGGTGACTCACGCCAATGGTGCCAGGTCTAACAGACTCCTATGTCTTTTGCGTATCGTTGGTCTATGAAATTGCCCGTGGCTCCGGAATCTACCAAGGCATAACCCGTCACAGGGTCCGATCCAGGCCACTGAAACGTTACACCGATGAGCAGGTGGGGAGCCATGGGTTGGATCATGTGGCTTTGAGCGGCAAAGACCTCTTCTGTGGTTCTACTCAAACAAGGGGTCTTCAACTTGTTTGAGCATAGTCGTTTCCCAAGGGTTCTAACACTCGCTCTACTACATGCACTTTCTTGACTTCTTTCTGTTCTCTGCTAGTGGTAGAGAGCTTGGTTCTACAGTCTTTAATGAAGTGCCCTGATTTCCCACAATACATGCAAAGTTTCAGGAGGCGTCTACGATTTCTCTCTTCGGGGCTCAGGGGTCCTCTTACTCCACTGATTTGCATAGGTTCCGTTCCGTCGCTGGGGACTACGGGTCCCTCTGAAGGGGGTTTTGGCCGGCTAGGCATATATCTGACTTCTGGCCGCTGCCGATCAGTCTTCCGTTCTTGTAATCGTTGATCTAGCTGGACTGTAAGGTCGATTAATTCCTCGCATGTAGCTGGCATATGCACCACTTGTGCCAATACGTCTTTCAACTCTCCCCTCAACCCTTGATAGTACAAGGAGGAACGTTTTTCAACTGGCCATTCGGTTTCCACTACTAATCGGTTAAAAATAGTGATATACGACAAGAGATCCTGTGAACCCTGTCGCAAGGTGATAAGTTCTCTGTCTAACGAAAGCCGATGTGCCTTTCTGTCAAATAGTTTGTGCATTTCTTCGCAAAAAGCGGAAATGTCCTGTAAGACAGGATCATTCCTTTCTATCAGGGGAAAGGACCAACTAGCCGCGTTCCCACCCAGATACGACATCATGAATGCCGTCTTGGTCTGATCATCTGGAAAAACGGCAGGTTTGCACATAAAGTGCAGTTTACATTGCCCTAAGAATACACTAAACTTTTTTGGGTCCCCAAAAAACCTCTCTGGAGGGGCTAACGGCAAGTGTAAGGGTTGTATAACCTGGATAGTGGAGGTTCCCCCACTCCCCCCTTGCTCGGGTGTAGGGTTGGAAGAAGAGGGAGGAGGTAGAGTCCAATTTCGGATGTATGAAGGCCCTCTAGCGCCTGCGGTGGGTACATGAGACAGGCCGGCCACTTCTCTTCTTATGGTTCCCATCTCGTTTCTCAATCCCTGGTTTTCGCCTCTAAAGGCGTCCACTTCCATTCGTAAAGCGGTCAGTGTTTCTAGCACCGATGTAAGGACTATGGTGGTATCCATCGCTCAGGCTGCAAGTAACCGTGGGCTCGTCACTCTGTCACAAGAGATGGTAGGCACTAACCTTAAGCCGGCTGCAGCAGGAGCGATGAAGGACGGGAGTAACTCCTTCCCCTATCTGTGTGTTCCCCCCAGAGAGAAACGAGATTCACCTCGTCTGGGAGAACCACAATGAAGGGGGAAAGGGAAAAAAGGGATAAATGAAACAAGAACGTAGGGGCCGCAGGACTCTTTGGAAGACTTCAGGGAGTTGTATCTTTCACTCTCTGTCGTCAGTTATTCCTGCAGAAAAGACACACAACAGAACCATGAGTGTGGCCCGATCCCTCCCCCAACTAATCCATACAGGTATGTAAGTAATGCACGTACCTTGCAATTCTGCCCCAAGCATACAGGAGTGAAGGAAAACAGAACACTACCTAGGAAGACGGCAAGTGTTCCTGGAGATAGACTTCTACTAGCGGAGTGCGTTCCCCACTGTGTATGCGTCAAGGTACGAGAATCCGAGCCTTGCAGCGGCTCTCTTCAAAGCAGGAACTTATAGATGTAGCGCTCCGGGGCGCACGTGTGTCGCCAACCGCCACGTAACGGTATTTGCTGAGTCAGAGCTATACCACAGCTCTCCAAAGTTATGTCACAAAAATAAGTATAAAGCGCTCCTGTGCGTGTGAGTGTGGGCCTTCAACAGCTCTCCAAGGTAATGTGCCCAGGGGTTAGGGTCAGCTGCAATGGGGCTCCGTACCTGTGTACAGTGCTGAGGGTCCGCAGTACGGACGGCGGCCCGAGGGAAGGTCTAAGGCGCTCACTTGAGGAGACGTGTGAGCGCAACGTAGCGGTGTCACAGAAACCCGCGTCTATCTGGGGAACCTTCGGGTTTTCATAGACACGGACTCTGGGAAGGTGCCGCTTACTCTGCAAGATTCTGAGGTCGTGTTGGTTTAATCAGGAGATGCTGAAAACATCACGGGCTTGTCGGGATTTCTATGAGGTCATCAGGTGACGAGCCCCGTGTTCAGGGAAGAAGGAGGTTACATAGGGAAAACAATGGAAAGAGAGGTAGGACACCCGCTCAGTCAGTGGCAGGCATTCTGGGAGACGTAGTGCAGCATTCACTCCTCCCAAACTTCTAGTCCTACCTACGCGCTGTGACAAAGAGTCTCCAGCAGTCATATGAGCAGTCCAACGCTCCACAACAGAGGGTGCTAGCAGGGGCCCCAAAGCAAGTCTCTCCACCACCCCAGGGCTCGAGCGCGAGGCCAGCAGGTCACCGGCAGCCAGCCCCGGGGCACCCCTCCTCTTCAGCCGTCACTCACCCGGAGCCTCAACAAGATCTGACCACACCACCAGGCCCCAGCCGCATCCAACACCTAAAATGGCGGCCAGGCCCCTCTCCGCAGCGCTCAATCGCTCCAGCTGGGAAGCGCCGTCTGGGGTCCGCAGCCCGGGTCTCCCCCCGTGCATCGGCCTCTGCCACCCAGCCGCTTCCGCCGTCGTCTCCTACCGTCTGTGTCCCCTCCGTAGGCCCTCTCCGCGTTTCCACGCTCCCAACTGCTCGCAGCTCACCAGGACCAGGTCAGGGGGAGATGGCGGCCGCCGTTCCGCCCCCAAGGTCCCCAGGTCCAATGATCCAGGCAGCTCGGAACCCGCGGTGGCACAAGGCGCTCAAGGCGATGCTAGCCCAACACTCGTGGCCGCAGGCTCTCCCCCTCGCAAAGAAGACAGGCGCCTGGAGCGCAGACGGGAGGCGGGAAAAATGGCGGGCAGCGCGGCAATCTTCAGGCCCTCCGCACTCGCCGTGGTGGATGACAGCGCTCGCAGCCGTCCCAGGCCAGCACCAGGCCCTTCGTTTTGGGCCCTCCGCAGTTCGCCCCCGATGGGCGCCGGTCCGGACTCAGCCGCTGCCGCAACACAGCAGTTAGAAGCAAATTATCGCTGCGGCAGCCCGGAGCAGAAGCAGCGCGCGTCTCACTCCATGTCCGGCGAGACCACGCCCCCCTTTCATACCTTTTTTAACTTCTGTCTAGTGACAGAGGAAAGCCCTGAAACATGGAGCGGCTCCATCTTTCAGCCGATATATAAGAAAGGCTCTTATTCTTTCCCAAGTAGCTACCACATGATTGCTCTCATGGACACAGATTCTAAAATATTTGCAGGCCTTATATTGACTGATGTGTAAGAATGGGCTGAAAGGAAAAATCTAATCCCATTTAACCAGACAGGGTGTAGACCAAAATCCATTACTGTAGACAACTTGGTTGTGCTCACAATGATCATGGATAAATGTGAATCAAAAAAACAACTTCTATATACGTGCTTTCTTGATTTCTACAAAGCTTTTGATCACATCAACCGAAATCTACTATGGAAAAAGTTGTTTAACTGGGACATCCCTACAAATGTACTGCAATTCAGCTCTTATACACGAACAATTGGGCCCACGTTAACCTTGGACAAAACAAAGGGCTGACAAACAAAATCCTAATAAAAAGAGGCCTGAAGCAAGGCTGCGTTCTAGTGCCAATCCTTTTTAACCTTTTTCTGGTGAATCTAAGCACTTATTTAGACTCAGCCAATTGCGACCCTCCCAGTCTGCCGGACACAAAAGTGACCTCAATACAAAATACAGATGATTTAATCCTCCCTGCCCTAACTGGGATTGGACTCCAACGGTTACTTAATTACCTAGATCTCTACTGCACTGAAACCACAATTGCTATTCATTTTCTAAAAATACAGGTTGTGATTTTCGGCAGGAAAATCAACAAAAAAAGGAGCTGGTGATTAGATGGGAAGACAATTTTCCGAGATAATTTGTATAAATATCCTGGCATTTGGCTACAAGATTGATTAACGCATAAATTCAATCTGAATACATTGAAACCAAAAATAGCTTCTCTAATCTCAGCTTTCCAAGAACTACATTGTAATGAGGAAATGGGGTTAACAGCAGACATTGCTAAGTTAGCATGAGTAGTATAAGCTTGGCTGCAATTTTGCCGCTTTTGCACACAACACTACATGGCTCTATGCTCGTGAAAATACTTTGCAGGCGCTGCTTCACACGAGAACTGTCTACCTTTCACATATCCAGCGGGGCACTGCAATCTCTGTCTGTACAGCCTGGTCAAGGTGGAATAACAATGTATGCTGTTGATTCACTTTGGTCACTCCTACTACCATAGACATAACACGAAGCACAGCAGCCCAACTGAAACCCGGGTGCTTTTTATTTGGCATTACATGCATGAGAAGGCACTTGGAGAAAATATTTCCAACATAGAACAGCTGTGCTGATCCTGAGATGTGATTCATTGCATATGATCTCGTAGGTATGGGGTCTCGCTGACAAAGCCCAGAGGTCTTCTATAATTATTCTAAAATAGCTCGGGGAGTGTGGTAAAAGGAGCTTGATTCCTGTTTCCACTGTCATTATAATATGATTTCCTCTTTTGTGCTTTATGGAATTGTAACTATGCTAATTGTGTTGTTTTTATGCATTATTCTGCTCGTATTGGCTAGAATACTGCATCTTAGAGCACATTAGTTAAAAATAAACATTTTAAACAATACAGTGCCTCAGTTTACTCACGTTGTGGACAAGTATGAGTGTGAACAAAAGAGTGTTCTTGTTTCCCAATATTCATGAGAGTTTACTAAGTCGCATGTTCTAGGTTGTCTAATCATTGGTAGCTTCGCTGTTGTACGGAGAACGACACTAATGCTAGTCGGATTGGGGTTCTGGGCACTGAGGTGGCTTTTTTATACACGACAATACACCGAAGTAAATGTAAATGTAAATATATGGTTTTTTATATAGCGCCGATCACCACTACGGGTATCTCAGCGCTGTATTCATACCACTGAAGGAACCCTTCCTGGCTTTCCATGTGAGGTGTCCACTCCTGGGCACCCCCATGGTGAAGGCCAGGCATCCCAGCACTGTTGGGGCCGTTGTGGAGATTAAGCAAGCTATTGCCCAGAGTTGCAGCGTGGGACCCATGATTAGAATAGGCACTGAGGCGAGAATATCCGGTCCGTGGAATTTATAGCCCAAGACCCTGCCGCGACGGGAATCGAACCCTGGTCCCGAACCAGTGCTCTGCATCGAGGTCTGCCGCGCTAACCATTGAGCCACACTTCTCCACTAATCCTGGTTTCCTGCGCATAGTTCTGTGCATGAGCAGAATCCCTGCAACAACATCAAAAATTGTAAAGCCTGACCTTTCAGCCACTACTTGCAGCAATAAAATATCAGTTTATTCCAACTCTTTGCTATGGTACAGTAGTCTTCCAAGGAAAGTTTGGGACATTTTTTAACTCCACACAAAATAAGGTCTTCCAGCTCTTGATTCATCTTCCCCAGAGCTCATTACCTTCCCAGATTCGACTAGAATTTGATCTGACCAACCCAAAGTTGGCTCAACCAGGATGCCTTATTAAATATATCCCATTAATAAGGGCTTCTGGTGAAACCACACTCCGTGCCCTGCTGTGGGAAGAAATCCAAAATAAAACACAATCAAATTCAAATACTCGGGCCGGGCTGTTGAGGCAGCTTTAAAGGACCTTAGGGCAAAGGAGGTGTGGAATTCAAAACTACCCCATAACTCCTTTAAGAAAGTAATTAACAAACAAATAAGGATGTTGTCATGGCAGTGGAGCTCAGTAAAAGAAGACACGCCTGGACAACAATTGATTCTTATAAGCAACCTCTCCCGCAAAAATATTTAACAACATTACTAAGATCATTTTACAAAAATAATCTACATTACCTATGATTTGGCAAATATTAGAATATATCACTAAATGGCACACAAAACCACAGGCTACCAATTGCAGACTATGTCAAAGACACAAGGAAAGTCTAACTCATATTATATCGCTCTGTCCCAAATTATTAACTGAACGCAAGACCTTGCACAAAAGACCTTTAAATGTACATGGCATCAGAACGTGTTGGCACGCCTTGCTCTTTTTCATGAAAGGGGAGACTCCTCAAATAAAAGCAGCTTTTAAAAAAAAATTCCTAAAGTGGATCAGTTGTTGACAGCAAAGGGATTGATGAATATTATATAATCTATCAACTATTTACACGCGACGTCTGCACTTTTAGATGTACCCTGGTTTTAATGCTATTTCAAATGATCATTAAAAGACCATACATGATCATATCAGTAGAAATATTTGAAACAGGTAAAATAGGAGGTGCACTGTTATTTAATTATTTAATTACAATTTAGCCTCAAGGTGGTTTTGCATCAACACCCATGCACTTTAAAATAGACAAAGGCAAGAAAACGAATGGTTTTTAAACAAACTGATAAAGCTATTACATTGGAGCTGATTGTAATGAATATTCCAGCATGCAAGTATCAGCTTTCATATTTTCTAGCCATGGTATTTTTAACTGAAAATTGTTCTCAAAGTATCTAAAGCCAGAAAAAAGTTGCTTACATTTAATGAATTTGTAATTTTTGTCTGTTGGTCTAGCTGTGTAAAATTTTATGGTTTTAATCAACTGAACTAAATGACTTTGAGGATGGTTTTATATATATATATATATATATATATATTCACTGAAAAAACCATAGGTTTCACACACGTTATAGTTAGGATTTAGCATTTAAAAAACCTTGCAAATTCAGTGAAAAAACCATAGGTTTCACACACGTTATAGTTAGCTGGACATTTCACTCGTAAAAAACAATGAAATTTCCCCGTTATAGTTAGTTAAGCTAACTATAACTCGCGCGCCCGCAATGCACTGCTGATGACGTCACATATTACATCACTCATGACATGGTCAGTGACATCACTCATGACATCACTGATGACATCTCAAATGACATCACTGATGACATCACTGATGACATCATCCAGTGAATGTGTGTTTTTCTGAAAATTAAATATGTTTTATATATCTCAAGGTCGATGGAAGAATAAATGAGTATATAAGTGTCTAAATGGATGATTTGTTTTTGAAAAATTGATTGTATAACTGACTGATTAAGTGTATCTTATTGAATACATGGCTAAGTGAGTAATGTTTAAATGTGTAAATACCTGTATCAGTCTCTCACTTTGTGTATAAGTGGCTGCATGGGTTGGTGAGCAGCAACATGAGTGTCTATATAGGTTATTAGTTGGTTTTTTGAGTATCAGTATGAGTGTCTGAGTGTCTGTATGGTTCAGTGGGGGGTATTACGTAGTGCATAAGTGCATGAATGAGTGACTCACTGTTTGTATGTGTTGAAGACAGCATATGTGCAGGACTGTATGGGTGGAAGAGTGTGTGTATGGGTGTGTTAGTGAGTGAATGGCTGTCTCAATAGTGTCTTTATGAGTAACTACATATGTTTTAAACTAGTATATGTGACTATTGGTGTATACAAGTGAGTGTATGTGAGAGTGAGAGATTGAAAGAGTTCCTGTATGAATAAGTATGTGTTTCTATAAGTGATTGTTTAAAAGACTAAGTATGTGTAAGTTTCCGTAGAAGTAAGTGTGGTGGTGTGTGTATAACTGTATATGCAAGTAAATGTATGTTTGATTCTTTATTAGCATGATTGACTATGTGTGTGAGTAACTCTATGGATGAGAGGCATTGTGTTACAGGATGTATAGGTGTATGAGTACATATGATGTGTGAGTACACGAATGAGTGACTGTACAGGACTGTTGGTGAATAAGTGGATGTTTATGTGTATCTTAGAATTATTGAAGAGGTTGTTGTAATTGGTATTGGTATGTCCATTTTTTTGAAAATTTCAGTCTCTATTTTTGAATGTGTGTATCAAAGGTTATATTAGGGTGAGAGGAGGTCTGCCACTCTATCACATGGATGATGTCATCAGTGATGTCATCAGTGATGTCATTTGAGATGTCATCAGTGATGTCATGAGTGATGTCACTGACCATGTTCATGAGTGATGTAATATGTGACGTCATCAGCAGTGCATTGCGGGCGCGCGAGTTATAGTTAGCTTAACTAACTATAACGGGGAAATTTCATTGTTTTTTTACGAGTGAAATGTCCAGCTAACTATAACGTGTGTGAAACCTATGGTTTTTTCACTGAATTTGCAAGGTTTTTTAAATGCTAAATCCTAACTATAACGTGTGTGAAACCTATGGTTTTTTCAGTGAATTTGCAAGGTTTTTTAAATGCTAATTTCTAACTATAACGTGTGTGAAACCCATGGTTTTTTCAGTGAATTTGTATGGTTTTTTAAATGCTAATTCTTAGCTATAACATACGTGATTCCCATATTTTTTTTATTGATTTTTTATGATTTTTTTATTATAAATTCTTATATTAAATGTGTTTTTTTTTAAAAAAAAACAAGTTTTTTTTTTACTTTTTATTCTCTTAAAACACTATTTTTTTTTTATAAAAAATCTGCAATATATCAAGTTTTCTCTTTTTTTTTTTACCAAACAGGTAAGATATATTAGTATAACTTTGAAAATATATATATATTTTTTTTTTTTATTTTTTTTTTAGTGCGCGTACGGTAAGCGTACGGTAAGCGTACGGTTTACGCAATGTCCGTAATTTATCTACTCTGTTTGCGTATAGTTACGCAATTTTGCGTAGCCGTGCGTACTGCGCGTGGGGCGCGTAGGCGTGTACGCTACACGCGCACGTTACGCGGAAGTGTTGGGGAGTGACTGTTTTGCGCATGCTCGCGAGCGCGTGTCTTTTTTACGCGCATGCGTACTTTTACCGTAAGCGCACCGTAAGCGCACCGTAAGCGTACGGTGGGTCATGTGATCATGAAACACAACTTTTGATTGGTTGAAACTACTTTCAGTTCTAGAACTCTCCTACACCACACCCATTCCCCTCATTTCTGCTTGTGATCCCTTAGGAGAAGGAGCTGGGTTGTCTTTGTGATACGATGGCAGAACAGCAGAGCTCTTCTGAGAGTGAGGCTAGCAGCACTACCTTGAGGCAGAGAAGTAGGAAACAAAAGACCTCTTTCATATGGGAGTATTTTTCTTTTCCAGAGGGCCAGCAAAAGGTAAATGCACCCTTAGTGACTTGTAAGCTGTGTAAGCGTGTACTTTCAAGAGGGAATCCCAACAAGAAGTATTCCTTCGGGAATCACACCATGTTGAGACACCTTAAGGATGTACACAAAAGGACACATGCTCGACATACTGAAGGTAACCCTTCAGTAAGTCAACCAAGCACATCCACAGCAGCTCAGCCTGGACCATCATCTGCAGTGCCGAGTCCATCTTCGGCAGGTCAGGTGAGCCCTTCATCTGTGGGGGGAGCATCTCCTTTTTCTCGTCCTCAGGAAATTAACCCTCGGTTTCTGAGGGTTGAAATACGGTGCGCCACTTGTCATGATCTAATTTGTTATAGGGAGACCAGTATTTCCCTAGTGAACAATAAAATAGATCAGCACATTTGTCGTACTGTCTAATATTCCCATTCTTTCTTTCCTCTGTCCCTGCATGAACACAACGGCTCTTTTAAGAGCCAACCTTACCTTTCAACTTTTTTTTATATATTCTTTTAACTTTTTTTTGATTTTTTTTTTACCGTACGCGTACGGTACGCGTAATTATTATTTTTTTTTTTTTTTAAAAAACACTAAAAATCAATTATCACATTACAAGGTCCTTGAGAGACTACAATGAAAAACTGAAAATGTGATTGTGGAGAAGTGGAAAAAAGGGACCATGAAATTTTTGACTTACCATACCCACTCAAAAAAATATTTATTAATTTAATTTTTTTTTTAATTGCTTAAAAAATGGTTCTAGTTTTCGAAAATTTTCTATCTCAATCTGAAAAAAAAGAAAAAAGTATTAATATTTAATAAAACATTTTATAATACAGTACACATATTTACATATTTTTCAAAAAAATGTTTTGCCTTTTTTTTGCTGTTTTCAGAATATATTGCATTTCACTATAAATTGTGAAAGCAATTGCATTCATCATTTAACAGCGGGCAAAAAAAAAATTAACAATCTCAAAGATTGTTTTAAAAAAGCCCACAAACTCTTTTTGCATAAACATAACTTTATACAAATGCATAATATTCTTAAAAAATATCATCTAATATCAATACTTATTTCTTTAAAATACCGTCTGATATTTTTGTTTCAGATGTATAATCACAAAAATATATCTCAAATAACTCCACAATACATCTGGTTCCATTTCCTTTAGGCCAAATAGTAATTTTAAAATTCTTTTTTGATTAAATTTCCAATGGTAATCCAATAAAAATCTAAAGTTTAAATTGTACAGATCTCACCGATTCTCTGTAACATTTTGGTTTCCGAAAGATTAATTAATAATTAAATAAGTCCACAATAGAATTGTTTACCTTTCCGCATGGCCAAATAGTAATTTTAAAAATCTTTTTTGAATAAATTTCCAATGGCAATCCAATAACATTCCAAAATTTAAATTGTGCAGATGTTACCGATTTTTTCTAAATTTTTGGTTTTCCAAAGTTTCATTAAAAATTGAAAAAGTCCACATTACAATTGGTTACCTTTCCATTAGGCCAAATGATAATTTGTAAAATCATTTTTTTTGAAAATTCCAATGGTAATCCAATAAAATGGTAAAATTGTTTTGTCCAGATGTTGCCAAATCTCTCTAAAATTTAGGTTTCAGGAAGATTAGATAGGAATTTGCTAAATCAAAAGGCAAACGTTGCTTAAAAATCAATTGGGAATCATTACACAGTGTCCAGCCTTTTTCACATTTAAGATAAACTGTGTAATGACCAGAAGTTACAGTAGGTCCATCATGGAAAATTATTGCAACTGTTACAAAAGTTTTTCCTGAAATTGATAATTGCTGTCCTGTAAACTTCTTTATTAAAGTATCTAATTTTGAACCATCAGCTTTACAGCGTTGCATCATTAAAATTACATACTGTCCGTATTCCTTTAAAATTAACGTTGAAAACATGTCAGATTGACACTCACTGCATTTCATGCTATGATTAGCATCTTTAACTAATTTAGCAAAAGTGACTGTTTTACTTTCTGGCAATGTTAAATAAATAAACCTTTCAGAATCAACATTAGAGCCACATATATTATAACAGTTTTCACAACTATGTTCCCATTTATAAGAGAGACCAAATAAATTTTCAATGGGAACCCCTTCTTCTTCCAGTACCTGAAGAAAAAACATCAAGAATTCCTGTGCGTCTTGCTGTACATTTTGAGAAAACTGTGTTCGTCCTGAACATACATCTAAAAGTTTTCTAATTTCAGTAGCACTTTCTATTTGAGTTTTATCATTACTCAGCTTTTGAAAAAGGAGACTCAACTCAGAACAGAATCTTTTTCCCTGATTTACTATTATCTGCTCTTGCACACTATCCAGATAAAATGCAACATTCAGCACTACATTAGCGTAGCAGTTGACACCAGAGCTATTTTCAAAATGACATCCTACAACCTGTTCTTCATTTTCCTTTTTCTTTTTGCTTGCAATTACATCACTCCTCTTTTTTTTCCTCCTCTCTACATCTTCATTACAGATATTCTCATTTCTCCTTTTACGAGAAACTACACGTTTCTCCAACACAGGATACTGACCTAAATGAGGAGCATAGCTTCTTCTTAATCTATTATACTCCTTTACACAATTTGTATCAGCACTAACTTTTGAGTCATCAAAGTCTATCATGAATAAACCTGATAATGTTTTCACTCGTGACAAAGCAACATATGCCATACCTTCTTTGAACACAGTTGAACCAATGTTCACAAATGCACAATCTCCAGTCAATCCTTGAGACTTGTGAATAGTTACAGCATATGCTAGAGAAAACGGAATCTGCTTCCTACGTACATATAAGTCTTTCACAAGCATGAAACGAACTGAACAACGACAAATGTCTTTAACTTCTTCTATCTGATCAAATTTTATTTTTAAACATTCAATTCCATCTTTTTCTGATAATTAATAAAACCCACAACTCTTCCCATAGCTCCATTAACTAAACCTTTTTCAACATCCAAATTTCTCCTTAAAAACACTCTACAGTTCATGCAAACATATAGATTTTTTTCTAATCCAGCTGTTTTGGAAATGTTCTTCTCTAGTGAATCCAATTTATTTTTCAGTGTGCCTGTTAATATGACAGTAATTCTTCCATCCTCAATTTTGTCCACTGCTTCCAATTTCCTGATATCTTCCTTTTCCAATTTCAAAAGCTCCTCATTGAATATTGAGCATTCACGTAGAGTTGGCATTAAGCAGATGACACTTTTCTTTTCTGCAATGTTCTTGTATATGTTCTCTGCAACTATTTCTTCCTTTGGAAATAAATTATGTAGCAGCCGACTCTGTAATGCTTTCGTGCCAGCTTCAGTGAGTAGTCCAATTCTGATATCTTTCAGAATACTTCCATATTCTTCATCGTTTGCTTGTCTCATATTAGTTGTAAGTTCCTTGTACTCAAAGAAGGACCAAATATTTGTATTACCGATGCTTCCCAATGACTTCTTCGTGTCTTCATGTGTCACAGTATTAAACACTGGTTGTCCTTTAACTGGAGTAAGTTGCAAAAGATCTCCAAAAACTATGACGTGTTTTCCTCCAAATAACACGTCATAGTCTGTCTTCAGAATTTGCTGCATTCTTAAATGCACAAAGGCAAGCATTAAGTTTGATACCATGCTCACCTCATCAATAATGAGAACTTGCATCTTCTTCAATACTCTTGAAACTTCCAAGCATGCTTCTCCAGTTAGCTTGTTGTATTGTATTTTGTTCTCATGCTCCACTGGTAACATTAGCAAACGATGTAAAGTGATTCCTTTTATGTTACATGCTGCTAACCCAGTTGGAGCAGTAACCACACAAGACAAAGTTGAATCCGTTTTTTGCTGTAGGTAGCTTCTGATGACTTTTATAAGGAAACTTTTTCCAGTTCCAGCTTGTCCGCTTACATACATCCTGATTGGATGAAATGATGTGCATGAGCACTCTTTTTTTCATGTAGAAATCCGTGATCAATTTTGCTTCTGATCTCTTCATAAATTTGTTGCTGCTCTTCGTTCAGTTGTCTTTCCAAATTTTGTAAATCTATAAATTCTTCTTGAGCTTGATTCATAGCCGTTTCCACTTCATTCATGGCTATTGATGCTTCATTTTCAACGATTGGTTGTCCTAGGGGATCTTGACTGAGTGTTCCTGAACTTTGGCTGTCCTGAGAACTGTCTCTAGCTATTTCTGCTGCAATTGTAGTTTCCTGTTCAATTTCTTCATTTAACATTTGCAGATAAGTTGAGAATGTACTGCATTGTATGCTGTCTTTGCAAGCATTAAAAGAATCTTCATAGCTTTGAAATTCTCCCAGTAGTTCATCCTCTGTACGCCATGGTTTAAACAGCTGTAAAAGAGCCAAGTAGTAAAATTCCTTTTTGTCAGTACTGTCGCAACTCAGCTTCCTGTGATTTATCAAACTTCCTTTTGTTTGCTTCACCAAACATCCTTCCTCACCAATGACTTTATATTTTCCATTGTTGTTGTCTTCTGCGGCTTTCCGTGAATAAATGTAGTTCTGCAGCACTTCATAGAGACACATGTTCTCCAGATGATGACTTCTCTTGGGATAATATGTGTCCAACATGTTTGATTTCAAAATATCTGTACTTTCTGGGTCATTCTCGGCCAAATATTCAATTTCTCCAACAGATTTCAGTACCCGATTTCTCATTGCTGCAAGGCCTAAACTTGCCCAAATTATTCTTCTTGATTTCGAGTAGAGACTTGCAGAAGATAACCTATCTGAACATTCGTAGGATCCAATTTCTCGATGCGATAACATCTTCAAACTGAAACTGTACAGCGTCTTACTGACAGTTTTCTCGTGAGAAATCTCTTCCCACATTTCCTTCAATTCTGTTTTTTCTGATTTCGTAATGTAAGACGTTACATATCGAGCAACAGCAATGGAATTGTCAGCTACATACTGTATATCCATGTTAGCATTCCACATGGATAAAATGACTGGGTTGTAGTCATTTATATTTTTTGATTCTTCTTTTCTTTTAAGGTTGTAGGTATTCTTAGGTGATTTTCTTGTGATAGTATGTCTCACAGATGACATAAAACTGTTTACTCTTCCATTTGAAAGAACAGGTCTAGGAAATCCAAATCGACATTTAGTGTAGTATTTATCTTTGCTCTTGTATTTCCGTCGACAGTATTTTCCACACCGATGACTTTGGAAACGTAAAACTTGCTCCTTTAACTTTTTCTCTTCTGTGCTTTTTGGTATAGCACATGTTGCATATTCTTCAATGTAAGATAACACTGCTTCATCAGCATCTGTTCCAAACTTTGGGGCATCCTTGATCCACAACAGCATATGAATATGAGGAGCACCTCTTGCCTGGCACTCTTTTCTCCAAAAGAAATCCACTACTTCTCCTAGAGGTGGATTTTTTTTATTGCAGATGAACGACATCATAGCCTCAAATCTATGATTGAAATATCTGCAAACATTAACCGGATCCAATGAGCACAGTTCTCCTGCTGTCTTGTATTCGATGTTTTTAATGTTTGAATTTGCCTCTCGTAGAAAATCCAGTAAATCATCCCAAGCGTACTCAGCACAGCTTAGGGTAACGAACCATGTTGGTGTTCCTAAATTCCGTAACATGCATTTTAATTCACCATGGCGTCTGTACCAATATTCATTTGTCCCACGCTGACAAGCCATCAGATTGATCAGTTGTGTTTCCAAATGATCATCTCGGTGCTGCACTTTCTCCATAAAATCCTTAGCAGACACATTTTGTAAATGTACTCCACTTTTTAAAATGTGATTTACTGCATAAGACAGTGCAGACAAGTCGCTTTCAAATAAAAGATGGAACAAATAAGGAATACTTTGTCGAAATCTTGGATCTTCTGCATATAGTCTTGTAGTCCGATACTCAGAAGCTGGAATCTGTTCCGGACGTTCATCGTATCGTCCTCCTTTTCCTTTAGGAAACAGCTGGGGAAAACATCGAGCTTCCAAGCTCTCCTCCCATACACTCACGGGAGTTCCTTTTGCTTTCTTCATCTGAAACAGATCAATATTGTCTCCCATAACTTCTTTTGAATGAAGAGGATGTATGCTAAAATGTTCATAAATTTCTTCTTCCTTTGACTTGTCCACTTTTTCAATTTGTCCAGTTGGTGTTTCTGTGTCTTCTTGTAAATCTTCTTCTTCTTCTTCTTCTATATAAATTGATTCATACCATTTGTTATTCCTTTTCAAATACAAATTTGCTCTTTGTACTTTCCGTACATCTACCAGCTCCTGCCAAATCTTCTTATTCTTTGTAGGTACACCATTAACCAGAATAATTAATGGTTCAGTTTCCAAAGTATCCGCATCAATAGTTTCCATATTTTTTTTCAAATCCAAGGGCAAATACACCACTCTACCTTTTAAACCTCTCAGTAAATCTGAAGGAGGTAATTTACCAGTTTTGGGCTCCATACGTACTATGGTCTGGAACGGATGAACACATTGAATGAGTATAGACTCATATGTATTTAATTCAGAAAGTTCAGCAGGAATAGCATCCAATTCTAAATTATTATGTACAGCTCTGGTCGGCATTCTATTTTCCTCTAACTTGTTGTAACAGTATTTACAAATACGCTGATCTTCACCCAATTCAAAACAATTTTCAAGAAATATATATGTGGCAAAATCCTTCCACTTATAATTATCTTCATTTTCACTCTTTCTGTAGAGATCAACATTCCTAGTTTGTTTTCTATAATGAGTTCTGCGGCAACAAATACAAGTAATATTTGGTCTTTCATTAGAGATTATTGCAAATTTTGTTATGTGATCATTAAATGTCTTACTTCCAGAGGGTTCTACATTCTCTTCCACTTCTTCCTCATTTATTGTGTCCTTTTCTGCACTGTTTTGTTCAGGACCAAAGTAACAAAACTGAATTTCATCAACAACCTTCTCCACTTCTGATACCGATCCACGGAACAGAGCCCTATTCAATTCATCTAACTTTATTGCTGGACTTTTAGCAAAATACAACCGTCTCACAAACTTTCTCATTTCAGTATGATGAACAGCCAGCATCCTAAAATGATGGAAAACACTATTACACACTTTTCTAGATAGACAAGCCAGGGAATGACCCTGCAAACCAGTATTCTCTCTCACTCTGCATGGATCTAGACTTTGAAGCACCTTAATCTTCTGTTTTACACTTTTTTTACTATATTCTCTTAGAAACTCACGAAATTTATCAATAGATTCCTGACGCACAGTGCAAATACTACTACAATTCCAAGTGTACACTGGAGCTTTAGGACGTCTCCCCATAGCCTCATCCGCCATCACTTGTACCTCATCTCTTGGAACCATTATCTCCTTCTCCATTATGCAACCATTTTTCACTTCGTAAGCACGACCTCTGGTGTCAACTGCATGCAGCAAACTATTACTTTGAAAATAGCTCTCTTCATTAAAAAAAGGTTCACTACTTGAACTATGCATCCATTTTCCTAAAAACACTTTACAAAAGTTTGTTCTGTTCACTACTCTTTTCCTTTTGCTTTGTGATTTCAGTACATTAACCATTTTATCTAATGTACGCATCCTATTCAAAATTAAAATGAATAGTTTCCTTTTTAATTCTAATGCCTTTGCTGCAATGGCTTCAATTTCTTTTTTTCTCTTATAAAACTTAGCCTTTTGCTTATATTTCTTCACATCCTTTATCAAATTGGACATAACTCTTCTCTGAAACATTTTTCTACGTATCTCTTTAAACGCTGTTTTTCTGTTAAAGTTAATCTTTTTAGTTGCAGAAGGTATATTTGCATTAACTAAATTCTCAATTTTTTCCTGTCCTTTTCTATTAAAAACATTCTTTCCAGTACAGATATTTTGTACATTTTTCCTTTTTTTGAATATGTTCTTTAAAAAAAATTTTGTCTGCTTACCAGAAGATTTTTTCTTTTTCCCAACATGAGCATCTCCAACTAACTTAGGTCCTCCAGTTGTCTTCAAATATAGGTTTTTTTTGTGGTCTTTCTTTACTCTGGATTTTGTAGGCATCTTAAATTTTGTTCACTGCTCTTCAGCAATACCTGAAAAAAACTAAAAAAAAATTCCTTTATTTTATTTAAATATATTACTACATTTTTTATGTTCTTTAGAAATCTTAAAATACTATAAACCCCTTTCCTATAAATGAAAATCACAATAACACCTTCACCAATTAAATATCTAAAAACAATTCCTGTGTGCACACAGAGTCATGCTTTGAAATTAGGCAGAAAACGAAATTTCTTTGCCAATTGCAAAGCATACTTTCTACTACTTTTTAGGCAAGTGAAAAGTACTTTTACAGTCTGTCACATTTTGAATCCACTTTTCAGATTCTTAAAAAAGCACATGTCCAAACTGCTTTTTCAGACCAGCACCATGTGTAACCTGGGTGACTGACTACACTCCAGCAGGGGCAACCAGCCTTAGTGATGCTGAATGTATTTGCATTACTGACTGAAACCTCAAACCCCACTCGCTTGTGAATACTGTGCATGATTCCACAGGGTAAGCAGCTGGGTGTGTGCTAAGAGTCTGCTTCTACACCAAAAAATGGCTCCCCCTTTCCATCTAATGCAACTGTGAAATCACCAGAGCAATACGCAATAAATCTCTGCCTGTAATTCCTATATGCACACAGAGTCATGTTTTCACATTAGTCACAAAACAAAATTTCTTTGCCATTTTGAAAGCACACTTACTACTCCTTTTTTTGGCAAGTGATAAACACTTTTACAGTCTGTCAAATTTTGAATCCACTTTTCAGATTCTTAAAAAAGCACATGTCCAAACTGCTTTTTCAGACCAGCACCATGTGTAACCTGGGTAACTGACTACACTCCAGCAAGGGCAACCAGCCTTAGTGATGCTGAATGTATTTGCATTACTGACTGAAACCTCAAACCCCACTCGCTTGTGAATACTGTGCATGATTCCACAGGGTAAGCAGCTGGGTGTGTGCTAAGAGTCTGCTTCTGCACCAAAAAATGGCTCCCCCTTTCCATCTAATGCAACTGTGAAATCACCAGAGCAATACGCAATAAATCTCTGCCTGTAATTCCTATATGCACACAGAGTCATGTTTTCACATTAGTCACAAAACGAAATTTCTTTGCCATTTTGAAAGCACACTTACTACTCCTTTTTTTGGCAAGTGATAAACACTTTTACAGTCTGTCACATTTTGAATCCACTTTTCAGATTCTTAAAAAAGCACATGTCCAAACTGCTTTTTCAGACCAGCACCATGTGTAACCTGGGTAACTGACTACACTCCAGCAAGGGCAACCAGCCTTAGTGATGCTGAATGTATTTGCATTACTGACTGAAACCTCAAACCCCACTCGCTTGTGAATACTGTGCATGATTCCACAGGGTAAGCAGCTGGGTGTGTGCTAAGAGTCTGCTTCTGCACCAAAAAATGGCTCCCCCTTTCCATCTAATGCAACTGTGAAATCACCAGAGCAATACGCAATAAATCTCTGCCTGTAATTCCTATATGCACACAGAGTCATGTTTTCACATTAGTCACAAAACGAAATTTCTTTGCCATTTTGAAAGCACACTTACTACTCTTTTTTTTGGCAAGTGATAAACACTTTTACAGTCTGTCACATTTTGAATCCACTTTTCAGATTCTTAAAAAAGCACATGTCCAAACTGCTTTTTCAGACCAGCACCATGTGTAACCTGGGTGACTGCCTACACTCCAGCAAGGGCAACCAGCCTTAGTGATGCTGAATGTATTTGCATTACTGACTGAAACCTCAAACCCCACTCGCTTGTGAATACTGTGCATGATTCCACAGGGTAAGCAGCTGGGTGTATGCTAAGAGTCTGCTTCTGCACCAAAAAATGGCTCCCCCTTTCCATCTAATGCAACTGTGAAATCACCAGAGCAATACGCAATAAATCTCTGCCTGTAATTCCTATATGCACAGAGTCATGTTTTCACATTAGTCACAAAACGAAATTTCTTTGCCATTTTGAAAGCACACTTACTACTCCTTTTTTTGGCAAGTGATAAACACTTTTACAGTCTGTCACATTTTGAATCCACTTTTCAGATTCTTAAAAAAGCACATGTCCAAACTGCTTTTTCAGACCAGCACCATGTGTAACCTGGGTAACTGACTACACTCCAGCAAGGGCAACCAGCCTTAGTGATGCTGAATGTATTTGCATTACTGACTGAAACCTCAAACCCCACTCGCTTGTGAATACTGTGCATGATTCCACAGGGTAAGCAGCTGGGTGTGTGCTAAGAGTCTGCTTCTGCACCAAAAAATGGCTCCCCCTTTCCATCTAATGCAACTGTGAAATCACCAGAGCAATACGCAATAAATCTCTGCCTGTAATTCCTATATGCACACAGAGTCATGTTTTCACATTAGTCACAAAACGAAATTTCTTTGCCATTTTGAAAGCACACTTACTACTCTTTTTTTTGGCAAGTGATAAACACTTTTACAGTCTGTCACATTTTGAATCCACTTTTCAGATTCTTAAAAAAGCACATGTCCAAACTGCTTTTTCAGACCAGCACCATGTGTAACCTGGGTGACTGCCTACACTCCAGCAAGGGCAACCAGCCTTAGTGATGCTGAATGTATTTGCATTACTGTCTGAAACCTCAAACCCCACTCGCTTGTGAATACTGTACATGATTCCACAGGGTAAGCAGCTGGGTGTGTGCTAAGAGTCTGCTTCTGCACCAAAAAATGGCTCCCCCTTTCCATCTAATGCAACTGTGAAATCACCAGAGCAATACGCAATAAATCTCTGCCTGTAATTCCTATATGCACACAGAGTCATGTTTTCACATTAGTCACAAAACGAAATTTCTTTACCATTTTGAAAGCACACTTACTACTCTTTTTTTTGGCAAGTGATAAACACTTTTACAGTCTGTCACATTTTGAATCCACTTTTCAGATTCTTAAAAAAGCACATGTCCAAACTGCTTTTTCAGACCAGCACCATGTGTAACCTGGGTAACTGACTACACTCCAGCAAGGGCAACCAGCCTTAGTGATGCTGAATGTATTTGCATTACTGACTGAAACCTCAAACCCCACTCGCTTGTGAATACTGTGCATGATTCCACAGGGTAAGCAGCTGGGTGTGTGCTAAGAGTCTGCTTCTGCACCAAAAAATGGCTCCCCCTTTCCATCTAATGCAACTGTGAAATCACCAGAGCAATACGCAATAAATCTCTGCCTGTAATTCCTATATGCACACAGAGTCATGTTTTCACATTAGTCACAAAACAAAATTTCTTTGCCATTTTGAAAGCACACTTACTACTCTTTTTTTTGGCAAGTGATAAACACTTTTACAGTCTGTCACATTTTGAATCCACTTTTCAGATTCTTAAAAAAGCACATGTCCAAACTGCTTTTTCAGACCAGCACCATGTGTAACCTGGGTAACTGACTACACTCCAGCAAGGGCAACCAGCCTTAGTGATGCTGAATGTATTTGCATTACTGACTGAAACCTCAAACCCCACTCGCTTGTGAATACTGTGCATGATTCCACAGGGTAAGCAGCTGGGTGTGTGCTAAGAGTCTGCTTCTGCACCAAAAAATGGCTCCCCCTTTCCATCTAATGCAACTGTGAAATCACCAGAGCAATACGCAATAAATCTTTGCCTGTAATTCCTATATGCACACAGAGTCATGTTTTCACATTAGTCACAAAACAAAATTTCTTTGCCATTTTGAAAGCACACTTACTACTCTTTTTTTTGGCAAGTGATAAACACTTTTACAGTCTGTCACATTTTGAATCCACTTTTCAGATTCTTAAAAAAAAGCACATGTCCAAACTGCTTTTTCAGACCAGCACCATGTGTAACCTGGGTAACTGACTACACTCCAGCAAGGGCAACCAGCCTTACTGATGCTGTATGTATTTGCATTACTGAGTCCAACCTCAAACCCTTAAAGTATTCTCTATTTTTACCAGTACACCTTAATTTATCGTGAAAACATAGTCCATATTATTTTACATGTTCCTCACATTTAAATTTCTCCCAAAACAGAAAATAATAAACACAACTTCAACAAAAGGAATTCCATTTCTATTATTCATTTCTTAATTTACCATATACATCCCCTCTCAAACTCTAAACTCACCTTTAAAATTAGTTAGCTGTGAAAGAAATGTGGCACTCAAACAGCAGATTATCAGAGCCAGGATCTCTGTTCTTTACACCTCTCTCCTCTCAGCAGAACCAGATAATGGCAAACTTTCCCTCTCTTTTTCCACACATATACATGTTAATTTCAAATCTCAGTGCTTCCCCCTTTTTTTCAAATGTAATCACACATTTCTATTGGTTGAAAACCAACCCTTTTCCAAAAGTACCCTTCCCCCAACTTGACTTCTGCCTAGTACCCTTCCCCCAACTTGACTTCTGCCTGCTACCATAGCAACAGCTCATGGAACACTGCTGTGTGGAGTTAGGTCAGAAGTTCACCAAACAATGTTTCAATTCCACAGAGCAAGAGTGCTTGACTTTTCAAACCTAACAGCAAATCCATAGTACTGTTCTTTGGTAACACATTTTTCTGTACCAATACAAAACATGCTTCTATTAATTTACACATACAGCCTAGTTTTTATGCTAGAATGGTATGAAACAGCCAATCAGTTCTTTTTTTTATGAAAAAAATATGTATGCCTCCATTTCCAAACTGTCTTTCATTTCTTTTTACCATTCTACTGAATTACACCTCCTGAGTGCATCCAGTTCTCCTTGGAAGATGTTCACAGTGTGGATTGTAGGGCACAGCTATGTCTTCTGGAGTGAAAAGTATGCAGAGAAAACAGATATGGTGAGAGACCTTGCTTTGCCAAATGTAGACATTAAATGGATTGGTCAGAGAGGGTAAAAGTGGCACCAATTGATGCCATTGGTGAAATCCTTCATGCAAATCCAACACCCTGACCTCATAATAGTGCACTGTGGTGGCAATGACCTAGGCACTTTGACTGGGGTAGGTCTGGAAATGCTTATGAAGGACACCTTTGCACAACTGTTTTCACTTTTCCCTAAAACTGCCTTTGTGTTTTCTAACATATGCCAAAGGAAAAAATGGAACTGGTCCAATCATTTCTGTCCGCAGATTGACAAAGCAAGAAAGCACGTCAACAAATCTGTTTCTGCTTTCCTCCGTGACTATGGTATGGGTTCCATTTACCACAACAACTTGCGTTACGACATGCAAGACATTTATAGAGGAGATGGTGTACACTTCACTGATGAAGGGAACAGAGTCTTCCTCTTGAACCTTAGACTCTGCATTGGTACTTACTTGTAGGTACCACTAAAAAATCACTTCATAAACACAACGGCTCTTTTTAGAGCCCCCTAATATCTAAACTCCTAAATCTGCATTTCATTTCTTTTATTTTATTTTTTTTCTACCGTACGCGTACGTTGAGCTTACCGTACGCGTACCCCGCAATTTTTTTTAAAATCAATAAATGTTTTCTTTGTACTTTTCTGTCCTTCTTTGACCCCCTTACAAATGTTAGGGGGTCTGTAACTCTCCTCCTTGCCCCCTTTTCAAGATATCACTCTTTTTTTTCTGAGTGAAACACACGAAATGGCGGCCGCCGCTTCCTGGTTTCGACCGATTCGAATGTTTACTAAGATCTAAGAGCCAATCAGAATCGCGCTCGCGCACGTCACCGTACGCGTACGGTAAGCGCACCGTAAGCTGGCTCAGATATATATATTGATTTAAAGGCTATTTTCTCAGAATCTACTGAACAGATTTACACCAAACCTACAAAAGGCACTTCCTTGACCTGAGGACTACCTCTCTGCCAAATTTCTAGTAATTCTGTTCAGCCGTTCGGGCTGTAGCTGTGTCTAAAGGTCCTATGGAAAAATGCATGGGAAAAACGCGTTTTGGGACCCCCCTTTTATCTCAGCCCCCGCTTGACGAATCCCCCCGAGACTTTCAGGGTAGGAGCGGAGCGTAGCGCTCCACCTATTTTAAAAAATTCGCGAGGATTCGTCGACCGGCGCAAAAGTTATTCAAAATAGAATGTTGCTGATTTCCTATGGAAACGTGGTCCTAACTATAACTACCTACTGGCGACCGCCAGTAGGTAATATATATATATACATATATATATATATATATATATATATATATATATATATATTCACTGAAAAAACCATAGGTTTCACACATGTTATAGTTAGCTGGACATTTTACTGATAAAAAAACAATGAAATTCCACGTTATAGTTAGTGCAGGCAACTATAACTCACGCAACCGCAATCCTCTGCTGATGCTAATACTGTATTTAGACACTTATTTGCCCATGTCTTCTTCCATTACATTTTAGCTATACATATATTACAAATATTTTTTTTTCATAAAGACACATATGTCATCAGCAGAGGATTGCAGTTGCGTGAGTTATAGTTGCCTGCACTAACTATAACATGGAATTTCATTGGTTTTTTATCAGTAAAATGTCCAGCTAACTATAACATGTGTGAAACCTATGGTTTTTTCAGTGAATTTGCAAGGTTTTTTAAATGCTAATTCCTAACTATAACGTGTGTGAAACCTATGGTTTTTTCAGTGAATTTGTACGTTTTTTTAAATGCTAAGTTACTTTACGCCATTCGTGGCGTGCGCGCCCACTTAACGCAGTTCGTTCCGTGCGCGCACGGTGCGCTTCGCGCACCGTGCGCGCACAGTGAGCACGCGGTGCGCTTCGCGCACCGCGTGCCCACGTTACGCTAGATGGGCCATGAACGCACGATGCGCTTCGCGCACCGTGCGCACATGGAGGACATATGATGAGCATCGTTGTGACAGATAATATATTAGTTTGTCTTGGCTGAAATATGCCATGCACAAATGGTGCCATTCGGGCACCATTTGCACATGGGGTGGGGAGAGTGTGGATACTTTTTTATTTTTTTTAATATTTTTTACCGTACGCGTACGGTAAGCGTAATCGGCGAAATTTTCAAAAAAAATTAAAATTGCCTTTTTTGCCTTGGGGGATCGTTGGGGACTCCCTCAACATGGCGAGGTGCTTGGGAGCTGTCTAAACAGCCCCTTTACATGTTTTTGCCCTTTGTTTTTCAATCCCCTGTCAGAGTGCGAGAGAGAAAATGGCGGCCGCCGCTTCCTGGTTTCGACCGATTCGAATGTTTACTAAGATCTAACGGCCAATCAGAAACGCGCTCGTGCACGTCACCGTACGCGTACGGTAAGCGCACCGTAAGCGCACCGTAAGCTGGCTCAGATATATATATTGATTTAAAGGCTATTTTCTCAGAATCTACTGAACAGATTTACACCAAACCTACAAAAGGCACTTCCTTGACCTGTAGACTACCTCTCTGCCAAATTTCAAGTAACTCTGGTCAGCCGTTCGGGCTGTAGCTGTGTCTAAAGGTCCTATGGAAAAATGCATGGGAAAAACGCGTTTTGGGACCCCCCTTTTATCTCAGCCCCCGCTTGACGAATCCCCCCAAGACTTTCAGGGTAGGAGCGGAGCGCAGCGCCCCATTAGTTTTGAAAATTTCGCGAGGATTCGTCGACCGGCGCCAAAGTTATTCCAAATAGAATGTTGCGCTTTTCCTATGGAAACAGGGTCCTAACTATAACTACCTACTGGCGACCGCCAGTAGGTATTATATATATATATATATATATATATATATATATATATATATATATATTCATAACATTCAAAGCAGGAAAGAAAGGGCATCCTTGTCTTGTGCCCCTAGTGATAAAGAATTAATTTGACAGATTGCGGTTGATGCGCATTGGCGGCTTCAGTTTTGAATATAGAGTTTACACTTTGTGGAGGTTTAAAAATATTTTTTAGGAGTGGTCCAAAGAATGATCGCTTACTATAAAAAAAAGTTTGTTAAGCTTTTCTTTTATAACTCCTATGGTTTTCCTTTAAGTTAATCATAAACCTGGTGCTCCGCTGATCCAATCTGGCCACCATCCCTGTGATTGTAGCCCATTGTATTAGGTTACAATTTGCAACTTACAATCTGTAATTTGGGGGCCTATCCATTAGTGCATCGGTCTGTTTGCCAAATGCAAATGCATTCGGTAAATGTTTTAGTACATGAGGGCATTAGGTCTTCTCTAAGTTTCTCTTCCTCATGTAATTAAGCTTCAGAGATTTGAAATTACCATTGCCTTTGAAACTTCTCTAATATAAAGCTTGTATATTGACCAAAAGCATCTAGACAGGAGTGCTGCCCAAATATATATATTCTGCTATTTCTTTCTCCAGGTGGTTAACAAATTCTTCTCTATTTAGAGAATGTGTAGGCAATTTCCGTTTCCTCTAAGTTATGCTTACATCACTATCTTGCCACTGTAAATAAATAGCAGAATTATAAGAATACAGATTGGTATATTCCTGCGATACATTCCTTGTTAATAGTATTGTTAACTAGGCAAAAATGGTCCTACAATTATAGTTATAGAACCTGGAGAAATAAGTGAATTATTATTTTTTGGCAGGATTTTGGTTACTCTATGCATCTGAAAGACCCAAGCTCAGATGTACTAATCTTAAACGCGAAGGAAAGCTGCACCAATGTTGCTGTACTGCCTTGCGTCAAGGGGAGAGAGAAACATTGTGCCATATCAACTAAGATATGGTGCATCTCTTCTCTCTGCCAGTGTCAACTCCCTCACCCTTGCACTAGATTGCAAGCATGTGCATTATTTGAAGCATAGGTTTGCACTTGAAGTGGTTCCTTCCAGTACACATTCTATCCTCTATGTCTTGTACTGCTATGTATGTGTGCATGACATGTTGCCAATTCGAGAAATGAAAACATTTCTTCTTATGCATGTCTTGAGGAGACATAAGAGTTTGGTGTAAATCCTTTTCTACAAATGTTTTTAGGTAGGAGTTTGTGTAAGAAACCCACAGGTGGTTGCCTGAAATGCTTAATTTGTGTTCCTTTTTTCTGGTGCTCAGCACCGGCACTTATTCCTTGTTTTCCTATTTGATGATCTCAACACAGGCACTTATTTCAGACAACTCACCACATGATGGTGCTTCTGGTATATTTTTGAGACAAGCTCATCCACCGAAAGCTTTTTTCTAAACATCACTTCATTCAATCTAGTGACAATCAATTACTCAATTTACGTCAGGAAAATAAGGATTTGCTGTCTTATATTACATATTTTAATCGCTTAATAGTTGAAACAGAATGTCCTAACGAAAAAAGAATGTCCTTATTCTATAGGAGTTTACGGGACGACTTAAAGGACGTTCTTGCTCAAATTTTAGATCTACCTACTGACTGCTCAGAATTCATTGAATTAATACTCCACTTAGACAATCGTTTGGGTGAACGAAAAGGGGAAAAAACTCGTGGTGAAACCACAAAACTATTGTTCTTAAAATAGGAGAAAAAGGAAGTAGTTTGCTCCAATTCAGATGCCTCAGAGCCTATGCAAATAGGCAGTCTTCGTGGACCGTTAACTAAGGAGGAAAAGGACTGTAGACGGCGATTAAAACTTTGCCTCTATTGCGGTAAAGCCGGGCATTTTGCTTGTGACTGTTCTTTAAGACCAAACGCTCCACGAAAGGCAATTGGTAATATCGACACTACTAGTTCCCATAATGATCAGTCGGAAAACTTGTCAGCCCGATAACAAAATAAACCACCTTATCAAGCGCTGTTGATGCTAGGGTCTCTCTTCACCATCTGGCTAACACTGTCTCATCCTCTCCTCGACATTTGACTCTCATAGTAACTATGATCCTAAAAGCCCAAACTGGGAAGGTAATTCCTATTCCTCTTGATTATGGGGCTACAGGTAATTTTTTAGATATTGGCTTAGCCAAAACCCTTGATATTGTTACCATTCAAAAGGAAACACCCGAACCAGTTCGAGCAGTTGATGGCTCTCAGTTTACCTCTGGTTTAATACAATATCAAACCTGTCCTTTAACTATGATTTGTGCCGATGGTCATTCAGAGCAAATCCAGTTCGATTTGATTGATACTCCTGTCTTTGGAGCAATTCTGGGGATACCCTGGTTTCAACTGCACAACCCAAAAATTGACTGGGTTAAGAGAACCGTCACCTTAGATTCAGTGCATTGCTCGCAGTGCTGTTATCAACAATGGCAGTATCCAAGAACACCTTTATACTGTGCTTCTCTTCTTCAAAGTTTCGAAACTAGGGTTCCCTGTTTACCACAAGAGTACCAAGATTTCCATGACGTTTTATCAGAGTCACAGGCATCCCAGTTGCCTCCTCATCGGTCCTATGACTGCCGGATAGATTTGGTTACTCGACTACACTTCCTTGTAGTCGAGTCTACGCATTATTAGAACCTGAGACTCGTAATTTACGAGAGTATCTGGATGATTTGTTGCTCAAGGGGTTTATTCGCCATTCTACCTCTCCCGTCAGTTCTCCTGTTTTCTTTGTTCCGAAGAAAAACAAAGAATTGAGGGCATGCTTTGACTATAGAGCCATTAATAAAGTCACAGTTAAGAACAGATACCCCCTTCCACTCATACCCGTCCTTTTGGATCAGGTGCGTAATTCTACCATCTTCACGAAATTAGACCTGAGAGGTGCTTACCATCTCATCAGGATGAAGGACGGGGATGAGTGGAAAACTGCTTTTAGAACAAGTTTGGGTTATTCGAGTACACCGTAATGCACTTTGGGCTGTGCAATGCCCAAGCGGCTTTCCAGTTCTTCATGAATGAAGTTCTGCAGGATTTCTTGGACATTTGTGTCATCTGCTATATTGATGATATTCTAATTTATTCTTCTTCCACAAACGATCATGTAGAACATGTTAGAGCTGTTTTACAATGCCTTCAAGAAAATCATTTGTTTGTCAAATTAGACAAATGTATCTTCCATGCCACAACAGTAGACTTTTTGGGCTATGTCATTTCACCTCATTGAATAGCCATGGAGTAATCTAAAGTGCAGGCTGTTTTAAGATGGGAAACACCAAAATCTGTTAAGGACATCCAAAGATTTTTGGGATTCGTCAATTTTTATTGCCGTTTTATCCCAAATGTCTCTGCCACTATCTTTTCCATCACACAGTTGTTAAAAAAGGGGGTCCGTTTTTTCTGGTCAGATAAAGCTTTCACAGAGGGACCCATTTTACACCACCCTGACCCAACACAAACTTTTTATGTTGAAGCAGACACCTCCTTGATTGCTGTGGGAGCCATTTTATCACAAAGAGATCCAAAAACTGGTGTGCTCCATCCTGTTGCTTATTTTTCAAAAAGTCTATTACCAGCAGAAAGAAACTACACGGTGGCAGAACGTGAATTGCTGGCTATCAAATTAGCCTTTCAAGGGTGGCGGCATCATTTATTGGGAGCCCGTCAAACGGTAACCATTTATTCCGATCACCGTAATTTACAGTTTTACCAAAGTGTAAAGGCTTTAACTCCACATCAGTTACGCTGGCTCCTCTTTTTTAACAAATTTGACTTTATTATTACTTACAGACCTAGCAAGGAACAACAAAAGGCTGGCACTCTGTTCCGTTTAAGCTATCATGATTGTGAGTCACACAACGAACAAGCCCAATCAGTCATTCCTGACAATAAAGTAATTGGACTCTGTATTCCTCAGGAATTTCTCTCTCAAATACAGAAAACACAAAGTGAATCTCCCATGTTACCTGATTTGATTAAAAAGGGGGACTTATTGTTCCATAATGAACAGTTATACGTCCCTACTCAGGACCTGCAACAAACTGTTTTATCTTCAAACCATGATTCTGAGTTCGCTGGTCATCCTGGTGTTAAAAAGAATATTAAACTATGTCAAAGATTTTTCTGGTGGCTTATGCTCATTGATGACGTTAAAAATTACTTTCAAAATTGTCCTGTTTGTGCTCAATCTAAAACTCCTCATCAAGCCCCAACTGGCCATTTACAACTTATGCCCATACCATCATGCCCCTGGCAAATACTCAGCATGGATTTCGTCACCGAATTCCCTGTTTCTAATGGCTACACTGTTATTTGGTTAGACATCGATTATCTTAACAAAATGGCACATTTTGTCCCTTTAAAAAAAAATACCTTCTGCTAAAGAGATGGCTACTCTATTTATACAGCACGTAGTCAGGTTGCATGGTCTCCCCATGGCCATAGTTTCTGATAGGGACCCTCAATTTGTGTCTCGCTTTTGGCGCAATTTTTGTGCATCAATGAACATAGATGTTCGTCTGGCCTTGGCATACCATCCGCAAACTGATGGACAGACCGAACGCCTGAACCATTCCATTAGAACAACTTCTACGTTGTATTTCATCTAATGTGACTACGGAATGGGATAAAAACCTGCCGCTAGTTGAATTTGTGTACAATAACTCTATTCACTCAGCAACAGGTTTATCCCCGTTTTATTGCTTGTTAGTTTATCATCCAAGAATGTTATCAATTCCTCCAGTTTCTAACATTAATCCTGTCCCAGCAGTCTCTGTCCATCATACTAGCTTTCATTCAATACAAGAACAAGCTCGTTCACATCTAGTCATTTACCAACAACAAGACAAAAAACTGGCTGATAAACACAGAAGAAATTCCCCTATCTATGTAGAAGGAGATAAGGTCTGGTTATCATCTAGAAATGTATGCATGGAAGGTTCCCGTAAGTTACAGCCCCGTTTTCTGGGACCTTTTTCCATTACAAAGGTCATCAACCCTGTTACAGTAGAGCTTAATTTACCACCTGACTACCAAATCCACCAAGTCTTTCACGTTTCACTCCTACAGCCTTATGCAAAAAATACACGACCTGGTCCTCCTCCCCCTCCACTAAAGGTAAAAGGTCACTGGGAATATGAGGTAGCTAAGATCCTGGATTCAAAGAGAGAAAACAGACGTTTGTATTATTTGTTAAAATGGAAAGACTATGGTGATGAAGACAATTCCTGGGAACGAGCAGCTTCCGTTCATGCCCCTCTATTGATTAGGCTATTTCATCAGCAATATCCTGCTAAGCCACGCCCTGTATCAGGGGTTTTGCGGGGAGGATTGTCTGGAATGTACACACCTATGTTCCTCTAGTATTGTGTTCATTATGTCTTTTATCACAAGGGAAAGCCTTTAACCATGTACAACCTTGTGTGTGACTTGATTATGAACCAAATTAAAATTACAGGTTTTCTGATGGCAACCTTGGACCACAACGAAGCACACACGTACACTAAAAAGACATGTATTCTTTTTCCTGACATTTATTCTTTTTTCCTTTGCACGTGATTAAGAGCCTCACGTTGTTGGCACAGACACAGGAGCACATTTCGTTTTTTATTTCACGTGCTTCCGTTACCTCACGTTGCCGTTTCACCAAGGAGAAACATGATCGGTGAGGACAAGACCCCAGGCTATAAATAGCTGTTTTGCCCGCTCTAATCATTGAGCCACACTTCTCCACCAAATGAACCAAATGAACCGGCGGTGAGCTATTCTGGCTTCCTAGACGACGCACGGAGCATCGCTTGGTTTCCTAGATGACGCATGGAGCTTTGAAAGAATCGAGAGCGGCGCTGGACTTCAAAGCAGAGCCCCGATCGATGAAAGGAAGCAGCGTTGGTCATCCGTTTTCACTTCTCGATCCGGCGGAGTTTCGTCTTCAGCTAAGTCCCAAAACTCGGGGAACTTTTGCGCATTGAACAAACATTGGTTATTTAGTTTGTGAATACTTTAACAGACTGTGGGCATACAGAGACAATCAGAAGGCCTTAAGAGAAAAGCATATACCGTCTACTTTTCTTCGTGTTTGGCCACAGGATAACCAAACCGATCATTTAGAGTCTAAAAGAAGCAACATTATAATGTTATAAGTAATGTAATTTGTCCTGAATATTTTGGTTACACTGTATTTTCATGTGTAGCATTGAGCAAGTGTTTTATTTGACCTAGCGGCGTTTAAAGTTGTTATCATGCAGTGAAACTATTTGTACTTCATAACGCTACCATTATTGAGCCAATCTTCAATACTGCTTAGAACAAGTTTATTGAAAAAGAAAAAGACGTAGTAAAAGAGAAAATCGTAAAGGCATACAAAGAAGGAGACAAGGTAATGTGTATCTAGAATTTATGATAACATAGAGTCTTATAGCATAGCAGGATTCCCGCACGTGTTGGGGGCAATGGACTGCACACATGTCCTACTTGTGCTCCCTGCCGACACTGCACACAATTACAGCAACAGAAAGCACACGCATTCAATCAATGTGCAGGCAATAGTGGACACCCGTGGACTCTTCACCAATGTCGTCGCCAACTACCCAGGCAGTGTGCATGATTCATACATCTTAGAACAGTCCATCATCAACCGGCGATTCCAGGGTGGCACCTACGGAAATGCAGTGCTCGTTGGTAAGTACCAAATGAACACACCACACACCTCAACTCCACAATCATACAACTCACAACTCTGGGAATGCACACGTCACGACCCACATACATCATGCCAACAACATGATCGCCCACCAGACACGACAGCACAACTCACTGTGGGAACCTGGCCTAGCCATGTACATGAGCCATCAACGAAATGGCACCTCATTCACACATGAACAGAATGTGGGGAGAGGAGGGAACCATGCATGTGCGAAGGAGGCGATGTGACCGATGAATGGGACAGTACACAATGCCAAGTGTGGCGTGGAAGTGTTGGACAGACTGCAGTATGCAGACCACACACATATCTATGTCGACGTACACCGCTGGTGTTTGGTGTAGTGGACAGTGGATGCAACCATGTCACTCCAGCCAGTGGGGGAGATCAAGGAAATGTAGCTTGGTACTCCCCCCTGTAAGCGTGAGAGGAGTGGGCTGGCCCAACGTACACCAGGTAGGGGTGTGAATAAAAATCCTGTGGCCTTGGCGTGGTCCTCTTCCGGAATGCCCAACGTCCTGCCAGGGCGGTGCCTCTCACCCCACCACCAGGCCTACACCATCAGCGGTGTTGCCTGGGATCCTGTGCACCTGCTGCAATCCGGGCCGCTGGTCCCTAAAGCCGTCATGGCCACCCCTGCGAATCCAGGCATCACTACTCACCTGCCAACACCGGCGTGTGTCAAAGAGGGCCCACCACGTGCCGGTGCAAGCTCCAAGCCTGAGGCCCCAGACCTTGGCAGACTCCTCAGACCATCACGGCCTCTGCAACACAGGCCCGCAGAACTCCTTTCTCGTTGATGCACTCCACTGGCATACACAGCGGACAAGTAGGACACAGATTTGGAACTGAGTCTTGATTACACCATGGCAGAGTACATGATTTAAGGCTGAGTTCATGTCACTATACTCCCTCCGATGTGGTGCCACCAAGTCTGTGTATAGGACTCCCACCAAACGTGTCTGTGGACCCTTGCTGACTTCGGCCTTCGGGCTGCACTGCAGTCCTGCAGCAGATGCGGTCAGTAGTGGGAGTAGCTGCCGGGCGGTGACGTGGGGAGGGGCAGGGTGGGGGGTAGTAAACTATGGAATATGGAGGTTTACAGGTAAGTAAACATATAAATAAACAAAATGAATTTTGTTGCGTGCACTGCATCGTGGCTGTCCTGCAGGCCTCAAACCAATCCAATGTAGTCAGTCACAGGCAGGACACGGCCTCCTCGTGGCTGCACACCCACCCAGCTCTAGTGCCACTACCTGTCAGCCACAAATCTAATGCAAATGCCATTCCAACATTGTGTGTGGGAGATCCAGGAGGAGATGGCTGGACAGCCGTTGTCCGGCGCTGATTGCTGCCTTCGGCCGGTACACTGCAGCCAACTAGGTCACACTTTTGGAACTGAGTCTTGATTTCCTCATGGCAGTGTTCATGTCACAGTATGCAAGGGGAGGAGTAAGAGGAAGACGCGCTTCAGTCCTGAGGAGAAAAGGCTCACCTTTATGGAGGTGATGGGACACTACGAACAACTGCACTGGTGCCATTGACTGTGCAGCGCATGCCAACCACACGTGGCTGTGTGTCCCTGCTGACCTCTGCCTCCGGCACACACTGCAGTGGAGTAGATCACACGATTTGAAATGAGTCTTGCTCTCTACATAACAAAGTCCATGTCATTGTACAGGCCTCATTGCAAACTGCATCCCCTTCCAGCTCTGGTGCCACTGAGTGTGTGCCCTGAAATCCATGGGCAATCCCTGTTTGGACGTCGGTGGCGTCTGAGCCCATGGGCTGGAGGCTGTCTTCATCTACATGTAGCTGATACTGACAAGGTGGAAAAGTGGGGTCTCTAGCATTCAACTTTGCCATCTGCCTGTTCCTGCTTGCTTCTGCCCTCTGCATCATGCCCTGGAAGGACACCTTCCATTGTCCTCCACAACACTCTGCGAAATTCCCCTTGGACATCGAGTACACGCTCAGCTCGCGTGGCACTACCTCAGTGCACCGCAAGGCACCGTCCCGTAGCGGTGTGCCTGTGCCGGCCGCTGTGCATCCGGGGCCACAAACTCTGTGCTGCTCAAGTTAGGAACCCATGATGTACGTACCTTGTACTGCTGATTGTCTGCTCACTGTTGTGGTCTTTGTCAGCACTAACCAACCCCTGAGTGGTGGCTTACACTACCCAACACTCACCTCAGGGCTCGGCGGTTAGTCCGATCCTTTTTAATGTATATCTGGGCCCACTGATCCCCCTTATGAAATCTTTCGGGATTGAAGTGGTCAACTATGCGGACGATATCCAACTGCTGTTCTCCTTTGAAGGTGATGATGCGGTCCCCATGAGTTCTTTTCAAGAATGTATGGGGCAGGTCACAGATTGGTTGAAAACTAACTCCCTGCAGCTGAATGCTGAGAAAACTGAGTTGCTGTTCTGTCATGCTGCTAGAATACCCTACCTTTTTCCGGGTGAGTTCAGGCTCCGACCAGGGGACGCCCCCATAGAAGCCACTAAAATAGTTCGCAATCTGGGGGTTATGGTGGATGAGAACCTCCAGATGCAAACTCAGGCCAACAAAACAATTAGCACCTGTCTTTCCCTGCTGAGAGCCCTCCGTCAAATTCTTCCACTCCTACCCAGTGAGGCAAGGCCTTTGGTGGTGCAGAGTGTCATTCTGAGTAGACTGGATTATTGTAACTCCTTGTATCTGGGTGCTCCCCAATACATCGTGCAGGGGCTGCAACGAATCCAGTCTTCGGCAGCCAAATTGCCACTGAATCGACAACGGGACTCCTCGGTGCAGCAGGCACTGAAGGATTTACACTGGCTGCCCGTAAAAGACAGAATCAGTTTTAAATCCCTGGTCCTGGTCTATAAAGCCTTACACAATACAGGGCCGATACCCTTGCGAGAGTGCTTCTCGTGGTATGAACCTAAAAGACTTCTTCGTTCATCCAATCAAGGACTAGTTTCCGTTGCTAAAATCAAACTAGCAAGGATGGGTGGCAGAGCATTTAGCACGGCAGCTGCATGCCTTTGGAATAAGATCCCCCAAGAATTGAGATTGGCCGGATCCTTGCTGGGCTTCAGAAGAGGCCTCAAGACCTGGCTTTTCACCAAGAACATATAGCAATTTTCCTGTTTAGCTGACTGACCGTTTAATGTGTCTTTATCATTGTGTCTCCAAGCGCCAGGATACCCGTTGGGTGACAGTTGCGCTATACAAAAGCAATATACAATACAATACAATACAATACAACACCCATCCAGTACAGGCATCACTGGAGATGTGAGCCTGGCAATTAAAGGGGCCGGGCGCACGTGCCCATGCCCAGTCCCACGAACTCACTCAGTGTGTCTGTGTGGTTATTATGTATGCATTAGTGACCGGGGTCATTCCACATAACATTGTGCTGTGTACAGTGTGCACAACCATGTCACCGCTGGCAGTGGTGTAGACCTGGGACATGAAACCGTGTCGTACCTCCCTGTGAGCGTAAGCGGGGTGGACATGCATAAGACAGTACTGCGTAGGGGTGTGGTTACTCCACACATGGATCTGGGTGTGGTGCAGTGTAGGCCTTGCCAAGGATGTGGCTGATGCGTGTGTTTCTGTTGTAGTGTCTACGTCTTCTGTCCCGCAATTGATGATGTTGCCATGTGGCATGCCCCCGGTGTGCGTGCTCGGCCGAAGGGGTACATGGGGGGAGGGCATGCCCACTCAGGGTCAGGGATCACAAATGCCAACTGTTGTGTGTGTTGCTATTATCGCTGCATGAGCAAAAATGTACCCTCAACTGCATGTTGGATTCAGCCAGGCACATGTTCTACATCTGTGTCAGCCCTGTCCTTGCAATGGGCCGACACACACGTGGCCGGCCACATTCTGCACAGCATTATCACTGTGTCATAGTCAGGCTTGTGAACATGCGCAGACAGGCATGACAATGGAGTGCAGTAGGAGTGCATGTGATGCTATCACGCTGTGCACAATAGTGAGTGTGCTCAGGGGGGTAAGGACCAGCAGTGAGGCTGCGTAATACACAGTGATGACGCTCATTAGCAACACGCAGTACATGTCATACGGGAATCACTAAGTCACACATATCACACACCAATGAACTAATGAGCCTGCCAACACATCATGCAGTACGTAGTCTTGACTCATGTCTCTCTGCACTGGTGACCAAGGATATGCACTCTGCGCTTGGATGATGACACCCCTCCGAGCCCCAAACACACAGCCCCAGAGGCAGTACAATTTGGCCCACAAACGCAAAAGGGGCATCGTGGAGCGCACATTTGGCATGTTGAATTCACATTTCAGGTGCCTGGAAGTCACAGGTGGAAAGCTCCTGTACAGTTCAGGCCTCATGTGCAAGATGATCGTTGCATGTTGTGTGTTGCACAACATATGTGTACGCAGCAGACCCCCATGGATACGAGCACCAGATGCACCGGACGATGATGATCAAGATGAGGCGGGTGGACCACATCCCACTGCAGCCACAGCAGGAATTGCCCTTAGGGACTACATCAATGACAATTTCTTCTCTGGTTGAGGTCACATTGTGAGGATCCTTAGCAGTAATGGCACAGTATGTTGACTGACCACAGGCACAGCATGTGCTGATAAATGCATTTCGAAACACATTCCCTGCGTGCATGTCACTCATCTGCACAGGCACTTCACTTAGACAAGTGTGGATGTGACATGTGCTGACAATTTAGGAATTTGTTAATGGATGGTGAGTGTGTCACCTCTGTGCAGTGAGGCTGTTTAAGGTGTCACGTATTCGAACTGCCAGTTCTTTGTGTCACAGTTGTTACAGTATCCCACTCTTCGGTGTTTCACATGTGTCCCAATTCTTTCCATTTTGGCTGTCATATGTGGCCTACAAGTGACAAGAGGGCTTCTTTTGGGCTCTGATATGTGCCGCCATGATGCAGGGATGCACCCTGTGATATAAGTCCCGTGACATGGACGACATGTACCTAGGGAGATTCACTGCCCCTGCATTGGTCCATGCTCTCATTATTTTTTGGTCATGGACATAACACGTCGGTGTGCAGGGGGTGTTGTTTGTATCTCTGTAATGTGAAGAGGAGATGCAGTCTCACAGTGTGTTCCATGTTTGTATCCGCATTGGCGCAGGTTACATACTGAATGCATGTCAATGTACATTGTGGCTGTTTGTGGGGTACTGCCTATCTGATTTGGACAATGGTCATTTGTTCTGCATCACAGCTGTGGGGTTGTGCTCGTACATTGTCATCTCACCGTTTGTTTGGTCTGCCTTTATGGTGCATTTTCTCACCAGATGCGTGTGAATTGCAGGCCTGTCGCTGGTTTTCGGTGCTTTTTGAATTTCGCTTGGCCTCATCGCAACTTTTTTTGCATTCGTTTTTTTTCGCTTTTTTGCGGCATTTGAGGCGTTATCTGGGGACTATCGCATGGTGCCGCCGTGCTGTGAATACTTGGTTATCACGGCATAAATTTCTCGCGATAGACTGCGATGTTGGAGGTTGCATTAAGTAACTTTTGCAGTGGTTGTCACACGGTCTTGAGAATATCCCCCCATGTAAGCATTGTCAGGTCTTTCAGTGCCCGCGAACATGGGCTGCTGCCCTTCACATCCTACAACTTTTTCAGGACACACAGTGCTGTGTTATCAGAACAGAGACATTTTCCTAGCTGTTTGTGAAGCACGTTTCTTGACAAAGTGTTTGAAACGAGTTACAAACAGAATTTAATTTTACTGTTAAATGCTCAGTGAGTGTAATTTCTACTCATAGTTTACGTGTCACAACTTTACTGCTAAAACCTTTTCCTGGCACCTGAGCACATCATGTGGAGGGCGCATAAGGCAGCAGGCGGGGACAGCGCTAATGACACCCAGTGCTGGACTCCAACTCATCCGAGACCTTGTCCCAGAGGCCTCTGGGATCAGCACAGAGCAGGGGCTGACGTCTCTTATAGTGCCAGGACAGAGCCCCTGGCCCTCGAAGGGCGGCTTCTACAGGCACATGTTAGTGCTGGGGCTCCAGAACCAAACGGCAGTGACCCAAGTGTGATGTGTTAGTAATAGTAGCGTTTGCACAACTAAAGAGAATTGTTGTATATACTCACAGCATCTGCTTAAGTTGGAGGCTGGGAGCCTACCTCTAAGGTGAGCCAGCTTTAGTTATGCATAACATGAATAGCGCCGCTGTCTAAACGATGGGCCTGTGGGAGTTATGAAGCTTGAACAGCTGTTTTACTTTGTGCGATGCCTCTAACCCGAAGGATAGCTCTGCTGCCCAAACCATTACATTGTCAAGTTTTGTGTACGCAACGTTAGCTTCTGACGTTAGTTTTATAAATGTGCTGTCGATGGCAATGTGCCTGTAGCGGAATCTGTGCTACGGAGACCAGAGAGAGTGTCTCTAGTGTGGCAGGCTTAACCCCAGCTCTGAACTTTAGGTAGTGGTCCCGAGAAACGTGTAGGAAGAAGACAATGCTTGCTACGCGATGTGTGATCCTGGTGAAGCTGTGCACCTAGCCAGGCGCTCTGCTGTTTCAGGCATGGATCAGTGATGCCTGCGTGCAGCTTATAAGCAAAGATGGCCGAGCCATGAGCCTGGCAGAGCTGTGCACAGACAGGAAACACTAAGATACCCTGAGGTGCGAGTATGCAATAAGTGGCAGTGCAAACTGCAAAGAACCACTTCCGCCAACTCCAATATATGCTCCTCCTGGCACAAGGGCGATTTTTGATTTGTAGAAATGCTTCATCCAAGGATCAAAATATGTATTTTTGTATCTTTTGTGTGTTTCGTATAAATAGTTAATAACACCTCAAACCGCTACATACTAACGAATTATAGTCTGGGTTTAATAAAACGCCTTGGATATTAAAATTAAGCAAAACATGTCAATTTTAATGCAAGTATAGGGTCTGGAGTTTTAAAATCGAAAATAATTTCCTAATGAAATACATTGCGCTTTTTTGACTGCCATTTCTCACTCATTAACTTCGAAAACATTTTATTGAAATTCTTATGAATTGTAAAACTAGGGCACCATGTTGCACTTTTAATGGACGTTCGTTCTTGTTTATTGCCCTAGAGAAATGTTTGAAAGGAATATGTGCGCATGACCAAGTTTAGCAGCCAAACATTTGTGGCCACCTGTGCCGTTTGAGAGTAAAAATACGAATGATTTTCTAGTTACGGCGGCAGAGGCTGATTCTTTATTCACTGACTCCTGCCGGAACCGAAACTGATTTTTGTAACCCTAATACGTTTACTAAATTCACTCACTGACCTGGAGCTAATACCTGCAGAGGTGCCAAGCAGCCTTTCAAGGCTCATTGGGGACGACAACAATTTGCTCATAATTACTCAAATGTGTAGCATAGCATTAAACAGCATGATTAGATAAAAAGCGGATAACCGTGTGTTAGAGTGGCTATGCATGGCACCTTGGATTTTGAAGGCACATAAACTGTCATGTGTAATCCACATGTGTGCATGTCTTAGCAAAGCCCTCCTGCATTCCAGGGCATGGGAAGTTCTTTTAGACACTCATTTTTATGATGGTCCAGCTTGATAGTGCAGCTGTCGCTAGACATTTCTGTGAGCATCTCTAAAAGGGGGCCTTGGCTCCACCCATATATTCAGAGTCGGGAATGCATGTGTAGATTGGGCAGAAGTTGTGTGCTTCCACAACAAAGTGTTTGGCCTCTACGCAGCTGTGATCATTGTAAGCTTGAACTTGCTGGGGCATACACATGACATTGGACTGCTACTAAAGTGTCTTAGATAACTATATCATGTATGTTGTCGTAACGCAACGCAGCGGCCTGTGCTGCATTGAGTTACATTTAGCTCTGGGAGGCGCTCCGTGGGTGGACTATGGGCATTACTGTGCGCCCATCATTGGATTTCAAGCAATCCCAGATTTACAAAGGTTTGTAAACCCGACAATGCGTGAAACTGCTGCGTCTCGCAGAGGACGGCATAACCAGGAGAAACATCTTTTAGCTCATTGTTATTTCCTCTGCCCATGAGTGCTGCATTATGCAAAAAGAAGAAAATGCCTTGAGCAATCATTTTTGCGCAGGAAGGCATGCCCTCTTCCACAGAAACAATGCCTGCCTGTAGCACAGGCACCCTCGCACCATGTTTCAAGGGAGCCTGCACTGGTGTTACGCTGCCAGAAATGTGACAGCACTTCGAGAGAGCAGAAGTGTGCCATCTCTTAGTAGATATGGCACATTTCTACCCTCTCTCTTCTTGCAACGCAGTAAGTTAACTTACTACACTGCGCTGCGTGAAAAAGTAGTACACCTGGGCCCCAATTCCGAGTAGGGCACGTCTGAAAGAGTCATAACAAGCAGTGATGGTGTTTTCACACCCAGGTACACATTTTTTTACCTCTTTACACAGAGCACATTTCTGCAGATTTTTTATCACCGAGGAGCGTGGTAGATTTGCACCAATTGTAATTCAATCTGGCCAGAAACTTCGGTTTGTTGCATATGGAGACTATAGGGTCAATATTATGTGGCCCTAAGTCCACATGCTCTGTGCTTGCTGTAAATGATTGAATGAATAAATACATAAATTAATCAATCATAAACCTTATTTTATTTGACAAGCAAATCATAAAAACATATAAATAACAATTCATTTGATCAAATATGCCAAAAAATAGAGATACATACTTTAAGTAGAATACACAAAATCATTAAAAAGATGCTAAATCCAATAAAAACCATGAAAAGTGCAACCAAATAGGTTAAGAAATTAAATGGCAACTCGATAAATTGATTCCAGCGTACGTTTCTTTCCGAATCTACCATAGATACTAGAGCATCACATTTCCACCCTGCAAGAAAAATAAAGTGCAATAGCATCTGCTGCAAATTAATACACTCATTTATCCGTATTGTTTTCGTATTATGAGGGCTCCTCTTAAAAAAATTGAAACAGCAACACAAATATCAAAAGAGTAGAGCAACTGCAGTGACTAAAACCTTCTCTATAAGAACAAGGGTGGCACAGCCTCACCATCGGAAGCAAAAATTTGGATCTCAAATTTCTGCACAGTGCAAAAAATAAGACAAAGTGCAGAGTAGATTGTTTTGCATTATTATTACATGGGCAGGGCGGATGGTAATCATGCCAAGCACCTTGATTAGGAAAAGCTACCAGAAAGCGCAGCGTGCTCAAGCAAGTCAATCAATCAATCAAACGTTCATAGAGTGCAGCGCACTTTCTAATTCACGGAATGTACGCAACAGAAAAGTCAGAATGTATGAGTAATTTGTTCTTTGCTGCATGCTTGATGGGTGGCTGTGTACAAAAGGAGATCCCTTGCAGAAGTCCATTGTTCGCAAAACGTTGGAATCTTTCCACCATCTCCTTCCCTCTGTCTCTTCTTGGCTTCTTAAGATCCCTTAAGAGATCTGCATTTGATCCGCTCAAACAATTGTGTATGTTTTTAACCCCATCGCGATGGCCCTTATGTCTCTACTTTTGCTGCAGAACTTCTCTCTCCAAAGGTTTATTTATGACCCTTTGTTATAGTGAGACACCTCCGAGGGTATAAGCTCATCTCATTTACTGTCCTGTAGCTCAGACATATTGACATTTCTTCCTCATGTCACTCCTTCTTGTTCAATTCTACCTTGAGCCCTACTGTGTCATATTGTAGTAGTAGAGCTTTTCAAATATCCCAACTTTCCAAACCTTGACGCAACTTTTAGGTGCCTATTCAAAAGCTGGTTTGCATTGCTCCTGTGCCACGCAGAGTGACGCAAGAGCGACACAAATCTTAAGTCCGACCTATGAAGCCTTACAAGTCCACTTTGCGGGTCCATGAGTGGCTCCAAAAATCTGTAGTGAGGCAATGCAGTGCAAATCACTGTGTTTCCTTACTCTGCCCTGGGAAGGCGTTCCATGGGAGTTATGTGAGTGTTTCCATGCAACTCCCATGGTTATTGACGTATTCCCAGATTTACCAGAACTGGTAAACTTGGGAATGCAGCAAAAAGATATGCCTTCCCAGGAGAGGTGTAACAAGGGGAAATATCTTTATTCTTCCTTGTTACTTCCTCTTTCTAAGTGTGCTACATTCTGCAGCACACATAGAGGACTATGCCTCTGAGGATTGTTTTGCGCAGGACGGTGTCCCTTCCTGCACAAAAACAATCCTTCAAGCAACACCGGCACCTTTGCACCATGGTCCAAGGGTGCCTGCATTAGCGCTAGACTGCTGAAATGGTGCCAGCACAGTGGAAACGGCAGGAATGTGCCGTATTGCCTCAAATGAGGCGCATTCCTGACCTTTCCCTGTCACGCAGCGCAGCAAGGTGACTTGCTGCGCTGTGTCACTTTTTCATAAATTCAGTATCTTCATTTATCGTTAGCCCTTTCAAGAATTTATTAGTATTGCAACAGCAGTTTCAACTCCTTGTGAGGTAAATTTCCCTCTAATTGAATCCTGCAGTGAGATTTTATGTGCATGTTTATTTTGGAGAGCTTTATGGAAAATGCTAGCAGGCATTTCTCTACAGTTTAGTTTTCATGAAACTTAACTTTGCATTATGCTGCATTGTGCAGAGGAATACTAACCAACCTAGTTTCTGTGATGTATAAGTCAGGCAGAATTTTTTTGTTAGTAGTAAAAAGGACGTTCTGGACCAAAGGGTTTGCAAAAACCACTATTGTCATACAAACGTGGTAAAGTAAAAAACCTTGCAACCTTCACTCGTTTGCTAGTTCTTTCTAGGGCTTCCAAAAAGTTGCAACACAACTGCACAGCGTTGCACACTCGTAATGTTATCTTAACTAGGGATTTGAAGATAAGACAAAAGATTTTTAAAGCATCACCGAGGTAACTGAAGGTTGGCATTCATGAAAAAAATGTATACTTTTTAATAACAGATCTAATAGAGTAATGCAAAATTATTATGAGTGTGATGAAACAAGGGTTAAATAAAGCATAGAAGAGTGTTAAATAGCGTATTTTAGTTAGACGACATTTTGTTGAAAACTCAATTTTAAGTTAACATAGATGATGTTTCGATGCTGCATTGTCATCTCACTCCTGTCTCTTCCCCTCCCATTTCACCTCCAAGTGCTTCTCATGCGACAGGCTCCACAGAGCAAAGACAACCTATTATCACACTATGGTAGTTTTTCTAAATGTGCATGTACTGTGAATGAACTTTCTAGTGTTCCCAATAATGCTTGGAGCCAAGGTCATTCTGCTGTAGCTGTTGCTGGTTAACACTCTTCCACTGATGTAGTTTGCATTGTTTAGAAATGTTGCCTATTAGTTGAACTTCCTATGACAATGTGCTGCCAAAGACTAAGTATTTGTTATAGAAACAGTATAGCCCCATAGGATTCAGAGTGATGATTCATTCTCTGATTTGCCCAATATGTGTTATCTTTGAATATGCTTTTCTGAAACTGCAGTTTTCTGTCATAGCTCCCATGAGGAGCAGGGTCAAGTCTGAGTCCAAAGTGAGGTGACATAGCGAGCAAAAGAAAAATCGGTGGGGATGCTGCCGGAGCACTTGTTAGTGGTTAGACAAATCGCAATCATTCCTCCCATTACCTTTTGGGTTTCATGTACCACCAAAAGTGGCAATGGCTTTCCCAAACTTGAGTCTCATGCTCACTGTGCTTTTGGAACCATGCTTTACCGGGCTGAGGAACCTTATCAGGGGAAAACGTGTCCTACGTTTCTTGTGTTCTGGTTCAGTGAGGCCCCGGTCTGGCATTTTGGGTTAGGCTGTTCCCATGAGGAGGAGGGTCACGTCTGATTTGCATATGTGGGTCCAAACTGAGGTGGTGTGCAAAAGAGCTATGGGTTGGGATGCTAACCCGAGCGAGTGCCATTGGTTAGACAAAATGCAAGCATTCCTCCCATCACATTTTGTGCATTTGATTTCAGCCAATGCCAACTATATATGAGACTGATGATTTTAGGATAACTTTGCCATGTCCCTGTAGAGCCATTCTCTCAAAGATGTTCAACGAGTTGTTTGTAACAGTGTCTCTAATCCCTTCTTTTTTCCCCAATGTACAACATCAAAAGCATTTTTAAGTAGTTTCATTTGAACTAGCGCTTTGTCGATATGAGCATATTAAATCAATAATGACCAAACGTGGAGTGTCCTGTTGCCAGCGCCAAGTACCTGCAGTCTTGTGGTCCCCCGCCGCCGCCATCGCACCAGCGGCCGCAGAGTGGGGATGGAGCCGGAGACTGCATCCCCCAGCATTCCAAGCGCCACGGAACCCGCGGACGTCCCGTTCGCGCCACGAGGCGCTTAAAAGACCGACGCTGCCTCGGTGGAGCGGGTCCCTCTGACTAATCAGACCAAACGTGGAGTGTCCTGTTGCCAGCGCCAAGTACCTGCAGTCTTGTGGTCCCCCGCCGCCGCCATCACACCAGCGGCCGCGGAGTGGGGATAGAGCCGGAGACTGCATCCCCCAGCGTTCCGGGCGCCACGGAACCCGCGGACGTCCCGTTCGCGCCACGAGGCGCTTAAAAGACCGACGCTGCCTCCGCGTCGCGGGACGCGCGCGGGCGACGCCGGGCTGAGCCCGGGCAGAGGGCGGGCCGTCTGTGGCCGTCCGGGGTAGGAGGAGGCAGGGCAGGGCCACGGAACTTTGATTGTCGACTAACTTGTAAGTGATCAGTCCTATATACACACCTGTTTTAAAGGTTACTGCATTTGCCTCACTTATGTCGAAATTCAAGTCGTCTAATCAATCTGGTGCAGGGGAAAAGAGGACTATGGACAACTACCTGGTAAAAGTCGTAAATAAGATCAATAAAGATCGGAGACTTTCATTGGGCAGATCTAACTCTGAAGTTTCCCTAGTGGACACATCAGCACCTAATACCGAAACACTCGCTGAAAGCAGTAAGGATAATACTGACAATGCTGATGGGATCGCTGATGTACTCATTGATATGGTTATTGTTGGAAGTATTGATGAACCCACTTCCCCATTGAATTTATCCATCCCACCGATTATAGCATCCTGTTCCAAAACCACCCCAATTTCCTCCCCGTTGCAGAGGAAATGGCGGGCGTGCAGGAAAGCACCAGTAAAGAGGCTGGTGACGCATAAGCCAAAAAAGCAGGGTTCTTTTCAATCAGGCAGGGGGGTTTTACCGGATTCGTCAAAAGAAATATTAGGGTCTAACGACAATGCTGAGAGGGTTTTCCTGCATGCAGCCACAATAGGACATTTGGTTTCAATTTTTGAGACCAAATTAGAGACTCTAATTAGTCCCTTGTTGGCGAAATTAGATGTAGTTTCAGCAGAAGTAGATAGTTTAAAGGGCCTCTTGGCTTCTTATGAAAAACGATCCTCCCCTACGTTAACCCCCCTTTTGGCCGCTTCGGCCCCTATTATCCATAAGCCTACAGTTGGTGCCATGGAACCTATTTTGCACCCGTCTGGTATTCACAGCACGGGAGTTCCTTTGGTTCCGGGGGTCAGTTGCCAGTTAAGTCGGCCCATAGATGCGCCATCCACTGTGACATCAGTTTTTTCACCCCCCACAATAGCCACTTCATCAGGAAAATTATCCTCTGCACATACATGCCCAAGTAATATCCAGAAGCCTGTAGCCAAGGGAAATGTTGGTCATATTAAACACAAGAGAAACCATATCGTTAACCTCCCACCACAGTGTGCTCCTTACACAGTGGTTTTGATTAATGTTCCGGAGGTTGACTCTAGTATGCTTAACTCTAGCCAGGAAACTCATGACTCTTTAAAAAACAAATCACTTGCCTGGCTTAACAAAAATTGTGGATTTCCGCTGGCATTGTCTAAAGATATTTTATCCACTCGCAGAGTTGGCTGGATAGGGGAAGGAAGGAAAATTACCACAGGGGACTGTATATTAATTAATTTTAAATACCCACAACACGTGGCAACCGTCCTCTTAAGAGCTGCCTCCCTACCCAACCAAGCTAATCTGGTCTCTGCTAGGCCTTTAGGTTATTTTTATAGCTATTTAGATGGTCCACAATTGCCAAGGCCCCAACAGATTGAGCTGTATGAACCCGGTTTAATTAGGGGTGGGGTTAGTTATCCTCCCTTTTTGCCACCAAGAGCCCCGCTGTATTTTAATAGAGGGAATACACAGGTTAATGAGGAACCTAGCAGGCAAAGGGATTATACTCTCCCCCTTTTTAACCGTTACTCTGCCCTGTCCTCATTGGAGGAAAACGACTGACTGTCCGATAATACCAGGAATATGAATGAGAAATTAGTTATTGGTGACCCCTTTGATAAAGTAGTGACTGTTCCTTCGCCACCTCTACCTGAACCTAATAGGGTGGATGCTGTTATGGAGAACTTAGGAATTAAAAAGACTCAGAATTGTTGTACCATCGCAGACTCCCCTTTAAATCCAGATTTTTCCTCCGTAGACCCAGTAAATGATCATACAGGGGCAAAGTGTGATCTTGACACAGGTTACCGCGTCGTTACGTGGAATATTGCTGGTTTGAAAAGGAAATTAGATTCCCCTCTGTGGAAGGATTTTATTAATATAGGGTACGATATAATATGTCTTCAGGAAACGTGGTGTGAGGAACCTATCTTTATTGAGGGATATTTAGCACACAGCTTGAATGCAGTGAGTTCGATTGCTGGAAGAGCCAAAGGTGGTCTCTTGCTTTTAATATCCACTAAACTAAAATCCTGCAAAGTTAAAAGTTGTGTTCCAGTGGATGTCTATTCTCAGGTTTTATGTCTAGAGTTTGATAAAGGGAAAGATTTGTTGCTGATAAATTTTTTTTTATAATAATGTATTCACTGCCGACAGAGGTAAAATCCTGATTCAGCTTGAAAAAGAAATTGAGAGGACACAGGCAGTTACAGGCCACCAATCTATAGTCCTTTGGTTGGGTGATTTTAATATAAGTCCCTGTCCTTATGCTTCGAGTAATTCATGTGGCCTATCAAGGGAAAGTGGTAACATGGAGGGAAACGATTGCCTACACTTCCCACATTGTATGTATGGCACTACCCTTAACATGATGTTAGCTAAATTTGACTTGGATATGTTAAGTTGCACGAAGAACAGTATCAACGTAAACTGTCCAACATTTACTGGAAGAGGAGCTAATTCATATATTGACCACATTTTATTGTCTAACGATTGTGCATACTCCAACTTGTGTGTTAATGAGCAAATTTTAAGTGATCATAATAGTATCTCTTTATCATTGCATTGTTGGGGTTCTAAAAATATGGATGCTAACAATCGTATTAACTATATCGAAGCTGTAAGACCTAATGGGTTTAGGATTAAATGGACAAAGGTTGTCCCACATGAGTTGTTGGAGGAGGTTCTAAGAAAATGTACCATGGAGATAAACTATTGTATTAGCGATGAGGTACACTCGCAAGTTATATTAAACCACCTATGTACTATTAATGAAACAATCGACAACCTACTCACAAAACCACATAAGGGGAAAAGAGAAATCAACATTGGTTGGTTTGATAAAAGCTGTACACAGGCTCTCCACGCTCTAAAACACGCGTTGAGCTCTAAACCACGTGATTGTACAACAATTAAAACTTGTCGTTCTGTCTATAAAACACTACTTATCAAAAGGAAGAAAGCTCTCCAAGAAGAGGCCTGGTACAATCTCAGCTGTGCGGCTGAAACAAATGATAGTAAGTTATACTGGCAGACTATAAATAGTCCTTTCTTAAAAAATGACTCAGTGCCTGAAATAACCTCCCATGTCGACTGTCAATCATGGATGCATCATTTCTTAAATATTTTTAATCCGGATAGGTTAATTTTAGATTCCCATATGGACAATGAGTATACTTGGCCTAGATTGCCCTTAGCTATTGGTCTTGATGAGGTCTATGAGGGCCTACGCAATAGCAAAGGTGGAAAGGCGCCCGGCCCGGATGGAGTCCCGCTGGATTTATATAAATCCGAGTTAGATCTGTGGGCCCCCATCCTGACCAGGTTTTTTAATGCAACAGCGGAGGGTCAGATGCCAATTTCCTGGGGCCAGTCTATAATCATTCCTCTTTTTAAGAAGGGATCCAGGTCTGAGGCAAGTAATTATCGTCCCATTTCTCTATTAGACGCATCGATAAAAATTATGAGTAGAATAATTTTAAATAGACTTGAGACTTGGGCCGAGGACAACATGATAATTTCAAAGGCACAATATGGATTTAGGAAAGGTCTGGGGACGTTGGAACAGTGTGTTAATTTAGACCTCCTCATACATAAATATACCGTTGCGAAGGATGGGAATCTATTCCTTTGTTTCGCAGACCTAAGTAGTGCCTTTGATCTTGTAGACCACAACATCCTTTGGGACACCCTGTTAGATCTCGGTGCCCCCAAAGAGTGTGTTTTCTTTCTGGCCCGGTTATATTCCGGCCTTTCATGTAAAGTACGCTATGGTCCTATGGGAGAATGTACACCCTTTTTTAAAGTCGCAAGAGGGATTCGTCAGGGGTGCGTTTTGGCCCCGTTTTTATTCTCATTATTTATAAATGAAATTGATATGATTTTAAGCAAATTATCCTCAGACGCCCCTTTGATTAATGGCAGCGTTACCCCTATTTTATTATACGCAGATGATGCAGTTCTTTTATCACGAACACAGAATGGTTTGCAACGCCTCATAGATAGATTTGTGTTATTTACCAAAGAGAGGAAACTGATTATTAATAAAACCAAGACTTTTGTTATGACCTGCGGAAAGAGGGTGAAATTTAATTCTTCCTTCTTTATTGACAAAGTGAAGATACAATCGGTCAATAGTTTCTGTTATTTGGGGATAACATTTTCAGGTGATGGGAAATGGACTAATGAGGACGAGAACGTGAGGTTAAAAATGAACAGAAATACCAGTAGTATTTTTAGATTTGCGGCTAAGTTAGGGCAAAGGAGAGTGAAAGACATGCTGGCTATCTACAAAGCTAGGTGTATCTCATCTGCTTTGTATGGGGCAGGAGTTTGGGGCCACCATTCTGTTAATGGTCTACAGAATGACGAAAATAAGTTCTTGAAGAAACTGCTATGTGCCCCATCCTCGGTTCCCAATATCTTAACTCATATGGAAGCCGGTATTGACTTTATCGCGGACTTAGCCGCATTACGCCCATTGCTACTTTGGCGCTCCATTTGGTCCAAATCCGAGACAGTATTTACACAAACAATTATCAAGGATTGTTTGAAACTTGATAATTTGTCTCGTATACCATGGCTGAGCTATATTTACTACTGGTTTAACCTTCTGTTTGAATGTAACATTCGTCTGAACCCCGAAGCAGCTGCACTGATATCAAAGAAAGACATAAAATCGAAGTTCCTAGCATTTAAGAATGTGGCTAGAGAGAATCAGTCCAAAAACTTAATAACAGTTGCTTCTTACCTTGATTTGAACTTAAGGAGAGGTTTCCAGACATACCTAGCGTTCGTGACTTACAACTCACACAGATTTGTCCTAACCCGACTAAGGCTTGGGATTGTGCACCACCTAGTCTCATTCCCGGATATAAAGATCAAATCTAATATGCTGTGTCCCTGTGATAATATTTCAAAACAAAGCTGCTGTCACTTTTTATTGTTTTGTAAATTTTATTGTCATTTTAGGAAATTTTATTTAAAACCTATCCTTTTAGAAAACAAGATACGCTCTACTAAATCAGCAATGAAGTTCCTAACAACTCTAGAAAGCCCTGATACCTGTTTTTTTGTGGCATCCTATGTGCTAAAATGCATGAATATAAGGAAGTCCATAGTCTGCGTTGATTAGTTCTATTTTGTTATGTACTTTGCACATATAGGTACCACCCAGACTTTGATATGAACTTTGTAGTCTGAGCGAAACCCGGATGAATTTTGTAATTATGGGATTGTTACCGTATTTAGCATCTTTTGCATATTTGCACATATTAGATACCTTACTTGGAATTTGCACTTTGTTATAAATATAATGTAGATGCTTTGTTTGAAAATTAGGTTTAATTCTGAACTACTCAAGGAAGCACTATGCACTTTAACAATGTGTTAAATATAGTTTTTTGTTATGTCCCGTGTATAAGACATTTTAGTCTAATATGTATTTTTATGTGTTTTGTTCTGCTTATATGGTTGTATTTTTTACATACCGAATAAAGCTTTTGAACTTGAACTTGAACTTGGGGTAAACATTGTAGCTTGTACAACATCACATGTGGGTTCAGAGACGCAGTAGAGACTAATATCCTTAATCCATCAACTCCAAATCTTGCAGCCATGTCAACTAGTGGGACGTTTTGTACAATATTATTAATCTATTGTTTTTGGTTATTGTAGGAGAGTAGGGTCTGCTATCCTATGGTCACCCCAAATTTTTGTTTTTTGCTTCACTGGTTTTTGACATATTGAGGCTGTGGGCCTGCCAATCAGACCCCCAGCCTGCTGTTCTCTCTACTAAATTTACACTATGCATCCTAGGTGCATAACCAATTGGAAGTGGATCACCCTGTCAGCCCCTGTACCAGTGTACACTAGGTACCCAGGGCATTGGTGTATCTAAGGCCTGCCAGGGGCTGAAGCATGTATTATGCCACCCCAGGCTTGGCCTAACAAATTTGACACAACTGGCTGATCACTCAGCTGGGGTAAGTTGGTGTAACCACCTCTTACTTAGGTGTAGTATACCTATACCTAACCTTAAATGGGACACATGTTAACCTATAAGTCACTCCTATGGCAGGCCTTAACAATCCTGAAGGCAGAGTGCTTGGTTCCATGTGAGATGGTGCTCTGGCATGAGCTGAGCCTGTCTGCAGTGGTCAGAACAACTTCCTTCTACTGTTTCCAGATATCGTCATACCATATACTCTTAAGTGCATTATGAACCTCGCGGTTGAATGCTATCTTTGGTTTGGCTTTATCAAAACATGTCGAGTAAGGTGTCATACGAATTGGAATACTAACCCCTCGCCAATTCTGGCGACGGGGTTAGCATTCCACCCTTCTAGAGGGACACGACATGTACAGTACCTGAAACCCGGGTAAAATCAGACATAGCCTCAGCTCCACAAAATGGATGCTGCCACCACAGACACAAGTCTGCCCTCCTGCTGCTGGGAGTCCTTCCAGCTTGGGAGGTGTGGACAAAGGGTTTCCTGCCAGGGGAGGTGCGAGCACCACCCCAGACAGAATTTTGTGTATTGGTCAGGTAGGGCTTGAAAGAAACCAGACATGCCTGAGGCTCACAAGGAGCCTCGGTGAATATTCCAGTTCAATCCGGTCCTGGGGCACACCAGTCCCGGGCCTGGGGTGAGCTGGACAAAGGATTGGGGGTGTAACCACCCCCCTTCCTGGTCCCACCCTTAGGGAGGGACCTAGCAGGTAGTCCGGCCCCTAGAATCCGCTTAAAGGTAGGAGCTGTGTCCTAAGACTTCAGACATCCTGGAATCAACTTAACTACAAGAAGAAGACGGGAACTTCGACGCTCTGCCGCACAGAGGACTGAAGCTAATCTCCCCTGTGGTCAGGGAGTGACCACCTTGCTAACGCAAGCACCATCCAGCGAATCAACGTCTGCTTTGCCGCCGCCTCCCGCCGGAGCCCGAGCCCAGAGACTGACAAGACCTGAACCTCCAGACCTCTCACCGCCCGTTCCACAGTCCCTGAAAAAGAGGAACCCGTGGAGGCACCGAGACACGTGGAGCCAGCCATCTTGAAAAGACCACGACAAGCTGCAAGCGCAACAACCGAGGCTCCCTCCAAGTTGTGCTTTGGGATCTGAGAAGCCCAACACCCGAGCAGCATCTGCACCAAAGGTGAGCCCTCCAGCATCTCCACGATCTGCGTGGGGCCCTTCTGCATTTTGCCACTCGACGCGCCTAACCGGTTGCTGGCCCGCTGGCTAGTGGCCATCTTGGCGACAAACTTCAAGAACTACACTGCTGGTCTGGTTGCTCCAGACTGGCCCTTGCTCCCCTCCAAAGGAGCAATCCCTCTGACCTTGCTGGTCAGAACCATCAGCTTATTTTGTTTTCCACAACAATGGCTTTTGCCAAGGCTTGTTTGCTTCGATCAAGTCGCCGACACCGCCGACAGCGAGAGCCTGCGTTGGACAGCTCGTGAACCGACTCCTGGACGTCGTCAACCTTCAGGGACCACGTGGCTGCAGAGACAAGCTGCACCTTTCTTCCTGTTTGCACCCGACATCGCCTGGTACCCACCTGGTGCCACACCGGTCACTGGCTAGTGACTGTGAACACTGTCCCCTCTGCTTACAGGTCTTCTACAACTCCGATCCACTCTTGGATCCACCGCATCTCTTCCGGGCCGACCGCCTGCAGCATCTTTGACTACAGGCTCCATTGAACAGATAGAAGAAACCCGACGCACTTCGAGCCCTATGCACCCGCTTCCTGTGGGTGAGGTAAAGCTGGCACTCCGGTGCCCAAGTGTAGAGTATCATCTCTAGTGTCTGTGTTTCCAATCTTGAGTTCATAGTCCATCCGGAAGATTCCTTTTGCAGTAACTTTGTAACTTTTACGCACCCATTGAAAACCTATGGGAGCTCGCGTGTGACTATTTGCTCTGCACACGCAACCAGTGGACCTCCTGGTCACTAACTGAAGTTAGCTCCTTGTAGGCCCAGCGATTCTAGAGGCCCTAGGCCTTTTTCCTTTTCTGTTCGTGGTACTTATACCACTATTTTAGTATATGGTTCGAGCGGCCACCAGGGCCTATCCATATAAAGTGCAACTTCTGTGTATTCTAACATATTCTTGTTTAACGATTTGTGCTCCTGTGCTCATAAAGAGTCTAGGGGTTACTTTGAGAAATAAATACATATATATTTTGAATATATATCTGTGTGGTGTCCTTTCATTGGTATAAAAGGGGGTTGCATTTGGTAAAACAGCCTGCTTAACACGCTTCACGAGTTTAGCCTCAAAGACTGCTTAGCCTACGCTACCACTAGGGCAGCTAGTCCGAAAAGGTTGAATTACAACCACACCATAAGGGTTGCTTGGCATGGTACAAGGTGGTCACTTTAACTAGTGAACATCATATACCAGGCCAACTTCTCACATTGGTGAGCAGCGGTTGGATTTGAGCTTGCTGTGTTTTACCATTGTAATCTCTTGGTTACCAATTGAAAGATCACATAGGTACCTGTAGGTACATATAAAACAAGATTAGATATACTTAAGTTCTACTGAACTTAGTTGTTGTAGAGCAAAGGGAGTAGCACACCCTGACTACAACTACTAGATAGGTTTAGTAGGCAAACCCAAGTGTAGGTAGATTGCAACACATCCACCCACACTTAAGAGCAATGGCTGGGGCAGAGGGGTCCAATGTACCCATCTCTGTTGAGAGTGACCCCCAGAGGGCACCATCCATCTTTGCTACCCTAAACCAAAATGAGCTCAGGCAGTTGGCAAATATCAGGGGCCTTAAACAGCCCAAGAATCCTACTTCTGCTGAACTCAGAGAGCTTTTACAGGCTGATGAAGATCAGAAAGCTCTCAGGAAAGCCTCCCAGTTAGGCCCCTTAGGGACAGGAACAGGAGGCCCCCCTTCTGAAGATGCTACTGAAGTACCCCTTTCAAATGGTCATCCCTTAGAGGAGAATCATACTACAGAGGAAGAAAGTGGTGGGGATACAGAAGGTAGTGAGGATGAAGGGAGGACTAGCCCAGTGCCAAGTGTTATACGTGGCCCAGCTAACTTAAGGCTATTGAGGACTGACAATGGGATCACCCCATTGGATCTCCCCAGTGGACTTAACCAGGGGCTTGGGAGGCAAAGGAATCACTCAGGTGAGTCTAATGCTTCTCATACCTCTAGAGGCTCTCAAGGTCACTCCAGGAGAAGGATGACCACCCCTCAGAGGAGGGAGCATGAGGCCAGAATGCAGGAAGCCCAGCTGAGAATCAGGAAACAGGAGCTAGAAGTAGCCCTGATGGAGGAGAAACTGAACAAGGCTAGGCAACCTAGAGAGTGTGGGTCTATACCCACTGGTGGCAGCACTGTCCCTAAGGACAAAGATAGGGTCTTTGACAATAGGAACCTGTCCAAGGTTGTGCCCCCCTACAAAAGTGGGGAGGACATCCACAAATGGATGACTGCTCTTGAGAGAGCCTGCAAAGTACAGCAGGTTCCTGAAGACCAGTGGGCAGCAATCTTATGGCTCTCCTTTGAGGGGAGAGGCAGAGATAGACTCCTCACTGTTAGAGAAGAGGATGTCAGAAATTACAGAGTCCTGAAGAGTGTCCTAGTTGATGGGTTAGGCTTAACCACTGAACAGTACAGGTTAATGTTCAGAGACACCCAGAAGACACAGACTCAGGACTGGTCTGAATACATTGAATGTGCCACTAAGGCTTTGGAGGGTTGGTTGCTGGGAAGTGAGGTATCTGATTATACAGGATTGTACAATTTGATGATGAGAGAACAGATTTTAAATAACTGTCAAAACCAGCAACTGCATCAACACTTGGTTGACTCTGATCTGACCTCTCCCCAAGAATTGGGAAAGAAGGCAGACAAATGGGTCAGAACCAGGGTTAAGCAAAAGAACCAGAACCAGGGCCAAGGGGGTGATCAGAAGAAAACAGACCAAAAGGGTGGAGATCAGAAATCTAAAGACCAGAAGTCTTCAACAGGGCCCCAAACTAGTACTAAAGAGGGTGGGTCCCAGCCTAAAGGGAAGAAGAAAGAAGGTCAGAAGAAACCCTGGTGCAACTCTTGCAAAAATACAACTCACTGGACTAGTGATTGTAAAAAGGGTGGAGCCCCCAACACTGTTGCCCCTAAGGCACCTGCTCCCAGTACTACTGTTAGCAGTGTTGGTCCCCAGACAAAGGGTGTAGTGGGAATCACTATGGGAACTGAAGGAGATTCTGACTTAGACAGAACCCTGACACAGGCAGTCCTGATCTGTGATGGGGACATAGATTTGTCCCTGACTGTGAGCCCCAGTAACCTGGGCAAGTACAGAAAGACTCCTTTAATTAATGAAAAAGTGGCTCAAGCCTACAGGGACACCTGTGCCAGTGTCACCATGGTGACACCAGGCTTTGTGGACCCTGGACAGTACATACCAGGTGAGAATTACCTGGTGACCAATGCCAGCAATGCCACTACTTCACATAGTGTGGCAGTTGTTAACTTCTCATGGGGAGGGGTAACTGGCCTCAAAAGGGTTGTGGTTAGTGCAGACCTCCCAGTAGAATGTTTGTTGGGCAATGACCTAGAGAGTTCTCTATGGTCAGAAGTGGAGTACAGGACACATGCAGAGATGTTAGGTATATCACCACATGTCCTTGCTGTGACCAGGTCACAGGCCAAAAAGTGCCTTACTGAACCACAGGTCTTGGATCCTGGAACAATGGACCAAGCACCTACCAAGAAGAAGAACAGGAGGGTCAAGGCTGTGCCTTCCTCCCTGCCTCAGAGTGATGATCAACCTTCCCAGGAAGCTGATCTAGAGAACCCTGAAGGAACTGTCCCTGAAGAGCTTGAACCTGATCAGGTTGAGTTTCTGGGGACAGGGGGACCTTCCAGGGCTGACTTGAGGCAGGCTCAGTTATCCTGTCCCTCGCTTGAACCCCTCAGACAGCTGGCTGCTGCTGAGGCTGCTGGGAATGCTCAAGGTACCCATAAAGTGTATTGGGATGATGGGCTCCTTTATTCAGAGGCTAGAGACCCCAAGCCTCGTGCAACCAGGAGGTTGGTTATACCTCTGCAATTTAGGGGCTTCCTTCTTACCTTGGCCCATGATATTCCTTTAGCAGGACACTTAGGCCAGAACAAGACTTGGGACAGGCTTGTCCCTCATTTTCACTGGCCTCACATGAATGAAGATACAAAGATACAAAGGAATTTTGTCGCTCCTGTGTGACCTGCCAAGCCAGTGGCAAATCAGGTGGCACAACAAAGGCCCCCCTAATACCACTACCTGTGGTGGGGGTCCCCTTTGAAAGAGTGGGAATAGATATAGTGGGTCCCATGGATCCTCCCACTGCATCTGGGCACAGATTTATACTGGTGGTAGTGGGTCATGCCACCAGGTATCCAGAGGCAATTCCCCTTAGGACCACTACAGCACCTGTTGTGGCCAGGGCCCTGCTGGGAGTATTCTCCAGAGTGGGGTTTCCTAAGGAGGTGGTTTCTGACAGAGGTACCAACTTCATGTCAGGATACTTGACAGCTATGTGGAAGGAATGTGGTGTCAACTACAAGTTCACCACCCCTTATCACCCACAATGCAATGGGCTTGTTGAGAGATTCAACAAGACCCTAAAGGGTATGATCAAAGGATTACCTGAAAAGCTCAGGCGAAGATGGGACATCCTTCTACCCTGCCTTCTGTTTGCTTACAGAGAGGTCCCACAAAAAGGAGTTGGCTACAGCCCCTTTGAATTGTTGTTTGGGCACCCTGTGAGAGGCCCACTGTGTTTAGTGAAGGAAGGATGGGAGTTACCTTCTCAAAAAGCCTAAACAAGACATAGTGGACTATGTACTTGGTCTCCGCTCCAGGATGGCTGAGTATATGGAGAAGGCATCCGAAAACCTTGAGGCAAGCCAGGCCTTACAGAAAGCTTGGCATGACCAAAAGGCTGTCTTGGTTGAGTTTCAGCCAGGACAGAAGGTATGGGTGTTGGAGCCAGTGGCCCCAGCAGCACTCCAAGACAAATGGTCTGGACCCCATACAATCCTGGAAAAGAAGGGAGAGGTCACCTACTTGGTAGACCTAGGAACTCCCAGGAGTCCCCACAGGGTACTCCATGTTAACAGGTTAAAAGCATATGTTGACAGGGCAGACATGGGCTTGCTCATGGCTACAGATGAGGGACAGGAGGAAGAGAGTGACCCTCTCCCAGACCTGTTGTCTCAGAACCCTGAAGATGGCTCAGTTGAAGGAGTGACCCTTGGAGGCAACCTCACTGCCCATCAGCAGACTGAATGTAGACAAGTTCTACAATCATTTCAACACATGTTTTCCCTAATACCTAGCCAAACTGACTGGTGTACCCATGTGGTGGACACTGGTGACAGTCTGCCTGTAAAGAACAAGCTTTACAGACAACCTGACCACGTCAGGGACTGTATAAAGGCTGAGGTACACAAAATGCTGGAATTAGGTGTCATTGAACCCTCAGAGAGCCCCTGGGCTAGCCCAGTGGTTCTGGTCCCCAAACCTCACACCAAAGATGGCAAGAGAGAGATGAGGTTCTGTGTGGACTACAGGGGTCTCAATGCTGTCACCAGGACAGATGCACACCCTATTCCAAGGGCAGATGAGCTCATAGACAAACTAGCTTCTGCTAAGTTTTTGAGCACATTTGACTTGACAGCTGGCTATTGGCAAATCAGATTAGCTGAGGAGTCTAAGGCCAAAACAGCATTCTCAACCCCAGGGGGGCATTATCAATTTGTGGTGATGCCCTTTGGTCTGAAGAATGCACCTGCCACCTTCCAAAGGTTGGTGAATCAAGTCCTTACTGGGTTGGATGACTTTTGTGCAGCATATCTTGATGACATTGCTGTCTTTAGCTCCACCTGGGAGGATCACCTGATCCACCTGAAGAAGGCTCTTGAGGCTCTGCAAAGGGCAGGCCTCACTATCAAGGCTACTAAGTGCCAGATACGGCAGAGTAAGGTTGTGTATTTGGGCCACCTTGTAGGTAGAGGCCAAGTTCAACCACTGGAGAGTAAGATACAATCCATCAAGGACTGGTCCCCTCCAACCACCCAGACTCAAGTTCGAGCTTTCTTGGGCTTGACTGGGTATTACAGGAAGTTTGTTAAGAACTATGGGTCCATTGTGACTCCTCTTAATGATCTGACATCCAAGAAGATGTCCAAAAAGGTTCAGTGGACAGTAAGCTGTCAAAAGGCATTTGATGACCTGAAGGAGGCCATGTGCTCTGCACCTATCCTGAAAAGTCCTGACTACTCCAAAGAGTTTATTGTCCAAACAGATGCTTCTGAGTTGGGTGTGGGAGCTGTGCTGTCACAACTTAATGTAGATGGTCAAGACCAACCCATTGCTTTTATTAGCAGGAGGTTGGCCCCCAGAGAGAAGAATTGGTCAGCTATTGAGAGGGAGGCCTTTGCTGTGGTGTGGGCCCTGAAGAAGCTGAGGCCATACTTGTTTGGCACTCACTTCAAGATTCAGACCGACCATAAGCCCCTCTTGTGGCTAAATCAGATGAAGGGTGAAAACCCCAAACTGCTTGGGTGGTCCATTTCCCTACAGGGTATGGACTTTACAGTGGAGCACCGGCCAGGTACTGACCATGGGAAGGCAGATGGTCTCTCCAGGTACTTCCACTTAGGACATGAAGACGAGACTGGTCAAGGCTAGTTTAATGTCCCTGCGTTTGGGTGGGGGGGGTTGTGTAGGAGAGTAGGGTCTGCTATCCTATGGTCACCCCAACTTTTTGCTTTTTGCTTCACTGGTTTTTGACATATTGAGGCTGTGGGCCTGCCAATCAGACCCCCAGCCTTCTGTTCTCTCTACTAAATTTACACTATGCACCCTAGGTGCATAACCAATTGGAAGTGGATCACACTGTCAGCCCCTGTACCAGTGTACACTAGGTACCCAGGGCATTGGTGTATCTAAGGCCTGCCAGGGGCTGAAGCATGTATTATGCCACCCCAGGCTTGGCCTAACAAATTTGACACAACTGGCTGATCACTCAGCTGGGGTAAGTTGGTGTAACCACCTCTTACTTAGGTGTAGTATACCTATACCTAACCTTAAATGGGACACATGTTAACCTATAAGTCACTCCTATGGCAGGCCTTAACAATCCTGAAGGCAGAGTGCTTGGTTCCATGTGAGATGGTGCTCTGGCATGAGCTGAGCCTGTCTGCAGTGGTCGGAACAACTTCCTTCTACTGTTTCCAGATATCGTCATACCATATACTCTTAAGTGCATTATGAACCTCGCGGTTGAATGCTATCTTTGGTTTGGCTTTATCAAAACATGTCGAGTAAGGTGTCATACGAATTGGAATACTAACCCCTCGCCAATTCTGGCGACGGGGTTAGCATTCCACCCTTCTAGAGGGACACGACATGTACAGTACCTGAAACCCGGGTAAAATCAGACATAGCCTCAGCTCCACAAAATGGATGCTGCCACCACAGACACAAGTCTGCCCTCCTGCTGCTGGGAGTCCTTCCAGCTTGGGAGGTGTGGACAAAGGGTTTCCTGCCAGGGGAGGTGCGAGCACCACCCCAGACAGGATTTTGTGTATTGGTCAGGTAGGGCTTGAAAGAAACCAGACATGCCTGAGGCTCACAAGGAGCCTCGGTGCATATGCCAGTTCAATCCGGTCCTGGGGCACACCAGTCCCGGGCCTGGGGCGAGCTGGACAAAGGATTGGGGGTGTAACCACCCCCCTTCCTGGTCCCACCCTTAGGGAGGGACCTAGCAGGTAGTCCGGCCCCTAGAATCCGCTTAAAGGTAGGAGCTGTGTCCTAAGACTTCAGACATCCTGGAATCAACTTAACTACAAGAAGAAGATGGGAACTTCGACGCTCTGCCGCACAGAGGACTGAAGCTAATCTCCCCTGTGGTCAGGGAGTGACCACCTTGCTAACGCAAGCACCATCCAGCGAATCAACGTCTGCTTTGCCGCCACCTCCCGCCGGAGCCCGAGCCCAGAGACTGACTAGACCTGGACCTCCAGACCTCTCACCGCCCGATCCACAGTCCCTGAAAAAGAGGAACCCGTGGAGGCACCGAGACACGTGGAGCCAGCCATCTTGAAAAGACCACGACAAGCTGCAAGCGCAACAACCGAGGCTTCCTCCAAGTTGTGCTTTGGGATCTGAGAAGCCCAACACCCGAGCAGCATCTGCACCAAAGGTGAGCCCTCCAGCATCTCCACGATCTGCGTGGGGCCCTTCTGCATTTTGCCACTCGACGCGCCTAACCGGTTGCTGGCCCGCTGGCTAGTGGCCATCTTGGCGACGAACTTCAAGAACTACACCGCTGGTCTGGTTGCTCCAGACTGGCCCTTGCTCCCCTCCAAAGGAGCAATCCCTCTGACCTTGCTGGTCAGAACCATCAGCTTATTTCGTTTTCCGTAACAATTGCTTTTGCCAAGGCTTGTTTGCTTCGATCAAGTCGCCGACACCGCCGACAGCGAGAGCCTGCGTGGGACAGCTCGTGAACCGACTCCTGGACGTCGTCGACCTTCAGGGACCACGTGGCTGCAGAGACAAGCTGCACCTTTCTTCCTGTTTGCACCCGACATCGCCTGGTACCCACCTGGTGCCACGCCGGTCACTGGCTAGTGACTGTGAACACTGTCCCCTCTGCTTACAGGTCTTCTACAACTCCGATCCACTCTTGGATCCACCGCATCTCTTCCGGGCCGACCGCCTGCAGCATCTTTGACTACAGGCTCCATTGAACAGATAGAAGAAACCCGACGCACTTCGAGCCCTATGCACCCGCTTCCTGTGGGTGAGGTAAAGCTGGCACTCCGGTGCCCAAGTGTAGAGTATCATCTCTAGTGTCTGTGTTTCCAATCTTGAGTTCATAGTCCATCCGGAAGATTCCTTTTGCAGTAACTTTGTAACTTTTACGCACCCATTGAAAACCTATGGGAGCTCGCGTGTGACTATTTGCTCTGCACACGCAAACCGTGGACCTCCTGGTCACTAACTGAAGTTAGCTCCTTGTAGGCCCAGCGATTCTAGAGGCCCTAGGCCTTTTCCCTTTTCTGTTTGTGGTACTTATACCACTATTTTAGTATATGGTTCGAGCGGCCACCAGGGCCTATCCATATAAAGTGCAACTTCTGTGTATTCTAACATATTCTTGTTTAACGATTTGTGCTCCTGTGCTCATAAAGAGTCTAGGGGTTACTTTGAGAAATAAATACATATATATTTTGAATATATATCTGTGTGGTGTCCTTTCATTGGTATAAAAGGGGGTTGCATTTGGTAAAACAGCCTGCTTAACACGCTTCACGAGTTTAGCCTCAAAGACTGCTTAGCCTACGCTACCACTAGGGCAGCTAGTCCGAAAAGGTTGAATTACAACCACACCATAAGGGTTGCTTGGCATGGTACAAGGTGGTCACTTTAACTAGTGAACATCATATACCAGGCCAACTTCTCACAGTTATTATTTTTTAACTGTACGTTGCAAAATGTTTACTCATCATTCAGGGCTCTGATTCTAATTGTTGTCTCAAAGGCGTGCACACTTTTTGTTCACTGTTCCCATTTATAGTAGAATAGGTCATAGTTGTTGTGGCCCTTTTAAGCAAAATTACTTTCAGTTGCAAGTCCTCTTTGCAAAAAAGTGTCTTGTCTAAAATATTTTGCAGTCCCTCATTGGAGCACGTGCTGTAGTCTAATTGGACGGCGTATCGCCTTAAACGTGGTGTCGACCAATGATGTTTCACTTGCACGCATATGCTTCACAATGCCATTGTGAAATGTCTCTCTTTCACACTATCATTTGAGCTGTGAATATATTTAGGTGGTTCCTAAATGGTCAGGGATGTATATTAAAGCCTAGCTAGTCAAATGATAAGTGCTTGGATGTGGGAGTGGTCGTGTTGCAAGATCATATTCCCTTTTTGTCAGTCAAATAAACATGTTTGCCATTGACTGTCTAACTGTTCTACGTTCTCTACGGATGAATGTGTTTTTTTTAATATTGCATCTCATATAAGAATAACATTTATGACATTAAAGTGCTTAAGTGTTTGCTAATTTCAACATGGGATGCAAATGTGATAATGTATTATCAGAAATGATCTTTAAACCAGGACTTTGGTCCAGTGGTGCTGTAAGTTGGGGTCCAGGGAGTGCTGCAGTTCTCTCACATTTCCTTAATGGATTTAAGAATAAAGAGGCCTTTATCTGATGATCCTAAAGCAATAACTAACTGTGTGTTCAAGTCCAAACTGTCTCATGACAGAGACCTTCACTAAATGATGCTAATTCGTTTCACATTATGTGGCATGACCACATGTTTGTGGTGTGGCCTTCACATGTAACTTGTACAGAAGTGCTGGGGTTCAAGTGAAAGGAGAACCTCACAGCATTCCAGGGATGTTCTAGTGAATATAAAAATAGATCCATGTGCTGGGTTTACCAAGTAAGTATAGATTGCTCAAAATACATATCAGCACCATGAAAAGAATAGCCACTGGACTTAAGGCAGGTGATGCTGATGGCCAGCAGTGCCAGCACCCCCACTCTGGACATTTTGTCAGCGCCACTGCTTTGCCCAGTACTCATTAAACATAAGGAATGTTTTAATGTAAACATGTCTTCAGTATAGAACTCTTTTAAAGTGTATACTAAGGGAATGATAACAACACGTACACTAATCCTCCTTTGGAGCATAGAACTAAGATAATCTTCTTGCCATTCAAATAATGATTCTTCTTCTAAGAACAATTTTAGAAACTAATCATACTGATGCAAAGAAACATTTGCTTTAATAAAAACACATCTAAAAGGTTTTTTAGTGTGCCAGAATATTCACAACTAACAAACATGCTTCGCAAAATCAATCGTCTGGCATTGGGGGTCGAGCTACTTGCTTTGCTCAATGGTTTTTGTTAAAGTGTAACAATATCTTTTCAGATAGAGCTGCCTGTGTGTGCACAGGTGTGCTGGACTACAAACAGCCATATTGTAATGATGTTTGTTACACTTTGTATAACACATTGTAAAATGACAGCCCATGTGTACATGTGGGCTGTCATTTTTGATAAAGTAAAATGCAAGCTTCAAGCGGGGTGCCCATTCAATCTCCCTGGAGTTTTAATCTTCCTTCATTTCTTTTCTTTTGGACTATCTGCTTTTGGACTTTTACTGTAGGTGAGTCTTACCAACTGAGACCGACTCACAGTAAGTTCTGTTCAAATGTATGGAGAGTGCTAACCACCAGTGCCTGACTTTTAACGTAAGGCAGGTGCTGCACAGTTAGGGTAAGAGTCTCTGGAATCGTGACAAATAAACACATGAACACACTCATCTGCACATAGGTAGGCTTTCACAGAAGGGCCCATTCAAAGATTGTTTATGAGCTTGGGTAGGCCTGATGATGTGAGTGTGCTTTCATACTGTAGGTGCTTAACTGAATTACACATTGTAGATAAAACCTGCACCACAGTAGAGTATCATGCTCCCAAGTGTAGATTCAAAGTCCCTTTTATCATAAGTACACTCCTTATGGCACTTTAAAAATATTCATATTTCACTGGCTTGGTTATTATTCAGATTCTAGGCCTTTGATCTTGAATAAGTCATTGTTGCTGGAGCTATGCATTGGTGGTCACTGCGGGCTGTTGATGCTGAAGTGCAGATCTCGCATTGCCAGTTGTCGCCGGCGGTCACTATAGCATCAAGAGTCAGGTCAGCTGATCTTCACATTGGGGTCATTGAGGGTGGCAAGATCTCAGTGCAAACAAGTATGTTCACACTCACAAACAGCCAAAGATGTCAGGATTTCTCCTTTTCTTAACAGGAGAAGCTCAACTGATGCCAGCCAAGGGCCCGGGACCTTAAGATGCACCACTTTGGTATGAGGAAATATCTCCGTCAGAGACCAGTTGCAGGTCCAGTTAGGTCCCCTGGTGCAGGTCATATAGGCAGTTAGAACTCCGCTGGAGCTTATTGCATCACTATAGCTCTGAACACAAGGTCAATGCACTGACCCTTGGAGTTACTCTGCCTGACATGAAGGGGGCAGGTTCAGTCTTCCTTATCAGAGAGAAGGGTAGGCCTTAAGCACCAGGGCAGTCCTCTGGTAGCAGGGAGACCTTCTTCTGTAGCATCCACAGGTCCAGAAGTATACTGAACAGTGATTTCAGGGTCCAATATTTTCACTTGGTGCCCGCTTTTAAGGAAGAGAAACCTCTGAAGTCCTCCAACCCACAGATTGTTCTGTAATTTCCTGCCTCCCTGCCCTGGTCCTTAGATGCCTGTGATGACAAAAGGCTAGTGTGAAGTTTTTTGTGTGTTTGCTGAGGCTTCTTCTTTGAAGTGTAAATGGGGCTGTTCACAGCTTTGTCCATTTGAATCAAGCAGGATGGCACATACTGCCAATGCCCAGTCCCCCTATGTGACACTCTCTGGAGGAATACACAGAGGCCTGCTGCCAACTACAACTAGTCATGTGACTCAGTGTTAGGCCTGTGAGCCATAGGTTAGCATTCCCTCAAATTGTTTGCCTTAGTTCTCCATATTTAAAACATGGTAACATTGGCTTATCCCCAATTGGCATATTTAATTTATTTGTAAGTCCCTACTAAAGTTGTACTACATAAAACCTTTGAATTAAATGCTATTAGTGGCCCTGCCACTAATAGCATTTAATTCAAACACCCAGTTAAGTAGTCTTGCAAACTTTACTTAATCCTGCAATTGCAGCCTATATATGCAGTTTTGAACTGCCATTTAGACCTGGAAAAATAAATCTGTTGCTAGGCTCAACTCTGCCTTTTTAATACAGAAAAGTCAGCCCTTGGGTAGATCCTAAGCAGCCCACTGGGCAGGGTGCAATGTATTTTAAAGTACAACCTGTAATTTAGAATTTTACATGTCCTGGTAGTGAAAAATCTTGACTACTGTTTTTCACAACTGCAAGTCCTGCTTCTCCTTTTGAATAACACAGAAGTTATCTTATTACATTTAAAAAGCTATAACTTCCAAATAGGAAAAGGTAAACTGTTCATGTTTAATGTCTTTGGAATTGTAATAGAAAACTCTATTTTATGGAGAAGTCATTTTTTTATAGTTTTGAAAATGCGACTTTTAAAAAGTTGACATGTTCCTGCCGTACTCCTTTGGAGCATGAAGTCTGTCTTGGGTCACATGACTGTGTGTACTCCTGTAGTTATTCTGAAGGCAGGGCAGGAAAGTCAGGAAACCCGAGCTCTTAAAACTGAATATTGTAGAATTTAAAAGGATATAACAGCTTCAGAGGCTCTTGCAACTGCCCAGCTGACCTGCTGCCTAGACCTGTAACTGGATCTACAAGTGGACCTACATGAGCCCTGCTGGCCCTCTGCTGAATGGAGTTCCTGAACCCCAATTGGTGCCCGTTAGGTACCGGACCTTGAGGGTGACCTCATTTGAGCTTCCCTGAAGTTGTTGAGCTCTTTTTAAATGTGAACAGTCTAGCCCACTCTAATATCTTGCTGCTAGTGCCTCTTACCAAGGGGTAGTGCTGGGGACCCCAACTCTTCATGCTACAGTGACTGGCAGCAAGAGGGGTGCACTTCACGCCACAGCATCGACAGCTTGTGGTGACCGTCAACACGCAGCTCGGGCAAGGACCTTCTGCGATGCCAGCAGGAATTTCGTGATACAGCGTCGATCAGTCTGCTCCTCGCACTATATTTACGACCATCTGCAACACTCTCTCTGCTCCTTACAGCCCCTTCTGCCGCAAACAGAACTCGTTGCTCTAGACTTTGAAGGTAACTCTTTCTGAGGTTCTAACCTGGTGCCTATATCTGACCTGCCCTCCACCGCAGTCACCCTGAACTTGCCACTTTCACCCAGTCTTGCAAGACCAGATGGCTGTGAGTGGCAGTTTGTGCTTTTTGTGCTATTTTCACTTAAATGTTTAAGAGTACATATCCATGAGTCTACTAATTGGATGTTTGTTATTTTGGTGTTAAGATATAATTTATTGTATTTTATTCTACTTTTTCAAAATTGGTGAGGGATTTTTCTTGTAATGTGTTTTCACTTTACTACTGTTTGAAGTGCTGCATAAATACGCTACACATTGCCTCCAAGTTAAACTTGAATACTCTGAACCAAGCTACCAGAAAGTTGAGCATGGGTTAATTTGGGGGGTTTGCTTGTGACTTCACTCAGACAAGTATGTGGTTGCTGCTTGAGTAGGGTTTCAGCCCCCTCAACCAGTAACTCAATTACTTGTACTGATGATTAGCAGTGAGGATTTGGACTTCTGTTTGAGCAGTGCCATTGTAATTTTGTGTTACACTATCATCCCATATAAATAATGTGAGACCATTTTGAGTTTTTTAAATTCTCCTTGATTGGCTTCTTTACCGTTTTCCAAATATACTCTCATCACCACAGTACTGCCTGAAACCATACCTGCAGTAATGGAGTTTGAACTGGCCATACCTGGAAAGTTGCATTGATTGAGCTCAAACAGTTATGCAAGGAAAGGGGGATGCACATGAAGACTGGTAATATGAGGATGGAGCTTCAGAAAGCTCTGAGGGCCTGGACTGAGGTCCACCTGTTAATAACAGCAACAGAGGAGGGAAGTTAGGAAGATGACATGGATGAGCAGGATCAGGACCTCGAAATCAACTGTGAAGCTCAGCCATCAGGGAAGGAGGATGACCCTCCTTACCCCCCAGAGCAGGCAGCAGTTTATCCTCGCACAGCCTGTCCCTAGAGGAGTTGGCAGGCTGGAATGGAGAGAGGGAGTTGAGGCTGCAAATGACCAAGCTCAAGTTTGAAGCTGAGGAGAAGAAAATGACTTATGAAAAGCGCCTTAAAGAGCTGAACCTTAAAGCCAAACAGGCAGAACCCAGCGGCAGTGGTGGCAGCATACACACAGGGACCAATTCACATAGGTAAAGTTAGACCAAAAGTCTAACTTTACTACTTTCAGTATTCACAAAGGGTCTTACAAGTAGTATCTTTACGGCTGCGGAAGTTCCGCACTCAGGTCAAAGGTTCCGTACTTGGGGTGGAAGAAAACACAGTAAAATAAGAGGGCATTCATTGGTGTGTGCCCCACAACATATGTCTGTATATGCATTTCATGGAATCTATGACATCTAGGAGGCACTTAAAATAGAAACAAGCTACATGTAGTCGCAGGGCTGTTACATGTGTATATGTAGAAAGAGGATCGCAGCACACTGGCTCACATCTCAGCGCTTAATTTGCACCCGTGAATCATGGTAAATACAATGCATAATAACATTTACATCAGTAATTGTAACTCTAAACACATGATTCTGGATTAATTCCTTCATTGGTAGAGTGCAAAACGTTGTTTTGAGAGTGCTGGAAATGATGCCCAAAGTCTTCTCAGGCCTCTGTACCATCGACTGGGCGCAGGCGCACCAACACAAGCTCATCAGCTCAGTTGCGCAAGGGAGCCTTTTCAAATAGAAAGAGGGTGGGAGCACACTGCCTCACATCCCAGCACTCAATACACCCCAATGTACCATGGTAAATGCAGTGCATGATAACACTCACTTCAGTAGCTGTCTTTAAATTTTCAACCTTGTTGGTGCAGCTTGTGCTGTGTAACTCTAGAAGTGTTTCTGGATTCTTTCCTTCATCAATAGAGAGCACCAAGTCATTTTGGGATGTTGGAAATGCTGCCAAACGTCTTCTCTGGTCTATGTACCACTCACTGGGTGCAGGTATTTATGTGTATGATATGGAGACGATTGGAGGGGTAATTGCGATGGCAAAACAACACACCACTACAACAGTGCATAAATATAATGGAAGAAACAGTACCAGAAGCTTATAGATATAACCTGTCAAGTGGCGACCAGAACATCACAAGTATGAAATATAGAACATCCCTGCTACAGTTACACTTTCGTTTTAGTTATATGTGATGTAATGTCTTCCATAAGCAGCCCAAATTCGGATATAAAATACAAGCCAAAACCTCCCATCAAACCTCAGATTTCTAACTTTCTCCCAGGAACAGTGCACACACCTGTAGCAGTGCCTAACATCCCTCACCCAGCTCCAGCTGAAAGTCGTTTCCCCAACAGACGATTCCATCCAATGCATACATAAACTCAGAGCTGCCTCAGACAAACCCTTTCATACCTTACAACATGTTGCGGAATGTGTTTCTTGGTTTGCCCCTGTGATGCAACAGAATTATATGAGGACAAGGAAGAGAAGAGCAGAGAGCATCTTCAGGCAAAGCATTAACCTCTTTGGGATGTCCAGCAAAGATTTCAGGTCCAGATACTGTTTCCGCCTGATGTCATCTTGTACATGCTTTGTGAGTGGGAGTGGGATCTTGACTCTGAGACATGCCACTCCCACACCATCACAGTCTATGTCAAGATCCTAGCAGCTCTCTATGGGCCCGATTCACAGAACAAACTTAAGACAAAATCCTAAACTTAGTACCATTTTGGTATTCACAGAATGCACTTACTACTTCTGGTATTCACAGAATGAACTTACTACTTCTGGTATTCACAGAATGAACTTACTACTTTTGCGATTCACAGAATAAACTTACTACTTTTGCTATTCACAGAATGGATTTATGACTCCTAACTTTACGTCCGGAGGCGGGGCTTCCGGCCCGGAGGCGGAGCTTCCGGCCCGGAGGTGGGGATTCCGGCCAGTGGTGGAGATCCGCCACTGGCCGGAATCCCCACCTCCGGGCCGGAAGCTCCGCCTCCGGGCCGGAAGCCCCGCCTTTGGGCCGGAAGCTCCGCCTCCGGGCCGGAATTTCCGGCCCGAGTGCGGACGTAAAGTTAGGAGTCGTAAATCCATTCTGTGAATAGCAAAAGTAGTACTTTTATTCTGTGAATCGCAAAAATAGTAAGTTCATTCTGTGAATACCAGAAGTAGTAAGTGCATTCTGTGAATACCAAAATGGTACTAAGTTTAGGATTTTGTCTTAAGTTTGTTCTGTGAATCGGGCCCCAAGTCTTTGCTACTGGGTCTGTACAGAGTATGTCCAGTGATACCATAGGCATTTCTCAGGCAAGTCAGTCCTGATGCTTACATCAGGTTTTGAGCTGCACCAATAGGAGAGTGCATCTCTACCTATGAATGCCACTTACACTGGCAGGAAGGCAAAAGATTGCTAGGAATATCTACCTATATTCCTACTTTCCACATGTTGTAGGTGCACTCAAGTGGAACTTCAGCCACCTTATCACAATTCACACATTTTCTGCAACAGATATCGCTGGCACTCCATCAATGTGCTTGGTGTGTGTGATGCCAGTGGCTCTTTTACTGATGTGCATGCAGTGTTCCCAGGCAGTACACATGGCAGCTACATATTCCACAGGTCACCTCAAGCCCAGCAGCTGGTAGAAGTTGGTTTTAGGCAACATGTGGTTTCTGGGCAACTACTCAAGCACCAGACAAATTTGATATGTATAAGTATTGTTTGAATATACACGTCCCTTATAAATTACTTATCATTGTAACACAAACCCCAAAATACGCTGAATGTACCATTTCATAAACTCTACAGATGCAAGAGGGACAGGTACAAATATTTCCTCATTTTCCTCCCCAGGTGATGCTATATATGCACTCTCCCCTCATCTCCTCACACCATACAGATGTGCAATGACTGTACCACAGCGTAGGTCCAATAGGGCACACATCAGCTATCATAGAGCGCACTTTTGGTTTTCTAAAGTAGCAATTCAGATGTCTTGACCATACAGGCGGTGCTGCTCTACTCCTGTGAAGTTGCGTGCAAGATAATAGTAGCCTGTTGTGTCTTGCAGAACAACATTGCAGTGAATCATTACTTACGCATACCTCTGAACCCCCACCTAGGTCTGAATCCAGGGAGTTGGGTCATTGTACAAAACAGAGGGCAGAGTATGCTGGTGTGTGACCAGCTGTTTGACTCTTTTTTCAATTGGGCAACCTGTTGTGTTATGGCCTTTATGTAGTTTCACAGTCTGTTGTCAATGATAATTAGTGGACATTTAACACCCTGTCCATAAATTCCATCCTGTGACTACTTTGTAAGCCATACATAATGTATGTAAACAACAGCTTTAGTCAAGACTCAAACCATTGGCCATGCAACATGTTTTGTGCACATTTAGTGATTAGGGTGGACATCTCAAAGGACTCCATTGCCTTGGGGGATTATATGTCACTGCATGTGTGAGACCTCCCTGGACATTGAAAATCTGACAACTGTGTCAGCACCAACTGTCACAATGATGCATGACTATGCATAGAGTCAGTGAGGATTGGCATTGGGTACAAGATGGAAACCTATAGGGATATATGAAACAGATGAGCTTACACTTATAAATTCAATTTAGAAATCTGGGATACTCATACTACACACAATCATGCCTTTCCTGATGGTCATATGTGGCTTGCTGTGTGTAACACTGTACTTTGGACAATGGCCCTTACAAACATATGTGAAATGGGGGTGACTGGAAGTGTTGGATACTTATTGGTCCACTCCCAGGACATGTTTTCGAAAAATATTAATACAAATGTAACAAATAATATACTCTTTATTGCAATAGGAGTTTTATGTTGGTGTTTGAGACACAGTAGTGTTGGTGCTGACTCAGTGAAGCTAGGAATGTTCAACACTTTGTTGGCCATGATCCAACTTCTGTCCTTCCTCATATTTAGTGAAACACCCTCCACATTTCCTAGCCTTATATCCAAATTTGTGTGCCTGTATGGCATGAATTGGGGTCCTGGCTTCCTGGTGTGCCAGAACTCTGTATACTTCCCGGGCCTTTTCAACATCGATCACCAGGTCCGGTGATGATGAGACCATATAGTTAGTCCCCCCTGCACCAACTTCCCCTGTAGAACCAAGCACTCTCGCTCCCTATCCCTTTTTCCCCACCATGTTTGTGATCAAATGATCCTGGACCACAGTCTTGTCGGCCTCCTCCACCACCCCAAAGGATATCTATCCTTTGTTCTGGTCAAAGTACATAGTAGTAGTCATCTCCACCAAGTGTTTCCTGGTATCCCAGTTTGTTAGTTCACATGTATTCAATTGCCAACCCCCCGAGCCCTTTGGGAGATTGTCACCATTTGGGAGTGGTCTGAGATGCCTGTTGGCAGATATCATATATCTTTCCACCAAACGGTCTGATGCAGTAAGACCAGAAGGTAATTTGACCCGGAAAGCGACTACATAGCATTGGTTGCATATGAAAACTTCTTCAGACTGGGAAGCTGCACCTGCAACAAATCCGCCAGACCCATGGACCACAGGATTGTAGCCAAGCACCTACCTACTCTAGGTGTCTGGAGAACCTGCAATATCCTATCCCAGGCTTCCCCCTCCTTAAATTGAGAGGCCATCATGCACGGCCACTCTTCAGTCACTCATTTGGGCCAAGGCCTCAATCTGCACTTTCTGGATTTAGGTACAATGAAACTATAGTCAGGGGAAGTCAATTCCAGGTACTGGAGGCCACTGCCCTACACCCATCCAAGGAAGCCCATGTCTTCACCACATAGAACCGAGTAATCCTCTGGAGCAGAATACCTACTCCACTGGTGTCCCAAATGAACCCTGCATGGACCACTAGTCTATAAGGCCCTTTGTTAAAGAACCCACACCTATTGCCCACCAAGTGGGTCTTCTGCACAATACCTACATCTGGGACATAACTAGATAGGAATTTGGTAATCACTCCCCTCTTCACACTGCTAGCGAGGTCATTAACATTCCAGGAGAGGACCCTCAGGCTACCAACCTCTGAACCACCAGGGTCTGACTTCCCCTACCCTTGTGCCACCACTGTATCCATTTGAGACCTGCCATTTCAAAGTATCACCACTATAACTGATATCTGGACTTAAAACAACCTCAACCCTCAAAAAGAACCACCCCCACCCCACATCCTCCTACAATGAGTTTAAAACGACCCACCCCCAAATCCTTGAGGTGCCTGTCACCCTGCTACATACTGATACAATCAGTCCAAAAGTTCAGAACCAAAAAGAGAAGAGGTAGTCCACGGCCCACATAACCAAAATCCAATCACACTATCAGGTCGGCAGTCATGGGGGTAACCACTGGTGCCCTCCCTCTTAAGTGTCCCCACCACAGAAGAAGATTCCCCATTCGAGGTATCCTTATCAGTCTCCTTGTGCACATCCAGATCCGACCACCATTTATCGACAGCCCAAGCAATGCCACCCTGGATTTCTGCCACCACCCTTGCCCAGTCTTGGTCTCTGGGTTAGCAAGATCTCCTTACCATCATCCTCCGAGGGGCCCGGCACCTAGTGCTCCTTAGGCTCTAGCCCGTATAGACTTCTGCTGCTGTCCAAAAGAAATTTGAGCTTTCAGAATCAATAACGCAATGCTGGGCCAGGAACAAAAGTTAAAACTTAAGTTTCATGAACCTTAGTTGCCTTTTACTCTCAATAAAGGACTCGCACTTTCTCTGAACCCTTGTTGTATCATCTGGAAACATGTTAACTGAACCACTGTCCTGCTGCCAAGGTCCATGAGTCTTACCCGCCTGCAGGATATGATCTCTGCCACAAACGTTCAGGAGCCACTCCACAATGGTGCACCTGGGGCAGGGGGCATATGCTAAACAGCTTCAGTGGACCCCCCTCCATTACCACTAAGCCCAACCATCACTCAACATTTAACTCGGCCAACTGACCCTCTGCCCACTTCAGAAACCCACCAACCATATGTTATTATGGCAGGAGCAGCTCTCCAAATCATCCAATTTTACCACCATCGTCACACTTTATGCTAGCAGGTTTTCGAGGCAGTCCTTGCTCCTCCTACCACTGGTGAGAGCCGCGTAAGGGTGTGTTCACTACCCTATCTCTCTCCACAGTTTCCTATGATTGGCTTGTAGGAGACCCACCTCCTAAGTGACAAACTCAATTTTAACTTCCAGAGGGGTCCTGGTTTCCCCAATGGACACCAAAATTGTAGCAGCGTGGGTTCCCGAGGCTCTGGGTCATTTCATCTGAAGGGCTTCTGCCTACACCTCCTAGCAGGTGTTTGGCTCCTCCTGATGCTCCAGTCTTGTTCCTGTTCATTAAGCCAATCTTCAGTGTACTGCACTCTCTGCACTGTGCACCCTGGATCAGGGGGACCCCTCTAACTGGGAACCCTGGGCTCCCGTGGTACTATTAATAGTCACCAAGGTCTCTCTTTCAAATGGTCAGCCCAGTTCCTCCAGAATCTGGGTAGGACAGTCCAGGGCAGCACCACAGACATATTGATGTAGCCCCCCAGGATCCCAGGGCACCACCCTAATACCCAAAGTGGGCTGCCGCCGTTTTCCAGACTATGGCCCCTGGGGAGGCACAAAAGGGAAACATATACCAGCCCCTGGCAAGGTGTGCCAGCCACCCCCGCAGGGCATGAGCACCCCAGCCTGTCCCTCTCACCACTCTTCAACAGCACAGCAGGCTGCAACAGCCCCGGCCCAGAGCCTCCTGGGCAGGCAGCAATGTCCAATGCTCCCAAGTCAACCCATTGTGGTGTTTACTGGGCTCTCAGGAACACTTCAAGTCCAGACGGCTGCCCCTGACCAGGCTGAACCTCCTCTACATCCTCTGTGTGCCCAGAGTTCCACACTGTTGGTGATGGGCTACCCGCAAGGGTCCAACAGCTCCCTTCTGGTCAGGCAGCACCGCTCAGTGGCATAACCGTGTCCCCACTGGCCATGGGCATAGGCAGCATGCCCCTTTGACAAGCCTCTGACCACAGAAGGGTGCCTTTGCAGCACTGCAGGCACCCAAAATGTTTCTGCTCCTTCATGTTTCCTCCTCAGACGCATTGGGCATCATGTTATCTATGGCACTCCTCTGGAGGGTCCCGGCCCCACACAACCTCAACCGGGCTGCCCACAACATGCCTACTGCCACTCAATATGGGCCCAAGTGGCACGTCCTCACCAGTGCTGCCTCACCTCTGCTTGCTGCAGTACCCAGACTCATCAGTGATGCTGCACTCAGAGACCACTGGCACCCTTAAATATCTTCCACAGCCCTCTGTTCACAGTCCAGCTTGGCTGCCCACTGTCATCTTGGCTCCCTGGACGTCAAGCAGTACACAGAGCTCCCCAGGCACAGAGCGACTCCCCAGACATTGAAAACCAGTGCTACCAGCCTCTGCTGGGCTCTGACACCCCTTTACAGGGTTGGGGCCCCCTAGCAGTCCCCAGACCCCAGGATAAATGCCACTGTGGGCCGCCAGCACAGGAGCTCTAGACAGGCATGACCGGCTCCTTGCAGTGCTAAGCCCCAACCCCCAGCATTGATATTGTTGGTCCATGGACCCTAAGACTTCTTTGGGCAACAGGTTCATTCTGGTGTTGGTGGACCATTCCACCCTTTACCTTGAGGCCATCCCTCTGAGGTTTCTGACTGTATCTGAGGAGGCCAAGGCACTGATGAGGATTTTTATCCGGATGGATTTCCCCAAAGAAGTAGTGACAGAGGTACTAACTTCATGTCAGAGTACATAAAGTCCATTTGGGATGAGTGTGGTGTAATTTACAAGTTTTCCACACCCTATCAACAGGCTGGTGGAGGGATGCAACAAGACCCTTAAATGCATGAAAATGACCTACCTGAGCCCATAAGGCATAAAAGGAGCCTACTCCTGCCATGCCTTATGTTTGTCTACTGGGAGGTTCGCAGAAAGGGGATGGGTTCAGCCCATTCGAGCTCTTCTATGGATACCTTTCTAGGGGACCTCTCAGCCTTATAAGAGAGGTGTGTGAGCAAGCTCCAAGGAACCCCCTCAGGATGTGGACAACTAGAAAATGGCACTATGCAACCGGATGCGTTGCCTCTGGAAAAAGACAAAATACAATCTTGAGGCCAGTCAAGAACTCATGAAACTCTGGGATGACCAGAAGGCCACTCTGAGAGCATTTCAACCTGTCCAGAAGGTGTGGGATATGGAACCTGTGCTCTCCAGGATCAATGGACAGGCCCAAATGAGGTGACGGAGCAGAGGGGCTACCTAGCGGATCTGAAGGCCCGTAGGAATCCCCTAAGGGCACTCCACATAAAACACCTCAAATCCCGCTTTGAGAGGTCTGAAATCAACATGCGCCTAATGACAGATGAAGGGTAGATGAGAGTGAACCTCTCCCTGAACTCCTGTCTGCTTAGGAGCACTATGGGTCAGTAGGGAAGGATGTTAAACTCTCCCCTACTTTGATCCAGTTGTGGGGTAGTTTTCCTCTCTGTTTTCCCTCACCCCTGGGGTTGCCCATTTGTGTACCCACGACATAGACACTGGAGACAGTTTTCCTGTTAAAAATAAAATTGACAGGCTGTTCGATAAGATTAGGGCCAGTATCAAGGTGGAGGTCTCCAATATGCTGGTGTTAGGATTGACAGAGATGTCCAATAGTCCCTGGTTCTGTCCTGGGTGCTGGTAACCAAGGCTTCCCCACTGGGCGCCACTCCAGAACTCAGGGTCTGTTTGAACTACTGAGCACTCAGATCTGTCACTAAGACTGATGCACACCCATCCCCTGGGCTGATGAACTCATAGACAGACTGGGCACTGCCAAATTGTTCTGTACATTTTATCTCACATCAGGGTACTGGTAAATTGCTCTGACTGAGGGGGCCAAAGGGAGTTCAGTATTATTGATCAAAGAGGGCCACTTTCACTTCAGGGTGATGCTCTTTGGCTTCAAGACTGCCCCTGCCACCTTTCAGAGGTTGGTCAATTGGGTCTTAGCTGGGAAGGAGTCATTCTTTGCTGCCTACCAAGACGACATAGCTTTTTTCATCTCCAGCTGTGAGGAACACCTGTACTACCTCCAGGAGGTGATTCAGGCTCTGTAGAAGACGGGCCCGACTATCAAAGCAAGTGAATGCCAAATAGGGAAAGGTTCCATGGTATTTCTGGGACACATGGCGTGCGGGGGCAAGGTGCATCCCCTCAAGGCCAAGACTGAGAATGTCCTGGACTGCTAACTCCTTAAAACACAGGCTAAGATGAGGGCATTCCTGGGCCTCACAGGATACTTACTATAGGAAGTTTGCTAAGAGATATGCCAACATTGTTGCCCTCTTAACAAAGCTGAAGTCTAGGAAACACACCAGAAAGGTGATCAGGACAGAGGCCTGCCAGACAGCCTTTGAGACCCTCAGGGAGACCCTGTGTACAGCACCTGTACTCAAGGCTCCGGTCTTTGCTAAGCAGTTTATTGTGCAGACAAACACTTCAGATTGGCACAGGGCTGTCTTAGCACTGTTAAATGAGGAGGGTCTTGACCAGGGGTATTCAAACTGGGGAGCACCCCCCATGTTAGGAGGGGCCTCCAATGATGCCAGGGGTTTTGCCAGGCTCTGGTCAAAAGAAGCATTATGCTGATAACATCACTAAAAAAAATTCTCATGAATATCCAAGTTGGGAGTATGTGTCAAAATGGCAGAGACTTCAAATACTCTTCAAAACCCCCACCTCTGCCCCCAATATTCACACTGTGGATACTTTTATTTTTTAGACAGGCCTTCCGGATCATTATTGTGTCTGGCATCATATATTTGATAGCATTTTTAAAATGGTAATATAACTTGACTTCAATGTTTAAATAAGTCTAGCCAAATTTAAACATTGCTAATATAATGCATTAATTGTGAAAAATTTGAAGGAGGGTCCGGATGTTTTTTATTTCACTGACAGTAGCGCTGCATTAAAAGGTTTGAAGACAACTGGCCTAGAGCAACCAGGAGCCTTCATTAGCAGGTTACTTCCCCGGGAGGTAGAAGAATGAAATTGCAAGGGGGAACTTTGCTCTGGTCTGAGCATTGAAGAAGGTGAGACTATACCTATTCGGGACTCACTTCCAACTAAGGATGGGCGGAACTCGCAGAGTTTTCCTCCATGTAATTCAGGGAAATTAGAGAATAAAATCTATAAAGTTCCCTTGAGTTGGGCACAGTCTCTCCCCTCTACTCATGATGCATTCTAGCAATGTAATAAACTCTGAAACTGTCCATGAATCTCCGCTTTCCAAGCAATATACTGCTGACTCTCAAGGAGATCTATATGGAATATTGTAACTATTTAATCAGAACACTTTGACTTCTTTGTAAGTGTAAGAAAGCCATAAACAAATTCTTTAGTTCTGTTAGTATGAGGCTGTGTTCACTTGCCGTTTTGTCAGGAGATTTCACTTCAGAGCCGATCGACCATAACGCCATGTCACTTAACAAAGCCCCACTTATCCGATATAGCACGGAATCAGTGGCCGTGGCAATGGAACGCACGTGTATGTGAGGGCTGCTCGCACTGCCTGCACACTTTGGGGCTTATTTAGCCGCTTGTGCCGCCAGCGCGTCATTTTTAATATGGGAAAAAATGACGTACCAGCTGGATAACTCCAACATATCTCCTGCTTTTCAAGGCTTTAAAGGCAGGTAGATGACCCTAGTGTACGGGGTGTCTTTTTAAAGCTGATTTTCCACCTGTCTCTTCTTAGGGTAGCTCGGATTACAGGCGGTGGATACATGGGAGCCATTAGAGTGCTTTGTGTGTTCGAACAAACCTTTTTGTCTTGTCATCCGGCTGAAGACATTCCATCAGGTTAATATTACTTCTTTGTGGTACATAATGTATTCTGCCAGTGAAGATGTCAGAGTTAGTGATGGTGTTTTTGCTTAGTTCTAATCTGGGGATTAATGCTACTAGGTAGAATACAAATCTGTCCTTAGAGAGAGAATCATCATAGATGCCAAGCTCTTGACTCACTTCCGTGTTATCCATTGATTCATTTGTGTCGTGGCTGCATCTGGTGGGAACAGGCATGACTTTCTGGAGCTTCCAACTTACTTTTCATAATCAGAATTTGACCCAGAGCAAGAGAAAGAGAGCTGATAAGTGTGTAATAATGAGGAGCAGAACATAGGAAAACAGTAACTCATAGACAATCTTGAATGAAAGGGGTCCTCCAAGAGTGGGATAGAGTGACAGGCCAGGTAAGGTGGTGTAAGAAAGAGGCATGAGGTGGAAGCTTGTACCACTATTGCAAAATGTATTGTGGCCATTTAATAACCCTGGGCAGAGGTCGCTAACCACTAGGGTCTGTTTTTATTTTTAGAAAAGGCAGCTGCTATGCATGAGGCGCTGAGTTAGATACACTGGAACACATAAGCATGCACATGTACAAATGTATGCGGGCTGCATGTGTGAGACTACTGTCTTATGCAGCCTGTTCAGATAGCCTGTCATTAATGGGACACTTCAGCAATTAGTACTTACCTGGGATAGGCCTGATAATGTGAGTAGGAATTCATAGTGTAGGTTGGAGTGCTTACTGACCATCCATTATGCTCAACTGAGATACACATTACACGTGAATAATGCATCATAGTACAGTTTTGCCCTGTTTAGTACTACAGGGTCCAGTGAGTCATCATTATTTGGGTAAATATGCAACCTGAGATTCAATCCACAGTCCATTTCATCATGTCTACACTCCTTATGTCACAGTAAAAATGATCATTTTTTCCAAGCTCAGCCATAATCAGATTTCAGGACTTTGTCCCGCAGACGTGGTCAAGTTAGGCCTCAGGAGGATCTAAGGCCTCCCCATAGAGCCATCCATTAGCAGTACTGAACTCAGTTCCTGGGATAGAAAGGGCAGTAAGTAAAATTGTATCTGTTAAATAAATGTTATTGAAAGCTGGCTCTTTAAATAGTCGACTAAAATGAGGTACACTATGTAAAGAGTCCAGGGAACCCTTATTGGTTAGAGGCAAAAATAGTACCACTAAAAGCTCTCTTTTGTGGTAGTGTGAGCTAGTGGTTTAGGCATATCAGAGGCTAGTGCTAAGTATTTTTTGAATTTACAAGGGAATAAATTAGACAAACACTCAAGAATAAATCTGAGAACAATTTAGAAAAATAAGTCATACTTTTATGTAAATTTCAATACCAAGAACTTCGTTATCAAGTTAAGTACATTTTTAAATATTGACAGTTACAGGTAAGTAAAATGTTCATCTAAATGTGTCTTTACACAGAAATGCTTCCCTATGGAGGAAAAGGAATATGGTGTAAACAGTTATTTACGTTGGTTTTTGCGGATCTCCTACGGGACTTATGGTCATAGGAGGCCAAGGGCCAAAGTACCACCAGTAGTTACTCATTACCTGACCTGGGATATCTGGGTGCAGAGCTGCTAGTCAGGTTGGTAGCTTTGCACGCAACGGTGGAATGAAGGGGGGCTACTTAGAAATAGGCTGCAGAGGGGGACTTGAGGACAAGTCTGGGAGATTCCAATAAGGAAATAAGGGGACAGCTGGTTTGTCGGTACCCAGGCTGGGACGCTTAATGCAGAGTGGAAAGAGTGGCTGGGCTATGTGTGTCCTAGGGCCTTGTTTTTGTTGGTCTCCCCAGCTTAGGGTGCAAAAAGCAGGACTGCTGGGCCACTCTGGAAGTGGGTTTCTGTGGTGCTGACATCCCTTGAATGCTGCTCAGTCTCAGTGCTGTTAGAGTCCTGACTGGACTTAAACAGGCCTTGGCTGCAGCAAGGAGACTTGTACCCTGTGTATTACTCCTGTGTGGCTCCGGTTTGACCTGGTGTCCTCACTCTTGATGGGGGGACATATCTGACCTTCAGGAGCACAGGTACCTCTTCCTGGGGGGCTGCTGCATCAGGCTTGCCCGGGAACGGCAACTCTGTGAGCCTGACTTTGCTTTTTCGCTGCCTGCAGACTGCAGGGGAGTGGCTCCTCAATTCTAAGGGAGATTGCTGGCAATTTGCAGAAGGCTGGGAGTCTACCAGAGTTCTTGACAGTTGCTCAGCACTCAATCACGATTGTTGAGACTGCTGCAGACTGGCAGGATTTCATGCCAAAAGTCGACACAGTCTTCAACTCTCGGTCTCTCGCAGCTTTTCTTTGTCTTCTTCTTCCAGATCCATCAAATCTAAATTCCTGGCTTCAGGTGTGCCTCTTAAATGCTCATTTTAGGAGAGTTAGGGGAATGAGAGGTATTAGACAATGGCCACTTACGTTTGGGTTTCAATGCCCACTATTTGATTACTTCCTGTAGGAAGTGGGCATAACCCTGACCCAGTAAGCCTAATTCCACCAAAACCAAGATGGTGGAATTCTAAATTTTGGGTTCACATCAGGCAGCCCACCTAAGGAGTTGAGATAGCCTTGTGGAGGAACACATCTCCTGACTAGCTAATCTTCCCACCTGTCCTTGTGCCAAATGGTCCCGAAGCAGCAGGGCATTTTCCTTGTCTGAGGAAACCTTGGGCCACATAGCAAAGGCAGCAGATTGTCTTTGAAGCCTCCTGCCTTGATATGCAGATCATTTAGCCATTCTGCTTGGTTTAGTTGACAACACCACCCGCTCGAGAAAGCATATTTTCTGCCCTCAGAGAGCACGGGTTCTCACCTGCAGGTAATCAGACACTTGTCTGTGGTGGCAGGCTGGCCTAAACTAGTCAGCCAGTATACCAGTATAACAGTAGTCAGTAGGTTTTCAGGATGCACCTCTAATGTGCCCTCACAGTGCATGTATTAATCAATCCATCACTGGAATCAGTGTAGGATTATTATACAAGAGGTTTGATACCAAACATCTCTAGTTTCAGTGAAGCTATCATGTAGCTGGAGACTCGTAAGTACCAGTGTCCAGTACATATTCTCAAAATGCATTTCCCCCAGGGGTATATCTCCTCATGCAGATCTGTCCACACATGTAGAATAGTGCACACTGCCTTAGGGCTGTAAGGTCTGCTGTATGAGTGACTTACCTATACTGCATGCAGTGTCTGCAGGCATGCTGCTCAAACAAAATAAGGATGGCATGCTGAATAAATTGAACATTCACACCCAAGTCAAGTGACCTGGATTAAATTTATTGTTCTTTTGCTCACCATGCCATCCCAGTTTGGACCCAGCCATGTCCATATCAGTCTTGACCCTGCTCCTCTTGGCAACATTCCAGTCCGAACTCCCAAGCCATGTCCTTCCTGGACAGGAACCAAGCATCCTGGGACAGATTTTGGGGTATCACCCCATAGCACTCAGGCTAAAGTGAACCCAGTGGCACAGCAATCAAGGGGCCCACGTCTGGGCATACTCATCCCACTTGGGGTGAAAAATGCTGCGCAAACAAATGATGGAAGCAATGCTTAACAACTCAAATATTCACCCTCGGTCAAGAGATCTGGGATAACTCAATTGTTCTCTTGCTCACCATGCCACCCCAGTTCAGACCCAGCCATATACTATTTAGTGGCGACTCTGCTCCTCATGGGAACAGCCCTGCCAATCCAGGTCTTCCATAGCCTGGAAACAAGCATCCTAGGATAGGTCTGCAGGCATGGCACACAGGAGATGTACCATGTTGTGTCATCACTTTTCTCTGCACCATGAAATGCAGCCTGCAATGGCAGTTTGCATGGTGGTGCTGAGGGGTCCCTTAAGGTGGCACAATACATGCTGCAGCCCTTAGGGACCCACGTTAGCCTCTTTTCCCTAGGTACTAGGGGCACCATTTACTAGGTATTTACAGGAAGTGCTAAAGGTGTTGCCAATTGGGAAAGCCATTGTAAAGTTTTAGGGAATTAGATCTGGCACTGGATACCTGGCTAGCAGGAAACCAGTGCACTTCTGTCAAAATTGCATCAGATAACTGGCATAAAGTGGAGGTGACCATGTCAAAAAGAGGCACTTGTCTACAAATGTTCACACTGGCACTGGACTGTGAATGCTCAAGAACTACAGCAACAAAGAAGTAAGGCCAGACTTCTGGAGCCAACAGGTGAGGCTCTTCTATGAAATTTTGGTGGAAAGGGATAAGAATGTTTTTTCAGTTGGGAGTCGAGCTGAACTTGAAGTCGCTATCTTTAAATGTCCCAGAATTATGTGGAGGTGGTTGGGGACAGAGGTTAGGTGGAGTGATCATGTGGCACCCTAGTACCGGCCAGAAGTGCCTGACTTGTAGAAGTTTCCACCCCGACTTTTTACTGGCCCAAGGACTTTAACTCTAACTAGCCCCCAGGGTTGAAATCTCCAGTGCCAATGGAGCTAGCATCCTGAGAAAAAGTCAGAGGATGGGACCTGCTGGAGGTTCCTGGATGGTCCCCGAATGACTTATGTGGGCTAGCCCCAGATTCATCCGACACACAGATGGCATTCAAGTAGCCAGGAGGCTGCGGGACATGAAGAGTGTGGCAAGAGGGCATTCTGCTTGATGGTTGCGGAGGAGCAGTAGAAGGTGCCCCCAAACAGGAGAGAGCATCAGAAGCCCAAGTAGAGGACAGGACTGGCAAGGGAGCAACAAGCTCAAACCCCCAGTGAAAAAATAAATCACAATTAAATGCCAGAAGGCTTAGGGAAAGTGCTCCAGCTGGCTAGGACCCACCACCTTCAGTGGGCACTTATCACTGGCATCCGTTATTCCAATATAGGGCACTTTCTAATAGCTCTATGCCGGGCAGTAGGACACACACACTTTTCTTCACTTTTTTTCACATTAACATAGAGTGATATACCCTTCTAAACATACAGCATTGTTTCCATGCCCCCAATATAGGCCTGACCGATTTTAACTAATTCACAAAGTGTAGTGATTTGTGTTTGTGGTTTCTATCTCAGATGTTTGGATCAACTCCGTAGAGATGAGTGTGCAAACAGTACACCAGGTGCACAGTGATTTTCATGAGAGGCTGTAGAATACTTGCATCCCGTGATGATGTAAAAACATGGAGAGTGTCATCCTTTAGGTCGTTTTCTCTTCTTTCTCTGTCCTGAGGAGGCCCAAATGGATGGGCCAAAATGCATCGACTTTCTGGATTGGAGGAGTCTGAAGAAGTATAAAAGCGTGCATGTATTGAGAATACACACTACTGTTGTTGGAGGGGCTAGTTACTCCCTTCTGTATGTATCGTCATTGGACTACGTCCTCTACGGTTTGCATTAACTACTCAGCATTTCTAGCCATATTGAAAAAGTGTTCATTGGATGAGAAATTAAGTACAAGCTACATGAGTTGGATGTGTGTTGTGCTATCTTCCTGTAAGATTTTTGCATTAACATGTTTTGATTTCTTTTGTAATTGTACTGTTTGTTTGTTTGCCCCATAAATTACACCTGCCGCTTTTAATTGGTGTTTGCTTGTCATTCAAGAGTTATAGAGTATTGTTGGTCTGTACAGTGACATACAGTGATAGAGATTAATTAATGTTTCTTCTAGTAGAGTCATCCTTCCAATCGTTCCCACACATTACCGTGTTTACAGAGGACCCACCAACAGGCGCAAAACAAGACCAAAACCAAACAATTGGCCCTACGGGGCCAGAGAAAATGAAAGACAAAGCCTGGTTTCTGAGGTACCTGGCAGAGAACAAGGCATGTGGTGCTTCACCGCCCACTCCAAGAACTCCCTCTGAGAGGGGAAGGCCTGGGAATTAGCACAACTCCATGGATTTACATTCTCTGGAGAAAGTATGTGCTCCAGGGATCTCATCTTCTGGGGTCTGATGCACAGAAAAACGGAGTATCACAGCGCTGCATGGGTTACTGTCTCCGGGAGCCCCAATAGGCTTTTGTTCATAAGTTCTGGAATATGGAGACACCTGTTGATTGGTACAGAAAACCTGCAGGAAATGCATAGTGAAAATAGAAATAAGACTCTGGGACACATGTTTCAATACTACGCTTTATTGATCGATAATGCAAAGTTTTATATTACTATGAGCAATATTGAATATCGGTACTGCCCTAACTGATTACAGTGGTGTTGCAATGATGAGTTATAATGTGTTTTCTGCTTTTACTAATGTGGTGACATTCAGAAAAATCCAGTTGGCCTGCCTTATTGATATTCACACCTCATATATTGTAATATCATATCTACCATGGGTGATAGTGTTGTGGTTATTGTTTTCAGAACTCACAAGGAGTGTAAAGTGTTATTCGGGTGTCACTAAAGATATTTCCATGTGTCATGACTATTTAGGAGTGTGTGTATGATAAAAGTATTTTTTCTTTTCACAAGGAAAATAATGTATTGGACTGTGATTTATAGAGTGTTGTTGCATAGAGAGTGCCAGTCAGCTAGGGTTACTTGCCCACAACATCTCCCCTTAGTAGCCATTGGACTGTTCTGCTTCACTATCCTGAGAGAGTCAAGTAATAAAATGATGTTCTTGGTACCCAGTAAAGGGAATGTTTCAGACTTATTACTTGTCAAGGACTCAAATCGTTCTCAACTAAGCCAATCAATCAATCAATCAGTATTTGTTTAGTGCAACTCTATCACCCCTAGGGTTGTCTGGGGGCTGATGCTGCTGGAGCTTAGTCAAAAAGCCAGGTCTTGAGTTTTTTCTTGAAGTCTTCCGGGATGGGTGCAGTCCGGAGGGGGAGGGACACGTTGTTCCATGTCATGGCGGAAACAAAGTAACCCAAGGGCATATTTTTCATTGTGATGCATCGCCCTTGCAAAACGCAAGGGGTGTCAAAGGTGAGGAAACACTAAAGTCAGTTTTATCAAGCCATACAAGGCCACCTTACATGTCCCTGCATGGCTTGATTAACCTGGAGTAACACAAGGCAGAGCAAATTGCTACCTTGCGCTACTCTGTCCCAGGGAGGTGTCCCATGGGTGGAGTGTGAGTGTTCCCACGCAACTGCCTAAGGATTTCGGTGCATTCCCAGATTTACCATTAGTGGTAGACGTGGGACTGCACTAAAAAGCTGTGCCTCCCCAGAGGAGGTGTAACGAGGAAAAATATCTGTATTTCTCCTATTGTTTCCTCATTCTATGTGTACTGCATTCTGCACCACACATAGAAAGAGGACAATGCGTCTCAGGATTATTTTTGTGCAGGAAGGCGTCCTGTTAGACCTGGCATCTTTGGCTTGGTTACCCCTGACTTTTTGCCTCTACCTCCTGTATTTTTGATGCTATGCTGGATTTCGTTTTTGCTGGTTTAGATGCTTTGGGCACTTTGCCACTGCTGATCAGTGTCAAAGTGCAAGTGCTCCCTTGGTAAATTGTTATATTGATTGGTTATCCATGATTGGTATATTTGTTTCACCTGTTAGCCCCTAGTAAAGTGCACCGCGTGTGCCAGGGCTGGTGATTCAAATGCTACTAGTGGGCTGCAGCACTGATTGTGCCACCCACAGGAGTAGCGCTAAAATGATGTCTTAGGCCTGCTTGCAGTGCCTATGTGCAGTCCAGGACTGCCATGTCGACCTGGCCAGTGCACCCACTGACCAGGCCTTATCCTTCCCTTTCTGTACATGTCAGGCATCCCTATGGTGGCCCTAGGTACCCCCTGGGCTGGGTGCAGTGTATATGAAAGGTAGGGCATGTACTGAGGTGTGTAACATGCCCTGGTAGTGAATTACAGCCATTTTCGTTTTTCACTGCTGAGAGGCTATCTTGCCCATAGGATAGAATGGGGAAGGCTGTTTACATGCCTATCTTCCCATAAGGGCAAGATAGAAAATCCAAGTTTGGTATCTTTGTGTTCAGAAGATGGTTTTTAAATTCACTGTGTGAGAATAGCACTTTTTAGAAAGTAGCTATTCTCCTGTTTAACCTTCCTGTGTGCCTGTGTGCTGGTTGGCTGACTGGTGTCATGTGATGGGCTAGGTGGCTCCAGGAGCCTGGATGAGTCAGCAGCAGGATGAATAGGGAGATCTGCTTTAGATGGGTGGGAGGAGTAGTCCCTGGGTTTGAATAGGGCTGCCCCTGCCAGCACAAAGCTGGCTCCACCCCCTGCTGGCCAGGTGAGGACTCTGCCTCTGCTGGCACAAAGAAGGCTCCACCTCCTGCTGAGCGTCTAACGACCCTGCCCCTCACTCTGAAAGGAACCAGGTGCTTCAGAGCAGAGCACACCCAGGAACCGGTTTGAGCAGGGGAATCCCCCCACTGAAACATAGAGAGACAAAGACTTGGAGGGGTATAAGAAGAGGACCCCAGACACCTAAACTTTAGATCACTTTGGAACTAAGAAGAAACCTCTGCCAAGGAGAAAGCTGAAAAGGACTGAAGAGGAGAAGACTGCCTGCTTGCTGTTTTGCTTTGCTGCCAAGGAGAGGGGAAGGACTTTGCTGTGTCCCCTTCTTTTGATTCTGATCTCCAAGGGCCTGAGAAGAGCTGGCTCCCTGTTAAGAAGTCCCAGGAACAGAAGGACTTCACCACCAGCTCCCCTGGAACTCTGCTGAGAGAGTTCTGACCTGCTTTGGAGTGCTTGCCCAGTCTTGGGGCCTCAGGAGGACGTTTTGCTGTGTTTGGGAGCTGGGAAGCAGAAGCGTGAGAAAAGAGTAACTGGTACCCAACGCATCATCCGATTGCGTGTCGCAAGAACGAGAGTGCGAGGAAAATTTCATCGCAGCACCATCGCAACACGCAGGGTCCCCGCATCGCTGAGTGCATTGAGCATCGTCCTGGTGCGAGAAGATTCCTGACGCTGCGAGGGTCGTCGCAGAACCAGTTTGCGGGCCGCACCACTGCCGGTGCGTGAAAGTATCCAGTCGCTGCGTGTGTCGACGCAGAGTCCCGTTCCGTGGCGCATCGAGAGTTGCGGTGCCGGAAGGCAACGCTGCGCCACGCCTCGCACCACATCGAAGAGTGTCGCATCGAACCTGTGCGTGAAGCTTCCCCCCAAGAAACCTACGCAACGAAGGTCAAAGTCATCGCATCCTCCCCCTACAGATCGGAGCCGGCGCATCCACCTCTGCTGCGTGAAGCAGGGCTGCTGCAAAGCCTCCCCAGGATCTCAGGAGTATCGCATCGCCTTTGCCATCTTCCTTGTTATAGCTTTTGGGAACCTTATCGCAACTACAGGTACTGTTGGGCACGAGAGTGTCGCATTTTGTGCATTGAGAGTCGCATTGTGCAGGACACTGATTTTGACATCCTGAAGTACTTTCTGCAAACTCTTGAACTATTTTTAAAGTAACCTTTTTAATTGTATGTTGGTTTTTCTGTAGTATTTGGTCTTGTGAAGTTTTTAGTAAAGATACCTTATTTTTCTAAAACAGGTGTGGAGTAAATCTGTGGTGTTTTCACTGTGTTACTGTGAGTGTTGGGACAAATACTTTACACATTGCCTTTGATAGCCTAGACTGCTCAGGCCAAGCTACCTAGAGGGTGAGCAGGGGTTATCTTAACAGTGTATCCCCCTTTCCCTGACTAGAAGCAAGGGTCCCTACTTGGACAGTGGTGCCTACCTTGCCAACTAGAGACCCCCAGATCTAACATTGGTGGTCAGCGGTCAGGATTGAACTGGTATTTGTACTTGACCCACAGTAATTGGTGTACATCACTAGGAGAGCAGACCATTACACAGCCACATACTGCTGAGTGTTGATTTTTGGCTCTATTTTTGAGGTAACTCTTGAATTATCATGGCTCCAAGTGAGAAAGCAGCCAGTGTAGAAGGAGAGCTAGAGTTCACCATTGAGGATTTGTATTCGTACAAAGTGGAGGAGCTCAAGCAGTTCTGCAAGGATTTTGGCTGTCCCATAAAAAGCAACTTCAGAAAGGAAGAGTTGCAGAAGGTTCTGAAAACCTGGTGGGAGGCTAAAGAGGCTGAAGGAGTAGATGATAATAATGAAGGGAATGGGTTTGGGGCAAATGATTTGCCAGTGGGCAACCCCACCAGCAGGGCGGGGAGCCACCATTCCAGCAGGGGTCTCTCCCCAGCAGAGGAGTTACAAGAGAATCAAAGAATCAGAGAACATGAGCTGGAAGTAATGAAAATGAAAATGGAAATGGCAAAGGAGGAGAAGAAGAATGCCCTTGCTTTTGAGGAAAGAAAATTGCTTTTGGCTCATGAGTTGAGCATGAAGTAGCTGGAGATCAAAGCCAGAGAGGTGGAGACCGGCTCAAATGGTGGCAGCGCACAGCCAGTGCAGGGGGGTAAAGTATATATCCCCAAGGATTTAGTGCAGAATTATAACAGGAGTGAGGATATCTATGCCTGGTTCACATCGTATGAAATTGCATTGAGAATGAATGGTGTGCCTGAACAGCATTGGGGGGCGGGCCTGTGGAAACATTTTGAGGCTTCTGGGAGGAGTGCTCTAGAGCCCTTAGAATTAGCAGGTACCATGACCTATCCCAATATGAAGGAGGCCCTATGTCTCAGGTATGGACTTACTCCAGAGCAGTATAGACTGCAGTTTAGGAACTCCAAGAAGAAAGAGTCTGAGACTTGGATGGAGTGTGTGAATCTGTACTAGCGGGCACTGGAAGGTTGGATGAAGGGCAGCAAGGTAACTGATTATAAGGGGTTGTTACATTTAATTAGTTGGGAGCACTTGAGTAGTCTATGTGTTCCAGAGCTGCGCCAGCATCTGTTAGATAGCAAGCTGACGGACCCCATTGAGCTTGCTAAGGAGGCGGACCGCTGGACCAGTACCAGGGTCCACAGAGGAATTGTGGGTACCATTGCCAAAGGTGGGCAGGGTCCCCAGCAGAAGAGTGGGGGGGACAAGGGTAACCAAAAGGAGTTCTCACAAGGGCCCCAAAACAGTTCCCAGGGTAACCCGTCCCAGCCCCCCAAGTCAAAACCCAAACCAACCTGGCCCCCTAAGGGCAGGTCGGATAACAAGGGTCCCATTAGGTGTTATCACTGTCAGGAATTAGGTCACAAAGCTCCTGTGTGTCCCAAGAAATCCCAGGCACCCTCTGGTGTTCCAACACCGGGTATAGCTAGTGTAGCTTTTGGTGGGGATTTAATTTCTAGCGATTTGGAGGGATTAGCAGTTATGTCCCTTGTCTCTTTAGGAGACACAGAGATGGTCCAGGAAACCCCTGTCCCTGATAACACTAAGAAGTACAGGCAGTGGGTGACCATCAATGGGAGGAGGGTGGAGGCTCTCAGGGACACTGGAGCCAGTGTGACTACGGTCAGGTGTCAGTGGGTCCCTGAGGAGCTGATCATTCCAGACGTACTTCACCCTGTAGTGTCAGCTGACAACTCTGAGCGCCTTTGCAAGGTAGCACATGTTCCCTTTGAGTGGGGGGGGAGTCTCAGGTCCTCTCAGAGTTGTTGTGAGTCCATCCATGCCAGTAGACTGTCTGCTAGGACAGGACCTGGAGAGTTCCCCGTGGAAGGAGGTGGAACGCCAGGCTCATTTGGAGATGTTGGGTTTGCCTGAGTGGGTCTGTGTGACCACTCGGTCCATGGCAGCCAGACAGGGTTGTGAAGCAGACCTGGAGCCTGAAACAGTGGCCCAGGTCCCTGCCAGGAAGAGGAAGGGCAAGGGGCGTGGTGCGTCCACCCCCGCTGTTCCCACGGTCCAGGAAGGAGCAGAACCTGAGAGGGATGCCCTGGAGCCTACAGGGGAACAGGTAGCTGAGCTGGGAGACATACCTGAGCTGACCCATTGGCAGCAAGAGGGTGGTCCCTCCAGAGAGGAGTTCTGCCGTGCGCAGAAGACATGCCCTACTCTTGAAGGTCTGCGGCACCAGGCTGCAGACCAGGCAGCAGGTGCTGATCCGAAGAACTTCTTTCTCTACTGGGAGAATGACTTGTTGTACAGTGAGCCTAGGTTTGCTGAGCCCAGTGGATCACGTACCCTGGTGGTACCCTCAGGGTTCAGAGACTTCCCACTGGGTCTGGCTCACGACGTGCCGCTTGCAGGACATCTCGGGCAGGACAAGACCCGACAAAGGCTTGCCACCCACTTTTACTGGCCCGGGATGAAGACGGACGTCGCTTCCTTTTGTAAATCATGCCAGACTTGCCAGGCAAGTGGCAAAGCTGGAGGAAAATGCAAAGGCCCTCTACAGCCTTTTCCGGTAGTGAGCACCCCTTTCGAGCGGGTGGGGATAGATATTGTGGGGCCACTGGACCCCAGGACAGCCTTAGGCAACAGGTTCATCCTGGTCCTGGTGGATCATGCCACCCGGTACCCGGAGGCTATCCCTCTCAGGACAACCACAGCCCCGGTGGTGGGCCGTGCGTTGATGGGAATTTTTTCCCGTGTGGGTTTCCCCAAAGAGGCGGTATCTGACCGGGGTACCAACTTCATCTCCAGGTATATGAAGTCTCTGTGGGAGGAGTGTGGGGTAACTTATAAGTTCACCACTCCTTACCACCCTCAAGGAAATGGGTTGGTTGAAAGGTTCAACCGGACCCTGAAGGGCATGATCATGGGGCTGACAGAGCCCATGAGACGGAAGTGGGACGTCTTTTTGCCATGCCTATTATTTGCCTACAGGGAGGTACCACAAAAGTCTCTAGGGTTCAGTCCCTTTGAGCTTTTGTACGGGCACCCTGTTAGAGGACCTCTCAGTCTGGTGAAGGAGGGTTGGGAGAAATCCCCTGGGAAAACCCCCCAGGATGTGTTCAGCTATGTGCTGGCCATCCGCAACCAGACACAGCGCTTCCGGGCCCTCGCTCAGGCGAACCTGGAAGCCAGCCAGGATGAGATGAAGAGGTGATATGACCAGCATACCACTCTGATGGAATTTCAACCTGGGCAGATGGTGTGGGTGATGGCGCCAGTGGAGCCTTGCGCGCTCCAAGACAAGTGGACTGGGCCATATGAGGTGGTGGAGCGCAAGAGTGAGGTGACCTACCTGGTCAACTTGCGATCTCCCAGGAACCCCATGAGGGTCCTACACGTGAACCGCCTCAAACCCCATTTTGAGAGGTCTGAAATCACAATGCTCCTTGCTACAGATGCAGGGCTGGAGGAGGATAGCGATCCTCTTCCTGACCTCCTGGAAGCTAAGGAGCAAGATGGGTCAGTGGATGGAGTGGTCCTCTCGCCCACCCTGACCCCAGAACAGCAGAGGGACTGTCGCCATGTGCTGGGTCAGTTTGCATCTCTGTTCTCCCTGACCCCCGGTATCACCAACTGGTGTGTCCATGATGTGGACACGGGAGATAGCATGCCTGTGAAACAGAAGTTTTACCGGGTGGCTGACAAGGTCAGGGCCAGCATCAAGAAGGAGGTTTCTAAGATGTTGGAGCTAGGGGTGATTGAGCCCTCCAGCAGCCCCTGGGCTAGCCCAGTGGTACTTGTACCGAAAGCTGCTGCGCCAGGTGCCACTCCAGAACTTAGGTTTTGTGTGGACTACCGTGGGCTCAATGCGGTCACGAAGACTGACGCACACCCCATCCCCAGAGCTGATGAGCTCATGGATCGGTTGGGAGCTGCCAACTACCTCAGTACGTTTGATTTAACTTCTGGGTACTGGCAGATTGCCTTAACTGATGGGGCCAAGGAGAGGTCTGCGTTTTCAACGCCAGAGGGGCACTTCCAGTTCCGTGTCATGCCCTTTGGGTTGAAGAACGCCCCGGGCACATTCCAGAGACTGGTCATCCAGGTACTGTCCGGGCTGGAGCAATTCAGCGCCGCATATCTGGATGACATTGCTGTGTTCAGCTCCACTTGGGAAGAACACTTGCAACACCTCTGCGCAGTGTTGAAGGCTCTGCACAGTGCAGGCCTCACTATCAAGGCCAGTAAGTGCCAGATAGGGCAGGGTTCGGTGGTATATTTGGGACACCAAGTAGGAAGCGGCCAGGTGGCGCCCCTACAAGCCAAGATAGATACCATCCGGGCCTGGGAACCCCCCAAGACCCAGACAGCGGTGAGAGCCTTCTTAGGACTCACCGGGTACTATCGCCGTTTTGTCAAGGGGTATGGCACCATTGTTGCTCCCTTGACAGAACTAACTTCCAAGAAGTTACCGAAGAAAGTGATTTGTACCAGTGCCTGCCAAGAAGCTTTTGATGCCCTGAAGGAGGCCATGTGTACAGCACCTGTACTCAAGGCGCCTGACTTCTCCAAGGAATTCATAGTGCAGACAGACGCTTCTGAGCATGGAGTCGGAGCGGGACTCTCACAACTAAATGATGAGGACTTGGACCAACCTGTAGCTTTCATTAGTAGGAGGCTACTTCCCAGGGAACAGAGGTGGAGTGCGATTGAAAGGGAAGCTTTTGCTGTGGTCTGGGCGCTGAAGAAGCTGAGACCCTACTTGTTTGGGACTCACTTCCGGGTTCAGACGGACCACAGGCCCCTCAGATGGTTGATGCAGATGAGGGGTGAGAATCGAAGCTGTTGAGGTGGTCCATTTCCCTACAGGGGATGGACTTTACGGTGGAACACCGCCCCGGTACAGAACACGCCAACGCTGATGGTCGGTCCAGGTTTTTCCGCCTTAGCGATGAGAACTCCCAAGAGGGTGGGTAGTTCTCCCCACTTTCAGCTGGAGGGGACACGTGTAAGACCTGGCATCTTTGGCATGGTTACCCCTGACTTTTTGCCTCTACCTCCTGTATTTTTGATGCTATGCTGGATTTCGTTTTTGCTGGTTTAGATGCTTTGGGCACTTTGCCACTGCTGATCAGTGTCAAAGTGCAAGTGCTCCCTTGGTAAATTGTTATATTGATTGGTTATCCATGATTGGTATATTTGTTTCACCTGTTAGCCCCTAGTAAAGTGCACCGCGTGTGCCAGGGCTGGTGATTCAAATGCTACTAGTGGGCCTGCAGCACTGATTGTGCCACCCACAGGAGTAGCGCTAAAATGATGTCTTAGGCCTGCTTGCAGTGCCTATGTGCAGTCCAGGACTGCCATGTCGACCTGGCCAGTGCACCCATTGACCAGGCCTTATCCTTCCCTTTCTGTACATGTCAGGCATCCCTATGGTGGCCCTAGGTACCCCCCTGGGCTGGGTGCAGTGTATCTGAAAGGTAGGGCATGTACTGAGGTGTGTAACATGCCCTGGTAGTGAATTACAGCCATTTTCGTTTTTCACTGCTGAGAGGCTATCTTGCCCATAGGATAGAATGGGGAAGGCTGTTTACATGCCTATCTTCCCATAAGGGCAAGATAGAAAATCCAAGTTTGGTATCTTTGTGTTCAGAATTTAATTATACATCTTTTTAGCAAGATGGTTTTTAAATTCACTGTGTGAGAATAGCACTTTTTAGAAAGTAGCTATTCTCCTGTTTAACCTTCCTGTGTGCCTGTGTGCTGGTTGGCTGACTGGTGTCATGTGATGGGCTAGGTGGCTCCAGGAGCCTGGATGAGTCAGCAGCAGGATGAATAGGGAGATCTGCTTTAGATGGGTGGGAGGAGTAGTCCCTGGGTTTGAATAGGGCTGCCCCTGCCAGCACAAAGCTGGCTCCACCCCCTGCTGGCCAGGCTGAGGACTCTGCCTCTGCTGGCACAAAGAAGGCTCCACCTCCTGCTGAGCGTCTAACGACCCTGCCCCTCACTCTGAAAGGAACCAGGTGCTTCAGAGCAGAGTACACCCAGGAACCGGTTTGAGCAGGGGAATCCCCCCACTGAAGCATAGAGAGACAAAGACTTGGAGGGGTATAAGAAGAGGACCCCAGACACCTAAACTTTAGATCACTTTGGAACTAAGAAGAAACCTCTGCCAAGGAGAAAGCTGAAAAGGACTGAAGAGGAGAAGACTGCCTGCTTGCTGTTTTGCTTTGCTGCCAAGGAGAGGGGAAGGACTTTGCTGTGTCCCCTTCTTTTGATTCTGATCTCCAAGGGCCTGAGAAGAGCTGGCTCCCTGTTAAGAAGTCCCAGGAACAAAAGGACTTCACCACCAGCTCCCCTGGAACTCTACTGAGAGAGTTCTGACCTGCTTTGGAGTGCTTGCCCAGTCTTGGGGCCTCAGGAGGTCGTTTTGCTGTGTTTGGGAGCTGGGAAGCAGAAGCGTGAGAAAAGAGTAACTGGTACCCAACGCATCCGATTGCGTGTCGCAAGAACGAGAGTGCGGGGAAAATTTCATCGCGGCACCATCGCAACACGCAGGGTCCCCGCATCGCCGAGTGCGTCGAGCATAGTCCCGGTGCGAGAAGATTCCTGACGCTGCGAGGGTCGTCGCAGAACCAGTTTGCGGGCCGCACCACTGCCGGTGCGTGAAAGTATCCAGTCGCTGCGTGCGTCGACGCAGAGTCCCGTTCCGTGGCGCATCGAGAGTTGCGGCGCCGGAAGGCAACGCTACGCCACGCATCGCACCACATCGAAGAGTGTCGCATCGAACCTGTGCGTGAAGCTTCCCCCCAAGAAACCTACGCAACGAAGGCCAAAGTCATCGCATCCTCCCCCTACAGATCGGAGCCGGCGCATCCACCTCTGCTGCGTGAAGCAGGGCTGCTGCAAAGCCTCCCCAGGATCTCAGGAGTATCGCATCGCCTTTGCCATCTTCCTTGTTTTAGCTTTTGGGAACCTTATCGCAACTACAGGTACTGTTGGGCACGAGAGTGTCGCATTTTGTGCATTGAGTGTCGCATTGTGCAGGACACTGATTTTGACATCCTGGAGTACTTTCTGCAAACTCTTGAACTATTTTTAAAGTATCCTTTTTAATTGTATGTTGGTTTTTCTGTAGTATTTGGTCTTGTGAAGTTTTTAGTAAAGATACCTTATTTTTCTAAAACTGGTGTGGAGTAAATCTGTGGTGTTTTCACTGTGTTACTGTGAGTGTTGGTACAAATACTTTACACATTGCCTTTGATAGCCTAGACTGCTCAGGCCAAGCTACCTAGAGGGGGAGCAGGGGTTATCTTAACAGTGTATCCCCCTTTCCCTGACTAGAAGCAAGGGTCCCTACTTGGACAGTGGTGCCTACCCTGCCAACTAGAGACCCCCAGATCTAACACGTCCCTTCCTGCACAAAAACAATCCTGCTTACAACGCAGGCATCCTTGCGCTGTGGTGCAAGGGTGCCTGCATTGGTGCAAGGCTGCCAAAAGTGCACCAGTGCATGTATAGAACATAAACTCACCATGTGATGTAAAATACGGCGCATTCCTGCCCGTTTCACTTAGCACAGAGCAGCAAGGTGCTTTGCTGTGTTGCACTGCGTGAAAGACTGATATATCTGCCCCTCAATTTCTTACAACCACCTTGGTATTCGACGAACCCAGGAATTGGTAGCTCCAACACCCTAGTTCTAAGGAAAACTTTGGGCACCTGCACCGTTTTTTATCTTTTTGTCAAATAATGTGAAAAGGTCAAGAGAAAGTTTAAAATATTTTTTTACAATTTCGACTAAACAAATCAATTTAAAAATGTCAATTAATGTTAAAATACATGCTCTGTTTTATAATCAGTTCTATAGTGATCTAATTATTTGTTCTGCCATACTTGATGATTTCCATAATAAGAGGAAATAAAGTATTTTAGGTTCCTGTATTTATTTGCAAATAATGGCATGACATAAAATAAAGATAACATCATTTTGTCTTAATTTTCTAGGTCATGAATGGAGGCAACTGTAGCAACGTCACCGAGTTTATTCTTTTGGGAATTACTGATCTCCCAAATCTCAATGGAATTCTGTTCCTGGTGTTCCTTGCCATGTACACTGTGACTGTTGTTGGTAATGTTGGCATTACATTTCTAATCTGGTTAAGCCCTCATCTTCAGACTCCTATGTACTTCTTCCTAGGTAATCTGTCACTTGTGGATCTCTGTTATTCTTCCGTCATCGCCCCCAAGATGTTGGTGAACTTCCTTGCTGAAAAGAATGCCATCTTGTTCCACGCATGTGCCGTGCAACTTTTTGCCTTTGCACTTTTTGGAACAATAGAGTGTGTGCTCATAACAGTGATGGCATACGACCGATATGCGGCCATTTGCAACCCCTTGATGTACAATACGGTCATGACTCACAGAGTTTGCATCCAATTGGTTACTGTGGCCTTCCTTTGTGGCTTGTTCAACTCTTCTGTGAATGTTGCTGGTACCTTTCGCCTTTCCTACTGTGGTTCTAATGAGATTCAGCATTTCTACTGTGATTTCCTCCCTCTTTTAGACCTCACCAACTCTGACACATTCACAAGCAGGCTAGTGCTCTTCATCTGTGCTGACTTCTTCACAATGTGTGCTGTGTCTGTGATCATAGCCTCTTACGTCTCCATCATCCGGAGAATCCTGGCAACCCCCTCAAAAAATGGGAGGCTCAAGACCTTTTCCACATGTTCTTCCCACTTTACTTGTGTGATCCTTTTCTATGGGACAATTCTTTTCATGTACCTAAGACCCACCTCAAGCTACTCTCGGGATGAGGACAGAGTGGCTTCGGTATTGTGCACAGTGGTTATCCCCATGCTGAATCCTCTTATATACAGTCTGCGGAACAAGGAGGTGAAACGGGCCCTGGAACGAACACTACATAAAATACGATTCATTTGAGATCCATTGAAATGCATGGTTATGTTTCCATTCTTCCACCCTTGTGCGTTCTTTACCATTCAGACGAAGCCTTCACCTTGACTAATCATCTTGATGGCTGCTTCTTTTCCAGTTCTACTTGAATTTTGCCTAATGTCTACAAACTAGAATAATTCCTCGAATGCTGTCATTGAAGATGGGCTGTACACTGCATGCATGGTATGTTTACAACTCCTAGTAGACTTTCCTTGAATTTATTATGGAATATAAATGTGTGTCTTTGACCTGAAGGTGTGCCATTCATCACAATGGTATTTGACATCCTTAGGAAGAGGCTTAATTTTTCCAAAATGTATTTCCATATGAATTTGGAAACTTTCTATGTTGAAGTAAAAGATTAAAACATTGAGACTGCTCAGAAGAAAAATACAAAAATAGGCTAACCATAAGGAAAAGAAATCCTGAGTATGCAATGTTGAGATATGGTGGTTTGATCCATAGGCTTAGCTTTGATCCTTCCGAAAACTATTCGGTCGGACAACAAATGAATCCAGTCTTTATCACAAATGAAACATTAAGATCACTGTTCCCTCTAACGTGCGCGCGCGTGCACGCGCGCACTATGGTCACCCGGAGCGCGCAGTGTCCTGGATTTAGCGCGCACACTGTGAGACATCCCTACAAGACCATTCGTGCCGCCGCTTTTTAAACGCGAGCGGCGCGAAATCCAGGCGTGAGGCAGAGGAAGAGACATGGGGGCAGATATATGTTTCCTGGCGCATCCCTCCAAATCAGCAAGGATGCGCCAGGAAAGATGCGTCACGCAAGTTTACCCTTGCGCCACACATGATGCGCCGCATTTACAATGCGGCGCATCATGGCGCAGGGATAAACAGATGCGTGACGCATCCGATGGCGTAAGGTTGGCGCAGTGCTTCAGTTGCGTCGCAAGCGCGATGCAACTCCAGCACTGTTCCAACCTACCCTATCCCTAACATGGTGCGTCAAGCCTTACGCCTGCTTCAAGCAGGCGCAGAGTTTTGGCGCATCAGCGTTGGGAAAGTGACTCAGTCAAATCTTATAGATTTGACTGAGTCACTTTTCAGGGGCGTTCCTGCGACGGAACGCCCCCCCCCCTCTGTCGACACGCCCACGTGAAACCTGACGCAGGTTTTACGTGGCGCAGGGCTTTACATCGTGACGCATCTCCATAGATGCGTCACGATGTAAATATGGCGCAACGTGGCGCAGGGTTTACACCGCCGCTGCATCACAAAAGTGACGCAACGGCGGCGTAAAAGTGGCGCATCTCCAATATAGATCTGCTCCATGGTGCATGCGGGCGCGCAAAGCCCATTGTGCTTAAAGGGCTTCTGCTTCAGCCCCCCACACCCCTGTGTCAGCCCAGCTGAGCCAGCTTCCCGGGCACACAACAGCCGCACCGAGTACTTCACGGGTCTTTAAAAGACCATTTGCATGTCAATGAGCTTTGTCGTTTTTTCGCCCCTGCATCTCCACACTTCCTACTGGGATGCAGAGTCGAAGTACCTTGGCATTTACGCTTCAGCTCTGGAGCATGAGTCGTCTCTAGCGTTGAGATACTTTGGGAACAGAGGATGGTACCAACAATCACAACCTTTTTGATACAGTCCAGGGATTACGGCATGGCTCTCTCAGTGCCATTCCTTGTCCTGGAGCACTCTGTTCACGATCAAATGCGAATGAAGGATTCTCTGTGTGTGTGAAGTATGAAAAACCCTATGTGTGATCTTTTTGGTAGGTGTTAGTTTTGTGGAAGGCCTTGGAGAAGACCTGTATTTTGGACTCCTCTTCCCATTGGTCCCCGGACTACCAAGAGCACTCCGGCCCTCATCTGCAGTCTGAGAAAGTCACTTCTACTTCCTTTTTTTTGTTGCATATTTATATAGCGCGAACTCGACCCCAAGGTATTGGAGCGCTTTACATGAGCTCCCTATTTACATTACACATTCAGGGACGGGAAGATTAAAAGTGATTTGCCCAGAATTACAGGATGTGGACGCGACCCCGAGGCTTTTACCCTGGTTTCCAGCACCAAAGTCAGCAGTCTAGCAGACAGACCACATCCTCACCCTTCCTTGATGTCTTATCTGGATGGAGGCTCAGGAAAGCCTCAGCACTTAGTCCTAAAACACGCCTATCATGCCTTTTGGTCTTCTTGCATCAAAAAGCTTCACAAGATGAGCAGGCAGACTCGTCATGGTTACGTGGGTGGCAGAGGTCACAGACAAAGGGGCATATCAACAACAACTGGCGATAATTATCGCTCAGCGCTCTTAGCGTGAGGATAATTATCGCCGGCTAGCGTGAATTTTTATCGCTGAGATAGCGTGCTATTAGCAACGCTTATCTCAATAGCGATAAAAATCTACACGCTAACAGGCTAACGTGAGATTATCGCTGGAAACCCAGCGATAATCACACGTTACCTTGTTGATAGGGACAGGCAAACTTAGCCATGATATCCTCCTTCCATAGGATATCATGGCTAAGTCTGAAAATTAGCAGACGTAAAAAAGCAGCGTTAACCGCGGTTAGCGCTGCTTTTTTTGTCTCTAACAGGGTTAGCGACATTCTTGATAATAGGAGAAATGTCGCTTAGCGACATTTCTCCTATTATTCTACTCTGGAACGCCCCCTTTGCATCTCATTAGAGATGCAAGGGAAGCGTAGAGTAAAAGGGTGCTAACATGCAAATTTGCGTGTTAGCACCCTGTTGTTGATAGGGCGCTAGTTTTATCTCTGCCAAAAAAGCAGAGATACAGCCCTTGTTGATATGCCCCTAAGTCGGTTCAGCAAGAGAAATTTACTATTGCAGTTGTGCCAAAATATAAATGATGCTCTCCATCCCATCCACTTACGAGTCATTCTCATAGGACCGGGACCAAGGCTTCTTGATCCTATTCCGCTCTAAGGTGGCCGGAAGTTGTATGACGGTCTATAGAGTGAAGCAGCTGGGGTTCGCACAAACAACTCGCATTTTGCCTGGATGTCATAAGGATCGCCTTGAAACCGAAACTGCCCTTTCAAATAAAAAGAACTTGCAACATCCAAACCGAAAACTAGATAGCAGGATCGTGCACAGCAAGAAATGTACCTCAGCACATGCTGCAAACTTAAGTCTTACTGTGCACAGTTCCAGAATCTAGCAATGTGTCTCAGTTGAATGAAAGGAAGCGGAACGACCAGAACCGTTAAATACCACAATAACTTGCCTTCTGAAAATGCAGAAAAAACCTACTGATTATGAATGCGTTATCAAAAAAAAAAAAAACAGAAGAATGTTGCCATCTTCTTTTCTTCCTGGTTGCAGTGATATTACTACTTCTTGACACACCATGCATTTACCATTAGGGCGTCACTACACTTTCCTTGTATTGTTTAAGGCTCCATCCAAGAATGGGAAAAGAAAAAAAAAATAATCAATCAATTCTTGTTGTGATTTTCACTCCTGCTAACATAATCAATTTTACAGTGCACAATATATTTCGCCAAATTTAAGAAACTTTTATCCTTAAAAAAAAAATTACTAGCACGTTTGTAAAATAAGATTTTAAGCTATTAGCAAAATTGTTTGCAGCAACAGAAACCGTTTTTTTAGTGTAGTTCAAATGCCATCAAGATGTAAACCAGGAGCAGAGACAAATCACAGTGCACCACATATAGGCGAGTGTGAAAATCAAACTTGAAGTGAAGAATTAAAACTCATAGCTGCTTTCTGTTTTAAAAAGAAAACTGTGCCAAATGAGGAGTAGCTCTGACCCCTGCTTAACGTAAGCTTTTGGCACTGGTAACTGATGACATATTTTAATGCACTTTGGCAGATGAATAGGTTTGGCTTACGAATAGAGTGAAGTCACAGAGGGGCCTGGCAGACTATGCACGCACAAACACAGACCCCCAAGCACAAAGAGATAAAGATGCAAGCAGACAAATGGACATCTAGGCATACCAAGACATATGTGCATCAGAGCAACTAGACAACACATATGCACCTACAGACAACAGTACAAAGGCACACATACAGTCTCAGATATACAGGAAGAGGAATGCACGACTGTGTGAGTAGATAGATATGTGTGCAACTGTGAATGCACACATGATTTAATGTATACACATGGGTGCATGAATGGATTAACAATCATACATTTGTTGTTTATGAATTGTTTTTTGGTTTACAATGGATTGGATTTGTTTTACTATGATGCGATTTTGCAATTGTTTGCGTTGTAAGAGCAGAGAACAAAGATGCTGGCACTTTCTCTGTGGTTTACGTTTTACTAAGATATATGCTTAAGAAGCAGGTTCTAAACTTCAGTCTCCTTTAAGAACATTCGGCAGTGAAAATATCAAACAAAACATTTGAATTATTCACTACACACCTTTACGGAAAGCAACTCTGAAACACATTCAGGCAATTACAAAATGTGTGCCCCTATCCTGGTATCTGTGAAGAAACAAGCCCTTTTTTAATCATAGATCAATGGCATCTAGAGTATGTACATAATGCCTTGTTAGCCAATCACCGACCACAAAACGTATAATAATTATATAGAACAGCCCTCAGACACTTATAGTGACACATGCAGAAAAGTAGCACAGGAAGGAAGACCAAAAAAGCTAATTCGATAATTATTGCTCCCGTTTAGACACAAGAGTAGTGCACAGTGACAGAAAATAAACCTGATTGGCACATAAAAGAGCAAGGTCCACTTAGGGAGGCTATTTTCTTAACTGTCATAACCCTGCCTGGACTTTAGCTTTTGTTTTATTCTTAAAACACCAAGACTGACGAGCTCTGCTCAAACTTCATGTTGTTGCTCTCACTATGTACACTTGAGATTTTCAGCTGGTCATAAACCTTCTCACTAAAAGATACTTTTTCATGTGCTACTTCTGAGGCTATCTCTTTAACCTTAAAAACATGTTCCCTCTGACGTAGTACTTCTATAAAACACACACACAAACAAACTCAACAACTCACGGATTCACATTTTTTCTAGATACATAAAAGCCTTGTTCAAGAATAATGTGTTAAGAGCTGCAAGATACCCCAGTGTAGGACATTATCCAGAGAATGAAGCAAATGCAGAGGAAAAAAATACTTTAAATGCTGGGTTCCACCTCAACCAGCACTCCCTATAGCTTATGATGGGCTACAAAAGAGGCGTGTGAAACAAATAATTAGAAGGAATAGTCAATAATAAAAATTAACAAGCATTCTACTTTGAATACACAGTATAAATAGTTACTCAGGTATTTTTTGTTTTAATGGAAAATAACAAAGTTCAATGTGTGGTTATCATAAGATTTTTTGTCAACATATCTGAAAAAGAAAGTGCAAAGAGAAAATTTTACAGCAATTTAAATCCAATAAAATAAAAACTTGTCAAAAGACTTCTTGTGGGTAATACTGAACAGTGGGCTTTGGGTTAGGAAATAGTTTTTAATTGGTTGGCTCTAAAGTCAATCTAGTTAGCTAGTTTCTCACTGGATGGCTTTTGTTGCTCTTCTTGTGTTTGTTCTTCTTCTGGACCATAGTTTCTCTACCACTCTTTTGATTGGATGACTTGTATCCTTCCACTGCTCACATTCAGATAACACATTTTTTTAATTTTTTTTTAGCACTACACAGGAGTGGAGCACCTGTGTTTTCTTGAGTTCTCTCACTTGCCCTGTGTGTTGACTCTCTGTTCACACGTCGGCCCCCTTTTTTTCCGGTCAAATAATAACTTTGGTGATAATAGTGGCATTTCATAAAAGCACACACAGTACATCAACAGCACACTAAATATTATATAGTCTCTTAAAGTCTACAAACTAGTGTTGTCCTGGGCACTGTCCCAGAGCCCCTTTCCCATCGAACAGGGATGGTTATTCCCCATTTGACAAATAAGGTGACTTTCAGACATGGTCCATGCTAGTCACCATGCAACAAAGTTTAATTCAGGCCTTAAGAACCAATATGAGCAGGCCTGACTGACTAAAGCAATCTTCTCAGACCGGGGCAGCCAGCGAGTTCAGAGAATACCGAAGCATGTCTTCTCAGGCTCCGGTTTCACAATGCGGGAGGGTTGTGGCATCTAACAGACCTCTCTGTATGATGCATTAGGACAAACTATCTCTGACGGGATATCCAGACATTGCTCCGTAGCTTGCAAGTCTAATTGTAAATATGTTATGTAATTGGATATATATGTGATCTTGTATAGGCTCCCAACATTCCCCACCCTATGAACAGTCCTTGAGCTGAGGATCTTTAGTAAAATCTTATTATGATACCACTATTGGAGTCCTGTGCTTTTCTAAACCCAAAGTGTACTTGCCCGTGTAACCAATTCATGTCATTGCGTGTATATCTAAATTGAAAACCTACCTTAATACACTTCATGTGGCGCTACATGTGTGGAAATGCACTCTTTTTTCACTTTTTTAAGCAAAGGTTTGGAGTGATATTTGGCGCTGCACCACATACGCTGTCTGGTTTCCGGTGCACATAGCCTTAGTTGCAGCGCACAGAGACCTTATACTGTCGCACACAGAGGAAAAAAATTAGAGGGAACATTGATTAAGATGATCAAATGTCAAGCCATTTCCCACCATGAATTATCTCCCAGCATACACCAAACAAATCTCCAAGAACTGATTCATACATAACTCGAGGTGTATCATAATTGTGCAACGTAAATGAATACCTTCTGCCCCCCTATATTCCATGACCTTTTTAATATCAATCCTCAGCTACTATGAAACCTCTTGTGAAGGGTTACAGGTTGCTTGAATAAAATAACAATGTTAATTAAATGTTAATTAATGTTAATTTTGTAATTGATAATTAATCATGTTAATATTGTAAGTATTGTTTATTTTGTGGGTTGTGGGATCTATGGGTGTACAGGGTTGGCATTTATTTAATTGTTGTTAATTGTTTTTAAATTAATATGAAATATTTACTTTGAAATTAATCAAGTTAATTGTGTTAGTAATTTTTTTATTTTAGGTGTGGTTTGTGGGGTTTATAAGGGTATAGGTGGAAAATAAATCATTTTTAAGTTATAAATATTTGTAATATTTGTATTAATTATTTATTTTTTATACTTAATTATGTTGATTGTGTAATTGTTTTACTACATTTTAGGAGTATGGTTTATGTTTTCTGGGGGTATGTTGTGGAAAGTTAAATACATTTCATTGAAAAATATTCATTATTATTCAAATATATAATTTTTATTGTTAATACATTTTTAGGTTAATATTGTACAATATGTGTCTTTTTATTTTAGTATTAGGTTTTGGGTGTAACTTTTGTTGGGTTGTATGGTGGCAGGAAATTATACCTAAACTTATGTTATGAATGTAATGTATTAAGAAATAGTTTATAAGAGATGTATTGTTATATGTGAAATAATATTGCATTTAAATTATATTATTTGTAATATTTTTATGATATTTTTTAATTTCTCTGAAATGTTTTAATTTTCATTGCTTGTTTACATTTAATATATAACATTTTAAATATTTATTTTGAAATATGTATTTTGTTTTTAAAATTAGTTTTTGTAGAAATGGCGTTTGTTTGTTATTTAGGACTGACTGTAGTTGGAATGATATATTTTTTTAAATGTTTAAATCCCGCACTTTTTCTACTGGTTCACTTACTGGAGTGGGAATAGTACAATTTACCCCTCCGAAATCCAACACTTTCCTAAATTTTCCATTGACAGGTGTGGGAATAGTAAATTTTATCCCTCGGCAATCCAACACTTTCCCTACTTTGGCACTGACTGGAGTAGGAGTAGTAAATTTTACCCCTCTGCAATCCAAAAATGTCCCTGCTTTTGCATTGGCTGGAGTGGGAATAGTAAATTTTACGCCTCAGCAATCCAACACATTCCCTTCTGTTGTTCTGACTGGAGTGGGAATTTATTTCTTTTTGTTAATTATGCATTTTATCGTTGTGTTCAGTGAAGTGGCAATAGCATATTGTAGTATTTTGTAATGTTATAGTTTATGTACTTTTATATTTAATTGTAGCTAGAAGAGTAAATCTTATTTTTCTGTGATGTAAAACATATTGGTACTGTTGTGCTGTTAGGTGGGAGTAATTATTTTTATATTTATTTAGTATGAACATGTTTTCTTATTAATGTAGTTTGGAATTTATATGTATTATTTTAATATGTAATACAATTTTTAGGTCTTGCATAGGCAGTGCATGCGCTGCCTCTACGAGGCATCAAGTAATCTGTATGTGTTGGCAAGCAGCCGGTAGTTTCTCCTGCCGCTTTCCATTTGGTGAATGTTGGCACATCTCCTGTTAGCTGGCTTTTTACTGGCTGTTGTTGTCAAACTGACTACCGTGTAGTCCAGAAGCAGTAGCCACTAACTACAGTTTTCATCCGCCAGATCGTACTTTATTTTTGTCGCGCATCTCTGCCTGATGTAAACATGGCAGCGGTGCATGCGCGTTCTACACCATATTCAGTGCTGTACTATTTCTTACTCATGCAACTACTCTAAGACGTTTCCTGCACACACTGAGATATTGCCCTTAGCACTATGACATGTTCATTGTTGCACAATTTCTTGCACACAAGACTGCTATGCTCACTTCCCCTGTGCATACTCATAAACCGCTCTGCTGTGACATGTTCATTGCTCTACACTTTTTCGCAGTCAGTGCTGTTATATACAAATCCCTACACCAGTCTTATAACGCCCCTGCATACTGTGACACACACATTGCTGTACGGTTTCCTATAAATGTACTGATCCTGCGTGCACCCCACGCACAGATAAACATCCCTCATAGTACGACATTCTTAATGTAGTTTATTACACTCCTGACACATCCAACACTCACTCTCTCATACACTGCCGTCATATTAAGAAACACCTATTACTGCACAGTTTCCTACACTCTGATTATCGCATGCAGATTTTCTGAAAACACGCTACCCCACACATTCCATGGCACACTGACTGGGGTGCACTTCCTCACACTCTGACTCCCTCTTTCAGGTCCTTTTACATGTACATATGTCGCTGTAAACCCAGACTCACAGAATAATCTGGGATTCTATTTGTTACAACACTCACCTGCCTGCACCCCAAAGTCCATCCTCTCGGCTGCGGGGTGCATGGGGGCACTCAGGAGGAGGGGGGCACAGCAGCAGGGCTGGGAGGGCACCCATGGGTGCCCAAGGCTGGAGGGCTCCCCTGAGACGTGCGCATGCATCTTCTTCGCGGGAGCCTCTGTGCAGTGTGTGCGGTGTGGGGCTCACTGGCTGCAGCTTCCAGGGAGCAACCCCCTCTGGCACTGATGCCAGCAGTGAGCAGACACTGCACAGCTGGAGTGTGAGCACACGTGTCTGTAGCGCCGACTGTAGCATGTGTGTGTGAACAGATGTGTGACAGGCAGCAGATGCCTGTCTGCACCAGGGAGTGTCTGTCAGTGTGTGTTTCTGTGTACTCTCTGAGCACTGTGTGGTGTGCCAGTGCATGGAGTTGTGTGAGTGTCTGTGTCTAAACAGATCTCTGTGTGCAGATGAGTGTGTGTGTCTTTTGGAAACTGTGATTGTCAGCGACTGTGCACACATGCATTTGTCTAGGTTTCAGCATCAAGGAGTGTTTTATATCTATGTGTGTTTTTCAGCGTGTGTCTGTCAGATTGTAGGTGTGTAGATATGATTGTGCGTGGATACTGGTTTGGAAGTGGCACAGATGTGCTTGAGTGTCAGAGTGAACGTGTTGATGTACGCATGTGTGTGTCTGTTAATCCGTGTGAGCATTTCTGTGTCCATATACAGATGTGTTTGTGTGCGTGTGTCTGTATACTGATGTGTTTGTGTGAGCCTGTCTGTGTCCTTATACAGAAGTGTTTGTGTGCGTGTTTCAGTATACAGATGTGTTTGTGTGCATGTGTCTGTATACAGATGTTTGTGTGCGTGTGTCTGTATACAGATGTGTTTGTGTGCATGTGTCTGTGTCTGTATACAGATGTGTTGGTGTGCGTGTGTCTGTGTCCGTATACAGATGTGTGTGTGTGCATATGTCAGTATGCAGATGTGTTTGTGTGTGTGTCAGTAAGCAGATGTGATTGTGTGTCAGTATGAAGATGTGTTTATGTGTGTATATTAGTGTCAGAAAGCAGGCTGGCTGTGTCAGTGCCTGCGGGCGGTAGTCTGTGTCAGTCAGTAGGTGTATGTGTTTGCACTTGTATTCCGCTACTGAGAATGTGCATCAATGCTTCTGAAAGTATGAGATACCCCGTGTTGTGTTGTTTTTAGGTTCCAGGGAGGGTTAGGGGTGTTTGAAGCCTCAATGCGTCTTGTGCTGTCCTTTTACAGCTGCTTTTCGTTGCTCTCACTGACACCGGATAACTGTTGACTGAAATGGCTAGCAAATGCTTTTGTGGCTACACAATATACACAATAGTTATCACAAGTAGGGAAGGTGCACGTCCCGCCAGGGGTGCAGCATTGGAAGAGAATGAGTTACTACTGGCATTGGAGGTGAAAATCTGTGCCTAACACCTATGGAGAAGCATCACTGCTTAATTTGATACAGTGGTTTCCGGTTTCCACTCCAACCCACTCTACCCTATTCCACCCCACACCACTCTACAACACTTCACTCTCATAATGCACTCTGCAACACTCTGCCACTGAACTCTACCTCACCCTGCCACATAATTCCACTACTCAAATAAAACTTCACTCCGCACAATTCCACAACTAACAATTCCAATACAACCCATTAAATTCCACTCCACACAACATACACCCACTACACTGCAAACCAAAAGACATAGGTAAAAGACATTGCATTTACAATGCCAATAGCTCTAACTCCTACAAATGTGAGACCTATTGCATTGCAAATGCTTGTTTTATGTTGGTGTCATTTATATACTTATGTGGTTGATTTATTATAATTAAAATATTTTTTGACAATATTTTTGTAGCTTATTTGTAATTAAATTGTGAAATATGTGTGTTGTTTAATATTGATTTTAAAGTTAACTGATTTTCTTTTTTATTATTTTATGTTTTTGGTATATTTGAATATGTATACATTTATTTTTGATAAATATTAGTGTGTTCATATTTATGATATGTGTATGTCCATTTATATGTGTGTGTATGTGTGTGTGCGTGTGTGTGTTTACATTTTTAACAGGATGTTTATTTGTTGTATTTGTTAAAATATACATTTAATTACATTTTATTTTTTATACATTTATGTTAGCATTTAAAATATATTTATTTTAATATTTTAAATTATATATATTTTAACCCCTTCGCTGCTAGGCCTTTTGCCCCCCTGTGCCAATCCTTTTTTTGTCTATTTGGGGTAGTTCGCGCTTAGGCCCCTGTAACTTTTTGACCACATAAGGTATCCACGCCAAATTTGCGTCGTTTTTTTCGAACATCATGGGAAATCTAAAGGTACTCAGGGTTTGTGGATTCCCCTGGAGGGGACCCTGAAATTAGCTAAAATACAGCTAATTTTTGTTTTGGGGGAAAAATGTGAAAAAGGGCTACAGATGAAGGCGTCTGTTTTTTTCCCTGCAAATGGTATCAAAAAAGGGGTTGTGGTGCTGAAATCACCATCTTCCCAGCTTTCAGGCACAAGCAGACTTTTGTCGGAAAACCAACATTTTTTACAGAGTTTTTCCATGTTGCTGGGACATTGCCTATTTTTCCTATTTTTTGTGCTTTCAACCTCCTTCCAGTTAATGGTAGACATGGGTATGAAAGCAATAATGGATCCAGAAAAGCTATACATTTTGGAAAAGTAGACAAAATTCTGAATTCAGCAAGGGGTCATTTGTGTAGATCCTTCAAAGGTTTCTTTATAGAAACTAACAGTTAAATATAGGAAAAATTGAAAATTAGTTGAAAAAAACAGCCTTTTGTGTCAACGTTTTCACATGTAACTTCTTCTAATTATGACAACTCTTTAAAAGCAATATACCGTTACATCCGCTGGACCTTACTGGTTGTGGGGATATATAGGACTTGTAGGTTCACCAAGACCCCGACGAACCCAGAGCCAAAAACTGAGCAGCGACTTGCAATGGTTTTTTATTATGTAGTGGGTATATAGCAATTATTCAGGGAAAATGTAAACATGAAAAAATCGGTATGAAAGACACCTATGTATTTCTGAAATGGGAACAAAATATAGAGTTTTGAAACAGTAGATATTTGCACATTTCCGACATTGGGAATACTCATGCTAGCATGAGAATTATCGATCATTTTTCAAAATTACTTCTTTTTTACACATTGTCTTTCATTTGGAAGGCAGAAATGCATCGAAAGTCAATAGCTAATAATAGTTGCTTTACAAATCTGAATTATCCTTAGTCTCCCGATAAAAATGATACCTCACTTGTGTGGGTAGGCTTAGTGCCCATGACAGGAAACGGCTCACAACGCAACATGAATATAGAGTTTTGAAACAGTAGATATTTGCACATTTCCGACATTGGGAATACTCATGCTAGCATGAGAATTATCGATCATTTTTCAAAATTACTTCTTTTTTACACATTGTCTTTCATTTGGAAGGCAGAAATGCATCGAAAGTCAATAGCTAATAATAGTTGCTTTACAAATCTGAATTATCCTTAGTCTCCCGATAAAAATGATACCTCACTTGTGTGGGTAGGCTTAGTGCCCATGACAGGAAACGGCTCACAACGCAACATGAACACACCACATTTTCATAATAAAAAATTACCATTTTTTCGCAAAGTGCCTAGCTGTAGTTTTTGAACCGTAGCTCTGCCGGCACCTAGGGAAACCTAGCAAACCTATACATCCAGGGAAATCCAGGATGGGGTGACTTGACTGCCTCTCACCAGGTTCTGTTATCCAGAATCCCTTGCAAACCTAAACACTTGTAAAAAAAACACATTTTCCTCACATTTCTGTGGTGGAAAGTTCTGGAATGTGCGTGGCTCCACAAATTTCCACACCCCCCACGTTCCCCAAAGGCTGCTGAGAAAAATGGTACTTCACTTGTGTGGGTAGGCCTAGTGCCCATGACAGGATACGGCGCAAAACGCAACGTGGACACACCACAATTTCACAGAGAAAAATCACTCTTTTTTGGCAAAGTACCTAGCTGTAGTTTTTGAACCCTAGCTCTGCCGGCACCTTAGGAAACCTATCAAACCTTCACATTTTTTAAAACTAGACACCCAGGGGAATCTAGAATGGGGTGACTTGACTGGCTCACTCCAGGTTCTGTTACCCAGAATCCCTTGCAACTTAAACAATTGTAAAAAAAAACACATTTTCCTCAAATTTCAGTGGTGGAAAGTTCTGGAATCTGCGTGGATCCACAAATTTCCACCCACACCGCGTTCCCCAAAGTCATCCAAGAAAAATGGTACCTCATTTGTGTGGGTACGCCTAGTGGCCGTGACAGGAAACGGTGCAAAATGCAACATGGACACACCACAATTTGACGGTGAAAAATGACCCTTTTTTGGCAAAGTACCTAGCTGTCGTTTTTTAACCCTAGCTCTGCCGGCATCTATTGAAACCTAGCAAACCTACACATTTTTCAAAACTAGACACCCAGGGGAATCCAGGATAGGGTGACTTGACTGCCTCTCACCAGGTTCTATTACCCAGAATTCCATACAAACCTAAAAAACTGTCAAAAAAAACACATTTTCCTCACATTTCTGTGGTGCAAAGTTCTGGAATCTGCGTGGATCCACACATTTCCATGCACCCCACGTTCCCCAAAGTCTTCCGAGGAAAATGGTACCTCATTTGTGTGGGTAGGCCTAGTGCCCATGACAGCAAATGGCGCAAAACGCAATGTGGACACACCACAATTTCACAGTGAAAAATTACCCTTTTTTGGCAAAGTACCTAGCTGTAGTTTTTTAATCCTAGCTCTGCCGGCACTCAGGGAAACCTAGCAAACCTATACATTTTTGAAAACTAGACACCCAGGAGAAACCAGGATGGGGTGACTTGACTGCCTCTCACCAGGTTCTAGTTCCCAGAATCCCTTGCAAATCTAAAAAAGTGTCCAATAAAACACATTTTCCTCAAATTTTTGTGGTGGAAAGTTCTGGAATCTGTGTGGAACCACACATTTCCACTCACCCCGTGTTCCCCAAAATCTTCTGAGAAAAACGGTACCCCACTTGTGTGGGTAGGCCTAGTGCCCGTGACAGGACACGGCGCAAAACGCAACGTGGACACACCACAATTTCACAGTGAAAAATGACCCTTTTTTGTCAAAGTGCCTAGCTGTAGTTTTTTAACCCTAGCTCTGCCGGCACCTAGGGAAACCTAGCAAACCTATACATTTTTTAAAACTAGACCCATTGCCATTCCCAGCTGCCCTGCGAGAGCGCAGGCAGCTGCAACGTTTGGGGGAATTTTGTTTTCCTGAGACATTGGTGAGTTGCATCCCACAGCGCAATTGCGCACTTTGGAATTTGCTGCATTGGCAGCCAAGCCCTGACATTTTGGACAAAGGGCGTTTAGGGCCCAGGTGAAAGGCCAGATGGTAGGGTCATTGTGGGTGAGATGGGTAGAGCACCAGGCTCTACAAAACTACACAATGCGTTTTATGCCCCCTTGTGATTGCATTATGTGATTTATGTGATGTGATTCATGCACCCTGATTTATGCCAATAATGATGTTCATGCTCACAAGGTTATTGCATAGTGTGTTTATGCTGGCGAGGCCTAAGGTGTAATGTGTTTATGCTTAGGAGGGTGTGTAACGCTAATGTGGTTATGCCTAAGGTCATGCAAGGATATTTTAGGATGGTGTCTAATGTGAGTGTGATAATGCTTAGGTCATTATTGTACCAGTAGTTACTGGTCGTGGTTTATATTTACTTACCTGTTCTGATGGTTCTGACCATGACCCGATTGGCCTGGTCCTGTATATAATCCCCTGTGAATATTACCTGTGCCAGTTGGCACAGTGTAAATGTGTGATTAGGTTTCTAATGTGTTTATGATAATACAGAGGCTATTTTTATATAACCTTGTGTGGAGTTTCTTTTGTAGTGTGCCTAGTGTGTTGCTGCTGTGTGTGTTTGTTGCGCAAATGCTTTACAAATTGCCTCTGAGATATGCCTGACTGCTCGTGCCAAGCTACCAAGGTGGTGAGCATGGGTTATCTTTGACGTGTAACTCCCTTGCCCTTACTAGAGTGGTGGTCTCTGCCTGGCTTTGGCGCAAACCTTGGCCAACCAGTGATCCCATTTCTAACAGTGGTTATGCAGACATGACCCTGCATAACCTCTAAATAATTAGGATATTGATATGCAACATTTCAAATGCATACACCTCATCCCACAAGAGATCCAGTGAGCCATTTAAGGGGGCTGGAACGCGTTTCCAGGAGGTTTATCTGTATACCCACATTCTAGCAGGTCATGATTGTCATTCTGTAGCCATCCCACTGACTACCAGAGTGCTGCTGACCCGGGGCACACCCTCTTTCCAACCACAAGATATTTAACCACTTCAACAATAATCAGACTGACGTCTTCTTAATTGATATATGACTACTGTACTGTAACACAATGTCGCAACAACATATCATTACAAAAAGTCACTAGTCATAGGACAGATTCCTGGGTGGGCTTCCTTCAAACACACAGAAACTGTGTTCACGAAGCTTCACTAACACACAACACAAGTACTGTATTGGCTGCAGAGCAGTGAGAACTTCTATAACATACATAATTGACACCATAACAGAGAGGAAGAAGCTACAGCAAGGCATGGATACTCTTGGGTTTCTCAGGGACTTAGAATGAGAGCAGTGACTGTGTAACCTTCCCCAAGCGTGTGTGTTTGTGTGTATGAGATGCCATTTGCATGATGATATGTTAATTCAGGTAGTGTGTTATGGACCTATAGTATGCAATATAGAAGACTCGTGGTGTAGGGGCGTAATTATGTTTCATGATTCTGTTAGTGTGCGAGAACAAGATGATCATATAATGGTGTGTGTTTTTACTGTACTATGATGATATATGCACACGTGTGGTGCATGGTGGTGTTTTAGTGAAAAATAATTCCCATCAAGAGTATTGATAGAGCCTGGGCAACCTGCTAAGACAAGCTACTAGCCCTGACAGGTTCTTTCACTAAGATTCTGAAAAAAGAGAATGATGCCAAGAATAAAGGGGCACGTGTGGATCTGGATGTTCAGTCTTGAGGTGGAAGCAGAGGCTGTTATGTGTTTAAATTACGCCAAACTTCTCACATTCTTGGATTGAGCTAGCTCGTAAATGTATTTCTTTTGTGAAAAAACACTTTTCCAAGTGAATGAGGTTTAGACCGCGGGTTTTTATTAAAGAGAGGAGCAGGGGGCGCTCTCTTAACTCCGGTTCAACCAAGATGCATTTTTGAGGAGGCAGGAGCAGTTCAGGTTCATATGTGCATCTCACCCTGAGGCAGAGCAAGGGAGCGCTTTAAATGTGCAATCGTCTAAAGAACAAGCAATGCATCCAACCAATTAATTCTCTTTCTTGCCATTAAAATTTGGGGGAAATGACACTCTGTGTACTTGACTGGCGTTACCCAGCAGTGGATTATTGGGGTTTTCAGACAGTGTAAGGTTACAAAAAGTAATTTTATGTAACGCCGATCATAAGGTTCATACAGTTCATATAGTGACCAGGGGGCATATGTATCAAACAATTTTGTATTTGCAAACGCTGCGAATCGCAAAAAAACAGCGTTTGCGAATACAAAATCGCAAAAGGAGATGTATGAGGCATTTCAGCCTCGCAATCTTAAGGAATCGCTAAATTAGCGATTTCTTAAGTTTGCGTAAGCATTTAAGAAATCGCAAATTACGATTTCTTAAATGCAATGTAACACGCACCCAAGTTGTGCGATTTCTCCTTAAGAAATCGCAATTTACCACCAACTTCAAGTTGGTGGTAAATTGCGATTTCTTTGAAATATGCACTTTTTTGCATATTTCAAAGTGCCATGTGGTGCACATACATGCCCTTAGGGCATGTATGTGCGCCATATGTGCACACATGCTGATTTCAGGGGTGCATCAGGGTGTCATCATGACACCCTTGCACCTTTGAAAATATTCTCAATTTGAGATTAGCAAATAGCGATTCGCAAATTGAGAAGGACTTCCCATTCATTGCTATGGGCCTCCTGGCCCATAGGAATGAATGGGAAGGTATTCCTTAATTGCGATTTCGCAATTTGCTAATCGCAATTAAGGAATTTTAAGTAATCGCTAAATTTGTGCGATTTTTTAAATACATCCTGTTTTGCAATTCTCACATAGCGATTCTCAAAAAATCGCTATTTGAGAATCGCAAATGGAGATGTTGATACATATGCCCCCACGTGCCCACACTTATTTTGGTGAGAAGATGAGGACGTGGCATTGATAGCGATCATGCATTTGATGGCCAACTGTGTAGTTATTTTAGTTTCATCTGCATATCTGTAGATTTCTTAGCAACCCTCTTTCTAGTAGAAAAGGATAAGGGAGCCCATCCTATCACAAACCTAAATGCTTTGGAAGTATACAGGTACTTCAATATAGAGGGTATCGATTTCCCAAGAAACATTCTGCAGGAATGTGATTGAATGGTCCAGACAGACCTAAAGGATACATACCTTATGATCCCAATTGTAATCCTCACTGTTGCTTTCTCTTGTTCTCACAATAAGATGATGGACGGACTACTGAAACTTTTCAGATACTCCCTGCAGGCATGATTAAATCTGAGTTAAATCCATCATCGTTCTTCTGCTTTCCTTGCCACCCACGTTCAGACCCAGCCACTTGCAAATCAATATTAACTCTGTTCCTCATGGGAAAAGTCTAGCCCAGACTGCCAGGTCAGGTCTTCCCTGAAAAGGAAACAAGCATCCCGGGACCAGTTTTGAGGTAAAACCTCTCATCAGCCATCTAGATTGAATCCAGTGGAAAAGTGAGGGACCCAGGTCTGGGCATACCCTGCCAACTTAGGGCAAACACAATAAGATCACTGACATTTTTCAGATGCTCACCCCCAGTCATAGTTGTTTCAGCACTCCATCCATCATCTTGTTGTGTTTGCTATGTTCGCCCTAAGTGGCCAAGGGTATGCCCAGACGTGCGTCCCATGCTGACTGTGCCACTGGATTCATGCTATCTTGGCTGATATGGGGGGAAACCCCAAAACCTGTCCAAGGATGCTTGTCTCTGGTCAGGGGAGGACCTGACCTGGCAGTTTGGGCTGGACTGTTCCTATGCATTTCTCACCTTAGAATACATATAAAAGCAGTAACATGAGGTCTCAGGAGTGGGCTGCAAACAAAAAACCCTGCCGAAGAAACAAGCAATATGCCATTCCCATCCGACCTGGTTGTCAAGGTAGTATTAAAGATTACAGGGATCTGTTCGAATGAGCTGAAAGCCATTTTGTACTTGCCAGCCATTTTAGTTAGCTATGTGCTAGTCATTTGCTGTTTCCCTCTTCCGGAGCCTTGCACATGCTCAGAGGGGCCTAGCTAGTAGAATGCACCTGCTCCTAGTATAGAACTGTCAGGCTGTTCTAACTGATGTCAGCAACTCATTACTCCTCCTACTAGTTGACTGCATTTTCTGTATGACCATCTATGTGTGTAACTCTTCTCATTTGTACTTGTACTTCTTTTGAGCCCCTGTGTGGGTATATAACGCCCCTGTTCTCTGTACTCCTTAGAATGCCTCCTACAGTGACTTGAGATTACTGTGTGACGCAATCTCCCTCATCTAAGGTTAATAAAAAATATGTCTTTTATATTACAGCTTCTGTGCCAATCTCTTCTTAGTTGGTTTAAAAGGACCAGGTGAATCAGTGAAACCCCTGGGAAGGTTTTGATTTCTTCAATTGGCGCTCAACGTGGACCTCATCAGAGAAGTGGCTATCCAAGGGAGTGGTCTTGATGGGAGACAGTAATCTACTGAGGAGGACAGGGCAGGACTCTATTAAGGGTACCCTAAACTGAGATTCTCTGTCTCTGCAGCCCAGTATATTCCTGGTCTTCCTGATTTGACTCCTCCAACTGCTTACCACTCCTGACTGAGAACATTTTTGGCGTGAGTATTCTAAAAACGACCGTTTGGTCACTCAGAACTTGACACTGAGGTTGGAGATTATTGTGCTTGGTAAGGTCGTTTGTTGTGACGCTTTTTGGAATTGTATGGAAATTGGCCAATATTTGGAATTTGGAAATATATGAATTGCAATTTATGTAGGCAGGTAATGAGAAACGTTTGAAAACTTGAACGGCACACTTTGAGTTACGTGCTAATTTGTGCATAATATTGTCTATGCAGCAATATTCTTGGCATGCCTGTTCTTAGCACACATCGTAGAATGTGTTGCTTTCTTGGAGGTACCATTATGGAACTTGTATCGAATCAGCCGGCTCCCCTAGAGGGAATACCTAAATAGGTTTAGGTATAAAAACGTATTTCTTCCTCAGTGACTAGTACCCCAAGGAACTAAATATGTACATAAAAAGGATCCTGGCCTATGCACTTAGTAACAATCATAAGTGGCGATATGCAGAGCGATTGTTGGTGTTCTGCCAGCCAAATTGGCGAATTTGGTGTATTTTGGCTTCTTGAAAATGGAACAATCTTTGGGCTGTTTTTGTGCAGTCTTTCGGAATACTATTGAGAAGCTCTTCTTGTAAATATGACTTACAACTAGTATTTACAAATGGTTTGGTTTAAGTATAGTCTGTGGGCTGTCTTTTGTTTCTCTCCTAAGTGTTGATCTGTGGGTTAAATGTGTGTTTAAATGTCTATGTGGTTTGTGATTTGACATTGATGGTACTTGTGTGAGTAAATAGCGATTGAGCTCTTGGTGCAGGAATGGCTAGCCTTAAGCGCGTTCTATTGTGTGTTCTGAGTGTATGACCCTCTTCTGAAAATGTCTGGAATGAGCTCAATGTGTTTTTTTGTCATCATTATTTTATGCAAAATATCAATAAAATAAAATATATTTTAAAATAATCCAGCAATGAAGTATACAATATATGCTAAATAGCTGCACGCTATCATTAAAATTGCAGAGTAAGACACTATACATGTGTGCAAATTGCCACGATGCTAACGATAACATTAGAATTCACATTGAATAGGAATAAAATAGGCCTCAAAAATGAAATTGTGTGTTTTGCAATAATGTATTAGTTGCTAAAAGGCATTCACATTATCTGAGTGAGTTGGTTGTTGTTGAACTAAACACACATTACAGAACAATAGATTTGTGCTGGCTTGAAAGGCGTGTAAATTCGACGCCTGCTGATCACAAGCAGCTGTGTCAGCACATGGCTATTTCTGAATATTTTATGTCTGATGATTGTTTGTTTGATACTCTTTAGTTTGTCCCTATGTATAGCTTAATCTTTATGACTTTCAGAACTGCACCTATAACATGTTAAGCGCTCTGTTACTCGCAAGAGTCTTGTTCGCGCTATACAAAACTTTCAAAATAAATAAATAAATAAATGAATGCTGGCTACAGAGGGGAAAAAGCTGAGTCATCTAGATTTTAACTCAGTGCAACCTCGGTAAAACCGTGCATTTCAGACTGCTGTTTTAAAAAGTTAGAAATACAGTTTCATTATTTTGGATAACAGAGAACAGATTGACAGTAGGGATTTTTCTTTCTTAATGCCTTTTTAAGTAAGCACATCCGTGGTTTTGATGTTAAATAATAATTGTACTTTAAAAAGTGGTGCAGATTTTTCATGTTCCAAGTTAGACTTCTGTGCTTAGGGTTATGAATGAATGTGTTTAAATATGATAGGCAAGGGATGCAGCTTTCTTTTCATATGTGGACTCATCAAAATGATTGGATTTATTAAAATAAAATAAAAAATTAATTATATGAAAAATAATATTATTAAAAATAAGTGCATTAAATTAGTTTTTTAATCTTTATAATGCCTAATAATAATACTGTGAACTCCTAGCATTAAAATGTAATTTAAGCAGTGTTTTAAAGCAATTGGGGAAATTACAATGCGAAATGTCACTTTACCCAGGCGTACAAAATTCATTTCTATAAGGGTATACATTATATATTTCTGATGCCACATCTCTGGAATGTGTAGGGAACATTCTGGGGATGACTATTATGCAAAAACATTGTAGGATATTCATTTTTAAGTGCTCCAAACACCCAATTCGAAATTGGGCAAAATGCACTATTTAAATGCAGTTCTGCCAATCAGAGCAGCTTTTAATCTGCCTTAGGCTTCAGTAAATGCACACATTTAAGTATAACACAAACAGCTGACCTATATACTGCTAGAAAAGTATACTGCACACTGCTTACAATTGAAAATAAATATAAAAAAACAGCAGAAGTTATTAGGCTTACCTCTGAATTGCTGGTAGACAGGAATGGAGTGGGTTTGCTGTTCAGCTCTCAGTCTCCAGGGTCACTTTGAATTGGGAGAACTGCATGGAAACACTTGCACACAAAATGGGACAGCTGATAATGGGTTAAAGGTTGAGTTCTACATTTAGAAGCCTAGAAGGGCTGAGAGCAAGGTTTGCTTTGACATTTTGACCTCTGAAACCTTTTGAAAGACAAGATGGCAGCGCAGGGAAAGAAGAAGAAGTTTTGTTTACTTTTTTTGGGCAAAAGCAAGTTCTTATGCACTCATATGAATAAACGGCAATATAATTGTTTATGTGAGTTCTGATTAACAGATATCTTTGCCATATATACAGCACTAATGTTTTTAGTTTGAAGATTACGGTGCAAAAACTGAGATAAGCAAGGCAATGGGATTTAGTTTGACTTCATGCGCCCTCATGTTACAACTAATATACTTGCTAAAGGGATTGATGGTTGGTTATTCATGTTCTTTAGCTAGTTCAATGTGCTATTTACCTCCTATAACTTTGCCCAGTTGCTACAAATAGGGGTTGATAGTGTTGAGAGAAGTGAAACCTGTTTCAGGTTTCCTACTGTCAAAATGGTGGAAGGAGGCTAGCTCCTCTACAAATTAAGGGTAGGCAAATGTAGGTTTTCTCTCTCTTTTTCTCAATTTCTTTTGAGCCTGTCTAAACTGTCTATGAAATAGCCATGATATATTTAATTGGCTATTCAGTAATACTGTTTTACAAATTGTTAGCATTGATTAATTGAATAAATAAATATTATATTACTGCCCATCCTGTCTGATGAAATTATGAAAGGATGAGTAGTCTAGATTGCTGTTCCCTTATTTGATCCTTGAGGGGAACTAGATGTGGGTATTTTTTGTTCTAAACTTCTCAGGTGATAACACCATTATTGTTTATGTTATTCTCATGCTACATACAGTTTTGCAAGGGCATTGCTAGTCTTTTATTAGCTAGTCGGTGTAAATAAACTGACAGTCCTTACTAGAGATGATGTTGCATAGTTTGGATTGTGAAAAGTAGAATGCAGGAAAGATGCCCATGTGATCCTAAGCAACCATTTTTGAGGAAAATATTGTTTTATAGGAGTTTGTTTGTCACAATATGTTCTGCTGGAGAAATTTATGTACCCATTATGTTGAAGTTTTTAGTTCTTTTTGTAATAAAAATCCCTGTTAAATTAGCAGTTTTAGATTTTCCTGCTGCTCCTATAACATGATAGCATAGTCCTAAGCGTACAATGTAGGTGCTTTTATTAAGAGAAATCATTTTAGAAGTATCTGTACTCCTGTACAAGTAATGCAAAGTCTATGAGTAAAAGTGTAGAACATTTCCTTTTTTCTTGAGGGTCTTCAGATGAATAATATAGGAATACACAGATGTAAGGATTTGTAGTATGTCTTTATTGTTTTTCTCTTTTCCTCAGAATTTGGTAAATGAACACAGACTTCCCTGGCTGCTTGGTATTAGGTGACGTATTACTCTTGTCAGTTCACCAAAAAGTTCCTTTTATACTTGCTAATGGGTCCAGGCTGTTGTTTTTTTTACTCTCACATAGATGAAAGTGGTTCTTGGGTGCCTTGCTAATGTATGGGGCGTCCCAAGACTAGGAAGTATTCTGAGACTATCCTCTCAGTTGATAGACCATTTCTGTGCCTTGTCTAAAGAGCTTTTTGTTCTGTCCACCAATAGATATTTGCTGCCTTACAACCATTGCCAGAGGGCCCGGACATCAGATCTAACTTTGGGAGTCAGCACCAGTCCAGCTTGAAGTCAAGGTGAAAGTAACCAGCACAGGCATTGCTGGCAACTAGGACCTCAGTGAAGGTAGAAGGCCGGAAGCACTGCGATGTGAAGTGTGTACCCCTGCCACTGTCTTGGGCGAAAGACGGGGTCACAAATCAGAAAGGAGAAATTGTGGATCACGTTTTTGATGCCCAGCTGAGAGTCACAGACCGACCAGAATGGCAAGGAAGTTTTTGCTTGAGGTAACCCCCTTTGAAACAAGGCTGCTTCAGGCACTTCAGCATCAGGCTCCTGAATGCTGGCTGTAAAGTATGCACCCTTTGGTTGTTGATTAAGAGATACCTGGGCACACTGGATACAATCTGTGGCCCCAACGAAAGAGCAGTGTGCCAGCAGAGCAATACAGGAGTTAGGGAAGGACTTGAGTTTAGGGTACAGGTGCTGTGTCTCTGGTGCATGTTAGATTGAAGTGAAGAAAACTGGTGCACTGCCTGAGACACTGGACAGGATCGCTGAGGGCATTTGCAATGATGGGTGATTGCCCTATCCTGAAAGAAGAAACTTTTCCCTTGAAACTGGGCTGTGATTCCTGAGTTGCGAGTTATGCAGCTCCACCGTGGGAACAACAAGAGCCTGCCTGGGAGGCTCAAACGGACACAGGGAGAAGACTCCCCTCTGGCTGGTAGGACAGCGGCTTCAATTTCCCAAGGACTTATTCTTTTTTGTTAAAAATTTACCCCTTTGGTCGTCCCATTTTTGAGGAGGAGCAGCCCTTTGCAGCTCTTCGTCCTAATTCCAATGGCTCTGTGTGGTCCTCCTGGTCCCCTGGATCTAGGAATGTTTTTGTAATAATATGTCTGACTGCTTTAATATTTGCATTAGGAATAATGTTTATTCTGCAAGAGAAAAGTTAATCTGAGCAGTTGACACATGTTACTTTACCCTTTTTCTTGATTATAATGATTGATACTCTATCCCTCATAAAGGTAATTCTAGAAAAGTCTAATGAAAATGTTTTTATTAGATATGTGCTGTTGGCTATTCTGAAGTTGAAATGGATGGTCACTGAAATGCATAGGAGCCCTGAAATTGTTTTACTAGATGGTTCTTGGATTTGCTTTCTGCTAAGGGTTGGAAAATATTGGTAGTTCTGTTTGTGATAATAGTCATTACTCTCTCCTGTTATCTGTATGTTAATTATGACCCAATACTCTGTTCCCTTTATACTCCTGCTTAAACCTTATATATACCCGCTTACTGAAATGTTTAGAATGTAAAATGCCCACCTATCAATGAATTAGGATATTGATAAATTTATGAGAATTAATGTGCAAATATTTTCTGTGTTCCTACTGGATCATAGGAATGTCTTTGGCTCATGCTAAAAGGACCATCTGTTAAAGATTACAGGGATCTGTTACCATGAGCTAAAAGCCATTTTGTACTTGGCAGCCATTTTAGTTAGCTATTTGCTAGCCATTTGCTGTTTCCCTCTTCCAGAGCCTTGCACATGCTCAGAGGGGCCTAGCTAGTGGAATGCACCTGCTCCTAGTATAGAACAGTCAGGCTGTTCTAACTGATGTCAGCAACTCATTACTCCTCCTACTAGTTGACTGTGCATTTTCTGTATGACCATCTATGTGTGTAACTCTTCTCATTTGTACTTGTACTTGTACTTCTTTTGAGCCCCTGTGTGGGTATATAATGCCCCTGTTCTTTGTACTCCTTAGAATGCCTACTACAGTGACTTGAGATTACTGTGTGACGCAATCTCCTTCATCTGAGGTTAATAAAAAGATGTCTTTTATATTACAGCTTCTGTGCCAATCTCTTCTTTGTTGGTTTAAAAGGACCATGTGAATCAGTGAAACCCCTGGGAAGTTTTTGATTTCTTCAATTGGCGCTCAACGTGGACCTCATCAGAGAAGTGGCTATCCAAGGGAGTGGTCTCTATTAAGGGTACCCTAAACTGAGATTCTCTGTCTCTGCAGCCCAGTATATTCCTGGTCTTCCTGATTTGACTCCTCCAACTGCTTACCACTCCTGACTGAGAACATTTTTGGCGTGAGTATTCTAAAAACGACCATTTGGTCACTCAGAACTTGGCACTGAGGTTGGAGATTTTTGTGCTTGGTAAGGTCGTTTGTTGTGAAGCTTTTTGGAATTGTATGGAAATTGGCCAATATTTGGAATTTGGAAATATATGAATTGCCATTTATGTAGGCAGGTAATGAGAAATGTTTGAAAACTTGAACGGCACACTTTGAGTTAAGTGCTACTTTGTGCATAATATTGTCTATGCAGCAATATTCTTGGCATGCCTGTTCTTAGCACACATCGTAGAATGTGTTGCTTTCTTGGAGGTACCATTATGGAACTTGTATCGAATCAGCCGGCTCCCCTAGAGGGAATACCTAAATAGGTTTAGGTATAAAAACGTATTTCTTCCCTGGCGACTAGTACCCTAAGGAACTAAATATGTACATAAAAAGGATCCTGGCCTATGCACTTAGTAACATTCATAAGTGGCGATATGCAGAGCGATATTTGGTGTTCTGCCAGCCAAATTGGCGAATTGGTGTATTTTGGCGTCTTGAAAATGGAACAATCTTTGGGCTGTTTTTGTGCAGTCTTTCGGAATACTGTTGAGAAGCTCTTCTTGTAAATATGACTTACAACTAGTATTTACAAATGGTTTGGTTTAAGTATAGTCTGTGGGCTGTCTTTTGTTTCTGTCCTAAGTGTTGATCTGTGGGTTAAATGTGTGTTTAAATGTCTATGTGGTTTGTGATTTGACATTGATGGTACTTGTGTGAGTGAATATCGATTGCGCTCTTGGTGCAAGAATGGCTAGCCTTAAGCGCGCTCTATTGTGTTTTCTGAGTGTATGACCCCCTTCTGAAAATGTCTGGAATGAGCTCAATGTGTTTTTTTGTCATCATTCTTTTATGCAAAATATCATTAAAATAAAATATATTTTTAAATAATCCAGCAATGAATTATATAATATATGCTAAATAGCTGCACGCTATCATTAAAATTGTAGAGTAAGACACTATACATGTGTGCAAATTGCCACGATGCTTACGATAACATTAGAATTCACATTGAATAGGAATAAAATAGGCCTCAAAAATGAAATTGTGTGTTTTGCAATAATGTATTAGGTGTTAAAAGGCATTCACATTATCTGAGTGAGTTGGTTGTTGTTGAACTAAACACACATTACAGAAAAATAGATTTGTGCTGGCTTGAAAGGCTGGCTTGAAAGGCGTGTGAATTCGATGCCTGCTGATCACAAGCAGCTGTGTCAGCACATGGCTATTTCTGAATGCAGGCTACAGGGAGGAAAAAGCTGAGTCATCTAGATTTTAAGTCAGTGCAACCTCGGTAAAACCGTGCATTTCAGACTGCTGTTTTAAAAAGTTAGAAATACAGTTTCATTATTTTGGATAACAGAGAACAGATTGACAGTAGGGATTTTTCTTTCTTAATGCCTTTTTAAGTAAGCACATCCGTGGTTTTGATGTTAAATAATAATTGTTCTTTAAAAGTGGCGCCGATTTTTCATGTTCCAAGTTAGACTTCTGTGCTTAGGGTTATGAATGAATGCGTTTAAATATGATAGGCAAGGGATGCAGCTTTCTTTTCATATGTGGACTCATCAAAATGATTGGATTTATTAAAATAAAATAAAAAAATAATTATATGAAAAATAATATTATTAAAAATAAGTGCATTAAATTAGTTTTTTAATCTTTATAATGCCTAATAATAATACTGTGAACTCCTAGCATTAAAATGTAATTTAAGCAGTGTTTTAAAGCAATTGGGGAAATTACAATGCGAAATGTCACTTTACCCAGGCGTACAAAATTCATTTCTATAAGGGTATACATTATATATTTCTGATGCCACATCTCTGGAATGTGTAGGGAACATTCTGGGGATGACTATTATGCAAAAACATTGTAGGATATTCATATTTAAGTGCTCCAAACAAGTCGAAATTGGGCAAAATTCACTATTTAAATGCAGTTCTGCCAATCAGAGCAGCTTTTAAACTGCCTTAACCCCTTGTGTGCCACGCCCTTTCCCCGCCCTGTGCCGGGCTTTCTATTAGCGGGCGGAGTTCATGACGAGATGGTCTCGTCATGGGCACAGCGCAACCGCGGCCCATGACGAGACCATCTCGTCATGGGCACTGAAGGGGTTAAGCTTCAGTAAATGCACACATTTAAGTATAACACAAACAGCTGACCTATATACTGCTATAAAAGTATACTGCACACTGCTTACAATTGAAAATAAATATAAAAAACCAGCAGAAGTTATTAAGTTTACCTCTGAATTGCTGGTAGGCAGGAATGGAGTGAGTTTGATGTTCAGCTCTCAGTCTCCAGGGTCACTTTGAATTGGCAGAACTGCATGGAAACCCTTGCACACAATTGGGACAGCTGGTAATGGGTTAAAGGTTGAGTTCTACATTTAGAAGCCTAGAAGGGCTGAGAGCAAGGTTTGCTTTGACATTTCGACCTCTGAAACTTTTTGAAAGACAAGATGGCAGCGCAGGGAAAGAAGAAGAAGTTTTGTTTACTTTTGTTTGGGCAAAAGCAAGTTCTTATGCACTCATATGAATAAACGGCAATATAATTGTATATGTGAGTTCTGATTAACAGATAGCTTTGCCATATATACAGCACTAATGTTTATAGTTTGAAGATTACGGTGCAAAAACTGAGATAAGTAAGGCAATGGGATTTAGTTTGACTTCATGCGCCCTCATGTTACAACTAATATACTTGCTAAAGGGATTGGTGGTTGGTTATTCATGTTCTTTAGCTAGTTCAATGTGCTATTTACCTCCTATAACTTTGTTTATTCCTAGTTGCTACAAATAGGGGTTGATAGTGTTGACAGAAGTGAAACCTGTTTCAGGTTTCCCACTGTCAAAATGGGGGAAGGAGGCTCGCTCCTCTACAAATTAAGGGTAGGCAAATTTATGTTTTCTCTCTCTTTTTCTCAATTTCTTTTGAGCCTGTCTAAACTGTCTATGAAATAGCCATGATACATTTAATTGGCTATTCAGTAATACTGTTTTACAAATTGTTAGCATTGATTAAATGAATAAATAAATATGTTATATTACTGACCATCCTGTCTAGATTGCTGTTCCCTTATTTGATCTTTAAGGGGAACTAGATGTGAGTAGTTTTTGTTCTAAACTTCTCAGGTGATAACACCATTATTGTTTATGTTATTCTCATGCTACATACAGTTTTGCAAGGGCATTGCTAGTCTTTTATTAGCTAGTCTGTGTAAATAAACTGACAGTCCTTACTAGAGATGATGTTGCATAGTTTGGATTGTGAAAAGTAGAATGCAGGAAAGATGCCCATGTGATCCTTAGCAAACATTTTTGAGGAAAATATTGTTTTATAGGAGTTTGTTTGTCACAATATGTTCTGCTGGAGCGTACAATGTAGGTGCTTTTATTAAGAGAAATCATTTTAGAAATATCTGTAGTCCTGTACAAGTAATGCAAAGTCTATGAGTAAAAGTGTAGAACATTTCCTTTTTTCTTGAGGGTCTTCAGATGAATAATATAGGAATACACAGATGTAAGGATTTGGAGTATGTCTTTATTGTTTTTCTCTTTTCCTCAGAATTTGGTAAATGAACACAGACTTCCCTGGCTGCTTGGGATTGGCTGACGTATTACTCTTGTCAGTTCACCAAAAAGTTCCTTTTATACTTGCCAATAGGTCCAGGCTGTTGTTTTTTTTTACTCTCACATAGATGAAAGCGGTTCTTGGGTGCCTTGCTAATGTATGGGGCGTCCCAAGACTAGTAAGTATTCCAAGACTATCCTCTCTGTTGATAGACCATGTATGTGCCTTGTCTAAAGAGCTTTTTGTTCTGTCCACCAATAGATATTTGCTGCCTTACAACCATTTCCAGAGGGGGGCCGGACATCAGATCTAGCTTGGGGAGTCAGCACCAGTTCAGCTTGAAGGCAAGGTTAAGGTAACCAGCACAGGCATTGCTGGCAACTAGGACCTCAGTGAAGGTAGAAGGCCGGAAGCACTATGATGTGAAGTGTGTACCCCTCCACTGTCTTGGGCGAAAGACGGGGTCACAAATCAGAAAGGAGAAATTGTGGATCACGTTTTTGATGCCCAGCTGAGAGTCACAGACCGACCAGAACGGCAAGGAAATTTTTGCTTGAGGTAACCCCCTTTGAAACAAGGGCTGCTTCAGGCACTTCAGCATCACACTCCTGAATGCTGGCTGTAAAGTATGCACCCTTTGGTTGTTGATTAAGAGATACCTGGGCACACTGGATACAATCTGTGACCCCAACGAAAGAGCAGTGTGCCAGCAGAGCAATACAGGAGTTAGGGAAGGACTTGAGTTTAGGGTACAGGTGCTGTGTCTCTTGTGCCTGTTAGATTGAAGTGAAGAAAATTGGTGCACTGCCTGAGACACTGGACAGGATCGCTGAGGGCATTTGCAATGGTGGGTGATTGCCCTATCCTGAAAGAAGAAACTTTTCCCTTGAAACTGGGCCGTGATTCCTGAGTTGCGAATTGTGCAGCTCCACCGTGGGAACAACAAGAGCCTGCCTGTGAGGCTCAAACGGACACAGGGAGAAGACTCCCCTCTGGCTGGTTGGACAGCAGCTTCAATTTCCCAAGGACTTATTCCTTTTTTGTTAAAAATGTACCCCTTTGGTCCTCCTATTTTTGAGGAGGAGCAGCCCTTTGCAGTTCTTCGTCCTAATTCCTATGGCCCTGTGTGGTCCTCCTGGTCTCCTGGATCCAGGAATGTTTTTGTAATAATATGTCTGACTGCTTTAATATTTGCATTAGGAATAATGTTCATTTTGCGCAGTTGACACATTTTACTTTACCCTTTCCTTGATTATAATGATTGATACTCTAGCCCTCATAAAGGTAATTCTAGAAAAGTCTAATGAAAATGTTTTTATTAGATATGTGCTGTTGGCTATTCTGAAGTTGAAATGGATGGTAACTGAAATGCATAGGAGCCCTGAAATTGTTTTACTAGATGGTTCTTGGATTTGCTTTCTGCTTAGGGTTGAAACATATTGGTAGTTCTGTTTGTGATAATAGTCATCACTCTCTCCTGTTATCTGTATGTTAATTATGACCCAATACTCTGTTCCCTTTATACTCCGGCTTAAACCTTATATATACCCGCTTACTGAAATGTTTAGAATTTAAAATGCCCACCTATCAATGAATTAGGATATTGATACATTTATGAAAATTAATGTGCAAATATTTTCTGTGTTCCAACTGGATCATAGGAATGTCTTTAGCTCATGCTAAAAGGACCATCTGTTAAAGATTACAGGGATCTGTTAGCATGATCTGAAAGCCATTTTGTACTTGGCAGCCATTTTAGTTAGCTATGTGCTAGCCATTTGCTGTTTTCCTCTTCCAGAGCCTTGCACATGCTCAGAGGGGCCTAGCTAGTAGAATGCACCTGCTCCTAGTATAGAACTGTCAGGCTGTTCTAACTGATGTCAGCAACTCATTACTCATCCTACTAGTTCACTGTGCATTTTCTGTATGACCTTCTATGTGTGTAACTTTTCTCATGTGTACTTGAACCGCCTTCTTTTGAGCCCTTGTGTGGGTATATAAGTCCCCTGTTCTCTGTACTCCTTAGAATGCCTCCTACAGTGACTTGAGATCACAGTGTGACTCAATCTCCCTCATCTGAGGTTAATAAAAAAGATGTCTTTTATATTACAGCTTCTGTGCCAATCTCTTCTTTGTTGGTTTAAAAGGACCAGGTGTATCAGTGAAACCCCTGAGAAGGTTTTGATTTCTTCAGTAGTAGTGCTTTGTGAAGAAATGTACTGTACTAATGCAATGTTACAGCCTGGCAGATATCAAGTACAGGCACTCTGTGTGCCAAAAAAGTGGTAGCACCTTTTTATCTTGTGGGATGAGCTCTCAGAAGATTCGGAGACTTGTTCTTTGTCTATCACCTTCAATTTATTCATCTTGGAGTCCCCACAGAAAGCTGATCACCCACCCATTGGTCCTTTGTACGATCAATGTAAAAGCTTAATGTCCTTTTGGTGTCCAGCTGATGAAACCTCTCCTGGTATTTCAAGGGTTGATAAAGGGCAAAAACGTGGGCAGAGTGATGGACGGCCCAACGTGAAAAGGAGTCAGAAGATGCAGAGAAATGTCAAGACCAATTTAAAGTCCATCTTCTGCAATACAAGTAGTTTGGGAGGGAACACATTTGATTTAAACAAGGTTGATTGATGTGGCAAATAAAAAAAGGCTGAAAGGTAGACAAAGAAAGCAAGACTTTGCTGAACTGAAGACTGGGCTGAAGACAAAATGAACAACATAAAATGAACATCTGACAAATTGGCTTGGAAAGGGTCTGTGTTGGAAGCTCTAAACCAGGCCACAAATGTGTACCAGTTACCTGCTACCACTCACAGGTTTGCTGCTGCAACAAGAGATCCAAGGCACGAGTCTGGGTACCACGCGGGTGGACGGCGTCCCCCCACTTATTTGACAGGGTGGACAACGTCCACCCTGCTCATCAAAAGCTGGATACTCAACCAACCAAGCTTTTCCAGGGGATTGTGGCAGAATCTGGAATTTCTCCATCTGCTGGTCACCACGCCCCTGCACTTAACTTTCTTTGAAGGCATGAATTGACTTGCCCGCCCATCTATCTGCGCTACCTATCACAGCTCTTGCCTTGCATTTTTAACCTGCTGCACCGCCTCGCATCCTTGCTGGTGTGCTGCTGCTGGCCGCAGGGGCATGCACACTTCGCTCCCTCGCCCCCTTCTGCCGTCATATATTGCTCCACTGCTGCCGGCCCGATCCCTCCTGCCTTTTGGTGGCCGCACCCTGTATTATGCACTGAGATGGTGCACCAGGAGAGCTTATAGGACTCAAAGGGCTTCAGATCTCCCACCGTGTGTGTCAGCCCGGGCTGAGACAGCTTCCCGGTCACACACAAACAAAGACTATTTTAGAGCTGCTTTAGGCTGGCTGGTCTGGCATCAGGCGAATTGCAGCCACACCCGAGTACTTCACAGGTCTAGTTGTGCCTCTGGTACCAGGTAAGAATGCGAGCCGGGGCTGGGTCTCTGCACTCCCCCTCAGCAGAATAAGGCATGCCGGCCGCCTCTAGGACGGCAGCCGCAGCCTTACTGCTATGAAGCAATGGATGGCGCGTGTGGTGTTTATTGTTGTGATGTTCTGTGCTCATTTCTGTACACACCGGAGTCCCTTTCATTTTACAAAGTCAAGAGGGCAGCATTGGTGCGTGAAGCAGAGAAGCACTACTGACAATTCAGCCTGCCTGTTTTACTGAGAAGCCCCATAGACTGATTTCATGTGTGGTGTTGATGCCAGGAAGCCTGACATGTACATGCTTCTCTGGTCCACGTTGTTAGATTTGTAGAACAGTTGCTAAATGGTGGTAGCTCCCACAAAAATAAACGTCTTGTGTGGTTGCCTCTCTATAAACATGGCTTTGAAAACTGTATGGCAGTGGCTGGAATTGTTGCTTATCCATAAAATCTAATATACCATATCATATTCTTGCAAGAGCAGCTACAGTGAATGTAAAAGTATTTCCACAGCCTTGCATGTGCCACATAAGTAGGTTATGTAGATAGTGTGTGTGTGCAATGTGTGGTGCATGTTTTTACAGGTGAAACCCTTGAATTGCTGCAGGTTCAGCTGTTTAAAATGACAGAAGTGCTTCCAAGCAGGTGCCTTGGTAACGTCTAACTCCCTCCTACTGCTATGAACTCCCAAACAAAACTTCCTAGACCTTTCCCTCTTCTACCCCCAGTATACCTTTTCAATCCAACTAACAGACTAACATGTCCACTGCTCAAATTAATTTCATATTTCCCTATCTTGTGATGTCACTTCCTGTGATGCCACGTGCCGTGATGTCACGTGCTGTGATGTCACTTCCTGTGATACTACCTAACTTGGAGAGTCCCCTCACTTCTTTTTTTAGGACTTGTGCCCTGAGGAGATGCCCTTGAAGTGGGAGCCTAATCGAAGGGCAGATGCTCATGGCCAGAAGTTCCAATGTTCTGGGTGCAGCTCTCTCCTGTGCCCAATCCAGAGCCACTAGGATAACTTCAGTTCAGATATTCCTGATTTTTTCAAAATTTGAGGCAGTAGAGGCAAGGGCTGAAAGGCATGCTGGAGTTCCGTGTTCTGTACCAGCCAGAATGCATCTCTTAGCGAGTCGCCTTGCAGAAGCTCCAGTTTGGAAATCCTTCCACATTCTGCATTCTTGAGGGAGGCAAACATATCTAGCCAGGGTTTCCACACTGTTGAAGAAGGCCTATGACATCTTGGGATGGAGATGCCATTTGTAATCTGCCAGATGCCACCGACTGAGCTTGGTCACTCTTTTGGTCTACAATCAGAAAAATACCCTAATGGTTCAAGCCAACTCTAAGGCGCGGGGGGTCCTGGCATAGGATCCAGGGCCCCACTACACCTACCTTCTTGCTACAGTCTCACATTGCAGTAGTTGTGTTCATCCTCTTGGTGGGCAGCAGGTGACAGGCAGCAGGAATGCCTTCAACCCAAAAATAAATGACCCAAGGTTCCACAGATTGTCATGGATTAGCTGAAGAACAGAATCCTATTCTCCATCAACCCCAAATGACATCTCTAAAATATATAGGTATGCATCCATCCTCACTGTGAGCTCTGGGTATGGAAAATAGAAAGGCTTGCTGCTGGACCAATTCTAATCTTCCAGTGACGTGGCATCTGTGGCATATCCATGGTGGATGCCCCACTGGAAATTCAAATTCCATTGAAGACCCTGAATATGCCACACCTGATATAGTCAACCAGGAAAATGCAGGAGTCTAAGGGGCCAAGAATCAACAGAGCGGCTCTCACTTAGTCCAGGACCATGGTTGAAACATCGAGATCAGCACTTGAATGTCCCGGACTTGTTGCATAGAAGGAAAGGCCTTTAATTGCACTGTGTCCTGGATATCCCCAATGAATGGCAATCTCTATGAGGAAGCCATGTGCAACTTTGTCTCATTGATTGTGAACCCCAACAATGTCACAAGTTTAACAGACCCATGGACGTGGTATATTACTGAAGGTGGCAAACCTGCCTTCAACAGCCAGTCATCAAGTTAGGGGAAGACGGGTATTCCAACCCTATAAACGTGCACTGTGATAAGTACCATCACTTTTATTTAACACTCAAGGAGCAATGGTGAGGTCAAGGGAAAAACTGTGAAATGGAAATGCTCTTGGCTGGCCTAGAATCACAGGTAATGACTGTGGGACTGCATGACAGGCATATGAAAATACACGCACTGTAAATCCAAGAACATCCCCTGAGTCAAGAGCATCCAAGATTTGGGCTAATGTGAGCATTTTTAATTTGTCCTTCCAGAAGAAGGCATTCAGAGGTAGAAGGTCCAATATGGGTCAGAGGTCTCCAACCTTCCTTGGCACAAAATAGTAGCAGATGTAACAACCCTTTCCTCTTTCTGGATCCGGAACACTCAACAGCACCTTCGGAGACCAATACACACACCTCCTGAAGCAGATTGGAGAGGTGATCCTCTGAAAGTTGATAGATGTGGGGTCAACATCTATTAGACAGAAAGAGAGGGCATACCAATGTTGAACGATCTCTATGGTGCATATGTCAGAGGTCAGGTATTGCCATAATTGAAGGAAATATTGACTTCTGCCCCTCACATGATAGGTATGTGCTGCTAAGGCCAAACTAAAGTGGCTTAGAATCAGTTGCTGCAGATGAGGGAAACTAGAAAGTCTAATGCCCCAGTTGGTATGAATCACGGTCTTGGCCACATCTTGTCCATCTTGTCCATCATGATCAGAGATGCCCTAAGGTCTGCTGGGAGCTGGGAGCACTGGCAACATATTGCTGGCTATGTTTCAAAGTACAGCAGTCCCAATTGTCTCTGACACCTGAAACAGAGGAAAGAATTGTGTTTAACCTTACTGGTTGATGCCTCCTCCTCCAAGCTGTCTGTAGTAGGATGGTTAGTGAGAAATTATGGTTTTTAGGGAACTGATCTGTGACGCCCATCGACCTGCCTATTTACATGCGGGCAGAAATGTGGCTGTGAGGGACTCATTGAATAGAGCAAGTGCTCAGACATAGCAGGCCCTGGCTGTAGAATTTCTGAGAACATTAGTTTGGTTCTCGACAGAGGGCAACTGCAAATCCAGGACCCCAGCAGCCCATCGGATCACAACTGCGAATGATGCACTGCAATACAATAGGTGGCCCAAGTGGCAAGTTCAGCCTCGTATTAGGAGAGGTATCAAGCCCACTGGCCTCTTGCAAATCTATATAGAAATCGCCATAATTATAATGAAGGGGAAAGAACATCATGCTTAACCCCACCATCATCATCTTCCCCTGGTGACAAATCTTGTATACAGAGCTCAAAAGATAGCGGCGTCTCTGTTAGCATGACAACCCTGATGGCTGATGGCTGATTCACGGTTTCATTTTCGTGTAGATAGCAATATTTTAAGTGTATCTTCATGAATAAAATGGACTTTTGAGATGCATTCACACCTACCTTATATTTATTTCTTATCTAATGAGGTAACTAGACATATGTACAATTCACTAGTTTTTATTGTAGCTGTTTGAAGATTTGCAAATGCAATAACACACTGAACTGGAGAATGGGTATGAATAAACAACAGTATCAACAACAGCTGTACCCTTTCTGTGCCTCAACAGACCTTCTGTGGAAGCTGTCTGTGTATGCTGCACCTCTCATTCTGTACCCTGGGGTCTGATTTCAATAGGTTTGCTTTACATTGATATAGAATGCCTTCAGTGCTTCTGGGGGCTGACAGAGTGAGATGCCCTTGCATGTGAGAGGGTCACCTGTTGTGTGATGACTTACTCACCTGGCACTTTGTTAATGTCAATCAGTGACAGGACTTTTACAGACCAAACACTCCGTGAAACAAGAAATAGGCACCAAGGAGAGAGCAGGACCATCACAAGAGGTGCTCTTGGTGATACTAGTGTAACATGAAAGGAAACTAAAAAATGGCAGAAGAGGTACTTGCGACGGTTGGGACCACTGGTGGCCCCACAGGAGCACTGGTTCTGTAGAGGTGCAGTACAGGTTAGGGGTTCATGGTGATACCAGAGGAGCAAAGGAGGATAGAAAGAGGTTTGGTCCTAGTTGACAGGAGGTGAGCAATATGGGCACAGAGAGGGCATTGATGCCATCAGATGAAGTATTGGGTGAGATAAGGTGCACTGGGTACAGTAAGAGCAATGGGTGATGTAGAAGAGGGTTCAGTGACTAAATATCGAGGGACAAAATATCGACTATACAAAAAATCGACACTAAAATATCGAGGGACAGAATATCGACTCCCTATCTACAAACAGGTAAGTACTAAAATATCGATTCCAAAATATAGACTGTCAAAATATAGTTAGCCAAAATATCGAATTTTTTAAATGAATTAAAAATAATATAAAATTAATTAAATATTAAAAACAATTAAATAAAACATACATATTATAATATAAAATAGCTTAAAATGTAAACATAATATAAGTAATTTTAAAAAGTCGAGATTTTGTTGGATACTGAGAGCGTAAAAATTACTATTCCCACTCCAGTGAGTGCAACAGTAGGGAAAGCGTTGGATAGCGTAGGGGTAAAAATTACTATTCCCACTCCAGTGAGTGCAACAGTAGGGAAAACGTTGGATAGCGTAGGGGTAAAAATTACTATTCCAACTCCAAACAGTGCAACAGTAGGGAAAGCGTTGGATAGCGTAGAGGTAAAAATTACTATTCCTACTCCAGAGAGTGCAACAGTAGAGAAAGCGTTGGATAGCGGGAGGGTAACAATTACTATTCCCACTCCAGAGAGTGCAACACTAGGGAAAGCGTTGGATAGCGCAGGGGTAAAAATTACTATTCCCACTCCAGTGAGTGCAACAGTAGTGAAAGCGTTGGATACTGAAAGCGTAAAAATTACTATTCCCACTCCAGTGAGTGCAACAGTAGGGAAAGTGTTGAATAGCGTAGGGGTAACAATTACTATTCCCACTCCAGTGAGTGCAACAGTAGGGAAAACGTTGGATAGCGTACAGGTAAAAATTACTATTCCCACTCCAGAGAGTGCAACAGTAGGGAAAGCGTTGGATAGCGGGAGGGTAACAATTACTATTCCCACTCCAGAGAGTGCAACACTAGGGAAAGCGTTGGATAGCACAGGGGTAAAAATTACTCTTCCCACTCCAGTGAGTGCAACAGTAGGGAAAGCGTTGGATAGTGGGAGGGTAACAATTACTATTCCCACTCCAGAGAGTGCAACAGTAGGGAAAATGTTGGATAGCGGGAGGGTAACAATTACTATTCCCACTGCAGAGAGTGCAACAGCAGGGAAAGGGTTGGATAGCGTAGGGGTAAAAATTACTATTCCCACTCCAGAGAGTGCAACAGTAGGGAAAGCGTTGGATAGCGTAGGGGTAAAAATTACTATTCCCACTCCAGTGAGTGCAACAGTAGGGAAAACGTTGGATAGCGTAGGGGTAAAAATTACTATTCCAACTCCAAACAGTGCAACAGTAGGGAAAGCGTTGGATAGCGTAGAGGTAAAAATTACTATTCCCACTCCAGAGAGTGCAAAAGTAGGGAAAGTAATGATTTAAATTAAATATAAGATGACATTAATTATCAATACTGATAAAAAGTTAATTAAAAATAATTACCAATTAATAACAATTAATTACTAATTAAAAATATTAATTATCAATTGATAAAAATGTCGTACCAATTAATAATAATTAATTACCAATTACAAATTAATTATCAATTATCAATACACATAAATAAAAAAATTAATATTTACTTTATTACAATTAATTTACTTCCCACCCAATTCCCCTACAAACCCACAACCCACTCCCAATAATAAAAAATACAATTCACATTATTATCAATTAATCAATTAATAAAAATATTTTTGCAAATAATAAAAATTATTTAGCAATTCATACAAATTATTTACCCATTAATACAAATGTATTACCAATTATTAATTAATTATCACTTAATTATCAATACACATAAATAAAAATTAATTATTTACTTTATTACAATTAATTTACTTCCCACCCAATTCCCCTACAAACCCACAACCCGCTCCTATTAATAACAAATACAATTAACATAATTATCCATTAATCAATTAATATAAATTAATTACCAATTAATAAAAATAAATTACCAATTAATATTTAATTATCAATTAATTAATTATCAAAACATATAAATATAATTAACATTTAATTAACCATAATTAAATTACTTCCCACCCTATTCCCCCATAAACCCACAACCCGCTACGGAATTAAATTACGCAATAATTAAATTACATTACATTCATTTGTTGAAATAAATTAAACATACATTACAACAATAATACATCATTTTAACACATATACTACCATACATGAAAAAAAAAAAAATCGATATTATGGTAATCTATATTTTAATATTCGATATTATGGTATTCGATATTTTTAAGGTCTATATTTTGGTAATCGATATTTTGTACCCCAATTGCGATATTCTGACCTATCTATATTTTGATGAGTCGATATTCTGTCCACTCTATATTTTAACTTCGATATTCTGGGCAGTCGATATTTTGGAATCAATATTTTGGGTGTTTACCGTAGAAGAGCACCTCTCGACGAGGGGAGCCCTGCAGTACTGGGTGGAGTGAGGCTCTAGGAACCGGGAAAGGAGGGCAGCACAGAAGGCACAAGGGTTACTCTGTCCATGGCACAAGAGGTGAGTAGTGGCAGCATTGGTGGAAATCTGAGCAGAGGAGGGGAACAGGAGAGCACTGGTCAGATGAATGTAGTACTGGTGACAACACAAAAGCACTGAACAAAGGTAAGGTTTAATCTTGCAAATGGCACTGAAAAAGGAGTGAACACTGGGAAAGGAATTAAGTACTGTCAAAGCAGATACCTGAACTCCAGTGCTCAATACACCCTCGCCAATACTGCAAAGGTCTCTTGCCCTTGTTGTGATATTCTCTTGAATCTCAAAGAAATTCCTTATGACCAAAGACCAGAGCTTCCTTTCAGGCTTACTCCGACAGAAGTGTTGAGATCCATTGCCTTGGCAAGAAGACCAAGCCATCTATGATTCCTAACCCTGCTTTCGCACACACTTCCTCTCACTCCATTTGTGATACAGAGAAGAAGCCATCAAGTGTTCCAAATTCTTAAACCTTGCCACTTCCCAGTCACTATATAAGGGATAAAGTACACGCTGCAGTACAATATTGCATATTGCAAATCACACAGGAGTTCCATAACCATATAAAGGAACAAGGCCTAAGGCTGAGTCTGTTTATAAGCTTATGGAACGCCAAAGTGACTTGCAACATCCTTATCATGTACACCAGGGATTAATTTACTCATATAATACATGGCTACACCATCACCTTTCCCGCAAGCCACTTGAAACCTCGGTGCATAGCTCCTTCATATGAAAGTGCAAGCATGTTTGCAAACATGAAAGATAAAAATAAAACCTCTAGTGCAAAATCAAACACATCAAAAACCTGTTAGTTATTTGTTGCAGACAGATGTTAGAAACAGTTTAATACAAGTCAGTTTATTATTATCTTTTTTTAAAGCTGCAGTAGCTCAGACTCTTTAGAAACATGCAGAAAGAATAATTATTTTAGCTTTGTTTTCTTTATCTAAAGAGTTCAAAATAGAAACATGTTCTCTTAGCTTGTCTTTGCAAGCTTGACAAAGAGAGCAGCCTTTCAGTTGGGTTGCTGGGTCTGGTAGTAGGCATTGTGACGTCAGAATTCAAAACTGTAATAACTTATAATGGTCAAGTGCTGACGTCTTTTCTTTATAATCAGTGACTGGGTATGTCACATATAGGCGATTATAAAAAAAATTAGAGACTCATGTTCATAGAAGGATTATAGAATTCCATGTATTATAATAGGAATGGAGATTAAAGCCTCTGATAGTCATGCTCCTCTTCCCCATTCCTCTCTCTTGTGCTAGGTGCTTCTGTGGGTTAATATGATGGGAGCTGCTAACCTCTGTTCTCTAGGTTCGCTTTCAGAGTATTGCATCACTGTACGAAACATGCTGAAGGCCCTTTAGCAAGACAGTGGCCTAGGCAGGATGAATGGTGGAATACGGGAATCTGCCTGGGTCAAGGGGCCAGGCAGTGTACAGGAGGAGCTGCAATGGTTGAATGGCTTGCAACAATAGCGGTAATATACATTGGTCAAAACACAGTAAACTGGAATGGCTAACTTACACAAGGTTGAGCACTTTCGTGACTTTAAGCTAAATGTATGCAAAAAGTAAGCCTTGGCGGTAAACTCCGCTCGGTTCCCGGAGTTTGTGGATTTTAGGCAACTCTGCGTTCCGCATAGAACACCGAGTTACCGAAAACTCCGTGATCTGCGGCGTAGCAGAGTTTTTCCCTTGTTCGCGCTTTCAAAATGCATTTTTGCACACGCTGTAGCGACTTACTGGGATCTCTGCATTCGCCGATGAGTTTTCCTATCCGTTCGCGTGCCCCACGAGATTTTGGTAGCCGGCCGCGTGATCCTGCGAAAGTGCGATCGAGAAGACTTCATTCAGACTCACCATTGGGCATTCAGCGGAAGTTAAGTGAAGTTCGTGATGCCGAACACGCAAAATTTGCAATCTGAATATCTTGTGAGCACCATAAAACCTTCTCGAAAATGATGACTTGGATGAAAAAAGACTCCTCAGATTGACATTTGGCTGTACTTTTTTCAACAAGGAGTCCTTTTTCTTTTTTTTACTTTTTTCTTGGAGAGGAAGGAAGTGCCCCAGAGTCTCCAACTTCCTGTTCCTGTCCAGCAGGCTCCTCCCAGTGCTATGTCTATGTCCTGTTCAATTTTCATTTGGATTTGGAGCTGGAAGGATCACCTTTGTGTCTGCTGCATCATATATTATTGGATTTGAGGACTTTTGGATTTGAGGACTTTTGGATCTGAGATTTTACAAGGAAGTTGGTGTTGTTTGTTCGATTGTGCATTGCAGTTGCTGCAACGACAATTTTCGTTCTTCATTATTATTTTTTTTTTATTGTGGGTAGCCAGTAGGCCCAGAGCTAGTCATGGGTGCATGAAACAACTGTTTCTGTGGTGTCTGTGAATTTAAACATCATTTGTGGTATGGAGGGCATTGGATTGAATTGAAAAATGTGTATTTTTTGAGGTATTTCACTTTTTTGGTGTGTGTTAAATAAATGCATTTGTTGTGTGTGTGTGTGCGGTGTGGTTGTTGTGTAACTTGCGCACCTTGTTTAGCCCTGTGGATTTTTGTTTTTGCATTTTATTGCATTAAAGCTGTGTTGTTTAGGATGCCTCCTTTGCCTGGCCATTATCAGCCTGTTTCAGTTCATTGTTTTCTAGGCCTCCTGCTTGTTGTGACTGTGAGTGACCATGTGGCTGTTGGTTATTTTGTGGTGGTCGTTTAGAAGTGTGCTGCTTTTGCCATATAGGCCTGCATGTGTTTGCTTTGTTCCTTTTGGCCTAGGCTTCTTGTTGTGGGCCCAGGCCATGTGACTGGTGGCAATTTTGAAGCCAGGCAGTGTGCTTTTGCCATAGTCCTGCATTGTCTGTCTTCCCTTTCTTGTTGCTGTGGGTGGCCTGGCCATGTTGCTGGTGGCCATTTTGAAGCCAGGCAGTGTGCTTTTGCCATAGGACTGCATTGTCTGTCTTACCTTTGTTGTTGTTGTGGGCCTGGCCATGTGGCTAGCGGCCATGTTGTGGAGCCAGCCAGTGTACTTTTGCCATAGGCCTACAAGCTTGGGGCCTAGTCTGCCAATAGGCCTTTCCTCTAGTAGGCCTTTGTTGGATATGTGCGTGTGGTGTGGCTGTTGTGTAACTTGCAAACCTTGTTTAGCCCTGTGGATTTTCGTTTTTGCATTAAAGCTATGTTGTTTAGCATGCCTCCTTTGTCTGGCCATATAGGCCTACTTGAGTTCATAGTTTTCCAGGCCTCCTGTTTTTTGTGACTGTGAGTGAGCATGTGGCCATTTTGTGGTGGTAGTGTAGTAGTGTGCTGCTTTTGCCATATAGGCCTGCATGTCTTTTCTTTATTCATCTTGGCCTAGGCTTCTTGTTGCTGTGGGCCTGGCCATGTGGCTGGTGGCCTTTTTAAAGCCAGGTGGTGTGCTTTTTCCATAGGCCTGCATTGTCTGTCTTCCCTTTCTTTTTGTTGTGGGTGTCCTGGCCATGTGGCTGGCAGCCATTTTGTGGAACCAGCCAGTGTGCTTTTGCCATAGGCCTTCAAGCTTGTGGCCTAGTCTGCCAATATGCCTTTCATCCAGTAGGCCCAGAGCTACTCATGGGTGCATGAAACAACTGTCTCTGTGGTGTTAAATTTAAACATCATTTAGGGCATCGATGGCAGTGGATTGAATTGCAAAATTTGTTTTTTGGGGGGTATGTCACTGTGTTGGATGTGTGTGGTATGGTTGTTGTGTAACTTTCCAACCTTTTTTAGCCCTGTGGATTTTCGTGTTTGCAGTTTTGCATTAAAGCTGTGTTGTTTAGCATGCCTCCTTTGTCTGGCCATATAGGCCTGCTTGAGTTCATTGTTTTCCAGGCCTCCTGCTTGTTGTGAGTGTGAGTGGTCCACTAGGTCCAGTGCTGATGCAAAGACAAAAGAGGGCCAGTAAAGTGGAGCACCCCATAACAATAAGTGGATGGTCCAGGCCTATCTGGATGACCCAACAGAGGTCTACATTGATCAAAACCCATTGCTGTATTGGTATGGAAAAGGCACCGATGTCCAGTGCTCAGCACGCTGGCGATAAACTATCTGGCTTGCCCAGTTGCTAATGTCTCTTCTGAGCGTGTTTTCAGTGCTGCTGGTGCCATTGTATCAGTGAGAAGGACCAGTCTCTAGCCCAGAAACGTGGAGAGGTTAACCATGATCAAAATGAATCAGCATTTTATACCACCAAATTACAAAATACGTGAATCAACGCAGGAAGATGAGGACATCGACTTAGGTGACCGAAGTAGTGTCTTAGGTGATTACCTACTTCTGGTTGAACTACCAGAGTTTAGGACGAACTATACTTCCCTGACAACTAGGCTTTGAACTTCATACTTTTTTTCTACCTTCTACCTTATTTTACTTTTATTTGTATGTCTCTGTCTTTCTGGTTCGGAACTTCGAATCACAACAAATCCATCACCACCGTCTTCTAGTCTTTTTTATTTCCATATTGGCGTTGCAGCTCTGTGCATTTAACTTAAGTCCACTCCTCTGAGTCCTGCTCCATCCTCCTTACTCGCCCTAAATCCATTTCCCTCAAGCCAGATGATGATTGAATGGAGAAAAGTACAAAAAAATGTTGCCTCATCGAGTCCCTTCAAAAGAAGTGGAACATGATGACTTTTATAGCTATACCTCCTCTCAAAGCCGAGAGAGACTGCCCCTTAACTGAAGATGCGAACAAGGAACAGGTAATAATCATGGCATGCATTGGACGCTGACTCTGAGTGATTGGTGTTTGTGTTGTTGTTGTTTGTTATGCATGAAGTGAATTCATTGTGTGCATATATTTAATCTACACAGTGAAAGTTACTCAAGTCAATGTTTTCCTTCTTTTTGTTTAGTAACAAGGCAGATCCATTGCATTTTTGAATATGGAATCTGGACTCACTCGGTACACTGCAGACTGAGTTGGACAACACCATGATGATGACCACAGTGACTTAATATCTTCACACTCAGTCAGTAGGATCGGAAATGATTGATGGAATAACTCAGGGCATTTCATGAGTGGCATAAAAGGTAAACAACAACCACAGCAGACCTACATGTCTGTCTAGTGGTGGTGTTGAGTCACGAGTGTAGTAGTGGTGGTATGATTAACAGCTATGCATGGCATTGATTTAGTTACCTACTTTGTAAAATGCTATGTTGCTGTATATGTGACATGTGTGCTCTGTCTGGCTCAGTCAAAATCTACGCTAAGTGGAGGTTGGCTGGGTGCTGTTGGCCTGCTCTGTCCTGTTGCTGTTGTAGGTTAATGCTGGAAACAGACAACAGAGTAGACATGATTTAGCCATGCCGCTCTGAGAGTTTTTGCACTCCTCCGTAATTTATGTTTTTTTTCTCCATGATTTTTAAATATCCCTTCTGTTTTTCCATCTACACTTACAGGCCGGCCTTTACCCTGTGCTAAACAGAGAAAAACAACTCACACTCACTTACCAATCCGCATCAGCCAGGCAGGCAGTGGCACCCAAGATTGATGGACGCAGTGTCCATGGAAGGGAGGATCAAGAGGAATGCCGAGATGCAACTCCCCAATTTGACCAGAATAACACACAGTAACACTTTAGTATCAACATTCATCATCTTTTAAATAATTTGATAAATCTTTTCTCTTCAATTGTTACGACTGTGTGTTGTTGGTGTTGGCTCTCTGCTTTTAATTGATCCCTACAGCTATTTTTTAAAATGTACTTTGCTAGCTTTAAAAAGTAAGCCTGATACAACAGAAGTAAAAATGTATGTAATTTGGGTCTCTTTGAGGGCAGACAGACATGGCACATTGCATAATAATTAATAATATACTGCTACCCTGTACTGTCTACTAGTCTAGCTAGTGAGTAATACTCATTAACCATCAAGTCATCATCATCATCATGCATGCATTTCCTTTTTCTCCCTTAACAGATTTATGGATATGATGATTTTCTGCCAAGATTATGTTTTGTTGTTTGTCCATGCTTAGTGTTTTTCTTTGTCAAACCTTTCCCCAGAGCCCCCTTCCCACCCATTCATCAAACCCTAACCCTCTTCCCCCGGGCTGTGTGATTTATATTGAGGTGTGACTAAATTTAACGTACACCAATAATTGATCCCACGCTTGCCTGGGCAAATGTGGTGAAAGCAACACTAATTCAATTTCAAGGCAGTGTGAGGATCTTCTTCTGCTTGCCCACCAATGCTCAGTATATTTGCAAGTTAACTTGTTTTCCAAAGGAATCTAATCCGTCATAATTAATTGCCGGCATTCGATTGGATTCATCATCCTCCTACACATCACTAAAGGTTACACTTGTGTCGAGTGACTCAACAGAACTATAGTTTGTAACTTTTTGTACTAGGCTATCCCCACTACCATTATGTTTTATTTTACTTTAGCATTGCTAATCAGCATTATTATTATTGTTTGGCAGTCTTCTTGTGTATGTAATGTACTTTGCTCTGCTACTCCTCCCACAGTCTCTCTCAGGCAACTGACTGTCTCATTTTCTTTTTTTGCAAATGCTACTGCCAGTGTCTACTACTACCACTATAACCATAGCATCTTGGGAAACCAAACCATCATCACCATGCATCCATCGCTGTGCCTAAGTTAAACATCAATCACAGGTAAGAGAAGAAGTTTGGGGGAGGTATAATTAATAAGATTAATTAATTCACACACCTGAGTCCTCCTGTTGCAGAATGCATAGACTAGGAGGAGAGACTGACAGTACTAGTAGGACAAGTCACTGAGTGAGGGTTACCGCATCTATCTGTTTGTGTGTTACAAATTCAGCAGATTATTTTTAAATCAAACACTGGCTGCGGCCCTGCAGCAGCAAGGAGACCATGTGACGTAAAACAGTAACCCCCCACAAAACATTAACATTGTATGTAAAGTTTAAGTATAAATATAATTTAATCCCCTAACAGAAATAAACTATGTAAACAATCCCACAAAACCTGACTCACCCCTCTCCCTAACCCCAACCAATGTCCAACAAGAAAAAGTCCAACCAAAGTCCGGTGAATAAATAAAACCCCAACGCACAATTTCCACCCACCAAAAAAAGGCATAAAAAAGAGGCAATCTAACAGGGTCTTTAGATTCTTAGCGGATTCGCTGGGCTCTCAGTTTCATGCACACCAGGATCTTTACCCACTCCTCTAGGTGCTCCTCAAGGCGTGCTATTCGGAGGAGCATGCGGTGCTTGAATGCCCTACAATTGCATCCACGGGGGGGCAGCAGTGTTGGATGCAGTGCGGTGGCGGGTGGCTGCCTGACCACGGCGCCATACCACTGGAGGTGCCGGGCTGGGGCCTGATGCATTGGAGGAAGCTGCAGCTGCTGCTGCCTCCTCCTCCTCCTCCTCCTCCTCCTCCTCCGCCAGAACCACCAGCCGCCGGTATTCGTTTTGGATGGCCTACAGCTTCCGGTGCCAGGCCATGGCTGCCAACTCCTTCCTGTCAGGTTTAGATTTCCCTTTGGAAGGAGTAGCTATATCAAGAAGAAAAAATTGACTATTGTAATAGTCTTAGCAAAACAGTTAGACAAATTAATTCTACACATAGTGGCACTTTAGCACTAGCAAGCACAGTACATAACATTTGTGGTAAGTATCTATCCTCCCACTTCCTCGGCCTCTAACTTTTGTGGGAGTTTCAGGCATTATACTAGCACTATAGACTCGAGTACACAGTACACCAGTCTTCTTCTTCTCTCTTGTTTAGCGAAATTAAGTAACCTTGTTGTAGCGGGCATGCCAGCTCAGTCAGCTTGCACCCAAGACAAACATAGTTGTGAGTGACGCAGCCAAAGACTCACGTTAGTTTTATGTACTACTGTCTGCAGTTGGGGAAGCTGAATACACAATCATTGTAATTTTTCTATTACGGGTGGCAATGGCCATACTCTGTTACATCAAGGGCACCTGCTCAATTTCATTTTCACCCTGCCCTGACTACTACAAAAAGGCAGATGATATCTGATCCAAATGATCATTGCTTGTATATAGGACGACATGAGGTACTTTGTTTTGATTGATTGTGTAAACAATAAACATGCAGCCGATAGGCCACCCATGGCAGGCTGACACAGTTGAAAATACATTGACATAGGTAGGGAGTGGGCCTCGGAGTCGGAGGGAGTCGTTTGATAACAGCATACATACACAATATATGTACTGTGCTTGCAAACTACTGTGAGTAAAGGGTGTATTCTGAAAGTACAACTTCATTCTATTCTCCTTAGCTTTACTACTCTGGTGCGGTTTCTTTACCATTCTCTTCAAACTAAGACTCTTCATCCAGTGACGGTCTCCACCTATGCTATCTATGATAACTACCATCCAGGCATACATCAATATAAAGTAAACATGTCCATCATTCTTCTTAATCTCTCAACAAACCTTAATTTGTTTCACCAACAACAAATGTATTCTTTTTTTTCAAACCACCACCCATGCTTCTTACCTTCCTTGCATGCCTTGGCTTTGAGTTTGACCCATGAAACACACCAGATGATTCTTGCTGTCCACCCATAAAGTTTCACCCACCCAGTCAGGCATCTTTTCTTTCACTTTCCACCCATCCTTCAACCACCCATGCATCTGATTCCGTCCTATCAGCCACCAATGCATGCATCTCGCGTATTCTTCTCTGCCAGTCATAAATATTACATCTTGCCCATCCTTCCTCCTTCCACCCTTCTTTCCCTTTTCGTTCAACCCATCCATCAAGGTCATCTGATCTGACTCTTAGTCTACTCCATAAAACTTTCCCAGCTGAGTTGAAGTCAGATAGAAGAGGCCATTAGTTACTCAACTCCTGCCGCTAATGCTATTTCTAATGCTAAGTAAAGTGTGTGTTCTTCAACCGTTGTTCACAACAGCTTATTCTCTCTCAACAGTACAGTGTACACCCTTGCAGGGAGTGTAACGTCAATAAGTAAGGAATATAACTTACCACCGCCCACCACTGCTGCTGACTCACCTCCTGACTGCTGGTGCATTTTCTGCTCCCTTCTTACTGGCCGTGTCGCCTTCGCCACTGGCCCCGGCACTGGAGGTCGGTACGCCAAGAAAAAACATTACACATTTTTTAGATGCCATATACACCTCCACCTATTTATTCTTTTTCACTAGCAAAATTGAAAAAAAAGTTAATACGTACATATACAACATACATCACTAGTACAAATCGGGTAGTAGAGTAGACTAGTAGTAGTATGTCCTATCCTATCAAAAATAGTAAAATATCTGGTTGGACATTTTGTTTGCAAATTATCAAAAAGCCTCAAGATTAAGAAGACTAGAAGAAGACAACCCAAAGGACTGGACTCAGTGGCTGGAACTATTGGTGAATCTGAGTTTTACAACCTTTTAAATAAAGAGTGGCCAACTGGGCAAGCTTAGCTACAGACAGACTAATAGTAGCACTACAGAGAGTCATAGCAGAGGCAGTTAGAGGCAGGGAACAAGAAGTATTGGTAAAAAATATAATTAGAAAACGGAAATATTAGTTCGGAAAAATAAGGTGCAGTGAAACTTAGGGAAGTATAATTATTAATATTAACAACAGGAGGCCTCTTTGGGGCCAGCAGCCGAGCCCTCGGTAGAGGAGCGGTCCTGGCGGGCATCTTGTGCAGCTGTTCCCGCCGGCTCCAACGACCCTGTCTACTTGCCCCTGGATGCTGATCATGAAAGATATCAGAAAGAAAGAGACAAACGTTGATGACTGGTGTGAAACAAATAAAATATTTTTAAAAAAGCTCAAAAAAACATTTATGGAAACACCAATTGCAATACAATTGACCTATCTAATCTGGTCGACTAGGTGTATCGTGGCGGGATGCACGGACCGTCTAGTTATTATTTATGAACACTAATCCAGTGTTCCATTCTGATTCCAGAATACTAACTAAGCCTAAGTACCACCTGACCTAGCCCACCTATTCCAGAAGGGCCAATTGTTCACTAAGTCTACATTTCCATTTATTTTAGTCTTCAAAAATGCATAGATGGAGGACACATGCATATATTTTAGCATACACCAAATTGTTGGTTAACTGCTGCTGATGTTCTGCTAGTGCTAAGCCTATTACCACTCAATAAACTAACTACAAAAGGTTCTACTAAGGACTGGGGTAAGCAGCACTCAGCAGCACATGATGTAACAGAGGATGCGTCACGAAGACCGCTAAAGAATTACCTACTAATACTAATAAGTAACTAAACCTATCAATCCACCACTATCTCTTAGTGACAGGAGGACAAAGGAAGGACTAGAGTCTCTCTAGACTTACCTAACTTAAGTTCTATAAAGTAAACTCTTACATAATCAGCCCACGCGAGCGCAAAGTTGCAAACAAGTAAGATTAGTATCGTCAAGCACCTGTGGCATAACAATCACAGAAGTTTTTTAAACGTAATTTACCTGCAAAGTAAGCAGCAGCATTCTTGCTATTTGGAAAAAAAATATATTTGCAATATGTAACACAGAGCAGAAGAACACAAAGTAGTAATATTAAATAGCTACTCACCAAGCCCTGGGACCTCAACTCCTAGCAGGTCCAGCAGGTCCTGCACCCGGTCCAGGATATAGGATCACCGGTGCGTAAGCTGGGTAGGGGTGCGCTGGACCCCAGAGCAGCAAAACACTGCCCGGCCTACCCTTCCCCAACTCTGGTGACGCTCCCGGAGCCCGTACCCAGACCCGGGCCTGCCGCCGGCTGCCAGGGTTAACGGGAGGTGGCGCTGCACAAAAAAAACAAGTGTGTCCACCTCCGCCTCTCCAAACAAGGGCTGTGCCTGCACCCCTATTGGGCGCCTTGCGGAAGACGGTCACCGCTCTGGCTGCGGCGATGCGCCTTGCACTTTGCCATGGTTCTGGACACTCGGGGGTGGACAAGAAAAGGTAGAAATTAAAAAAGTAAGTAAAAGAAATTTAAAAAGCAAGTATTAGAAAAAGAGTGACAAAGTAGTGAAAAACACTCGAAAAGTAGAAAAAAAACCAAAATATAAAATCAGGAAAATAGAGAGATAGATAATAAATCAAAAAGATCAAAAAACATTTTCAGAAACAAAGGATTGAAAGGATAGAGGGAGGATAGAAAAGCAGGCCCAGAACCATAGCAAAAAAGTGAAAAGCAAGATGGCCGTGATCGCATGGGCAAGTTAGCGCAATTTTTTCCCCCAAACACGCAAAAACCATCGCGAACACGCAAAACGCGTTCGCAAACAGGAAATAGGCATCGCGAACGGGCGGGAACACGCAATACACATTCCAGAACAGGAGATACACATCGCGAATGGGCGGGACAAGTGAAAAACAAGATGGCCATGCCCATTTCCAACCGCATGCGCAAGTTCCCAAGATCGCGAATAGGAAAAAAGGCATCGCGAACGGGCGGAACCAGCAACTCCGCACGCTCGCAGAATTCCGTGTTGCTCGAGGGGTTTTGTTACAACTTTGCGGAAGTTCAGGTAGCGTGACTACGCGAACTCCACCCTTAACTTGAGAGCTCCAGTGCTCCAAAAGCATTTTCAAAATATATACCAGAGAATATACACAACTTAAGACCAAACTACATAAAATATTATGCTCCACTCTAAACAAGATATTTCTCTCAAGTAGTTACTATTAATGTTCCTATTGGAATCTTTCAGATGAATAGTTCGTTTAAAGACATGGATGCATACAAAATGTAATTTTAATGACACAGTAAATAGCAAGACTTCATGATGCTGTTTAAACTTCATCAGTTTGTAAGGATTTTGTTTTATGGTCGGTAGTAATCATCTGATGTTTGCTTAAACTATCTAAGATTAATACTTTTACTGTTGTTGTCTTATTGGCCTCAAATTGAATGGGAATGATCACATTTTCACATTCTGTTCTTGGGTCTCATTTAGAGCAATACATATGTTTTGCTGCACAATATTTGCTTCAATATTCATTGAAGTGGTGTGTGGTACTAATGCTGGTGGTTGGTTGCTCCACTTTATCTCAAGCCATGTCTTTCCTAATCAAACTATCATTTGATTGAAATGAATGTCTTGACAACTACTCTAATTAATATACTTTCCAGTATGTCTGCTGCACATTTGTGCTGTTGAAATATCTCTCGTGATAATTGTATTAAAAAACACAGTGGATAATGAAAAGGATAGTTCAGATTATTACTAGCTTAGATTTGACCACATTTCTAGCACTTGTCAAACTATGCACTGTCATAGTCAAGTGGGACATTCCGTATACTGCCCAGTGCTCGAACCAGTGCACTTTTTACCAAAACAAACTCCAACAACCTCTCCGTATTCCGGATGCAAATGCCACCTCAACACCCCATGGATCTTCGTTTCATTTGCTACTGACCATTCACGGCTACAGGAATGATGGAATACAGCATTTTAGGTCCTCGGTCCTAAAGTTTGAAATGAACTCCATTTTGAAATGAGATAGGCATCTAACTTTATGCTTGTTGGGACATGAATTTGGGGTCCTGGACTTGCCCTGTGACCTAAAGGGGGACACCTAGCTGTCTCTTGAAAGAGACTGGCAGTCTCTGTCATGGATTTAACATAGAGCAATAATGGCTTTAGATTAGAGTAATGGTGGTAACATAATGTGTATTAAGATTCAATTATATGACAAAACCTCTTTATCTCACTCACTTAAATGCAAGGCTTATTGGACACTTATGAAAAGGTATTTTTAGATGTGCTTTTTAATTCCTTTGCACTAATATCCTAAGCGTGTGAACTGCATTGGTGTGTGGGTATCGCCCATGTGTGAGTCAACCTGAGTAATGGAGATGAGATAGTTCTATTTTGGAAACCCCGCAGCCTGGCCTTGCATAGGATGTGGAGTGAGTACTATGTTGCCAAACAGTGGAAATGTACTGCTCACATTCCTAAAGTAGAGTGATGAAACCTTGAAAATGAAGTGAGGGGAGTGAAGACATTCCCTCTTTAATAATTCAATCATGCCTCTTGGTTACCATTGTACTGCACTGTGATTAGTGTTCTTGAGTACTGCAATTTGGTGTATGGGAGGGTCAGGGATGGGACTTCAGACTTTCTTGTGAAATCTGAGGGAGTCCTTAGGTGAGGCCTGTCATTTTGTCTTTTCTTGGTTTCACCTTAGGTTGGGCTAGTGACGGCTAGGTGTAGAAACTTAACACCTTGATGTGACTCTTTTGTTTGTGCTACAGGATGGAGACACCCTTTCTGTGAGAAGAATCACTATACACAAACACTGTCTCTATAGAACAACCTTGGAAGGATAGTTGAACAAATAACTACTCCAAATAGTTCTACAGTTTGAAGTAGTTGATCCACATCTCTTGTCTGCAAGTTGAGGAGGGTAGTGGGATAAAGCACATTTTATGTTCCTGTTCCAAGTGAGCTGTGCTGCCTGTGTAAATTACCATTTACCTTAATTAGTATTATAGGAATTATACAATAAAAAGTGTCAACATTTATATACCTCCCCCTAGCAGCATCAATTCGGCTACAGAATGGAAGCCCCTGCTACAAAATTTACATTGGCTACAATAAAAAATTATAAGTTATGAAAATCACAAATAGAGCATAGTTTCAGAGACATTTTATTTTGCACACAAACATATAAATTGAAATACACAATGAATGTACACAAGCACTCTCTGTGACCTCAATGCAGCCTTCTGCAACTAAAAACTAAATGGTGTTATTAAACAAACTGAGGGAATTGTGTACATAATAGGAAATAGGAAATAGGAAACATACTACCTCAAAGGAGTAGGTGTCTAGCCTATGTGCACCATGTATCATAGCTCTGTGGAAGCAAACTGAAAATGGAAATATCTTTGCTTCCGCAGAAAGCAGCTCACAATTACCTTTGCAGTTACATGTGGTTTATGTTCTTTGACAACACATTCCTGGTCAGAACAGGCCTGGAGAAATATTTTGTATGTTTTTAAACAAACCTCTTGCAGTTCTGAACCTGGACATTCAGATGTGTGGCCATCAGAGGCACTGCGCCTGGGGAAAATGATCTAGGTGCCCGCCATCCATGTGTTGGTCCTACTTAGGCACCTCAGATTGTTCTTGAACTCTATTCTACTCTCTCCCCAAAAAACAAATGACTTTCATTTAACTGCATATAGGACTATGGGACCGTCATGTCACAATTAGTGGTGCATGACTGTCTATTAGACACACTCAACTGTCCTTCGACATTTCATGGCACTTAGGCTGAGACACCTTTGGCATCCACTTGGACTCTCTCACAAATAATCTGTAGATTCTTCACCTATGCCTCACAACCTGTGTCTGCTTTCAGTTACTCCCAAACACTCAAATAGTCCTAGCTCACTCTCTGATACTCCACACCAGCACTTGGACATCCTTACCATTCCCAAAGAGACTCAGCCAACCATTATGCATTCCCATTTGGCCATAGTCCACTTTAGATAGCCCTTAATCCACATGCAAATACCTGCTAGCTTGTTGTAGTCACCATCAAATGCCTCTCAGAAAGAAATCAAGGCATTATTCTCTTTCTATGGAAATGAAAAGAAGAAGTTAAGATATTTCTTCTTGTTATGCCTCACTGGGGAAGGAATAGCATTTTGGTGCATTCACAGGTTTCCTAGCATTTGTAGAAAGGTGGATGCGCCAACATTCATTAGTGGATGCCTGGTGCATAGTTTATGTAGTAATCTAAGCCTGACTGGGTTTTGCTTTGACTTATATTGAGTGGTTCCTTTTATCTGGACAAGGCTATTTCTCTCTGATTAACTCTTATAGGAGGGAAACACGTGTGAGGGGCAGCTTTGATTCATTCCATGATGGCTTAGATGGTGTTTTACCAATCCAAAGCTGTAACACTGTGTCTGGAGTGGTAAAAATCATTTTTCATTATTCAGCTCAGCACGGAGGGCGCCATGCTAATTCTATGCTTAAAACCTCTGTTAGGAAATATTTGCGGTGAGCGGTTTCAGAGTGTTGGTGGTGTTTTAAAGTGCTCTTCACCAAAAAGTTGGGAACTGCTTCTACTTTTGTGTGTGTATATATATATATACACACACACACACACACACACACGCATACACACACATGCACGCATGCATGCACGCACACACACGCACACACACACTCTCACATATTACCTACTGGCGGTTGCCAGTAGGTAGTTATAGTTGTGATGTAGTTTCCATAGGATAGCATTTTTAGTTTTGCCAATAACTTTGGCGGTGTTTGATGAATCTATGCGAACTGTTTAAAAAATATTTTGATGATCATGTCAGCTGCTGTCTTGAATATTTCTGAGTGATCCATCAAACGGGGGCAGAGAAAAAAGGGCGTCCAAAAGCGCATTTTCTCCTGTTAATTTCCATAGGAACTTTAGACAACGCTCCAGCCCAAATTGCTGAATGGAATTACACCAAATTTGACAGAAAAGCAGCCTTTTTGGTAAATGGTGTGAATTTGTTTAGTAGTTGCAGAGTTATTTTACTTGTTTAGATACACAACTGAGGACAAGAGGATCTGCGACCCCAACGGAGACCGCATGCTGAGACCTGATTGGCTGCCAACACTTCAAACCAGGAAGTGTTGGCAGCCATCTTGTGACTCGGTTGAACTGAGGGCAGAAACACCCTGGCTCCCTATGCCTCCTGAAGGGGGTGACCCTACAGGGAACCAGCAGAGCCCAAAATGCCTTTTTTTTAAAAGAATTTAAGCGGGAGTCACGCTGGATCTGTTAGCTGAAATCATTTTTTTATTTAAATGCTTTGTTTCTGATCTGCCCCAGGGAGGGCCAGGTCCTGGGGGCATTTGTACTTATAGGAGAAGGGGGGCGCATGGGCCCCCCTTCTGGGGCTTACTAATGCTCTGGAGATGATCATCTCCCCGGGGCTTCTTTTTTGAAAAAATGTGGAGGATGCCCGTATGGCCTTCCCCGCTGCCCCAGGGCCCGCCACCTCCTCAGGCTGATTATGTTATAAATGGAGAGGTCTCTTGGCCCCAACTGCCCCAGGACCACCGCTTCCCTGGGCCTTTCTGTTTAACTAATATGGGGAGGGTGCAGAACCTACTCAGCCCCAGGAGCTGCCACGTCCCCAGGGATTTAATTTTAATTAATGCGGAGGGGCCATGTGGACCCCTTTCAGCCCTGGGAACTGCCACCTCCCCAAGGGTTGTATAAATTTAACTTGGGGGGACGCACGCCCCCTCCGCCATGGGGACCACCACCACCCCGGGCTAAATCAAACAATGGATGGAGGCCAAACAGCCCACTTCCTGGGCTAGCTCCTGCTATGTTCCGGGGTACCCACCCCATGGACATAGCTGTTTGCTATGGCTTGATGGGAGCAAAAAGCTCCCACCAAGCAATAGAAAACTGTGCCCAGTTTTGAGCAAGTGAGAGCATTTTGCTCTTGCTTGCTCAAATTGGAGATCAATTGCTTTTACACACAGGGAGCTGCATGTTAGCAGATCCCTATGTGCAAAAGCAATGGCAGCTCCTGCAGGAGGCGGGGAGCTGGCAAGGACTTCGAGAGCATTCAGACTCGCCCGCAGTCCCCATCTTAATGAGTGGGTGCCCTAACAGGGCACTCAAATCAGAGTCTGTGTCCCCTGGGCTGAAATCGGCACAGGAGGGGGGCTGGCTGTCCCCACTCTCATTATTATTATTTTTTAAAGGAGGCCGTTCCTCAAAGGATGGGGTCTTAAGACCGAAACCAGACCTGGATGAAAGGGACGTCTCGACCCCCCTCCCTTTTACCGTATTTAAAAAAGTGTTTTAAAAATGGCTGTCCGCAAGGGAATGGGATCTTTGGGGCCAAAATTGGCTTGGAACGGAGGCACGAGGCCCCCCTCCCTCATTCTAAATATGCCTAGCCCCAGAGAATGGGGTACTTGAGGAAACAATTTGCCCAGGGAAGGGAGCTATGCAGACCCCCTCCCCAAATAAATAAAAAAACTAAAAAGACAGGCAAGATGACGGTGGTCCCGCCACCTTTCTGAACCACTCTGCAAACATGCCTCCTGGGCACTGCTGGTTGGGGGATGAAGTCCCTTTAGGTCTATAGGGTCTTTGGGGGCCAACAAGCCCTCCTGTTAAAACCAGTATGTCCCATAAATTGGGATTACTGAGAGGTCTTCAGCAGCCATGTCCCCTTTCTCCACCACTCTGCAAACACACCTCCTGCTGCACTGCTGGTTGGGGTATGAAGTCCCCTAGGATGCTAAGGGTCCTTGGAGGTAAAACACGCCCACCTGTTACCTCCAGTAAGTCCTAAACATTGTGATTTCTGAGAGGTGTTCCGTGGCGATGCCCTCTTTTGCCACTACTCTGCAAACATTTCTCCTGGTGGAATGCTGGTTGAGGGATGAAGTCCCCTTACTTCCAGAGGGTCCTTGGAGGTCAACAAGTCCTCCTGTTAGCTCCAGTAAGTCCCACACTGTGGGATTTCTGAGAGATCCTCGGCGGCCACGCCCCCTTTTTGCACCACTCTGCAAACACACCTCCTTGTGCACTGCTGGTGAGGGGATGAAGTCACCCTTTGCTGCTCAAGGTCCTTGAGTGCCAACTTACTTTCCTGTTACTTCCAGGTTGCCAGAGGCCATGACCCCTTTGCCCACCACTCTGCAAACATGCTTTCTAGTGCACTGCTGGTTGAGGGAGGAATTCCTTTCAGCCACAAGAGTCTGTGGGGGTCACCTACCATCCTGTTACCTCCAGTAAGTTTCACAGAGGACGATTGATGTGAGGTCTTAGGAAGCCATGCCCTCTTTCTCGACCACTTTGCAAACACGCCTCCTGGCCCAATACTGGTTGGGGGACAAAGTCCTCTTGGTTGCTGAGGTTTCTGGATGGCCCAGAAGCCCTCCTGTTACCTCCAGTAGGTCTAACACAGCAGGATTTCTGAGAGCTGCTCATAGGCCCCGTTCCTTTTCACCACCACTCTGCAAATTCACAAAAATAAATGTTACAGGAATGTTATAGTTAGTAATTACATTTAAAAAACCTTAGATATTCACTGAAAAGGTTACAGGGACTTTATGGGTGGGCTCAGGTTTCGCTCATACAAACTAGGGAAATTCAGCAGTTATAGTTAGCTGAGCTAACTATAACTTGTGCCTCCGCAATGCATTGCTAATGACTTCATATATTACATCATTCACGACATAGTCAGTGACATCACTCATGACATCACAAATTACATCACTCATGACATCATTTAGTGACTGTGAGTATTTTTTAAAGTTTATGAGTCTTATCATTTATTAAATTTAATAAGGTAGTTCTAGTGCTATCCTTTGGGAGAATGGGCCTTTCAGTAGTTAAAAATGAATTCAAGGGTTTTTCTCTACCAAGGCAAGTAAACTTAAAAGTACATGTCTAACTTTTAAATACACTGCTCTCGGCTCTCTAAGTTGTACAGGGTCTACCCTAGCGGTAACTTACATGTATTAAAAAGGAAGGGTTGGGCATGGCAAAACGTTTCTTTTGCTAGGCTGACATTACAGTTTAAAACTGCACATACATGCTGAAATGGCAGACCTGAAATATGTTTAAAGTGCTACTTAAGCGAATGGCACAACCAGTGCTGCAGGTCACTAGAAGCATTTAATTTACAAGCCCATGGTATAAGTAGTGCCTCTTTACATGGGAATTACAAATAAATGAAATACGACAGTTGGCTATAAGCCAATTCTACCATGTTTTAGGGAGAGAGCACAAGCACTTTACCACTGGTTAGCAGTGGCAAAAGGCTGTACTTATAAAAGGATTGTGTCGCTTTTGCACCACATAATGGAGTGCAAAAGCAACTCAACCCTTAAGATGTGATTTATCAAGCCATGCAAGGCCCCCTTTCGTGGCTATGCTGGAATGGTAAATGCAGAGTAACGCAATACAGCACAAATCACTGCGCTGCATTACAGTGCCCCAGAGAGACGTTCAATGGGTGGTGAATAGGTGTTCCCATGCAAAACAGATCTATTTTGCTGCATTTCCAGATTTATCAAAAGTGGTAGCGCTGGAAATGCACCAAATCTGCTACACCTCACCAGGTGAGACGTAACAAGGAGAAATATGTTACTTTCTCCAAGTTTGTTCCCCTTTCCATTTGTGGTACATTCTGCGGCACACATAGACAGAGGAAAATGACTCAGGGGATTGTTTACGTGCTGGATTCATGTGGCAATTCTTCAGGACCTAAAAACGACCATAATCAACACGGTGCCTGTTTTTTCTGGATGTGAATAGTCAATATGAGATAACCAGTCACTCAACCAATATGGGCGATAAATCTTGTACCTTAAGTTCGATAAAAGCCATCCCATTTAGGGTAATGGTTCGTTCCCAACAAGTAAAAGCAGTAAAAGTTAAAGTAAGAGAGAATGCTAGCTAGCATCATGGACGCGGAACGACATCCACCACGGGACCTACACCGGCTCTGCTTCCTGTTTGCTTTTACTTGCAGGCCACACATTGCAGATACCTGCGTGAAAGGGTACCATATTTACAAAATGGTGTTAAGCCACAAAAAGTAAAAGTGATGTTCCGGTAGCGCAATCTGCTTGTTAATGTGTCCCTTATTCTTTTACAAAGTAAGCACTGTTAACTACAACACATTAATTACGGCACAGAGGTGAGGTAGTTTTTTAAATTTCATCGCTAGCTGTTTTACTTTCTGCTTGAAGATAGGACATTATAATGAAGTTTGTGGTCCGGTACAATTTAAAAGGAGCACATTAAGAGATCAGATATTGTCCTGCCAGTCCCACGTTAAACTGACCGAGGATACAGATTGTTCCTTTAAAAAGGAAGAAATATCAAATGATCTTGTAAGAAAAATACTGAGGAAAAACACACTGAGATTGCCTACGAGTAGGACCTACTCTCCTGTCTTGAAGAGTAGAACCAAGAAATAAATACATGAACCCAAAGCAGATAATACTTGCAGGGTTAATTTATGTTGCTGATTGACTTTATTCACCGCTTATTACCAAACCAATTATTATTACAGAATATGCCTGCCTTCCCAGGGTCGATTCCCAGAGCACAGCTGAGCTCGTCTCGTGCTCAGCATCTGCAGCTCTGCTCCCAGATGGGGTCAGTCCCTCGGGCACTGTGAGGAGGCAATAAATAGTGCAGCCCCAGGCCCCAAGCTGGTGCGATGTTTTATCGTTTTACAGCCAGGTGAGTCCAGATGAAGCTTAGCGAGAGGGCACATGCCCCCACCATTTTAGCACTGGTGTCATGTCCACTTGAATCTTCGTCCTGTGACTCGTTGGCCTATAGCTTGGGAAGGATAGTATATACATACGTTTGCATGAACTCATTCTGGTTGTGTTGTGTGCCCCCATGGTCTGTGCTTCATGTGTGCAGATACACTCTGAAGGCACTGAAGAGAGGTGTGCAAGAGCGATTACATGTCATATTCGCCCAGGGCTCAACTTTCACCGATGAATACCACGGATATACGTAGATATCATGTCGTAATGTTTGTAAATGTTTACAACTTATGTTTATTGTTGGTGTTTCGACCTCCGAGGCCTGGCATAGGAGGGCAGCATGATGTGTGACCTGCACGCAGTGTTACATGATACAGGGAGGAACCTTTATATATGTTAGAAGAAACATATTGCCCTATGTCGATAGGAAGAAACCCATGTATGGTGATAGGGTTGGATAGTTAATCAGGAATAGGAGTACCACTAGATGGAAAGATTACGGCAAAGAGATGGATTTTGCGAATGTTCGTTATGCTGAATAGGGAGTGAGAGAGTCGCGGTGAGGCAGGTGAGTACTCAGCAGCCGCAGGGTGTATGCGCATGCGCAGAATGTCTGCATCCCCCTGCACTGTACCGTATGGCTTAGCCAAGAAACCTGCCAGGATGCAGGGCAGTAACAACTGAGCTCAGCTACTAGACAAGGGGGTGGTTCACACTTACATGTGTATCACTCTTTTGCGGTTCTTCCTGGAAGGACCTTTTGGGTCTGGCTATTTTTCGACCAACCTGTTCCCAGGAATTAAGGGGCATATCTACAAGGCGGCGATATAAAATTAACGCGCTTTTGCGGCCGTTTTCGGCCGAAAAGCTGCCATAATTTTATCGCTATATTAGCAAGGTCACACTATCGCGTGAAACCTTGCCTTAGCCCCTGAATTCCTAACGCCCATCTTTGCATCTCTAATGAGATGCAAAGTGGGCGTTCCTCCCCAGGATAACGGGAGAAATGTCGCTAAGCGACATTTCTCCTATTATCAAGCCTCACGCAAAGCAGCATAGCGACAAGAAAAGTAGCGATAACCTCTGTTATCGCTACTTTCCTTACGCCTGGTTTGAAACTGACTTAGCCATGAGATCCTATGGGAGGTGGATATCATGGCTAAGTATGTGAGGCCCTATCAGCAAGCTATCGCCAAACTTCGTGGGATTATTGCTGGGTTTGCAGCGGTAATCTCACATTTGGCAGTTAGCGCTAGGATTTTTATCGCGTTGCTAATAGCACGCTATCTCAGCGATAAAAATCCACGTTAGCCGGCGATAATTATCCTAGCGCTAAGTGCGCTTAGCGATAATTATCGCCGGCCGTTGCTGATATGCCCCTAAGTCTTCCTGAGGTTAGGAGAGTGACTGCTCTCTTGCGCCCTTTTTTGAGAGTTGATTTCGCTGATAACACGAATGATCAAGTTATACATTACGATGACCTGATCATTTTACACACTAGGGTTGCTTACTAGCTGCTTGCGATTACACTGTTGAGGTATTTTTATGTCATGTAACGCATTTAATGTAATGTGGTGTTTTGTCACATTATGTTACGTTACCCTATGCTACACTGCTGTGTTATGGTATGTGTGTTTGTAAAGGGCACTACTACCCACGAGGCTATCCTGGTGCTTAGGCGTCTGCAGATCTTAACAGCTTGACTGCTACACACATGCGATGTTGTTTCTCCCATGACACCTATCCAGGTGTAGGGCTGATCTCCCCCTGAAGGAAGACGTGTGTCAGTATCAGTGAGCAGAGACTCATTGTTCCCCCAGGGTCCTTCAGGAGAGTTTTGAACTGGTTCACCTAAGACAGATTCTATTCTGCAAGCAATGCTTCGCGTGACCTGTGAGTTACTCTGGATTTCAGAAATGCGCTGGTTAGGGCGCAGCGTTCTACAAAGGTGGGTGGGGGTTTTGCGAGGCATGACGGTCACTCTTGAGTTTGTGCGTCCAATGAATATTTAGCAAGTCGCACTGCAATGTTACCCTCAATGCGTTCTGGCCCCTAGCAGTTTTTGTGAAGCCGTCTATGGTTTAACTTTTCAAAAATCTTCCAAACTACACATACCATCGCTTAGAACCCTCCCGTCGTCGAGTAGTGCTGTCAAATGTGAGTGTGGATCAAGTTAACGGGTGAATAGTGCTACAAAACAAATTACGCCCCCCACCAAATAAAAAGCCACTTCATTGACTACAGTGTTAGCCCAAAAAGGGGATAGATTGGACACATCAATTTGCCAGGTTACTCATCGGGACGAAGTGTCAGAATTTCTAATAACTGTCATCTACTGATATAATTCACCAAACCTTCAACGCGAGCATCTGTCACTGTTTGGACAGCCAATATCCAAACCCAGGGACCCCCCCGGACCCCCTCCCCTCACCCCCGTACCCTCTCAGTGAGCTAGGACTCCGACTGCCTGTATCGCTGTAATCGTGCCGACTGTGATCTGTTTCCCTCTCAGGGATCTATGAAATGTCCTATCTGGTATTGCAAGCCCAGGAGCACTTGCCCTGGATGAATCTTATTTTAAATGCAAAAGCTAAATACATTTCAGTCAGGACATCTTCCCGGTATCCATACAGCCTGGGGCACAACCTGAAGTGTGTAAGAGTGTTGAAATGGGCCCGCAGGTCAGCATCCTTTCCAGCATGTGTCACACCTTGAGTTCTCCCATGAAGGTATCTTATCTGGAGTACTGTACAAGTATATGAGGGTCCAATAGTATGGTGCTCTGATTCTTACACTTTGTGCCTATGCTCAAGACTTATCATATTGGTGCTTTCAGCTGAAGAGATACATTCACTCCAATCTCCCACCCACAGTCTGTGGTGATAAGTCTGCGTTCATGCAAATAGGTGCGAAACGTGTAGGGTAAGAGGGTGGGCCCAAACGAACTGACGCCATTTCCAGTGTTACCCTTGTTACTGGATAGGAGTATAGATCCCAGCTCCTTTGAGGTCCTTGCGTCCAGGGGGCCTGCGACATAGCTGCTGCTGTTAAGAAATCAATGTAACAACACTGTTTGGAAATATTTGTTTTCTCCCAGTTCACCAGATATTGCAGGTGAACAGTGCAAAATGATGTGGCATCACCAAGCATCCCTGAGCAGCTGGTCAGTAACGTGTTATTGATATTGATAAAATTGATGCCAATGCTTATAATGTTACACACACATACATATTTGCCCGTCATGAACTCTCCATCAAGCCCGACTCAGAAATATGTGATTAGGCCATCTCTGAGACCTAGATCCTGCGGTAACTGATTGACAGGTCACAGGTGGGGTGGCACGTAGTAGGCAGAAAAACGTGCAAACATGAAACTCGGGTCCTTCACCCATATAAGTGCAGCAACACCACAATGGTCCAGGTAAATTGGCACCAATAAAGCACACATGACCAAAGTGGTGCGTGCAATCCTAAAACACCAAAAAGTCAGATGCCACATGGAGTTAGGAACACACAGCCAATCAGGACAGAGCACACACAGTACACGCAGTGATCAATCACCCCTTATGCCAGACACCGGAACACATTACCCACTGGGCCACATGGTGTCCACCCAAGTTCCTGGCTTACTGGCATTTTACAACGGGGACCTTTTATTTACGACTCCACAGACAAGGCCCATACTCCTTTACCAAACAAGGATCGCCGGATGTACTTTTATGATACTCTAAACTGTATAAAAAGATTTCAGGTTGATTGCACTTTGAGACAGTCCTCAGACCCGTTTCTGTAAGCTGTACTACCGGCTGAAGTGTTTAATTAAATCAACTGTTCCTGTTTTGCCAAAAGCATCTTATTTTGTCAAGATACATTTCATATTCAAGCAACCGTGTCCTACTTGCAATCTACAGGCTCTTCCCCAAACCAAATAAATGATTGCTGACTCCTATTGTTTCAACAACCTACTCGGTACTGCAGTGGGAGGGCATTTAGAATAGATATAGATTGGGAAAAGCTTTAATTTCTATTATGGTGATTCTGCCCAACTAGGAAATGTATTTTGTTTACCATGTCAGTAAATCCCATTCGACCTCCATCAAAAGTCGGGCATAGTTGAGGGTTCACTGTGTGGAGTTATCAAGTGACCCGTTGGAATCCTAACCATGTTACCATTTTAGTAGCTAAGGTCAAAGGGAGGATTCTTGCTTAATATCAATATCAATCAATTTATCAATATATACTTTATTTGAGTACAGGTTGTACTCATGAAAGTGCAAGGCTAAACAGTTAAATACATACAATAAGAATTAAAATGTAAAAACAAATACATAAAAAGCATCCGATGATTAACACTTACACTCCCCCATCAAAAGTATATACAACACAAAACCCCGTTTTTAAAACCTAGCAGTGGATCTGTAAAGTGCTGATTGTGCAACAGGCTTTAACAGTTTCTTTTAAAAAGGCACCCAAATGAATTGTCTCCTCCTCATCCACCACATTAAAAAACCTATTCAAAGCCTCACTCAAGTTCTTAACACATCGTTTCCTTTGAAATGGGATCAGAAAGTGCTTTGAATACATAACAAAATAACCACAGATAACGTAAAATGCAACATTGTTTGCCCTGAATCTGAAACAATCCTATTGGTGCGGAAGTGTGTTAAGAGGGAAACATCCTTTACCACGCAACCATTACAACGCGGTATGGTTACATCGTGGTTTTAACAACGCAAGTCGTTACACCGACTTGCACTGGAGGGCGCTGTAGGCTAAGGAATAGTGTGAATTACTATTCCAACACCTTCCCTACTGTACGTAGACTGAAGTTGGAATAGTAATTCACACTATTCCTATGTCCAGCGCCCTCCAACGCAAGTCGATGTAACGACTTGCGTTGTTAAAACCGCGATGTAACATACCGCGTTGTAATGGTACGCGTTGTTACATCATACATCCGTGTTAAGAATCTTCTGACTTTGCGATGATTCCTTGGAGCTGGAAACCAATTGGAATCTTCCAACAGAGAAGGCGAGCAGGCCACTGGATCCTCTACTGAGATCACAATGTAATTTGTAAACATTGTAGGTTTATATGTATTTTGACCACTCTCAACCTATTTTATTTCTGTGCTGCATCACATAGCATTAGCCAGAGGTTTCAGGATTGAGCGCAATGAGGTGAGATGAAAGCAGGCAGCCCTGTCTTATTTCTCTCTTTATCGTTATTGGCAATGAACTAATAGCAGTGGCTGGGGTAGCTCACATAGGAGGCAGACCTTCGAAGCTTCCCCTTCATGGACCCTGCCCATCCTGGGGGAGGGGGCGTGGCACCTCCCCACAGGATGTGCATTGTTCCAGACTCATGAGAGCAGCAGGCTCTCGACCCACTGGGTCCAGAAACATTTCCGGTGGTGGCAGCTGACAAGCAGCCACCCAGCCAGGACACCAGTGTGGGTTTAATGTGCCAAGAAGTGTATACCAAACTTCCCAGTTTTCAGTAAAGCCATTATGGTGCAGTGAGAAGATAGCCTGGTATATGATGTCCACTAATTAAAGTGGGCACCTTGCACCAGTCCAAACAACACTTATGGTGATTTAAGAGGTCAAAGATAACCTTAGAAAGCTATCCATGTGGTAGCTGTGGAGAGCAGCCTTCAGGCTTAGTCTTGAAGGAATGTTAAGCAGCTTGTTTGACCAGAATGCAATCTTATAGTATTGGCTAAATGAAAGGAGAACCACAAAGTGGTTATACAAATATGTATTTATTTATATAACACTCTCAAGTATGAGAAAGTATCTGCTACATGCAGATCATCACAAAAGCACACAATATTGTTGCAAAGAAACAATAGTAAATAGCACTAATACACAGTGGGCTCCAGGGGAAGACCAAACCATATACTAAAATAGTGGTATAGGAACCACAACTCGAGTCAAGAGAGTGTCTAGAGGATGTAGAATTACAGGGACCCCAAGGAACCCACCAAGGTGAGTAAGTCAGGACCCCAAGGAGGATGGGTGCAGTGCGGGAAGTGAACACGACCGCATGCTCTGTACAATTCTATGGGGAAGTCACGGTTGAAGTTTTAAAGTTTAAGGACTCTTGCCTGTGGACTTCGAAAAAAAACATGGAACTTAGGAGGTCGGGGAGCCACCCCACCCATGGATACCAGAGTACCAGAGTCACCTGTCCCATGGAAGCCAGGTGCATAGGTCTGAAGTGGCGTTGGAAACCGCGGTCAAACTCAAGGGAGGACTTTGAAGAAGAGCCACTTCTGGAAGGAAGAAAATTGTCAGTCGGAATCCAAATGTGGATTCTTGTTGAACAGTACCTGAAAGCAGAGGGGACAGAGTCTGGGTCACTCATGAGTGATGAGGGGTTCGGTAGATGATTGCCCACCGATGTCGGGTGCTTCAGGTGCGTTGACGGGGTTCTTGACTCTGCAGCCACCAGGACCAGGAGATGTCGAGGACAACCATGAGCTGGATACAAGCTGTCCCACAAAGGATGTTGAGTGCTGAAGGTTCAGTGTCCGGCTAGAGCACCCACAAGCTTTGACAACGGCAACCCACCTAGAAGATCGAAGAAGGTTACTGTTTGGACCAGCAAGGTGCAGGAGACTCACCAAACACAGGGGAGCGGGGGCAGTCCTGGAGAAACATGATAGGGTTACTTTCAGCCGTTTTAGAGTTGGTCCACACGCAGCTGCATAATGCCACTCTATATGTTGTTGTTAGAAATGGGATCTCTGGTTGGCTAAGGCTTGCGCCAAAGCCAGGCAGAGACCACCACTCTAGTCAGGGCAAGGGAGTTACACGCCAAAGATAACCCCTGCTCACCACCTTGGTAGCTTGGCATGAGCAGTCAGGCTTATCCCGGAGGCAATGTGTAAAGCGTTTGCGCACGCACCCAGCAACAACACCCCAGGCACACCACAAAAGGAAGTCCACACAAGGTTATATATAAAACTAGCCTTTGTATTGTCATAAATACATTAGAAACATAATATACACTGTGCCACCTAGCACTAGGGAATATTCACAGGGGACTATTTACACACGACAGGGCCAATGGGGCCACTGTCAAAACCATCACAAAGCACCAATTGTAAATGTAGTACAAATAGTAAATGTAGAGCACAACCAGTACCTGTAACACAAAGAGTAAAGGTAGAGCACAACCAGTAACTACTGGTGAAATACTGAACTGAGGCCTAGATCCTGCAACGTACATCACACTATGCAATAATCATCACATTAGGCATAAAACACATGATGCGCCAACCTCCTAAACACTAAATCACATTAGGTATACGTATCACCAGTATAGACACATCATGCAGTAATCAGGGCCTCACACCCTGAACCGGACCCCAGGCCAACTGGCCTCTCACAGGGCGTTCAAATGCCCAATGTCCAGAATGTCAGGGCTGGCTGCAAAAGCAGCAAAGCAAAGTGTGCAGTTGTCTTGCCTAAATGTAGCAGATGCCCACTACTTGCTGGTCAGCTGTGCAGGCAAAAATATGGGCACTAGCTCTACACGTGCCTAATCCACCCGGGGCCCCTGCGGGGACTGCTCTGGGAATGCGGTGACTAAAACACAAATGCCCCCAAGATGCAGTTGCCCACAACGGCGGCACAACTGTGAGGAGATATGGGGCTGGCACTTCGGTGCTTCCTGAACCCCCACTGGGGCTCTAACACCAAAAGATGCCCCACGTTGCAGCAGCCTGCCACTGCGGCGCCGCTGTGAAGCCACAGGGAGAACGGGCACAACTGTGACTGGGAGCCCCACTCGGGGGACTCTTGAAAACAAATGCCCCCAACGTTGGAGCTGTCCGATGCCCTGCGGGACCGCTCAGGAAGAACAGGGACCGGCCATGTGGGGTAACGTGGGACCTGGGACTCCCTCATGGTTGGCTCCTCTGGGCGTCCTCAGCGCTGCCAGTCTCCTTCTCCTCGTTGCTCCAGCCAGCACGGTCCCTCCACCTCAGGACTCCTACGGTCAACATCCTCTGGGGCAGCACGGCAGGGAGCAACGTCTCCGCCTCTTGACTTGGCTTCACGGGCACACACAGGAGCATGGGGTAGGCTCCCGTCTGGCTCCTTCGCCGGCCAGAACTTCCTGCTCACCTGGCCAGGCCCGTCCACGTCTCGGCGAGGGTTGCCTGACTTCCTGGTTGGCTCCCGTTATTTTAAAATAAAGTCACATGAGGTGTGGGCACCCGCTCACAACCGGCAGAAACGCGTGGTGGGCACCCACTGTTCAAATATGCCAAAAAACGGCAAATATGCGGGGTGGGCACCTGCTCACAAAACAAATTGAAAAGGTGGCAGATACGCGGGGTGGGCTCCCACTATTCATATATGCCAAAAAGCGGCAAGCCACCAGCAACACGGGGGAATCCCCACTTCGGAAGGCAGCGCCACGCTGCAGGTCACCAGCACTCTCCCCATCCTGGGAGAATCAGGATGCAGTGCCTCACAAGGCGCCAGGAGCCAGAGCTCCAACAGTGGCCCCAGAAGGGCCAGAATAAAGAGTCTTTGGTGTGGGGGGGACCCCAGCACAGCGCAACCAGGCATGCCAGCACACAGGGACCCCTAGAAAACAGCAGCTGGGTCCTGCGGCAGTTCCTCCTGGCAGAGTGTTCCCCCCCAAATTAAGACAAGCACAACAGAACATTTTCATGGGGTCACAGCCCCTGCATTTATACCACTTTTCCCCTTTGTGTCACAGCACAGGGTTTAGGGATACGAGTTAGAACTGGTATAGGGGAGCTTTGGAGCACTTTGTTTTGCTCAGCTCCTCTCTCCTTTGTTAGGTGGGGGCTCAGGGATCAGACGCACCACAGGGGGCAGAGCCGGCATTGTGGAGGGAAGGCACAGCCCTATTCAGGTCCCAGGTGCAACTCCTCCCTCCCATCTAAATGCAGATCTCTCTATTCACCACTGGGCTGACTCACTCTAGCTCCTGGAATTCCCCACACCATCCAGTACCTGTCAATCACAAGCCAGACATGCACTCCACATCAGGAAGGCAGACACATAGCACACAGAAATGCGAACTTCTAAAAGTGGCACTTCACCATAAATCTGTGCACACCATTGCGCAGCATTTATTCTCACGAGTTTGCACATACTAAACTCGACCCTGCGCTCCTCTCACACCAGGAATTACCATGGACACACATATCCCCCATGCATTCCTATGGGAGGGCAGGCCAATCTCACCACACGCACTCCGAGAGCGCACGCACTTTACACTGGACCACCAATACCAGGTCACAGGAAAGGGAAGAAGTTTAGGGGTTAACCTGCCAAAAGGGCCAAGTCCAACAGTCGTAAATGGCTGCAGCACTAACAACCCGGAAGAATGGACTCCGTAGGCTGCAGTGTCCTGCTCACACAATGGCACCCTCTCACTTAGAACCAAGCACCCTGCCTTCAGGATTGTTAAGGCCTGCTATATTGGTGGCTTATAGGTTTTAAGTGTAGTGACCCTTAAATATTGTAAACCTATTAAGTAAGTGCTGCATGCACCAGCTTAAATTGGCTGCAGAGGCAGGCCTATAGGTTCCATTTAGCATGGCCTCTCATAGGTGGCATAATACATGCTTTAGCCCATGGGAGGCCTCTAGGGTGCCTATGCCCTGGGTACATGGGTAAAATACACTACGGACTGTCAAGGGTACCCCAGTATCCAATCTGGAGTGTACCTCGGTACATAACACATCAGTTTAGGGAGAAAGCAGATAGACTGTGGTCCTGATTAGCAGGATCCTAGTCAGGCTAGTCAAAAACAGGATCACCTGAAGCAGAAAGTGGGGGAAACCATGAGAAGCAGATCCTACTTTCCTACAGGTGCTGTGGAGTTCATAATCACAAACTCCCAGTACCATATACTCTTAATGGCAGTACTGCACTTACAATGTCTAAAAATTGGCATAGACACTGTAGGGGTACAGGTCTCATGTACATGTACCCTCACCACTGGTATAGTGCACCCAGCTAGAGGGGTGGCTGGCCTATGCCAGAGCAGCGGGTTGAAGACATGGAACACAGGGATGTGTGCCATGTCGACTCTTCACTTTGTTCTGCACCAAAAAACGCAGCTTGCAAGGGCAGTGTGTGAGTGTAAAGATACAGGGCCTCTAAGGGTGGCAGAAAAGTTGCTGCAGCCCTTAGAGGCCTTCCCAGGTCACAGTGCCCTTGGTACCTATAGTACCATTTACAAGGGTTTGACCTGTGGCCAAAGATTGCCAATAGGGTTTTGTCTCAATGCAGTTTTAGAGAAAGAACATAGGCCCTGGATACCTGTTTGGCAGGAACCCAGGGCTCAGTCAAAGTACATCAACTGTTTGGCAAAATGTGGGGTGACCAAGCAAAAAGAGGGCACTTTCTTACAAATCCCCTCCCCCCAAATGATAGAGGATGAGACTAACCTTTCCCTAGAGACTCTTCATTGTCTAAGTGGAAGAACCTGGAAGGTCCATCTGGATTGACATGGGAAGTCCCAGGTCTGAGTTCCACTATGAAGTCCATTCCCCGGGAAATGGACCACCTCAAATGTTTAGGATTTTCACCTTTCATTTACATTAGCCATTTGGGACTTAATTATAATTTATATTATTAATATATTAATATATAATATATTATATATATATATATATATATTATAGTATATTATATATATATATCATATTATATTAGACTTCTATCTGCAGCATATCTTGTAACAGATAGGGCATAGGCAAGTATCACCTGGAAAGAAAGAAACAAATGAGGAAAGTGTTCTTGCAGACCCACTGCATCTAGCAGATAGAAGTCTAATATATTTGAGATACATATATCTTGACATCACAATCTCATTCTTTTGCGGTTCTTGACGCTCCCAGATTACTTGGCTGGCTGGGTTGTTTCTGTCTTATATTCATTAGACGTAACGTCTATGCCCTGAAGAAGTCTTTGTTTGACACCTTTAAAAGACAAAACACGTGTTGGCTAGAAGTCTGTTGAATCTTACTTATTTTTAATATATGTTTTATACAGCGCTGGCTAGCCCCGGGGGTATCAGAGCGCTTTACATGTGCAAAAAACAATATTACAATAGTACAACAGGACAAAGAAAGGAATGTTCAATAGCAGAGTATAAAAGCAAGTTAATCAAAACTAAAATGAGCCGAGGGCAATATACATGTAAAGGCACTCCACGGATGTCTAGAAACATAGAAACAACAATAGCAGATACATTTACATAGGGAGTGACAGAGGGAGAAAGAAAGTGGGGTATGGGAGTGTCAGTACAGGGGAGTCTGAGTGAGGGGTCAGATACCAGATTAAGGGCCCCAGTATTTGCTGAGAAGGTGCAGTTTGAGTTCTTTTTTGGCAAGAGAAAATAAAGAAGATAAGAAGCATGTCATGAACTTTGATGTTGATCTCTTTTCATGAGAATTCGGATGACTTTTGCTCAGAACATTAGTCCATTGTGCTTATGAAGTGTAGAATTTTTGTTTTACACAACTAGTGAAGGTGGATGGCCTTCATTTATGTCCTTCTGAGCATCTTCTATTAATGAAATACCACTAGGACACAACTCAGAGCTAAACCATTCCCAACCATCCTTCTGTTCTGGTATCATTGTAGAGAAGAGGTTTCTAGTGGTAGCAAGACCACCGGATCAGTGCACAAAACATGTCCACTCCTGCCTCCATCTGTGGTCCCAGGGAGGCCCTTAACATCATTGGGACCATCTTCATTAATTAGAAATTTACCCAGGCATAGAGTTTCAGTGCTGGGACTCTCATCTCAATCACCTGGAGAGAAGGAGTTCCATTGGAGGGGGTCAAATGTCAGCATAGACTCCCCATGCCAGTTACACTTGCAAGAGAAGGGGTAACCCCTAAGGGTACGGAAACTTACATTGTGCTCTTTATGTTTCAGAGGTAAAGGAATCATACCGTTGGGAAACAATGAGAATTATGGAATGACAATGCACATACCTGACCTGCAATGGGGCACCTTTATGTTGCTGTACCTTTACTGGGAATGTGGGGACCTTGCCTACACCCAGCTCATCCCCGAATGGCATAGCCTCTGTACCCTTGTGACTATACACACCTGAATAAATAAATAAAATGCTGGTTAGCCCTGGAGAAGATCTGTCTGAGTTGTCTCAACATCCGTTACAGAAGAAACCAACTCTGTTGCATCAGGCTCAAAGGAGAAGAACTTATGAGTATTTTGGTTGGGCTCAGTACAAGGAGATTCCAGAAGGATTCAGACTGTTCACAGAACTTCAAGGAAATGCCAGAGAGTCAATACTCTTTTTCACCATGCTCATTCTAAACTCTATCAAGGAGGAATTGTGAGCCATCAGCCTTATAGTGATTCAACAACGGTATGTTTTGGACTTGATGACCGCTATGGAGGGTGGGGTATGTGCCAAGATTGGTGCTTCCTGTTTCCCAGAAATACCCTGGACAACAGGACGTTAGCCCATGCTCTCCAAGAACTGCATCATCTGAAAACTGACATGAAGAAGGAGGGATGTTTCCCAGAGTGTATATTTCCGTGGATCCCCTTATGGGTATCCAAACTAATCACCTCAATAAAGCCTTTTCTCATGATTCTACTTCTGTTATGTGGTTTCCTATAAGTGGGTGCTTCCTGCTATAAAAAGACAACCTAAAATTAGGTAGTATGCACATAGTTAGGGACAAAGCAACAGACACTACACACAAACACTTTCTAATAACATAATTGTCATGACATATGAAGAAGATAAAATAGTTGAAGAATTAACTAGGGAGGGAGTGGTGGTGAATACAATGTCAATAAGTACCATGATACATGCAGGCCCAGCAACAGCAATACCAAAAAAGGCAAAGTCAATGTATGCCATAAACTGTCCCCGCAGGTCCATGCCAATACCCGTCAACACATTATCAATGCATGTCATAAACTGTACCTTCACAATGGCACTGACACCGGCAATAACAAGACCAATGTCTGTCATAATCCATGCACAAATGAAGATACTATTGCTAGTAAAAACAATGTTGATGTACGTTATGACTTAAGCAAACTTAATCGTGCCTATACTAGGAAGAACAATATCAAAGTTTACTATGACAACTGTATGCACAATGTTAAGGATATCAATAGAAAGGATTCCAGTGACTGCCATATTATTTTTAAGAGTTCCAATGAACTCGTATAATTGCTGTCAGAGTCACCCAAAGTGACCTTCCCATCAACCCAGAGTCAGAGATACGTGGCTAGACAAATCCTATGACCCATACCCCATGCCAATAGAATACCAGGTCACAGGTGGGTTCTATCTTAACCTAAAGACAAACACACTCTCAGGGAAAACCCTGATTGATCTCACAAAGGGTTAGTTGCAACACAAACAGGTCCAAGGAAATAGGCCTCAATGAAACACATTTGGCCAAGGCCTCTTGTTCCCCAAAATACCACAACTCTAGATAATACATGCAGATCGAAATACTCTACCAATCAGGACATGACATGCACACCACACATAGTGATTACACGCTCCTCATGCTTGACATCTGGACACATACACACTGGCCCACATTAGCTCTCCCCAAGGCCGAGAGCCATCTGTGTCATTATCAGATGCCAGAACTTGTTAATTTGCAATTGAGATGCTTTTTGGAATGTAGTAAATTGTTTTTATTTTACCTCATGAACTGTAAATAACAGCGTCAAAAACTTTGTAAACCAAGAGACTTTGAGCAGATGCACTCTGTCGAGACTCTCCCAGCTGCAGCATTTAATTAAAACAACTTGTTCCTGTTTTTCCAAACGCCTCTTGTCTTTTCATTTATTTAATGTAAACTCACTTCCGAGACAAAATGGCATATCTGTTGAGGCACCAACAAATGGAACAAATTATGATGAATGCTAGGAAACAAGAACGGTACAAAGGACACAAGAATTATATTGCTTTAGACTTTTTAACAGAAAGAAGTATTAAAAGGAAGAAACTCTTGTCTTTAGACCATGGCTTTAAATTTAGTCATTTGCTTCAGCCCATTGAAGGCTGCTACCATGTTCACACATTCAATAGGAGAACAAAGGAATTTGAGGATCCAGAGGTCATTTCTTGAATCATTTGGTGCACATGACATTGACACTTCCACTCCTGAACCCACACCTTGAGATGTTTAAGATATAGGACATGCTGGGAGAAAGACTTTCTGAAGGTACTCATCAATTGGCCTTGAAAGTGATACACAGAGACAGAAAGATTCATAGAACCCAGGTATAAATCCTGCTTGTTCATGAAAGGTCCTTAAAGACAACAAATGTACTAGCAGGAAGCATGAGAAACTGTCTGAGACAGGGTGATATTATCCTACATACATGGAGACAGACAGGTATTTGAAGAATTCCAGATGATTTTATATGCTGGTGATGGTCTATTATAAACATGTATTTGAGCTTGAGCTTTATTGTTGGGCATAGTCACACAGGTGTAAGAGTTGCTTCTCACAAGATTGAGTCGACGTAGACAAGTGGTAAGCTTGTTTCACACATTGTACAAGGGTGGGCTTGAGGCCTTGTAAGCTGCTCATTATTGATGCTGACAGAGGACTGCTAAAGGATGGGATAGGAGGACAGACAATCTTGACTAAATCCTATATGCTAACTATACCATAGCTGACTGCACAGTTATGCCCCTAAAAGCGTCAAATTAGATAGTGATGTAGCACAGGATGGGCTTGACTTGACACAAGATCAACCAGCCCCTTAGTGGCATACTAGGTATTTGGAGTCACTTTTTCAATCACAATCCCTGATGCTCCTGCTTAATATGATCACCCCACATGATCACTCAAGGCACCAAACATGACCTGTTGATCCTATTCCTGAATTTGAACTGCCTGACACGTTTTACAAAATGAAAGACAACACTTATATCATTATGTTTGCAACGTCCTGAAATTGCTCCTTTACAGAAAATGCATCTCTGATACAATGAAAGCAAAAAGCTTTCACATGACTGGGCATTACATGTAAGGACAAATGAGTGAACAACTCTGTCTCAACAAGTCCGACTATCAGGAAGGAACGGCGGCTATCTTTCTTAGGAAGTCCTCATCCTTTACTGTACTATAGGTAAGGACAGATCCTTTGGGCCACTTCATTTTAACAAAAATGTAACTGCAAGGCTGACCACTGTAGTATATTTGTTACATCCTCCTATGGAAGATAACATGGATTTCCATTCTGATCTGTCTAGAACATTGTACGCAGAGAGTAGAACAAAAATAATAAAAAGGTAGTGATTGGAACACAAGTATAGATTGATCCATTACTGGATAGATCAGGTAGACAGTGTTGTATGGTTCCTACTATTTCAATCAGAGTGTTTGTTTGGATAATAAAAGCATCACAACTATGTGGGACTGAGTTTGTGCATACCATGAGAATATGTTGACCTAAACCCTGGCAAGCACACAGTGCACCATCAGGACATCTAAACTTTATAAGGTACCAGATGGTGTCTGCAAACTTAGAACATGACAACCCTGAATCTCCAAGAACATTGTAGGCACCAATCTAACTGTTTCATGAGTAACTCAGACATGCCCAAAGGGGAATGCAAAAAATACTCAATTTGGCATTTCAATTATTTATTTAACCAATAAGATTCATGTGTAAAATACGTGTGCTGAAATAATTACTAGGAGGAAACAAAACAGAGTGATCAGCATTATGAGAATGGCAACAAAAAGAAACATTGTGCTGTTACATTGATTATATCAATACATATAATCATGTCTATACTCCTCCCTAGCGCTTCCTATCCTAATGTGCATATAGTGTGCCTGCCAGAATGCCCTAGAGTGGTCTAACTCTCCATTCACCTGAGGGTTTGTGTCATATTTGGAGCCTGTCTTTGTTGTGGATGAGGCCACAGTGGCATGAAGAAACTTGAAGGGGGCCTGCAAAGTACATGGAGGGGGCGCCCCATGCTTCAGGCCCAGTTAGAAGCGCTCAGGCCAGGGGCACAAGGCTTGTGCACATTGCCAGCTGTCGGGGCTATTTCTATGCTACTGGCAGGCCAATGTCCTTCTCAGGATGGTAATGGGATTCAGCTGGGCTGAAATTCCAACATTGGGGGACCTCAACAATGCCAGCAAAACTCTCATCTAACAAAGGGCTGGGAGAGTTTTTATACTAAACATCGCCCATACTGTCTATGCCCGAGTTCTAATCTGTCTACATTTGTTTATTGTACTCTTGCACAGCCGTCACCAAACAGACAACAAAAAAGGAAAAAGTTTTGTGTAGGGAACTTAGTCCTGGTACAGAATGTTCAAGGGCCAGATAATATGCCTACAAAGAAAGATAAGTGTAAGCAATTTTATTTCTGACAACATTATTCCATATGGGTATTCAAGCAAATGTGTGCTAAAAATCATCCTTTAAAAAGATGTCAACTTTAAACATAAACATGTAAAATGGTGGTGTGCTGTGCTGTGATCGGACCTATGTAACATATAGAACAACTGTACTTACACATATTGAGGGATAAATGTCAACTTTAGGACTCACCACACTCTTGTAGATGCCTGGGATAACCGTGTTCCTCATTCAGCTTTTAGTTGACTTCAGAGATGATTCTATATAGAATCACTGAAGTGACTAAATTCCCCAACAGGGAGTCAGACCAAGAAATGGTTCAACTGCGCTTTGGCATTGATATGATGAAACATCTTCCAGGATCATAGAGGCTGAATACCTACAAAAAGTCAGCAGACAAATCCAGACTGCTTACTAATCTATCAACGTACTTACAAGGCTGCAAAGGCACAGTAAACTCAATGTGTATGCTTTGGTCAGCTGGGAAAGTAGAAAATTGTAGTAAGTTGCTCATGCTGATTCGTAGCGCCAGGAGTTTGTCCCACTCTGTAAAATCACAACGAACGGCATTGTGCAGCGTTCTAAAGGGCTCTGCTTCTTTTTGCCACTCAAGTAGATATTCTACTCGAGCGGAAGCTTCCTCAACACGAGTGGCAGATTTCTGAACGCACAAAATCTCACCAGGAGCATGTCTATCATCTGATTTTTCTCACTTGTGCTAGCCAAATGAATGTTGGCGAGCAGCATGAGTGAAAAAACTCACCTCCGCGTCACTTCACATGAGTGTGGAGTGGGCACAAATTGGTGAACTCCGCCGGCAGAGCGGAATTCTGCTCCCACCCCTAGGAAATACTGAATGCAATGAGAAATTATGAGAGAATTTGCCACAGTAAAGAAACAATCTGAAGAGTAGATGGATCACTTTGAGGTACAAAATAATCATCTGTCTAAGGAACTGATTTTTATTATGGTGGACGGCCAAGTTCTTCACGAGGGTGACAAATTAAATGTTATATGTGCTTGCAAATCCTAATTGGTGGAGAGACATATAGCCGATTCACTGACGGCCCTTAATCCGTCAAAAAGGTTTAGCCAGAGTGGTAATGGAGTAATCACTGCCATGGATAAATTTTAAGCCTGGGCGAAGCACTACGCTACGCTCGCGTAGTTTGCAAAGTTCGCGCTACTTCGCACTACGCGAACTGCACGTAGCACAGTGCGAACACGCGTAGGACAGTGCGAACACGCGTAGCGTAGTGTTGCGTAGTGCAGCGGTCATTTTTTGCTTGCTCGCGGTCCTCAACATTAAGTTGGCGACCGCGAGCAAGCAAAATGACATCCCGGCGAGACTTTTTCCTTGTTCGCGATCAGCAACATCAAGTTGGCGATCGCGCGCATGGAAAATAAACCTCCCGGCGAGATTCCCAACGCGGGGAGGTCAGATTGCTCATTGCGAGGGGTCGCGTATGCTCACGACCGCTCGCGATGAGAAACTACCAGTTCGCGTTGAGAAAGCTGCCGCTCGAGTAAATATCTACTCGAGCAGCAGAAAAAACAGCTCGCACTGTGCAAGATGCCATTTTCAATGATTGCACAGTGCCGGTTGCTTGTCCGCACTGTGCAATCATTGAAAACAACATCTTGCACAGTGCAAACATGTTACTACGCAGTTCGCGAAGTGCTACGCGTAGCTCGCGTAGTGCGAACTTTACTTTGCGTAGCTTCGCGAAGTGCTACTTCGTGAACTACGCCCACCCTCAATAAATTTAAGGTCTGCTGCATCAAAATTGGGTGGGCAAACCATTGTGTTGGCTGGGAGGGAACTCTGTCGCAATAGGATACATGAGTGGTTTCAGTGAAATGAATACACAGGCATGATACATCATTATACTTTCATGAAAACATGCACATTTTATTGTGAACCTGGTACACATCTACAGCTTTTCAAGCATTAATAAATAGCATTCCCTTACCTGTCAACACATATAGCCATCGGCCTGGCAGTCGTGATGACAGCATTTGGAACCACCCAAAAACTATTTTCCTATTTTATGAATATTTAAAAATAAATAGAAACATACATGGGATTCTGCATGTATCTGTAAAGGTCAGTAAAATGGACACTTGGAAGGCTTAATTATAATTAAACCCACCCAACAGGACACAATAACAAGCCTATTAAAAGTAATATACAAACTAAATGCCCTAAATACTGGCAAAGCAGAAATAGAACTCACAAGGATATACCAAAAACAATATGAGCTGGGTGAAAAGAGTGGTAGGCTCCTGACAATGCAGTTTTAAATGCTCTGAATATAAGCATACTATTTCTCAGTATCTGACAAACAAGTTAAAATATTACAAAACCTAATAGCAGACAGATTAGCTATGTTTTTACACAACCTTTGTAGGGGCCTAGGATGGGAAGTTAATTAAGTAATTCTTAATCAACAATTCATTATTAATCGTTATTTCATTATTTCAGTCATTTTAAATATGTAAGTTATAAAATAGTTATTTTTAAGGTGTCGGCTGCTAAGTGTGTGGGGTACATATTGGGAAGTTTATTAACCAGTGCCTGAATGATAATTCTTTATTAATTGATAATTACTTTTTTATTGAATAGTAATTATGTAAATTGATTACTGTTTTGATGTTTTTTAAATACATATTTTTAAATTAATCAATCAATTGGTCAATCAATCCGTAGACTTGTAGAGTATAACTTGTCATACTTGAGAGGATCCAAGCGATGAGGCTTATATGTAATCACACAAAAATTATAAAGACACTGAAACACTGTCCCTAGAGCACCCAGTCCTGATGCAGTAAACACTGCATTGATGGCAAAATATCCATCGGGGAAAGATTGCGAGCTGTGTGGTTCACAAAAACCAGAGGTGTCCCTTTGCTCCTCTTTGTTAACCTGTGGATGGAGTCTCAATGATTTTATGGTCTCTTAGTTATGCAGTACATGTGAAGAGGCTGTCCTCATTACAAGAGCTATAACCCGAAAAATTTCAATTTCTGGCTAGTTGCCAAAAATCAATTTTTGATGTCCAGAAACTGGTACGGCCATAATGATTTAAGGTTACAAGTAGGTTCATCCACACTTCATAGTGATCTAGAATTAAATATACTACTGCAGCCATCACTATTCCCATAAGTATACCTTTGAGGGAAATATAAAACACAAATTAATAAATCAAGAGATTTCTTTAGGAAGTTAAGTTCCTCTAAGAAGACGAACAAAAGAGGAAAGGGAGTGAAACAAACTGAGAGAAGAAATGAAAGATATTAAGAACTTAGGGAAGAGGGAGAAAAAGAACATGTCAATTTTGACAAAAATCTCTAGGAAAGAAGTAAAGAAAAAGGGAAGGAGGGAGAAAGAATAGAGGATAAAAAAGAGATAGAGCAAGGGAGAGACAGAATACAACGAGGGAATGGGATGAATGAATCAAGAAAGCAGAGACAGGAAGAAGAGAAAAGAAGGGCGAAGAAAGGAAGGGTAGAAAGAAAGGAACATAGTAATGAAGGAACAATTAACGAAGAAAACAGATTGAATAAAAAACAGAACAAAGGAGAATAGAACATGATAGCAGGAATAAAGAAGACAATGAATACTAGAAAAGGAGTAAAATAGAAAAATGGTAGACAAGAAGGAACAAAGCTAGGAAGGAGAAAGATAAAGAGACAAAGAGTAGAAGAGATAGAAGGGAAGAAGGGTGAGATAGAAGAAAGGAAAGAATGATAGAAGGACATTAAGAAAAAAGGAAACAAAGAAAGTGCCCTGTGAGCAAGCAAAAGTTGTAGAGTGAAAAACGAAAGAAATAGAAAGAACAAAGCCAGAAGAAAATAATGTAAAGAAAAGGTTAGAAAGTTGAATAAAAGAGATGAAGATAGAAAGGACAAGAGAAAGAAAGGGAAAAAAGAAAGTGAAAAAGAAGAGGAGATAGAATGAAGAAGAAAAAGAAAAGAAAAACAAAGGAAAAAACAGAAGGAACAAGAAAATATAAAAACAGTGCAACTCTCCAAATATTTTTCTGCCCGTGACTTTAAGGAAACAAATCCCATTGAGACAGATGCTATAATTTTTCACTGTGATCATTTTTTTAAATCATTTTATTGAGTAGGATAAAAGGGGCTCAATATGATGGCAGGCGGACATCAATCTGCCCGCCATCATAACGGTGACGGGACTGACCGCCAGACGTGCGGCGGTCCACCGGCCAAATTAGGAGGCGCCCGCCATATGGGCACATCCTGACCTTTTACCATTGCGGATGGTGCTGCTGCCTGCAGCACCATCCGCAATGGTCAAAGGGCATGCACAGCTTTTCCCTGCACCACATGGCAGTCACCACGAGGTGCCTGCCACTTGGTGTAGGGAAAGGCCAGAGGATACCATGTGTAACCCCCAAGTGCACCCCTACGGGGGCCCGCAATGGGCCCCCAAAGTCAATCCCCACCAGCCTTTCCATGGCGGCATCGCCACCATGGAAAGGCCTTTAAACCACCCACATCCTAATATGGCTGGTGGTGCCTGCTAGGCATCACTATCAAATTAGTGGCCCAGCTCCACCCGGTCGGCAATCGTAACGATTGCCGACCGGCGGAAAAACGGCGGACAGACTTTGCTTCTTCTGCGGTCATAATATGACGGGGGTATTTCACAGTAGGATGGCATAACGATCGCCACCACTGGCCCAGCAGTGGCAATCGTTATGCCATCCTAATGAGCCCCTAAGAGTGCATAATACATAAGGAAAATAACTAACATGTTGAATAATACAATGGATAAGGTAAAACCTTATGTAAAGGCTTGAAAGAGAAGAGATGCCTATTATTTAATACATATTTATATGATTTAATCATATACAAAGGAAAGAAAGAAGTGAAAGAGAAGAGATTGAAAAGAGGAGAGACAGAAATAGAAGGGATGAGAAAAAAGGGAAGGAAATAGCCAAGTAATTATTAGTATAAAGATGAGTGAGTAGATAGGAAAATAGTAAAAGGTAACCACAATGAGTCACAATAGATATTTTGAGTCAGCCATAACGATGACACAGTAGAACTTCTCTGTTCATAAAAAAAAGAAAAATCTACCATGTTAGCATACATATATTAGAATTATCTTTCTAGCAAGTAAGAACAACTTTAAATGCAAGAGCAAAAAGGAGGTCGAATAATTTTCACATACAAGAGGTGTCATGAAAATCAACGGTCATGGATCCCAAAAAAAACATTTTGAATTGATAATGGAATACAAAAATGAAATCTCTTAGAACACTTAGTTCATGTGGATTTCTAGAACTTGAGAGTATTAGGGCAATGATATAACAAATGCAGTAATGTGCCAGAAGAGGAAAGACAAGACCAACAAAGTGGGGATGAATACAGGTTGATTATGTGTATGAATATGGGTGTCTGAACTGCTCTACTATACAAGAAAAATAACAATTGAGTAATATTAGCAGCTCTAGAGGCAGTAGAAACTTTCTGTCATAGTTTGGCAGAATTTTGTAACAGAAAGGGACAATGAGAGATCCAGCTCCTAGTCTAATTCGACTGATGATTTTGGTCTTTTAGTATTGGGGTGGATAAAAGTTTAAATATAAGGGAAGCTTTTGGATTAGAATCAGGAGAAATATTATATAAAGGAGTCAAGGGAATAAATGGAGTAACGGGAGGACATTTTTTTGTTATTGGAAATTATTGAAGTTGTTGTGACATTAGGGAGTATTGAGCTAAACAACTGGAGGGTAAATCATAGCAATCTTGAGGTGTATTAAAAGGTAAAACTGAATTATGGGAGATAAGTAGGTGGATATATAAAATAGTTTTCCCCTTCCAATGTTTGAAGTAGAAAGAGTTATGGTGAATCTTAATACATTTATTATAGTGAGTGTATACGGTGTTGGGCAAATTTTAAAATAGAGTTTTTGGAATTAAAAGTGCAACTGGACATAAAACAAGTATAGAACCAGAATTAGTGTAATTAAGAATTAATCCAAATAGGTATTGATTCATCATGGTATTATCTGTGCAATGTGTACATTTGTCTAATTCAAAAGACAGGGTGATATAATTTAAAATTAGGAAATTGTATACCCCCTTCGTTTTTTGGTTTGATTAATTTAGATAAAACAATACGAGCAGGTTTGTTATTTCAGAAAAAAATAATACAAAGGGAGTTAATTTGATTAAAATAGCGATTGGGAATTTTAAAGAGAAGCATAGGGAGTAGAAATAAAATGAGTGGTACAATCATCTTATCCAGCCTACCACAGCAGGATAAATAAAAGGGGGACCAGCAGGAAATAAGTTTTAAAATTGTGGGAGAGAATTTGAGATATAGTAGAGAGAACCACACTTTTAAGTATTTCATTTTGAAGGGACACCATTTAAAATTGGTATCAGTAAACATGAATTGGTAGCATAAAGAACTTAAGGGTAAAATCTCAGTTTTAGAAAAGTTAAATTTATAGCCAGATACCTTGGAATATAAGTCAGTTTTCTGTAGGAAAGGAGGCAAGGAGGTTAAGGGTTTGAAAGGTAATTCAAAATATCATCAGTATAAGCAGATAACTAATTTCATGAGAGTTATGTTGGAACCCAGTTATCAGTGGATTGCAACAAATGATCAAACTTAACTGGTCGATAGATATTGAAGAAGGTGACCAGTTTATCATAAACCATAGCATTAAGTATTGCCCATCGTCCACTTCCACCATTTTCAGTGGATTGCATTTGCAAATTTAACGATTTATGACAAAGGATGGCAACACCAGCTGAGGAGAAAACAACCTGAATCACCCATTGACGTTTGAGTTTGAGAGATTCAACATCATTACAATGGGCTTCTTGCAACAAAGCAATCTGGCAATTAAGTTTTGATGCTTGACAGGATGACCCAGACCACAAACGTTCTACGATACAACATTAAACATATTGATGTTTAAGGCAGCGGGGAACAGGCATAGAGATGACGAACTGCAGATATAACAGAGGGAGCAAAAAGACACCTATCATTAAAATTATTAAAAGAGGGGGAACATGATGAAATCAATAAATAAATAAGGAGGTAAAATAAATATGCACTCATGTGAATATAAGGACAAGAGACAGGATGTAGGAAAGAAAGAGAAGATTGAGAGAAAGTATATAGGGACAGAGAGACAGAGACAAAGAATATGGCGAATTAGGGCCAGATTAAGGACATAAAGCCAGAAATTAGATAAGAAGAGAGAGAAACATGAATCAGACATGTCCACACTCGGAAAACAAGAGCAGCAACGGATAAAGAGGAAAACTGAAAGAGGTAGGAAAATATAAATAATAAGATATTAAGGCCGCACAACCTATATTTGAAATACAAGAATCAAAAAACAAAACACAACAGGAAATGAAGAGTCAGGAAATATCAACAGTTTAAAAATGTAAGAACTCTAAGCATTTGTGTCCATAGGAGCTTTACTGATGGATTGCAGAAACTGTTTCAGTTTAGATTTGATCCTCAAATGAGAGAGAGAGACACCTTCATGTGTAATTTTACAAAGACAAGGATGTAATATGCTATAGCGGATGTTCATGGATCTCCACTGAGGACGAAGAGCTAGGAATTCCCTGCATCTAGCGTTGGTTGCGTTGAAAAGATCCTGAGGAATGAAGATATTTTGGCCAGACCATACAAGATGACGTTTTTCACTGGCAACCTTTAATACATGCATCGGGTCTTTGAATTCTAACAAGAGCATTATGATACGTGGTCTGCTAGATTAAGGTTGAAGTCGACCAAGACGATGAGCTTACTGGATATTAAGAAGAGTGGAGGATTGAAGGTTAAGAAGGTCAGACAGAAAATTCTTTAAAAAGGAGAGAAGATTCGGACCCTCAATATTTTTAGGTAAGCCATACAGATAGAGATTGTTCCTTCTGTTGTGATTCTCGAGATCCTTGGTGTGAAGTTTAAGGTTATCAATTTCCTGTTCCAGCATGGGTAATTTGGTAGCTACATCTTGAAGATCACATATATGTTGTTCCATTTCAGACATTTTACCTTCCATGTTAATCCATCTGTCCTCAATCAGCTGTAATTTTTCATTGGTGGTGTTCATGAAAGGTTTTAGAGCACATAATTCATCTAAAATTGAGTCCAGGACTGGATTCGAGGATGACTGGATCAGAGATAGAGGGTCATTTTTGGCTCTTTTTAGTTTAGTACCAGATGAAGATGCTTTCGTGAGAGACAGAGAGTCACTAGTCATCACGACGAAATGCACTTGACGATGAGGACGCTTTTTGATGATAGAGATCCTGCCCATAAAACAGATGATCGTTGACATAGGCTTCAGTGAAGATATGAAGAGCTCAAACACCTAAGTAAAGAAACGATATGACCAGTTCCTAGGTAACAGGATTATAACAATATGGTGGTTTGTATAGTAATGAGTGTTAGAAGCACCCACAAACCTGTTAGTAAATAGGAAGTAGGATGTAAGGGGTTAACTGAGGCAACACCTCATAACATATAAAACATTTATTTATATCCCCACAGATTCAGATTAATGAGAAAAATAAATATAGGACCATTTAAGTAATACAAGTATAATGCACATATCATGACAGACTAAGGAACCTTGAGAGCATGGTTGAGAGCAGCAAGGCAGGTAAAAGGTCCCAGCTGGATAACAATTATTGCACTCCGCAGCACTACGGGTGGTTATAAGAGCGTAACACAAAGTGTATTGTCTTGTGCACTGAAGTAGCTGACAGATTCTTCAGACAAGTAAGAGGGTATTCATGTTAATGAGCTCCTATTTTTTGTCAAAGAGGACAATTGATGGAATGATTGAGTTAGCACTAGTAATTGAAGGTTTCCTTTGATGAGATTCCTTAACACTCATGGTCTTTCACATTTTCCTGTTTCTGTTATCAAAAACCTTGAGACAAAAACGATTGTGGTTTTATTCTATTTTAAGATCGATGCAAAAATGACCTTAAAGCACCATCAATAGTGCACCAGCTGGCAGTGAGTGGATTCAGTCAGACATGAAAGGTAAGGCAGCATACGAAGTCCAAGCTTGGGTTCTGTGTGAGAAACAGGAGCAAATGCCTTAAAAATGAGTCATATAATAGACTGACTGATGGTCTCAAACAGTCAGGAACCAAGACAATCAAGAGGTGCATTTTTAATAAACAATGTATTCTCACAATACCATAGGGTCTGACCACCGGTGGTGTCCTCACTGTCGACATGATAAACAAGAGGGCAGCTGTTCCTGTCAGAGAGTCGAGATCGTGGTAAACTCACTCAGATGATGAGCCACAGACTCACCCACTGCCAGAGCAGTGAGCCACCGTATACCAGTTAGCACATCAGTCCAAAGAAGGGCATTACAGTGACCACAAACGGCCGTAAGTTCCCTCTGGAGCTCCGTGTGAGACCGATCACAGCACACTGCTACCATTCCATCCGTGCGCATAAGCCATGCCCCGACTGTGATGGTTTTTAAACAGTGTGTTCTGATGGGAGGCATGTAGTAGTTCTTATCAGCAACACTTTTTTCTTAAATAGAGAGAAGGGTGCATATTGCCTTTGCAGAGTCATCTTTCTTGGCCTCACAGCTGCATTAACTGAAATGACGTCACAGGCAACAAGCAATTGTTGTAGACTCCTCTTGTATAACAACTAAATATCTATTCTGGCCTTTACTAAAGACAATCAAAATTAGTTTCTAACAGTGACTTTCTCGCGTCATCATACTTGGTATCACGTGATAATTTTCTGTTTGCAGGTGCAGCCATAGTATTGAATACATTCTTATATAGGATAACTACCTGCATGAGTTATGAGATTCTAATGTGAAATTCTCATGTATACTCTTTCCGATGAAACCTATACTTTGCATTTAAGGTAACTTAGTTTTGGAGTGGGGGTACAGGTTTTTGATTTGACTGTGGGATTTGCACTATTATGGTGTGCACTTGGCTTGTCAGACTATGATTGGTGTTAAGTAATTTTGGTGGCAGTGGCAATCAAGAGACAAGCAATATTCACTTTGTTATACTATGTAAAAGCATGTGACTAAGTCAATTACATGAATTGCGTGGTCTTGACAGGTATATTTTCCATTAGTGATTTGCTTCTAACACTCTTCTCATATGTGTTTGGGATTTATAGTCTCTTATGGTCCTCAATGGTGGATGACGAAATAGGGTTCACACTCTTGCACACATACCATGCCAATTGAGGCAATGTACGATTATAAAATGAATCTGTAAGATGTATATAATGTGATATTCCAACACTGAGGAAGTCAAGAGTTAATGTACCCAGTTACGAAACACGCCTTGGCTGAATTGGCTGGCCTTTGATGATTCACTAATTAAAGCAAAGATTGAATATGTTGAATACTGTCATACTGTTTTGAGGACTCTCTGTATTGCATGTGCTCAGGGCCAATGTTCTTGGTATGGTATACCACCCTACTAGGTACTTAAATGTAAATTGAATATTACACACAGCGTAGGCGAATTTTAGAATTTTTAAGGAGTGAGCGAAAGCACTTTAGCACTGGTTAACAGAGGTAATGTGCACAGAGTCCTAGGGCAAACAAAAATAATTCTTAGCAAAAGTGGGGGCAAAGGAAAAATGTTTGGGGGAAGGCCAACCTATGACTGACAGGTCTAGTAATTGTCCAACCAGCTGAAACCGGGAAGAACTTCCCAACCTCTAGGAAGTTCTCATCATTAAGGCAGAATAATCTGGATAGACCATCAGTTTTTCACCAGTGCTGCCATATCGACCCCCAGTAACAAAATCAGCAGACCAGCATAATTCCATCAGCACTCGCTTTCGTTTCCAGTCTCTCCCTGTTTTGAAATGTTCTATTGTGTTAAAAGCACCTAATGCAAATATATATGTACATCTATGTTTTTGTGTATGAGTTAAAGTGTCAAGATGTGTCTTGTGTCTAATCTCAGAGTCAGAGTTTTGTCCAGTAGCAGTTTTAACTCATCATAAATTAGCGCTGAAGGTTAACATGCCTGCTTCAAAGAACGAGTTACATGCAGATCACAAAACTGTATTATATCAGTAAACTTGTTTATGGTCTTGCTGAGGAAACAGAGGGTTCTCAACCTATTTCCGTTTTCCACAATTACCTTTCAAAAGCATTGCACATGCCTGAAACCACTAAGTTTAACATAGAACATGCTCATAAACTTGATCCTCAATCTCAACATGCCTCCTCATCACAAAAACCTCAAGGTGTCATTACATTTTTAATGGAATATCAGGATCTTCTCAGAGTTATCAAAGCACAAAAAACCTAAGGATGTGTTACTTGGTCACAAAACCAATAATATTTTGTTCAAAATCTGGCTAAAGCCAGATTTGGTCTATTCCATCTGTGCTTCTTTAAATTAACACACAACAAAAAAGCGACAGCATATGACCATACAGAAGAAATGTATTAAAAACTGTAAAATGGAAACAATGAACACTTCTAAATACCCTTTCACTTGAAGGCTTCATATAACTTCCGTTTTATGTTTCACATTGTTGATGCTGTATTTTTTAATGTCTAGTTTAACCTACTATTTAACTTCATGTTTTATTAGTCATTTAAAGGTTTATATTTGTGTAAGATAATAATGTATATCTTTTTCTTCACTTCTTAGGTCTGCTTTTTTTGGTTTGTATCCAGCAAATCCTCCTATTTTTTTACCCATAACTATGGTATGGATGCCTCCCCTCCAGCTGCCTCTGGAACCCGGTTGTTGTCAGCTTCCCTTTTGTGGTCATACCACTCCAGATTATTTTGTCCTGGTATTTGGTATGTTGTGTCTTATTTCGTTTCTGTCAACATCCTTATTTCTTTTATCCTTTTCATGTTTTCTTTTCTCCATCTGCATGTCCTTTACTTTCCTTCTATTTTCGTACTCTCACCTATGTTTTCTCTCTTCTATATTTCTTATTCTTCATCTTGCTCTTTCTCTTTCATTATGTTATTTTCTGTTATATTTCTCTCACTGCTAAGGAATGCATTGTTTCATTTTTTTACTCGATTAAACAATTTACGTAATTGTTATTCTTCACTTATAGAGTACACCAGTTTTACAGCAATTCTTTAATGATGACTTTACATATTTAATTGGAATTTAAAAGGGTTAGGTTCACCTATTAAACTACAAAGAGTTCCTACTCATTTAGCCAAATTAAATGCTGATAGTGCTTTGTTACAGGAAACAAATGTTACTGAATTGAAGACCAAAAAACCTGGTAGACATTGGTGGGATATGCATTTGCCTCACCAGGTAACAGAAAAAATTATGTAGTTGTAATTATGTGTAAAACAACTCTGCATGTTACCTTGTTATCCATAATAATCATATCAAGAAGATCGGTGGGTTCTCGTAAGATTACAAGTCAACAAGATACCAATATCTGTTTTTGAAATTTATGCACCCACACATCCTGATAAAACATTTGGCCCTCAATTACACCCAAACTGATGTCTATTTCTGTTGACTACTAGTTTTTGGTAATTGATCCTTTTTTATATCACTCTTCCAAGTCTTCCTTTGTCCCTTCCCACATTCACAAGCAAATCACCACAGCCATCAAACAAAGATCCGTTATTGATTTCTGGATAATTTGCAACCCCTGTATACAAGAATATACTTTTTCTCTATCTATGATTTCTCCACTTTTGTTTCCAAACCCTTATCTCAACAAATCTTATTAGCTGAGCTATGCACCAATTTAATTTCTGATCTTGCACCAGTAATTCTAGATCTAGAGCTCCTTCTCCTTCCAATCCAAAGTTGATGCTTCAATACTTCTCTTTTATTGGATACCTATTTGACACAATGTTTTTATACTTTTATAACTGAATTGTTTGATTTGAATGAATCTCCTGACTTATCATTTCCAATTATTTGGGATACATTCTATCCTGCTTGTAGAAATGTTATCATTACTTATGTTTTCACCAAAATGAAAATAAATTCAAACACAGCACTGGATTTAATGAAACATATGAAATTCTTAGAACAATCCTACTTCGGATCCCAATCTAATACTTGTTATGATAATTTAATTAAGGCTACATTTAAATAAACTCTTCATGGAGGAGGCTAAATCTTATCTTCTGAACTCTAGTTCCAGATACTAAGGTGGTCAAAATAGAGCAGGTAAACTCTTAGCAAATTATCTTAAAATTAAAATGGAGTTAAATAAATTAAAAACTATTTTAAGCGATGGTCCATGCCTCCTTTTAGAAACAATGTATCCTTAAGGAATTTACAGAATTTTATCAAAATCTTTATACACCAGAATTAGATTATCTACAATCAGATATTAACTTATATCTCTCTTCTATCAGTAAGGTATTTGATTTAACTACTGATTTTTCTATCCTTGATTCTGATATCACAACTTATGAGATTCGTACTGCCATTAACTCCATTAAAAAAGGTAAAGCTCCTGGGCCTGATTGTTTCCCAATTGAATTCTCCCTTCATTTCTCTAAATAATAAATCTTTAAATTACTTATTTTCTTTACTTCTTCCAATTCTGCCACCGGGACATTTCAAGAAGCCTTTATATGGCTAATACCAACAGACATTAAAGATCATAAGTTATGCAAACATTATAGATCTATTTCCTTAGTTATTTCTGATGCTAAGATTGTTGCCAAGATTCTAGCTTTACGCCTTGATTTTCTCCTCCCCAATTTAATTGGTCATGAAAAAACTAGTTTTGTTAAAGGTAGACAACTCTCTGATAATACCAGGCTTTTCTTAGGTATTCTGAGTAAATCTAAATCTTATAAACATTATTTTGCAGCCATTTCCTTGGATGCTGAGAAAGCTTTCAATCAGATACACTGGAACGTTTTATTCTCTACACTTTTATGGTTTGGTTTTGGTGATAAGTTCATTAACTTTTTCTCTCTTTTATATTCTTCTGCATCTATATTTGTCAATTGCCTAATCCCCTCTGCTTTTCTTTTACACAGAGGTATTTGACAAGGCTGCCCCCTATCGCCTCTTCTTTATATTCTGGTTTTCAAACCTTGTCTATCTAAAACTCAACAAAATTGTGCCATACAAGGATTCAAATATGGAGATAAACAAACACGATTTCCTCCCTTCAGGATTTCTCTGGAGCCAGACAAAAATTAAATATTTGGACCTTTGGTTCACTACTTCTATAAAAGACACTATATCACTCAACACTACTACTTTACTGTCTACTTTATCTAACCATATTTCACAATGAAATCTGCTTTTTCACTCCTGGTGGGATAGGTTAGATTCTATTAAGATGATGTTAGTTCCCATCATTCTTTTCTATCTTTCGGCTATTCCAACAAATTTTCATACCTGTACATTTTTTTAAAAGTATTCTATTCTCACTGCATCATTATGGAATAAAATAAACACATTGTATATCTTTGTCTAAATTACAAAGGGAAAAGCAGCAACAGAGAGTTAATTTTCCTCATTTTCAGTCTTATAAAAATTCTTTCTTTTTACAACAGTCAATACATTTTCAAGATGGCCCAACCACTATTCCATCTCTCTTATGGTCAGATTTGTAGTTATCTTTTATTCAACCTTTCTCCTTTGCAGAAGGTTCCTGATTTACTACACGCTCCATGTCTCTTCCTATTCCTAAAACTCCTTGCTGAATATTACATACATTTTTTGTTTCCTCTCTTTCACCTCTAGATCAATTCCTTCAATCTGGTATAAAACATTCATTAAAATAAATAATAAAACTTACTTTTGGAAAGCCTGGAGAGATAAAGGTCTAATATGGACTCATCAATTGAAACATAATCATGTTGTGCGTGGCCAAGCAGCCAAGATGGAGGACGCAATCTAGAAGCGCTTTGCTGCTTGCCCTTATTATCTTGCATATTGCACCGCAACAGGGAGCCATCCATGCATATCCAGCGAGCAGGATAATCCATATATGCTGCTACAGTAGACGGTGTAGTGTTAAAGCATTGAGGAAGCTGTGGCCCGGCGCATGTGGAGGAAGTGCCGTGGGCCGCACCATATGTGAGATGGTCCCAGTCTATCAGTGATGCCCAGCTCCTATGCCACTCCCTTGAGCCCCTTGACCCACTTACCTTGTCGGTGGTTGTGGTCAGCCATATACGGAGGAGACGAACAAGCCTGCTGAGTCCTTTGCTGACAGAGGAGGGTTACAGAGCCCTTAGCGGAGCTGCCCGGAGCCATAGGACGTGGCCTGTGCTGGGTGGCTTGTGGGGACAGGTGGAGGAGAGGGCAGGCCAGACACTTCAAGGAGTACCCCGGAGAAAAGACAGTGATATACTCCCGACCATCGATGTCTTGGCCTGACGGAGGATGAAGGTAACATGGCCTCCCACATAGTGATGGAGGTGATCCGCGTGACCACCACACAGGGAGGTGAGGAGCTGGGGAGTGGTGAGCGTGCCTGGAGTAGGCCCAGGCCATGAAGTTTCCACTCTCTTCATCAAGGTCCCCGCTGAGCCATCCTGCAACTACAGTGTCTACTTATTTTAAATCAGCAAATGAGCTGGGATTAATTCCAGCTGCACCGGCTGCTTTTTCGGCTGCTGTGCTTCCGCAGAGACGGTTAAACATAGCGTACAACTACCAGGAGAGGCATATTTACTCTATATCGGAAATGCTGTCCCATCACTTGGCAAGGGTGATGGCCACCCTTCTTGGGCATGATTGAGGATTCAAGACAACAGAAGATAAAAGGGGGAGAATAGAAGGAGATGGAGGGCAGGTGGAGAGTGGCCTGGACACTGATAATAGCCTGAAAACAGACACTACACTAAATTACGGGCCTACCTCGCCCCACAGGCAGGATATACCATAGACATTTCAAACATTAATGAGCACTACTGAGGGAAAGCACAAAGAGCACTTAAGAAGGTGATAAACGTAAGTTCTGGATTGGGGACCACAACTCACGCTGGACCCACCCTGCTTTAAACCACAACTCAGAGAAAGAGGATAGAGCCCTCACAACCCTCCAGGATCTAGAAATAACACGTTTGTAAGTCAGACGTCCCCCTGAAGTTGAAAAAAGGGAGGTACGGACAGTGGACCTGCACCGTTGCCAGTGCATCAGAACTAATCACGCTCCACCTTCGCTGACAGCTTGAGGCACACTGGCCATATGCCCACAGCTCAACAACTGGCAATGGGTCGCCTGCAATCTATCACCCCACCGGGGACGGCTCGCTCTGATTTGGATAGACCAGCCCAAACGCATGCAGCTAGTAGCGTAGATCCTATGCACCACAAATTGGCCACAAAATGGACACAGTACTGAACGCTGTTGAGATGCTTGATGTTTCGCTTAATCAAACTTGTGCATTCTCGGAGGCCAAAATAGAGAGTAAGTTGCCACAGACTTTTTCACTGATACATGCGGATCACTGTAGCTAGAGGACAAGGTACAGGCCAGGAAAGGTGCGCACGCGGAGCTACAGCCAGCTGCTAGCTCAAACACAGGCCCCCTGCACAGCCTAATAGACAGAGTACATGTCCCGGAAGGGAGGCTGGAAGACACCGAAGGCCGATCACGATGCAATAATGTGCACGTTGTGCGGCAGTCAGAAGATATAGAAGTCAGGGATCCAATAGCCTTTGCAGAACACTGGCTAAGAGTGCTATTGCCAGACAACACGCTGTCCTCCCAGTTTGTAGTGTAGCGGGTACATATGGTGCCATCCCACAGACTACCTCCCGGTGTGTACACCATGCCATTCTTGATCCGACTACTGAACTTTAGAGAAAGCGATGTGATCTAAAAGAAACATGTAAATCACCAGACATAACGGTGATAAATGCACGTGTCATGTTGTTCCTGGACTGTACAGTGCAGGTGCAAAGGTGCAGAGGATCCTTTCACCCAGTGACGCGGCTTCACCGTGATCTAGAGATACACTATTCACTCTTGTTCCCAGCTCGACTTCGAGTGGTGCCAACCACTTCTCCGGAGGAGGCTTGGGACTGGTTAGAGGGCTTGGCAGCTGGCCTCGTGACATCCGATGGCCACACGAGGCCGTGCCATGATAGGAGCAACATGGGACACAGCAAGCACAAAAAGATGCCTCCGCTATTTTAACCAATGACAGTCCTTGACCTGGAGCAAATAATCATGGAGAAGGACGAGGCATTACAAGTGACAGCAGCTATCAGTGACCAGATATGCAGCTCAGACCAGGAAACAGAACGTTAGTCAGTCTTTGCCCAAGGGGCTTGATTCTCCATCTATTCCGGTGACGACAACACAAACCACAGAAGACATCATTTAACTTCATACAGATCACTGACCAAAATGAAAGATGTCTATGGCCCGTCGCGAGGCAATGTCTTTGCCGGGTCTGAACTTTTCTGCTTAGACAGCGGACACTGGGCGGAACAGTGATGCTTCGAGAATATGGGACACAATGTTGCTGTATCACAGGAGGTCCGAGGGAGTATCTGACACTCATTGAACTGTGCTGGGCTCTTCTGATGTTGCACTGTAAGGGCACACATGACCTACCATCACTGCAGGAGTCGCCCATGGTATGAGCTGACACTGTTGGAAGCAGCATGTTATCACAACATGGTTTGGGAAGGCCCCCATTTTGGGTCTGCTCTAATATTGTTGAATATGTTGTAATGCTATGTTTTTGATTGCACACCCACTGGAGAGGTGAGCACCACACAAACCCCACACACTCAATCAATCATAACTAGAGTAGAATGATCAGGCTATCTACATCTCATGAATAACATGCAAACTCACAACTATATGGCATGGCATGAACTAACGTAATCACCTGTAATGTGAGTGGCATCCATACACCAGCCACGCGGTATTGCATATACTCATACCTGCAGCCTATATAGCTTTATTGCAGGAAACACATATAACGCAGCTTGAGGACTCTTAACTTCATCGATGTTGGTGAGGACAAGTATTTAGTACTAACTTGTCCACACAGGCAAGGGGGTCGCTGATATGGCTCAAGACGGGGACACCCTTTTTGGCTTAGGAGGTGAAAGTGGACCCAGACGGCAGGCGTTACAGGTTCGGGGAAGCTTTCCTCAGAAGGGTCCGGCTCCTCTATTAGGAAACAACAATGAGAGTGCATATGTGATCATACATCTGGGCGCCCATTAGAGTAAAGCGGAGGACCAGACAGGGGTGCCCACTATCCCCATTACTATTCTCACTAGCCATCAAGCCATTGACGGCAATCATTCGAGAACAGGGAGCAGAATGGTGGATCCTGCGGGGCGATGGCATACACACAATCTCTCTATATGTGGATGACCTCCTCAGATATCTCAAAGACGTTCACTCAATATTTGGGTCTGTGGCACACATCCATGGAGACTTCGTTGACCTGTTTGGGTTGAAACTGAGTAAATGTCTTTACCCATTTGATAAAACATGTTCCAACCCACAATACATGCTCAATAACTTTAGAGTAGAGTAGTAAATGGATACCTTTTGTTATCTGGGGTGCGAGTTTATCATCAACAGGATGACTTGCTCGATGGCAATTTGGGTATGGCAATGATTTCGATTCGCTCTCAAATATCATCTTGGAGTGCACTTTCTCGGGCAGTTATAGGCTGAGTGGCCTTGGTTAAAATGGTGGTTTGGCACGGCTTCAGTATTTCTTTACCAACCTACTCCTATACATATCACCAGCTTTTTTCCGCACTTTGGAAGGGGTGGTGAGGGGATTCATTCGGGGAACTTAGCCCTCCAGAAACTCTACCCGCCCATGAATCAGGGATGGCTTGCACTACCCAATCTAGAACAATACTATCTTGCAGAATAACTGCAGTGGGTGGCTCAGACACGGCAACACATTCACCTACCTCATCTCATCAAGCCCTTCTCCCATTACTCCATCCATTTAACAGGCAGAAAGCACAAGCAAAGTTACTGCTTAATGTAGCATATTGATGCTTTCGCAGAAGTGTCTTCATCACATGGACACACAACCATATGCTCCTACACTACCACTACTGGGTATACCCAGAGGACCCATGACTATGAAGACCCACAAATTACGACTCTTGAGAGATCCTGGGATTAATGACTCCGGTGATTTATGCCACAAGGGCAATCATTTGCTTCCTTAGCAGAGAGTAATAGGCTTCAGCCGGGTCAGTTCCTTATACATATCACGATAATAGCAGCATTGAACAAACATTAGGGTGACATGTCAAGAGAGCCCCCAACACACCAAACTATTCAATACTTACATGCCATGGGACGGGGACGTCGCCTAAATAGGTGGTTCACCGCCTCCCTTAGGCACCACACAGTAACGGCACCACCCTCTTACAAATGAGCTTGGAAAGAGACCTTCAGCCTCCCTTTAGGGATTCTGAATGGAACAAGGTGCTGAAAGGACCAAACAGTGTTCCATGCAACATGCGTTTCCACTTAATACAATACTTTATAATGCAGAAAGCATATTTCACTCCAGCGAAAATCAATAAAAACTACAATTGCACAGATGTTGATTGCCCGCGTATTTGTTACACATGATATGGAGCTGCCCACTTTTGAGATAATTTTGGGAATCAGGGGTAGCCTCACTGAATCGCTAGACAGACCACACTATACCCCTATGCCGGGAAGCTTGTATTCTGCACATTTATAGTAGAACCAAGAAGTAACCTCCAGCTTTATTGCTCTGGGGCTGATAGTAGCCAAACAAATGATTACCAAAAGGTAGCGATCCCCTGAAACCCCTGTTACACTTGCTTGGAGGCGCTCATTAAGGATATGGGCCAAAGCAGAAAGTGTTGCACTGCATAGGGAAGATGCGCCAGGATTGCATAAAACACCAATCGCAATACACTGGGACACGATATTGCAGGAGCTACAGGAAATAGATGATACTCCTGATACTGTGCCCGGGACTGCGCCAGAAACGCATCAAGAATAGGAATTTTGAGTGCATTACTGTGACCTATCACAAATATAATATAGAACTCTTCACCAGAACTTCATTCAGCGCCTCCTCCTTGGACATCGCCTGCAGCCTAGCCCTGCTAATCTTTACCTTGCCACAGCACGTCCGAAGCAAGTCCGAAGGTAAGGCAACCAGGCTCAATTCACTTCTTGTATCCGACTTACGCTCCATTGTTGTCAGCCATATTTTTTTACTTTGACCAATCTTGCACGACTAGGGTCCTCATTACGATGTCGGACGGAAAGCCTCAGCCCGACATTCAGAATTTCCTAGACATTACGATGTTCGCAGTCAGATAGCAAACTGCACGGTTATTCTGAATCGGTTCTGACTGACTCTTGGAGTATTCATGTTGGTTGGAACTGCATAGTGCACCTCTACGAATAGTGATTCCTATGTCATTTTTCCAACAGCCTTTCCAGTCGGCCTGCAGGGTGCATAGTTTTACACACACACCTCATTTTCCTATGGGAGTCTGTATTGTCGGGCAGAAATTGTTCAGTTGCATCGTAATCAGTTGGGCGGAACAGAGAGTTGGTTGATTCCCAAATGTTGTAGGGTGTGAAGTTTCCCCCTGACACCATAATGAGGCCCTAGATGTCTGTGGTTGGTGCTTTGATCTTTTAGGTGCTAGATTTCACATTAAAAATGTATAGCTCTGGTTCTAAAAAACTAACTTTTTGAAATGCACTGTGTTTTTCTAAATTGGTGTCGGATTATGCATGGATTGTGAATTACTGGAATACTGTTAGCATACTGAATACATATTTTACACATTCCCTCTACGTTAAGACGGACTGCTTTAATACCAACCTAGCCGAGGGCTGAGCACAGGTTAATTTAATGGTTCACTGAGATACTATCGAGGAAAAACATATAGAAGAAAAAATATTGAGGAAAAAGCTAGAATACTAAAATATCAACTGCCTATACTTAAACAAGTTTAAAAAATATTGTTTACAATAATATAGTTGCATTAAATATCGATTTGTAAATATATATAATTTGAAATATTAAAATAAACATATATTAAATACTAACATAAAGTTATAGTAATAAAATATACTTAAATGAATATTTTAACAAATGTAGCAGACTAACTTTTAAAAATGTAAACAAACATTTATATATACATATACACACAAACATATATATATTTATATATATATATATATATATATTTATATATATATATATATATATATATATATATATATATATATATATATATATATATATATTTATATATATGAGCATACATATATATTATCTACTGGCGGTCGCCAGTAGATAGTTATAGTTAGGACAGAGCTCCCATAGGAAATCTGAAAATTCTATTTTGAATAACTTTGGCGCCGGCTGACTTATCTTCGTGAAATTTTCAAAACTAATGGGGTGCTCCGCTCAGCTCCTACCCTGAAAGTCTCGGGGTGATTCGTCAAGCGGGGGCTGAGAAAAAAGGGGGGTCCCACAACGCGTTTTCCCCATGCATTTTCCCATAGGACCTTTAGTCGAAGGTACAGCCCGAACGGCTGAACAGAAGGCATGTGCCTTTTGCTTAAATGGTGTAAATCCGTTCAGTAGATCCTGAGAAAATCAAAAGTAAAATCACATATATATCTGGGAGGAGCCTAACCACACATCTCATCGTGAGATCTGATTGGCTGTCAGCACTTCATCCAAGAAGTGTTGGCAGCCATCTTGGAACCAATATACATGATAGCACCTCATTAAAAAGCATTGCAGTTAATAGAAGGTTTTAAGACTTTGGTTACATTATAAATCATTTGTTGATGGTACCATACTCATTTTAGGAATTGTGGAGTGTTCAAAGGCGATTTTACCATGTGAAAAGCCTTCTGCTGTGATATCGTGAATCATGTTTGAGAGAAAACTATTTTCTCATGCTTTTCCCACAGAGGTTTCGAAGGTGATCTATAAGCTAAACTGAGAGCATATTTTCTGTAAATTCACATTATCTTTCTCAGTCATGTGAGAATGAAGTCTGACATTCTCAGTAAAACATGTACATCCAACAAGGGCAGAGACTGTCAGTTGATTCCTTTGTGTTCTACTGCAGCTTCCCAGAGGGTTCTAAAGAACAACTAGAGCGCTAACAGTCCTACTTATGACAAACGTATGGCACACCTGAAACCATCTTGGTTGAAATAAAGTGGTAACTCTTAAAACATTTAATTTAAAAAGGAACAAAATGAGGGGGTTCATTTTGCCATAGAACGTATGATTAATGCTGCAGAAAGAAAAATTAGGGCACATTTTGAGTGACTTCTCAAATCCTCTTCTATTTCATTAAAAAATTCTGACATGCAGACTGAAACATGCACTTTCAATACCAGCAGCAGACTTCCCTGGTGAGCAGTAGCTTTACTACAGTGATCTAATAAGCAACTAGAGTGCTACCATTCTGAATTTATGGCAAATGTGTGACACATCTGAATGCCTTCTTGATGGAATCAAAGTAAAAAACTGAAAGTATTTCCTACTGAGGAGACTGTAGTAAATGAGGAAATTAGGAAACATCATAACAAATACGGTGCCGATTCCGATCCTGGAGGAACCGGGTACGAACCGTCGGACGGAGCGTTTTCTCCGTCCGACGCGTACCCGGTTGTAACAAAATACAAACATGGAAGTACGATTCGCACGGAAATACAATTTCCGTACGATTCGTACAAAACACCAACCGACGAAAATATACATACAAATGTGATTCGTGAAAGCGCCGACGTGACGTCGGGACGCATGCAGCCTGCGTTTCACGAACCAGGAAGTACGATTCATACCGACGTCATCCCGCACGGAGAATATTTTCCGGCAGCCAAAAACTGCCGGGAAATCAGGACGACGCAAACAAGGAGTACCTGCACGCGACGGACAGACATGGGCCCGAACCTACGTGTCATCCCGGCCCTCATAGCAGTCGACCTCCTCTACAGGTTCCGACGCAGACGCCGCAGAAGGTCAGAACAACAAGGGGGGGGGCAGGAGCAGGGGCAGGCCACAAAACCCCCACCCAAGTCACACAGCACACATGCCCTGGACATACCTGACCCCCAGGCCCTGGTCACTACGAGGGGGTGTGGGCGTGTCCAGCAAAGCCAGCGTCCGCCACAACGACGCGAACCGGCAACACAACAATACAGGTACGTCCCGTACCCACGCCTTAAGAGCGATGGTACGAGTCGTACCACGCCCACACCTACGTCACCCCAACAATGGCGGGACAGCTCGTACCCACGTGGCAAAGGCCTGGGTACAGGCCGCACAAGCATTCTACAGCATGGGTACGGATATGTATGGACCGTACCACCCCCCCCATGTATGGAGCGTACCTCCCACCCCAACAGTGCACGTACGGACTGTAACACCACCCCCGTATGTATGGAGCGTACCCCCCACCCCAACAGTGTACGTACGGACCGTACCCCCACCCGCGTATGCATGGAGCGTAGCCCCACCCCAACAGTGTACGTACGGACCGTAACAACACCCCCGTATGTATGGAGCGTACCCCCCACCCCAACAGTGTACGTACGGACCGTAACACCACCCCCGTATGTATGGAGCGTACCCCCCACCCCAACAGTGTATGTACGGACCGTAACACCACCCCCTTATGTATGGAGCATACCCCCCACCCCAACAGTGCACGTACGGACCACAACACCACCCCTGTATGGATGGAGCGTACCCCCCACCCCAACAGTGTACGTACGGACCGTACCCCCACACGCGTATGCATGGAGCGTACCCCCACCCCAACAGTGTACGTACGGACCGTAACACCACCCCCCGTATGTATGGAGCGTACCCCCCACCCCAACAGTGTACGTACGGACCGTAACACCACCCCCTTATGTATGGAGCGTACCCCCCACCCCAACAGTGCACGTACGGACCGTAACACCACCCCCGTATGTATGGAGCGTACCCCCCACCCCAACAGTGCACGTACGGACCGTAACACCACCCCCGTATGGATGGAGCGTACCCCCCACTCCAACAGTGTACGTACGGACCGTACCCCCACCCGCGTATGCATGGAGCGTACCCCCACCCCAACAGTGTACGTACGGACCGTACCCCCACCCGCTTATGCATGGAGCTAACCCACACCCGTTTATGTTCGAAGCGTACATATCCTGATATAGGAGGGTTGGGTGCAGAGTCCTCCCAGCAGTGGCCAGACATAGGAGGGGTGGGTGCAAATTCCTCCCAGCAGTGCCCAGACACAGGAGGGGTGGGTGCAGATTCCTCCCAGCAGTGCCCAGACACAGGAGGGGTGGGTGCAGATTCCTCCCAGCAGTGCCCAGACACAGGAGGGTTGGAGGGGTGGGTTCCTAACTCTCCCAGCAGTGCCCAGACACAGGAGGGGTGGGTGCAGATTCCTCCCAGCAGTGCCCAGACACAGGAGGGGTGGGTGCAGATTCCTCCCAGCAGTGCCCAGACACAGGAGGGGTGGGTGCAGATTCCTCCCAGCAGTGCCCAGACACAGGAGGGGTGGGTGCCTAACACGCCCAGCAGTGCCCAGACACAGGAGGGGTGGGTGCCCAACACTCCCAGCAGTGCCCGGACATAAGAGGGGTGGGTGCAGATTCCTCCCAGCAGTGCCCAGACACAGGAGGGGGGGTGCCTAACACTCCCAGCAGTGCCCAGACACAGGAGGGGTGGGTGCCTAACACTCCCAGCAGTGCCCAGACACAGGAGGGGTGGGTGCCCAACACTCCCAGCAGTGCCCGGACATAAGAGGGGTGGGTGCCTAACACTCCCAGCAGTGCCCAGACACAGGAGGGGTGGGTGCCCAACACTCCCAGCAGTGCCCGGACATAAGAGGGGTGGGTGCAGATTCCTCCCAGCAGTGCCCAGACACAGGAGGGGTGGGTGCAGCTTCCTCCCAGCAGTGCCCAGACACAGGAGGGGTGGGTGCAGATTCCTCCCAGCAGTGCCCAGACACAGGAGGGGAGGGTGCCTAACACTCCCAGCAGTGCCCAGACACAGGAGGGGTGGGTGCCCAACACTCCCAGCAGTGCCCGGACATAAGAGGGGTGGGTGCAGATTCCTCCCAGCAGTGCCCAGACACAGGAGGGGTGGGTGCCTAACACTCCCAGCAGTGCCCAGACACGGGAGGGGTGGGTGCCTAACAATCCCAGCAGTGCCCAGACACAGGAGGGGTGGGTGCCCAACACTCCCAGCAGTGCCCGGACATAAGAGGGGTGGGTGCAGATTCCTCCCAGCAGTGCCCAGACACAGGAGGGGTGGGTGCCTAACACTCCCAGCAGTGCCCGGACATAAGAGGGGTGGGTGCAGATTCCTCCCAGCAGTGCCCAGACACAGGAGGGGTGGGTGCCTAACACTCCCAGCAGTGCCCAGACACAGGAGGGGTGAGTGCCCAACACTCCCAGCAGTGCCCGGACATAAGAGGGGTGGGTGCCTAACACTCCCAGCAGTGCCCAGACACAGGAGGGGTGGGTGCCCAACACTCCCAGCAGTGCCCGGACATAAGAGGGGTGGGTGCAGATTCCTCCCAGCAGTGCCCAGACACAGGAGGGGTGGGTGCAGATTCCTCCCAGCAGTGCCCAGACACAGGAGGGGTGGGTGCAGATTCCTCCCAGCAGTGCCCAGACACAGGAGGGGTGGGTGCCTAACACTCCCAGCAGTGCCCAGACACAGGAGGGGTGGGTGCCCAACACTCCCAGCAGTGCCCGGACATAAGAGGGGTGGGTGCAGATTCCTCCCAGCAGTGCCCAGACACAGGAGGGGTGGGTGCCTAACACTCCCAGCAGTGCCCAGACACGAAGGGGTGGGTGCCTAACACTCCCAGCAGTGCCCAGACACAGGAGGGGTGTGTGCCTAACACTCCCAGCAGTGCCCAGACACAGGAGGGGTGGGTGCCTAACACTCCCAGCAGTGCCCAGACACAGGAGGGGTGGGTGCCCAACACTCCCAGCAGTGCCCGGACATAAGAGGGGTGGGTGCAGATTCCTCCCAGCAGTGCCCAGACACAAGAGGGGTGGGTGCCTAACACTCCCAGCAGTGCCCAGACACAGGAGGGGTGGGTGCCTAACACTCCCAGCAGTGCCCAGACACAGGAGGGGTGGGTGCCTAACACTCCCAGCAGTGCCCAGACACAGGAGGGGTGGGTGCCCAACACTCCCAGCAGTGCCCGGACATAAGAGGGGTGGGTGCAGATTCCTCCCAGCAGTGCCCAGACACAGGAGGGGTGGGTGCAGATTCCTCCCAGCAGTGCCCAGACACAGGAGGGGTGGGTGCCTAACACTCCCAGCAGTGCCCCTGGAAAGAAAAGGGTGGAGTACCCACAGACCCAATGCCCACAAATGTCAGTCAGGTGCACAAAGACCTTGCAGTACATGTACCACATGTGTGCGAGGCTGGGAGTACACACATGCATAGCGCCTAAAAGAAAACATGTCCACATGAAGTCATGTCAACAGTCTACATACAGTGACCACCAAGGATGCCACGAATGACGCAGGTGGAGACATCGCTCAGCATGCATGGCCAAAGTTTAACGAGTCCGTCACACACCCAGCCAATGTAGACACAGCTCAGCACCACATATTGGAATGACCCTGCAGGGAAGATGTCAGGTTACACAGAGGAAGGAACACACCTTGGGACGATGTCACCATGCAGTAACTGCTTACATGAACAAAGTTATGTAGCCAACAGCTTGTGATGGCACACAGATACCAGGGTCCACCCTATGACCAGCACAAGACTACATTTCCCACACACCCAACACATTATCACCACCCAAAATCATGGAGCAGGTCCACCAACAGCAATACCAGATAAACAGTAGTGTACTATTTACAAAAAAAAATTGCTTTATTCAGCAGGATGTAAGTGATAATACTTATAAATGTCAATATATACAAGGCCCATAGGGCAGTCCATGACTCCAATCCGGATGGGGGACACAGTGGGACACGTGTCCCCTAGCTTGCCTGCACAGTCAGACTCCTTAGTCTTCCACAGGGGGGGGGCATCATGTGGGGGGGAGGGACCAGGCACTGCAGGGAGAGGAGGGCCAAGGGTAGGCGTCGTGGGTGCAGGGACGGAGGACTCCACCACAGGGGGTGGGGCAGCACCAAAGGTGGAGGTCAGGATGGCACTGCACACCTTAGCAAGGTCCCCCAGCGTCTCCCCTGCACCCGAAGGAACCACAGGCCCCAAGGAGGGGGGGGTCTGAGGGATGGGTCGCAGCGCCACTGGGGGAGGGTGTGGACAGGGGGGGGACTCAACTCCCCTGCCGGTGTCCTGCCTCCACCGCTTGCGGGGTGGTGCCACACTGGGGCTGATGGACAGACTGGGCAGGACTGACCCTGTATCCGACTCTTTGCTAGGAGAGCTGAGGGGAGGGGAAACGGAGAGAGTGGATTTTGTGGAATGCGGACTCCCACTCTTGCTGCGTGTCTTACATTTGCCCCCCGACCCAGTGGGTGTGCCTACTTCACCCTGTGTGTGCGTGCCAGGAGGTGTGCGTTTGACCTTCCCTGCTGGTGTGGTGCCTGTGTCTGTTGTGGTGGGTGCATGCTGAAGTCTGGGTGTACATGGGACAGGCATGGGAGTGGGAAGTGTGGATGGGGCAGGGGTAGGGGGTTGGACGAAGCGCAGAAGGAGACCCACTGCTGCAGTCAGTGTCGAGTCAATGGACCTCATCAAGTTGCGTTGGTCAGCCTGCGATGATAAAATGCCCTCCAAGTATGCCTCCATGTTGTTTAGCACTCGGCTGTGGCCATGGAGGACATTAAGCATCGCAGCCTGACCAACCTGCAACTGCCGCTGGATGTCCACAGACTCGGCATTGGTGGCAGCAGTGGAGACAGGGGCAGGGGGTGCGGTGCCTGGCAGGAAGGAGACATGTGGTGACCGAGCACGCTGGGAAGGGACACGAGCAAGTGGGAGGCGGGTGATGGCAATGGATGGGGCGGGGAGAGATGTTGTGCCGCTGTCAGCTGGTGGAGCAGCCTCCGCCCACTCGGAGAGCTCAGCCTCGGACCCGTCAGCTTCATATTCTGTGGTGGCACTGGACAGGTCCTCCGTCTCACTCCCCTCCGCCTCAGTTCCACTCGATGTGCCAGCCAAGATGTCACTGCTGGCACTGGTGCTCGGTCCCTCCGCACGGTCTGTGCTGATGTCTCCATCCGTGTCCCCAGACGATGCTGTGGGCAAGGTGAAGAGACAGGAATTAATCATACGCCTGTATACATATGTCACATGAGTCCAATCTACAGAGGTTACAGTGCATAGCCTGAAAAGAAAGATGAGTAACATCTACAATACAAGGTACATATGTAGGCCCTGCAACACACAGTTGGTTCACCCACCATGCCACTGAGAAACTATGGAGAGCATGACACAATTGCAAATTACATGAAATGGATTTTGACAGAGGAGCCAGGCTCTGGGGACAATCCAGCCCTGCATCTGCACCACACAGCGTTGCCGAAAATAGGGATGAGCAGGGACCTTCTCCATGAACTTGAGGCACATGCTGCATAGGTAATACTGAAAAACATGCCCACCATGACTGGGTCACTGCACCTTGAGTGTATGTCCAGACAAACATCACACACTGGCCAGACCTAGCAAGGAGATTTCAGGTTTTGACATGTAGGCCTTGCCCGCACCAACCACCCCCTAGACACAGGAGGCACTTACATCCCTTAGTCTGGGTGAAATACACATGGGCTGCAAAAAATCAAGGTTGGACACAAGATACCCCAGGTGCGCATGTCCAAATATATCATGTACACATGGGCATCATCAGATGATTGTAACAAGACACACAGGCACTGGCCACCGTGAGTATGAACAAGGAAAATCAGGTCAAGCTGTACAGTGGACACTTGTAGTACATTTAACGACAATATACATGGTGCCAGGGGACAATGGCACAGAGCACAACCTATGCTGTAGACACTGAGAGTGTCCACATTTTGTGATGACACACATGACACCTAGGAAAATATGCCCCAGGGGACAGTAGTGGCCACACAACTCCATGGTCCTGAATGGGAATGACTGCAACACACGCCACCATCCCTGCACTATGCGTATCGCACACTCATGCACATTATGTCACAGGCCACAACATAGGACATGCGTGCTGTAAGGCATTACACTTGAGAGACATACTCCCATGTCTGGACTCAGCATCAGTGCCAACTGACATGGAACCCACTAGTACTGAACTGGACAGGGCACAGGCAAGGTCCCAAAACCTGTTACACACCACCCCCACACATGATGCTACAGGCATTGGTCACGTGGATGAACTGCCAGCCTAGATAACCTTGTGAAAGAGTGACTACACACAGACCAGGGAACACATGGCAAGGAGGGGAAGGGAGGCAGGAGAGCACCGCTATACTGTGGGTAACAGGATCTGCACAGCACATTTAAACCCTGGCAGTGTATCCATGCAACTGCGCACTTACAAATGCTGGTGACACACAACAAACACACATGTACCTACCCCCTTCCTGCTGCTGCTTCTCCTGTAAGCGCCTGTCCAGGTCTGGAAAGACCACTGCCAGCACACGCTTGTGGATGTGGGTCAGACGGCGGCTCACACGGTTCTTATGGGTCTCAGGTGAGTCCCCCAGCAGGACCCGTGCGATCCTCCGCGTCCAGCACCGGATATCCTGCCAGCGTTTTCTCACCTGGGCCAGGCGCCGCTTGCGACCCTCCGTCCTCCTCGCGGCACTGACGGCGTTCATCCAGATCTGCTTCTTGGCAGAGGCGCCTACCTGTGAGGATGAACAAGTGACACTACATCAATACACCTGGAACATGTCACAGAGACACATATTAGAACAATTTTGCTGGTTACAACAAGGCATAGTATGCAGCCAAATCATAGCACCTTTGTCATAGAGACATTATCCTCTGGGGAAGGGCAAAAGCACTACGTGCCATTGTAAGTACACAGGTGGAATGAGGGCAACAACACAATCAATGATCCAGGCTCACACTGTGCATTAGAAGCTACACCAGGATTATGTGCAGCACCTCAAAGCAGTCACATGCCACAGGCCACTGACGCTACCTCAGCAGAGTACACAGACACACACAGGCACAGGACATTCACCTGCCATTGGCAACTGCAGCTACAAACCTCACTCTGCACATGTGCCACTAGACTGGGTGGGGTAACAGGTGTGGGGATGGCTCATCACGGCAGACACACATCACTGTTCCCTGCTCACAGCAGATGGCCAGGGCATACCCATCCCTCATGCAGCTGGGGTGCTACACTCCACATATGCACCCACCCACATGACAGGGGACTTACACACACACCGATGTCCAGGGTACAAACACATCATGTGGACACTCTCAGCACAGCTGCACGACAAAAACACACATCTGTGGGTACAGTCACCTGTCACACTGGGGTGACCACAGAATCACATGAGGACTGTAGAAACAACATTTCCAGGAGGATTAGAGGGGCAGAATGTGGCATGCACCATGCAGTGATTGTCACTGTGAACACAATGCAAGTGAGGACAGCAGACATGCACCACAGCATGTTCTGGCTGTAAGACATCAGGCATTCCCCCCCCTGGGACCCACTCTACAGTACAATGCATGTGTGTCACTCACACCTGGACACAATGCCAGGAGTGACAGTCACAAAAAAGGGACACAGTCTGTGCTAGTGCACTCAGCACTCACCTGATACCCTGGCCGGCCATACAGCATGGGGTACAGTGGGAGGATGACATCCAGCAATGGCAGATTCTCCTCCAGGGTGAAAGGCTGGGCCCTCTCCACAGACCTTGACATGGTGTCAGGGAATCACGAGCAGCAGCAGTGTAGTTGAATCCAAAGATGTGCAGGCAAGTGCCCTCTCATGGGACCTGGCTGCCTTATATCTGCCTCGCTGGCCTGTTTCATGCACAGGAGTACAGAGTGATTGGTCACTCACATTTGCATCCTATGTTTCCTCCAATCCCTTTAAACCTACTCCAGTGAGGGGGTTAGATTTTTTTACAATTCAGCATGATGTCATTTCAGCAACAACTTTGCAACAAAGTAGATTCTTCCAAACCGATTTTTGCAGGCCACCTGATAAAAAAAAATCAAACTTTAAACTCGGTCTCCATGGCAACCAGCATGCATCTCTGGCTTTATACTTGTCCCTCATGTGTCCCCTATGTAATTTGGATATTCACACACAGGTACGGTGCGTTCCGGGGCCCCAGGGCACCCCAAATGCATAGCAACGGGCCGTACACGCGTGTGTACAGTCCGTATCACTATGGGTACGCATACGCGAGCAAACCCATAGTGATACGGGCCGTACACCCACGTGTACGCTCACTATCACTATGGGTGTGCTCGCGTATGCGTAACCATAGTGATACGGGCCGTACACACGCGTGTACGCTCACTATCACTATGGGTGTGCTCACGCTATGCATACCCATAGTGATACGGACTGTACACACGCGTGTACGCTCACTATCACTATGGGTGTGCTCGCGTATGCGTACCCATAGTGATACGGACCGTACACACGCGTGTACGCTCACTATCACTATGGGTGTGCTCGCGTATGCGTACCCATAGTGATACAGACCGTACACACGCGTGTACGCTCACTATCACTATGGGTAGGCCTGCGGCAGCACCCCCATAGTGATAGGGAACGTACACACGCCCTCAGAGCGAATGTACGGTGACTTTCACACATTACAGTGGTGACAGGCAGCACACAGACAGGAATGGAGCTGACATACTTGTCCATGGATGGACATCAAGGCATTGTCTGTGCAGTACTACATGTGTGGGGCACAGGTGTGAAAGGCTGTGATGTGGCACATTACTCCTGAGTTGTGAAGGCAATAGATGTATGATGAGATGTGTACTGATGTAATGTGTGAAGGCGCACTATGTGCCAGACATGCCCTTCACTCCTTTGACATGTGTGCATGTCGTACAGAACACTTGAGATAAGCGTCACTGGCATGGCACAGTCAACAACACACGCAAATGTCCCCTGATGCCCGCTACAGGGGTTACCACACCTGACATGTGACTACCCACGTTGCACGATGTGACTATGTAATGTATGTGTGGTGTGTTCCCATTAGCTTGCTGTTGGTGTTCCCTCAAATGCATCAGCAATTGCTGCAACCAACATGTGTCTGTGTGTAGATGGCCATGGCACACTGTTACGCACACCAGGGCACATGTGGTATCGGATGTAAGGTGTGTATGTATGCATGGGACACGGAGTAGCGTAACAAGGACCTGTCTGCATACTCTCTATGTATGTGTGATCAGTCATGACATGTACACCTTCATGGCAAGGTGTGTGGGCTGTCCTAGTGTTATGTCATGTGACCTGTGGCTCTAGTGTCCCGCTACCTGTCTCTGCAATCAACATCCTACATCAGCTGATAAGTTGATGTATGTCACTCCTGTATTGCGTCTGGCTGTTCACTTACACTGGGACACAGCTAGTCCCATGCCATGGGATGTGGAGCTTCACAATCCCCGTGTGTAGCTGGGTCTTGGTAGGAGCGTCACCTTGCAGCCATACGTGTCCAGGGCATGTCGCACATACCTGACTCCATATGTAGCATATGTGTATTGACAGATTAACATGTGCTCAGTACATAGAAATTGTTGTTGTGGTGCACTCACTCTTCCTTGTCCCTTCCAAATTACTGCAGAGCGCCGCCTCTTCCCCGACCAATTCCGGACTTGGCTGACATGCGGGAGAATGACTGTATACGCTGCTACCGCTTCCCCCAACCGTTGACGGCAAGGCTGGCACCACACCTGCAACCGCTGCACAGGTATCCTACGGCACTGACACCCAAGCAGAAGGTAATGGCAGCCCTACATTTTTTTGCCACGGGTACCATAGCTCATGTTGGTTGCATGTCCCAGACCAAGTTCAGCCGTGTGCTGCATGGTTTTTTGGAGGCCATGTTGCTTTACCTGGATGAGTTTGTTAAGTTCCCAACTCCTGAACAGTTGACAGGTGTCAAGCGTGGATTCTATGCCCTGGGAGGGATGCCCCATGTCATTGGGTCCATAGATGGGACACATGTGGCTTTGGTACCACCACATGCACAGGAGGTAGCCCTCCGTAATCGCAAGCACTACCACTCCATCAATGCCCTTGTGGTGTGTCTGTCCAACATGGTGATTTCACATGTCTGTGCTCGTTTTCCAGGATCAGCACACGATGCCTACATCATGAGGCGTAACAGGGTGCCTGAAATGATGACGCAGCTGCGCAACGAACGAGCATGTGTTGTTGGTGGGTACACTCTGTCTGACCTGTATTTTGCGTAGACTTCCTGCCCGACTGCTTCTCCTGTCCTACTTTTGTCCATGTGTTTTCCATGTAGGGGACGCTGGCTATCCCATCATGGCATGGCTGATCACACCTCTCCGCAACCCCAGCACGCCGGCCCAGCTCCGCTACAACACCGCCCATGGCCGGACAAGGCGAGTGATAGAGAGGACATTTGGCCTCCTGAAGAGCCGATTCAGGTGCCTACACAAGACCGGCGGCGCCCTCCCATATGCCCCAGTGAAGGTCTGCAAAATATTCATGGTCTGCTGCATGCTGCACAACCTGGCAGTTGAGAAAGCTGTGCCACTCATCCTGGATCAAGATGATCAGGACCATCCACCCATGGAGGACGAAGGGCTTGGCAATGGGGCTAGTGATGTGGAGGATGTGGAGCCGCAAGAGGACATCCGGAGTCGGCTCATACGCGACTTCTTTGCTTAGTGGTGAGTACCAGTGTCTGAGTGTGCACGCATTGGTCCCTGTGTGGCATGTGTTGCTATGTGTGTGTCCATCTGCATGTATGCCACGTGAGTCAGAGGTGTGTGTGGATGTGTCACTCGAGTGATGGTGCCAGTGATGGGTGTATTTCCGCAGTCATAAATGTGACCTAGCATGTTGTCATCCTTATATGTGTCGAGTACATGCACATGCAAGTGGATGGGCTTTTTGTGGCTGACTTCTTGTGTGTCTCTCATCCCCAGGTACTTGCGCATGCCGTCTGCTGGTTGCATTGTTGTGGCACTGCTATTCCTCATGGACACGTCATCGTGTGCTGACTCAGTGTTACACGCACGGACAAGTTTGGAACTCTACTTAGGGTAAGGGATGCATCAGGGGTGTATTGGGTGTGGCAGTTGTTTACGATGTGTGCACACTGCCCCTGTCGATGTTTGGTTCCTCTGCGGACATGTCGCATCACAATGGGACACATGACATGTAGGTGGATTCACCTGAATAGATGGTCAGACTTGTTGACAGTCATCTGTAATGGGATAGTGGATTGTGATGAAGGCATCAATGTGTGTGACACTGCCCTCGGACACATACGGTTTGCATTGGCTTGACATGGTGTGGGACTTCCACTTCAGAGGATCAATGGTGTATGGCAGCCTCTCCGTGAGCAGCAGGGGGTGTTTAGCTGTTACCCGATACTTGTGTGCCAGTTCCATGGATATCAAGCATTTGTGGTGCAGAAGGGGGGTGCCAGTGTTGGACCCACATGTTACTCCACATGACCTGTGTATGTGTACTCCGAGTTGCCTCTGCATTCCGGAATACATGACTAATAAAGGTGTCGCTATGCCTCCAAGGTGCCTCTTCTCAGTCAATGCTGGTGTGTTGCCACGGTGCATACAGCATGTCTGGCATGGTTCTCAGTGATAGTGATTATGTGTCTATGTGTAGAGTAGCAAGATGCAAGCTGTTTGTCTGGGATTAGACTCTGTATTGTGCATGATGTCCATGACTGTGTGGGTATTGTGACATGTGCCATCCCCATGCATCCAACGTTGGCCAGGCCACCATTCTCAGCATCCACCTGACTTAAGCTTGCAGGACATGGTTCTGCCACCTGTCTACACATACCTGGGTGCCCCCCAGGACACTCCACATGATCCCTGACCTCTGCGCATGACTGTTGCTGTACTCAATATGTCTGTCGGCACGGTTGTGCGGCCACCCCCTGAGCTGGTCGGGACCATCACAGGTGTGTATGGTGCTCCATGTCTGTCTTGGCTAATACATTGTGACCCATGTGTGTCCTGTGCCAGACTCAGGCCCCAGGGTATGGATGGTTGAAGTCATATGAAAACTCAGGCATGGTTAGACTTTACAAGACACATGTAATGTAATAATGCAAAATGTAGGCATCATCTCTTGATTGTGACAGTTTTTATTTGTGTAGGGGTACGTGTTGGGGGGGGTATGACAAGAGGGGCTTTCCGGGTGTGTAGAATTCAAAGTTCACTGGGGGAGTTGGTATCCTTGCCATTGGAAATCATCAGAGTCCATGCCACAGTCTTTGTCAACATTGGTCAGACAGTGACCAGCAAGTCCATGTGGCAGAGAATGTCATTTGCTGCTGTGCTGCTGTTGGGCCAGTGGGCCAAGTGCCAGGCCAGGTGTCCTGGGAGATGGTGCTGTTGCGCTGACCCTCACGGTCTTTTCCGTGGACGACCCGCCCTCCTGCGGGAACCCTCAGAAGCAGGCCGTGACGATGTTTGGGATGCTCCGTCAGATGTATCCTCCTCCTCCTGATCCCTCCCTGTGGGTGGTGATGTTCTTCGCCTGGTGGCACAGGGAGGGTTGCCCATGTTGTCGGCTATCCGACAGAGTGAACGGTTTATTCCCGTGAACACCGTCACAAGCTCAGCCTGTCTGTCCTCCATCCGTCCTTGGTGTCGCTGTAGACAGGCATGTTGCTCCGCATGTTGCTGGGCCTGCTGGGTCTTGATCTCCTCGAGGGTTCCCTTCATCTCGTTGAGGGTGGACACAACCTGGCTCATGCCCGTGCGTGGTGTCCTGCCGGTATGTGTTCAGGATGTTTCTTACATGGGAATATACCGGTTCCGCAGCCAACTGGTCAGGCTCGCGCCTCCGCCGTCCTCCACTCCCACCACCCCTGCCCACTTGCGCCTGGCCTGCCCTTGTGGGCACATCGGGTCTCCGGGACTCCTGAGGGGTGGCATTTGCGTTGTCGCCTGCCTCCTCCTGGGTGCCCGGTACACCGAGTCCCTCCTGGTCGGCCTGGCTGCGTTGTGGTGGTGGTGGGGCAGGGATCCTGGGTGTCTCCTGGGATGTGGCAGGAGTGGGGGTGGTGGTTGGCCCAGTTGTACCTGACGCAGGTGCTGCAGGTGGTTGGACACCAGAGGGGCCAGGTTGGTCGGGGTCGTCCACAGAGTGGTGAGAGTCGTCGCTGCCGGTGGGATCGTCATCCCGCAGATCCAGGTCCTGTGAGTCTTCCCCCCCAGTGTTGGGGGGTGATCCATGACGTTGACCTGTGTGTGAGAGAGACAATGTTATTTTTGTTCCATGCAACATCCATGTTTCATTCCTTTCAAAGTTGGCACATTTCCTCTGGGTATTTGGATATGTCTTGCATTCCACTCACAGTGCACTTGTGCATGGGTATGTCCCTTGGCCACAGCTTTTGAGACTTTACCTATGTGTGACACAGTCTTACTTGCTGCGTCAATTGTGACTGGAGTCAGCAGTGGAGTGAGCAGGTGTGGCGAGCCATGCATTGGCGCCTTCCGTGTTGCACTGTACGTGGGCAAATGGAGTTGTTCCACACACTTATATGAAGCAGGTAGCTGGCGTTGTGCTTGTGCACAGGTTGACACATGGCCCAGTGTTTTGCCATGGAGGAGAGAGGGGGATTCAGGCACTGGCCACCCTTGTCTACATGCACGCAGTCCACCTGCTGACGGGCAGACATTCCCACGCCACCCAGGGGTGAATTGGTCTCCCTGTGTCTCCCTTTCTCACTCCCTCTCTGTCCCCCTCTCTCTCCCTCCCTGTGTCAGCCTCCTCCCTCTGTCCGTCTCCCTGTGTCTCCCTCCCTCTCTGTTCCCCTCTACCTCCCTCCCTGTGTCAGCCTCCTCCCTCCGTCCGTTTCCCTGTGTCTTTCTCCCTCTCTGTCCCCCTCTCCCTCCCTCCCTGTGTCAGCCTCCTCCCTCTGTCCGTCTCCCTGTGTCTCCCTCCCTCTCTGTCCCCCTCTCCCTCCCTCCCTGTGTCAGCCTCCTCCCTCTGTCCGTCTCCCTGTGTCTCCCTCCCTCTCTGTCCCCCTCTCCCTCCCTCCCTGTGTCATCCTCCTCCCTCTGTCCGTCTCGCTGTGTCTCCCTCCCTCTCTTTCTCCCTCTCCCTCCCTCTGTCTGTCACCCTCTGTCACCTCAGCCCAGCTTCCTAGGCACACAGAGTTTGCAGGACTTTGAATGGCCCTTGGCTTGTTCATGTGAGTTTGTTTCTGATCTCCAGGCACCCATTGGGTGTAGTGTCTGTGTCTGCGCTGCTGCTGTGGTGGTGTGTGCTGCCACTCTTTCACAGTGTTGGCTGTTCATTAGCTGCTGTCATGTGCAAAAAGTGCCTTCACCCCCATGTCTTCATGCAGGCGTCCGCGATTTGCAGGCAAGTCTTTTCTGTGTGGGGACACACTGTTTGTCTGGCTGTGACCTAGGCCCTATGGGCTGAGGGCATAGTTGTCTGCTTCTGAGTTGCACTATGTGATTTTTGAGGCCCACACTCCCGCCATCCGGGTTACCGTGTCTTGTGTTGGTGTTTTCTGTGGCCTGTGACTTGGCATTGTCTAGCTGGGTGCATGGGGCATGGTGGCGCTAGTGGCATGTGCGTGTTTATGGAGTGTGGTTGAGTCATGCGATGGCTTTGGGGTGGTTGCGTGCATGATTGTGAGTTTGGTTGTGGATGACGTTCCCCCCATGTGATGTGAGTTGTTTTTGTACTCACCAGGCTCTCGGAGTCCTTCTACTCCCTCCACTCCCACCACCGGCAGCGTGGGCATCACCTTCTCCTCCCAGGGATGGTATTGTACGCGTCTGCGGGGCGGCCCTCCTCCAGAGGTGTTGGCCTGGGTGTGTTCCTCGGTCATTTTGGAGAAGTGTAGCTCACTGGTTAGAGGAGGCATATCCTGAAGCAGAGGTCAGACCCGGGACCAGGGTTCGATTCCCGACGCGGCAGGGTCTGGATCCCAATTGTCCACGGACTCGATAATTCTCGCTTCGGTGCCCACTCTAAGCACGAGTTCACACTATGCAGCTCTGGGCAACAAGCTTGCTTAATCTCCACAACGGCCCCCCGCGGCGGGATGCCTGGCTTTCACCTTGGGGATGCCCAGTACGGGTTATCTCACAGGGAAAAACTAGGACGGGTTCCCAATGCAAGCGCCGAGATGCCCAAGGGTAAGTCGAGCGCTATATAAGAACACACATACATACATACATACATTTTGGCTCGGACCCTCCTCTGCAGATCGTACCACCTGGCTTGGCATTCATGCCTGGTCCTTCTGGTGGACCCAACAGCATTCACAGCATCGACTATCGTCTGCCAAATGGCTGATTTTTCGGAAATGCTGGTCTGTCTGACCAATGTTCCAAAGAGGTGTGGCTAGACTCTGATGATTTCGTCGAAAAGGACCTCCAACTCTCGGCTAGTGAACTTTGGATTCTTGTTAGTGGGCATGGTGAGGGGTGTGGGTGTGGATGGTTGTGGGGGGTGTGGGTGTGGATGGTTGTGGGTGTGTGGGTGTGGTTGTGCAGGTGTGTGTGTGAATGTGATGAGGGGGTGTTTGTGAAGGTGGTTGTGTGCAGGTGTGCAGGTGTAAGGTGTAGTGGAGGTTGTAGTATGGTGCAGTTGTTTCTCTGTGTGGTCTGGCAGCAGTGGGTCTGTTGCAAAGGATCATGGTTTGTGTGTGTTGGGCCTTTTTATTGGTCCATTGGTGGGTGTGGCTGTGTTTGAACTTTGGGTGGGTGTGTTATAAGGAGTGGTTGTGTTTTGGGCCTCTGTTTGGGAGTTTGGCAGTTGCAGGTCAGTGAATCGGTTGTATTTGTGCTTGTTGGACATGTTTTGTGGCTTTGTGCGATTCAAATAGAGTCTTCTTGTGTTGTTTTGCTTTGTCCTGGTTGTGTACGTGTGTTTTTAGCGTCTGTACGGTGCGTACATCGGCCACTTTGTTGTACAGTGCTGTCCTTGTCTCTGGCTTGGTACAACTTGTACATGCGCCATGTTGGGTGAGGGTGCTGGTGTTGGGGCCTGGGGTGCGCTCCGTACTTAGACTGGTGGGGTGGGGGTACGCTCCATACATACGCGGGTGGGGGTACGGTGCGTACATACACTGTTGGGGTGGGGGTACGCTCCATACATACGCGGGTGAGGGTACGGTGCGTCCATACACTGTTGGGGTGGGGGTACGCTCCATACATACGCGGGTGGGGGTATGGTGCAGCAGACTTCCCTGGTGAGCAGTAGTTTTACTACAGTGATCTAATGAGCAACTAGTGTGCTAACATTCAGAATTTATGGCAAATGTGTGACACATCTGGATGCCTTCTTGATGGAACTAAAATAAAAAACTGAAAGTATTCCCAGGAGACTGCAGTAAATGAGGAAATTAGGAAACTTCATAATAAATAAATCTCCCAAGATGGCCACCAGAGACAAAAGAGCCCAAATGCAGCCCAAATATCACCCAGATGTAGCCCACATGTAGCCCAATGACAGAAGTGTGCAAAACACTTATTTATTGTGTATTTGCAGTTTTATATAGTGCAGACTTGTCAGGTATTGGAGTGTTTTACATGAGCATTGGTTACATCACACAAGATCAAATTCATTTTGGTTGTAGACATGGGGAGATTAAGTGATTTGACCAGAATCACAGAATGTTGATCTGAAGCAGAAACTCCAACCTGGTTCCCCAGTTGCAAAGTCTGCAGCTATGGAAGTAACACCACATCCTCTCCCCTAGGTGCAACATTTAATCAAGTGGTCAACTGGATAAAAAAACATAAAGATTACAAATAATTTAAAAGTTCTTTGTCGCTATTTGAAAACTCAGGAAATATGTCCTCATTTTAGTTTTTTAGAGCACTAACAATAATTTTGATGCAAATAAGACCCTCTCATATATGTAATTTCTAAAGGAAATACTCTAGGTATTACAGTTTTGATTACATCAAGATGACGTCAGGCGTTAAACACTTTTGTAATAAATATAGAATGTTAGCAATCTAGTTGTTCATTGGGTTACTGTTGAGAGGCAGAGGCCAGGGGCACGGACTCTGAAAATTGAAGGCAGGTAGGAGAGTGCAGAGGCAACAATTTGACCACACTGGGCAGGCAGGAAGGGCAGTTGCAGCACAACAGACTATGGAGGGCAGTGGAAAGGGGGGCAGGAGCAACAAACCAACAATACAGGACTGGCAAGAGAGGCTGTGGCAATATAATAGACCATTGTGGGCAGAAGGAAGAGGCAGTGGTAGTACAACCATACATGCCAACAGACCCGTTTCAGCCAGGAAACGTCCAATGTTTTTAAGCTCATATGGGCTTTATTTGATCTGTCTACTGTCTACAATCTCCTCTTTTTCAATGTAACTCAAAGGGGAATATCAATACCCCATTTTTTTTCAAAATCTCCCTCTTACCAAGTTTCAAATGTACGCGAGTATGGTACATTGGATCATGGTAGGCAGGAGGAATTGGGGTAGGGACATGGACTCGGATAACAGAGGACAGGAGGGACATGGAGAGGTGCACCAAACTGACCCTACAGGGCAGGCATCAGGGTTTGCAGAAGCACAATACACCACACAGCGTATGCGGGACGGGAGTACAGCACAACAATCCATAGAAAGCCATAGGGAGGGGACAGGACCATGCACATGGACAACAGAGAACAGAGGGGAAAGAGGCAATGGTAGCTAGCTGACCATAATGGACAGACAGGAGAGAAAGCTGCAGCATAACAGACCATAAAGGGCAGGAGGGATGGATCAGCAGCATTACAATGGAACAGACAAGCCAGGAGGGAGGGAATAGGGGTCTGCACATAGAAACAGAGAGCTGGGGGCAAGGGGGCAGGACAGGAGCAGCAAGATGACCATGGAGGTCAGGCAGGATGGGCACTAGAAACAAGACACACCATGGAGAGCAACAATGAGACTATGATGGCATACACACAGACCATGGAGGGAAGGTGGGAGGGGGTCAGGGGCAGCTAGCTGACCACACAGGGAAGGTGGGAGGGGCCATGGCAGCACAGAAGACCATGCATGGCAAGCGGGAGGGTTAGTGGCAGCACAATGGCTATGATGGGCAAGAAGGAGGGTGCAGGGGCATGCACAAAGGACCATGGAGGATAGAAGGGAGGGTCAGGACCTGGGCACAGACAAGAGAGTTCAGGGTAAGGGGCCTCACAACAGACTGCGCGGGGCAGGCAGGAGAAGCAGTTGCAGCACAATAGACCAGGAAGGGCAGAAGGGTGTGGCAGTAAAATGGACCATGGAGGACAGGAGGAAGGGGATAGGGGCATGGCATGTGGACAGGCAGGGTGGAGGTGACAGGGACAGGTTACAGTCATCTGACAATGCTAGGCAGGTGGGAAGGGAGTGGCAGCTCAACAGAACACTCAGAGTAGATAGGAGTGGCAGGTCCATGGAACATGGTGGGCAAAAAGGTTGGAGCAGGGGCATGCACAAAGACATTGGAGGGCAGGGTGAAGGAGAATGGGGGCAGCAAGCTAAGCACAGAGGCTAAGCAGGAGGTAAATGATGGGCCATATAATTGAGCAATGGAGGGCAGGAGGAGTGGACTGGTACATCATGCTAAATGGAGGGCAGTGGCAGCACATCAGACCATGCATGGCAGGAGGGAGGAGGCTAGTCCATGGATTCAGACAACAGAGGATAGGGAGGAGGTGGATGGGGCAGCAAGCTAACTGTTCAGAGAAGGTGGGTATTAGGAACTTTATTGTTTTTAAAATGTGTGTCAGTGCGAACTACTTAAAATATGAACAAGTATGCAGCATAGTCTCACTTTTATTCAGGAAGAAGAGGACGTTTGTGACTGTGACTCCAGGCTCACTTGGCAGAAACACCCCCTGACACTCCACCCCCCATCGCAAAATGTAATGCCCGTGAAAAGGGTAGGTGGACGCAGTGTTATATAGAACATAGTCCTGAGAGCATGATTGAAAATGAAAACTAGATATAGTATATGGTATAAACTATGCACCAAAAATTGTGATATAAGATGAACCGGGGCGTGAAATATAATATGCAACACATTGTGCCCAATGACAGATTCATTGGAAAGCGCGAGATAGCACAGGCACTAGCGCGTGCTATGCGATATGCACCTTGGAGTGTAATATGCACAGGGCAGTGTTGTGTAACCTAACTAGTCTCTAAAGTTGTAATATAAAATATGTGCTGGGTTGCATATGCACTGTGACAAAGATATGGATCCCAGATTGTAATATGTATGGCATAGCGCTGTGCGTTATAACATAGGCACCGAGGAAGGCACGTTAGATGGGGCAATATAACCCGTGCAAAGGCAAGTGTGGCATGACATATTCACGGGGGGGTGTTACAGTGCACATGGGCTAGAGAGTGTCATAGCATACGCACTAGCTGGTGGAATACAACACAGAGGTGTGAGGCACTCGGCGGGCACTGGTGGGTGTAACACAGCATTGGGCTCAGCCAGGAGCACGCTGTGACTCTCAAGTGAGGTTTGTCTCCTTTCCAGAGAGTAAAATAAAAAGTATTACACATCCGGCGGTGGATGTGTATTTTATTAACCGTGAGGGGGTTTCTTGCATAGTTTGGTCGAATTTTTGTCGAATCCCCTTTGAATGGCTTGGTGTGCGTGTATATTAAATGTGCCCGTCAATAGCTACCCATATTTGTATAAATAAACAACAAGGGTGTCTACTTGGAGAGTACCCACCGGCGGGGCTGCCGGGATTAGGCATGAGTGACTATGTGTGTGAGTAACTCTATGGATGAGTGGCGTTGTGTAACAGGATGTATAGGTGTATGGGTACATATGATGAGTGAGTACATGTATGAGTGACTGTATAGGGTTGTTGGTGAATGAGTGGATGTGTATGTGGATCTTAGAATTACTGAATAGGTTGTTGTAACTGATATTGGTATGTCCATTGTTTTGAAAATGTTAGTTTCTATTTTTGAATGTGTCTATCAAAGGTTATATTAGGGGGAGAGGAGGTCTGCCACTCTATCACAAGGATGATATCATCAGTGATGTCATTTGAGATGTCATCAGTGATGTCATGAGTGATGTCACTGACCATGTCATGAGTGATGTAATATGTGACGTCATCAGCAGTGCATTGCGGGCGCGCGAGTTATAGTTAGCTGAACTAACTATAACGGGGAATTTCAATGGTTTTGTACGAGTGAAAAGTCCATCTAACTATAACGCCCCTGAAACCTATGGTTTTATCAGTGAATATATATATGAACATACAAATATAAATAAACTGCTATTTTAAATAATAATATAATTAAAAACATTGTAAATAATATATTTTCATACTATTTCTATACATATTTAAGTATACCAAAAAGATAAAATATTAAAAAAGAAAAACAATTTAAATATAAAATAATGTAATTAAAGAACAATTTGCGAACAAAAAATAATGACACTTTTAAATATTATTATATTAAATAAAACACATAATTATCTAAAGTACAACAACATACAATACATTATTACATATTAAAATAAATACATGTCATTTTCCCATTACATTAAACAAAAAATCTTTATATCACACAAAAATAAGATTTACTACAATAAATATAAAATTTGTTAGAATATAACATTGGAAAATTCTACAATTTACTATTCCCAATACAAGTAACACAACAATAAATATTATAATGAATAAAACAAAATTATATTCCCACTTCAGTCAGTGCAACAGTAAGGAAAGTGTTGGATTGCAGAGGGTTAAATTTACTATTCCCACTCCAGTCAGTGCAACAGTAGGGAAAATGTGTGAATTGCGGAGGGGGAAATGTACTATTCCCACTTCAGTCAGTGCAACAGTAAGGATAGTGTTAGCTTGTGGAGGGGGAACATTTCAATATCCCCACTCCAGTCAGTGCAACTGGAGGGAAAGTGTTGAATTGCAGATGGGTAAAATGTACTATTTCCACTCCAGTCAGTGCAACAGTAAATAAATTGTTGGTTTTGCGGAGGGGCAAAATATACTATTCCCACTCCAGTCAGTGTAACAGTAGGGAATGTTTTGAATTGCGGAGAAGTAAAATTAACTACTCCCACTCCAGTCAGTGCAACATTAGGGAAAGTGTTGGATTGTGGAGGCTAACATTTACTACTCCCACTCCAGTCAGTGAAACAGTAGGGAGAGTGTTGAGTTGTGGAGGGGTAAAATGTACTGCTCCCACTCCAGTCAGTCCCACATTAAAAACAAGTAAAATATCTTAAACACAATTGAAATAATTTAAAAACAGTAAATAAATAAAATAAATATATTGAATGCAAAACAGAAATATGTAATATTTAATATTAAAAATGTAAAATTAATTTACTTCCTACCCCTACAAAGCCCACAACCCACATCTAAATATAATCCAAATTATTTGCACAATTGACATACTTATTTGTCAACTAAACAAATATTATTTATGAAAATTTAACTCAATTTATTAAAATAAATCACTTCCCACCCTTTATCCCTGTAATCCTACAACCCACAACTAAAAAATTGTAATCACACAATTAACATATTAAATTATCAATAAATTAATTATTTTTAATTATCAAATACTTATTAGTAAATTGCAAATAAAATACTTCTCGCCCTTTACCCCTACAAACCCACAACCCACACCTATAAAATAAAGTACACAATTAACATAATTAATGATCAATTATTTAATTATAATTACTTAACAAAAAAGTATTAATACATCTAAAAAAAAATTACTTCCTACCCATTACCCCTATAGACACCACAACCCACAAAAAACATACTAATATAGTGAGAAACATAAACAATGATTAAACATTAAAATGTATATTAAGAAATATAACAATAATTAAAAAACATTATTTTAAGCAACTACATTTTTATAAACCATATTAATGACTTCTATATTTTTAAAATCGATATTACTTACCTTCAAATCGATATTGTTGACAACTATATTCTTGCTCCCGATATTTCTATTCCACGATATTTGTCACTCGATTTTCAGCTGGCCTCTCCCTTGCCACACCTGGCCTGTTCATTCTCTTTACACCTAAAACAAATATTCTTGCTCCTCAGGATGGGAGAGTGGCTTTTTTTTAAACACCTACCTCTATGGCGGCACCCCTCAATCCACCTTGCATGCAGACGCTCTGGCAAATCAGACAGATCCCTAGAGCACGTTGTTTGTGTATTTGCCCAGCAGTGCTGTCCCTATGGAAAGCTGAGACCAGAGTGAAACAAACTGGGAGTCCAGACCTGAAGGTAGGGCATCATAGCTGCCTTGAAACCCAGAGAACACTGTTTTGAACATCAACCTCACAATTTGTATCCACGTGGCTTATTGTCAATTCACAGTCCCCCAGCCGCAAATTTAACTAAGTCATGCTGAGGCTTCTCAACTGCTTGCCCCTTCAAAAGGCCCACAAATGAAGATGCTGAGGGTTTGAACTGTCGCATTTACGTAAAGGGGGTGCTGTCACTTTTTTTTATGTTTTCAGAGTGATGAATTTTGCTCTTTCTTTTTTAAATATCTTGTTTTAAGCATGCTTTAGTTATGAAATTTGTACTATGTGGTTTTATGATTTATCTTTTAAATCGAATAAAGCTTGCAGATTACTTTTTTCACTCAATATTATTGTAGTTAGAATTTGTTTCCTCGATATTCTGTCTCCTTACCAAATTTAGGGCCTAATTATGATGTTGGTCGGAGGGGCTTTGAACGGCATTCCAATTTACCTAACCTGTATCGGAACTCCTGTTTCCGACTGACTCGGAAACATTTCAGACTGACCGATTATGATGGAAGATAACCGTTCAGTTTTTCTGACTCGGTTCCGACCGGCAATTGGAGACTCCGAGTCAGTCGGATCCGATTCGTACAGGTCTTTAGACCACGTTTCCGACTGACGCACTACGATGACGGATTCTGACAGTAATTCTAAATTGGTTTGGCCGACACCGAACGGCTGCCGGAAACTGACTTTTCGGGCCCGTGGGGATACTCATGGGACTCTTCTTTGTAACCATGCACGGTGTGACCGTAACCATGGGGTGCCCGCCACAGGGTGCAAGGTTTTCCCCAATCACCCCTTTCTTTAATGGGAGCCTGTGTTATCTGTCGTCGGAACACAGGCTCCCATTAAAGTCAATGGGATTCTGACTGAACAGTGCTCGGAAACATCATAGGTGGTCGGACTCGCTGAACCTGAGTCGGACAGAAACGATTCCGACAAGGAGTTGGTCAGAATGCTTTCCAACCATCATCATAATGAAGCCCTTTGTGACTTTTTTGGTACACCCTAGTAGGGATTGTGTTTGTTACTTGAAGAAGGATCATCCCATTTTCACATTGAAAACCATGGATGTTAGCAACAAAATGTCTATGTATCATTCATGGAATACATCTATGAAGCAAAGTACCACAACGCGCTATTTATGTCACATTTAAAGACCCAGTAAAAAAGCTAGAGAGTAAATAGTTTATCAAGTTTTATCAAGTTTTGCATGAGGTTGCATCTCTTTTTTAATGTCTTTGTTCCATTGCAAAGCCATGATAAGTATGTCCTTTTGATTTGAGCACTGTTAACATTGAGTATCAATGGCTATTTGTGTGAATGAACTTGTGACTGAGCTAGTGAGTGATATATGCCGCATATATATGATTAGTGTCCTCATTTTGCAAATGTCTAAAGACTAGACTAGAGATTGTGTTTTTCACGTGAATAGTATCAGGAGGCTAATTGTCACTGTCAGGTGATGTTTCAACAGAGTTTCAGGACTTTGACAATTGGCTACTGACTCAGTGAAAAAATCATGAACATTGATAAGGTCAAACCTACTTAGTAACTTGACTTCTTGCCTTCTTCTGGCCTACTCAAAAGCTCTAATAACCGGCTAGCTTTGAATTGTGTGCAATACAAATTTGACACCCGATCTTGCTCTATTTGCACACATCCCACACATACAGACAACCAGATAAGGTGGTCGAGCCTTCGGCTAAATAACTCCTAACAAGTGGAATTACATGCCAGTACACAAAAGAGCCTCCTCTTTGCTTCTTGAAATATGCAGGAAGCTGAAGACATGGCGTTTTGAGTAGTTCCCCTAGGTCCTAGGTTAAGCTAGACTCATACCTGCTCAGCACCAGGATACCCTCACAGGTGATAATGCACTCTACAAATCTGCATAAAAACCATAAAATATCATTCTCACCCCAGTTTCTCCCCTTCTACCGTAATGTGATGAAAGAGTGACATTGCACATTCACCTCAAATGTGAGGACTACCTAAGAGATAGCAATCTTCAAAATGATCAGCGACATCTACCAGTCTTTGTGAGGTCCTAGATAAAATATATCACCGAGCGTAAATGATTTGGCCAAGGGGGGGAGAAATTGATTCATTATATATGTTCTTTTATAGTGTAATACATACCTCTCATCTCTAAAGTTACTCAATGTGAATCATGATTAGCACATCCAGGGCAGTTTCTAGATGTCACAAATAGACAGTTTAGTTTTTTCTGTGTGTTGTTGAACACCTAGGGGCCGATAACAATGCGGCCCGGAAGGCTCCAACTGGCGGTCGGAGCCTTCCTAGCCACTTTAAAAAAAGGGCTCCTCTGTATACTTTCTAATTGCCTAATTAATATATAGGTGGTCAAAAAGTAAACCCACCGGTCATTTCAGCTGCCTTCCGACGGGCTCAGAGAGCATGTTGGCCAGTCAGAATCTAGCCAGCAATCACAAGGGTTGGCCTATCAACCCTTCAGATTACAATGCATGGTTTCTGACATGATTTCCATGCTGGCCTGTCCGACATTGAAACCATGTTGGAAAGCGTGTTTGGTGGCCCCCAATAGGGCCCACTTTGATACAAAGCCTCGTTTTTTGAGGATGAGGGGGCACCAGATGCCCCCCTGTTGATCCCTGCACCTTGTGGCAGGCACCTTGAGGTGCCTGCCACGAGGTACAGGGAGGAACCACGGCCATAATGCATGCTTCCATAGTGAAATGTAGGAATGCGACCGAACAGTGTCAGGTCGCATCCTAATGAGGCAGTTCGAGGACCCATCCCTTACTGCTGATTGGATGTCTTTCTCATCTTTCTCACTTCCCTGCTCCTGATTCAATGGTGTTCTTGCCTATTGTTGTGTTTGTTCCAAACAGAATAATTTCAGGTATCACCATGCTTGATTGGACAACATGTATCCTTCCAATGCTGACATAAGATCGTTCATTGCAGTACTTATGAAAGACTGTTGTTTTCTCTCCCTCTAAATCTCTTCATGCTTCTTTTACCTCCCCCACTTCCTCTGTCTCCCTCACTTTATAAAAATCGAGATGAACCCCATTAGAGTTGTCAAAAGTGGGGCTTACAGTATCTGTTACCATGTATTATGGAGGCCTTCATAGACACTCTGGCTCCAATCCAATCAAGAGGAAATCAATTCCTAATCATTGACAAAGGAAGGAGACCTCATCTAAATAGAGGAGTGGTTTAGGGAGCCTTTTCCGGTGGCAGAAGCGGCTAAACATTTTGGATTTAGGTCCTTTGGTAATTTTTACAGGAAGGTAAATAGAAAGTGATGTAAAAAGGATTGGTTTAGGGTGAGAAAGTAGACATTAATGACTGAGACTAAGGGGCTCATTACGATGACATCAGTCTGCCAGCCATCGTTGCGGTGCTGGGACCGCCCACCAGAGGTGCAGCAGTCCCACCATACATATTAGGACGCACCCACCATATTGGAGGGCGTATCCCGGGCTTTTTACTTTGCAGACGGTGCTGCTGGCTGCAGCACTGTACGCAATATTAAAAGGGCTAGCACTGCATTTCCCCGCACCACGTGGCAGGCAGTGCCTGCCATGTGGTGCATGGAGATTCTGTAGGGTACCTCCCAGTGAGCTCCCCCACAAAGAGGGGGTCCGCAACGGGCCCCCGAATCCAGCCTCCGTCTGCCTTTTTGTTGCATGATTTCTGCCGCAAAAAGACAAGCGGAAAGGGACTCCGTAATCCCTACAGTAGTGCCTGCATGGAACCCCCGCAATGCTGCCCTGTGTCCTGGTTCCGCAAGGCGGGCGGAAAGGACCGCCTTGCGGAACCGTGGCGGACAGACTTTCCGTCCGCCGCGGACACATTGGGATTCCCACCGCCATCCTAATTTGGGGGTGGTAATTTCCTGTGTGATGGCGGAAGGACCGCCACCATCGGACCGGAGGTGGCGGTCCTTACGCCATCATAATGAGCCCCTAAGTATCCAATTGGGTCAGAATAAGTCTCCAATTACTGGTTATTGCCTAACCTGCAGGTTGTGCTCCAAATGTGAGTGGACTCATTTTATCTGCATGCTAACATTTGGAACTAGCTTCCTTAATGAGAAATATTAACGCTGTCAGCATGGCAATTTTGCTGTCAATTAGGTGCAGACTCTTTTGCATGTCAAATGGAAGGGCCCTTAATGTCTACATCAGATGGAGCCCTTTGAATCGGTTTCTGTCTGGTTCTCTGATTTGTTAGTCAGGGTAGACTGCTCCTTTAGGTCAACTGGGATCTTCATATAACTATTGTCATTGTTTCTCATGAAATGCTATCATAACTGAACAGTTCAGGAATAAATGTAGATGCATTTTCTCAATTTCACCACAGATTAATAAATACTAACAGCTCCAAACCATGTTGATATACATTTTGTATTTTCTAATAATCTGATTGCACTTTGCATGCACCATATTTCCATAGACGTATAATGATCTGAAGCAAAATAAGGTAACATTCATTTTTTTGCTTTTTCTAGGGCATGGGTAAAGAGAACTGCAGCAAAGTCACTGAGTTCCTTCTTCTGGGAATCACAGATGTTCCAAACCTTCAGGGGATTCTTTTTGTGGTGTTCCTGGCCATGTACACCGTGACTGTAGTTGGTAATGTTGGCATTATACTTTTAGCCTGGCTCAGCCCTCGTCTACAGACCCCTATGTACTTCCTCCTAGGTATCCTTTCCCTTGTGGACCTTTGTTACTCTACAGTCACCACTCCCAAGATGCTGGTAAACTTCCTTGTTGAAAGGAATACCATCCTGTTCCACGCATGTGCTGTACAACTCTTTTCCTTCGCACTTTTTGGGACAACAGAGTGTGTGCTACTCACTGTGATGGCATATGATCGCTATATGGCTATTTGTCACCCGTTAACATACAATAGGGTCATGACCCGGACGGTCTGCTTGCAGTTGGTCCTTGCAGCCTTCCTTTGCACTTTATTCAACTCTGTTTTGAATGTTACTGGTGTATTCCGCCTCACCTACTGTGGGCCTAATGAGATTCAGCATTTCTATTGTGATTTCCTCCCTATTTTAGATCTTGCCTACTCAGACACCTTTGCAACCAAGTTAGTGCTTTTCATCTCCTTCGACTTCCTAACCATAAGTGCTGTGTCAGTGATTGTGGCCTCCTACATGTCCATCATCTGGAGAATCCTGGCAATCCCATCCTCTCAGGGGAGGCTCAAGGCCTTCTCCACATGCTCTTCCCACTTTACATGTGTTGTCCTTTTCTATGGAGCACTTTTTTACTTGTATCTCAGACCTACATCTAGCTATTTCCTAGAAGACAACAAAGTGGCTTCAATGTCTTACACTGTGGTTATTCCTATGCTAAATCCCATGATTTACAGCCTGAGGAACAAAGAGGTGAAATATGCTGTGAGGAGGGCCATCCACAAAATACATTGTCCTTGATCTTTACTGAAATGATTGTCAATGTTTGCATCCTGTTCTTGTTATAGAATTTTGACTTCCACATACAAAAGATGATCTCAGATAGAATATTTCTATTAATGACTTTTTATTTTCTTATTTCTTTTTCTTGATTTTAACAAAAATTCACCTCTCCAGATGACTTCCCGTAATGATGGTACAGCAAGGATTAGCTTGTGCACGTGTTACCAGCACCAGGATAGCTTTATAGATTTCACGTGTACCGTGCAAATTTCTAAAATAATAATAATAACAACAACAATAAGAATAATAGCTGCCTTTGTACCCACAAGGTTTGAACACAATGGTAGGGATGAATCAGTCACAGCAGAGGTAGAAACTAAAATCTTGATATTCTACTTTTATCCAGCCTGTGTCTGAGGATCTTGGATGGAGGAGTTGAAAGAATTAACCAATGCAAATCCAAAAGGTTTCAGTGAATGGATCTTGGAAGCTGAGATGGGGATAGATAAATACCTCCCTTCTGGTTATATAGATTAGATAAAAGCTGAAGGGGCAGTTGAGGCTTGACACTCACAAAAATTGGCTAAAACAGCCAGCAATCCTGATACATACTGCCTCCCTGCCTCCACAGCAGTCACCAGCCCTAGGGCAAACCCTCTCTCGCTCCACAACTATTTTGGATAGGGTACATCGACTAGACAAAGGAAAGCCCACCTCCAAAAGAATAAAAAGAAGAATGAAAACCTAACAAAACCAAAACCTAGCACCTTATCCCCTTTTCCAAACCAGGAAAAGCATAGCCCACACTACTCTCCTCTAGGTAAAACCATTGCTCAGCACCTGGACAGTGGCGCACACAGGATTTGGCCAAATCCCTGAACTTTTTCCCAAATCTTAAAAGACTAACAATATGGAATTTATTAAAGAAAATATTCCTACAGACGCGCATTCAGCTATGAAACCAAATAGGGATCCCGTTGTAAAGTATGCAAAACATGCAAACCATGCAAAAACGTATGAATTAAAATAGGGAAATGGAAGACCCGTACACCCAGTGGTATGGGGGAGTGGGGTTTAACCTCTTGCTGAATATTTTGGCTCCTGACTAGAACAGGCCCACTAAACATTGAAAAAAGACCTGCACAGAGAAATCGAGCCTAACAAGCACCATGCAAAAGGCCATTGGCTCAGCTTCACAAACCAATAAAGATCTCACCAAGCTGCTTTCTGGAACTGACAGACCGAGTCAGGCCCAAATCCCAATGAAGGGGGCCTATCTGAACTTTTCAGCAATCAGCCCACTGAAACAAAGGTGACAACTGTCACCTTTCTCAGCTTCAAAGAAGCAGGTCAAGAATAGCTCAATTCACTTGGACCATCACAATTCAGCCAAACCTCTCCTGCCCCCTCAATCTGGGAGACTGAAGCTCCTGATACAGTACAAGATGACTGTTCAGATGCAACATTGCCACAAACCACTACCACTTGCATCCCGAATACAAGTCCAAAGGCGCATTTGATATTTTAAACCGTGGGAACTTCTTGCAACTAATCAAAGCTACTGGTTCTTTGGGAGAAGTTACATTGCATGAGATTTTACATTGCACCCGGGCCTGGCCAAGGTAACTTGATACACTTTGGGTCTAGCCTCTAAAATATTGGCACAGAGTGACTAAACAGTGGGGGATGACCATCTCCCATGTAAAGAAACCAGGATACCCACATATCCCCAAAAGTCTGAGGAATGCGGACAGAGAAATAACTCAGCCCAGATCCACCTTCTCTCTCCTGACAGGCACACTAGGAAAAACCTTGACTCCCCTCTCAAGTGAATGAAGGGTGATTTTGACAAATTCAATTACAGGCCCTGATGGAGCAGAGAACCGGTAATGGCTCCCAGGGACCCTCAACTCAACTTTGTTTTTACTTTGACAAATCAGCCCCCAAAATGGATTTTCCGACCGGCCCCTTATGATATGCTCCTGGAACATAAACAGGCTTGCCAACAAACTAGGCAATCAGGAAATCATATCCTATTTACACTCCTTTGAAATGATTATACTGTGAGAGACCTGGTCGCAGTGTCACGTGGCCCATAGGGACATTGCTGTTTTTCACTAAGTTATCATGAGCTCTTCGCAGCTTGCCTGCCACTTTTGCGCACGTTACTAAACGTCTTTATTTTTGCTATATTTGAATGACTGCTTTCACAAGGGAACTCATCACTGTGTTCGCTCTCTGCATGTTCCTGGGATTTTAACTGAACATTATGTGGATGGAAGAACAACAATGCCCCTTGATATTTTGTTTTGGCCAGACCTTAGCCCATAGACAAAACGTACCTATGCAGCTGTTGTTTGGACAGCGTACTTGGTTTTTTAGTACTAATAGGTGAGACACACGTGAAGAGGGACCTTTCCAGGGAGAAGAGCGAGACAGCACCTTTGATGTAGATTTACCATCTATAAGCTAAGGTATGGGGTCTGCTGACAAAGCCCAGAGATCTTCTATTATATAAAAATATTTCTTCTTAGCAAGGGATGGGAGTTTAGGCCCTATTGTCTTTTCTCCATTGTCTTTTCATGATGACATCTCCCTTCATGATGTATGGACTAGCTGCTATGTTGACTATATTTGTACCATGCATTTTCCTGCTTGTTGTGGCATGTATAATGCATGTTAGAGCACATTAGTTAAAATAAATATTTTAAACTGTTTCATGTCTCTGTCAGATCTTATTGTGGACAAGTACAAGACAGTGGGTGAAAGGATGTGTCTTCTTACTGTGATTCCTGAGAGATCTGGGAGTGGTGTGTTCTAGGGTGTCTAATCATTTGTTTTTCCAGGAGTGAGGAGGAGAGCAAGTGAGACACTATAGTTAGTCGGTCCTGGGTTTGTGGGTACTGAGGTGGTAGGAAGACCCAGTCCTTGTACACCAAGGTCCCATACTCCTGCACATAGTTCTGTATTTGTGCAGAATCCCTGCAACAAGGCGCCTCCTACGTTTGATCCGGTTCTTATTCGCAAGACCCCAGAGTAGTGCTTGTACTTGTCCACAGTACCCTCTCACGGGTTTCCGGAGACATCTGTGGTGAGGGGGCTTAGCCTCCTATATTGTCAGATTTATAGGCTTTTCAGTCTTGATTTTTAAAAGGTTTTGTTTTATTGTTAAAACCCTTTTTTGCGCTTCTGTTTCATTTGTTTCTGAATTCCATTTCTGATATAGCATAGGTGGGCGCTATTGCAGCTGATAAACATGCTGCGGTCATGGCGTTTTTGACTTAACGTGGTGTCCCTAATGCAGGGGCTGATTTTATCTTTGTTGTCAAGGCGGATGCTTTGAGGTTTTTTACTCTTTACATTTCCAGCAGTGGATAAGAATGATAATGTCTTTCATGAATATACATTGGATTTTCGTCCTTACTGATACCTTGAAGCTCTGCTGACAGCCTGGGAGCATACCTTCTGGTTTAATGGCGCCCTTCCTCACCTTGTTTCTGTGGTCCGTTTAGCCCCTTATCGGTCGACGGGCCACATGGTCTGTTTTGGCTAGTTTTACACTGTATCCAAATTACTTTAATGTTACACATGCAGAGCTACATCAGTTACATACGTCACTGGTTCATATACACAGAAGTGTAATACAATTCATGACACGTAATATACAAGTGTCACCAGTGGGTGCTGCTCCACAGCCACTTGGACAGGATGGTCTAGTCATTAGTACCACTATGATTAATTTGGTGATGGGAAACCGTCCTCACAATAGAGATGATCTGCCATATTGATTGTCAGAATAATGTGAGCTTCTCAAGGCTGTTTTTCCACATACTATTTCTGTTGAGAAACACAGGATCCTAAAGATGAGTTTAACAAGTGGTATTGTTCCCGCTTTAGCTGATTGCACCACCTGGGGAACGGTGTTTGGTGCAGTGTATACACTGTGCTTTCACACCCCCTCCATGAGAATTTTACCAAGTGTTCTGAAGATGGCACACCAACTAGAGGGCTATACAAACCACTATGTCCCTGCAACAAAAAAAACAGAAGCACGGCCAAAATAGTGGTGGCCTTGCAATTTATGTATCTATCACCAGCGCCATCTTCTCGTGGGAACAATACAGTGATATCACAGGGCTGTAAGTAGTGGGCATGTCATTCAAAACCGCTAACAGCTAGACAAAGAAAATAACCTTGATAAACGTCTACATCTGCCCAAACCCAAGCTCAAGGATAACTCTCTCGAAGAAATTAATCAGTAGGAATCTAAATCTTCAATCAAAGAATGCCAGTATGGACATTATACCAACAGGGGACTTCAGTATGTGGCTAATGCCGGAAATACCTGCAAATTAGATAACACAGGCACAAGATGGCATCTGGGAAATACCAACTCAAGATCGACCCGGGTGGCACAGGCACACGGAGGATAAGAAAGGAAGGGCACTCCAAGGAAATCTAGAACACCTTGGTTTGAGAGCCTTAAATGGACTATTCCACCCCGAGAAGCCACTAGGTTTTTCATATCTAACAAAAAGTGGGGCTTCTCCAATTGACTATACAATAGTCAGTCTTCCCCTACTAATGAAATGCATTAAGTGCACTATGAATTTCCTTCGAAGCCTGGTCATTGAAGCTAGTAAATACTTACAATCAAAAAGAAGATCTAGTTATGAGCTGGGCAATATTCGCTGAAAAACTTGAAGGCCAGGACACAAAGCTAGTACCAGTAAAATCAATAAATTACAAAACTCAAAAGTTGCGTGCTACCCAAAGAGGAGGAATCAGCCACCTAACAAGGATTGCCAAAACAGGTCTAATCAGCTGTGGAGAAGCTTCAAAAGGTAAGACTTACAAGTGGGATGCTTCTTTGCTGTGGGATGTTGGCGCCTCTTGAGTAAGCATAATTGGGCACTAGTCTTCTTTGAGCGGTTCAGTAGATGAGGGAAAGCACCGTGAGCCCTCTAGGTGGACCCCAAGAGACCACACTTTTAATCTATACACTGAACTACGCACACTCTATTCATATTTCTATTTACAATTAGTATACATTCATTTGTCAATATACATCATCACAGGACATGGTATCTTGAGCTCTTCGAATAAGTATAGTCTTTTTGTTTGTTGTTCTCGTGTGCTTTAATTTTTAGGATTTTGCCCAGCCCACATGTGTTTTGTCATGGGGAATAGTCCCACTTGTCTTCTTCAGGGCTGTACGCAAAATTACAGATTCTTGTACGTTCTCCCTTCCGGTTCTCCGACGAGATGGAGATAGTTTTAAGTTGGGGTAAATTCCCACCTACTTTTTCACTGTGTGTAATATGATCATATTTCCTGGTGAAAGTACAAATTCTACCATCTCTTTAATCTATATCGTCCCTCTTCAGCTTTTGGGCCTTCCTTTGTTTGATGTCCTCCTGGTGTTTCTGAAGGACCTCCTTTAAAATAGCATAATTTTTATCAGTGGCCTCTGGCAGGCCTAAGTCTTTGATTTCTCTCTCTAGAGTACTTATCTCTGTCTGGAGTTGGGAGACCTTGCGGTGAGCATTATCAATTAAAATGCCCATTAGTGTAATAGAGCTCCTTCTCAGTGACTCTTCCCATTGGTTACGGTGGTCCTCATCCAGGTCGTCATACGTTGGGAATATTTGGGCCCTTAGGCCTCTAGGAAACCTGTTCAGTCTGAGAAACTGTTTCACGGTTACCCTGTCCCACCACTTGGCATTCTCAGTTTTTTTAACCTCTCTAGATTGATAAATGTGTCCCTTCCTTATGGGACTGATTCCCACTGTGTGTGGATGTGGCTACTGTGTTACCTTTTGCAAAGCTTCAAAAGTTCAGCAACGCCCCCCCCAAAAAAACACAACCTAACGGTCAGTGATGTCATCAGTGATGTCACTGACCATGTCATGAGTGATGTAATATGTGATGTCATCAGCAGTGCATTGCGGGGGCATGAGCTATAGTTAGCTGAACTAACTATAACAGGGGAATTTCTCGGGTTTTGAACGAGGGAAATGTCCAGCTAACTATAATGCCCCTGAAACCTATGGTTTTTTTCAGTGAATTTCTAAGGTTTTTTAAATGCTAATTCCTAACTATAACGTGCCTGAAACCTATGTTTTTTTCAGTGAATTTCAAAGGTTTTTTAAATTCCAATTCATAACTATAACTTAACTCTAAAGATATCATGATAATCATTCTTTTTTAAAAGTAGGGTGCACATTAATTTTGTGGAAAAGCATCTTTGTGATTGGTTAAGAAAAAGCAGTTTCAACATGGAGTACATATCATAGGGTAAAATTTGCTCAGCTCAACCACACCTGCTACTTGCATTTGGAAGGCACTGTTCGAACTTAAAACAATCGTGAACTTTTAACATGCTTGTGTTGTTAAATGTTCAAGAAAATGTTGCAAAAAAATATCGTTAAGTTTTAAAAAACTGATGAACTTTTAACCTGCACGTGTTGTAGAATGTTCTAGAAAGTGTGTTGATAGAATATGTTGCACTTCTGACTTCTATGTCTTGCTGAATATTAAAAAAACGGTTCATATGGAAAATGAAAAAGAAACCAATAGAGAAGTTTTGAAACCTAAAAGAATCAAGGAACCATTCAAATTTATTCTTTACATGTATTTATGTGTGCAGCAACAAAATTATAGACACAACCACACTAGGAAGAGGAAGATGCAGGGAGTGGGGGGAGGGGGTTCGATGGGCAGAATGGCACACATGCACAATTAAGTACAACACACATATAGACTAACAATGGCCAAAATGAAACTCACAAACAAGGAGCACAAGTCACACAACCCGCCAACATCACACCACTGAACGAGCATAGAAGTGAAAACCAGGCTGCATTCATACAGGATGTGTACAAAGACCAGTCGTTGGTGTTGTGGAATGTCTGCGACCGTGGTCATCATGGATGAGATGCCCAGCATGTGGCACATGGTCGAGTTCACTGTGTGTTATGTTGCCAAACGGCTGCTCCTCCCTCCCACGAGCCCCCACACTTTTGTACGGTGCGCTGTTGTATCTCGTGCACTCGTAGGCAAACCATTGTAATGCCTATTTGCACATGTCCTGCTACATTCCAACTACACCATCACAGTGCCGTTTGGAGGTGGTGCATGCCACTTTACAACATCGACTGCTGCTGCTCTTGTAGCAGGCCACACCAGAACACAGAGACACACTTACCGCACTTCCTGTACATGGACATGTCCGAGACACCCCGTTCCCCTTGCCGGATAGGCACACCCCTGCACTGACCTGTGAACCCCAGACCAGTACACGCCAGTTGTGCAGGCAGGAGGATGCGTGCGTAGCTACACATTCAGGCTCACTGCCAACGCTGAGGTGACAGCACACTGTGATGTTGCAGGGCTCGTGCCTATCATGCTAAGACAATGACCACAGGGACACACTTGCTAAGATGTGGGTTTGGGGGGCATTGGCGGTCCTGTTGAGATGAGTCTTCTGGCCCTCATGGGTATCCCTGTATCATGCTCATTGACTCTATGGCACCTGTGGGTGTTCTGGTGTGGCTCTTGGCTGTGTTCCTTTTCATGGTGCAGGTAGTTGTCATGCTTAATACCAGCAGAAAGCAGGTGTAAAATCCCTGGTGCTAACGTGTCTTATCGCCGGAATTTGTTTTGCATTGCAATTGGTGTCAAAGTTTTGATGTGATTTTTTTCGTGTGCAGAACAATATACGAACTGAGCAGTGTATCTCGTCAAGATCCAGCACCTGACACACTATTCCCAATCAATATAAATACAATGAGATTTCTTAATAGATTTTGTGTGTACACTGTAAGTGCAGCCAATACCTCAGTGCAATTCAATACAGAAATTTAGTATTTAGAATAAATCGGAAAGGTGCACCTCGTGTCTTTTTGCACGAGAACGGCTAGTCTCCATTTCATTATCAGCACTTTAACGGAAGTAAAGTTGAGATAAATCTAACACACTATTCAGAAGTTGCTGCAAACTGCAGATATCACCAGTATTCCAGCGATAAGTGCCCCAAAATTTAACACCATGGTGGACTCCATCAAATAACAGTAATAAGAACAAGAAACACAGCAGTTAAGAGAACAACCAAAAACGTTATTAATTTTTTTTTCAAACTTTATTTTTTATAATCATAAATATGTAAACGATAAACTATTTTCAAACTTTATTTTTTTATTAACCTATATATAAACGATAAACTAATAAACAAAATGTAACAACAACAAGGCGGAACACTCCTGTGGGAATCATGGATGTCGACGACAGACCAGGAAAATCAGAAAGATTGTTAAAAAAAAACCAACATGGTATTCTCAACAAAATACCGCAAGAAACAAATCACAGATATATAAAATGCATGCAGCTAACAAAATGTTATAAGTTTCACTTACAAAAACTGTATATGTTGCCGCTTTAAAATATTTATCGAATCTGAGGACATTTTTTTGCAGAAGGCACCACGCCCACAACGTTTTTCTTCAGTGGTGAGGACATTTTTTACTTTTCCCAAGGGGCAAACAAAGACCAATGCCACCTTGATCACGTGCAAGATTTTCAAAAGAGTTCTGTCATGAGGAGATCCTAACAAGAAATACTTGTACGGCACGGCAAGTATGATGAAACACCTAAGGACCCTTCATCCGAACAATCTTGCATGAGAAGAGTGCAAACAGATGAGAAACACTCCTATTCTGTATCTTTAAAAAAGAATCATAAATAAATGTATATTAATAACTTTCAAAATTATACTATTCCATTACTGTACAAACACATTTTATATAAATACTGACTGAGAAACTATGTCCCTGAACCACAAGTGTGACGATGGTTAAAACACTACATGCATAGTGCATACTACTTTGAAGCAGTTCATGCCCTGAAGCCTACCTCACTAAAACTCTACATGCTAACTGCCTAAATGATTACAGTACTATAAGAAGACACACTGGGTGAGTGACAGGGTGTTTGCTAAAAGAGTATGATTACTAACTAGGGAATTGAAGGTGTGAAACACAACTGTGTAGGTGATTAGAGGACTGTATCCATACTGCATAGGCATTTAAAGCAGTCCATGTGCTAAGGCCTGGCTCACTGCATGACTACTTGGGTACTGACTTAATGATTAGAGTACAGCAAGGAGAGTGCCTAGGTGAATTTATAAGTGCTAGGCTTTTCGCACAGGGAATGGATTAGTACTTGGTACTGAATGGGTCACTAGAGGAGTGCAAAGGCAGTGACAAGATGTTTACTGGACTCTATGGATACTGACTAGGAAATTGAAAGTGTGAAAGACAAGTGACTAGGTGGTTAGAAGACTGCATGCATAGTGGATAGGGGTTTGAAGCAGTCTATGTGCTAAGGCCTGGCTCAGTGCATGAATACTTAGGCACTGACTGAATGATTAGAGTACTGCAAAGATAGTATCTTGGTGAATTTATAAGTGTTTGGGTTTTAGCACAGTGAATAGATTAGTACATGGTGCTGAATGGGTCACTAGAGGACTGCAAAGGGAGGGACAGGGTGTTTCCTGGAAGTGTATGGATACTGACTAGGGAATTGAAGGTGTGAAAGACAATTGTGTAGGTGGTTAGAGGACTGCATGCATAGTGGATAGGGGTTTGAAGCAGTCCATATACTAAGGCCTGGGTCACTGGATGAGTACTTGGGTACTGACTGAATAATTAAAGTACTGCAAGGAGAGTGCCTGGGTGAATTTATTAGGGTTTGGCGCAGTGAATGGATTAGTACATGATGCTAAACGGGTCACTAGAGGAGTGCAACGGGAGTGACAGGGTGTTTGCTGGAAGTGAATGGATACGGACTGGGGAATTGAAGGTGTGAAAGACAAGTGTGTAGGTGGTTAGAGGACTGCATGCATAGTGGATAGGGGTTTGAAGAAGTCCATGTGCTAAGACCTGGCTCAGTGCATGAATACTTAGGCAGTGACTGAATCATTAGAGAGTGTCTGGGTGAATTTATAAGTGTTTGGGTTTTGGCACAGTGAATGGATTAGTACATGCTGTTGAATGGGTCTCTAGAGGACTGCAAAGGAAATGACAGGATGTTTCCTGGAAGTGTATGGATGCTGACTAGGGAATTGAAGGTGTAAAAGACAAGTGTATAGTATGTTAGAACACTACATGCATACTGCATATACAATTGAAGCAATCTATTTGGTACTTAGAAACTGACTAAATAATCAGACTACTTCTAGGACAGTGCTTAGCTAAAACTTTTACATTTTCAGTTCTGCCACAGTGAACAGAATAGTACATGGTACTGCACCTTAGTGTCAAACCCTGACTCATTTTATCAATGCATAAGCAAAGACTAGCTTCTAATGCTACTAAAACTTGACAACAAGACAGGTTTTAAAAGAGTTATCTGCTAAAAAATACACGATGTTACCAAATGCTTCTCTCACAGTGCTTCCCAAATGCACACAGACTCACAGTGTGATTCTAGACAACAACCACTATACCTAGGAGTTTACCAAAAATCATTCACTACTGTGGAAGTGGTAAGGGAACTGCACACAATCTTCATATTTCAGGACCGCACTTTTGTGTCAAAGCCTGACTCATTTAATCAAAGCATAAGCAAAGACTGGCTTCTAATGCTACTAAAACTTGACAACATGACCGGTTTTAAAAAAGTTATCTGTCAGCAAATACACGATGTTACCAAATGCTTCTCTCACAATCGTTACCCAAATGCACACAGACTCACAGTGTGATTTTAGACAAGCAACACTATCCTAGGAGTTTACCAAAACTCATTCACTAGTCTGGAAGAGTTAATGGTACTGGACACAATCTACATATTTAAGTACAGCACATCAGTATCAAAGCATGGCTCATTTAATCAACACATAAGCAAAGACTGGATTCTAATGCTACTAAAACTTCACAACATGACAGGTTTTAAAAAAGTTATCTGTCAGCAAATACATGATGTCACCAAATGCTTCTCTCACAGTGATCCCAAATACACACTAACTCACAGTGTGATTCTAGACAAGCACCACTATCCCTAGGAGTTTACCAAAACTTATTCACTACAGTGCAAGTGGTAAGGGAACTGCACACAATCTACATATTTCACAACTGCAATTTACTGTCAATGCCTGACTCATTTATTGAAAGCATAAGCCATAACTGTCTTCTAATGCTACTAAAACTTGACAACATGACATGTTTTAAAACAGTTATCTGTCAGCAAATACACGATGTTACCAAACACTTCTCTCACAGTGGTTCCCAAATGCACACAGACTCACAGTGTGATTCTAGACAAACAACACTATCCCTAGCAGCTTACCAAAACTCATTCACTACAGTGGAAGTGGTAAGGGAACTGCACACAATCTACATATTTCAAGACTGCACTTTAGTGTCAATGCCTGACTCATTTAATCAACGCATAAGCAATGACTGGCTTCTAATGCTACTAAAACTTGACAACATGACAGGTTTTAAAATAGTTATCTGTCAGCAAATAAACTAGGAGTTTACCAAAAATCATTCACTACTGTGGAAGTGGTAAGGGAACTGCACACAATCTTCATATTTCGGGACTGCACTTTTGTGTCAAAGCCTGACTCATTTAATCAAAGCATAAGCAAAGACTGGCTTATAATGCTACTAAAACTTGACAACATGCTCCTTACCCATATGCACACAGACTCACAGTGTGATTTTAGACAATCAACACTATCCTAGGAGTTTACCAAAACTCATTAACTAGTCTAGAAGAGTTAATGGTACTGAACACAATCTACATATTTAAGTACAGCACATCAGTGTCAAAGCATAAGCAAAGACTGGATTCTAATGCTACTAAAACTTCACAACATGACCGGTTTTAAAAAAGTTATCTGTCAGCAAATACATGATGTCACCAAATGCTTCTCTCACACTGATCCAAAATTCACACTAACTCACACTGTGATTCTAGACAAGCACCACTATCCATAGGAGTTTACCAAACTCATTCACTACAGTGCAAGTGGTAAGGGAACTGCACACAATCTACATATTTCAGGACTGCACTTTTCTGTCAAAGCCTGGCTCATTTAATCAAATCATAAGCCATAACTGTCACAATCCTTCACACATAAACTCAAAGGCAAACACACATTTCTATTGGTTAAACATTTCAACCCTTTCCAACTGAAATACATTTCAACCCTTCCCCCAATCTGCCTTCTGCTTGTTACCATAGAAACAGGTCATGGAACACTGCACTGAGCTCACAGGTCACAAGTTCAGCACACAATGTTACTAAACAAGTCAGGAAGTGTGCTTGACTTTTCAACATATCAGCTTATCATATATAATGTTCCTTACAATCTGTTTTTGTTAACCAATAAGAATCATACCTTTAAAAAACAGAAATATACACCCTACCTTTCAGTGTAGAAAGTAGTCATACAGCCAATCATTTCTTGTCTTTTTTCAAAAAATATTGCCGTGGATCTGCACACCCAACGCGTGAAAATCCGTGCACCGAACGCGATAGGATGCGTGCACCGTGCGCACATGTCACCTTTTTTTTTATTTTTTAAAAAGGGGGCCCCAGGGGGTCCTTCTGGGACCCCCTAAGCACCTCTAGAGGGTCAGAGTATTTACACTCTGCCCCATTTATATGTTTTACACACTTATTCCCCTTGCTTCTTCAGGCTCGCTTCTACCGAGGAACAAAATGGCTGCCAACAGTTCCTGGTTTTGAATGTAGAGAGACACTCGACAGCCAATTAGCATTCAGCGCGCGATCGGGAGGGTGCGCGCTCGGTTCGGGGAGGGTGCGCTTACGGTGCGGGTAGGGTGCGCGGATCCTCCCGGCCATAGATTTTTATGTACATTTAACTCTAATTTTCTCAGGAACTACTGAACAGATTCACACCATTTATGCAAAAGGCATGATTCTGAACTGAGGACTACCTCTTTACCAAATTTGGTGTCATTCCGTTCAGTGATTCGGGCTGTAGCTGCGATCCTATGGGAAATTGCATGGGGAAAATGCGTTTTGGGACCCCCCTTTTTTCTCGGCCCCTGCTTGACGAATCACCACAAAACTTATAGGGTAGGAGCGGAGCGGAGCTGGCCAAAAGTTTGGAAAATTTTGCAAAGATTTGTCAATCGGCGCCAGACTTATTGGGAATAGAATGTTGCGGATTTCCTATGGAAAATAGGTCCTAACTATAACTATCTACTGGCGACCGCCAGTAGATAATATATATATATATATATATATTCACTGAAAAAAACATAGGTTTCAGGGGCGTTATAGTTAGCTGGACTTTTCACTCGTACAAAACCATTGAAATTCCCCCGTTATAGTTAAGTTAGCTAACTATAACTCGCGCGCCCGCAATGCAATGCTGATGACATCACATATTACATCACTCATGACATGGTCAGTGACATCACTCATGACATTACTGATGACATCTCAAATGACATCACTGATTACATCATCCTTGTGATAGAGTGGCAGACCTCCTCTCCCCCTAATATAACCTTTGATACACACATTCAAAAATAGAAACTAAAATTTTCAAAACAATGGACATACCAATATCAGTTACAACAACCTATTCAGTAATTCTAAGATCCACATACACATCCACTCATTCACCAACAGTCCTATACAGTCACTCATCCATGTACTCACTCATCATATGTACTCATACACCTATACATCCTGTTACACAACACCATTCATCCATAGAGTCACTCACACACATAGTCACTCATGCTAATAAAGAATCAAACATCCATTTACATGCATATACAGTTATACACACACCACCACACTTACTTCTACAGAAACTTACACATACTAAGGTGCCGATTACGATCCGGTAAAAAATTTCCCCGTGCGACTCGTATCCGGTCTTATTACCGTACGAATCGTACAAGTGCCGTACGAACTGGCAATCACGATTCGCATGGTAAAAAGTCCATACGAACCGCATTGGGAATCATTCCCCACACGTCCTCGGGTCGGAAAATGTGTCCGACACGTCCTCGTACGATTTACCGTACAAATGTGAAAGGTGAAGTCCGACCGAGGAATCACGATCCATCCCGTGCGTCCGAGGTTACAACCGGATGGAAAAAACACCGTCCGCACCGAACTCCCATAGCAACCATGGAGACGTGCACGCATACGCGCCGACCCCCCCCAGCCCCCGTACGTACGCACCGTACCCCCCTCCAGCCCCCGTACGTACGCGCCGCCCCCCCCCGCCCCCATACGTACGCGCCGACCCCCCGTGTATGTACAGCCGTGTACGTTCGAGTCGTACCCCCACCAGTGTATGTACGGTGCGAACCCCCCGCACCGTACATACACGGGTGGGGTACGACTCGAACGTACACGGGTGTACATACAGGGGGGTTCAACTCGAACGTACACGGGGGGGTTCGACTCGAACGTACACGGGGGGTTCGACTCGAATGTACACGGGGGGTTCGACTCGAACGTACACGGGGGGTTGGACTCAAACGTACACGGGGGGTTGGACTCGAACGTACACGGGGGGTTTGACTCAAACGTACACGGGGGGGTTCGACTCGAACGTACACGGGGGGTTCGCACCGTACATACATGGGTGGGGGTACGACTCGAACGTACACGGCTGTACATACACGGGGGGTCGGCTCGTACGTACGGGGGCGTGGGGGGGTCGGCGCGTACGTACGGGGGCTGGGGGGGGTCAGCGCATACGTACGGGGGCTGGGGGGGGTACGGTGCGTACATACGGGGGCTGGGGGGGGTCGGCGCGTACGTACGGGGGCTGGGGGGGGTACAGTGCGTACGTACGGGGGCTGGGGGGGGTACGGTGCGTACCGGGCAACCTACTCTGGTCGATTCGCGCCGTACTTCGCTTTTCCGGCACTTTTTGGGTGCCGTGAAAATATTGCCGTCCGGACTGCTGTCGGTTCGAATCGTAATTCCTGGGTTGTGAAACGCTGCCTGAAAGCGTCCCGACGTCACGTCGCAGCATTCCCGGATCACATTCGTATGTATGTTTTCGTCGGTCGGTGTTTTTTACGATTCGTACGGAAATGGTGTTTCCGTGCGAATCGTAATTCCATGTTTGTAAAGTGTTACGACCGGGTACGAGTCGGACGGGGAAAACGCTCCGACCGACGGTTCGTACCCGGTTTTTACCGGATCGTAATCGGCACCTTAATCTCTCAACATAGAACGGCCACAGGGCGCGTTTACCCATTGGTGAAGGGAGGGGACGGGGCCTGAGGTGACGTGTGCAAACACGCCCTGTGGCGCGTTTTAAGTTGGGGAAATAATTCCCTTTCAATCCTGAGGGACCCTGGGGGCCAATTAGCCCACCAGGTGCTTCCAGTAAGCGCCACTGCTCTGCGTTGCAGAGAGGTGGTGCAGGCCGTGCCCCTTTTTACACCTCTCTGCAATGGCGCTTACTAGTCTCCTTGAATCCTAAGGGTCCCTAGGGTCAAACTAGCCCACTAGGTACCTCCAGTAAGCGCTACAGAGCTGCGTTGCATAGAGGTGTAAAAAGGAGCATGGCCTCAGAACACCTGTCTGCAACGCAGCTCCCTGGTGCATACTGGAGATACCTGTTGGGGTAGTTGGCCCTCAGGGACCCTCAGTATTGAAGGGGAATTAATTTCCCAACTTACAATTGGCCAGGGGGCGTGTTTGCAGAGTGCTGCAATGAGGGGGCGTGGCCTCCGGCGCGATGCCGGTCTTTTATTTATTTTATTTTTTAAGAAGGAGGGCTGTGTGGCCCCCCTTCTTTTTCTAATTTACTGGCCCTGGTGACCCCATCCCCCAGGGCGTGCACCCTAATTTTTTTTGTTGAAAAAAATTAATTTGGCCCTCCCAAGGCCTTAATCGGCCCCGGGGACCCCAACTCCTGGGTCATGGCCTTTTTTTAATTCTTTAGGAGGGGGCTGCGTTGCCCCCCTCCTCAGGCCACTTATGGCCCCGGGGACCCCATCCCCCGGGGTTGGCCTTTGTTTTTTATTATTTTTTTAAAAATATATTTATAGAAACACCTAGGACATGCTGGACAAACCGTATGTACCTATCACCATGACGATTTGCGTGATATTCATTGAAAGGCGACTATGCATAGAATGAATCAACATGGAATGTATTTACACCGCTAGTGAAGCTCTGACGTGTCTGACGCCCTACCGTGCCTAATCCCGGCGCCCCCGCCGGTGGGTTCTCTCCAAGTAAACACCCTTGTCGTTTATTTATACAAACATGGGTAGCTATTGACGGGCACATTTAATGTACACGCACACCAAGCCATTCAGAGGGGATTCGACAAAAATTCGACCAAACTATGCAAGAAACCCCCCTCACGGTTAATAAAACACACATCCACCACCGGATGTGTAATACTTTTTTTTTTACTCTCTGGAAAGGAGACAAACCTCACTTGAGAGTCACAGCGTGCTCCTGGCTGAGCCCAATGCTGTGTTACACCCACCAGTGCCCGCCGAGTGCCTCACACCTCTGTGTTGTATTCCACCAGCTAGTGCGTATGCTATGACACTCTCTAGCCCATGTGCACTGTAACACCACCCCGTGAATATGTCATGCCACACTTGCCTTCGCACGGGTTATATTGCCCCATCTAACGTGCCTTCCTCAATACCTATGTTATAACAAACAGCGCTATGCCATACATGGTGAGCAGTCTAAATATCGAAACTTTAATGTCGACCTACAATAATATCGAGTTGAGAATATCGAAGGGACAGAATATCGATGTCAAGAATATCTATGGACAGAATATCGACCCTAAGGTAAGTAATATCGATTTCATTTATATCGATGTTAGTAATATCGAACTTAGTAATATCAATATGAAATATATCAATGTTACTAATATACATGTCACTAATATATATATTTTTAATATTACTGTGTTTTATTATGTATTTAATATGTATGTGTTAATTATGTTTTTGTTAAGTGTTCTACTGGTTTAAAAATATATGTATACAATTTTTATATGTTAATAATGGTTTTTTAAAGTTAATTTTGTGTTTTAGTACTGTAGCGGGTTGTGGGTTTATAGGGGAATAGGGTGGGAAGTAATTTAATTATATGAATTTAATTATACATTTTTTGGAATTATAAAATCATTTTAAATAATTTTAGCGTTTAAATTCTGTAGCGGGTTGTGGGTTTATATGGGAACAGGGTGGGAAGTAATTTAATTATATGAAATTAATTATAAATTATTAGGAATTATAAAATAATTTAAAATAATTTTTGCGTTTAAATTCTGTAGCGGGTTGTGGGTTTATAGGGGAAAAGGGTGGGAAGTAATTTAATTGTAATTAATAATATTTTATTTATTTATTGGTATTGATAATTATATTATTGTTAATTAAGTATTAATTGGTAATTAATTATTATTAATTGGTAATTAGTTTGTATTAATTGATTAATTGATAATTATGTTAACAGTATTATTTTATTATTTGAGTGTTTTGTGTGTTTATAGGGGAATAGTGTTGAAAGTAATTGAAATCTAATTAAGTAATTATTCAATTTGTTGTTGGGTATTGATAATTAATTAATTGGAGATTAATAATTAATTGGTAAATATGTTAAATTATAATAATTTGGTTATGAAAAATAATTTATTGTTGATTAATAATCAATTGGTAATTAAACATGTTTAAATATTATTTATTGATATTTCTAATTAATATACTAATAAGTAATTAATATTTGGTAATTAATGTATAATAATTCATCTGTGTATAAAAAATGTAATTGTTTAATTTTTTGTAATTGGTAATTAGTGTTTGATAATTATTTTTGGGTATAAAAAATGTAATTGTTCAATATTTTTTAATTGGTAATTAATATTCATTAATTATTATTTATTGATATTTATTAATATTTTATTGCTAATTAATTGGTTATTGTTAGTTATGTATTTAATAAATATCTATTGGTATTTGTAAGTAATTTTGATTAATTTAATAATTAAATTATTAATTATTTTAAAGAATTATTTTATTTATAAGTGTGATATTTTTAACTTCTAAGCTATCCAACACTTGCCCTACTGTTGCACTATCTTGAGTTACAATAGTAACTTTTACCCCTACGCAATCCAACACTTTCCCTGCTGTTGCACTCTCTGGAGTTGGAATAGTAATTTTTACCCCTACGCTATCCAACACTTTCCCTGCTGTTGCACTCTCTGGAGTTGGAATTGTAATTTTTACCCCTACGCTATCCAACACTTTCCCTACTGTTGCACTATCTGGATTTTGAATAGTAATTTTTACCCCTACGCTATCCAACACTTTCCCTGCTGTTGCCCTCTCTGGAGTTGGAATAGTAATTTTTACCCCTACGCTATCCAACACTTTCCCTACTGTTGCACTCTCTGGAGTTGGAATAGTAATTTTTACCTCTACGCTATCCAACACTTTCCTTACTGTTGCACTCTCGGGAGTTGGAATAGTAATTTGTACCCCTACGCTATCCAACACTTTCCCTACTGTTGCACTCTCTGGAGTTAGAATAGTAATTTTTACCCCTATGCAATCCAACACTTTCCCTGCTGTTGCACTCTCTGGAGTTGGAATAGTAATTTTTACCCCTACGCTATCCCACACTTTCCCTGCTGTTGCACTCTCTGGAGTTGGAATAGTAATTTTTACCCCTACGCTATCCAACACTTTCCCTACTGTTGCACTTTCTGGAGTTGGAATAGTAATTTTTACCTCTACGCTATCCAACACTTTCCCTACTGTTGCAATCTCTGGATTTGTAATAGTAATTTTTACCCCTACGCTATCCAACACTTTCCCTGCGGTTGCACTCTCTGGAGTTGGAATAGTAATTTTTACCCCTACGCTATCCAACACTTTCCCTGCTGTTGCACTCTCTGGAGTTGGAATAGTAATTTTTACCCCTACGCTATCCAACACTTTCCCTACTTTTGCACTCTTTGTAGTTGGAATATTAATTTTTACCCCTACGCTATCCAACACTTTCTTTACTGTTGCACTCTCTGGAGTTAGAATAGTAATTTTCACCCCTACGCAATCCAATACTTTCCCTGCTGTTGCACTCTTTGGAGTTGGAATAGTATTTTTTACCCCTACGCTATCCAACACTTTCCCTGCTGTTGTACTCTCTGGAGTTGGAATATTAATTTTTACCTCTACGCTATCCAACACTTTCCCTACTGTTGCACTCTCTGGAGTGGGAATAGTAATTTTAATCTTACGCTATCCAACGCTTTCCCTACTATTGCACTCTATGGAGTTGGAATAGTAATTTTTACCACCAAGCTATCCAGCGCTTTCACTACTGTTGCACTCTCTGGAGAGGGAATAGTAATTTGTACCCCTACTCTATCCAGCGTTTTCACTACTGTTGCCCTCTCTGGAGTGGGAATAGTAATTTTTACCCCTACGCTATCCAACGCTTTCCGTACTGTTGGACTCACTGGAGTGGGAATAGTAATTTTTACCCCTATGCTATCCAGTGGTTTCCCTACTGTTGCATTCTCTGTAGTTGGAATATTAATTTTTTTCCCTACGCTATCCAACACTTTCCCTACTGTTGCACTCTCTGGAGTGGGAATAGTAATTTTTACCTTTACGCTATCCAACGTTTTCCCTACTATTACACTCTCTGGAGTTGGAATAGTCATTTTTACCCCTACGCTATCCAACGTTTTCCCTACTGTTGTACTCTCTGGAGTGGGAATAGTAATTTTTACCCTTACGCTATCCAACACTTTCCCTACTATTGCACTCTCTGGAGTTGGAATAGTAATTTTAACCCTACGCTATCCAACGCTTTCCCTACTGTTTCACTCTTTGGAGTTGGAATAGTAATTTTTACCCCTACGATATCCAACATTTTCCTTACTGTTGTTTTTGTTGGAGTTGGACTAGTAGTTTTATTGTGTCTGATATTTAATATGTTTTGTATTATTTTAGCTATTGTAATATATTATTAATAATAAAAATATTTACATTAAAAATATTGATAATTATTTGCTAAATGTAATTATTAAATATTTATTGATGTTATTGTTTTATGTGTATAGATGTATTGGTAATTTTAAAAAACATTTAATAATGTATACGTTACAGAAACTATTATTAAAATTAATTATTAAGTAAGTATATATATTATATATTATATGTATATGTTTAATTAATTTTTTATTAAATTATATATATATTAATTATACATTTTAAATATTATACAATATATTTAATTATGTTTATTTAATTTATAAGTATTATTTGGTTTATTTTACATATATTTTAAAAGTAAAAAAAAACCGATATTTTTAATAACGATATTTTTGACATCGATATTTAATTTTCGATATTTTTGCACTTACCATGTTGTAGATAGGATGTCGATATTCTTGACATCGATATTTGTGTTGCGATATATTTGTAGGTCGATTTTTTGTCTGTCGAAATTATGTCATACAACCGCCATACATATTACAATCGGGGATCCATATCTTTGTCACAGTGCATATGCAACGTTACATTCCCCAGCACATATTTTATATTACAACTTTAGAGACTAGTTAGGTTACACAACACTGCCCTGTGCCTATTACACTCCAAGGCGCATATCGCATAGCACGCGCTAGTGCCTGTGCTATCTCGCGCTCTCCAATGAATCTGTCACTGCGCACAATGTATCTCATATTATATTTCACGCCCCGGTTCATCTTATATCACACTTTTTGGTGCATAGTTTATTCCATATACTATATCTAGTTTTAATTTTCAATCGTGCTCTCAGGACTATGTTCTATATACCACTGCGTCCACCTACCCTTTTCACGGGCATTACATTTTGCGATTGGGGGTGGAGGGTCAGGGGGTGTTTCTGCCAAGTGAGCCCGGAGTCACAGTCACAAACGTCCTCTTCTTCCTGAATAAAAGTGAGATTATGCTGCCTACTTGTTCATATTTTAAGTAGTTCGCACAGACACACATTTTAAAAACAATAACGTTCCTAATACCCACCTTCTCTGAACAGTTAGCTTGCTGCCCCATCCACCTCCTCCCTATCCTCTGTTGTCTGAATCCATGGACTAGCCTCCTCCCTCCTGCCATGCATGGTCCGATGTGCTGCCACTGCCCTCCATTTAGCATGATGTACCAGTCGACTCCTCCTGCCCTCCATTGCCCAATTCTATGGCCCATCATTGACCTCCTGCTTAGCCTCTGTGCTTAGCTTGCTGCCCCTATTCTCCTTCACCCTGCCCTCCGATGTCTTTGTGCATGCCCCTGCTCCATCCTTTTTGCCCACCATGTTCCATGGACCTGCCACTCCTATCTACTCTGAGTGTTCTGTAGAGCTGCCACTCCCCTCCCACCTGCCTAGCATTGTCAGATGACTGTAACCTGTCCCTGTCCCTGTCACCTCCACCCTGCCTGTCCACATGCCATGCCCCTACACCCTTCCTCCTGTCCTCCATGGTCCATTTTACTGCCACACCCTTCTGCCCTTCCTGGTCTGTTGTGCTGCAGCTGCTCCTCCTGCCTGCCTTGCGCGGTCTGTTGTGAGGCCACTTCCCCTGAACTCTCTTGTCTGTGCCCAGGTCCTGACCCTCCCTTCTATCCTCCATGGTCCTTTGTGCATGCCCCTGCACCCTCCTTCTTGCCCATCATAGCCATTGTGCTGCCACTAACCCTCCTGCTTGCCATGCATGGTCTTCTGTGCTGCCATGGCCCCTCCCACCTTCCCTGTGTGGTCAGTTAGCTGCCCCTGACCCCTTCCCACCTTCCCTCCATGGTCTGTGTGTATGCCATCATAGTCTCATTGTTGCTCTCCATGGTGTGTCTTGTTTCTAGTGCCCATCCTGCCTGACCTCCATGGTCATCTTGCTGCTTCTGCCCTGCCTCCTTGCCCCCAGCCCTCTGTTTCCATGTGCAGACCCCTATTCCCTCCCTCCTGGCTTGTCTGTTCCATTGTAATGCCCCTGATCCGTCCCTCCTGCCCTTTATGGTCTGTTATGCTGCAGCTTTCTCTTCTGTCTGTCCATTATGGTCAGCTAGCTACCATTGCCTCTTTCCCCTCTGTTCTCTGTTGTCCATGTGCATGGTCCTGTCCCCTCCCTGTTGCTTTCTATGGATTGTTGTGCTGCACTCCTGTCCCGCATGCGCTGTTTGGTGTATTGTGCTGCTGCAAACCCTGATGCCTGCCCTGTAGGGTCAGTTTGGTGCACTTCTCCATGTCCCTCCTGTCCTCTGTTATCCGAGTCCATGTCCTTACCCCAATTCATCCTGCCTACCATGATCCAATGTACCATACTTGCGAACATTTTGAACTTGGTAAGAGGGAGATTTTGAAAAAAACTGGGGTATTGATTTTCCCCTTTGAGTTACATTGAAAAAGAGGAGATTGTAGACAGGAGACAGATCAAATAAAGCCCATTTGAGCTTAAAAACATTAAACGTTTCCTGGCTGAAACGGGTCTGTTGGCATATATGGTTGTACTACCACTGCCTCTTCCTTCTGCCCACAATGGTCTATTATATTGACACAGCCTCTCTTGCCAGTCCTGTATTGTTGGTTTGTTGCCCCTGCCCCCCTTTCCACTGCCCTCCATAGTCTGTTGTGCTGCCACTGCCCTTCCTGTCTGCCCAGTGTGGTCAAATTGTTGCCTCTGCACTCTCCTACCTGCCTTCAATTTTTTTTAGAGTCCGTGCCCCTGGCCTCTGCCTCTCAACAGTATCCCAATGAACAACTAGATTGCTAACATTCTATATTTATTACAAAAGTGTGGAACGCCTGACGTCATCTTGATGTAATCAAAACAGTAATACCTATAGTATTTCCTTTTGAAATTACATATATGAGAGGGTCTTATTTGCATCAAAATTATGGTTAGTGCTCTAAAAATCTAAAATGAGGACATATTTTCTGGGTTTTCAAATAGCGACAAAGAACTTTTAAATTCTTTGTAATCTTTATGTTTTTTTATCCAGTGGACCACTTGATTAAATGTTGCACCTAGGGGAGAGGATGTGGTGTTACTTCCAGAGCTGCAGACTTTGCAACTGGGGAACCAGGTTGGAGTTTCTGCTTCAGCTCAACATTCTGTGATTTTGGTCAAATCACTTAATCTCCCCATGTCTACAACCAAAATGTATTTGATCTTGTGTGATGTAACCAATGCTCATGTAAAGCACTCCAATGCCTGACAAGTCTGCACTATATAAAACTGCAAATACACAAAAAATAAGTGTTTTGCACACTTCTGTCATTGGGCTACATGTGGGCTACATCTGGGTGATATTTCTGCTGTATTTGGGCTCTTTTGTCTCTGGTGGCCATCTTGGGAGATTTATTTGTTATGAAGTTTCCTAATTTCCTCATTTACTGCAGTCTCCTCAGTAGGAAATGCTTTCAGTTTTTTACTTTGATTCCATCAAGAAGGTATTCAGATATGTCACACATTTGCCTTAAATTCTGAATGTTAGCAATCTAGTTGCTCATTAGATCACTGTAGTAAAGCTACTGCTCACCACGGAAGTCTGCTGCTGGTATTAAAAGTGTATGTTTCAGTCTGCATGTCAGAATATTTTTATGAAATAGAAGAGGATTTGAGAAGTCAAAATGTGCCCTAATTTTTCTTTCTGCAGAACTAATCATAATTTCTATGGGAAAATGAACCCCCTCATGTTGTTCCTTTGTAAATTAAATGTTTTAAGTGTTACCACTTTATTCCAATCAAGATGGCTTCAGGTGTGCCATACTTTTGTCATAAGTAAGACTGTTAGAGCTCTAGTTGTTCGTTAGAACACTCTGGGACATTCTGTCATTGGGCTATACTTGGGCTACATCTGGGTGATATTTGGGCTACATTTGGGCTCTTTTGTCTCTGGTTGCCATCTTGGTAGATTTATTTGTTATGTAGTTTCCTAGTTTCCTCATTTACTGCAGTCTCCTCAGTAGGAAATTCTTTCAATTTTTTACTTTGGTTCCATCAAGAAGGCATTCAGATGTGTCACACATTTGCCATAAATTCTGAATGTTAGTACTCTAGTTGCTCATTAGATCACTGTAGTAAATCTACTGCTCACCAGGGAAGTCTGCTGCTGGTATTCAAAGTGCATGTTTCAGTCTGCATGTCAGAATTTTTTTATGAAACAGAAGAGGATTTGAGAAGTCAAAATGTGCCCTAATTTTTCTTTCTGCAGCACTAATCATACTTTCTATGGCAAAATGAACCCCCTCATTGTGTTCCTTTTTAAATTAAATGTTTTAAGAGTTACCACTTTATTCCAACCAAGATGGCTTCAGGTGTGCCATACGTTTGTCATAAGTAGGACTGTTAGCGCTCTAGTTGTTCTGTAGAACACTCTGGGAAGCTGCAGTAGAACACAAAGGAATCAACTGACAGTCTCTGCCCTTGTTGGATGTACATGTTTTACTGAGAATGTCAGACTTCATTCTCACATGACTGAGAAAGATAATGTGAATTTACAGAAAATATGCTCTCAGTTTAGCTTATAGATCACCTTCCAAACCTCTGTGGGAAAAGCATGAGAAAATAGTTTTCTCTCAAACATGATTCATGATATCACAGCAGAAGGCTTTTTCACATGGTAAAATGACCTTAGAACACACCACAATTCCTAAAATGAGTATGGTACCATCAACAAATTATTTATAATGTAACTAAAGTCTTAAAACCTTCTATTAACTGCAATGCTTTTTAATGAGGTGCTATCATGTATATTGGTCCCAAGATGGCTGCCAACAATTCTTGGATGAAGGGGCTGACAGCCAATCAGATCTCACAATGAGATGTGTGGTTAGGCTCCGCCCAGATATATATGTGATTTTTCTTTTGATTTTCTCAGGAACTACTTAACGGATTTACACCATTTAAGCAAAAGGCATGAGTCTGAACTGAGGACTACCTCTTTGCCAAATTTGGTGTAATTCTGTTCAGCACTTCGGGCTGTAGCTGCGTCAACAGGTCCTATGGGAAAATGCATGGGGAAAACGTGTTTTGGGACCCCCCCTTTTTCTCGGCCCCCGCTTGACGAATAACCGTGAAATTTTCAGGATAGGAGTGGACCGGAGCTGGCCAAACGTTTGGAAAATTTCGCGAAGATTCATCAATCAACGCCAACATTATTCCAAATAGAATGTTGCGGATTTCCTATGGAAAATAGGTCCTAATTATAACTACCTACTGGCGACTGCCAGTAGGTAATACACATAAATATATATATATATATATATGTTGGAAACGGCCCTTTTTGCAGGGTTATCCCCAAACTTTTTGCTTCTTCCTCCTTTATTTTTTCTGACCTGTGGTTGTTGGCAATAGGACTCTGAGCACTTTACCACTGCTGATCAGTGCTAAAGTGCATATGCTCTCTGTATAAATTGTTATATTGATTGGTTATCCATGATTGGTATATTTGTTTCATCTGTTAGCTCCTAGTAAAGTGCACTGGGTGTGCCAGGGCTGGTGATTCAAATGCTACTAGTGGGCTGCAGCACTGATTGTGCCACCCACAGGAGTAGCGCTAAAATGATGTCTTAGGCCTGCTTGCAGTGCCTATGTGCAGTCCAGGACTGCCATGTCGACCTGGCCAGTGCACCCACTGACCAGGCCTTATCCTTCCCTTTCCGTACATGTCAGGCATCCCTATGGTGGCCCTAGGTACCCCCCTGGGCTGGGTGCAGTGAATCTGAAAGGTAGGGCATGTACTGAGGTGTGTAACATGCCCTGGTAGTGAATTACAACCATTTTCGTTTTTCACTGCTGAGAGGCTATCTGGCCCATAGGATAGCATGGGGAAGGCTGTTTACCTGCCTATCTTCCCATAAGGGCAAGATAGAAAATCCAAGTTTGGTATCTCTGTGTTCAGAATTTAATTATACATCTTTTTAGCAAGATGGTTTTTAAATTCACTGTGTGAGAATAGCACTTTTTAGAAAGTAGCTATTCTCCTGTTTAACCTTCCTGTGTGCCTGTGTGCTGGTTGGCTGACTGGTGTCATGTGATAGGCTAGGTGGCTCCTGGAGCCTGGATGAGTCAGCAGCAGGGTGAATAGGGAGATCTGCTTTAGATGGGTGGGAGGAGTAGTCCCTGGGTTTGAATAGGGCTGCCCCTGACAAACACAATGCTGGCTCCACCCCCTGCTGGCCAGGCTGAGGACTCTGCTTCTGCTGGCACAAAGAAGGCTCCACCTCCTGCTGAGCATCTAACGACCCTGCCCCTCACTCTGAAAGGAACCAGGTGCTCCAGAGCAGAGCACACCCAGGAACCGGTTTGAGCAGGGGAATCCCCCCACTGGAACAAAGAGAGACAAAGACTTGGAGGGGTATAAGAAGAGGACCCCAGACACCTAAAACTTTAGATCACTTTGGAACTAAGAAGAAACCTCTGCCAAGGGGAAAGCTGGAAGAAACTGAAGAGGAGAAGACTGCCTGCTTGCTGTTTTGCTTTACTGCCAAGGAGAGGGGAAGGACTTTGCTGTGTCCCCTTCTTTTGATTCTGATCTCCAAGGGCCTGAGAAGAGCTGGCTCCCTGTTAAGAAGTCCCAGGAACAAAAGCACTTCACCACCAGCTCCCCTGGAACTCTGCTGAGAGAGTTCTGACCTGCCTTGGAGTGCTTGCCCAGTCTTGGGGCCTCAGGAGGTCATTTTGCTGTGTTTGGGGAGCTGGGAAGTAGAAGCGTGAACAAGAGTGACTGGTACCCAACGCATCATCCGATTGCGTGTCGCAAGACGAGAGTGCGAGGAAAATTTCATCACGGCACCATCGCAACACGCAGGGTCCCCGCATCGCCGAGTGCGTCGAGCATCGTCCCGGTACGAGAAGATTCCTGACGCTGCGAGGGTCGTCGCAGAACCAGTTTGCGGGCCCCACCACTGCCGGTGTGTGAAAAGTCTCCAGTCGCTGCGTGCTTCGACGCAGAGTCCCGTTCCGTGGCGCATCGAGAGTTGCGGCGCCGGAAGGCAACGCTGCGCCACGCGTCGCACCACATCGAAGAGTGTCGCATCGAACCTGTGCGTGAAGCTTCCCCCCAAGAAACCTACGCAACGAAAGCCAAAGGTATCGCATCCTCCCCCTACAGATCGGAGCCGGCGCATCCACCTCTGCTGCATGAAGCAGGGCTGATGCAAAGCCTCCCCAGGATCTCAGGAGTATCGCATCGCCTTTGCCATCTTCCTTGTTATAGCTTTTGGGAACCTTATCGCAACTACAGGTACTGTTGGGCACGAGAGTGTCGCATTTTGTGCATTGAGAGTCGCATTGTGCAGGACACTGATTTTGACATCCTGGAGTACTTTCTGCAAACTCTTGAACTATTCTTAAAGTAACCTTTTTAATTGTATGTTGGTTTTTCTGTAGTATTTGGTCTTGTGAAGTTTTTAGTAAAGATACCTTATTTTTCTAAAACTGGTGTGGAGTAAATCTGTGGTGTTTTCACTGTGTTACTGTGAGTGTTGGTACAAATACTTTACACATTGCCTTTGATAGCCTAGACTGCTCAGTCCAAGCTACCTAGAGGGTGAGCAGGGGTTATCTTAACAGTGTATCCCCCCTTTCCCTGACTAGAAGCAAGGGTCCCTACTTGGACAGTGGTACCTACCCTGCCAACTAGAGACCCCCAGATCTAACATTGGTGGCAGCGGTGGGATTGAACTTGTATTTGTACTTGACCCACAGTAATTGGTGTACATCACTAGGAGAGCAGACCATTACACAGCCACATACTGCTGATTGATTATTTTTTGGTTCTATTTGTGAGGTAACTCTTGAATTATCATGGCTCCAAGTGAGAAAGCAGCCAGTGTAGAAGGAGAGCTAGAGTTCACCATTGGAGATCTGTGTTCATACAAGGTGGAGGAGCTCAAGCAGTTCTGCAAGGATTTTGGTTGTCCCATAAAAAGCAACGCCAGAAAGGAAGAGCTACAGAAGATTCTGAAAACATGGTGGGAGGCTAAAGAGGCTGAGGAAGCAGATGATGATAGTGAAGGGAATGGGTTTGGGGCAGATGATTTGCCATTGGGCAACCCCACCAGCGGGGCGGGGAGTCACCATTCCAGCAGGGGTCTTTCCCCAGCAGAGGAGTTACAAGAGAATCAAAGAATCAGAGAACATGAGCTGGAAGTAATGAAAATGAAAATGAAAATGGAAATGGCAAAGGAGGAGAAGAAGAATGCCCTTGCCTTGGAAGAATTGAAATTAACCTTGGCTCATGAGTTGAGGATGAGGGAGCTTGATTTGGAGCTCGAGAGGCTTGAGGCCATGAGTGTCTCAGCGGAAGAAGAAAAATCGGTAGCTCAAGAAGTGAGCTTTGCTGAGTTGGAGGTGGAGTCCAGCTCAGATGGTGGCAGCAAGATTGTAATATCCACTGCTGAGGCAGAGGTACAAACACCCAGAGATGTGGCGCCTAACTTGAAGGAGGGGGTTGACATACACCATGGGGTTCAGGTTTATGATGTAGTTCCAGTGGGGTGCAGTGTCCCTGAAGAAGATTGGGGAACTGGCACAGGGGACCATATTTCTAGTGGTGGGAGGGACACTCTACTGACCCTAGATGAGAGGTACAGGGAGAGGGGTTCCCCCATGGTAGAAACCTTGGTGTGTGAGTGTAAGGACCGCCCAGAAGAGTGTGAGTTGTGTGACAGAGACAGTCAGGTACTGTCTTGCCAATCTCAGGAGAGTAGTGTGGGGTACTTGTGTGAGGCACTGGAGGGTGAAGCAAAGGGTAACTTGGTTAACAACTGTGGGGGGCTGTGTGATTCATTTGTTGGAGAGCATATTTTAAGTCCCTGTTTTCCAGAGCTATGCCAACACCCGGTGGAGAGAGAGTTCTCTGGTTCTAGGGAGCTTGCGTTGGAGGCAGACCTTTGGTTGGATGCCAGAAGGTCTGGAGAGGCATTGGGGAGTGATCCCAAAAGGAGTGGCCCAGATATCTTCCAGACCTGTGAGGTGGAAGAGGTTCAGTATAGCCCAGTTAGGTCCCAGTGTAGTGGGAGGGGTGTAGGGGCTCACGTCCTATCTCAGTGGAGATGGGGTGAGTGTGGGACTGTGGGTCCCAAGGTGCCCGAAACCCCGTCTCAGGGCCTGGCGGGTTCCTTAAGGGAACACCAGGTTGGGGGCCTAGACAGTGCTAGTAGGCCATTTGAGGAGGATCTCCTAGTGTCAGGAGAACCCGGAACCTCTGTAAACAGAGCTCCAGTGGTTCTGGTGTCTGGCGGTACCGCTCCAGTTGGGAGGGTGCAGAAGTCCAGACTGAGGGGTGAGAGGGGGATGTGTTCCCCAGTGGGAGAACCAGTGGGTCAGGGACCAGCCAGAAGGGCTGAGTCCCCTAGGAGTGACCATGGTGACACCACTTCTGTCCTTGGGGATCTTCGCGCACTGTCAGATGGACAGGGGCCGGGAGATCTGCGCCAGGCAGACTGTCACGAGACACATGAGTCATGTGTCACCCTCGGGGAGATACTGTGTGAGTCCCCAGAAGTCCTGGCATGCCAGGCAGGTGTGCAACCGCAGGGTTTAGTCCCTGGGTTGGGAGACCAGGTTCAGGATCAGCCTGACCTGGGGGGAAGGACATCTGTAAGCTGTGTCCTGACCGGTTTGGCTTCCAGGGGTACCACTCCAGTGGGGAGGGTGCAGCACTCTGGAAGGGGTGCAGAGGGAGAGAGTCCTCGCCTCTGACCCCGGTGCAACCTGAGGGTTTAGACCCTAGGTTAGGAGACCAGTTGCTGGAGAGAGGTCCTGAACTGGAGGGAGGGACATCTGTAAGCAGTGTCTCTACCGGTTTGTCTTTGAGGTGTACCGCTCTGAGTAGGAGGGTGCAGAACTCTGGAAGGGGGTGCAGAGGGAGGGAGTCCTCGCCTCTGACCCCGGTTCACCTGAAGGGTGTAGACCCTAGGTTGGAGGGACAGGTCCGGGGTGTCCCCCCTGACCTTGGATCCCAGTTGCAGGATAGAACCCCTGAACTGGTGGGTGAATGGTGCAGGACACCTGCCACAGGTGCCCTGACTATTCTAGAAGGGGGTACCACTCCAGGTGGGAGGGTACAGAGCCCCAAGGAAGAGGAGGACTAGGTATGGAAAAGCCTACCCTAGCCTCCTGTCCAGCCAGCAGATACAGGCCCGGGGCTGGTCGGTCAGTGCCAGGTTGTCAGACCCGACCTGACAGTAAAGGAAGTGGACAAAGGGTGCCCAGCACCTGGGGCTACTGCCCCCCACCTTCTGATGCCACAGGGGTTTGAGGGCCCTGAGAGGCATAAGGCCTGGGTCTCATCCCTGACCACTGTCACTGGTCACTGCGGCTTGCTGTCTGTCTGTTGGGACACACCTGTGAGCAAGTTAAGGCTAGGTGCTGCACAGGTGGTGTCCACAGGTGAGGAGAAGGGTTCCACATGGGTTGGCGTGGTGGACCCTGAGAGTATGGATGGAGAGATCCAACCGGGTTCAGGAAGGCATGGAACAGGAATAGTGCCCTGCTGTTTGGGCCAGTTTCCGTGTTCTATCGCCCTAAGCAGGGAATCCCATCGAGGTATCGTTTGGTCTACCCTGGCTTTAGGCTGGAAGGGGGTTGTGTTGGAAACGGCCCTTTTTGCAGGGTTATCCCCAAACTTTTTGCTTCTTCCTCCTTTATTTTTTCTGACCTGTGGTTGTTGGCAATAGGACTCTGAGCACTTTACCACTGCTGATCAGTGCTAAAGTGCATATGCTCTCCGTATAAATTGTTATATTGATTGGTTATCCATGATTGGTATATTTGTTTCATCTGTTAGCCCCTAGTCAAGTGCACTGGGTGTGCCAGGGCTGGTGATTCAAATGCTACTAGTGGGCTGCAGCACTGATTGTGCCACCCACAGGAGTAGCGCTAAAATGATGTCTTAGGCCTGCTTGCAGTGCCTATGTGCAGTCCAGGACTGCCATGTCGACCTGGCCAGTGCATCTACTGACCAGGCCTTATCCTTCCCTTTCTGTACATGTCAGGCATCCCTATGGTGGCCCTAGGTACCCCCCTGGGCTGGGTCCAGTGAATCTGAAAGGTAGGGCATGTACTGAGGTGTGTAACATGCCCTGGTAGTGAATTACAACCATTTTCGTTTTTCACTGCTGAGAGGCTATCTTGCCCATAGGATAGAATGGGGAAGGCTGTTTACATGCCTATCTTCCCATAAGGGCAAGATAGAAAATCCAAGTTTGGTATCTCTGTGTTCAGAATTTAATTATACATCTTTTTAGCAAGATGGTTTTTAAATTCACTGTGTGAGAATAGCACTTTTTAGAAAGTAGCTATTCTCCTGTTTAACCTTCCTGTGTGCCTGTGTGCTGGTTGGCTGACTGGTGTCATGTGATGGGCTAGGTGGCTCCAGGAGCCTGGATGAGTCAGCAGCAGGGTGAATAGGGAGATCTGCTTTAGATGGGTGGGAGGAGTAGTCCCTGGGTTTGAATAGGGCTGCCCCTGACAAACACAATGCTGGCTCCACCACCTGCTGGCCAGGCTGAGGACTCTGCTTCTGCTGGCACAAAGAAGGCTCCACCTCCTGCTGAGCGTCTAACGACCCTGCCCCTCACTCTGAAAGGAACCAGGTGCTCCAGAGCAGAGCACACCCAGGAACCGGTTTGAGCAGGGGAATCCCCCCACTGGAACAAAGAGAGACAAAGACTTGGAGGGGTATAAGGAGAGGACCCCAGACACCTAAAACTTTAGATCACTTTGGAACTAAGAAGAAACCTCTGCCAAGGAGAAAGCTGGAAGAAACTGAAGAGGAGAAGACTGCCTGCTTGCTGTTTTGCTTTGCTGCCAAGGAGAGGGGAAGGACTTTGCTGTGTCCCCTTCTTTTGATTCTGATCTCCAAGGGCCTGAGAAGAGCTGGCTCCCTGTTAAGAAGTCCCAGGAACAAAAGGACTTCACCACCAGCTCCCCTGGAACTCTGCTGAGAGAGTTCTGACCTGCCTTGGAGTGCTTGCCCAGTCTTGGGGCCTCAGGAGGTCGTTTTGCTGTGTTTGGGGAGCTGGGAAGCAGAAGCGTGAACAAGAGTGACTGGTACCCAACGCATCATCCGATTGTGTGTCGCAAGACGAGAGTGGGTGGAAAATTTCATCGCGGCACCATCACAACACGCAGGGTCCCAGCATCGCCGAGTGCGTCGAGCATCGTCCCGGTGCGAGAAGATTCCTGACGCTGCGAGGGTCGTCGCAGAACCAGTTTGCGGGCCGCACCACTGCCGGTGCGTGAAAAGTCTCCAGTCGCTGCGTGCGTCGACGCAGAGTCCCGTTCCGTGGCGCATCGAGAGTTGCGGCACCGGAAGGCAACGCTGCGCCACGCATCGCACCACATCGAAGAGTGTTGCATCGAACCTGTGCGTGAAGCTTCCCCCCAAGAAACCTACGCAACGAGAGCCAAAGGTATCGCATCCTCCCCCTACAGATCGGAGCCGGCGCATCCACCTCTGCTGCGTGAAGCAGGGCTGCTGCAAAGTCTCCCCAGGATCTCAGGAGTATCGCATCGCCTTTGCCATCTTCCTTGTTATAGCTTTTGGGAACCTTATCGCAACTACAGGTACTGTTGGGCACGAGAGTGTCACATTTTGTGCATTGAGAGTCGCATTGTGCAGGACACTGATTTTGACATCCTGGAGTACTTTCTGCAAGCTCTTGAACTATTCTTAAAGTAACCTTTTTAATTGTATGTTGGTTTTTCTGTAGTATTTGGTCTTGTGAAGTTTTTAGTAAAGATACCTTATTTTTCTAAAACTGGTGTGGAGTAAATCTGTGGTGTTTTCACTGTGTTACTGTGAGTGTTGGTACAAATACTTTACACATTGCCTTTGATAGCCTAGACTGCTCAGGCCAAGCTACCTAGAGGGTGAGCAGGGGTTATCTTAACAGTGTATCCCCCTTTCCCTGACTAGAAGCAAGGGTCCCTACTTGGACAGTGGTACCTACCCTGCCAACTAGAGACCCCCAGATCGAACAATATATATATATATATATATGTATATATATATATATATATATATATATATATATATAGATATATATTACCTACTGGCGGTCGGCAGTAGGTAGTTATAGTTAGGACCTATTATCCATAGGAAATCCGCAACATTCTATTTGGAATAACTTTTTCACTGGTTTACGAATGTTCGTGAAACTTTCAAAACTGGTGGGGTGCTCCAGTCCGCTCCTATCCTGAAAGTCTTGAGGTGATTGATAAAGCAAGGGCTGAGAAAAAAGGGGGGTCACAAAACATGTTTTTCCCCATGCAATTTTCCATAGGGACATTTAATCGCAGCTACAGCCCAAACTGCTGAACGGAATTACACCAAATTTGGCAGAAAGGTAGACCTTGGCTCAAAGTTGTGCCTTTTGCTTAAATGGTGTAAATCCGTTCAGTAGTTCCTGAGAAAATCAAAATTGAAATCACATATATATCTATGGCCGCGGTGGATCCGCGCACCCTAAGCACACCCTGCTGAACACGAGTTCAGTTGCCCTACCCTGCAAAATGGGGGCAGGGTAGAAACACCCTGACCCCCTAGGCCTGCTCAGGAGGTCCCACAAGGACCCCCAGGGCAAAATAAAGCATTTTTTATTTAAAACAAAAAATCGGCGAGATTCGCGCACCCAGCGCGAATTTCTTCCAAAATTAAAAAAAAAAGAAGCGTGGGCTCCCGCGCTTTGTTGGTAATTAGCCCCCAGGGGGGCCAAGTCCCAGGGGCATGATCAAAAAAAGCATTAATATTTGCGGGGGGCACATGCCCCCCGCAGCCCCGGGGACCGCCACCCCCTGGGCTTATAAATGTAATGATGGGGGGCCTCTAAAGTCCCACCTAGCCCCGGGAACCGCTGCCCTCCCGGGGCTCGAATTAATTTTTGTATTGCGGGGGGGCACACTGCACTGATTTTGGCATTAAAAATCTGGGACAGGCAGAGTTTTTACGCAACTCCGTTTTTTGGGGGTTCCTCACTTCCGGCTGTCTTCCGATGTGCCAGCGAGAAGTGCCATTTTGTTTTGTTTTGGCGCTCTCTAGTCTACTGGCCACCGGACCTATTTAAATGCACGCTGCGTGTTCGCCGGTGCTTAGGGGCTGACAATTTGAACTTGCACTTTACTCTGAACGGTGCTTTATCTTTGCTGCTATTACTGTATTTACTGTGTGTGGACTCTATTTTAATCTTTTTAAATCGCGCTTGCTTGCACATTTTCGGTTTGGCATTAAAAATCTGGGACAGACAGAGTTTTTACGTAACTCCGCTTTTCGGGGGTTCCTCACTTCTGGCTGTCTTCCGGTGTGCCAGCAAGAGGCGCCATTTTGTTTTGTTTGGGCGCCGTCTAGTCTACTGGCCTCCGGAGCTATTTAAATGCACGCTGCGCGTTTGCAGGTGCTTAGGGGCTGACAATTTGAACTTGCACTTTACTCTGAACGGTGCTTTATCTTTGCTGCTATTACTGTATTTACTGTGTGTGGACTCTATTTTAATCTTTTTAAATCGCGCTTGCTTGCACATTTTCTGTTTGGCATTAAAAATCTGGGACAGACAGAGTTTTCACGTAACTCCGCTTTTCGGGGGTTCCTCAATTCTGGCTGTCTTCCGGTGTGCCAGCGAGAGGTGCCATTTTGTTTTGTTTGGGCGCTCTCTAGTCTACTGGCCACCGGAGCTATTTAAATGCATGCTGCGCGTTCGCAGGTGCTTAGGGGCTGACAATTTGAAGCCCGTCTGCGCTCATCAGCATCTTGTCGGCAGCCGGGGCCAGTCATGCTGCCCCTCAGGCCCCCGGTGGGTCTCTTCGTCGGTGCTTTTTGAGTGAGTCGCTTAAACGCTTAAGGGGAATGTGTTGTGACCACCAGATCTATCCTAATTTATGAGGGACACAAGATTTTTTTTGCTTGGTCTGTGGGTTTCATTTATGTCTTGAGACCAACTCCTCGAGTAGGTCCATGAGGGTTCCTACTATTTCAGCGGCGCTGATAAATGTGCGCTCCCTGAAGAAACATCACTTGGATGTGTTTGAGTTACTGGATGATAACTCTCTGGATCTTCTATTTATTACAGAGACTTGGTTGGATAGCTCCTCTGATCCTATAGTTCCATTGGCTATTCCTGGGGGGTATAACATTTGTAGATTAGATCGGACTAAGGGGAGAGGGGGCGGTGTGGCTGTTATTTTTAAAGAGAAGTGGGAGCTCTGTAAGTGTGATTTTAGTATTTGTGGTGGCTGTGAAGCCCTTGATTTTAGTATTCGTTACTCAGCTCACTTTACGTTGGGAGGTTCCCTGATTTATTGTCCACCAGGCCTGGTAAAATATATTCTTCAGGCCCGTGATGAAGCTGTATCAGCGCGGGCTCTACGTTTCTCCCACTATTTGATTCTTGGAGATTTTAATATCCATCTGGATCAAAAAGATTCGAGGGACACGATAGAGTTTCTTGATATTTTTCAATTAGCGCAGCTTTCCCAATGGGTCACTCAGGCGACCCATCAAGGAGGCCATACCCTTGATCCTATTTTTTCTAACTTCTCTATCAAAGCTAATGACCCACTTCCTGTCTCTTGGTCAGATCATTACATAACTTTATTTTCATGGGAAGTAGCCTGTCCGAGCTCCTGATCTATAGTCTGTCATAAACCCCCCTTTAAGAAATTTGATTCTGCCAAATTTGCTATGGCATTGGAGGACAGTAGGCCGTCCCTGCCTCAGGACTTGGATTGGAGCCTTGCAACCTTTTCCAACTGGATGCTGGGCACCCTGTCTGCTATTGCCATTCCCACTTCTATGAGGCGCTCTAGGGAGTCCCCCTCCAAACCATGGTTTACAGCTGAGGTGATACTTTTGAAGCAGGATTGTAAGAAATTGGAGCGCTCTTGGCTGGTGGCTAAGGGTCAGCTCAGGCAGGGCCAGAAAATTTATTATAAGGCAATCTCCCTAGCTGAAAGGGAGTATTTTGCCGCTCGTATCGACCAGGCCCATAACATCTCAAAAGAGATGTTTGCCATCGTACAGAGCTTTATGTCTCCTACAGCACAGAGTAACGCTCTGTCTGCGATGGAGGCTTGGTGCGATTCATTATCTACATTTTTTCTGGATAAAATCCAAGGGATAAAAGACAGCTTTACACGACCTGGTGCTCAATCGTGTTCTCCCTCATCTGAGTTGTCTTGTTTTCCCATTCCTGAGGCTATCTCTCCTAATCACTTCTTGGTTAATTTTTCTCCGGTTGATCTTTCCTGTACGTTGAGGATTCTGAAGGAACTGAAGTCTGGCTCTCCGGTGGACCCCTGCTCTGCAAGATTATTGGCTTCAGTGGCAGATGTGGTGAATTCCGAGGTCAATAGTATCATTAATCTTTCCTTGTGTGATGCTAGGGTCCCAAGTGTTTGGAAGCAGGCTAAAATCCTTCCCCTACTGAAGAAATCTACCCTTGATCCCTCGACTCCGGGGAATTATAGGCCTATCTCTCTCCTCCCTAGCCTTGCTAAGGTGTTTGAGAAGATAGTGAACAGACAGTTGTCTGAGTTTGTGGAGAGGGAGGGGCTCTTACATCCTGCACAGTCGGGCTTCCGCCCCTCCTTTAGTACGGAGGGAGCTTTGGTGGAAGTGACAGAGGCGATTCAGGAGTGCCTTGATGCCGGTCGGAGAGCAGCCTTAGTGATGCTCGACCTGTCGGCGGCTTTTGATACGGTCCCCCATCCCCTATTGCTAGACAGATTGGCGGAGATTGGTGTTGTTGGTTCAGCCTGGGGTTGGATTAAGTCCTTCTTGGAGGGCCGGGTTCAGCAAGTTTGGTTACCTCCGGCTGCTTCCTCACCTCAGCAGCACTCTACAGGGGTTCGTCAGGGTTCATCCCTTAACCCGCTGTTGTTTAATATCTACCTTACTCCTCTCGTTATATTAGCAGAGGGTTTGGGGGCTAAGGTGATTGCCTATGCTGACGATACTCAGCTATTGTTTACTTGGGATAAGAACGTGGCTTCCGTGTCCCCGGTCCAGTCTTGTCTATCTTCGGTCTTCAAGTGGCTGGCAAAGGCCCAATTAAAATGTAATGAAGACAAGTCAGAGGTTCTTTTGTTTGGTAACTTCCCTATTGGGTTTAGAGAAACGATCTGGCCAGTCGAGTTTCCACCTCCATTGTCCAATAGCCAGATCGCAAAGAATCTTGCAGTATGGTATGATGGAAATCTTTCCTTCTCTAGTCAAGTTAAGAGACTCGCGGGCGGCTGTTTTGGCCTCCTTAGAGTCCTGAGAAGATTTCTCCCGCTGCTCCCTCAGGCCGCACGGGAATCTGTGGTACGTGCGCTCATTCTCTCCCGTTTGGATTATGCTAATGCGCTCTATGTGGGTATTCCAGCTTATTCCCTCAATAAACTCCAAGTGGTGCAGAATGCGGCGGCCCGCCTTTTGGGTGGGATTCGGCCTAGGGATAGTGTGCGTGGCTATCTTCGCACCCTTCACTGGCTCCCGGTAAGGGCGCGAGTGATGTTTAAATCTCTCACTATAGCCCATCGGGCTCTGCATGGTCTAGGGCCGGGCTATTTGCAGAAACGGTTCTCCTCCTATGTCCCAGGAACGATACTGTGCTCGTCGGTCCTCAGGCTGGCGAAGGTCTCTTGTTTCCATAGGCACAGTTTAGTTGGTGCTTCCTTGGCCGTACTTGCGGCCCGAGCATGGAATGCACTTCCTTTGGTACTTCGCTGTGTGGAAGATCCAGCAGTTTTTAAAAAATTGTTAAAAACCCATCTTTTTGCTTAAAGTCAGGTTATGCTTTGTCTTCTCTTTGCTCGCGCCGGGACACTCCTAGGAGTATCTGTGCGCGTTAGAAATTCATATAACATAACATAACATAACGGCCCCGGATGCCGCCACCCCCGGGGCATTATTTTTTTTTAAAACATACACTGTGTGTGGGGGTTCAAGCCCCCCACACGCCCCGGGGACTGCCACCTCCCCGAGGCTCTAAATATTTATATTGGGGGTCCGTGACGGACCCCTCGCCCCAGGGACCACCACCCCCCGGGGCTTTGTAGATGGTGGGAGGGGGGCCTCCCGCCCTGTCATAGCAAACTGCTTTGATTTTTGGAAGAGAGAGCAGGAAACCTGCTCTCTCTTCCAAATAGCAAAGTAAATTGCTTTTCCACATGGGGAGCTGCATCTTAGCAGCTCCCCGTGTGGAAAAGCAATGCCGGCTCCCGCAGGAGGCGGGGTGCCGGCAGGACCGTGGGGGTTTGGGGATCCCCGCGGTCCCCAACGGAGAGGGCCAGCCCCGGGGGATGGGGTCCCCAGTGCTACAAGTGGCCCGGGAGGGGGGCCACGCACCCCCCTCCCCAAAATATATAAAAAAAGAAAAAAAAGAAAAGGCCGGCCCCCGGGGATGGGGTCCCCGGGACCATAAATGGCCTAAGGAGGGGGGTAAGGCAGCCCCCCACCAATATGAAAAATATTTTAAAAAAGGGCCATGCCCCGGGGGATGGGGTCCCCGGGGCTGATTATGGCCTCGGGAGGGGGGCCACGCAGCCCCCTTCCCGAATTTTCCATTTAAAAAAATAAATTAGGGGGCAGGCCCTGGGGGATGGGGTCCCCAGGGCCAAAACATGAGAAAAAGAAGGAGGGCTAGACCGACATCGTGTCACGCCACACCCCCTTCTTGCAGCACTCTGCAAACACACCCCCTGGTGCGTTGCAGATAGGGATCGAATTCCCTTAGAATACTGGGGGTCCCTGGGGGCAAACTAGCCCACCAGCAACCTCCAGTATGTGCCAGGGGGTTGCGTTGCAGAGAGGTGTTCTGAGGCCACACCCCTTTTTACACCTCTCTGCAACGCAGCTCTGTGGCGCTTAATGGAGGTAGATGGTGGGGTAGTTGCATCCCAGGGACCCTCAGTATTCAAGGGGAGTTTATCCCCCAACTTAAAACGCGCCACGGGGCGCGTTTGCACAGTGGTGAAGGGAGGGGGCGGGGCCTGAGGTGACATGTGTGCAAACCGTACTTACCAGTAACTTGAATTTCCTTCCATAGGATATCATTGCCTGCCTTTTGCTGATAACCATAGGTTTAAGAGACGTTTTAGTTAGTTGGACATTTGATTCATATAAAACCGGAGAAATTCGCCTGTTATAGTTAGTTGAGCTAACTATAACTCGCGCGCTATCAATGCACTGCTGATGGCGTCATATATTACATCACTCATGACATGGTCAGTGACATCACTGATGACATCACTGATGACATCTCAAATGACATCACTGAGGATATCACTGATTACATCATCCAATGAATGTGTTTTTCTGTAAACTGTAAATATTTTTCTTATATATCTGTGCCAAGGTCTATTGAAGAATGAGTTGATGTATAAGTGCCGGAATGGATTATTTAGTAGATGCATGACTGACTCTATAAGTCACTGATTGAACGTATGTTACTGAATGCATAGATTAGTGACTAAACTGTGTGAATGTCTCCATTAGTCTCTCAGTTGGTGTGTAAGCAGGTGCATGGGTTGTTGAGTAGCTACATCAGTATCTATATGGGTTATTGTTTGCTTGTGTGAGTATGTGTATGGGTGTCTGAGTGTCTATCTGGGTGGGTGGGGACTGTCTGACTCTGTGCATACATGTCTGAATAGCTGTTTCACTGGTTCTATACATTTAAAACTGCATCTTGGAAGGGCTGTATGGGTAGCTAAGTGTGTGTACAGGTGTGTTGATTAGTGAATTGGTGTCTCAGTTGTATATATGTGAGTAACTATATATGTTTTTAGAAAGTATATGTGAGTGTTGGAGTGTATAATGGACTATACGTGAAAGAGAGTGATTGCAAGAGTGTCTACATAAACGAAGGTGTACTTGTATTAGTGATTGTATAAGAGAGTAAGTATGTGATAGTATCTATATAAATACGGGAAGTGGTGTGTGTATAAATAGGTCAGGTGGTGTGTATATGTCTGCATAGGTAAGTACATGGGTGTGTGATTGATTTTTTGCATGACTGTGTAGATGTGTGAGTAACTCTATGGATCAGTAGCACTGTGTGAATGTATGTATAGGTGTATGAGTGGATATTATACTGATATAATGATGAGTGACAGCATGTATGAGTGACTGTCTCAGTGTATGTCCGGCTCACAATATATAGATAGGAATCAGTGGATGGATCTTGTATCTGGTATTGGTGTGTCTATGGTTTCGAAAATGGTAGTCTGTATTTTAGAGTGGGTGTATTAAAGGTTATATTAGAGTATGAAGAGGTGTGTCAGACTGTTACGTGGATGATGTCATCAGTGATGTCATCAGTGATGGCATTTGAGATGTCATTAGAGATGTCATGAGTGATGTCACTGACCATGTCATGAGTGATGTAATATGTAACGTCATCAGCAGTGCATTGCGAGCACGCAAGTTATAGTTAGCTCAAATGAGTCAAATGTCCAACTAACTATAACGTCTCTGAAACCTATGTTTTTTTCAGTGAATTTCTAATGTTTTTTTAATGCTAATTTCTAACTATAACATCAGTAAAACCTAATTTTTTTTCAGTGAAAATATATATATTTTTTTATTCCCCCTTTTTTCCCCCTTTTTATTTACCTTGAGTAGTCGCGTGTATGCCAAGTTTCTACTTTATTAACCACCAGCTCATATGCATACCCGTTCACCGGGTCGGAATTATCACCGGTTCACCGGTGAGTTTGACATTTTGAGAACGTTACCTTTTGCCTTTACTTTGTCCTTGTTCTCTGCCCACCTTTTGCCCCTTTATATCATTATTGAGTACGGTTTTTTATTTTCCTCTCCCATGTTAGAATGACGCATAACGCTTTTTCAGGTACTGTTTACCGCGTTTTTTGCTCTCCACGTCAGTCACTGTCATGCATGTTTCTTCACTTTGTCTTCATTTCAGGCCCCTGCCCTGCTAGCCCTCCACGCGCACCTCTTTTCTTGCTATCGCCTTTCAATTTCGAATATCGCTCACCATTGTAAATGCACACAGCTCAATTGTGTATGTAGTAATACATGGTATACATTGTTTTTCCCATTTACTCTTATATTCCTATTGCTATTTGTGCTGTGCTATTTATGGAGGCCACTTACGGCAAGAGCTTTCATGATGCTTGTAATGATTGCCACTCCGTTCATGCGGAACACTTTTATTTGTTTAGTTTTTCCAAACCTTTTGCTCCGCATTCGTGATTTTAAAGCCACTTGTCTACATTGTGCGCGCACTATCTTGTGTTTGTCCTTTTATTTTTCCACGCCCACCTCTCACTCTCTGTTATCTCGTCGAGAGGATTTTCTTCACTGTTATCTCCACCGTTAACTTGTATGTACACTTTACTGTAATTTACTATGAAAAAAACCTTCCTTTTCCCTTCTCTTCCCCTCCCATCTTTTTTGTTCTCTCATATAACAGGTCTTTTAATGGTTTCCACTGTTATTAGGGTTTGTGTGATGTTACTTCACCACTTCAAGATGTTTTATTAATTTTCTCACATCATGATTGTATTACATTACATTATTTCCAGCCCTGAAGAGTCACAGGCATTGACCTGCTGACGAAACACGTGTCGGCTGGCGTTGTTGTTTTTCTCACGAATATCTCTGACATAAACTGCTCTAACGGAACCACCGGTGTCAACTTCAAGATATTTGTTCATCATTGTATCAATTGTTTATCCATTACGTGTGCACAGTATTTGTTTTATATTCTTCATTTCATGACAAGATTCAAAAAAAGGTGACTGAAGCAGCTAATAGCATCAACAATTATTTTGTAAAAATGACAATGTGCAAATACATGCAATAAAGTGTAATAATAATGAAAAAGTGCTAATGCTTCTAAAGTGCAATGGCAGAAAATAGTGCTAGTGCTTCTAAAGTGCAACAGCAAAAAAGCCCTAGTACTCCTTAACACAGTAACTGCTACGGTTTTATCATCAATATCAAGTGTTAATTACCCTCCTTACATTTTTCTAAATTACTAAAAAACTCCCAATTCTTTTCAAATTTTTTAGTGGCTCCCACCCGTTTTGCATATGCTTCTTCAAAATTCCGTGTCCTTTTCATTTTATTAAACCACTTTAAATGAGAGAGAACATCACTAGATTTCCAGTTCTGAAGAATTAAAGAACGGGCTACAGTCCAAGAGATAATTAAGAAAACTTCTTCAGCCTTAGTTAACACAATTCTATCCCTACATAACCCGAACAGAGCGGCCTCGGACTTGGGCTGGACTCTCTTACCTATTGCCAACTCTATATCGGCAAAAATTGGCTCCCAAAAGGGCACTAACCGGCGGCAAGTAAAGAAAATATGGTGCCACCCCCCCCTCTCCATTGGCCTGACAGCGAAAACACTTGTTTTCGACCTCCGGATATCTTTTTTCCAAAGCTACTTGTGTCATGTAGGAGAGCCATCATGATAAATCGGCCATCCTTTTAAAACTGACTGCACGCAGGGATTTACTTGTGTCTCACGACCTATTTTAGCCAGATGGGTCTCTATCAGGGATACTTGTCCCTGACGATGTAGCAATCGGTACCAGTTCCCTAAACCCTTGACTTTTGCCCCATAGAGTACTATCACAAGTTCATTTGGAACATCAAAAATGCCATTAGTATTTTTTTTTTTTTTAAATGAAGAACTTGCAAATATTCAAAAAAGGCAGGTCTTGTGGGGCTCTCGGCCCTTGCCATTACCTCTTCCCAGGTGATCACCCTATTTTGAATACCGAAATGTCTTAGCTCCCGTAACCCGCAATCTTCCCAATTGGTTAGATGACTTTCTCGAAATTGGAGGCCAAGGCTGGTACGTTCTCTTAATCTCAGATATTGCATACCAGAGGAGCCTGTTTTTTTTAAAAAAGCCTGAAGTCTAAAAGAATATCCCTTTATGGTCTTGTATCTAGTTTTTTTGGGGAGTTTGGAGGTTTTTAAAAACGCTTGAATTTGAGAATTAATTCCTTGTAACACTTTATCCAGAAAGAAGCTATCTCGAGTACATTTAGATCCCATCAAGCCCGCCACTATATCCATGAATGCAGCCTCATAATATGTTCTTAAATGAGGCAAAGCTAAACCCCCTTGTGTGGTAGGTAATTGCACCACAGTCAGCTTCACCCTAGATACTTTCCCCAAACAAATCCTCTAAGTAGTGTTTCCATTTCTTTATAGGGACATTACTAAAAAGAAATATAAGCAACGAAGTATAGACATTTTAATAATGAGACTCTGCCGACTAATGATAGAGGGAGTAGAAGCCACTGATCCAAAAGCCTCTTAATTTTATCTTTCATTCTTATATAATTCAATTCATACAACTGTTGGTATTGACTGGATACGTATATCCCAAGATATCTAATTGGATCTTGTTTAGTGGCTTGAGCCCTCAAGCATGGTGGAAGAAGATTATAATCTGTATTGAGGGCAAGGACGTCTGTTTTTTATTGGAATTTATTTTATAACCACCAATTAATTCGAAATCCCTAAATTCCCTCAATACTATTTCCATATTATCTTTGTCGGGCTTCAAATATAAAATTATATCGTCTGCAAAAAGTTTCAACTTTGCCATGCCAGGAATGGGGGATTGGATAGCAGCATTATTTCTAATTTTGATTACCAGTGGCCCTATAAAAAAAGTAAAAAGCAATGGCGAAAGTGGGCAGCCCTGTCTAGTCCCCCTGTTTATTTTTATAGTTCCTGCTCGTTTCGAATTTATTGATACCAGGGCCGAAGCCCCCTGGTAGATATTACGTAGCATGTTAATAACCAAAGGGGGAAAGCCAAATTGACTGAGGGTGAAAAACAGAGTTCTCCAATTTACCAGGTCAAATGTTTTCTCCGCATCGACCATTACAGTACAGGCCGGAGTCAAATTGGTATTTAAATAGTCCAAGGCATGTATTAAAAACTCGGTATTAGCTGCCATAGATCTACCTGCTATAAAACCAGTCTGGTGTCTATGAATTGTTTCTTGGGCGGCAAATAAAAAACGCTCGGCCCATACTTTCATTAATCCGAGTTTAAAAGACCAATGGGCCTATAAGAATTAACATCCGCAGGATTTTTATCTTTTTTCACAAAGGACACAATTATCGCCTCTTTAAAAAGTGCAGGAATCAAACCACCATTTTTAATATAATTAAATAGTTTTTTCAAAGGTGCAATGAATTCTTTTGAAAAAGTTTTATAAAATTCGGTGGGGAAAACCATCCTGTCCACATGCTGGACAAACCACCATTTTTAATTTAATTAAATAGTTTTTTCAAAGGTGCAATTAATTCTTTTGAAAAAGTTTTATAAAATTCAATGCGTAAAACCGTCCTGTCCCCAGCTGTTGCTTTAATAGATGCCAATATCTCAATGGATTCTACATCAGATCCTAATTGACTGATCCGGTTATCTGAAAGTTTAGGAAAATTCACATTGGAGAAGTAAGCTTGGATCAGCTCTTCCCCCACTGAATATTCTGTTGGTCAAAGTTGGTGGAAATGTTCTAAAAAAATCTGTGGAATCAAATCGCCATTGACAACTTCAAGACCAGTCTGGGGGTCCAGCACCTTAGATATTATAGCTGCTTCTTGTTTTTTCCTTGTTAAATTAGCCAGAAGTTTACCTACTAACTGACTATCCTCATAAACATTCTGTTGATACATTCTAGAACTGTAAATCTCTTCCAATATAAAAAAATTCCTTAGAGCTGATCTTGCTAGTTGATTGGGGCGTTGCTGGAGCTGAAGGGCATATTCTTTTTCAACTGCAGTTTGTAACTCAGCTATTTTGAGCTTCAGAGCATTTAACTGGGCGGTCGTGTAGGCGATTATTTGCCCAAGAGCTGCCGCCTTAAACCCGCCCCACACAGAGAACGGCTTCTCAGTATTTTCATTAATCTTAAAAAATTCAGAAATCCATTCTCCAAAGCTTTTCACCCAGTCCTGATCTTGGAGGAGAAGACGGTCCAGCTGCCACCTGAGCCGTTCTCTGCTCCTAACCCTCAGCCTGAGGGAGAAGCGAAAAGCAGGTAAAACATTTTTTATCAGGATTTCTATTTCGCCAAGGATCTATTAGTTGATATTCTAGCTTGATGGCCTCCACCATTTTTTTGGTGTTTGGTTTTAATTGTTTTTTATTTTTATTTGAAGTGTCCTTTGTTAAATCCTGTATAAAATTAAAATCACCTCCTACAATAAACTGTCCAGGGGCTCCCCTCATAAGCTCTTTAATTTTGGCCAGACTGGAGGTGTCATCCGAAAAAGGGCCATAGTAATTTATAAAATTCAAAATCCTCCCATTTAATTTTGTTGCCACCCATATCCATCTCCCCTGTGGATCCCTATGAACTTGGAAAGATTCCCAGGGCAGTTTTCTAGAAAAATAGATGGCTACTCCTTTCATGGCAAGACCAGCAGATGCAAAAAAAAGCATTAGAAAAATGCCTAGGTAAAAATGATTTAGGGAAATTAGTTTTTAGATGTGTCTCCTGGAGGAACAAAACTTGAGGGTTGAAATATACCAACCATTTTATGAGAGCGCCATATTTTTGTTTATTTAAAATTCCGTTGGCGTTGACTGATAGGATCTTGCATTTACTGTTTTCTATTAAAGTTACTAATTCAAGAGAAAGCCCCAGATTCACTCAATAATGAATTTCTAAATTGTTTGTTATATGTACCTTCTGCTCCTGCTCTTTTTCCTGCAATAGACCCTTCCCCTCCCCTCCCTTTCCACCCCAAAAAATTAACCACCCATCGAAATGTGGAAGAACCCCCACTAGCCACACTAGCCACATTTCGCCATCCACTTCTAGTTTTCTGGGTGTCATGGAATTACACCCCTAGTGACCCCACTATCCCCACTTTCCCCACTGATCCCAGAAAAAAGGCAAAATAATCAAAAATGAACTTGTTAAAAAAGTGTGCTATAGCACCCATGAACAGAGAAGACCCTTAATTCTGTTAAGATCCTGATATTTAAGCCATTCCTTTAGACTCAAGATCCATGTGAGATCTCTTTTAGTAGCGCCTGAGCTTCTTCCAAAACTGAGAAAATGAAAAACTTTCCCTTGACTAACACTCTCAATTTCGACTGTTGGGTACTTGAAGCTTGGGCGCCATGGGCGCCATGGGCTTTAAATAAATGGAGAAGCTTGACAAATTATTTTCTTCTGCGCGCAGTAGCAGCAGTCATATCTGAAAATATGCGACATTTAGTAGGTTCATTGACTAAGAACTGCCTCTGCTGGATCGCCTCTGCTGGATTCTTTCCTTTATTTGGAAGTCTGCAAGGTTCAACAAGATTGTTCGCGGCATCGTGGAGTTTGGGAAAGGCTGAGCTGGGACACGGTGTGCCCTAGTGATTCAAAAATCTCCTTCGAATTCCGGAAGAACTTTCTGCTTGATGAAAGAGTTAACCCAATGTAGAGTTTGAGAACCTTCAATGCCTTTGGGAACTCCAACTATCCTGAGGTTTGACCTCCGAGAATGGTTCTCGAGGTCTTCTAGTTAGTTCTCCAGATAGTTCTTTTTTTTACAGCCTCTTTCACTTCCCCCTTAACCATATTCATTTGGTCTTCCAATGCTGAAATTCTGTCTTCTGCCTCCTGAAGTTTAATAGGGAAGCATGTCATTACTTCCTTAATTTTCCCTAGCCCTAGGTGCAGAGCAGCAATTTCCAATTTCTGAGTCTTTTTCATCTCGTGAACCTCATCCAGTATTAGGTTGAGCATGTCTCTTATATCTAATTGATGAACACCCGATATTTCTGTACTTTTATTAGGGTTATTCTGAGCTTCAACTATATCAATAGATGTTTTTCCAAACGTAGTGTCCTCCTGGGCCGGCAAGCCCTCTGGCAATATTAGACTCTGCGGCAATGATTGAAATTGTGGCTGAGGTTCAGATTGAGATACCGTCGGGTTTGCAGATATCTTTAGGGTATATTACTGCCTTTATCTATTATTTCTAGTAACTGAGAGTGATTTGTGCTAGAAGTGGTTGTTTTTGTTGAACTTAATGGTTCTAATAAGGTCCCTGGTTCATGACTTTGACCCTGACCTTGGCCTTGACCTTGATCTAGCTACCAGATGATCGGATTCCAGATTACATTGGAGTCTCTCCGGGTCTATAGAAGCTGAGTTTATTAGCACGGGCGACACTGGTTCCGCTAATTGGCCTTTAGATGTTTTTGAAGTTGGGCATTGGGAGGGGGGTTGTAGGGTAGCTTTTTTAAGGAACAATGGAAACTGCTTTGTCCCATTTGGTTTTTCCTTCAGGCCATCTAACACTGTATTTATCCTGGTCTGTCGCCAATTCCTCCCATTCCGGAGGAGTGGTAGAGGGTAGCTCTTTCTCTGAGCTCTCGAGAGTACTATCAAGGCGAAAGGAATTGGTGGTATTGTCCTTGTTTTCCTTATTAGCCAACTCCTTTCACCTGAGCTAAGCGTGTTTTGGCCTTAAGGCGGGCTGCAGAGCCATATTTGGCGACTGCACTGGTATGTTTCATGGGTTTACCCATTTCTTAACTTCTTTTTTTTTTTTTCTGTGGCCTCCCTTTTTAAAATTTTTATTTTACTTTATCCGTATCTCTTCCGAGCCCTTTTTTCCCCCGTATCTTCTTTCAGCTTCAAATAGCCCCTTTTAATACTCAAAGTCTCCCAGTGTCGCCCCTTCAATCCTCCGTACCTTCTCTTGCCCTCTACACCAGAAGCAAGGTCTCCTTCAACTGAGTCTCTCCTCGAATCAACACCACATCTGATCTTCTCCTCCAGCGCACTCTTCCAGTACAGAAATAGTAATACATTGTAGAAATATCCGTACAGAAATGTCCGTCAAAGGACCGACGGGCTCCAGAGTACACAAGCAGGCAAGATCTCTTCGACCGCAGAGTCAAAAAAGCGGCCGTGAAATAATTGCCTTGCCGTCCGGGAAGCAATGGCTCGCCTCTGCCTCGCCTCGAGCAAAGCAGACAGTCTTGCCACCTCGGGACACACCTGCCTGGCTCCCGACTCCGACTCTCCAAACCAAGCAGACAAGCAAAGCCGCCAGAGCAGCCGGATAAATGAATGCCGCCACTCGCCTCCTCCAGCGGCGTCCGCTACAGACTCTGGGAAGAAAGGGGATTCAACTTGGAGGTAGGCGTCTTCGATGTCCGGGATCTTCTTTCCCCACAACAAGCTGCAACAATCTCATCTAGCAGAGATCAACGAAACACCAGCCAGTTACGGACTTCAATTACCGGGGGTGGGGCAGTAGGTCACGTGTGGCTACACAGAGGTGTGGTTCTCCACAGCCATCCCCTCCCCATACCACCAGGCTTGATAAGAAATATTGGTGGTATTCGTTTATGCCCTGGCAATCTGTTGGAAGGCAACTGCAAAGAGTAGGACTATATAATATGAAAATTATTTGAGTGTGATTCCCATGCAGAAAATGCACTACTCAAAAATATATTAACAAAAGTGAAGGGGATTTGTGTGTGAACAATATTATTAATTTGTTTCCAAACTTGTTTCCAAAAGTTATGAACAAGGGGACATGTCAATAACATGTGTTGTAAATCTGCTGGGGATGCATTATAGGACCAGCATGAGGGAGAGAGAGTCTGTTGTAGATGTAAAATAAAGTTTGAGTAGTGTTAGCAGTCCTGGAAGACTTCCTGATTTTAATCCAGAACCTATTCCAAGTGGGAATAGAGAGGGGCAGTTGAAGATCAGTCTCCCATAAGAGTTCTATCTCGGTCTTATCTCAAATAGTTGGAGAAGAAGATAAATGTTTATAAATGTGAGATGCGGATGGAGAGAGGGACAAGACGGAAAGGACAGACGGAGGCAATGATGACAGGGCATCAATGAGTACCAAACGATTGTAGGTTGACTGAATCAATGAAATTAAGGATGTGTATTTAGATGCACATGAGATAGCTAAAGAAAATCATGCTTGAGCAACTGTGAAGGCTATACAAACATTATCCTGATAAATTTGATGAACCCAGCGGAGCCCTTTATCAAACCAATCTTTCCAAAAAATAATTCTGTTATTAATTGGAAGATGTTTATTGTACCAAATCGAAGAATGAAAAAATTGATCTTTGGGAGAAAGGTTGTTTGTAAGCAAAGGTTGGAGAATTCTGCAGCTGTTATTAAAAATGGGAAGAGAAAATGACAGAGGGCAATGCATAAAGGATAACATTCCTGGAAGGTAAAAGGATGAAGAAAATAGTTTTCAATGGTAGTCCATAACGGTAATGATAGATCTTCATTATCATCTTGAAGCATTAAAGAGGATAGTTTAAGAGAGAACGCGCTATGATAGTTTTGAAAATTTGGGAAATTAACACCGCCCAACTGTTTTGGTCGTTTAAGTTTATGTAAAGACATACAAGACTTCTTATTATTCCACAGAAATTTCTATAGAATACAATAAATTGTTTTAAAATGTGATTTAGGAATATTTACAGGAATATTAGAGATGTACAAAAGTATTATAGGCACCAACATCATTTTTATTGTGTCAGGATGGCTCCACCAAGATAAAAACATGGGATTCCATCTAGATATGGTACTTTTCAAGAGCGTCTGTAATTCTTTCAGATTTATTAACTGGGATTCTTTAATGGAAGACTTAAACCATAATCCTAAGTATTTGATTTTCTCTGATGCCCAATGAAAACCCAAAGATGTAAAATCCGCAGAGAGGCATAATTTGTTTAATGGGAGGACTTCAAATTTGTCACCTTTTAATTTATAACCAGACACAGAAGCAAAAGATTGAACTACAGATAAGAAATCTGGCAAAGAGATCTGAGGATGAGATAGAAAAAGTAAGATATCATCCACATAAACAGAAAGTTTTAATTGGTTGACACCATATTGAAAATCTGCAATCTGAGATTTTGAACGAATCTTAATCAGGAAGGGTTTGAGAGCAAGTATCAAAAGAAGAGGAGAAAGAGGACAACTTTCCCTACTCCGCGATATAAAGGAGAAGGGGAAGAAATAAGACCATTAGATACAATGGAGGAGACAGCTGAAGAATATAATAAGGAAATATAATGTATAAACTTAGGACCAAAACCACACCAGGACAAAGTAGAAAAAATATACGACCAACCTGCTCTATCAAAAGCTTTCTCAGCATCCAAAGATATGGCTGATAAATATTCTTTAAACAAATTGACCTCGGCAAGAACGTTAAAGAAAAGTCTAGTGTTGTCCGAGATATACCTACCTTCAATAAAACCACATTGTTCATGGCCAATTATTAGGGGTACAAATTTCTCTAAACGTAAAGCTAGAATTTTTGCCTAACAATATCATAGTCTAAATCATATTAAAGAAATGGGTCTATAATTTTTACAAATAGTATGATCCTTACCCTCCCTGGGAAGAAGGCATAGCAAAGCTTCTGTAAAAGAGCCACTGGACTTTTTGGAGGAAATTAAAAAAATGAAATAATTGATATAATTTAGGAATAAGAGTTTAAGAAAAATAGGAATAAAATTCAATCATGAAACCATCAGTTTAATAGAGCAAATAGCAGTAAGGAGATATATTTCTCGGATATCCTCATATAACACTGAAAAGCTCAGATCAGGAGACGAGGGTGGATTAATATAGGATAAGTACTCAAGTATATCCTGCTGAGGTACTGAAGATTCAGGGGTGTATAGAGTTTGAAAAAATTCAGTGAATTCTGATAAAATATCTTTATTTTTGTAAACCATGTGATTATTAGTAGAAAGGATTGAACTAATCTTGGTGCGTTCTTTTGAAATTTTAAGATAAGTGGCCAATAACTTCCCTGTTTTATTTTGGCCTCCATGGTATTTGGCTGAGGATTTGAGCAGAAATGAGTGAGCGTGTTCAGTAGATATTTTGTTGAATTTGAGTTTTTGATTTTTTGTGAAAAAAGGAATGCTCTAATTGTTTAATGCGTGCCGTAAGTGATTGCAAAGTAAGTAAAGAAGATTTCTTTCGCTGGGATAGAAAAGAAATAATAAAGTCTCTATAGGCTGCTTTAAAAGCATCACAGACAATCTGCGGAGACATGAGTGGAGTTTCATTTTCAAGAAAGAAAGTGTAGATAAAGGATTCAAATTGTTGGGTAAACATGGGGTCTAATAGGAGGGAATTATTGAATCTCCATCTTCGTGTTCCCTGAACAGAAGAAAAAAGGTCTAGATCTAAAGTAACTGGGGCGTGCCCAGAAATTAATATGGAACCAATATCCAAATGAGTGATATGCTGTGTGAGTGCTTTTGAAGTGAAAAGATAATCTAAGTGAGATTGAGAAGAGTGAACTGCAAAAAAGAAAAAGTATTCTCGAAGTGTAGGAGTTCATAATCGCCATGCATCCATTAGTGATCTTTGTTGAATAGTGGATGTGAATTTAAAGTGCATAGGGGAGAGAATACATTTTTATTATTCAATAACAGCAAAACAGAGACTCACCTGCCCACGTCATCGGCATCTTGTGAAAAGAATCTGTTTATGACATAAAATGGTTACACCATTACGATTACCCGTACCCGGAGAAGCAAAAACATGACCAACCCATTGCCTTTTAAGTTTGGGGATTTCTTTTTCCAAAACACAAATTTCCTGTAATTAAGCAGTATCACATTTTAAATTAGATAAATGAGAGAATACGAGTTGACGTTTTATAGGAGAACCCAAACCTTTAACATTCCATGAAACAACCTTTAAAGTAATTTATATTAATTGATAAAACATCAACATTCTGTAACAATAACTAAAACAATTGAAAGTTGATATTTTGATATCAGTAAAAATAGTTAGCAAAACTTTTTTCAAAATTGTAACAGTAAAGATGAGTAGTATATTGAAGGAAATAAGCAGTTCTGAAAATCGAGAAAAATAGGAAAGATATGTATAGGTTGGGAGGAAGGAGAAAGTGTAAATAAAGAAAAGGAAAAGGAAAAAACAATAGCGAAGTGAAAAAGATATCTGAGAAAGGGAGATAAATTGAAGAAGAGAAGAATAGACAGAAACAAAAACCAAAAAACATACACCCCGAAATTCCGGAAACATAATAACCGACTACAAAAAATATAAACAAGATGGTAAAGCCACATGAGGAAAAGGGCTCAACTAACCAGGCAACTCACGGCGGACCGGGAAGGGAGGATATCATCCAAGCAGACCAGGGATAACAGAAAATATGTATAATGGAATACCGCATCTAATAAAAGGGAAAAACACAACAGGTAAGTAAAACATAGGGAAATCTGAGAAACTGAAGTAGACGAAAACAAAAAACAATAATGTCTGAACAGCAGTGCATATTAGACCAATAACATCACAAGACTAAACAGTAGCATGTCGGGATATCCATATCTTCTTTTCTGCACTGCTCAAGAACCGTTGTAGTAACGCAGGATCTTCATAGTTCATGGTTTTATTCTTATACGTCACTTTGAAAAGGCATGGGTGGAAGAGACTAAATCTGGCATTGAGATTGTGAAGTGCTGGCATCATATCTAGGAATTTCTTTCTACGATCTGCTGTTTCTTTCGCATAGTTTTAAGCAAAGAATAGATTAGAGCCTTGCCAAGAAATACAGCCTTTGAGCTTAGCTGCCGGTAAAATCATCAGTAAGTCTGTATACTCCAAGAAGTATATGATCACTCCTCTAGGTTTGGCTGAAGAGGCTGCCAAAGTTAAGAGATGACCTAAATGATGTGCTCTTTGGATTTTCAAAATGGGAGAGCTAGGTAGACCAAGCACAGGTGGAAGGAATGATTTAAAGAATTAAATGGCGTCTGAGCCTTCCAAACCTTCTGTCAGACCATAAATGATTAAATTGTTACGCCTGTTATGATTCTTCAACTTTTCCACGTATTTTTTTCAGTAATAAGATTTTGGATTTCATTGAAGGAACTTGGTTCACCACAACCTGAACAGAATTGACTTGCTGTTCAATATGCTTAACCCTATTTTCCCTAGTTGACCAATTGTCATCCAAAGCTTGGAGTCTTTTATTTGTTTACTCCATATAGGGCTGAAGGGCCCGTATCTCTTCAAGAAGTACATACTTGGTGGAGGAAATGTAGCAGGTGAAGGAGGGTCTTTTTTGACGCACTTTCCATAAGTCAATGTGGACAAAGTGGTCAATATAGGAGTAAGTTTGTTGGTGGGAAGTGGAATACTAGATGAAGCTATTAATGTTTCCTTATTGGAAAGAGATGAATTGCTTTCCGAGTTTTCCATATTTGTTAAAAGAACAGAGTAAGGATTGTGGTCTGCCAAAGAGCAGAATGGTAGAGAAGGACCAGAAACACGACAAGTGGATTTAGTGCTCCCCATAAAATGCTGAGCGGGAGTTAATGATAATGAAAATAGCAAAACAGCGTAAAAAATATGAAGTAAAGACTCTGCGTAGGAACACAAAAGTAATGTATTGTAGTGTCCAAAAGAAACACCTTTGTTGAAATAACAACAAGCAACTCCCTTAAAGATGGAGAAATTCAGAGCAGTAAACTGGATAATATTTGTAGGCCATAATGGAGTCAACTCATTTATGGTTCATTCCTGCTTGACATAAGACTTTAACACGCATCAAAAACCCATATGAAGAACATCGCCTACAGCAACTTGGTACCGTGCAAAAATGATAAAATCCAGTCACGACTAGTTGCCTTAACAGCACCAGATTCACAGTGGTAGATAATACACATAGCCTCATGCACCTTAGCTTTGCAAGTACTAGAGGCAGCCCAAGATTGAATGGAGAATTACATAAATAGCAATGTAAGTTTTCATGGTCCTTGTCCTCCAGCAAGTAATAAACATTTCCCTTTAATCCTGGGAATATTGGGCCCAGAAATATGGTTGGGCATTAAAACATATTTTAAATGCTCCCGTTACTGTCTCTCACAGAAATGCGGGCAGACTGAGGAAAACACAAAATGGCAGTCGCGCTTCCCGTGAGGGAAATGCTCCGGACTCAATTGAAGGAGAGGGAAGGCTCACTTGGACCTTTAAGTGACAAAAAGGATGCCCAGAGACTTTCATTGCACAAAGGATCTCATCGATATGCGGCAGAACAGCCGATGACTGCAGGAAAAGCCGCCACTCCGTCCGAGCCGCCACAGAGCTCCCTCAGCAAGTGGCCATTTTCTATTGGTGTCAATCCTCGCCCCCCAGGAGCAAGTTGGTTTAATTAAACACATCGGGTGGGAGAGTATCGACAGAAGCACATCTAAAGACATTCTCAGAGTACAAAGGTTTTAGGTGCACATATATGGATTTTGTTGGTACAATAAAACACTTCAACGTTCTTTGAAAAGCATCATGTCATAAACAACAAGTCTAGCCATATGATAGGAGAGACACAGATTACTTTTAACCTCAGGAGAAGTTAGTGTGTACGTGTTCAGATGTCCAGTGTGGTAAGTTTGTGATCACTCCGTGTGGTGTACATGTCATGCCCTGATCACCTTGGTTCTGTTTGTGGTGTGACTACTTATTTTTGGGGTCGATCAGTGTTTTTCCTGGGTGCACTTTTGTCTTTGGGCTAAGTGTAACCCCACCTGTGACCTGTCAATCGGTAGGCTTAGGTTGCAGGGCCTGATCACCTATCTCTGACTTGGAGTTGATGTAGTGGTCATGTCGGATGAATCCAACAGAAATGATACGAGTTTGAGAGTGGTGCACATGTAACATGGTGGTGATTGATATCATATTTACAGATTCTCATTATAATACGTATAGTTCTTAAGTCGTACATCAACATTGCACTCATTGAGATTGACGTCATTATGTGTGCATACATTGCGGTGTACATCGGCATTGGATCTATTGGTCTTGACATTCTGTGGTCTCTGTACATGGCGCGCAATGAGGTTCTCTCTAAACTGGGTTGGATTATTGGGTTATGCCTTCTTTCAGAAAGGTTTCAGGATTTTGGGCTGCCATGTGCAAGTTCCGGTGGGCATTTACCTGTGATCAATCAATCAATCAATCAGGGATTTGTGTAGCGTGCTACTTACCCATGAGGGTCTCAAGGCGCTGGGAGGGGGGCGTACAGCTCTGAATCAGCCGAGGAACCAGTTCTTGAAGCACCTACTAAAGGTGCGCAGAGTGGGGGAGCGTCTGATGTTGATCGGGAGCTCATTCCATGTCTTTGCCACGATGTAGGAGAAGGCTCTTCCACCCACTCTGGCTCTGCAGATGTGTGGATTTTGGTGAGGGCGAGGTTGGAAGAGTGGCGGTCTCTCTTGGGTACATGGAAGGAGACTCTTTTATTGAAGTATTGGGGTCCTGTGTTGTAGAGGGATTTATAGGTGTGAGTGAGTAGCTTTAAGGTTACTCTCTTCTCTACGGGGAGCCAGAGGAGTTCTCAAAGGTGCTGGGTGATGTGTTCATATTGTGGGATGCTGAGGACGGGTCTGGCCACGGTGTTCTGGATGGTCTGGATTTTGCGGAACAAGGATTTGTTGATTCCAGCCTAGAGGGCATTTCTGTAGTTCAGTCTGCTTGTTATGAGTGCATGGGTGACGGTCTTTGGGTCTGGGTGTTGCTGCTAAAAACAAGGAATGCTGAAGGTGGTCAGATGGTTGTTCATGGACCCCAGCATGGCCCTGAAGGAAAATGACTGAGATCTGGTATCTTTGCTATGTTTTCTGACGAGGGTCGGGTGTGCCGCAAGGACTTATTGTGCTCGGCCCAAATGTTGAAGTTAGTGAGACATACGTGGTGCACCCAAAGTTGGATTTGGGTGAGCCGTCCTGGGTGCCCGTGTTTATGCACTAGCAGCGGGGGCATCCTGCTTCCTCATCAACCTGTCCCCCCCCAGGGGTATGGTCAGCTAGCTTTGCCTTGTGGGACCAAGAGCAGAGGAAGGCTAGAACCCTAAGGGCACAAGGATGGAGAATTCTGACGTGGCCTCCCAGTAGACTTAGTAGTTGGTGGCCTACACAACTGTTGCAGATATAGGTAAGGAAATGTATCTGCACAATGGTGTGAGGGAGATACATCATATTGGGGGTGAGATTTTGCTACTGTGTTTGTATTTTGTGATTGCATAAAGGCATTGCCTCCCAAAACAGTTACCCCTCCCTGCCACAGCTGTTGCCTGGCCCTTGCTGGGCTCCCTGTCTGCGGTGACTGTGGCAACACACTCAGACAGCCAACTGATCCCTGATGTGGCTGGGCACCAGTTGCCTGATTTCACTGATGCTGATTGGAAGCCCCAATAGTGTTGCTTTGGGCTTGATTTTGTGGATGGGTATTCTGTGTGGGCTATCCTGGGCCTATGTCTTTTTGTTCATGGTATGCTTTTAGGCGACAATAGTTGACCATGTGATTTTTCCATTAGCAATAGTGACATTCTCTGGGACCTGGGGGCTGAGTGCCTTGTTGCCCTCTCGTACACGCACTCTGTCAAATCCCTCTGGGGTTCCGTGACATAGTCCCCTTCCAGCTAGGCACCATTCACAACTGATGGTTGGTGTAGCCTTTTGGAGTGTGATCTCTTTATGGTACTGCTTACATAACTGAGTTTACAAGGATGTTGTAAAGCATAGACCACAAAGGTGATAGTGCCTGTAAGGAATTGGTGAATGCATCTTTCTCTGTTTGTTTGTGAAATGAGACATGTTTTGTAACTGGTGGAGTGGTCACTGGCTTTACATCTGCCAAATGTAAAGAACCCCTTGATTTGCTGTTGCCGTGTGTGTGCCTCCATGGGTGCTGTTACATCAATTCTGACTATCATGTCCCTCAAAGATTGGTTCCTGTAGTATGTAATACTGAGGGTGTTGACCACATACCAATAATGGGGTCACATGTGAGAAGGTCACAGTTTTTGGCTGTTATCACTTGCACGACCCTGGACTCTCAATTGATTTAGTGATGAGCCTTTTGAGGCTTTCTTTGCTGTTGTGTGCAGCTGGTGGGTCTAAACAGAAACTCATTACTAGATCTTGTGGAGACCCTCTGAATGGCTTTGTCTGGGACCCACCTGGGGTAATCTCTTTGGGAAAAATGCTGCAGCATAACATTTTGTTCTCTCAAGAAGGAGGTTTAATCACTGCCATTGTGTTTGGCCTATACTAATGCCCCACAGGGGATACTCCATTTAAGTTGATCGGAGTGGCTCCTAGGTGTGTGAAACAGACTGGTCTCTGCTGTGGGTTTTTGATGCAGTATCGTAGAAATGTTATTGTTTGTGATGTGTACATCTATATCTAAGAAGATCATGTGATCCCTACTTGTTACAGAAAAGTTTCAGGTTAAGGGAGTTCATGTTGAGACATTTAACAAAATCCTCTGACATCTTTTTGCTGTCCTGCCATATTAGGAACAGATCATTTATGAATCTGACCCAAAGTAAAGTACGATCCTTTCCATGTCAGTTTTGAAGATAGGTGCGATGGACAATTTCTCCTCCCACCAGCCCATGAGAAGGCTTGCGTCGCTGGGGGCGATTCAAATGCCCATAGAAGTTGGAAAGTGGTTTGTAATTAGTGATAAGTAGGGACCTACCACTAATAATATGGCCACAAACACAATAAAAGGTTCAGTCAAGGTCTTAATAAATTATTCCCTTGCTCAACCCTTGGTAGCTGGCACCGTGCAGGTAGCCTTAACTTAGGAGACAGGTGTGGAAAGCATTTAAAAATACCAATACATTAAACAGGTAAGACACAATACACAATAAAAATCAAACACCAATTTATAAAAATAGTTTATATTTTTATGAACAAATACAATCCAAAACGACAAGAATCCAATGTAGGAAACCGTAGATATGAATTTTTGAAGAATAAACATTTTGTAGTGCTTAAAAACCAATTGGGACATCTGGTCGCGCTTGACTGGGACAAAATCAAAGTTTGAGGACGACTGTGATAAAGCCCATGTTGGATACACTAAATGGGAGGCCTCTGTCAAAATGTTTACCTTCGCACTTTTAAACTTTTATGGAGGATTTTCTCTCGAAGTTGAACAGGCCAAATTCTTCTTGTTCTGAAATTCTTCTACTGACACATTGTGACAGTTCTTTTTAGCAGTATAAAAGTGTGAAGGGGAGAAAATGATAAAAGAACAATCAAATTAAAGTAATCCTCACTTATACATAATGACCAAAGAACACTAAGGAGTGGGTAATTGAATTTTTTACAAAACCCAAAATAACTGGACATAGCCAGACCTCTGCACACAATTTTTATGGTGCAGCATGAATAGAACTAATAATTCAAGAATTAGGATACAGGCAATCAAGAAGCTAGAGTCCAAATTTCCCTGCATTGAGGGCTGATGTGTAAAAAGCATTCAAACTGTACCTACTCTATCGCTAAGGTGACATCCCTTTGTTAATGAGCAAGCATTTCACTTAGAGTAAAAGATGTCAGTCATGGAGTTTTCCTTAGAAGTCTCTCCACTGTTGAGATGGGTCAGCAGCATAAAGCGACAATCACATGAAAATAAGCTGTTTCTGAAATGCTCTCTCACTCCAAAGGCATGGAAAATGTGGGCACTATCCCTAATTATAACAGCAAAATATCCTCAGGTAGGATTCCCAGAGTAAACTTCTCGCACATACCTTACAATAGGTACAGTCATGAGCGTACTTTTTCCACGATGGTCTACATGTACATCCCTTGCAACAGTTTGTCCTTGGTTCCCATGCCTTCTTCCATGTGTAACCGACTTCTCCCTTTATCATCTCCAAGCCACGTAATTGTAACTTCTTCTTTCTCTGCCTGGATGCTAAAACAAATACATTATTTTGCCTAAAAGAATGCTTCGTCACCTGCAATGCAAAATGTGATAAAGAACAGTTTACACAGTGCGCGAGTCTCAGAAAGTTAATCCTAAAGCGAGAGTTGCCGAGGTCTGTATTTTAAGGGCTACTGTTCAGCTAAATAAAAACGGATCACTTTTAGTGTTACGGATTTGCATAACTATATGACATTTTGATTAACGCATTTACCAAATTATAAATGCATTGTTGTTAAACACATCTAATACACGAGTAATGTCAAAAATTCACAACACAGATTGTTCATGTTAACATTTCAGGCTAAGTACATTCACTTCCTACGTTAATTCTCCATATTACTTGTCAGTAACCTAAAATACATCACGTAAATACATTAGCACAGTTCACAATTCTAACACTCATGTTTACATGAGACAGGATTATATGCAGGTGTGCTCTACACTTGATAATCATGCACCCCAACTGATGAATAAATGCAAATATGACATTTCTGCTCCATCAGTTCCCCCCTCTGATGACGTTGAATCATCACAATAACCTCTAAAAACCCCTGTAGAGTAGACCGATCCAAACAGATGTAGTAGCCAACCTTCTCTGCCTGAACTCCTCCATTTGCTTCACATTCCCATTGACACTGTCCTGCAGTCTTTCTATCCTTCTCTTCCTTTCCCTTAAGGAGTTCCTTAACTGCCATTTATACACCCTTACCTTTCCAACTAAATCAATGACACAGATTGTAATGATCAGTATTGGTTTCAGGATGAATCCAAAGATTCCACTTCCCAAATTTATAAACCACCTTCCAAGTGTGCCAAATCCTTTCTCAATCTTATCCCAAACCCCTTCTGCTGCTAAATCCTCTATTTAATGTGTATGTCAGTGATGTTGCTTATATATCCTCTCAGATCTTCACTTCTCTCAGCGATATAAGTACAACACTGTTGGACTGTCAGCATTCAACAGACTCCGCCTTTCTTTTGCGATTAGAACATTGAACGCAAGGCAATTCTGCAACACCATCACCCTTATCGAGAACATCTCCTCCTCAATTAGTAGCAAAGACTTAACAGTGTTGACAGAGAACTTATCCACTATAGTTGACAATCTTCTAATCTTGATATCGTTAAGCACTACTCCCAAACTAGGTATAATGGCTCTGAAGATGTCTCCCACAACCTCTCCCGCACTCAATCCACGTCTTTCCCTGCTTTTAGTCATTCCTTCAGAAGTCTCCAAATCCTCCACCTGGTAAAGTTTCAGAAACACAACCACCCAGTAACATGTACCATACCATTTGCAAGGCAACCGCACAAACACATTTTTCCCACACACAAAATATGCTCCTGGTACCATGCGAACTGACTCTTTCAAAACAGTCTTCCAAGGGCCATTCACCAGAAATATATGATTACATACACTCTGTCCCAAAAATAGGGAAATATAGTAAGCCTGGGCGAAGCACTACGCTACGCTCGCGTAGTTTGCGAAGTTTGCGCTACTTCGCACTACGCGAACTGCACGTAGCACAGTGCGAACACGCGTAGCGTAGTGTTGCGTAGTGCTGCGGTCATTTTTTGCTTGCTCGCGGTCCTCAACGTCAAGTTGGCGACCGCGAGCAAGCAAAATGACATCCCGGCGAGACTTTTTCCTTGTTCGCGATCAGCAACTTCAAGTTGGCGATCGCGAGCATGGAAAATAAACCTCCCGGCGAGATTCCCAACGCGAGGAGGTCAGGTTTCTCATTGCGAGTGGTCGCATATGCTCGCGACCGCTCGCGATGAGAAACTACCAGTTCGCGTTGAGAAAGCTGAAGCTCGAGTAAAAATCTACTCGAGCAGCAGAAAACTACAGCTCGCACTGTGCAAGATGCCATTTTCAATGATTGCACAGTGCCGGTTGCTTGTCCGCACTGTGCAATCATTGAAAACGACATCTGGCACAGTGCGAACAAGGTACTACACAGTTCGCGAAGTGCTACGCGTAGCTCGCGTAGTGCGAACTTCACTTTGCGTAGCTTCGCGAAGTGCTACTTCGCGAACTACGCCCAGGCCTAAAATATAGCTGCTTTCAGCTTGTCATGTGCAACATTTTCCTCGTTGTGACATTCTAAAGCTATTGGACCAGAACTTCCTTTAGTCTCCTTGGTCCAAACAGAATCCTTATCCTTGTGGTCAATATTGTTAACTAATGTTCTATGTCTATCTTCTACCTGATCTATAAATGTATTTTCTATCTCTTTTGGTGTGCATGTCAAATTAAATCTACGTGTATAAGCAGTGTGTAATGTTACAATTGGTGCAAAACATTTTTCCATTCTTTCTGCTCTACTTTGGGCATCATATTTTTTCAGGTGTTTATATAAAGGGATTTCTGAGACTGCCATGTCATAATTTTAGAAGTAGTACTCATAATCACCCTTTCCTTAAAACATGCTAAGGAGTAAACTACAACTAATGCAGTAAGTCAGAGGCAACTGATGGGACGTGATTCCCTCTTTGACTGATGCGGGTAACTGCATACACACATAGCAATGTCTGACATCCAAAGTGTCTAAGTAAGCTTACAATAACCTAGCATAATCATTTAATGAATAATATCCCTTAGACATATCTACATGAAGGAAGTGACTAGTTTGCTCTATCAAGCTCTTCTCAGATCCTAGTGTTTCTCCCTTCAAGACAGCAGGAGTAGATGTGGATATCCCATGTACCCCCACCCCATGTTCCTTGCCTTTGGGTGAACTTCAAATTGACTCTAAAATAACTACCGCTATTACTACAATCACCCAAACAATAAGTTCACACACAATACATTTGTGCCTGAGATTCGAATTCCCAGAATTTATTTTAGAGTAACTTGGATCACTTGTTCTAGAAGAGGAATAGCACACAGTGTCTCTTTTCAACCTCTGACCTCCACGTACAACAAAGCTCTTGAACAGCTTATAAAGTCTTAGAAAATTATTTTCAACAGTCCCTTCTTTTATATTATTTAAAAAATCCAGAAGATTCCCCTAACACTCTTTCTTCTTATTCTACTAGATGCAATCCCTAATTGTATTCTTCTTTAACTCAGGCCTAGGTTAATTACTTGAAGCAAGATTATTTGCAGTTCAAAGTTCAGTCCATATCCCTTATCAGGTCAGAGCCAATCTCCTCAATGACTCTCTGTAGTAGTTCAGCTCTCAATGCTGCAATCTCTTAAGACTGTGGTGCTCCGAAACTTGGGAAATCTATGTCTTCCAGAATCAGAGTCCATAAGCCACTTAACCTTGATGGAAAAGGAACAGTCAATAACAGAAATGCATTTACTTCAAGACCAGGAATGCTCATCAATATCTCGACAACTAGCACCAAGATCTCAGACCTCGGTCGCCCTGGTATTAGCAACCAGATAAGTCCACTCGGGAGAGGAGTACTTCCAACAAGGCACTCAAGTTCTTCTGGATCTCCTCATACCATCTGGGTTCTGCTCTGTATCACTCAGATCTGATTCGGATGTTTCACTCATTAGTGCAAGTTCTTTTTCAGGTGCGAGTCTCAGGTTCTTCCTCCTCTGTATCACAGGCCACGTCTCACCCACAGCTTCTTTCTTCCTTGACCGCACTCAACTTCTCATCACACTGGTCTCTTGCTCTGAATCAAACTCTGTCATTCACAACAATGCCATCTTCCTCACAGTCTATGCCAGGGTCTTGTGCAGCTTGATCCCCCTCAAATCAACAGATTGTTTGTCCAGCCCCTTTAAGTATCTCTACAGCTTTGCTTGTCCCCTCTAGTGACCTTGCAGTCACTGTTGGCAGTTCTTCTGGGAGTGGAGGTGTTTCATCAGAGAGACCATGTGTGAGAGGCATGGACCCAATTCAGAAATCCACCACACTTCATAGCAGTCTTAGCCACCAATATCACTTTGTGTGGACCACGCTAACTGTGATCAAGACAGTTTTTCCTCATGTGTCATGTGTTTTGATGAGGATCCAACCCCCTGAGTTCAAGTCATGGCAAAGATCCCTTGAGGTCAGGGCAGTCACTGCTTCAATCTGATGAGGCACAGATCAAACCACGTCAGTCAATCCCTTACAGTAGTCAAGGACTAAATCATCCAAAATATTCACAAGCACGTTGGCAGGCATGGCAGGCAACTGCATCAGTCTCCCTATAAGGTATTTCATGGGCGATAACCCGGTTCTCCTGTCAGGGATGCTTGCCAGATTCATTAGCACTAAGGGTAGAGCCACTTCAAAGATTTTGAAGTGCAGACTTTAGCCAACCTTGACCTTAAGGTACCATTGATCTGCTCCACCATTCCAGAGGCCTCTGGCCTGTAACTGCAATGTAGTCTCTGATCCACCTGCTGTGCTGTAAACAGTAATTTCATGAGTTCATTATGAAAATGTATGCCAGTATCCGATTCCAATGTAGTTGGAAATTTGAACCTAGGAATGAGCTCTCTTAGCAATAGCCTAGCTACAGTGAGGCTATCACATCTCCTAGTCGGATAAGCTTCAACCCATTGAGAAAAGATGGACACAGCGACTATAATGTATCTCAAACCAGGCATCTCTAGAAAATCCATTTGAATCCGATTAAAGGGACCCCCAGATCTACCAATGTGGCTTAAGGCAACAACAATCTTTTCCCCATCATTAATTTGTTGGCAAGTGACACAACGATGGCATACAGCTTCCGCAATCACTCGAAAGCTCAGATTGCCTGTACAATCTCACCATCGCATTTCTTACTATGTGAGCAGCTCCATGATTGGGTGCAACAGACAATCAGATAATATTGTTCTACTATCAGCTGACATCCAAATATCATCTGTCCCTTCCTCACAGCCTGCTCTGACCCAACGCGCTTGTTCTTCCTCTGTAACCTCCACTTGTAGACGCCTTACTTCATCCCATGTGTCAGCAGCTGCTAGCATCGTATTGAGTTTGGTCTGCCAGTATATTTTCCATTAAAGACACATGCATTGAAGGAACAGTAGCGTGCAACTTCATCAGTATACCGGTTTACTATTGTAACAAAGTCATTTCCTTTTCCATGGGCTGTGCACTTCATGACAGCCACTCATCTTGGCAATTGTACTGCTCCCACCAGTTGTCTTACATACTCCCAATGTCTTATAAGATTACTAGATGACATTCAAAACCCTCTCTGGGACCATAGCTGTCTGAAATCTTGAACCACACCGAACTCATATTAGCTGTCGGTATAGATCGTGACTCGGATTTGTTCAGAGACATGTCGTGCGCATGTCAAGGCAACTATTTCAGCCACTTGTGCAGAATGTACTTCTTGTAATTTCCACCACTCCTGAAATGGTACAGACAGGAAATGTTGTTCTTAGATTCCCTTCATTGCCTCTTAAGCATGAGCCATCAACAAAGAGGGCTTGATCAGGATCAGACAATGGCTCATCAATAACATCAAGTCTGGTTTCGTTATCCGCTCAGTGACATCCAGACAGTCATGCTCTTCACAATCTTCCCCCTCAGCACTTGGAACTGGTAACAAGGTAGCAGAATTTAACGCAGAACATCGCTTCAGGGTTACATTTTTAGCATCAAAAAGCACCTGCTCATACCTTGTCAACCTGTTATTTGTCAAGTGCTGTGTCTTAGTTCTCATCATCAGGAGTTCAACTCAGTGTGGTTCATTCACCATAAGAGGTTGACTAATCACACTTCTCTTGCATTGTTTGATACTGACACATGTTGCAGCAATGAATTTGAGACATCCAGGCAACGTTGAAGCTAGAGGATCCAAAGTAACTGAGAAATAGGCCACTGGTCTATGGGCATTTCCATGTTTCTGTGCGAGCACAGATTGAGCACAACCTTTCTCTTCATGGCAGAATAGCGAAAAGCATTGTTGTAGTCAGGCATTCCTAAGGCGATAAAGGCACTCTCTCAGCTCCAGGAAGGCACCAGATCAAATACATCCTTATGAGTCAGCATCTGCAAAGGTTTCACCATCAGTGAAAAGTTGGGAATCCATCGCCAATGGTAGCCAACCATTCCCAGGAAAGTTCTGACCTCTTTCTAGGTACTAGGCAGATTAATTTTCATGATCTCCTCCACTCTTTCCAGTGACACCTTCCTCTTGCCCTTCTCAATTCGGTGGCTCATGTATTGCACTTCAGTCAGATAGCACTGAAGCTAACCCGGAGACACTTTATGCTCATTCTCAGCCAGGTGGTTCAGTAAGGTAATGGTATCGTCCCTGCAAGCATGATGTGTCTCGGATGCAATGAGAAGTTCATTAATGTATTGGACCAGTAGTGAGTTTTGGGGCAGAGTCAGACCTTCAAGATACTTTTTCAAGATCTGGATAAAGATGGATGGACTTTCAGTATACACTTGAGGAATAATACACCATGTTAAGGCACAGTTTTCCAAGTGGCTTTTCTCATGCAATGGAACTGAAAAGAATGCCTGGCAGAGGTCAATCACTGTAAACCATGCAGCTTCACAAGAAATCTGAAATAGTATCATAGATGGATTCGGTACCATGGGACAACATGGAATCACTATGCTGTTGAGCTTCCTTAGGTCCTGGACAATGCAATACTTTCTGTTAGGCTTCTGCAAACCCATAATCAGAGAGTTGTACAGACTTGCCAAGATCTCTTCCAAGATCCCCAGTGCAGACATTGACTCAATTACGGGTGTAATTCCTGCCTCCGTTTCAGAGGTCAAGTTGTACTGGGTCCTCAAATCAGTCCGATCTCTTCTCCTGAAAAATCCCACACCACTGTTGGGACAGTGTCTCTGAGATCTAACTGCATGCCTTCCACTATCAGTAAAGAGAACATGGTAGCACAGATGTTCTGCTTTGCCAGTTTGAAAGCAATGTCTTCGTCATTAGTTTGTAACTCAATCACTTTGGTGTGCAGCAGATGGTACAATTCAGTTTGCACAACAGGTCATGCCCTAACCAGACACACTAAGCTCAAATCACACATCACAAACTAATGGAGATCCTGAAAGATTCTGATTCTCACTGGCACTTATTCTGTTAAAATGTTTGATATTCTATTATTAGCAACTCCTACTACTTTGATTGATTTTCCAGAGAAGGGTAGGTTTGGGGCGACTGCAGATCTCACAGTAGACCGGGTATCACCAGTATCAATCAACAATGTAATGGGATGACCATCCATGTCTGCTTCTACGCACGGTCCATTCTGGTCTAGCTCTAAGACTGTGCCATGTGTACAGTCTTCTTCCCCTCTTAGGCACCGTCATAAGGATGGATGCTGATCGATTCCATCCAGAGACTTGATCAAAAGCATCTGGTGCCAAATCCGATTGCCCTGTGGAATTTTCGGAGGCTGAGGCACCTGCATTTGGATGAGGTATCCTTCCTGTTTTTGTTTTTTGGGATTGAGGTAACACTTGTGCTTCCAATGCCTGATCTTGTTACAGAAATGACATGCTCTGGACTTCTTCAGGGTAGCAACATCTATCTCTGTCTTTGAATGTATAGAGCTACCTCTCCCTCTTCCCTGACTATTTGGTCCTCCAACTTGTGGTACTGTTAAATGGTAGCGGCAGTTTCAGTCGATAATCTTTCAAGTATTTGCCCGGCGGTAATCGCCTCTCATACCACTCGATAATTTACCAATAAAAGAGGCAGGCGCCGGAGACTGGAAGGCAGGAAACAAAGTTTTATTCCGTCGGAGCAGAACACATCAGATCAGACAGCAAGGTATCGTCACGAGGTGCTCTAACTGCATCTCTGAGACCTGGTCTCTTATACACTGGTTTATTGCTTTATTACACATAGTATATTCTTGAGATTCCCTTGATGTGCGGGGAAATATCCCCTGAAGCCCCGGCTCAGATCCGATCCCACACATGGTTACAGTAGAGGTTCCCACCCTACCCGCAGTGGGAGATGGCTATCGCGCAGCAGGGAATTCCGCTAATTCCCGGGGGTGTGTGCAACCGGCCGGGTCTCAGGGGGTAGGGGCTTTGATTCTACTGTAATCCCTTTGATGTGGGGTGTTTCCCTTACAGTAGGGGCAATAAACTGCATCCGCAGGGCTAGGTGATGGCCTGGGACCAGTTCAGACAATGGGGCGCAGAGGAAGGGGGTTATCAAAGGAGAGGCATGACCATGTATGGGTTGTCGGTTGGAAGTGGTTCCGTAGCAGGGTCGCGCAGAAGGAGAGGGTTTATGGCCTGTATGAGAGAGCGGGGGTGGCCGGCGCGCGGGGGATGCTTGCAGCGCCAAGGGAAAACGCTGGCGGTCGAGAGTGAGCGGGGAGAGAGCGGGGTGCCTAAAATGGCGGCTGCGCAGTCGCTGCGCGTGGTGCTGGGGAGGGGCAAGATGGCGCAGATAATGTTCAGTTTGCGAGCTAAATTTCCACAGTCCTCCCTTTTAACATATCTCGCCAGCTTGTCCGGCCAATATTCGCCTTTGTTAGCCTTTCAGTTACAGTATCGTCAATGTTCGTCACACATTTAAAGATACAGAGTCTTTAGGGTAGGCAGGAGTAGTCTGACACATTTGTACATTGTCTCATACAGTTTGATGAAGCAGGCGAGGAGGAAGTACATTCAAAGTTGCAGTATAGTTGTGTACATGGCTGGTGTTGTATGAATGTTACTATACAAAGTTACATTTCTTAACTTCTCAGTGTACAGTCGGAAGTGATTGATGCAACATCATGAAAACTTGATAAGAAGATAGTTAATATAATAAGGTGGTTGGGAGAGGATTTTCAACTTTGACATGGGTTCTTCTTTCCAGTGTCCTTGTTTATAAAGAGCTATCACTGGTAAGCTCTCATTGTTGTTCTTCTTTCGTTGGCACTGTTGAGCACCGGCGGTGAAACTAAGGTCCAGTTCAAATCCGATTTCTTCACGTGGCAGGGTGTGACCACTCACTGTTCTTTGATCATAGTCCTGTTCCTTAACACAGTTCACCACAGGTACCTTTGAGACAGGGTGCCGGCCTTTTGTTCCTCGGTAGTAGGTCAAAGTCATAGTCCAAATGAAAGAGGAAGAGAGAATGGGGTGGCATGGGATCAGATCAAAAATGCGGACCAAGGAGAGCAGAATCTTTTCGGCACTGGGCCCATCAATCGGGCCCGACGGGTTAAGACTTCAGGCACGCTGGTCAGTGAGCAGGGGCCTCGATGTAGCCCTTCGCGCTCATCGTTCTGATAATGGTGCCTCGTCTCACACTCTTGTTGCTTCGTCGCTTCCCCCTTGGTCGATGTCATAGATGTTTTATGATCCGCAGCCAGACTGTGCGTCACATCCGACCCCTCTCTTCCGATGTCTGCAGGTTATCCTTGAATAGGTTATAAGAAACGAAAGTCTTAGAGATCTTGGCAGGGAAGACATTTACATACTTCATTCTCTCTCCCAACCACTGAGTAGTTGCGGAAATGCTCTTATCTGTTACTATATGATTGGTGTCTATTAACTCTGATGTTAATGTGCGTGTTACTAATCTATTAATTGCTGCTGTGGTGCAGGGTTCTGTGGGTGTCCCTGTCCATCGTCTGGCCTTCTAGGTGTCAGTTTCTGCGCCCTATAATGCAAGGTTTGGTAATACCCGTAAGTGCGAGGTGCTATGGTCATGCGTTCACGAGTATCCTTTTCATACAGTAGGTGACCCTTTATCAGTTTAAAACAGGGGCCATCAGCTGTTTTGTTCGGGATACTCTGAGACGGCTAGTATAGGGCTGGAGTTATCTTTGGGAGAACAGGGTGCTTTAGACATTCTATTTCGGGCTAATTGGTCAGGGGTAATTCTGGGTGGTGGAGATGGTGTCCTTTAAGAACAAAAACCACTGACATATAGTCCCCGTGTTGTGGGTCAGATTGGGAGACATCAGTCGTCTTACCTGTCCTTTCCTTCTCAGCCGATTAGGCTTAATGTTTGTAAAAAAAGGAGAGGTAGTAACGTGGTAAAGTATGGTCGTTTTTGTTTCTGTCAATTTGTTCGAACACCACTGTGTTCAGGCCAATTATACACTTACCAAAGGGGTGTATGTCGTTAATTTATTCAAGAAGAAAAGAGGGCAAGAGAGAGCCTTTTGCGAGGGAGGGGGAGAGGGAGAGAGAGAGAGAGAGAGAGAGAGAGAGAGAGAGAGAGAGAGAGAGAGAGAGAGAGAGAGAGAGAGAGAGAGAGAGAGAGAGAGAGAGAGAGACGTGTGCATCAAGTAGGCTATTTTGGCATACATACGACACAAAACGAGAGAGAGAGAGATGGGTAAGATAATAGGCCACTTGGTGCACACACAACATGGAGTAGCATGGGTCTGTTCCATGTAAGAAAACACAAGCGGGGAAAAGACATAAATTCGGTGATCATGTACACACAAATGCCGGATAGGGTATGACAGTACATGCAACAAGACGGAGACTCAGGGTTGCGTCGAGCACGGGGACCTCTCCTTTCCTGTCCTCTATTCCTATGCATGCTGCGTACCTTTAGTATTTTGTAGTTTATCTTATGGGTTGTCTGACCCTTTTATTCTCCTCCCTTTGATCGGTGGACGCACACTTCAATCATACAATGACGCTCTCTTCAAGTGATCCGAACATGAAATGCATACACATTCATATCGTATAATCGTAGTACACACGCACAATCATATCATACAGTTTTTCATGTTCTCAATGGTGGTCTGTAATTTTACACACTATCTCACAACGTTTGTCTATGTTTTCCCTGATATTGAACTTGGTGCGGTCCATGTCCACTCCACTCTTCAGTCGGAACTTCGTCGTGACCTATAGAGGGGAAATAAGAGGGGAGGGGAGGTGCAGTATTCAAAATACCCCAGCGCGCGCAGACACGAAAGGTTCTACTTACCATGTACCAGGCTAGTCGCAGGGGTGGGTAATACCACGGACCCATTATTCTTTAGTTCGAGGCAAAGATGCTCTAGTTCATTCATCTCCTAAATTCGCGTTCCCTGGTCGTGCATGTATTTCTCAATTGGTCGTGTATTATGGTGCAGGATATCATACCTTGCATGCGACATATACCTTAAGTTACAGTTCATTATTGATTTGACAATTCTTGGAAAAAGGGCAGGCGGGATGGGTACAAATTCCGTTAAACAAAAAGATTTTTAGGCAAATTGTGTCTGTATTATCTGTATGCTTTCGTTTAGGAGTAACAATCATTTATTCAAAAGAAAAACCTTCAACAACCTAGATGATTAGTCATGACACTGATTTCGTAATTCCTTTTTAAGAAGCCCTTTATTTAAAACAATGTCAGTATGGAAATACGGGCCTACAGCCGCCATAGACCGGCCACGGTGTGAGAGGCGTCGAGCAACATGCGCAACACTAGATTAACATAAAAATCGGTTCCCCCCTTTCCCCCACCATCATGTGTGAAAGCATCGCATACATATATATATATGTCTTTTTAACACAAATGTCACGTGGCTGGAACGCCACAAGGAGTTATAGGCCACTCCTACATCAGCGCCATCTTGGGGCGGGGTCGGGCCAGTGCACAGTCTAAGTCTTTCCATGAATTAGCAGTTGAACCAGAATTCCTTTCGGTAGTTCGAGAACTTTCGTTAGCGTCAACTTTGCGTCAGCATGGCGTCACTGCAACCTTGTAGCAAAGCCACGGTTTGTTCTTAGGGCGGGGCAGCAGGCGGGTTCTTCCGCCGACGCTTTACTTTCTCACTGCACCAAGCGGAGGCAAGGCGGCTGCCGCCCGGGGGCAAAAGAGCAATGGCGGTGGTTTCGTCCTTACCGGAAGTCCGCAGGAGTCGAATGTCAAATGACTCCAACCAATTCTGCAAGGCTGAGGGGAGCGTTCTGTCAAGGGTGGGGCCCATGCCCTAGCAAACAAGCTTTTGAGTCCAGAAATGTCTCACGGTGGGCCAGGCCTGGAACCGGAGGGGTCGACCGCCGGAGTTCAAGGGCAGCAGTAGCAGCAGCTCTTCGGTACAGTCACCGGAGAGGAGCCAGCAGCAGTAACAGCAGCAGTTCGGGTGGTGCTGCCACCGGGGTGATTCCAGTAGCAGTGACGACAGCAGTTTGGATGGTATCACCACCGGGGTGGGTCCCCGATTACCTTGCTGCGGGGGCCCATTCCTCACGTCGGGCGCTAGCGGCAGTCCCGGTGAACCCGGTGCTTGGGTGGTTGCCTGGCGGCCGCGTGCAGGGGTGCCGGCTCAGCCGAACGGCGAATGAAGTGGCAGGGCGCAGCTCAGCTGGCCGACGTGTGAAAGGTGTGGTTTGGGGTGCCCTCATCTGCTGGCGAGCCTCCACCTGGGGAGGTGGGGGAGGTCCGTCCGCGTCGCCTCCCCCCGCCAGGGCACCCTCCGTTATTGAAGGAAGAAGTGACTGGGAAGACCCGCACAGCGTGCCAGGGTGAAATTCAGCAGGCCGATGAAAAAGATGGCTGGGTGCAGCTTAGCTGGCCGGAGAGTTAAAGGCGGTTGGGGTGCCTGGCAAGCCTCCACCTGGGGAGGTGGGGGAGGTCCGTCCGCGGCGCCTCCCCCCGCCAGGGCATCAGCCCTTATTGACGAAAGAAGAAGAGAAAGCGGAAAGGCCCGCACAGCGTGGCGGGCTCCGCCTTGGTGTTGCCAGAACTTCGGCGCTTCGTATAGCCTCCGGCCTATTCGCACAATCGCTCGCCACTGATGTCAATGGATTTTTGCATGGCTTTTATAGCCCAAAGTCAACTAAGAGGGACCGCCCAAAACAGGCCAATGTTGCAATTTCGAGGAAGGAGAGGCGAGGACGGTGTCACGTGGACGTTAAGGCTTTGGGATGGAGGTTGCAGCAGACTGTCATGTAAATAGTTGTTTTAAAACGTGTTTTATCCTGTTCATTTTGCTGGAATGTTGTTATACTTGTAATTTATTAAAAATGTTTGACCATACTATTTTGCTGGAGCGTTGTACGTATCAGCGATCTGGTTAGCGTATTCGGGAAAAATGGCGTTTGCTCGATTGCACGTGATCCTAATCAAGTGTGGTGACGTTGATGGTGGGTATCAACAAACTTCCGGTTGTGTCTATTGGGGTCCCTATTTTTGTTCAGTTCCAAAAGGACCGGGCACTGGGATTTCCAGTGTCCGAACCCTCTACAGAATGCACATTGATTTCCATCTAAGTCTCTCCGTCCGTTGTAGGGTGTAGGTGTATGGTCTCTAGGGGGTTTTTGTCCTGGTTCTCGCTGTTTATCTATGGTATCGAGTTGTACCCAGGTATATCCGAACGGCTCAGCGTGGTCAACTTTCCGGATTTGTTTCCACACATCAGCCGGCAGACATAGCCCAAAGAACAAGTCGATATCTGCTAACGTCATTATCGTTGAGCCTAAGGCTGTGCCTAATTCAGTGTAGAAGGCAGTCGGGTTCTTTCTCAAGTCGGGTAGGGTCTTTCTAAAGGTCAAAATATCTTGCCGGTCCCACGGCTGGTAGACCCAGTTATATACAACCCTTCCCTTCGCATCTTGGTGGTTGATGTCGTCGTGCGTTCCCTGACCCCGTGGGGGGACCCAATAGGGGGCAGCTTCTTTAATGGGCATCATGGCATCGGCCCTTCCTCCCTGGGGCTTAGTTGCTATGGGGGTTTCTGTTTTGGTGGTCTGTCCATGTTCTTTAAGGTGTCGGTAGACCTCGAGTGTACGAGTGAAGAGGTTCGTTACATCGCCCTCTCTTTCTTCCCCAATGTCTACCTTCCTATATAGGGCCGCTAGGCCTTCGGGACCTTTATCGTGGTACCTATCCTCATATGTATTCAGGGTGTGATAACAGAGCCGTACGACGAAGTGTCGTCTGCGGCTGTCGGCATACGATTTATACACGTCCGTTATATACTCCTCACTTTCTTTTCGCTCCACCAGCGTCCCTACTATCTTGTCAATTCCTGCTCGTTCATCTTTAGTTAACCGATTCATTCTGGTGGACTCTTCCTTTCCTATCTCATGGTCGTCTAGCGTTGTAGTCGACGTTAGGTTCAGTACAAGAGGCTCAGCCGGCGCGGAGGCCGTGAGGGCCGAGGCCCCTGTACTGCTTTCGTTCGTGTTCGGGGGTTGTGGGTGTTGCACTACCGATTGGGAGGGTGCATACGGAGGGGGCATGTAAATGGTCGGGGGACCTAACAGTAATTCGTCACTCGTTTGCTGCTTGGAGGACAATACAGGGTAGAGCAAAGAAGGGGTCCTAACAGCGTACTGGCCTGAGGTTTCGGGCTCCTGTCTTAGTTTAGTTTCCCTTCTCTCCTTTATGTCTTCTTCTAACTTTTTAGCGGCTAGGTGAGCTGCCTTTCGTAATTCCTTTTCTGCTTTTACTTCTTCCCTCTTTTTCCGTTGCGTCGCTTCTTTGCGCCACATGCCAATACTGTCAAGCATAGTAGGCGTCGTCTTATTGCTACGCAGAGCTACTTCTAGCGCTTCTATCTTGCGGTCGTCGAAGGATCCCATCAGTGGCCACTGACTTTCGGGGTCCTTCTTGGTATATTTATGCCACAGCTTGCTATAAGCTACGGCGACTAGTCCATATTTAGTGAACATGTCCTTATTAGGGGTGCCTTCCAGTGGAGCCGGATGGTTCACCTCTAATAAGCGGTCCGGGCAGAACCAACTACCAATCAGTGGGGAGAAGATAGGCATGACGGGTTTCAACGGGGACAAAAGTCAGCACTACCTATCTTTTCACTGCTTGCAAAGACTAGACTGAATATCTCTATTCTTCGTTATTTGTAAGCAGAGAATACCTCCAAAGAACCAATATCGAACAACTAGTGTTCAGACAATCAATCAATCAATCAATGGGGAGATAAAGATAGGCACGACGGGTTTCAACGGGGACAAAAGTCTGCGTTACCTACCCTTCACTATTTGCAAAGACTAGACAGAATATTCCTATTCTACGTTATTTGCAAACAGAGAATATCTCAAAAAGCACTATTCTTCAAAACAATCAATGTTCGGACAATCAATCAATGGGGAGATAAAGATAGGCACGACGGGTTTCAACGGGGACAAAAGTCTGCGTTACCTACCCTTCACCATCTGCAAAGGGAGAGAGAGAGAGTATTTCTACTCCTCCCCGTTTGTAGACAGCGAATATCTCAAAGAGAACAATCAATGAGCACAATCAATGAGCAATACTAGTATTCAAACAATCAATCAATTATTTCGCACTTTTGTCGTATTTCACGACCTTACCCGGACCGCTTGGACAGTTTCTCGTCTTCCGCCTCCAGCGCCCGATCGTCCTCTATTCTCCGTATTTGCCGCGGCACTCCTGATGGTTCCCAGTCAGGACCGTAGATCACTCGAGAGAGGTCTGCTCGGAACCAGTGAAGTTCGGATGATCGGCTGCCAGACGAGGGTCTATTGGGCAGGAGCTCTCCCGATCGTTGCAGTCGTTCACTCTGTCGTCGGGACCTCTCCCACTGGATCCACGTGTCGCTGATGGGCCCCACGTTTGGGACGCCAATTGTTAAATGGTAGCGGCAGTTTCAGTCGATAATCTTTCAAGTATTTGCCCGGCGGTAATCGCCTCTCATACCACTCGATAATTTACCAATAAAAGAGGCAGGCGCCGGAGACTGGAAGGCAGGAAACAAAGTTTTATTCCGTCGGAGCAGAACACATCAGATCAGACAGCAAGGTATCGTCACGAGGTGCTCTAACTGCATCTCTGAGACCTGGTCTCTTATACACTGGTTTATTGCTTTATTACACATAGTATATTCTTGAGATTCCCTTGATGTGCGGGGAAATATCCCCTGAAGCCCCGGCTCAGATCCGATCCCACACATGGTTACAGTAGAGGTTCCCACCCTACCCGCAGTGGGAGATGGCTATCGCGCAGCAGGGAATTCCGCTAATTCCCGGGGGTGTGTGCAACCGGCCGGGTCTCAGGGGGTAGGGGCTTTGATTCTACTGTAATCCCTTTGATGTGGGGTGTTTCCCTTACAGTAGGGGCAATAAACTGCATCCGCAGGGCTAGGTGATGGCCTGGGACCAGTTCAGACAATGGGGCGCAGAGGAAGGGGGTTATCAAAGGAGAGGCATGACCATGTATGGGTTGTCGGTTGGAAGTGGTTCCGTAGCAGGGTCGCGCAGAAGGAGAGGGTTTATGGCCTGTATGAGAGAGCGGGGGTGGCCGGCGCGCGGGGGATGCTTGCAGCGCCAAGGGAAAACGCTGGCGGTCGAGAGTGAGCGGGGAGAGAGCGGGGTGCCTAAAATGGCGGCTGCGCAGTCGCTGCGCGTGGTGCTGGGGAGGGGCAAGATGGCGCAGATAATGTTCAGTTTGCGAGCTAAATTTCCACAGTACTTGCAAGAATTCTGGGGCATTCCCCTGACTATGAGTCACAGCTCCGATCGTTCCCTGCACCTGCTCTCCCTTCTGTACATTACGCATTTGGGGTAACCTCTATTCCTGCTTTATCCTCCTATGTTTGGAGTCTACCTCATCACTGCAGTCCCTGGCACATAGTAGAAGTTCGGCTACAGATTTATTTTGCCTGCAGATCAGATGCTGTTTGATCATGAGCCTGATCTCTGGCCTCAGTCCAGTCACAAATGTGGACACAAATCATACCATGTCTTTGGGTTCAAGAGTATCTAACCTACTGTACTGCTTGAAAGCTTGTAACAGCCGTTCATAATAAGCATGTAGGTTCCTCGATCGTTTGATCTATTTTAACCAAATTGATGTCCTGTGGGGCCATTTTGGACTGCAACCATGTAATCACCTGATCATACTTTTTCAAAACCAATGGCGAAGGTCCATGAGTTATCAAATTTCTCTCTGGCTCAGCACTAGGCTACTCAACAGCTATCTCACAAGCAGACCACAGATCACTAGGTACCACACTTTTGAACAATGTGTTTAAATCAATCCACAACACTTTCTAGATCTTAACAAAGTAATTACCTTGCTTATGCACTCAGCAGGTTCCTCTCATAATCTTGGGTAATTATTCATGAATGCTGCAAGATCACCCTGACTCCATGGAACATGCGTAAACCCTCCACTAGGCACTTCCCGCAGCGGGTATGCCACAACTCCCTGTGTCCCCCCACCTGAAGGAGGCGTCTCTGCTGTCACCTTCCTTGCACTTTTCTTCCTAGATCACCTCTCCTCCCACTTATCCAGTATGCTGCAAGTCCTTATTCCTAATACCAGTTCCCGAATGTGTGTTTTCAATGCAGGCCCTCTCTTTTCCTCTATCTTTTGGTACTATAAGTAAGCCTATGATTTCCCTCCAAGGTCTTTGTTCAAGATAAATCCACCTCACATCTTTGAGATGGATCCAATAGCTTCTCATATGCTTGTCTCGTCCTCTAAGTGACATTCTTTGCCATAAATAACTGTTTTCTGGCTCATAGGCTTCTATACTGTCTAATGCTAGACTTCCACAGATGATTTCGTCTAGTTCTGCTTTTAATCTTACCACGTCCAGTAGCCTCACCTTTACTGCAGTTTTAATGGTCCCTTAACTAAATTTACTATTACAGCTCTTCCTGCTGTTATGAGAGTCTCTCAGCCTGTAACCGTATAAGACGTGGTGGTTGTCAGATGTTCTCTGACTGGTACTTGCTCCCTGAGACGTCCCGCTCGGCTCTCTCATAAACGTTTCCCATATCCGTACATCGAGCTGGTGTTTCCCATAGGTATAGCTCCTATAGTATTAGAACCAATTCTTAAACCGGAAGGATTGGCAGTAGCCACTAAAGGGGTACTGGATTTCATGGGCACTATAGGACAGAAGTCCCTACTTGCACCCTCCGTTCCTCCTAAAGGAGTCCCTCTCTGCATGCATAGGTTGTCTTATACCAAGGATTCCTGTAGGGCATGGGTCATAAACTGGAACAACAGGGCCAATGGTAACTAGCACTGTAAGAGCTTCCAGCAACAGAGAAGTAGCGATGGCACCATCCTGTTCTGTACCTCTCAAGACGGGCACTCCTGTCCCTCTTGTTCCTGCTGGTATCATTCCCACGACTGGATCAGGAGCCATTGGGGTTGATACACCTCTCATATTATCGGTGACATCTGGACTTCGTCTTCATTATCACTACTGTCACTTCCATTGCTCTTCTCCCTTTGTCATCGTCCTTCGATGCTCCATCCCCCACCAGTACTGGGTATAACCTCCTTCCTTCAATGGTATCCACTCTCCATCTCTTAAGCCTAGCATCTCACTGGGAGTTCACACAATTCTAACACTCATGTTTACACAAGGCCGGATTATAAGTGGGTGCGCTCTACAGATGATTATGATGCACCTCTACAGATGAATAAATGCACATATGAAATTGCTACTCCATCAAAGTCGAACAAGGCCCCATTTCAGGCCAGATGCTCTGCAGGTTTGTTGGATTGATTCAGGGCTAGCCCTAGGTCAACTCCTGGAATTCTTGAGCTCCAGAGTTTTCAGCAGGACAAATCTGAAATCCAGGCCAGGTCTTGATTTGAAGTAGTTGGCTTGACTTTTGATGTCGAGTTGGTCACCTTACGGGCTTTTTCCAGACAGTTCACCAAACTGCTCAACATTTCTGGAACATCTTCCTGAAGTTCCTCTTGTGTGTTCAAAGTGTCTAAAACACCAATACAAGAGTTTAGAAGTTTGAATTTTGGGACTATGTTTCCTATAATGCACCTGTCCAAATCCAATGGACGTACTCCAGGATGGGGTCTTCTTGGTGGAGATGGTATTGGTGGGCTCTGTTAACCCGTAGCTTGCATGGAATCTGCTCCTCAATCCTTGTAAAGGCAGGCAAAATCCTTAGGGCTTTAGTACCAGACCACACAGCAGGTCGTTCAGAATGCAGTCCTTTGGGTGTAGATCAGGGTTCTAGCAGGGCAGTCCTTCTACTTGTTTCAGGCAGGAGATCTAAGTTGCTTGGCAACTCTTCCATATTTATTAAATATTCCTGGGCATCAAGTGGGGGGGGCACCCCTAACCAATGGGATGCAGGATGCTATCCTCAGGTAAGCCAAACCACTGGTGTGGCTAAGATTCTCTAGCACATCTCTTCCAGCCATTTCACTAATCTAATTACAGGTGCTCCTGTGTGGCTGGGGGTACACAATGTGGGGGTGAGTCTGTGATGTCCTAAAGTGCCATTCTCCATTTGAAGACCAGTCTGGTTACTCCACACCCATCCTGCCTTGTACTTCTAAAGCTGCGGTTTTCCACCCACAGGAAATCCAGAAATCCTGTGTCTCTCCAGCAGGTCACATTACACCTCTTTAAGACAGCTTAGCTCAGCCTGTCAAAGAGAAAAAAAAATTCTGTAATTTATTTTCTGTATTAGTTATTATAATTCTAACAGTGGCAAATTGTTAATCTAACTGTGCCTATCATTTTAAGACTTTGATTGACATTTCAAGCTCGCTCCTGTCAATATTTATATTTAATAAAATATTCTCATGTTAGCCTATGGAGCTAGTTTTCTACACTGGTGAAAACAAAATTGGCTGTTTTTCCTTCACCAGGGTTTATAAAACATCTTTTATAATGTCCCTCTTTATAGGTACAGGGCACCCTACTCTTTGGGCACCTTAAGTGTGATCTATATATAAAAAGAGGTAGTTTGAGACTTTGAAAGGACCTTAAATTCAAAATCATATTTGCCTATAAAATAAATATAAAGGGAACCTGAAAAGCAGGGCTGCTTTTAAAATGACAGCAGGCAACACAGAAGAGCACACTCAAGTGCATTAAGTCAACTGGGACTGCATGCCCTTTAATATACTAAGGGGTTACAGGTAGGCTGTCGTACCAATTGTAATTAAACCTAATTACCATATGCTTTATAATCATTGTGCTGGCCCTGGGTTTAGTAAAAATAGCCCAGGGAGCAGCCATTATCAATCATAAAATGTGCGTGAACAGTGCAAAAAGTTGGCTTTCTCATACAGCCCTCTCAAACAAAAGGCGATGGGTAACTAACTTACACCCCATCAGTATCCATCAGTTTAGTGGAAAAACCTCAAAAGTCTTTCTGCATTGGCATGGGTAGTCCCCGGTAGTCCCCAGTCTGTGTTCCACTGTGAAGCCCATCCCCTGTAGGGAAATGGACCACCTCAACAGTTTAGGATACCACCCGCATGAGCCATCAGAGAGGTCTGTGGTCAGTTTGAACACGGAAATAAGTGCCAAACAGGTATGGCCACAACTTCTTGAGGGACAAACCACAGAAAAGACTTTCCTCTCAATGGCACTTAATCTTTGTTCTCTGGGAAGAAGTCACATACTGCTGAACACAACTGGCTGATCAAGGCCCTCTTCATTTACTTGAGCCAATACTGCCCCAATCCCTTGTTCTGAAGCATCTGTCTGAACCACAAATATTCCTTTGTATAGTCAGGGGCCATTAACACTGGTGCTGGACACATGGCATCTTTCAGAGTGTCAAAGGCCTTCTGACACTTTGAAGTCCAATTGACTTTCTTTTGCTGCTTTTTAGTAGTGTATTCTGTCAGGGGAGCCAAATTGGTCACATAGTTCTAAACAATTCTTCTATAATACCCAGTTAGTCTAAGGCATGCCCTAACCTGTGTCTGGTTAGTAGTAGCTGTCCAATCAAAAATGGTTGTACATGGCCTCCAACCACAAGGTGGCCCAGGTATACAACTGAACTCTGCCCTATTTGACACTTACTGGCCTTAATAGTCAGGCCTGCCTGTTGTAGGGCCTGAAGCCCTTCCTTCAGTGGATCAAATGATCCTCCAAGGTGGAACTGTACAGAGCAATGTCATCCATATATGTTGCATGAAGACATTCTAACCCAGACGGAACCTATTCAGCAACCTTTAAAAGGTGACAGTGACATTCTTTAAGCCAAAGGGCATTACTGCAAATTGGTAGTGTCCCTTCTGTGTAGAAAATGCTAACCTTTCCTTTGCTCCTTCACTCAGGGCAATCTTCCAGTGGCCTGAGGTCAAATCAAATGTACTCAGGTACTTAGCAGCTACTAAGCTTCCAATGCTCTAGCTCAAGGTATAGTTTGAACATCAGTCTTAGTGACTGCATTCAGTTGTCTGTAGTCCACACAGAACCATAACTCCTTATTTCTCCTCTAGGGATTAGGTTTGGACTCCAGCACCACTGGACTGGCCCATGGACTGTCAGAGGGCTCATTTATCTCCCAGTTCTAGTACAGCCTCTTAGCTACCTCATCCTTGATACTGGCTCAACATAAACAAACTATACAGTTTATTTTTGACAGGTAGGCTGTCACCAGCATCAATGCCTTGTATACACCAATCTGTGATACCTTGGGTCAAAGAGAACAGACTAGCAAACTGCCCAGCAGCTGCTTACAGTCTCTGAGCGGCTGGCCTGTTAATTTCTGATAGAGTACCACTCCTTCCATGACCCATCTTTCACATTGGTAGAGAGGAGATCTGGCAATGGCTTAGTCTCCTTCTCTCTCCCTTTATTTGTGACAATCAATATGCTTGTGTCTGCCCTGTCTTGTTGGTGTTTCATCCTGTTGATATGCAGGACCCTGTGGGGGCTTCTGCGGTGTTCAGGTCTACCAGGTAGGTAACCTCACTCCTTTTCTCTAGGATTGGATAGGGCCTAGTCCACGTGTCCATGGAGGGTTCTTGGAGCTACAGGCTCATACATCCACATACGTTGTCCTTGATGTTCTTAGGCATAGTAGCCTTTGGCTCATACCAGTGTTTAATGAGCTCAAGGCTATCCTCCAGTTTCCTGTTTGACTTGTACATGTACGTTGCCATATGGGATCTCAGGCCTATCTCATAATCCAGCAGATTGTCCTTGGCTTCCTTGAGAGGCTTATCCCAAGACTCCTTCACTAGGCACAATGGCTCTCTGACAGGGTAAGGAGTCACAAATAAAAACCCTTTTGTGCAGCTAAGTAGTTCAACTCTCTCACATTCAAACCAAGGATCCACCAATATCACCAAAACACAAATATGATCATAAAAAAATATATGTGCACAATACAAACTCATTTTTTCTCTAGAAAATTTAATTTGTCTTCATTAAAATCACAATGCATAAAAAATCATATTTGTACAAATATATTCGACATTACAAAAATTATTCTTAGCTTAAATTCATGCAAACCACCAATAGACCAATACTCAAGAAAAACACAATAAAACATAACATTATTGATAAAACATCATCAACACATAAAACATAGCAGGAGAATTCATTAGACAATTAACAGTGTCATTAAAGGAATACCAATCTGTAGCAAATCATCTGCTGAACCGAAGTACTGATGGACTTGATTTTCTAGTATCAACAGATGTTCCAAAGATCTAGTGTATCAAACTGTATAGCATTGACACATTTTGGTGGGTTGTTTGATTGCACAACCACCTTGCTCAGGAAAAACGATATCTCCCAACAACGTAATTTTATGTAAATGGTGTACAGAGACAAACATTAAAAACAGTAAAAGTTATCTTTCACCAACAATCACTTTTATATCAATTTTATTTTGTTTTACATTTTGGTGATATTAACATTTCCTACACAAATACATCCTTTTATCGCATTACATACTTCCATTTCTCTATACCAGTTATCCATTAGCAGTTGCTACAATGGTTAACCATAAGCATCGATATTAAAATACCTTTATTCCAATCAAGCAGATACTCCTATTTAGGTGTAGAGGAGTATGAATTTTCAGAGGATGTAGATAAATCTCTCTGTTTGCAAATCCTTAGTTGGGCTCCATACAGACCTACAAATAAGGGTATATGTCTCATTACCAGTTGTCCTTCATGCAGTATGACCCAATTGATGTAGGAGTCACTAAAAACCATAGTTACCTGTATTGGTTAAAATGGACAACATTAAAGGGCTTATGTCCCCTTAACAACAGGCCATCTCACATTATTTTTTATAGCTACATGGTGTCCATTATGAACCGGAACCACCTGCATTTCTATCAGGTAGCAAATACTGCATATATAGTGCTCAAGGGTTATATGTTTCCCAAACAGCTTTGCTTAAAACCTTCTTAGATTAAAAGGGGCCATAGTTGCCTAAAGAAAAAAAGATTATGGTTTGTTGCTATAACCTAAAGCTCAAAAGTGCTCGTTCCACAGGGATGTTGGAAACTCAGCCATAGAATTCTTCAAACAGCCCTTTTTGCTCATATAGGAAAAACCACTATGTTACCTAAGCATGCTCATCCTAAGCCCATATGGGGTAACACGCTATGTTACCTCAGCATGGTCACTCACGTAGACTTTGGGCAAATATTATAGTTTGAAGCCCACCTCAACATTCTACCAGGGGAAATATACTTGTATCAAAGAGCTTATTGTCTTAATATTTAGGCATCCAAAATTGATGGCTCCAAAAACGGTTCTCTTTAAGCAAAAAATATCCACATGTGGGTTAACCTCACGGCATTAAGAGCACTATGTATAGAAAACAACGCGACTCCCAAGTGTTAAACGCTATTGTTGTACCTCGCAAACAAAGCCTCTTACCTCAATATCAAGTTAGCCGGTGGGGAACAATCCTCCGTGTTTGTGGAATAATCACAGGTTCTCAGCACCTGTTTGAAATAAATACACCCTGTCTATACCATGTGACTCTCCATGGGTGGGACTGCTTCTACCTCTACAGAGGCTGCCATTTTGGAGTGGTGTAATCAGTATTGGTTACAAACAAATATTCTATAATGTTACGCGAAAAGAACAATAGTAGTGAACAGGCACAAACAAAGCGGCATCATTAAAAATATGTTACTCATAAATAGAGTCAGAATTAACCTATCATGCGGTCAAGGCCCTATGATTTAGTAAGTTAATTTTGCTGCCATCTCGAAATGTAAACACTGGGGCATTGCAGGCACTTACAGGCACATGCATCAAGCAGAAAAATAGTGATTCCTTATTTGTGATTTTTAGGGACTCGCAAATAAGGAATCGCTATTACTTATGCATGATGCAGATAGCGATTAAATAAAGAATTGCAAAAAATCGCTAAACATATTAGCAATAACACCATAAAGAATCGCTAATCCTGTAAAACACACAATTCGCGATCTCGCAATTGTGAGATCGCAATTAGCGAGATCACAATTTTACTGAGTCGCATTGGGAGCAGGCTGAATACCTCACAACCAGGAAGTCACTCAGCCCATGCTGCAGTCTGTGACCAGAGGAAGTAAGAACAGGAAGCAGAGTGCTGGGGGGGAGCTGTGAAAAGAAAACATTGTTTTTCAGACGCCTGCAGAGACCAAAAATGGCCCAACCATCAGCAGAAGAGGGGGCAGTGGCCAGGAAGCGAAAGCTAAAATGTAGTGAGAGGGAACTAGAGTACCTCATTGAAGAGGTGGTAAAGAGCCATGATAAGCTCTTTGGGAAGCTCTCACTAAAAGTACCAGAGGCAGAAAAAAGAAGAATCTGGAACAGGATCAAGAACAAAGTTGATTCTGTGGGTGTGACACACCGCAGTATAGAAGATTTAAAGAAAAGGTGATATGACCTGCGTAGCCGGGCCAAGGAGAGAATAGCACAGAGGCTGAAGGAGGCGAGAGCACTGGAGGAGGACCCTCAACAGTCCCAGAAAACACAGCCCTGGAGGACCTGGTTGAGGGCCAGAAGCTGCTGTGGGAGTAACGCAGCTGGATACATCCGGTGCGGCCAGTAGTACACAAGGTAAGAGGCACAAAAATATACACATCAATGTAAATACTAATTGTGCACATACTGTAATTAAAACCCAATTTGCTGTAATCAACTCTAGTCCACATTTCACATAGAGATTCTAATGCATTATGGGAGTTGTAGTCTCCAGAGCCAATTTGGTAGTCAAATTCCACATTGTGAGCCCATAGTTCCAAAACTGCATTGCAGTCAGTGATTACAGCTGGTGAGATCTTAAGAGTAAACTAAATTTAATGTGGCAAAACATTAGTACCAACACAAATTAATTTTGCACTGTTTCACACCACAGATGCTGAAGATGTAGACACTGATGACAGTGAATGTGGAGAGAGCACACAGTCTACTGCAGAGACTGCCGTTGCGACACCTGTCACACCACCAAGCACATCCCAGGCACCCCCAAGACACAGGGCTCCAGTCACAACTCTCCAGACAATGGAGACTGATCAGGATCCTGAAAGTGCTCCTGCGTCAAGCCAGCCTAGTGTGAGGACCACCAACACACCTCAGGCACAGGTCCGTATGAGATGAAGACGCAGGGCAAGGGGCCTCATAGAAGCACAGGAGGCATCAACTCCAAATGTGTGGGGCGGCGTGGCATCCCAGATGATGAGGGTGCAGGGTCTGCAAGCAGGACATATGGGAGCCATCAATCTGCAAATGACAAAGATGAACAAGAACATATCAGTCATGGCAGATCGCATGAGTGAACTAACTCAAGAGGTTGAGGATGGCAACCGGCAGACGAACGCTACATTGCAGGAGCTGGCTCGTGTGATGCAGGAGGGACACAACACAGAGAGGAGGAGGCATCGCCAATTCATGGTGCGCTTGGCTGGCTATACCAGGTCGAACAACAAGTTATGCAACGCCACTGCACTGCTGTCAAGGAGGTCGGTGGCAATGCAAATAGACATAGGCCATTGTTGTGGGGATGTGACCAGGGCCCTTGGCCAAGTAACCACTGCTGTAGAACAGCTCCAGGCTGGTACTGGTGGGCTCAGCAATGTCACAGGAGATGAGGGCAGTGAGGGGGCATCCAGCCTTAGCAACATGTCTGCACCAATCAGCACTGGCAGGAGGTGCAGTACACGTAGGACAACACCTACAGTTGCACCCGAGTGAGGATGCAGATGCAGGCGAAAGACATCTCAGTGTGCGTGGGAGGAATCGCTGAAAACAAACATACCTCCGGACTATCTTCCATGGTGGCGTAACCATGTCCACGACATTCATAGAGACTGAAAATGAAGTCCAACATGCTTTTAATTTGTTCTTTGGTGCATGCAGTTAATGTGCCATTAAGCACCATCTATGTTTAGCTACCCACCACTACCTGTTCACGTGCAAGTAAATACTTTACAGTTCAAGAATGAGAGTGTTTTGTCTCATTATTACGTACCTCAGAAGTAATGTTGGGTGATGTCTGCACGTTTCCTCTGCCCTTCCGCTGAGCTTGCCAAATGCGGATGTCGTGGGTGTACAGGGGGCTGGTTGTCCTCAGTGTCAGACACCTCTATGGGTGTACCTCTCCTTGTAACTATATTATGCAACATTGCACATGCTGCCACTATCCTACAGCAGGTTTCCGGCTGGTACAGCATTGCCCCGCCAGTTTTGTGCAGGATGCGGAAGCGACTTTTGAGCAATCCAAATGTCCGTTCGATCACGTTACGTGTCCTGATGTGTGCTGCGTTGTACCTCTGACATTGTGGGGATGTTTGGTTCATGTATGGAGTCATGATATAGTTCCTCACGGTGTATGGACTGTCACCTACAGGGTAGTAAGCATGGTGTTAGTGTCAGGTATGCATTGCCATATCATACTTTATTCGTGTGAATGAGTATATTGTCTTACCTAGCAAGTGTCCTTCGCCAACTTCCCCCCTCTGCTGACTTGTGTGAATGCCACTGTGTCGGAAGATGTATGAATCAAGGCTGCTCCCAGGGTATTGCGCTACAATGTCGGTTATGATGTTTTTCCCATTGCACACTGCTTGGACATTGATTGAGTGATACGATTTCCTGTTACGAAAGATATACACATTGATTGCTGGTGGACATATGGCTACGTGGGTGCAATCTATGCATCCAATCACATGAGGAAACTGAGCTAATCGATAGAACTCGAGTTTTGTTTGGTTCAATTCCTGTTGGGTTGTGGGGAAGGTGATGTGTTTGTGGATCATAGTCATCATGGCAGCCAGGAAGGATCTGAAGAAACGTGAAAGGGAGCTTTGTGATACCCCTCCAGCTACTGCCACTACCCCCTTGAAACTTCTGGACGCAAGTAGGTGCAGGCAACATAGCATCTGGACATGGGTAGGGATTGCATGTGTCCTAAGTGTTTGGAGCGGCATTAGGGGTTCCAATTCGGCTATTAGGTAAAGTATCATAGCGGCGTTCAGCCGGTACTTATCATATATGTCCTCAGCAGTTTGGCCAAACAGAGTGATGCGCAGGCGGAATATCCTCTCCTGGATTGTCCTTCTGGCCTGCTGCATGGATCCTCATCATCCTCGCAAACACGTAGAGTGCCGCCATTGTGAAAAGCCTCTATGGCCTCATTGGTCAGTTTAAATAACCCTCTGATGGTTTGCAGCTGTAGGGAAAAATATATATTTTTTTACCTCCTGCTTCTGATTCACCTTAAACTGCACTTGCTAAATTGCGATTTTCATGAAAATCGCTAGTAGCAATTTTACATGCATGGCATTGCGATTTATTTTAGCGATTCTTTATTTGGTCCCGCATTTATTAAATCGCTAATAACGATTCGCTATTTCTAGTTTCCCGGTATTAGCGATTCGGTATAATTGAGATTTGGTAATATTTGGTTGATGCATTGGAAAATACTGAAATGCGCTCGCAATTAGCTATTCGCTAATTTTGTGAGCACATTTTAGCTTGATGCATGTGCCTGTATGTCTATACATCCATGAGGGTACAAAACTACTCAACACTTTTTTGCCACACAAAACCCGCCAGTATTTAGACTACCAACAGGGTAAAATAACCTTTGTGTATGTGGAATCATGCAAGTTGTCACCGCCTGTGCGATTTGGATACACACTATCTCCACCATGTGATTCAGCACAGGTAGGAATCCAGCTCCCTGGATCATATTCGCCATTTTGAAGTGGTGCAATAAGTATAAGTTCGATAAGGTGTTTCTTGATTTACAAATAAACAAAGAGTTATTGTAGGTATCATGAATCAAACAATTGCCATGGAGTCCAAATCCTCTATTCCATAAGAATAACATTTTATGAGGAAAGGGTCAAAGGCTATTTTCTATTGAGGGTATGCGGTATTAAACACCTATTCTTATAAACACCACAATAGAAGTGTGTCTTTCTATGTCAGTAATGCAATCAAAGGGGACATAAATGCATATTTAAATACTCTATGCAGTCTAAATATCCCAATAAATCTAGCTATAGCTGACTCCTGCACCCCAGTTCAGACACGGCCACAGGCAAATCAGTCTGACCCTGTGCCTCATGTGAACAGTCCAGCCCGCACTGCCAAGCCATGCCTTCCCTGGACTGGAAACAAGCATCCTGGGACCAGTCTCTGGCTAATCAGCCGCCATCAGACAGGCCAGCTTGAATCTAGTGGCAAGGTGAGCAAGGGACCCACTTCTGGGCATACCCTGCCAACTTAGGGTGAACAAAGCAAAACCAAAGGGGATGATGGACGGAGTGTTGAATATCGCAAGCACTCACCCCCAGCCAACTGATCTGGTTTTAATCCATCATCATCCTTTAGCTCACTCCGCCACCCCTGTTCAGACATGCAAATCAGTCTGACCCTGTGCCTCATGGGAACAGTTCAGCCCGAACTGCCAAGCCATGTCTTCCCTGGACCGGAAACAAGCATCCTGGGACCGGTTTCTGGCTGATCAGCCGTCATCAGCCAGGCTAGCTTGACTCCAGTGGCAAAGTGAGCAAGGGACCCATGTCTGGGCATACCCTGCCAATTTAGGGCGAACAAAGCAAAACCAAAGGGGATGATGGACGGAATGTTGAACATTGCAAGCACTCACCCCCAGTCTACTGATCTGGGTTTAATCCATTTAATTTATGACGTGGGCGAGCGGGGCCATGTAGATGTTGAACAATGTCAGGCTGAGAGATGATCCTTGGGGTACGCCGCAGATGATCTTGGAGGTTTCGGAACGGAAAGAGGGGATGCGGAGCCTTGTCACGGATCCCTGCTTTGTAGAGGCGTGTGCATAGGGTGCATTGGCAGACTGTGTCGAAGGTGCTCCAGGAGGATGAGGGCCGCGGTTTTTCCGTTGTCCAGCAGGGCCCTGATGTCATCGTGGCGGCAATGAGGGCAGTTTCGGTGCTGTGGTTGCTGCAGAACCCAGACTGGGACGGGTCCAGGATGTTGTTCTCCTCGAGGTAGCGGGTCAGTTGTTTGTTGACGGTTTTCTCGATGACCTTTGCCAGGAACGGGAGCAGGGAGATGGGCCAGAAGTTCTTGAGGTCCCTCGGGTCTTCCTTGGGTTTCTTGAGCAAGAGCAAGTCCTTGATTTTGGCGTGCTTCCAGCTCTCCAGGAAGGTCACGGTCTCAAAGGAGATGTTGATGTCCTTGCAGAGATGGTGTGTGATGGGGGCGCTGGCTTTGTTGAAGATGTGGTGTGGGCACGGGTCTGACGGGAAATGGAGTGGATGGTGCTCATGATTTTGATGGTGTCATTGATGTTAGTCCAGGTGAGCAGGCGGTTGCTGTGGGTGGTGGCCGCGGGGTCTCAGGTGTCGTTGTCTGTTGGGGTGGTCTGTTTGTCGAAGCTGTTGTGGATGTCTGCGATCTTGCGATGGAAGAAGGTGGCAAGGGGGTTGCACAGGTCTTACGTTGGTGGGATGTCATTGGTGTTGGAGCTGGGGTTGAAGAGTTCCTTCACAATGTTGAAGAGCTCTTTACTGTTGGGTGCGTTGTTGTCGAGACGGTCCGTGAAGGAGGTTGATAGAGCGAAGCACAGAAGATTTTGTGCGTACCCCCTTCAGACTAATCACCCCCCCATAACAAATTAATATAATAATTTTGATTGCTGTGTATTAACCAGACACTAATTACATGTGGGAAATGCTCTGCTTTAACAGGTTTGACTAACATATTAATTAATGGTGTAAAACGCATGTTTAATCTATTTTGCGCATTTAAGTAGTGTAATAGTGCACGTCTATGTTGTAGTGTACATTGTGCATTACATGCTGCTTTTTGCTTCATTTTAATGGCTTGCAGTGTGATGCTGTTCTGCTAGGTAACAGTTTTTAGGGGATAAATATTAGCACTGGCGAGTGGGGGTACAGAAAACACTTATTTTCTGTGTATTCACATTTTCTTTGTGTGTGTTTCTCGTAGTTTTGGCTGATGGCCAGTTCCAAAATGGCTTCGTTTTTCCTGGTTCTGCGCATTAGAGGATGCTTGCATCATCTGGCTGGAGGAACCTCATGCATGCCTTGTGCTCCACTGAACTTTGCAACTCCAGCTGACTATGTTCGAGGCCATTTGGTGTGAATGCCGGCGCGTGGCTGAGAGCCAGAATGATAACACGAGAACAGCAGAATACCTGCCAAAGAGAACAGTCGAATGCCTGCCAAAGAATGACCACGTGGGAACAGCTGAATCCCTGCCAATGAACATCTGAATCCCTGCCAATGAACATTTGAATGCCTGCTAATGAACTATGGGGCAGTTGAATTTGTATCTATCAGCTTGTCAATCATGAAGTTATTAACGGACATCCTGGGAGCTAAAAACTGCATTTTCATGACCGGACATCCTGGGAGCGGAGAACTGCATTTGTCATGACCAATCAGAGCAAGGAAATGGCAAAAGATGAAACATTTGAGGGTAGAGAGCCAGCAAACACAGTATAAATATCAGACCAAAATTGGGAGTGTCAGAGAAGCTGAGTGCAGAGAAGCTGAGTTCAGAGAAGCTGAGTGCAGAGAAGCTGTTTGCAGAGAAGCTGTTTGCAGAGAGACTGTTTGCAGACTGAAACTATGCCAGAATGCGCACTGATGACCCCTGTAGGATCGAGATCGTTGTAGGACACTAGCCTGGGAGAGAGATGCTCCGAGGAGGCCAGGGTTAATAGGTAAGTTGGGGTTTTAGTGCTTGGAAGGAAGGTTTTAGTGTAGGAAATGTTTAGAATTAAATGCGTGTTTTTAACTATGGTTTGCTGATCCTCCATGGGGAATCTTCTGTCAGTTACATGGCCAGGGATTGATTTTCAACCATTTTGAGAATAATGGAATGAATGTAAACATACATTTTCTCTTCATGAGCTTTAATAAACAGTTTTCTTGATTTATTTCCTGAATAAATGGCAATGCTCAGTGAGAATTAATAGTGAGAGAATAAATGATAATTTTCTTTTATGCTAATTAATTTTATTAAATCTTTTAAATGACTTCATGTGTTTATGATTCTTTTAGAGTCAATTAATTATGCAAATCAATGTATTGTTGTGGCAAGGTTAAGCTGGTCTTGACAATCACCATCAACTTGCTCAACTAATTGGTCCATGGACCTAATTAGCGGGGTACATTGATGAATAGATTAGTTAGTATCACTATGTGATGAAAATAAATGTTGGTATTAAAATCTGTGCTTAAAGGTATCCCGTGATAGGAGAGAATTCATGCAACCCATTGTAGTTTTATTTGCAAGGGTCTGGGGAAAAGTGTATGACTGGGTGTGTGTACTTCGGTGTTATGGGCCCCAAAGAAGTGACCCGGACCCTGGGTTGGTGATAATTTCTGGGTAAATGCTGTATCAAGGTCCTTTTGGCAGATCTGATGAGGTGATGCGCATGGCGTTCTTGTGGGCTGCGTGGTTCTCTGGTGTCTGTTCCCGGTGCCATTTCTTCTCTAGTTTTTGTCAGGTTTGGTTGGAGGTCTTGAGGTCCGCGGAGAACCAGCTGGTATTCTTGTTGGTGCGTCTGTTGGAGGGTTTCTTGATCGGGGTGAGAGTGTTGGCACAGTCGTCGATCCAACGTCTGAGGTTGCTCGCGGCGTTGTCGGGGTCGGTGGTGATGGCGGGAGGGCTTCGGGAGAGGGCGGTGTTTACCTGGTCTTCGGTGATTTTTCTCCAGCTGCGGCGGGGGATCTGTTGGGTGCGGTGGTGTGTGGTGGGTTTCCGGAAGGTGAAGTGGATGCAGTGATGGTCAGTCCTGCGGAGATCGGTGGTGTGGCTGAAGGAGACGTGGGAGCTTGCGGAGAAGATGGGGTCAAGCGTGTGGCCGGCGGAGTGGGTGGGCCTTGTGACGAGCTGTCTGAGTCCAAGGTTGGCGAGGTTGTCGATCAGGGTGGTGGAGATGGTGTTGTTTTTGTTCTCGAGGTGGAGGTTTAGATCTCCGAGGAGTATGTAGTCCGTGGAGGCGAGGGCGTGCGTGCTGACGAAGTCAGCGATGGAATCGCTGAACTGAGGCCAGTGTCCTGGGGGTCTGCATGTCAGAGTTCCTCTGCAGGTGGTGTTGGAATCAGTGTGGATCTGGTAGTGCAGGTGTTCGGCAGTGCTGAGTGTGTCGAAGGAGTTGGTCGAGACCTTGAGGGTGGACTTGTGGATGATGACGATTCCACCTCCTACTCTGTTGGTGCGGTCTCTGCAGGTGATCTTGTAGGCGTCCGGGATGTCTCTGGCGATGTCGGGTGCTGAGGAGTCGTTCATCCAGGTCTCTGTCAGGAAGGCGACGTCCGAGGAGGATGTGTTGAGCAGGTCCCAGAGTTCGATGTTTTTTTTGTGTGCGGAGCGGGTGTTCAGTAGTATTCATCTGAGGTGGTTGCGACCTGTCCTGTTGGGCGAGTTGGCGGCTCGGAGACTGGTGAAGCTGCAGCTCTGGCAGGAGAAGGAGCTTTTGGTGTGCTTTGGGGCAGCCAGGAAGCTGGTGTGTAGTCATCTGATGTTGAGTGTGTGGAGGGTGCTGGCGTCGTAGCGGCGGCAGTCATCGTGACGGTCGTGGGGACAAGGGCGTCTGGCGCTGGGCACGGTCCAGGCGCGGATGGGCTTGCCTTAGGCATGCCTTCGACGTGCCAGTCGTGCGCCCGCTGCGCGGCCGCGCAGCGGCAGCCATGATAAGGGGAGGTGGGAGGGAGGAGAAGCTGGGAGGCAGGAGCGGGGCGGCGAATGGGCGAGCAGGGGGACGGGGACGCAGGGAACGCAGCGGCGGGAAAAACGGGAGAGGAGAGGGCAGAGAAAATGGCGAAAGGCACAGGGGGCCACAGAAATTAAGAGCACACAGCAACGGGCACAGAGAGAGCAAAGGGCAACAACGGGGCACAGGTTCAAATACACAACAGTGGCACAGAGAGGAAGAGGGCAGCAACGGGGCACAGAAAGAAAAGGGCAACAGTGGGGCACCAGGGGCACAGAGAAGGCAGCAGTACTAGACAAGACAACTAAGGCAGGGGGCTTCGCACCGACAGCTTTTAGTGGCGGCAGTGCTCACAGGGACACGAACACACAGGTGGTGCTGTTGGTGCAGTTCGGGTCACTAAATCTTCCCCTGCTTCCACGGACGGAATGATTCCTCAGTCACACGCACATACACACATCACACGCTGGTGGGGCCCATAACACCAACATTCATCAAACTATCCGTGCCTATAGAGGGACATCCAATCCCGATCTACAACTATGTTCACCTGGATAGAGGAAAACCACTTTACTGAATTACCCTAACAGTTCCTCCATCCGGAGGCCAATTGGATCATTTAGTTGATTTAGAATTTGATGACGCTTTTAACTCTTGAACTAATCAATAAACATTTCAAAGAAATAATCACCCGACACAGTTCTTCAAATAATGATTTTCTTTATCTAATTAAAATGCAGGTTAAATCCTAATAATGCTATATTATCTTTTGTCATATTTACCTATTCTGGCTAATTGTCGTTTTCTAAGTCAGAACTGGTCCTCAGAAAGTTCATCAGAGTTTTAAAGTCTCCGTCCTCTTCCGTCAGCATAAGGATCTTCTAGCGAAGAGCAGCATAGAGTGTTGCATGGGGTAGCATGGTAGAGTAGCAGCGAAATAAGGTAAATTCCCTCTCTAGACTACTAATATTTATACTAAAATTTACATATAACAGTAACATTTTCTTTATTCCCAGGTCACGGATTGGCTGAATTCAGCTTCGTCTCAATACATTTAAGAAACATTCTCAAATTTTCACATGTGGATGAGGATCAATTAGGCGTATGGTAAAGGCTGTTCCTAGGTCAAAAAATGTATCAGTCTATTGTAAATAGGTGGGTTTTGGAAGTTCATTTTCCACATTGGCAACAATTGCTTCACGTTCAGGGACATTGGCACTTCGCCCAGGATAGTCTTCATGGGCCTGGTCTGTCGGGTCATGGAAAGGACACGAACGAAGTCAGTGCAGGCGCCTTTCTCCATTGCTTAATTTATGAAGTCATGTACTTTAGTTAAGATTCAGTCGGCAGCCATCTTTTGGTAGGCCAGAATAGTCAACTTTAAGCAAAGAAACACAAAATCGTAATTAATACATAGAAATGATTAAAACAGTGTTATTCCCTTGCTAATACCCTTATGTGTATGTATTTATCTAGCCATATGCAACATTTAAAGCCGTTAATACTGGTTTATTTAAGCACAAATCACATTTAACACTGCTCAAGCAACACTTATCATTTTAATATGCGCACAACCTTAGTTCACTTATTATTTTAGCCATGCCAATGCATTCCCACGTGTATTCTCTTGGTTAATAAGGTTGGTTTAGTACCATCACATCAATCAATTAATTATTATAATTAATTATTAATCATTTTAATATAAACTTATATAAATGGATTGGGTATTTAAAAAGAAAATGTTATACCCGCTCCATCAATCCCCCCTTTGGTGATTTTATCACCACAAACAAAACCCACAAAAAATCACTTTATTTCCCCTTTTATAGAAATTTGAAATGTCTTCTTGCTCAATCAAAATTCTGTTTCCTTTTCATCTTCTTTTTTTGTTTTATCATACATACTCTCCTTCCATTCTTTCAATTCTATTTCATTGAGATCTCTTTCTGGTTTCTTTTCCCTCTTTTTGTAAATTTCTCGTTTAACCTTCTTTATATTTCTTCTATGTCTACAACACATACATCCTAATCTGAGTATTAATAATACGAAAATCACACAGGTTAATGGGAATAATATTTTCCCTATTATAGTACTACCTAATTTTACCTAAGAAAGCTTTAATAGTAGCCATCTTATTACTAATTCTAGTCCAGATACTTTCAACCTCCAGTGGTTTTATTTCATCATGCAATTCTGTAATATTCTTTATATAGACTTTTAGATCTCTGCTTTCATCAGGAATATAAGTGCAACAATGTTGAACTTTCAGCATTCCACAGACTCCACCCTCTTTTGCCAATAAGATATCAAGGGCAATTCGATTTTGCATAATCATAGCACGCATGGCAACCAGCTCAGTGTTTACCAAAAGAAATCCTCCAGCGGTGCTTGTTGACAAGCGATCCACTATGGTTGACAATTTCCGAATATTATTTGCATTCCAAGATATCCCCACTGCTGGTATCAAGGCTCCAAAGATATCACCTACGATTTCTAACCAGGTTTCTCTTCTGCTACGCACTAGTAGGTTATTTGGTCCACTATTTTCTACTCTATCCATGTGAAAGATCTTTGGAAAGACCAGGCCAACATAACATGTGCCATACCAATGGTCGGGCAACCTGTAATAAGCCTTGTTCCCACAAATATAGTGCAGTCCAGGGAAAACTAGATCTTCTCCACCTCTAAATCCTCATCCGGATGCAATGAAATATGTATCATGACACTCACTTGTCCCTATATAGATATAATCATATTGGGATCTTTCCCTCATAATGCATAATTTGGTTTTCTGGTGTGAGTCTATAGCTATTGTTGGTCTAACTCCACCCGGTGTCTCCTTTTTCCCATCTATTTCCCAAATGTTTTCCCCTTCCTCATGTCCTTCTGCATTCTTGTGTATTTTTAGTCTTCTCTCTTCAACCATATCCAAAAATGTTCTCTCTTCGGTCTTCAAACTGCAAGTTAAATTGTTCTTAAAAACATAATCTAAAGTTAGCTCTTTAGTTTCTATAAAAATTTCCCCTAATACATTAGCATCTTTAGCTGGATTCAATTCTCTATTCATGGGCAATCGTCCAAGAATATTATCTATATTAGACAAATTATACTCTAATTTTCCTACTTGATAAAATATACTAGTTAAAACGCTACATGTTATTCCATAAGTTGCTGGGAGGTGATGATAAGTCACCCCTTCTGAAACAGATGCAGGTAATTGCATACATACGTAGCAATCCCTTACGTCCATTGTTTTTACATATTCATACAATAATTTTGAAAACACATTGCTAGAAAAATCAGTTATTGACCTATCCCGGTGCATATGGTCAGTGCTCGTTCTAACAGGTATTACCTTCTGTGAACTTTTCACTATGTTAGTCATATTCTCAGTATGTCCCGTTAGTGTGTCTAAAGTTACCTTGAAAGAGATCAAAAGAGCGAGTACGCTCCAAAGAAGCATTAATAGTCCTGTACAACAACAACATGTCTTGCACCATCTTCTCATAAAGGTACATTTACTCTTATTATCATCTGTGTTAGCCATCTTGTTAAAATTAACCGTGTCTTTTGACTTAGCCTCTTCTACTCCGCCTCTTGTAGCTTTCCTACAAGAGCTAAGACCTTATCAGGCGATCCAAATACTTCAATTTCTTATTCAATCCTGTGTATTCCTACCAGGACTTGTTTGAAATTACTCAGCTTGGCCTCTCGTCGTTTTTCACTTCTTTCTCGTCATCCACATACAGGATTTCCTGATCTTCCGCTTCCTCTCCGATGTCGGATAAGATAACTCTCAGGATTTCCCCTGTTTCTTCTTCTTTTATCAATCTCAGTAAAGTCTCCTCTGGATTTCCTTGACTATCTACCTCTTCTCTTTGTTCAGGCAGTGCCACGTACGTCCATTCAGGTGACTTATACTTCAGGTTTGGTTTTCTTGATCACTTGTTTGCTTCAGACACTTCTGTTTCTCCCTCTTTCTCTGGATGCTGACTGGTTACTTCATTCACTTGTTCAGCTTCTGAGGGTTTGACTCGTGTCAATCGATATCTCAGTTTCTTAATTTTGTTTGGCCAAAGATCTCCTTTAGCATTTCTTCTTGTTTTGCCGTCTTTACTGTTTCTTTCCTCAATCCAAGTTCTCTTTCTTAGAACTCGACCCTCTGGTATTTCAGTTTCACTGTCTTCAGATTCTGTCTCGTTTGACTTTTCTTTTTCAGTAATCTCTTTTTCCACCTCTTGGGTTGGCCCTACTTCTGTCCCTTCTCGGGTCTCCAGCACGCAATTTTCCTGCTGACTACTTGTCCCTTCACCTAGCTGGGTGTTGCAGTTCCCTACACCTCCTCGGGTTTTTCCGCAATCTGTCCCTCTATTTCTATGACTGTCCCTACTTCTCCTCCCAATATTTTCTCAGGTGGAACTTCTTCTACTCTCTCATTTGGTGTAAATGTTACTTCTGACTGAACATTCTTTTCTTTTCTTCTTTCTGTGTTCACCATTGGCGTTTTGTTCGCCTCCAGAATCTGAACCATCTGAAATCTGCAATCTTTTCCTCAGAATTTCTTCTCTGGGAGTCTGAACTAGTCTTGGTTCATTTTCCCCCCTTTCAGGATTTTCTTTTGACTTTATATTCTCATTGCTTGACTCATCACTTGACTGTGATTCATCAAAATATTCTTTTCCAATACTGTCTGCTGGATTTGGAACTCTCAAAGTGTGACTTGCGTGTATCCAGTTTTTCAGTCCAGCACACTTCACAGCAGTTGTTGTGGTCAAGATGACTTGCCTTGGCCTTCCCCACCTTGGAACCAGACAATTTCTTCTTCTGTGGACTTTTATTCTCACCCAGTCCCCTGGCCTCAAATCATGAGCTGGTTTCTTTTCAAGTGTGGTGGCATCCGCTTCAACCTGGTGAAACACAGAATGAACTGCGTCAGCCAGGCCTTTACAGTAATCCAAAATCATGTCATCAGTTATAGTCATCAGCTTGTTGACTGGTACAAACACATGTCTCATGGCGCGTCCCATGATGATCTTGTGTGGACTCAAACCTGTAGTTCTGTCTGGAGTAGACCTAATGGTCATCAAAACCAGAGGCAAGACATCAGGCCATTTCATACCTGTGGCTAAACACATTTTCCCTATTCTGTTTTTGATAATACCATTCATTTGCTCAACCACACCAGAAGCCTTTGGTCGGTAGGCACAATGCAGTTTTTGTTGTACACCCAATGCTTCACAAATCAATTTCATGATCTCATTGTAAAAATGTCTTCCTCTGTCTGATTCTATGGTTATTGGGAACCCGTACCTTGGGATGAATTCCCTCAACAGGAGCTTGGCCACTGTGATTCCATCATTTCTTCTGGTTGGGTATGCTTCCACCCACCTAGAGAACAGACAAACTACCACCAGAACATACCTCAGTTTGTTATAAGGGGGCATTTCAATGAAATCTACTTGCATTCTGGTGAAAGGTCTTCCCTCCCGGCCTATGGTGCCTAGACTCACCACAGTTTTCCTTCCAGGATTGTACTGTTGACATATCAAGCATCTTTGACAGAGACTTTCTGCTATCAACCTGAATTTTGGATTGTACCAGGTCTGCTTAAAAGCCCTTATCATGGCATCCCTTCCCAGATGTCCTTGGCCATGATACATCCGTGCCATGGTTGACATCATGCTATCAGACATTACTGGTCTTCCATCCCGATAGACCCACACATGATCCTTTTCCCTTGGTGCACAACCTGCTTTTACCCACTGCTTCATTTCCTCATCAACTGCTTCATCCTGCAACTGCCTCACTTCATCCCATGTTCCCATAACATTAGTAAACATTATGGAGCAAGAAGACATTTCCTTTTCTTTTGACCGATTAATTGAATATTTGTTTCAGGCACAATACTGAGCCATGTCATTCGCAAAGCGATTCCCCGTAGTGATCTAATCACTACCCTGTCCATGAGCAGCACATTTCACCACAGCCAATTCTTTGGGCATTTGTATTGCCTCAAGCAATTTTCCAACCACTTCTGCATTCCTTATGGGACTCCCACTTGAGGTCAGGAAACCTCTTTGTAGCCACAATTGGCCAAAGTCGTGGACAACTCCGAAGTCATACTGGCTATCAGTCATCACCGTCACTCTCACATTCCTCCCAATTTTGCATGCTTTTGTTAATGCCACTATTTCTGCTACTTGAGCGGATTTAACTCCTTTCAAGATTGATGCTTCTGTGACTGCTGAAACTGTGCATACTGCATATGCTGCGCTCAACACTCCTTCATCTGTTCTCAGACAGGATCCATCCACAAAAAACACAAAATCATTTTCTGACAGTGGCAGATCTCTTATGTCAGGTCGAGGTTTCGTGCAATAGTCAAGCACATCCAGACAATCATGATCAACGTCCTCTCTTATCTCCACTCTCTCTGCATCAGGTAAAAATGTAGCTGGATTCACATTCACACATCTTTCCAGACTCACATTGGTTGCACCTAGAATGACCTTTTCATACTTAGTCAGCCGACTATGTGACATGAACACTGTTCGACTCCTTGTTAAAAGAATCGCCACACTGTGAGGTACAAACACTCTTACTGGATACCCCATCACAATTCCCTCACTCTGCTCTAGGCTTCGGCATGTAGCCGCTACTGCTTTTAGACATCCTGGCAGACCAATCGCCACTGGATCTAACATTGACGAAAAATATGCCACTGGTCTCCTTTGCCTTCCGTGTTTCTGTATTAACACTCAGAGTGCACATCCGTTTCTCTCACTACAGTATAGTTCAAATTCTTTCTCATAATCAGGCATGCCCAGAGCTGGGGCTTCACGAAGACTGTTCTTTAGCTGTTTGAATGCTGCCAATTCTTCTTTGTTTAGTTCAAGGGGGTCTTTGTTTGACCTCACTTTTCGTCAATTTTACTAATGGTTTTGCAATCAGTGAAAAATTACTTATCCACTGACGACAGTAACCAACCATTCCTAAAACATTTTCACTTCTCTTTGGGTCATTGGAGCTCTCATTCCTCTAATGATTCTGATTCTGTCTATGGTTACTTTTCTCAGCCCTTTTTCGATAGTGTGACCCAAATATTGTACTTCTTTTTTACAGTATTGCAATTTTGTCGGAGATACCTTCAGTCCTCCATCTGCCAAATGATTCAACAAAGCTATGGTGTCTGTTTCACAGGCCTCACGTGTCTTTGACGCCACTAATAGGTCGTCAATAAATTGGACCAAAACTGAATTCTCAGGCATGGTAAGACTTACCAGAGATGTCTTTAACAACTGATTGAAAATGGAGGGGCTCTCTGTGTACCCCTGTGGGATTCGGCACCATGCCAAAATACGCTCTCCAAACCGAAATGCAAAAAGCGGCTGGCTGTCATGATGCAACGGAATGGAAAAGAAAGCATGACACAAATCGATTACTGTGTACCATTCTGCATCATGAGGAATCTGATACAAAATTACTGAGGGATTTGGAACAATGGGACAAGATGATACAACAATTTTGTTAATCTTTCTCAAATCTTGTACAATCCTGAACTTCCCACTCGTCTTTTTCAGTCCCATTATAGGCGAATCACATGGACTGCTCAATATCTCCCTTAACACTCCTTGCTGGATCATTTTCTCAATCATTGGGTTACTCCTTCAATTATTTCAGGTGTCAATCTGTATTGTGGAATGTTTGGGTAAACTGCTCCTTCCTTTACAGCGATTCTTACTGGGTCTACATTTCTCATCAGGCCTACATCTTCTCCAGTGAAATCCCAGACTGTTGCCTTCACTGTCTCTTTCAATTCTGGGGGCAATTCATCCGGATTGAATACTGTATAGGTTCCAGCAACCTCCCACTCTCAGTTAGCTGTGGTCATCTTATACAGAACATCTTCATCTGGTGTTTCAAAGGCTATTCCGTCTGGTGTACAGAATATGGTGCAATTCATTTTTCACAACAAATCCCTACCTAGTAAATTCACAGGACTGGTGTCACACACCACAAATCGGTGCATGTCTGAAAATTTCCATATTCTGACCTTTACCGGTTCAGTAAGGTACGTTCTAATCTGGGTGTTTGATACACCAACTACTTGGATTGTTTCATCCGAAAGAGGAAGATTTTTCACATCTGCTGATCTGACAGTGGATCGTGTAGCTCCAGTGTCTACTAGAAAAGTAATGTTTTCATCATTAACTTTCCCATCCACAAATGGTCCTGTCTGATCTATTTCTAGAGATGCGCCAAGTACGCACCCTGCTTCCTCTTTTCGGCACCGTCAATAAATCTCTTCTGGCTCACTCTCGTCATTTTGCAGCCAATACTGTGACACAGCGCTTGCGCGTTGCGGTTTGTTTACCTGTTCTTCATTGTAGAATCCCGTCTCCTTATTATATCTCTGGGTATTCCGGCTCTGTGGTAAGGGCGGTTTTGGCACCTGATTCTGTGGATTAACAGCCTTCTGCTGTTGCGGTGGTGGGCCACTCCCCTCACGCTGCACCTGTGGATTCAATGACGGATTTTCATTATTAGTACCTGGTGGATATTTACACTCGGATTTCCAGTGCCCTAATCTTCCGCAATTGTGGCATGGGAACTTTTTCTTTGCTTCTTCTATATTACCCTTTCCTTTTCCTGGGCCAAATCTTGATTTAATGCCTGGATTATTAGCTTGTTCTACCAGCTGAGCTTCCTGTCTCTCTGCAACCTTCACTTGAGCCCACATTGCCTTTTCTTTTAGTTTTCGCTGCTTTGCCTCAATCTCATCACTAAAGTATTTAGCGTGCCTTAGGATCTCATCTATTTTCTTACTCTGCCAGTCCACGGTGTGCTGCTTAATCATGTCCCCAATTTCTGGACGCAGACCATACACAAATCTGTAAACAAAATGACTCAGGTCCTTTTCTCCCAGACTGTCATCCCCACTAAACTGTTTGAAAGCTAAAATTAGCCTCTCATAGTATGCGTGGACTGACTCTTTCACTTCCTGATGTGTTCGATCTATTTTAACCCAGTTTGTTTCTTTTGGAGGCACTTTGTTTTTCAAGAATACCATGACCTGTTCATATTTCTTCATTACCTCTGGGTCTGGGACTCCTGTTTTGGGATCTCTCGGGTATTCTTTAGTTGGCCAATCCATGACTATCTTGCATTCTGCCCACAAGTCTGCTGGCACTATTATATCAAACAGACTATTCAGATCAATCCACAGCACTTTTGACAATTTAACAAATCTGTCTACCTGTCTGTACCACTCGACTGGCTTTTCCCGCAATCGAGGGAAATCATTTGTAAATGACAATATGTTCTGTCTTGTCCATGGAACATGCACATATCCCCCTCCTGGAATCTCTCTCATGGGGAACTCTGTCACCACCTTCTCCTTTTCTCTCACAGGAAACGCTGGAAATGTTCTGTCTGAAGTGTCATTCCGCTTCCTATACCACCTGCTCTTCCATTTGTCCACATCTCCCCATTTCCTCAATACTGTGATTATATCCTTAATCTGGACTATTCATCCTGCAGGGTTCAGATTCTCAATATCTTTTTCTGTGAAATCCACTCGATATGGCTTCTGTAAAGCTTTTACCTTGTCTATATCAATTCCCATTTCACTTGCTATTTCTGCTAGTCTGTCATGCAAATGTTTTGCTCTCCAGGTGACGCTTTTGCACAAAAACAATAGTTCTTCATCCTGACAATTTTTCAGCTTTTCTGTGGGGATTGTCCCTACTATTAGTTCTTCTAGCACCATGCGTAATTTTGCCACATCAATAGTTTGGGGTTCTTTCTCTTTTCCCTGTAGACTCTTTAACCATTCACTCAATTCATCTGTAGTTATACCCACTGATTTTTCTACGTTGCCTGGTTCTGTCATTCTCTGTGGTTCTAATATTGGTCCTCCTGCTAATCTGTCTCTTTCTATCAAATCAGGATTGTAAAACGGGTTATTTGACATATTTAATCCACCTTCCCTCATGGTATGTCTCCAAGGATTCTGCCTTGCTTTCATTTGGGGTTGTTCCGCTGGTCTACTGCTCACATACGGAACTGTTAGACCACGCTCACTTTCTTTCTGCTTCTCAAAAATTGGCATGACAGGACCTATGGTCACAGGGACTGTAACTGCTTCCAGATTTGTTGTCAATTCTCTTATTTTCTCTGTCAGCTCTAATGTGGTTTCTGCTAATTCCCTGGAATTTTTACTCTCTACCCTATTATCTTTTCCCCGTTCTCTTAGAGAGTTTCTTCTCTTCACCTCCGGGGTCATATTCTCTGTCTTAATGATTCTCAGAGTCTCCCTCACTGGTGTATCTGTGGTTGGCGTTTCTGATTCCTGCCTGTACGGAGGTGGGCTTTTGTAAAACATATCATCTAAGACGTCATCATCCATTTCGTTTGTCCCATACCTCCGGGTTTCTACATGGTTTTTCTTTTCTAGGCATTTTCTTCCCTCACTTTCCTCTGCAGTTCTCACTGGAAACAATCCTTCAGTCATATTTGCATCTCGCCACCTTCTCATTCGGTCACAGTGAGTATCGCGATCATTAGGCCGCCCGAACATGCATCGGTACCTACTACCATTTCTCTGTTTTTCTCGCTCATGCATCTCATCTTCCCACTCTGTCAATGCCTCAAATTGCGTAGGCCTAGGTCGCGGATCTAATCTCATCATCCTCTCCCGTAAGTTCCTCAGTATTGCCAAATTAAAGGACCCATCCTCTGGAAACGCTAAAACTCCGTCTTCTTTTGTATACTTCGCCCAGGTTTCTAACCAGATGCAAGTATGATACCCATATTTTGCAACCATAAAGGATGCGGGGTCTTTGCTGGGGGAAGTAACTGTCCTTGCCTAGTCACAATCTCTTTGTCTTTCACAAACCAATGCTTCATTTTACTGAATAAAGATTTTTTCTTCTTTTCGGGTGAATGATAATACATTTCCCTTTCTTTCGTGAACCCTTTAGTCTTTCCTGCAACTGTACGATCTTTAGTCCAATAGCAACGCGACTCTTACTCAGGCACCAATCCTGGCGCGTCTATATCACTGTCATAGTCTCCAATCCTTGCGCGACTCACACTAACGCACCAATCCTGGAGCGTCCTCGTCACTGCCACAACCTCCAATCTCTGCGCGACTCACACTAACGCACCAATCCTGGAGCGTTTACGTCACTGACTAGCTGTCCAATCCCAGCGCGGTCCTCCTGACGTCAGCAGTCGCTGCAGCAGCTCCTGCTCCTGTCTCCTGTCTCCAGTCTACCCCTCCTTTACAAAACTACTCGGTAGACTTTGTTTCAATTTTACAATACTTGTTAGTTACAACGTACAAACATCTCCATTGTCTGCTCCGCTAACCACAGAATAGCAAAAGACCTTTCCCACGAGAATTCTGTTTTCCCGAGAGCAGCACCTACCTCTGCCCTACTACAGAATCGTTACGTCCGTTGGCAAAGTAGCGCATCCCTCTACTTCACCCTTCTATCAAGCATCAATTAACTGTTTTCTCCGGAATTAAGACACATAGGTGGAAACGCAATGCTCCTGAGAAATAAATCCAGAGTTCCGCAATCAATCCGAATGCTATTTCATTCACGCACTTTCACGCAAGAAAATATAGTTCATTCACACAGAATCCAGTCTTTTTCCGAGAACAGCGAACAGTCTGTCCTACTACAAAATTATAGCATACGTTAACAAAGCAGCGCTTACCTCTGCTTTTGTCCTTCTAACAAGCTCAGAGAACACCTGCTACCTTTTCAGTGATGAGCGTTATCGGCATACCAATTGGTTTCCTGGTACCTAAGACCAAAATTTCACAGGTAACCCATTTGCTATCATACGTACTTCTCGCACACAGAAAAATGTCTCTAATGGCAACACACGACGATGTCACCGAATCGAACCCAGACAATGTGACGTGCAACTTCAATTGTCACACGTTCTTTCCCGTGTACCTACGGGCAACCACAATTCCGTCTTTCCCTAGAGCAGCACTTACCTCTGCCCTACTACGGAACTGTCACCGACTTCTTACATCCCAGAAGCCGTACAGACCACATAAAACTCAAGACGACTTCAACATATAGTGTTAGTACATATATCAATTTCTATCAATAATCGATAAGCTATATACATGCCAAATCATCAAACCAAACAATAAAAACCATCTCTAGCTACCAGAAATACTGGTGCAGTTCGGGTCACTAAATCTTCCCCTGCTTCCACGGACGGAATGATTTCTCAGTCACACACACATACACACATCACACGCTGGTGGGGCACATAACACCAACATTCATTCTCTCAAACTATCCGTGCCTACAGAGGGACATCCAATCCCGAACTACAACTATGTTCACCTGGATAGAGGAAAACCACTTTACTGAATTACCCTAACAGTTCCTCCATCCGGAGGCCAATTGGATCATTTAGTTGATTTAGAATTTGATGACGCTTTTAACTCTCGAATTAATCAATAAACATTTAAAAGAAATAATCACCCGACACAGTTGTTCAAATAATGATTTTCTTTATCTAATTAAAATGTAGGTTAAATCCTAATAATGCAATGTTATCTTTTGTCATATTTACCTATTCTGGCTAATTGTCGTTTTCTAAGTCAGAACTGGTCCTCAGAAAGTTCATCAGAGTTCTAAAGTCTCCGTCCTCTTCCGTCAGCATAAGGATCTTCTAGCGAAGAGCAGCATAGAGTGTCGCATGGGGTAGCATGGTAGAGTAGCAGCGAAATAAGGTAAATTCCCTCTCTAGACTACTAATATTTATACTAAAATTTACATATATATATTGGCTGAATTCAGCTTCGTCTCAATACATTTAAGAAACATTCTCAAATTTTCACATGTGGATGAGGATCAATGAGGCGTATGGGAAAGGCTGTTCCTAGGTCAAAAAATGTATCAGTCTATTGTAAATAGGTGGGTTTTGGAAGTTCATTTTCCACATTGGCAACAATTGCTTCATGTTCAGGGACATTGGCACTTCGCCCAGGATAGTCTTCATGGGCCTGGTCTGTCGGGTCATGGAAAGGACACGAACGAAGTCAGTGCAGGCGCCTTTCTCCATTGCCTAATTTATGAAGTCACGTACTTTAGTTAAGATTCAGTCGGCAGCCATCTTTTGGTAGGCCAGAATAGTCAACTTTAAGCAAAGAAACACAAAATCGTAATTAATACATAGAAATGATTAAAACAGTGTTATTCCCTTGCTAATACCCTTATGTGTATGTATTTATCTAGCCATATGCAACATTTAAAGCCATTAATGCTGGTTTATTTAAGCGCAAATCACATTTAGCACTGCTCAAGCAACACTTATCATTTTAATATGCGCACAACCTTAGTTCACTTATTATTTTAGCCATGCCAATGCATTCCCAAGTGTATTCTCTTGGTTAATAAGGTTGGTTTAGTACCATCACATCAATCAATTAATTATTATAATTAATTAATAATAATTTTAATATAAACTTATATAAATGGATTGGGTATTTAAAAAGAAAACGTTTTACCCGCTCCATCACTGTGCGGCGTGGGGGATCGACCTGCCTGTGAGGGTCAAGGGTCACTCTCCTCACCGCTCAGCGGTCGCCATGATAAGGGAAGGTGGGAGGGAGGAGCAGCTGGGAGGTGGGAGCGGGGCAGCGAATGGGCGAGCAGGGGGCCTGGGCTGCAGGGGACGCAGCGGCGGGAAAAATGGGAGCGGAGAGGGCAGAGAAAATGGAGAAAGGGCACAGGGGCACAGAAATAAAGAGCACACAGCAACGGGCACAGAGAGAGCAAAGGGCAACAACGGGGCACAGGTTCAAATACACAACAGTGGCACAGAGAGAAGGAGGGCAGCAACTGGGCACAGGTTCTAAATTACACAATAATGTGGCACAGAGAGGAAAGAGGGCAGCAACGGGGCACAGAAAGAAAAGGGCAACAGGGGGCACTGAGAAGGCAGCAGTACTAGACAAGACAACTGAGGCAGGGGGTCTCGAACTTACGGCGTTTGGCGGCGGCAGTGCTCACAGGGACAGGGACACACAGGTGGTGCTGTGTGGTGTGGGGGACCGAACTGCCTGTGAACAAGGCGATGGAAAGTCACACAGGGTCACTTTACATGGCCTTGTGAAAGAGGCTTAACTGTTATCCTGTCGGTATTACGCTAAACTGCCCGAAGACGCAATTTGTTCCTTAAAAATATAAGAGATAATAAATGATCTTGCAAGGACAAAACTGGGTAAAAACGTTCTGAAATTGCCTACGATTAGAACCACACATGCCCTGCCCACAATCTGAGGCAGGGACATCTCTAGTCTTGAAAAGTAGAATAAAAAATACATGAACTCAAAGCAGATAATACTTGTAGGGTCACTTTATGTTTCTGATTTTCTTCAACTGTATTTTACCAACATCTTTAACTTTATTCCCTGCTTCTTACGGCGCTAATTAGTGTTATTAGGCAATGAGTGATGATGGCCAGACAGAATGTGCCTGTCTTCCCAGGGTAGATTCCCAGAGCACAGCTGAGCTCGTCTCCTGCTCAGCATCTGCAGCTCTGCTCCCAGATGGGGCCAGTCCCTCGGGCATTGTGAGGAGGCAATAAATAGTGCTCGATGGTTTATCGTTTTACAGCCAGGTGAGTCCAGATGAAGCTTAGCGAGAGGGCACATGCCCCCACCATCTTAGCACTGGTGTCATGTCCACTTGAATTTTCGTCCTGTGACTCGTTGGCCTATAGCTTGGGAAGGATAGTATATACATACGTTTGCATGAACTCATTCTGGTTGTGTTGTGTGCCCTCATGTGTGTAGATACACTCGGAAGGCACTGAAGAGAGGTGTGGAAGAGCGATTACATGTCATATTCGCCCAGGGCTCAACTTTCACGGATGAATACCACGGATATACGTAGATATCATGTCGTAATGGTTGTAAATATTTAAAACTTATGTTCATTGTTGGTGTTTCGACCTCCGAGGCCTGGCATGGGAGGGCAGCATGATGTGTGACCTGCACGCAGTGTTACATGATACAGGGAGGAACCTTTATATATGTCAGAAGAAACATATTGCCCTATGTCGATAGGAAGAAACCCATGTATGGTGATAGGGTTGGATAGTTAATCAGGAATAGGAGTACCACTAGATGGAAAGATTACGGCAAAGAGATGGATTTTGCGAATGTTTCTTATGCTGAATAGGGAGTGAGAGAGTCGCGGTGACGCAGGTGAGCACTCAGCAGCCGCAGGGTGTATGCGCATGCGCAGAATGTCTGCATCCCCCTGCACTGTACCTTACGGCTTAGCCAAGGAACCTGCCAGAATGCAGGGCACTAACAACTCCAAAACAAAGATTTCAACAAATGTTTAAAGAAAGAGATCAGCCTGACTTGGAATAATCTTTTGAAAATGTGACTTTAACTAAAAGTCCCTTTAAAAAATAAAGTCACAGCCTGTGCTATGAAGCCACAACAAAATATTTGCCCTCTCCCATGTAAGACCAGTTTGGCCGTTTTTCACGAGGCAGACTGCACTGGATGCCTCTCTGCATCTAGCCCAAATCTTTTTCTTTATTGTTTCCTCTAGTTCCTCATGGGGTGGAATTGAGATTATCAGGAGCTGTGACTCAGGCGCCTTCGGTCAGAGTTCAGGTCTGTTTCGTTTGTATCTTTCCTGTATACAAAATGGGCGCCCAGATGTAGCGATGCAGGGTTAGTCCACACACCCTATGCGCGCCGCCTGCTTCTTGTGGTACCATTCCTTCAGGGGTTTGGGAGCGGGCTCAGCATCTTTTGGAATCCTCTGGTTTCTGACTGGAGTGGAGATTTTCTGTCCCCTTCTCAGGAGCTAGAAATGGAATATATTCGCTTACACTTCCCTTTCAGGGTTACTGGTGGTGAGGGGTTCCGCCTTGTGGGAGGTGGGTTCGGCTTCCACTGCCCCGCTACCAGAGAAGGGGGGCGGGGTCCACACTTCAATATGTATCACTCTTTCGCGGGTCTTCCTTGTAAGGGTAGCCCTTTTGGGTCTGGCCAGTCTTCAAGCAACCTGCTTTCCAGGAATAAGGTCTTCCTGAGGTTTGGAGAGTGACTGCTGTCTTGTGCCCTTTTTTGAGTGTAGATTTCAGATATAAATAATATGGGACACAAGAATGATCAAAGTTATAAAGGACGATGACCCTGTGCAGTTACACAACAGGCCGGCTTACTAGCTGCTTGCCATTACACTGATGAGGTATGTTCATGTCATGTCATTTAATGTAATGTCGTGCCATGTCGTTTCATGCTACGTTACGTCATGTTTTGCTATGTAATGTTATGCTATGTGTATTTGGAAAGTGTGCTACTACAAACAAGGCTATCCTGGTGCCTATGAGTCTGCAGTTATTAACAGCTTGACTGTTATAAATGTGATGTTGTTTCTCCCACAATTATTATCCAGGTTTAGGTCTTCTCTCCCCCTGAAGAAAGATGTATGTCAGTTTCATTGGGCAGAGACACATTCAGGCATATTTATAAGGAAATGGCTCAACACTGCACCAAATTTTGCAGCACCGCGCCGTGTCTCTTCTTAAATGCAGGGATGCGCCATAGTCACAAGAATACGGCGCACCCCTGTGTTTAGCCACCTAGCACCAACACAGATACCCTTATTCCGAAGTGCAAGGCTGCCTGCGTTGCAGGAATGATTGTTTATGTGCAGGAAGGTGTCCCTTCCTGACGTAAACAATAATGGTGTTATGCTACTTCTATGTCTGCTGCATTAAGAGAGTTTTTGTGCAGGAAAGAACACATTCCTGCACAAAAAAAATCATTAATGATGTTTTGCTCTTTCTATGTGTGCTGCAGAATGCAGAACACAAAGAAAAAGCAAAAACGAGGAGAAATACAAGTATTCCTCCTCGTTGCACCAATTAATGACTGCTTTTGCACGGCGTTCGTTTTTACCAGATACCTTCGTGAAAGGGCTCCGTATTTACAAAGCAGTGATAAGCCACACAAAGTGGCTTAAAGCCACTTTGCAAATATGGAGGAGGGCATTGGCATAGTAGAAGTGACATTCTGGTGGCGCAATCCCCTTGTAAATATTTCCTGTTGTTTCCCCCGGGGTCCTTGATGATAGTTTTGACCTGGTTCACTTAAGATAGATTCTAATCTCCAAGCAATACTTTTTGAGACATGTGTGTTACTCTGGATTTTAGAAATTCGCTGGTTAGGGCGCAGGGTTCTACACATGTGGATGGGGTTTTCTGAGGCATAAAGTTCATCCTTGAGTTTGGGAAAGAATGACTCAATGATTATTAACAATGTCACACTGCAATGTTACCCACAAAGCTTTCGAGTGCCAAGCAGCTTTTGGGAAGCAGTCTATGGCTTAACTTTTACAAGATTTTTCAAAGTACACATACCATTGCTTACAACCCTCCTGTCATGGAGGGGTACTGTGAATTGTGAATTGTAAGTGTGGAGCAAGTGAACAACCCCCCAAAAAAACCTTTTCACACCCCAAGATCTAATGTGTTAGCCCTAAAACGGGATAACTTGGACACAGCAATATTCAGTTTCAGAATTTCTACTTTACTGCTATAAGACACAAAACTTTCAACAAAAGCATCTCCCACTGTTCAAGCAGCCAATATCCAACCAAAGGGACCTGCTTCCCCATACTTCACCCCCACCCGTACCCGCTCAGCAAACTAGGACTGCCTGTATCGCTGTAATCCTGGTGACTGTTATCTGTTTCCCTCTAAGGGCAGTGCTTGAAATGGAAAATTAGAAGTGTAGGTACTCTGTATTAGTGTACCTGCTTATTTCTGAGAAGTGCCAGTACTCCCCTATTAAAAGTGTTACGTCACTCTTGAGAAGTGCAAGGACTCTCTCTCTCTCTCTCTCTCTCTCTCTAAATAGATAAGTGCTGGTACTCAGTACCAGACAGTAATGGCCCATTTAAAGACTGTGATCTGTTTCCCTCTCAGGGATCTAGGAGATTTCCTATCTGGGTATTGCAGTCCCCAGAGAACTAGCCCTGGATACATCGAGATGTGAACTCCAAAAGCTAAATATATTTTAGTCAGGACTTCTTCCCAGTACCCATACAGCTTGGGGCACACCTTGAGTTCTCCCATGACGGTATCTTATCTGGCATACTATACAAGTTTGTGAGGGTCTGGTAGCATAGCGCTCCGATTCCTACACTTTCTGCACTATTCAATCCTTACCATATAGGTGCTCCCAGCTGAAGAGATTCATTCACTCTAAGATCCCGCCCCACAGTTTCTGGTGAAAAGCCTGCAATAATGCATATGGGTGCAAAAGGTGAAGGGGAAGACGATAGTCCCAAGAACACATACACCAGTCCCAGGTTTAAACAACAAAAAGAACAGTGGTAGGGAAAATCTGCGCAGGGAAGTGGTAATCATAAATAAGAATAAATATCCTACTTAAAGCCACTGTTCCGAGGTTAACCATACAACGACCACCTCACGTCGTAATTTATGGGCAATGCTCACCTAGTGTAATTAGAATAAAGGTGAACCAAGGAAACAGCTCAAAAGTCAAAGCATCAAATAAAGTCCAAGTATCCGTTCTTTGTATTATTCTTCTTTTAATTTGTGCTTCTCAGATATTTGTCTCTTGTTCCAGTACAGTTTCTTCAAACAAATGCCTTCAAGCCAAGCCAACACGTGTTTCGCCCTGAAAGGACAGGAATGCGCCGTATATCATAAATGCAGCACATTTTCCCCTTTCCTTTTTTCTCAGGGCAGAGCAGCAAAGTGACTTGCTGCACTTGCCCTGCATCAAAACCACATAAATAAGGCATTGAGTTGTACCTGACAGGCTGCAGTTTTAAAACCACTGCCTTGACAGAGGGCGGAGAAAATGCTCTCCTCGAGAGATGTCGGATTATGCCCATAAAAACCACTTCTCCAGATATGCTGGGGATTAGACTTCCTCCTCAGTTCGCCCCTCTCTGTCCCAATATTCAGACCCACTGCAACCCTGTCATTGGATTTCACGCTTTCACTGGGAGTTGCGACAGTACCCTCCTGTACAGGACATATCTGTACACTGTGTTTCAGTTCATGAAGAGTGAAGTTCCTTCTATGTCTTTGCATATATATTTTTATGATTTTCAGGGTCTTCACATTTCTCGATATCAGCCTGACAATTTACCTTCCAGTTGCCACTGTAATTTGATGATCTTTTCTGTGTTATAATCACAAGTGAAATTCCTTCTATGTCTTTGGTAGCATTGTGCTTGTTTGAAGCCACAAGACATAAGTATGTTATTTACACCGACGTTACCGGTTCCATTATGGCCTATCTCAAAAGTTCTGTGTATAAATGTTGTGATCACGGTGCGATGGATTCTCCTATGGTTTCATCTAGATGGGATATATCTTGCATGTTCTTTTGCAAGGAAGAATTAACATGTTTCTATTGTGTTTATGTTCTAGGGATGATTATGCACTTTCTCCTCATGGATGGCACCCCTCTAAATTGGGGATATTGTACTGTAATGGACTGATTCAAAATTGCTGATATAAAATATGTTTTATTGATGAAAATTCTGGAATGAGTAGGATAATACATTTGGTAGAAATGAGAAGTGAACGTCAACAAGCAGAACTTGTTTATGTCTGACAAAAGAGACATCTTTTTGCATAACAAGTTACTATTGCCCCAAAACATGGCCACATTCTTTAAAAAGCTTGATTTTCTCAATGATGACTGGAAAAACTGTTGGAACGTGCTTGAAAGTCACTTTCCACTTTTTAATAAAGAGAAATGCAGTAAGTTATATAGCAAGGAAAGTAAACATTTCCTTTCACTTGAAAACCCCAAATTTCTGAAGCATATTAATCTAGAGCAGTGAGTTTCCATCAAGCAGCGCTTCAGAACTCAAGTTCGCTCAGATTTCATTTGTAAATTTAGACGGATCATTAGAGAAGTAATGATTGCTGTATAACCTGTTGATTTCCCCCCTAGACATCTTATGCCCAGTACCTCACGTCCAGTACAGAAGACGTGACTAACCTGTAGAAGGCAGATCTGTTACAAACAGCACAAGAGGCACATTCTATCTCTTTCCCTCCCATTGTCTTTTTCCCCTGCACCTCTGAAGCTCTGTCCATGGTACTTTGTTGTGAGTTATCAGACATGACTGCAGAAGTATTCTAGCTTTAAGGAGTAATCAAAGAACCGAGATCGTAGTTAAGAGACGGGAATATGGCAGGATTATTTGAGCTAGCAAAGCCTAGTGGGAGGCTGTATCTGGGATGAATTGCTAGCTGATACCAAACAAAGGGATAACAAGAGCTTTTGGCATTTGGTAGGGCATAATGGGTGTAGGCACTCATCTCGCGTTGATTGCCATATAGTGCAGGAAGAGTGGGTTAAACACTTTTCAATCCTATATGTAGATGATATCACTGATGTAGCTACAACACTTATTTTATACCAGGGGTGTAATGAGCCGTTGGAGGAAATGGTGAGGTCCTTTTCTGTAAAGGAAACTATTATGCCATACAAAGCCCAAAAAGTAGGGAAGGCACCCGGGTTGGATAGAGTCCAGGAGGATTTATTGTGCTCTGAAACCGAGATCAGGAGACTGTATGCACACTCCTTGTCAAATGCTTTATTGGTTGTGGCTCCAGTTCCGAGCTCCTGGAAAGGAGATGTGATAATTCACATATATATAATTGGAACGAGACTACCCTCAGGGAATTTTAGTCCCATGAACCTAATTGATAATCTTCAGTAAGTTTACAGCAGGCAGATTCTGAACAGGTTAAGCTAAGCGTTGTCCCATCTTGAGGCAGGTTTTAGCCAAAATACTAGTACAATTGATCCGATAATGCGTTTCCTATCCATTAAATGGAAGATGTAGCCATTGATCGGGGTCGTTATTTGTTGCTTTTGTGGACCTCCGTGACTCATTTGACCTTCTTCCAAGAACAAAGTTATGGGAAGTCGTGCAAGGTGTAGGGGTCCATTGGGACTATTGTCTTTAATGCACGCGTTGTACTCGAGAACTATGTAAGGGTGAAGTGAGGACCAGACAGAGAATTGACTGAGGCCTTTCCTATTAGAAGGCAGACAAGGGTGTATCCTCGTCCCCACTCTTCTTCATATATTCATAAATATCGGCATCCAATATCTGTTTGATTGTGAAAATGATTCACCCAAAATGGGGGGACGTACAATACCAGGCCCCCTCTTAGCAGATGACACCTTGCTTCTCTCCAAAACTACAAAAGGGTTTTCGAATTTTTGGATGAAATTCAACCTGTTTTGTAAGATACATGGGCTAGAGATCAATGCTGATACATCTGAATACATGATTTTTTTAGTCACAAGAAATAATCAAAGAGCAAGGTATTGTTTGAACACTGGACAGAGTGAAGGAATCTGACTAGCTGGGAGTGGGAATAAGTAATTCTAACATCAGGCATCCACAGATAGAAAAAGTGTGCTATACCTGAAGCAAAGGGCTGAGTCTCTTCTTAGGTTTCACCTCACAGAGATTCCAAGACTTACATTTGGACTCAGTCACTTTTTTACTTATGGTTTTCCTTCTGCAAACAGCAAAACTAATATGTTGCTAGCAATAGCTTTGAATCCCAGAATACAAAAATGATGTGAGCAAGACAAACAATCAAACTGTAGCCTGCTCAGTTGTTCTTTGGTTGAGGTAATTTCTTTTCTTAGGATATATAGCACTTGTAAGAAGGTAGATGTGATATCCATAAGGTTTGTGATGGAGTACCCATCCGCCAAATTCTAAATCATGCCCTTAGTCCAATAATAACTGATACTAAAAAAAAACAATAATGATCACTCCAACCGCTCCCATGTCATCATCGCATGTCCTTAGGCACAAGGTCTCTCAAAAGCATCTAGATCAGACACACATATCACTTTTAAAAGTCAGAGTTCTATCTAGCTCGTACCCTACCAATACAGAGCTTATAGAGGTGACCCCACTAACATGGGATGACAAGCCTATTTTGTGCAGTTTATATCACATTTGGTTGTTGAAATTTTAAAGGATATGAACTCATGATCTGATGAGGTTTTATGAAAAGTGCAGTGCTAAATGTTGATGCAATTCTAAATGGAATTTTATTCTGGAGTATGCAGATGTCATGTCTTGTCTTCTATGTTTTATGAATGTTAGATTGATTACAAATAATACAAATAAGATATATAGGAGTGGTGGAGATGTACATGTTTATTTTTGCACAGTTGCACTTTTTTCTGATCTGTTCTCTTGCTTTCTAACGTGTTCTTGGCTTAGGGCAGCTTGCTGATTTTTGTCTCAGCAGCCCTGTCCCTTTGGCTTGTAGAGGGGTCTCTTTCATCTTGTTTTATGATGGTACTCTAGTAGTACTATTCCACATACTACTAAATGCAATTTAGTGTGGTACATGGTGGTGGTGGTGTATACCTTTTCAAAATAGGGCTCTATTCACAAAGGGCCAAATAAACAAAGGTTTACTCTTGCTGAACTGCACAATTCCAGGATTGAGAAAGGAAAAGGGTAGGTGTACTGCAAACTAGAAAAACACTTGTAATTCACTAAGGTAACACTAACATCTGCTCCAGTAGCACAACAATTTAAACAGGGTCAAATCTACTCCATTCAATACTTGTGTAAGTCATACACCCCTCCTACCAAGTCACAGATACTGGAAGAGAACCACATACAAATCAATGCGGGTAATAAATAACGCTACCAGCTAAAAGTCGAATGCCTAAAAACAACTGAAAATAAATAAAAGACAAACATCCTTATATCACTGTGGAGACATCAGACAGCCTTTTACACCACAATGCACAAATGTAAATAAAAGTACAAAATGTGAATAAACAAATTTAACAAATGTTATTTGATTAAAGTTAATTAAAACAGCATACACATTTTTACATTGCATACACCAATTCAAACATGTTGGACACATAATAAACAAATATTTAAAAAACGAATTTAGGTGAATCATGGAAAAATAGTTATAACTGTAAGCACGGCAGAAACCTACATGAATGTTATGCACATATATAAAAATACTAATATTTAGAACATTAATGATTTTAAAAAACACATGAGTCAGCACATAGATTTACCTACACTACTTGTAAGTAAGGCAGAAGTAAGTCAGTAGCACTCTGAAACTGAGGAGTATGCTAGGAGTACTAGAAGAGTAAATAACTCCACGCCATAGCAAAGCCTTTATGAATCAGATCCCTACACTACAGTTTTGGATTTGGAATCTATCACTATTTGAAGTCTTTCTTCTGAACAGTGTCCACCACATACATTCACATTTTAGAGACAGTCAATGGAAGTAGGGAAAGCTCAAAGCGCACTCAATCACTATGCTTCCCTGTGAACAACATTCCATTTAATAATTTACCCTTGAGACACACACATGAATATCAGATGTCTGTACAGCACTGGGTTGTTTTTAACTAAAGCCTCTAACTAATCAACAGGTTTGGTGAATTCCTTTTACCTCAATGGAAAAGAACAATGACACCTTTATCACAGAATTCATCCTCCTTGGACTTTCGGAAGTTCCAGAACTCCAGATCTTTCTGTTCTTCCTTTTTCTGATGATATACAGCATCACATTGGTGGGAAACTGGGGAATTCTGGTCATTGTCTGGATGTCACCTTCCCTTCATAGTCCCATGTACTTCTTTCTAGCTAACCTGTCCTTCGTTGACATCTGCTACTCCACAACCATCACGCCACAGAGCTTGAGCCATCTGCTGATGGAAAAGAAAACCATTTCTCTTAAGGCGTGTGCTTCTCAGTTGTTTACTTTTGCTGTTTTTGGGACAACAGAGTGCTTTCTCCTTGCAGTAATGGCCTTTGACCGCTACACCGCCATCTGCCACCCACTGCGCTACATGGCAATCATGAACCGGAGGGCTTGCCTTCAGCTTTTGGCCACATCCTATACTGGGGGTTTAGTAACCTCTGCCATCAACGCGGGATGCATCTTTAGACTTTCATTCTGTGGGCCCAATGTGATCCAGCATTTCTTCTGTGATGTACTACCACTTTTGAGACTTTCCTGCACTTCAATCCTCTTCAACAATATCCTGCTGTACACATTTTCATCACTCATTACTGTCAGCACTGTTATGGTTATTGTTGCCTCATATGTCTCAATTATCTCAGCAGTGCTAAGAATCCACTCCACAGAAGGGAGGCTTCAGGCTTTCTCTACCTGTGCCTCTCATTTTTCATGTGTACTGCTCTTCTATGGCACAGTCTCTTTCATGTACGTGGGCTCAGTCTCAAGCACCTCACAAGATCGAGATCGAGCAGTTTCTGTTTTTTACACCACAGTGATCCCCATGCTGAATCCCCTTATCTACAGCTTGAGGAACCGGGATGTAAAAGGTTCCCTTAGACGGATCATGAGGTGTACATACTGAAACAACAGTGCTTCTGTATTTTTCAAAATTGGTGGAAATTAACTGGTTGTCTTTGTAAGAGAATTTTTTCAGTCTCTACCTTATAACAACCCTTTTTGCAGTAATTTGGGGACCAACATAAAGAATAGGTGGAGAATGAAGATGAATATACAAATAAATACGGTGAATGAACACATAACACATCAAACAAGGGCGGGGAAATAATGGGAATATTAAAGTCAACTATTTGAGTGTAAACACCATAGCCCATATTTATCAGGGTTTTGAGTAACCCTTACACTTTGCAAGGGTACACAAGGGCGAGGATAACCCTAAGGGAGATTTACAAAGCAGCTGAAAGTCCTTGTTCCATGACCCTGCATGGCTTGATAAATCTAGAATAACCCAAGACACCGCAAATTGCTGCCTTGCATTACTCTGCAGCCGTTAGGTGTTCCATGGATGGAGCGTGGGTGTTCCCACACATTCATCTATAGATTTTGACACATTTGCAGATTTATCATTGGTGGCAGATCTGGGAATGAGTTAAAATGCTATGCCTCCCCAGGTGAGGTGCAAGGAGGAGAAAAGTATTTATTTCTCCTCATTGTTCCCTCTTTCTATGAGTACTGCATTCCTCAGCACACATAGAAAGAGCTATATGCCTCTCAGGCTTGTTTTTGTGTCCCTTCCTGCACAAAAAACAATCCTGTCTACAACGTAGGCACATGTGAAACATGATGCAAGGGTGCCTGCTTAGGTGCTAAACAGTAAACTGTGTGACAGCACTATGAAAATACAGGAATGTGCCATATAATGGTAGCAACAGTGCAATCCTGCCCTTTCACTTTCAAGCCGCACAGCAAGGTGGCTCAGTGCATTGTGCTGCGCGAAGGAATTATAAATCTGCCTGAGATCTTTACCTGCTGTCAATCCAAAGAAATAATTTATTAAATATAATAAGGTAACCCAGTGTTAGTCAACTGGAAAGATAGGCCTTGCAATAGTGATAGAGATACCACTACAACTTATCCAACATTTTAAATACACTGCATCCTTCTCTATGGGCTGTTTAGGTCCTTCCTTAGGAGTCAATTATATGTATTGAAAAGGGAGGTTTAAGCCATTCAAAAGGTTTATTTTTCCACTATAAAATGGCAGTTCAAAACTGCAGTACAGTCTGTGATAGCAGACCCTGGACATATTTTAAAGTGGTACTTTAGAGGGTGGCACAACGAAAATTGCAGGCTCACTAACAGGCCCTGGGTACATATAGTACCATATAGTAGGGACTCACTAGTAAATTAAATGTACCAATAAGGTGTATACCAATTTTACCATGTTTTAGATAGAGAGCACAAGTACTTTATTCTCAAAACTCAACGAAAATGGGTTCAGAAAAGGAAGGGAGTGGGAGCAGAAATGTTTGGGGTGACCCTGCAAAGAGGGCCGGGTCCAATACTTCCCATTAGTCCCTAATGCCAAGCTAAGGTTTTGGGTAAGTTGGAATGTTTTTTATAGTAGGTGGCAGCAAATATAGCATCAAAAGTAGAATGACATGAAGCTTCCAATCAAGAAACATATAAATGTACTTGCTCTAGTAAATAATGGCCATATTTATGACCCCCGTTACGTCACACTTTCATCGCACAAAATGGTACAAGCACAACACAACTAGAAAATAAGGTTTATGTAGCCATGCAAGGCCACTTTGTGTGGCCCTGAGTGGCTTCATAAATCTCAAGTAAAGAAACACCGCAGAAATCACTGCATTGCCTTACTGTGGGCTGAGAAGGCATTCCTTGGGCATTGCAGGGGTGTTCTTCTCGCAGTTCCCTTTGATTTTGACACATGCCAAGATTTGCCAAAATTGACAAACCAGTGAATGCACTGTAGAGATACTCCTCTCCAGGAGAGGTGTAACGAGGAGAAATATTTTTCTTTGTACCAGTTACTTCTTCTGATTCTGCAGCACACATAGAAAGAGGAATATGCCTCTCTGGATTGTTTTTGTGTTAAAGTTGCCCCATCACAAAAACAGTCCTACATTGAACACACGTACCCTTGCACTATGGTGCAAGGATGCTCGTGTTGGTGCTAGGCAGTGAAAACTGCACCAGCTCAGGGGTAAAGGCAGAAATGTGCCATATTCTTTTAAATATGGAGTAATTCTCTTCTTTCCCTGTCATGCATCGCCGCACAGCAAGATGACCTGCTGTGCTGTACTGTGTGACTTGACCTAAGTTTATGAGAAAAATAATATAAGGATACTTGAATTCCAGGAGAGAGCTTGGGGACGTCCGCCTGCAAAGGTGTACAGAGGAAAGTCTGACAAACTAATACTACAGCATACAAATACATCATTGAATTCCAGACTAGATACATCTCCACAGATCCCACCATAATAAGAACCAGAAGCAAATCAGTGTTCTAGATGTCCTTGGCTTCAGCCTACTTCTCATGGATAATACAATGACAGATTCTTCCATCATCGCAGCCTTGACGAAATCTAACAAAAGCCAGCTCTTCTGCCTCACATCCTATGCTTTCAGACTAATTAGTTAAAACAAACATGACCTTCACACAACAAGCTGATAATTTATATTGAGAACACAGTGGCTCTGGTGCCTGAAATAGAACGAAAATGATGCACACCAAAGAAAAATACAATGTTGATTTTTAAGATGTCGGGCACCCCACCCACTCATGCCAACGTTGAGATACATATATCTCAACTATATCTAAATCACTATATTGAAATGTAAAGTATGGAACACAAATAAGAAATGGTTATGCCTGTTGCAAATTAATATATATATGGGGTAAAGATGCACTCCAATTTAATCAATTTGTAGAATAACCTATGTTATGTTTATAATGGGTGCTATGGTACTGTGTCCGCTGTCAGACATGGTGTATAATTTAGCAGGAAAACCTACTAGGTACCATGCACTGTTCACTAGTTTGCGACTGACAAACCACTCTTTGTGTTAAATAAACAAAATGTAAGCCAAAAATGTAAGCATTGGACGTTTTAAAATAATATTGCAGCATTTCAATACATAAACAATAATAACATATCCATTTTAACGTCACGTAACAATGTATGAGGGTACAACACATTAATAATCCTTAATGGTGTGTACAGTTTTCATGAAAGTTTTCAAATAATGGTGATAAAATTCTTCATCTGTTTATGTGCATGCAGCCTGATGCATTTCGGGATTATAAAATCCCTTCATCAGAGGCTAGCCTTCAATAAATGATTCAGCAATTATACATTTGTACAATGATTCTACGGTGGATTATATTAGCACAGCAGCTAGTGACGACATGCATTAGTGGTGGAGCAACTCGAGTGATTGTTAACACCATGTGAAGCAAACGAAAGAAAGCATGGTTAGAACAAAAGAATGAAGAAACGACCCATAAAGATATTTGTGGCTATATAAATATGTGCTGATATGAAGACAAAGGAAGAAAGACGGGGCTGAAGTGTGATAATGAGGAAAAGTAATGAAATGTGCTTTAAACGACGAAGGAATAAGAAGTTGATAAAGGCTCACCATGATTTGTATGGTGATTCAATTCAATAAAGACTAGTGATGCTGGTGAGAGAAAAAAACAAACACATGAGAGTGTTGAAACAATGAAAGCTGGTTACCAAACTGGTTAAAAGGTGCTTGGGGCATAGTCGCTCACCTCAAATGAAATGGCAGTAATCTATTTGCTAGGCGGGATTCACAGAACCGAACAGTGGGTAAGCACTTCTCAGTCACCTGTAGCAACAATGCGTGGGAGAATGAAGTCGTTCAGTACAAAATAACGCGGTGCGTGTAGGACGAGCCAAACAGAAAGACGGTCATATTCTTACCGGATTTGTTTGCTGAAAAATCCCAGTTGGTCAAAATGAAACGAGGAGTTTCAAGTAATTCGGCATGATATGATTGTGTAAACGCGGATGTTATAAAGAGCGAAACCGGAAACTCGCAGAGACGGGTGGATCATGTGACAAGAAACAGAAAAAGTACTTGCAGTAGTTTTATAGAAAATTAGAACTACTCTGTTGTGAATGAATGAATGTCCTATAAATGGAAATAAAAAATTAAGTGTAATACTGAGAATCATTGAAACGAATAATGGCCAAAAAACACCCAGGACCCTAAGTGGGTTGTATATGTAAAATAGGCAGGACAAGATTTAGGGGTTACTGAAATGTGGGAAGGTCAAAATACCTACGAGAAAATGAGACTCAGAGAGGTAGATGCTGTTCTAAATATTAATCAGAATTATAAAACGGTGCAGCAAGCCGGGTCATGGCAATACAGGATGAACACGCGGAAAATGAGGGAATAATGAAAATATGCCGTACAAAAATATTTGAGAACAAAAGTGAAATGGGATTTACTGACCGAGTCCATGGAAAAGAAATTAAAAATAATGAAAAACGTAAAAGTGGTTGAGTTAGAGAATGTAATGTTAGAATTGTGGTGATACACTATAGGATGGGACGTGACTGACCAACTAGTTAAAAAGATGGTATGTGGGAAAGAAAGTGACTCCACAAAAACCAAAATAAACAAGGTGATCTGCGGAAGATGAATGAATAATGAAAGCAGCTAAAGTACTTTTGTGCCATACTTATAATGCATCTGATCATTATTATTATAACAGAAAAAATGCACGTGCCAAAATAAATAATGAATAACATGTTGGTGACTCAAAAGAAACAACTCATGTCTATTCAGTCATTAGGATCTGTAGCGTCCTGTTGGTGTATAAGATCATTATTATTATAACAGTGACTGGTAATACAAAAATCAATAGTGAATAGTAAATAGCAAGATGATAACTCTGGGTTCAAAGAAAGCAACTCATGTCCATTCAGTCATTAAGGCCAAATCATGCCATCATAGTGTTCAATTGTTTCATCCAATAGACCTCTCTTTGAAGAAGTTTTTTGGTGATGTCTATACCTGGACGTGGAATAACAGACTAAACAATTTGAAACCTAAATTGAGATATAATATGTCTGGATTCATCCCAGTGTGTTGCTAGGGAAGACATTGAACTGTGATTTCTAATTCTATTTTTGTGCTCTGTTATCCTAGTTTTGATTTTTCGTTCTGTTTTAGCTATGTAGGCTTTGCCACAAGGGCATTTCATACAATATATGACATTAGTAGAATTGCAATCACTGGAGTGTTTAAGGTTGACTTATTTACCAGTTAATGGATGAGTAAGTACATTGCAGCTGATAACATTATTGCAGCGAATGCAGTTGTTGCATTTTAAAGTGCCTTTATACTGTGCTGTTGTTGTGGTGTGTGAAAAGATAGCAATGATCTCAAATTGTTTCCATATGTATACGCATACAGAGGTTTTCTTGCAAATATACAGTTGAAGTCAGTTTCTTTTTCAAGCATTTCCCATCAGGAATGAATGATGTTTTGAACCAATTTGGATACTGTGGAGTAGGTAGAGATGAAAAACAATTTATCTGATGGTTGTCTGGTTTGTGGTTGTAGTAACACTTGCCGGCTGTGTTTATGTGCTCGTTTCAAACACTCTTCAAGAACATCCTTGGGGTAGCCACGAGCTTTAAAGCGTTGCATGAATTCTTGTTCTTTTATGGTTGTAGTGTCAGGATTTGTACATATGCGTCGAACTCTGATTAATTGTGAATAAGGAAGATTCCTTAATAAACTCTTAGGGTGAAAATTGGTGTAAATCAATGTACTGTTGCGATCTGTGGGTTTTTGGTAAACTGAAGTTTCAAAGCTGTAGTTGTCTGCAGACTTCGAGATGAGAACATCCAGGAACTGGATGTTGTGGTGCTGGATATTATGGGTGAATTGAATCCTTGGGTTAATGGTATTAAGTTCATCGATCAGGATTTTAAGTTTGGTACCAGAGTATAAAGATGTCATCAATGTATCTGCAGTACATTATGATGTGTTGCCACCAGTTCGGGTTCACCATGATGTTCTCTGATTCGAAAAAAGCCATGAAGGTGTTAGCATATGCTGGGGCACCAGAAAAGCCCATTGAAGTGCCGGTGAATTGAGCGTAAAAGCATCCCTTCCACTCAAAATAACTGTGGTGAAGACAAAAATGCAATAACTTCAAGATGAAAAGTCTTTCAGTATCAATATTCACTGTGTTCAGTAATGCCCACTCAACCGCTTCGAGACCAGCTTGGTGAGGTATAGACGTGTATAGCGCGACGACGTCTATGGTGCATAGTATAATGTTCGTAAGGTCCATGTTATTAATGCTGGTGAGTTTTTGAAGAAAATGTGTGGTGTCCTTCACGTATGAAGACCATTGTTGAACGAATTGTTGCATATAATGATCCAAGAACTTCCCTAAAGGGTCAAAGATTGATCCACAACCGGATACTATTGGACGGAATGGTGGGTCCAGAGGATTTTTGTGAATCTTTGGTATCATATAGAGTTTTGGTCTTCTCGGGTTTTTGGTACTAAGGTAAGCTCTGGTTTGGTCAGTAATCCAACCGTGATCAGTGGCCTCGTCAAGTAGATATGAAAGAATGTTTTGCAGTTATACGGTGGGATCTTGAGACAATTGCATATAGGTATTGTTGTCTGATACATGGGCATTTACTTTAGCATTGTAGTATGTAGTGTCCATTACAACTATGGCTCCACCTTTATCGGCGGGTTTCATGGTGATGTCTGAATTGTTTGCCATGTTTTTAATAAGTAATCTGTCCTGTTGGGTGAGATTATTGAATCTCATAGATTGATAATTGATGCGAGACAAATCGTTGAGGACTAGACGCTCAAATGAGTCCAAAATTTTGTGAGAGACTGGTGGGATGAAATTACTCCGTGGTCTGAAAAGATTTACAGAAGCATTTGTGAGATTTTGTTCGGAAGGAACTACATTCGTGAAAAAATGACGTAATCGGAGAAGTCGCATGAATTTGTAGAAGTCTGCTTCAACATTCAAAGAAGTGGTCTTATTAGTGGGAACGAATGACAAACCCATTGCAAGGATACGCTTGTGCTGTGGACTTAGTGTCTGTGAAGAGATGTTTATCACTAGAACACTGTCTTGCCACTGCAAAGAGCTTTGCCTGCTTTTTCCTTTTCCTCTCCTGGTTTTTCTAGTGTGGCTCTGGTGTTGATGTTTGGTATTGGAGGAGGACGGCTGTGATCCGGGGCTTGGGATAAAAAAGAAGAGTGGGAGGTTGTTTGTAATGTATGACCTGGTTCTGTTGATGGTCCAGCTGTGGGTAGTAAAGATGAAACCACATTGGCTGGTGTTCTTTTGGTGGTCATTTCTTGGTCTGATACCGTGCTTTCATCAGATGATGTAGTACCTCTTTTATTATCAAAACGTCTCCTTGAATAGATCTCAGCCCAGGTATAAACTTTGTTAAGTTCGTAGTCTATGGTGTCTCTTTTGTATTTACGAAGTTTGCCTTCCTGCAATTCCTTTTAATATTTTTCAAGTTTTTGATTAAGGACCTCAATCTGTAATTTCCAGGCATTGACATCTAGGCGTTGTTGTAATTCTCCTTTTAAATTCAAAATCTCCTCTTCTAGGTCCCGTATAGTTTTGGAGACTTCTTCAATTATAAGCAAAATCAGATCAAGTGAACATTTATTAAGGATCGCGTACAATTTGTACATGAAAATTGGATTGAGGTGAAAACGAAACAACATAGGTTTGATTGCCAATCTGAGTCCCCGAGGTATTAGTTTGTATTTATGGTATTGAACTAGCGTTGATGCATGAAGTACCTAATACTTGCTGGACCGTTTTATAATTCTGATTATTATTTAGAACAGTATCTACCTCTCTGAGTCTCATTTTCTCATAGGTATTTTGACCTTCCCACATTTCGGTAACCCCTAATTATTGTCCTGCCTATTTTACATATGCAACCCGCTTAGGGTCATGGGTGTTTTTTGGCATTATTCTTTTCAATGTTTCTCAGTATTACACTTCATTTTTTATTTACATTTATAGGACGTTCATTCATTCACAACAGAGTAGTTCTAATTTTCTATAAAACTACTGCAAGTACTTTTTCTTTTTCTGTGACACTTGTCACATAATCCACCCGTCTCTGCGAGTTTCCAGTTTCGCTCTTTATAACATCCGCGTTTACACAATCATATCACGCCAAATTACTTGAAACTCCTCATTTCATTTTGACCAACTGGGATTTTTCAGCAAACAAATCCGGTAAGAATATGACCGTCTTTCTGTTTGGCTCGTCCTACACGCACCGCGTTATTTTGTACTGAACAAATTCATTCTCCCATGCATTGTTGCTACAGATGACTGAGAAGTGCTTACCCACTGTTCGGTTCTGTGAATTCCGCCTAGAAAATAGATTACTGCCATTTCATTTGAGGTGAGCGACTATGCCCCAAGCACCTTTTAACCAGTTTGGTAACCAGCTTTCATTGTATCAACACTCTCCTGTGTTTGTTTTTTTCTCTCCCCAGCATCACTAGTCTTTATTGAATCGAATCACCATACAAGTCATGGTGAGCCTTTATCAACTTGTTATTCCTTTGTCGTTTACAGCACATTTCATTACTTTTCCACATTATCACACTTCAGCCCCGTCTTTCTTCCTTTGTCTTCATATCAGCACATATTTATATAGCCACAAATATATTTATGGGCCGTTTCTTCATTCTTTTGTTCTAACCACGCTATCTTTCGTTTGCTTCACATGGTGTTAACAATCACTCGAATTCCTCCACCACTAGTGCATGTTGTCACTAGCTGCTATGCTAATATAATCCACCGTAGAATCATTGTACAAATGTATAATTGCTGAATCATTTATTGTAGGCTTTCCCCTGACGAAGGGATTTTATAATTCCAAAATGCATCGGGCTGCATGCACATAAACAGATGAAGAATTCTATCACCATTATTGGAAATCTTTCATGAAAACTGTACACACCATTAAGGATTATTAATGTGTTGTGTCCTCATACATTGTTACATGACGTTTAAATGGATATGTTATTATTGTTTATGTATTGAAATGCTGCAATATTAATTTAAAACGTCCAATGCTTACATTTTTGGCTTACATTTTGTTTATTTAAAACAAAGAGTGGTTTGTCAGTCACAAACTAGTGAACAGTGCATGGTACCTAGTAGGTTCTCCTGCTACAATATACATCTTGTTGCAAATTAAGACATCATTAAGCAAAAATAAATGTTGATGACAAAATAGACCAGTATTTATAAATCAAAAAACTTAATTAAATAAATACTTAGATACAGAATACATTGGGCCTTAGGTGTTATAAAATAAATATAAATAGAATATAACAGAAAAGTAGAAATAAAACTGTATGCCATCCTGTCTTTATTCTTTTTTGTTATATCATTTTTTCTTTAAAGTTATTTACATTTTCTATGCTCCTTAGCTACTATGCAAGTAGCAATATTTGAAATGCCCTGCATCAATATCATATTTCTCATTCCCCTGCAAATTGTGCTAAGAAGCTTTTTTCCCAGCTAGGCCTACCTAGATACCAGATATCACATAGAAGATGAGGCTAAGAAAATGTAATTCAGGGAATTGTTACCGTAATTTCACCCACCAGTAAACTGCAACTTCAAAAAATATTGAGGAAATTTAAATTTGTCACATGAACTCGATTTTGTATTTGGAGAATCACATTTTTTTCTGACTTCTTAGTGGATCCAAAATTTGCTTGTAGACCAAAAAGTAACACTGACTCGGCACCAGTAGTCGCTAATATTTAATACCAAGTTATTCACTCACATACAGTTTTATACAAAATATGTACCTTTGGTAGCATTGAGGACAGGCATTAAGCTGTTAAGGACTAAAACCCTCACTCACCCGAAGGTGACATGCTTTATCATAGGCTCCCGCCTCAAACAAGGAATGAAAGGAATCTTGTTTGGGCTACAATTCCAATATGTGTTGAGAGGAGCTGAGCTGTTTCGATGAGCAAGAATGTAGCATTGGTGGGTCAGGGGCAGAGTGAAAAAAAGGAGGAAAAAGTAGCAGTGATTAAAACTATCTTCCGGTGGGCAAAACTTTTTTATTCTGGTGCCCCCTTTGGATAGAGCTAAAAGCAGTGAGGACATGGGGTAACAACTACTCTGAAAAGGCCAACATATTTCTGCCCCTTGCTGACCACATAAGTTCATGGGCATGTGTCTGGACCAGAGATAGACTGTTACTCTGCTTCAACAATAAAGAAAAGAATAAATTGACCATACATTCAACCTGGTGATTGCCTGGGTGTATTAATCTCTTCCTCAGTTTTCACACATGGTAATGTAAGAAACAGGAAAAACAAAACAAGACAGCAAGTGTTCAAAGGTACTGCAATTACCGATTCAGTCCATTCTGTTTTCAGTGGTGTATGGGGTTGCAAAATTAACCAACACCATCAGACACACTTGTGCTAGGGCAGTGCAGTGAATGGTGATGATTAATAATTCAAAAAGGGTAGTGTTCATGTAATGCATCCTAATTGATATATATATATATATATATATATATATATTCACTGAAAAAACCAAAGGTTTCAGGGGCGTTATAGTTAAGAATTGGCATTTAAAAAACCTTAGAAATTCACTGAAAAAACCATAGGTTTCAGGGGCGTTATAGTTAGCTGGACATTTCCCTAGTACAAAACCCTAGAAATTCCCCTGTTATAGTTAGTTCAGCTAACTATAACTCGTGCACCCGCAATGCACTGCTGATGACGTCACATATTACATCACTCATGACATGGTCAGTGACATCACTGATGACATCACTGATGACATCTCAAATGACATCACTGATGACATCACTGATGACGTCATCCATTGAGTATGTGTTTCTCAACAGTTTTAATATGTTTAATATATATAAGGAAAGGCCGGTGGAAGAATGAGTGGGTGTACAAGTGTGTGAATGGATGATTTTCTAGGTGCCTAACTGACTCTATAAGTGAGTCATTAAATGTATCTGCAGACTAGTGACTAAACTGTGTGAATGTCTGTATCTGTCTATCTGTTGGTGTATAAACGGCTGCATGGTTTTGTGATAGCAATATGAGTGTCTCTATGGGTTATTGATTGGTTGTCTGAGTATCTGTATGGGTGCCTGAGTGTATGTGTGGGTGGGGTGTGTGTGACTCTGTGCATAGATGTGTGAGTGGGTGATTCTATGGGTGCATGGTTTTAAGAGTGCAACTGTGATGGACTGTATGGTTGGGTGAGTGTATGTAAGGGTGTGTTAGTGATTGAATGTATATCTCAGTTGTACATGTGACAGTAACTACATATGTGAAACACAGTGTATATATGTATAAGAGTAATTAACTATCTATATGTGAGAGTGTGTGATTGCGGGACTGGCTTTATGGATGAGTATGTGCTTGTACTAATAATTGAATAAGAGTGTCAACATTTTTTAGTATTTTTATGAGTAAGTGAACTTGAGTGTGTTTAACTGTATAGGTGAGTCAATTGGACTGTGTTTAATTATTTGCACAACTGACTAGGTGTGTCAGTACCTCAATGGATGATTGGCAGTGTGTGAGTGTCTATATATCTGTATAAATGCATATGATAGTCTTGTACGGAGTGACTGTAAGTATGAGTGACTGTACAGGTGAGTGAGTGGAGGTGCATGTAGACCTAAGAGTCAATGAGTGGGTATGTAGTTATTGGTATTGGAGTATCTATGGTCTTCAAAATGGCTGTCTGAAATTTTGAGTTGGTGTATCAAAAGTTATATTAGGGTGTGAGAAGGTGTACTAATTTATCACATAGATGACATCATCAGTGATGTCATCAGTGTTGTCATTTGAGATGTCATCAGTGATGTCACTGACCATGTCATGAGTGATGTAATATGTGACGTCATCAGCAGTGCATTGCGGGGGCGCGAGTTATAGTTAGCTGAACTAACCATAACAGGGGAATTTCTCGGGTTTTGTACGAGGGAAATGTCCAGCTAACTATAACGCCCCTGAAACCTATGGATTTTTCAGTGAATTTCTAAGGTTTTTTAAATGCCAATTCCTAACTATAGCGCCCCTGAAACCTTTGGTTTTTTTAGTGAATTTCAAAGGTTTTTTAAATGCCAATTCCTAACTATAACGTGCATGAAACCTATGGTTTTTTCAGTGAATTTCAAAGGTTTTTTAAATGCTAATTCCTATCTATAACTTATCTCTGAAGATATCATGAACAGCATTCTTTTTTAAAAGTAGGGTGCACATTAGTTTTGTGGAAAAGCATCTTTGTGATTGGTTAAGAAAAAGCAGTTTCAACGTGGAGTACATATCAAAGGATATAATTTGCTCAGATCAACCACACCTGCTACTTGCATTTGGAAGGCACTGTTAGAACTTAAAACAATCGTCAAGTTTTAACCTGCACGTGTCGTTAAATATTCCAGAAAATGTTACAAAAAAATGTCGTTAAGTTTTAAAAAATTGATGAACTTTTAACCTGCACGTGTTGTAGAATGTTCTAGAAAGTGTGTTGATAGAATATGTTGCACTTCTGACTTCTATTTGTTGTTGAATATTAAAAAAACGGTTCATATGGAAAGTTAAAAAGAAACCAATAGAGAAGTTTTGAAACCTAAAAGAATCAAGGAACTATTCTAATTTATTCTTTACATGTATTTATGTGTGCAGCTAAAAATGATAGACACAACAGCACTAGGAAGAGGAAGAAGCAGGGAGTGGGGGGAGGGAGGGAGATGGGCAGAATGGCACACAAGCACAATTAAGTACAACACACATATAGACTAACAGTTGCCAAAATGAAACACACCAACAAGCAGCACAAGTCACACAACCCGCCAACATCACACCACTGAACGAGCATAGAAGTGAAAACCACACTGCATTCATACAGGATGTGTACAAAGGCCAGTCATTGGTGTTGTGGGATGTCTGCGACCGTGGTCAACATGGATGAGATGCCCAGCATGTGGCACATGGTCGAGTTCACTGTGTGTTATGTTGCCAAACGGCTGCACCTCCCTCCCACGAGCCCCCACACTTTTGTACGGTGCGCTGTTGTATCTCGTGCACTCGTACGGCACACCATTGTAATGCCTATTTGCGCATGTCCTGTTACATTCCAACTACAACATCACAGTGCCATTTGGAGGTGGTGCATGCCAGTTTACAACATCAACTGCTGCGGCTCTTGTAGCAGGCCACACCAGAACAGAGAGACACACTTACCGCACTTCCTGTACACGGACATGTCCGAGACAACCCGTTCCCCTTGCTGGATAGGGACACCCCTGCACTGACCTGTGAACCCTAGACCAGCACACGCCAGTTGTGCATGCAGGAGGATGCGTGCGTAGCTACACATCCAGGCTCACTGCCAACGCTGAGGTGACAGCACACTGTGATGTTGCAGGGCTCGTGCCTATCATGCTAAGACAATGACCACAGGGACACACTTACTAAGATGTGGGTTTGGGGGGCATTGGCGGTCCTGGAGTTGTTGAGATGAGTCTTCTGGCCCTCATGGGTATCCCTGTATCATTCTCATTGACTCTATGGTACCTGTGGGTGTTCTGGTGTGGCTCTTGGCTGTGTTCCCTTTCATGGTGCAGGTAGTTGTCCTGCTTAACACCAGCAGAAAGCAGGTGTAAATTCCTGTTGCTAACGTGTCTTATCGAAGGAATTTGTTTCGCATTGCAATTGGTGTGAAAGTTGTGATGTGATTTTTTTCGTGTGCAGAACAATATACAAACTGAGCAGTGTATCTCGTCAAGATCCAGCACCTGACGCACTATTCCCAATCAATATAAATACAATGAGATTTCTTAATAGATTTTGTGCGTACACTTTAAATGCAGCCAATACCTCAGTGCAATTCAATACAGGATTTTAGTATTTAGAATAAATCGGAAAGGTGCACCTCGTGTCTTTTTGCACTGGAACGGCTACTCTCAATTTCATTATCAGCACTTTAACGGAAGTAAAGTTGAGATAAATCTAAAACACTATTCAGAAGTTGGTGCAAACTGCAGATATCACCAGTATTCCAGCGATAAGTGCCCCAAAATTTAACACCATGGTGGACTCCATCAAATAACAGTAATAAGAACAAGAGAGAGTCACACAGCAGTTAAGAGAACAACCAAAAACGTTATTCATTTTTTTTTCAAACTTAATTTTTTATAATAATAAATATAAAAACGAAAAACTATTTTCAAACTTTATTTTTTTATTAACATATATATGAACAATAAACTAATAAACAAAATGTAACAACAATAATAAAAAACAACAAGGCGGAACACGACTGTGGGGACAATGGATGTCGACGACAGACCTGGAAAATAAGAAAGATTGTTAAAAAAAAAACAACATGGTATTCTCAACAAAATACCACAAGAAACAAATCACAGATATATAAAATGCATACAGCTAACAAAATTTTATAAGTTTAACTTACAAAAACTGTAAATGTTGCCGCTTTAAAATATTTACCGAATCTGAAGAAAATGTTTTGCAGAAGGCACCACACCAACAACGTTTTTCTTCAGTGGTGAGGACATTTTTTACTTTTTCCAAGGAGCAAATAAAGACCAATGCCACCTTCGTCACTCGCAAGATTTGCCAAAGAGTTCTGTTACGAGGAGATCCTAACAAAAAATACTTGTGCGGTACAGCAAGTATGATGAAACACCTAAGGACCCTTCATCCAAACAATCTTGCACGAGAAGAGTGCAAACAGATGAGAAACACTCCTGTTCTGTATTGGTAAAAAAGAATGACAAATAAATGTATATTAATAACTTTCAAATTTATACTATTCCATTACTGTACAAACACATTTTATATAAAAACTGACTATGAAACTATAGCCCAGAACCACAAGTGTGACGATCATTAAAACACTACATGCATAGTGCATACTACTTTGAAGCAGTTCATGCCCTAAAGCCTACCTCACTAAAAGACTACATGCTAACTGACTAAATGATTACAGTACTATAAGGAGACACACTGGGTGACTCACAGGGTGTTTGCTAGACGAGTATGAATACTAACTAGGGAATAGAAGGTGTGAAACACAACTGTGTAGGTGATTAGAGGACTGCATCCATACTGCATAGGCATTTAAAGCAGTCCATGTGCTAAGGCCTGGCTCACTGCATGACTACTTGGGTACTGACTGAATGATTATCGTACAGCAAGGAGAGTGCCTAGTTGAATTTATAAGTGCTAGGCTTTTCGCACAGGGAATAGATTAGTACTTGGTACTGAATGGGTCACTAGAGGAGTGCAAAGGCAGTGACAAGTGCTGGACTGTATGGATACTGACTAGGAAATTGAAAGTGTGAAAGACAAGTGTCTAGGTGGTTAGAACTAAGACTGCATGCATAGTGCATAAGGGTTTGAAGCAGTCCATGTGCTAAGGCCTGGCTCAGTGTATGAATACTTAGGCACTGACTGAATGATTAGAGTACTGCAAAGATAATATCTTGGTGAATTTATAAGTGTTTGGGTTTTAGCACAGTGAATGGATTAGTACATGGTGCTGAATGGGTCACTAGAGGACTGCAAAGAGAGTGACAGGGTATTTCCTGGAAGTGTATGGATACTGACTAGGGAATTGAATGTGTGAAAGACAATTGTGTAGGTGGTTAGAGGACTGCCTACATAGAGGATAAGGGGTTGAAGCAGTCCATATACTAAGGCCTGGGTCACTGGATGAGTACTTGGGTACTGACTGAATGATTAGAGTACTGCAAGGAGAGTGCCTGGGTGAATTTATTAGGGTTTGGCGCTGTGAATGGATTAGTACATGATGCTGAATGGGTCACTAGAGGAGTGCAACGGCAGTGACATGGTGGTTGCTGGAAGTGAACGGATACTGACTGGGGAATTGAAGGTGTGAAAGACAAGTGTGTAGGTGGTTAGAGGACTGCATGCATAGTGGATATGGGTTTGACGTAGTCCATATGCTAAGACCAGGCTCAGTGCATGAATACTCAGGCAGTGACTGAATCATTAGAGTACTGGAAAGAGAGTGTCTAGGTGAATTTATAAGTGTTTGAGTTTTGGCACAGTCAATGGATTAGTACATGCTGTTGAATGGGTCTCTAGAGGACTGCAAAGGAAGTGACAGGATGTTTCCTGGAAGTGTATGGATACTGACTAGAGAATTTAAGGTGTAAAAGACAAGTGTATAGTATGTCAAAACACTTTTATTTGAAGCAATCTATTTGGTACTTAGAAACGGACTAAATAATCAGACTACTTCTAGGACAGTGCTTAGGTACAACTTTAAAATTTTCAGTTCTGCCACAGTGAACAGAATAGTACATGGTACTGCACCTTAGTGTCAAACCCTGACTCATTTTATCAATGCATAAGCAAAGACTACCTTCTAATGCTACTAAAACTTGACAACATGAGAGGTTTTAAATTAGTTATCTGTCAGCAAATACACAATGTTACCAAATGCTTCTCTCACAGTAGTTCTCAAATGCACACAGACTCACACTGTAATTCTAGACAACAACCACTATACCTAGGAGTTTACCAAAAATCATTCACTACTGTGGAAGTGGTAAGCGAACTGCACACAATCTTCATATTTCAGGACTGCACTTTTGTGTCAAAGCCTGACTCATGTAATCAAAGCATAAGCAAAGACTGGCTTCTAATGCTACTAAAACTTCACAACATAACCGCTTTTAAAACAGGTATATGTCAGCAAATACACGATGTTACCAAATGCTTCTCTCACAATCCTTACCCAAATGCACACAGACTCACAGTGTGATTTTAGACAAGCAACACTATCCTTGGAGTTTACCCAAACTCATTCACTAGTCTGGTAGAGTTAATGGTACTGCACACAATCTACATATTTAAGTACACCACATCAGTGTCAAAGCATGACTCATTTAATCAACGCATAAGCAAAGACTGGATTCTAATCCTACTAAAACTTCACAACATGACAGGTTTTAAAACAGTTATCTGTCAGCAAATACATGATGTTACCAAATGCTTCTCTCACAGTGATCCCAAATACACACTAACTCACAGTGTGATTCTAGACAAGCACCACTATCCCTATGAGTTTACCAAAACTCATTCACTACAGTGCAAGTGGTAAGGGAACTGCACTCAATCTACATATTTCACAACTGCAATTTACTGTCAATGCCTGACTCATATAATGAAAGCATAAGCCATAACTGTCTTCTAATGCTACTAAAAATTGACAACATGACATGTTTTACAACACTTATCTGTCAGCAAATACACAATGTTACCAAACACTTCTCTCACAGTGGTTCCCAAATACACACAGACTCACAGTGTGATTCTAGACAAACAACACTATCCCTAGCAGCTTACAAAAACTCATTCACTACAGTGGAAGTGGTAAGGGAACTGCACACAATCTACATATTTCACGACTGCACTTTATTGTCAATGCCTGACTCATTTAATCAACCCATAGGCAATGACTGGCTGCTAATGCTACTAAAACTTGACAACATGACAAGTTTTAAAACAGTTTTCTGTCAGCAAATACACAATGTTACCAAACGCTTCTTTCACAGTGGTTCCCAAATGCACAAAGACTCACAGTGTGATTCTAGACAAGCACCAATATCCCTAGGAGTTTACCAAAACTCATTCACTACACTGGAAGTGATAAGGGAACTGCACACAATCTACATGGTTCACGACTGCTCTTTAGTGTCAATGCCTGACTCATTTAATCAACACATAAGCAAAGACTGGCTTCTAATGCTACTAAAACTTGACAACATGACAAGTTTTAAAACAGTTTTCTGTCAGCAAATACACAATGTTACCAAACGCTTCTTTCACAGTGGTTCCCAAATGCACAAAGACTCACAGTGTGATTCTAGACAAGCACCAGTATCCCTAGGACTTTACCAAAACTCATTCACTACACTGGAAGTGATAAGGGAACTGCACACAATCTACATATTTCACGACTGCAATTTACTGTCAATGCCTGATTCATATAATGAAAGCATAAGCCATAACTGTCTTCTAATGCTACTAAAACTTGACAACATGACAGGTTTTAAAACCGTTATCTGTCAGCAAATACACGATGTTACCAAATGCTTCTCTCACAATCCTTACCCAAATGCACACAGACTCACAGTGTGATTTTAGACAAGCAACACTATCCTTGGAGTTTACCCAAACTCATTCACTAGTCTGGTAGAGTTAATGGTACTGCACACAATCTACATATTTAAGTACAGCACATCAGTGTCAAAGCCTGACTCATTTAATCAACACATACGCAAAGACTGGCTTCTAATGCTACTAAAACTTGACAACATGACAAGTTTTAAAACAGTTATCTCTCAGCAAATACATGATGTTACCAAATGATTCTCTCACACTGATCCCAAATACACACTAACTCACAGTGTGATTCTAAACAAGCACCCCTATCCCTATGAGCTTACCAAAACTCATTCACTACAGTGCAAGTGGTAAGGGAACTGCACACAATCTACATATTCCACGACTGCAATTTACTGTCAATGCCTCACTCATTTAATGAAAGCATAAGCCATAACTGTCTTCTAATGCTACTAAAACTTGACAACCAGACTGGTTTTAAAACAGTTATCTGTCAGCAAATACACGATATTAGCAAATGCTTCTCTCACAGTGGTTCCCAAATGCACACAGACTCACTGTTTGATTCTAGACAAACAACACTATCCCTTGCACTATATCAAAACACATCTAGAAGTAGTACTACATTTTAGTATAGAAACATAACATAACTCATTTCACAAATTCATAAACAATGACTGGTTTCTAATTCTACCAAAATATAAAAACTGCACAGTTATCTGTCTACAAACACATAAAAAACACAAATGCCTATCACAGAATGGTTTCTACATGCACACACATTGTAGAGAAAAAAAGAACTCCCCACAATTTAGCAGGAAAAATACATTAGTCTGATTAAAATCAAAATAGTCTACATACATCCCCTCACAATTAAATAACTCATCTTTCAAGTTCTTTTGTAGATTAAGGAGTATATCAATCACTCACCATATTTCCTTTTACAGAATCTCTGCACTCTGCACTGTGCACCTCTCAGCAAAAGCAAAGAATGGAAAAGTTTCCCTTTCATTTTCCACACATATACATGTAAACATCAAATCACAATCCTTCGCACATAAACTCAAAAGCAAACACACATTTCTATTGGTTAAACATTTCAACCATTTCCAACTGAAATACATTCCAACCCTTCCCCCAATCTGCCTTCTGCCTGTTACCATAGAAACAGGTCATGGAGCACTGCACTGAGCTCACAGGTCACAAGTTCAGCACACAATGTTTCTACACAAGACAGGAAGTGTGCTTGACTTTTCAACATATCAGCTTATCATATATAATGTTCCTTACAATCTGTTTTTGTTAATCAATAACAGTCATACCTTTAAAAAACAAAAATATACACCCTACCTTTCAGTGTAGAAAGTAGTTATACAACCAATGATTTCTTGTCGTTTTTCAAAAAACGTTGCCGTGGATCCGCGCCCCCACCGCGAGAGAATCGGTGCAGCTAACTCGATAGGATGCGCACACCGTGCGCGCATTTCGCCGCTTTTTAAAAAAAAAAAAAAAAAGGGGGGCCACCGGGGGTCCTTCTGGGACCCCCCGAAGCAGATCTAGAGGGTCAGAGTATTTCCACTCAGCCCCCTTTATATCTTTTACACACTTATTCCCCTTCCATCTTCAGACTCGCTTCTACCGAGGCAGAAAATGGCCGCCAACAGTTCCTGGTTTTGAATGTAAAGAGACGCTCGACAGCCAATTAGCATTCAGCGCGCGATCGGGAGGGTGCGCGCTCCGTTCGGGGAGGGTGCGCTTATGGTGTGGGTACGGTCCGTGGATCCTCTGCGGCCATAGATATCACTAACTTTTTTACCCTAATTTTCCCAGGAACTACTGAACAGATTCACACCAAATATGCAAAAGGCACGAGTCCGAACTGAGGACTACCTCTTAGCCAAATTTGGTGTCATTCCGTAGCTGCGACAACAGATCCTATGGGAAATTGCATGGGGAAAACGTGTTTTGGGACCCCCCTTTTTTCTCGGCCCCTGCTTCACGGATCACCGCAAAACTTTCAGGGTAGGAGCGGAGCGGAGCTGGCCAAAAGTTTGGAGAATTTCGCGAAGATTCGTCAATCGGCGCCATAGATATTCCCAATAGAATGTTGCGGATTTCCTATAGAAAATAGGTCCTAACAATAACTATCTACTGCCGACCGCCAGTAGATAATATGTATATATATATATATATATCAAGGCTCCTAAGTCCCACCTTATCCAATAAGAACTGAGGACAGTATATTTATACCAACGAGCAGACCGGGAATATTGAGCATTTCGTGAAACTGATGAGGCATCCCGCCGAAACGCGTCTTTCAATAAAGTAATGCCTCACCACCTACCTGTTGCCCCGTGAGGGCTTCACATTATTTGTGACTGAGCTGGAATATATACATATATATATATATATATATATATATATATATATATATATATATATATATTACCTACTGGCGGTCGCCAGTAGGTAGTTATAGTTAGGACCCTGTTTCCATACGGCCTCCGTGTGCGCACGATGCGCGAAGCGCATCGTGCGTACATGGCCCATCTAGCGTAACGTGGGCACGCGGTGCGCGTAGCGCACCGCGTGCCCACCGTGCGTGCACGGCACTAACTGCGTAAAGTGGGCGCGCAGTGCGCGAAGCGCACCGTGTGCTCACTGTGCGCGCACGGTGCGCGAAGCGCACCGTGCGCGCACGGAACGAACTGCGTAAAGTGGACGCGCACGCCACGAACGGCGTAAAGTAACTTAGCATTTAAAAAACCGTACAAATTCACTGAAAAAACCATAGGTTTCACACACGTTATAGTTAGGAATTAGCATTTAAAAAACCTTGCAAATTCACTGAAAAAACCATAGGTTTCACACAAGTTATAGTTAGCGGACATTTTACTGATAAAAAACCATTGAAATTCCCCCGTTATAGTTAGTGCAGGCAACTATAACTCACGCGACCGCAATCCTCTGCTGATGACATATGTGTCTTTATGAAAAAAAAATATTTGTAATATATGTATAGCTAAAAATTTATGGAAGAAGACATGGGTAAATAAGTGTCTAAATACAGTATTAGCATCAGCAGAGGATTGCGGTTGCGTGAGTTATAGTTGCCTGCACTAACTATAACGGGGGAATTTCAATGGTTTTTTATCAGTAAAATGTCCGCTAACTATAACTTGTGTGAAACCTATGGTTTTTTCAGTGAATTTGCATATATATATATATATATATATACATATATCCACAATCCACAAAACCGCTTCAGCTCGAGCCACTTTTTGACGGCGGGCCGTGACGGGTTAGCGAGACCCCAGAATCCAAACACTCCGTTGCAGTAATATGCAAGAATGACAACGATTCACGGCTCCCAATTGCTTCAAGGCAGAGTTTATTCGGCAAAACAACTCTACGCGTTTCGGAAACAAACTTTCCTTGTTCACGAGTAACGAGACAAAGTGAAACAGATGATAAAATAACATTAGTCACTTGACATGTGGTTTGCATGTGATAAACAGTGAAAACAGACTTTCCCATCGTGTTAAGTGCTCGATGTGTCAATCAAACAATGTTTCTTTAAACTTCTAGCGTTCTCTGAGTTCAATCTGGTGTATTTTAAAACTAATACATTAGTTATATTATTATCAAACCAGAGATCGCCCAGTGTTAACTAAATGTTAAATTTCATTCATTTGACATTACGTATTTTTTCGTATTGATTCACTAAGTAGAAACTTTATTGTTCCCAAATTCTTTGCAACAAAGAGGTTCAAACTAGTCTTTTCTTCAGACTGTCTAGGTATCAAAATCACCATCATTTTTACCCCAGTGGTGCATTCAATTGCCTTATAGCCTCAAAAATAACAATTATTAAGTGGTAAGTGCTGTTCCGATCATTAATGCATTTGTAGCCCAAGTGGGCCCTTTTGCTAAACCACAAAGAGTTATTTTTAAATTCTACATAAATGCAGATAATGCAAATGTACATGAGTCTATTTGGAAGACTACCATCTATGTTGTACATATCATCGATAGATCTTTGATGTTGATCTTTTTCTTGGTTCCTCCAACTTAACTGGTCGTTGCTTACACAGTGGAAAAGGATCTGCAAGAATACATATAAAACTATGTCACCAGTTGACTACGGTAATTCTATTTAAAAAAGTCACCTAAAATAGAAACGCATAAGCAGAAAAATTATTTTATCATAGGAATTTTGAGAGCAAACAAAGACATACAGTTAGTTCTTCAGATTAACCCAAATGTACTGCCAATTCCTCGTCAACGTTATGTCCCAGAGGCTGTGTTGTCTGATATTTTATTATCATCCTCGATTCTAGTCTTCTCAGCTCGAGGACTCTATTACCACCTCTCTCTCTCAGGGGGACTGTGTCTAAGACACAGAATGAGAGTAGGCTAGTATTTTGCTGATGTACTGTTTTGAAATGTCTAGCTATTGGATATTGCTTATCATTTTTGGTTATATCCCTCAGATGTTCAAGAACTCTTTTTTTGGCAGGGTGAATAGTGCTGCCTATATAGTATTTGTTGCATGGGCATTTCAGAGCATAGACTGCATGATCGGTGTTACAGGAGACATGTTTTTTATCAGAAAAGGTTTAGCTTTTTCAGATAGAGTGACTGTTTTACAGTTTTTGCTGTACTTACATGCTTTACATTTCTGGCAAGTATAAAATCCTTCAATCTGATTCTTGTTCTTAGGTGTAGATGTCATCAGGCTTTGACATAGCGAATCCTTAAGGGATTTAGCCTTGCGATATGTCACCTGAGGATAGTGTTCAATAATCATTTGTGTGTGAAAAAGGTGAGAAATAGATCTGCTTTTCAAAAAATGGCGGCAAGCCTTAATTCCTGCCTCATGAGGGATACATGTATACAGGCTTGTCACATCAAGAGTTAACAGGAGAAAGTTGTCATTCCATTTTATCTGATTAAGTAATCTTCAAAAATCACTTGAGTCTTTTAAGAAAGACGGAAGGCTCTGAACAAGTGGTTGTAAAAAGAAATCTACGTAACGTGACGCGTTCTCTCCCTTAGAAGATACGATAGGTCTTCCTGGAGAGTTAACCTCATTTTTGTGCACTTTAGGGAGGAAATAAAATGCTGGTAATTTCGGATGCTTGCAATTGAAGAAATCAAATTCCTCTTGTTCAAGCAATCCTCTTTCTTTCCATTCTCCCAACTGTTCTTTGTACTCATTCATAGATTGTATATATTTGGCTTTCGTGGTTATCTCATAGTTTTGTTTGTCATTAAGTTGGCGATGCCGCTCTTTGAGATACATCTCCTTACATAAAACCACCACGTTGCCCCCTTTGTCAGATCTTTTAATTATAATGTTATCATCATTCCTCAATCTTTCAATCGCATGATATTGATCTTTGCTTACATTGTATTTCATCGTGTGGTTTTTATAACGCTCTCTTTTTCGAATTTTATCGAATTTGTGTATAACTCCCTTTTCAAATACGTCAATTGCCTCATTCACAATCTGTGGGAGAAATATGGATTTAGGTTTGAAACCACTGGTACAACCAAGATCTAACTCGATGTTATCATTGATTAAATTGAGGTAAGGATCGTCAATAAAAGAATCATCATTCTGTAACTCATGCAAATCATATAGCAGTTCATTATCACCAATATTCAGGATGCTCGGTATGCGCACAGGTCTTTCATTCAAGTTTGTTACTTTTGTTGCAAACCATTTTTTTAACTTTAGCTTACGAGTAAAATGAAATAGATCAATTCGACTTTGTGTGTAATTGAACATAGAAGTGGGACAGAAGGACAAACCAAGAGACAATACATCTATTTCATCTTGACTTAGAGTCCGACCTGAAAGATTTACCACTGTTCTTTTATTATTCATTTTGTTTTTTGTTGGCCCCTTGTTTTCTTTCCCACTGGGCTGTCTACATCTCTTGCTGATGTTCTTGTCTTGCTTCCTTCTCCTCTCCCGCCGCACCCACGTCTTCTGTAGCCGCCGGCACCTTGTTTGTGATTGGTATTTCTTCCCTGTGCCATTAGTGTAAACTCGTTTAAAATTTAGTTTTTTACTCCTTGTTGTTCGGAGATAGCCGATGCATCGCTTTCATAGTTGTCACTTTCTCCTGTATCAGTATATTCTTCTGATCTATCTACATCTTCTGATGTCGGAGTCACAATGCAAACCTTTTTCTTCGATTTTAAAATCGGGATTGGCGTCTGGGCGCGTAGGTGATCGTATTTTTTTGCAAAAGTTAGTATTTGGCCTTTTTCACAGTCGACTTGATCTCGATGGTATTTGCGTTGTTTTTTAGCTTTAATGTCATCTTCAATTTTATCGAGTTTGCTTTGCATCTTCGTCATGTCAGATTCAAATTCCTCTGATGTACACATTGTTTTTAGTTTGCTGGTTAATTCATCAATTTCAATAGCCAGTCTCTCACAGTCTCTGCGGGCATATTTGACGAGGAGAGTCAGCATTGTAGTTGAACAATTCTGGCTGTTCCCTGCCCATTCCTTCACTAACTCAGGGTCAGGGTTGTTAAAGGTTGGTGTTACAAAGATCCGAAGTCCCCGTGGGATTCTGCCCACGTCGATGTATTTTTGCAGGGTGGTTGCTTCACACCATTTAGTTTGTTTGGGTTGAGAGCTTTCCACAAGGAATCCCACAATTGTCGTTTGTTTTGGGCACTGGTTACAACTGTGTCCTCGATATTTTCTCTCTCCTCATTAAGGATGTTACTTTCAAACATCGTTGTGGCAGCCTCACTGCGTTTCATATTTCTCTGTGTTGCCATGATGTTATTTAATATAAGCGCTAATATCGCGTCTGCTGAGAAGCGGTCTAAAGGAGAAATCTATGTTGAGACAGTCCTTTTGACTCCGTCTGCCCTCTTGCTTAAGAAAGATTCTAAATCAACATTAGATTTGAAAAAGTCATTGCGCTTGGGTTAGCGAGACCCAAAAATCCAAACACTCCGTTGCAGTAATATGCAAGAACGACAACGATTCACGGCTCCCAATTGCTTCAAGGCAGAGTTTATTCGGCAAAACAACTCTACACGTTTCGGAAACAAACTTTCCTTGTTCACGAGTAACGAGTTCTGGAAAGTCCTGAAAACGGATAAAGACATAGCACTATCATTAGAACACTATCCTCAGGTGACATATCGCAAGGCTAAATCCCTTAAGGATTCGCTATGTCAAAGCCTGATGACATCTACACCTAAGAACAAGAATCAGATTGAAGGATTTTATACTTGCCAGAAATGTAAAGCATGTAAGTACAGCAAAAACTGTAAAACAGTCACTCTATCTGAAAAAGCTAAACCTTTTCTGATAAAAAACATGTCTCCTGTAACACCGATCATGCAGTCTATGCTCTGAAATGCCCATGCAACAAATACTATATAGGCAGCACTATTCACCCTGCCAAAAAAAGAGTTCTTGAACATCTGAGGGTGATAACCAAAAATGATAAGCAATATCCAATAGCTAGACATTTCAAAACAGTACATCAGCAAAATACTAGCCTACTCTCATTCTGTGTCTTAGACACAGTCCCCCTGAGAGAGAGAGGTGGTAATAGAGTCCTCGAGCTGAGAAGACTAGAATCGAGGATGATAATAGAATATCAGACAACATAGCCTCTGGGACAAAACGTTGGCGAGGAATTGGCAGTACATTTGGGTTAATCTGAAGAACTAACTGTATGTCTTTGTTTGTTCTCAAAATTCCTATGATGAAATAATTTTTCTGCTTATGCGTTTCTATTTTAGGTGACTTTTTAAAATAGTATTACCGTAGTCAACTGGTGACATAGTTTTATATGTATTCTTGCAGATCCTTTTCCACTGTGTAAGCAACGACCAGTTAAGTTGGAGGAACCAAGAAAAAGATCAACATCAAAGATCTATCGATGATATGTAAAACATAGATGGTAGTCTTCCAAATAGACTCATGTACATTTGCATTATCTGCAGTTATGTAGACTTTAAAAATAACTCTTTGTGGTTTAGCAAAAGGGCCCACTTGGGCTAAAAATGCATTAATGATCGGAACAGCACTTACCACCTAATGATTGTTATTTTTGAGGCTATAAGGCAATTGAATGTACCACTGGGGTAAAAATGATGGTGATTTTGATACCTAAACAGTCTGAAGAAAAGGCTAGTTTGAACCTCTTTGTTGCAAAGAATTTGGGAACAATAAATTTTCCTCTACTTAGTGAAAAAATACGTAATGTCAAATGAATGAAATTTAACATTGAGTTAACACTGGGCGATCTCTGATTTGACAATAATATAACTAATGTATTAGTTTTAAAATACACCAGATTGAACTCAGAGAACGCTAGAAGTTTAAAGAAACATTGCTTGATTGACACATCGAGCCCTTAACACGATGGGAAAGTCTGTTTTCACTGTTTATCACATGCAAACCACATGTCACGTGACTAATGTTATTTTATCGTCTGTTTCACTTTGTCTCGTTACTCGTGAACAAGGAAAGTTTGTTTCCGAAATGCGTAGAGTTGTTTTGCCGAATAAAGTCTGCCTTGAAGCAATTGGGAGCCGTGAATCGTTGTCGTTCTTGCATATTACTGCAATAGAGTGTTTGGATCTATATATATATATATTCACTGAAAAAACCATAGGTTTCAGGGGTGTTATAGTTAGCTGGACTTTTCAATTGTACAAAACCATTGAAATTCCCCCGTTATAGTTAGTTCAGCTAACTATAACTCGCGCGCCCGCAATGCACTGCTGATGACGTCACATATTACATCACTCATGACATGGTCAGTGACATCACTAATGACATCACTGATGACATCTCAAATGACATCACTGATGACATCACTGATGACATCATCCAGTGAATGTGTGTTTTTCTGAAAATTAAATATGTTTTATATATGTATATCTCAAGGTCGATGGAAGAATAAATGGGTATATAAGTGTCTAAATGGATGATTTGTTTTTGAAAAATTGATTGTGTAACTGACTGATTAAGTGTATCATAGTGAATACATGGCTTAGTGAGTAATGTTTAAATATGTAAATATCTGTATCAGTCTCTCACTTTGTGTATAAGTGGCTGCATGGGTTGGTGAGTAGCTACATGGGTGTCTATATAGGTTATTAGTTGGTTTTTTGAGTATCAGTCTGAGTGTCTGCATGGTTCGGTGGGGGGTATTACTTGGTGCATAGGTGCATGAATGAGTGACTCACTGTTTGTATGTGTTGAACACAGCATGTGTGCAGGACTGTATGGGTGGATGAGTGTGTGTATGGGTGTGTTAGTGAGTGAATGACTGTCTCAATAGTGTCTTTATGAGTAACTACATATGTTTTAAACTAGTATATGTGACTATTGGTGTATATATGTGAGTATATGTGAGAGTGAGAGATTGAAAGAGTTCCTGTATGAATAAGTATGTGTTTCTATAAGTGATTGTTTAAAAGACTAAGTATGTGTAAGTTTCCGTAGAAGTAAGTATGGTGGTGTGTGTATAACTGTATATGCAAGTAAATGTATGTTTGATTCTTTATTAGCATGAGTGACTATGTGTGTGAGTAACTCTATGGATGAGTGGCATTGTGTAACAGGATGTATAGGTGTATGAGTACATATGATGAGTGAGTACATGTATGAGTGACTGTATAGGACTGTTGGTGAATGAGTGGATGTGTATGTGGATCTTAGAATTACTGAAGAGGTTGTTGTCACTGGTATTGGTATGTCCATTGTTTTGAAAATGTTAGTCTCTATTTTTGAATGTGTGTATCAAAGGTTATATTAGGGTGAGAGGAGGTCTGCCACTCTATCACAAGGATGATGTCATCAGTGATGTCATCAGTGATGTCATTTGAGATGTCATCAGTGATGTCATGAGTGATGTCACTGACCATGTCATGAGTGATGTAATATGTGACGTCATCAGCAGTGCATTGCGGGCGCGCGAGTTATAGTTAGCTGAACTAACTATAACGGGGGAATTTCAATGGTTTTGTACAAGTGAAAAGTCCAGCTAACTATAACACCCCTGAAACCTATGGTTTTTTCAGTGAATTTCTGAGGTTTTTTAAATGCTAATTCCTAACTATAACGTGCCTGAAACCTATGGTTTTTTCTGTGAATTTCAAAGGTTTTTTAAATGCTAATTTCTAACTATGCCTACAGAGATAGGACATGTGAAGAAAGAAGAAAAAATGCACAGAAAGAAACAAAAGAAGTGCAGAAAGAAGCAACAGAAGTCCTCAAATACGAAGATAAGTGCAGGAAGAAGGATAACGTGAAGAAAGAACAAAAAGAAGAGCAGAAAGAAGCCTTGTTGCAAAATCATCCTGTACCCTCAACTTTTTCAGACGGATACTGGTGGTAACTGAGTCTGACTAACCAGTCCTAGAGCCAGTGCTATGTTAAAAGACACTTAGAATACAGTGAAAACACCTACATACACTAGGGAACATTATGCGTTGGGGTCCCCCTGTGATTAGCATGACCTCCTCTGTAAGCCCCTAGTGTATAATAGGGCATGGGGATTAAAACTACCTCTTAAAACAGGCCACAGGGCGTTTTTGCACACGTTAACTCAGGCCCCGTCCCCTCCCTTCACCACTGTGTAAACACGCCCTGTGTCCATTTTTAGTTGGGAGATTAAGTTCATTTGAATCCTGCGGGTCCCTAGGGTCCAACTAGCCCACTAGGTACCTCCAGTAAGTGCCACAGAGCTGCGTTGCAGAGAGGTGTAAAAAGTGGCACGGCCTGGACCACCTCTCTGCAATGCAGCTCAGTGGCGCTTACTGGAAGCACTTGGTGGGCTAGTTAGCCCCCAGGGGCCCTCAGTATTTAAGGGAAATTATATCCCCAATTTAAAACGTGCCATAGTGCGTGTTTGCACACGTCACCTCAGGCCCCGTCCCCTCCCTTCACCACTGTGTAAACGCGCCCTGTGGCTGTTCTAAGTTGAGAGATTAAGTCCCCTTGAATCCTAAGGGTCCCTAGGGTCAAACTAGACCACTAGGTACCTCCAGTAAGCGCCACAGAGCTGCGTTGCAGAGAGGTGTAAAAAGGGGCTTGGCCTCAGAACACCTGGCTGCAGCGCAGCTCCCTGGCGCATACTGGAGATGCCTGTTGGGGGCGCGTTTGCAGAGTGCTGCATGGAGGGGGCATGGCCTCCGGCACGATGCCAGTCTTTTATTTATTTTAGTTTTTTAAGAAGGGGGGCTGTTTGGTTCCCCTTCTTATTCTAATTTATTGGCCCTGATGACCCCATCCCCCAGGGCCAGTCTCCTAATTATATTTTTTTTACCCCAATCCCCAGGGCCGGCCACTGTTTTTTATTATTTTTAAAAAATATATATTTATAGACACACCTAGGACATGCTGGACAAACCGTACGTACCTATCACCATGACGATTTGCGTGATATTCATTAAAAGGCGACTATGCATGCAATGAATCCACGTGGAATGTATTTACACCACTAGTGAAGCTCTGACATGTCTGATGCCCTACCGTGCCTAATCCTGGTAGACACCCTTGTCGTTTATTTATACAAACATGGGTAGCTATTGACGGGCACATTTAATACACATGCACACCAAGCCATTCAAAGGGGATTCGACAAAAATTCGACCAAAACTATGCAAGAAACCCCCCTCACGGTTAATAAAACACACATCCACTGCCGGATGTGTAATACTTTTTATTTTACTCTCTGGAAAGGGGACGAACATCACTTGAGAGTCACAGCGTGCTCCTGACAGAGCCCAATGCTGTGTTACACCCACCATTGCCTGCCGAGTGCCACACACCTCTGTGTTGTATTCCACTAGCTAGTGCATATGCTATGACACTCTCTAGCCCATGTGCACTGTAACACCACCCCGTGAATATGTCATGCCACACTTGTCTTCGCACGGGTTATATTGCCCCATCTAACGTGCCTTTCTCAATGCCTATGTTATAACGCACAGTGCTATGCCATACATATTACAATCTGGGATCCATATCTTTGTCACAGTGCATATGCAACGTTACACTCCCCAGCACATATTTTATATTACAACTTTAGAGACTAGTTAGGTTACACAACACTGCCCTGTGCATATTACACTCCAAGGCGCATATCGCATAGCACGCGCTAGTGCCTGTGCTATCTCGCGCTCTCCAATGAATCTGTCATTGCGCACAATGTATTGCATATTATATTTCACACCCGGTTCATCTTATATCACACTTTTTGGTGCATAGTTTATACCATACACTATATCTAGTTTTCATTTTCAATCGTGCTCTCAGGACTATGTTCTATATAACACTGTGTTCACCTACCCTTTTCACGGGCATTACATTTTGCGATAGGGGGTGGAGGGTCAGGGGGTGTTTCTGCCAAGTGAGCCCGGAGTCACAGTCACAAACGTCCTCTTCTTCCTTAATAAAAGTGAGATTATGCTGCATACTTGTTCATATTTTAAGTAGTTCGCACAGACACAATGTTTTAAAAACAATAAAGTTCCTAATACCCGCCTTCTCTGAACAGTTAGCTTGCTGCCCCATCCCCTTCCTCCCTATCCTCTGTTGTGTGAATCCATGGACTAGCCTCCTCCCTCCTGCCATGCATGGTCTGATGTGCTGCCACTGCCCTCAATTTAGTATGATGTACCAGTCCACTCCTCCTGCCCTCCATTGCCCAATTCTATGCCCCATCATTGACCTCCTGCTTAAACTCTGTGCTTGGCTTGCTGCCCCTATTCTCCTTCCCCCTGCCCTCCGATGTCTTTGTGCATGCCCCTGCTCCATCCTTTTTGCCCACCATGTCCCATGGACCTGCCACTCCTATCTACTCTGAGTGTTCTGTTGAGCTGCCACTCCCCTCCCACCTGCCTAGCATTGTCAGATGACTGTAACCTGTCCCTGCCACCTCCACCCTGCCTGTCCACATGCCATGCCCCTATCCTCTTCCTCCTGTCCTACATGGTCCATTGTACTGCCACACCCTTCTGCCCTCCCTGGTCTGTTGTGCTGCAACTGCTCCTCCTGCCTGCCCCGTGTGGTCTGTTGTGAGGTCCCTTCCCCTGAACTTTCTTGTCTGTGCACAGGTCCTGACCCTCCCTTCTATCCTCCATCGTCCTTTGTGCATGCCCCTCCACCCTCCTTCTTGCCCATCATAGCCATTGTGCTGCCACTAACCCTCCCACTTGCCATGCATGGTCTTCTGTGCTGCCATGGCCCCTCCCACCTTCCCTGTGTGGTCAGTTAGCTGCCCCTGACCCCCTCCCACCTTCCCTCCATGGTCTGTGTGTATGCCATCACAGTCTCACTGTTGCTCTTCATGGTGTGTCTTGCTTCTAGTGCCCATCCTGCCTGACCTCCATGGCTATCTTGCTGCTCCTGCCCTGCCCCCTTGCCCCCAGCCCTACTCCCTCCCTCCTGGCTTGTCTGTTCCATTGTAATGCCCCTGATCCGTCCCTCCTGCCCTTTATGGTCTGTTATGCTGCAGCTTTCTCTCCTGTCTGTCCATTATGGTCAGCTAGCTACCATTGCCTCTTGCCCCTCTGTTCTCTGTTGTCCATGTGCATGGTCCTGTCCCCTCCCTCTTGCTTTCTATGGATTGTTGTGCTGCACTCCCGTCCTGCATGCCCTGTGTGGTGTATTGTGCTGCTGCAAACCCTGATGCCTGCCCTGCAGGGTCAGTTTGGTGCACCTCTCCATGTCCCTCCTGTCCTCTGTTATCCAAGTCCATGTCCCTATCCCATTTCCTTCCATGATCCAATGTACCATACTTGCGAACATTTTGAACTTGGTAAGAGGGAGATTTTGAAAAAAAACTGGGGTATTGATTTTCCCCTTTGAGTTACATTGAAAAAGAGGATATTGTAGACAGGAGACAGATCAAATAAAGCCCATTTGAGCTTAAAAACATTGGACGTTTCCTGGCTGAATCGGGTCTGTTGGCATGTATGGTTGTACTACCATTGCCTCTTCCTTCTGCCCACAATGGTCTATTACATTGCCACAGCCTTGAAGAAGGGTAGATTTTGTATCACAGGGGGCCCCTGGCCCGTTCTGTCCACACCTGAAGTATGAGACCCTTGTCCTTGCCCTGCCAGCTGCATTTGTAGGCCGTATTAAATTGACCAGCGGGTCCTGTGTTGCTATATAATTATCCTGAGACATCCTTACCACTCAGCCAGCATAAAACCCCTGTGTAGGCCCTTCTGTTCAATATGTAGGCCTCTTTGTTAAATTGACCATAGCTCTGCAATTTTAGTGTATAGCAGTCTGAAGGCAGGTCTGCGAGGTCTTCTGATCCAAACTAGTAGCCCCCACCCTACCCGAGTGCTCCGTGCTCGGTATCAAAGTTCAACATCCCCCTGAAGCTGTCGACATACAGTAGGCTGCATCCTGGACTGGTACTTGCTTCCTGGGCAGGTTTCCCGCTTTTAAGAAAGTGGCAACCGCAGAGCGTCAAGTTAGGAGAACTGAGGAGATTTTATACATGAATATATTGAATTCCCGTACAATACCCATTATTTTCTGCTTGTTCTATGGAACTTACGATAAGCGATTGGCCTGAGAGACTGACCTTTTCACCCAGTCCATTGTCAGCATTAAGTGGGTAAATGACGAAATGTCTGGTAAAATCTGCAGACGAAGCTTTTGGGTAGCATACGTAGGTAGATGTAGCGTGCAAAGGAGCCCACAAAATGATATAAAAAGGGAGCACCCACAGATATCGACGGACTACCTCGCCGTCTGTATGTAGGTTAACAGGCAGTGCAGGTTTTCCCCAAGAGCTGGGAGCTCTTGTCTTCCTTTGCTTAAAATGTCTTGCTCTGCTTTGCTTGAAGTATCTTATTCTATTTTACCTATATGAAATGTCATGTTATGTTTAACCATTGTTCTCTTTACTTTTGCATTTAAAAGATTTTGTATTGTAATTGCAGGAATGCTTGCTCTAAGAGTAAACGTGAGTGTTCCTAGGTAACATTTTCCTTGGTGTAACTTGTTTCTCATGATGCATTTATAGATGTGTTTTCTCTCTCTCTCTGTCAGTACATTAATTGAGATACAGAGAATATTATGACAGCTGTATGATTATCTGGATTCTGTATTTTGTACTTTATGTCTCTATTCTGCGGTTTCTTTGAAGTTGCATCTTCTCATTAAACTGCCATTGTATTCTGCCTCCAATTCCATGTCTCATATGTCTGTTTTCTTCATTTTTGGAGCAAGCGTTCCTAGGCACCCCGGCTCAAATTAAGGTGCCCCTTTTGTCCCTGACTCACTCTCCTGCTCAGTTCTGTGGTGGCTCCCGGGGATCTGGGGACCGCCCCTAGCTTCCTTGACCCGTAATAGATCTTCCCTCCAACAGCCTCTCTTGCAAGTCCTGTATTGTTGGTTTGTTGCCCCTGCCCCCCTTTCCACTGCCCTCCATAGTCTGTTGTGCTTCCACGGCCCTTCCTGCCTGCTCAGTGTGGTTAAATTGTTGCCTTTGCACCCTCCTACCTGCCTTCAATTTTCAGAGTCCGTGCCCCTGGCCTCTGCCTCTCAACAGTATCCTAATGAACAACTAGATTGCTAACATTCTATATTTATTACAAAAGTGGGGAACGCCTGACATCATCTTGATGTAATCAAAACTGTAATACCTAGAGCATTTCCTTTAGAAATTACATATATGAGAGGGTCTTATTGGCATCAAAATTATGGTTAGTGCTCTAAAAGACTAAAATAAGGACATATTTTCTGAGTTTTCAAATAGCGACAAAGCACTTTTAAATTATTTGTTATCTTTATATTTTTTTATCCAGTTGACCACTTGATTAAATGTTGCACTTAGGGGAGAGGATGTGGTGTTACTTCCAGAACTGCAGACTTTGCAACTGGGGAACCAGGTTGAAGTTTCTGCTTCAGCTCGACATTCTGTGATTCTGGTCAAATCACTTAGTCTCCCCATGTCTACAACCAAAATGAATTTGTTCTTGTGTGATGTAACCAATGCTCATGTAAAGCACTCCAATACCTGACAAGTCTGCACTATATAACACTGCAAAAACACAAAATAATAAGTGTTTTGCACACTTCTGTCATTGGGCTATATTTGGGCTACATCTGGGTGATTTTGGGCTACATTTGGGCTCTTTTGTCTCCGGTGGCCATCTTGGGAGATTTATTTGTTATGAAGTTTCCTAATTTCCTCATGTACTGCAGTCTCCTCAGTAGGAAATGCTTTCAGTTTTTTACTTTGATTCCATCATGAAGGTATTCAGATATGTCACACATTTGCCATAAATTCTGAATGTTAGCACTCTAGTTGCTCATTAGATCACTGTAGTAAAACTACTGCACCATGGAAGTCTGCTCCTGGTATTAAAAGTGCATGATTCAGTCTGCATGTCAGAATTTTTTAATGAAATAGAAGAGGATTTGAGAAGTCACTCAAAATGTGCCCTCATTTTCTTTCTTCAGCATTAATCATAATTTCTATGGCAAAATGAACCTCCTCATTGTGTTCCTTTTTAAATTAAATGTTTTAAGTGTTACCAGTTTATTCCAATCAAGATGGCTTCAGGTGTGCCATACTTTTGTCATAATGAAGACAGTAAGCGCTCTAGTTGTTTTTAAGAACATTCTGGGACATTCTGTCATTGGGCTATACTTGGGCTACATCTGGGTGATATTTGGGCTACATTTGGGCTCTTTTGTCTCTGGTGGCCATCTTGGGAGACTTATTTGTTATGAAGTTCCCTAATTTCCTCATTTACTGCAGTCTCCACAGTAGGAAAAACTTTCAGTTTTTTACTTTGATTCCATCAAGAAGGCATTCAGATGTGTCACACATTTGCCATAAATTCAGAATGTTAGCACTCTTTTTGCTCATTAGATCACTGTAGTAAAGCTACTGCTCACCAGGGAAAACTGCTGCTGGTATTGAAAGTGCATGTTTCAGTCTGCATGTCAGAATTTTTTAATGAAATAGAAGAGTATTTGAGAAGTCACTCAAAATGTGCCCTAATTTTTCTTTCTGCAGCACTAATCATACTTTTTATGGAAAAATGAACCCCCTCATTTTGTTCCTTTTTAAATTAAATGTTTTAAGAGTTACCACTTTAATCCAAGCAAGATGGCTTCAGGTGTGCCATACGTTTATCATAAGTAGGACTGTTAGCGCTCTAGTAGTTCTTTGGAACACTCTGGGAAGCTGCAGTAGAACACAAAGGAATCAACTGACAGTCTCTGCCCTTGTTGGATGTACATGTTTTACTGAGAATGTCAGACTTCATTCTCACATGACTGAGAAAGATAATGTGAATTTACAGAAAATAAGCTCTCAGTTTAGCCTATAGATCACCTTCCAAACCTCTGTGGTAAAAGCATGAGAAAATATTTTTCTCTCAATCATGATATCCCAGCAGAAGGCTTTTTCACATGGTGAAATCACCTTAGAACATACCACAATTCCTAAAATGAGTATGGTACCATCAACAAATGATTTATAATGTAACTAAAGTCTTAAAACCTTCTATTAACTGCAATGCTTTTTAATGAGGTGCTATCATGTATATTGGTCCCAAGATGGCTGCCAACACTTCTTGGATGAAGTGCTGACAGCCAATCAGATCTCAGGATGAGATATGTGGTTAGGCTCCGCCTACATATATATATGCTTTTAAATGCTATTTTCTCAGGAAATACTGAACAGATTTACACCAGACCTGCAAAAGGCACTTCCTAGACCTTATGGCTACCTCTCTGCCAAATTTCAAGTAATTCTGCTCAGCCGTTCGGGCTGTAGCTGTGTCTAAAGGTCCTATGGAAAAATGCATGGGGAAAACGTGTTTTGGGACCCCCCTTTTTTCTCAGCCCCTGCTTGACGAATCCCCCCGAGACTTTCAGGGTAGGAGCGGAGCGTAGCGCCCCACCTATTTTGAAAATTTCGCGAGGATTCGTCGACCGGCGCCAAAGTTATTCCAAATAGAATGTTGCGGATTTCCTATGGAAACAGGGTCCTAACTATAACTACCTACTGGCGACCGCCAGTAGGTAATATATATATATATATATATATATATTATCTACTGGCGGTCGCCAGTAGATAGTTATAGTTAGGACTGTGTTTCCCTAGGAAATCTCAAAATTCTATTTTGAATAACTTTGGCGCCGGTTGACGAATCTTCACGAAATTTTCAAAACTAATGGGGCGCTCCGCTCAGCTCCTACCCTGAAAGTCTCGGGGGGATTCGTCAAGCGGGGGCCGAGAAAAAAGGGGGGTCCCAAAACACGTTTTCCCCATGCATTTTCCCATAGGACCTTTAGTCGAAGGTACAGCCCGAACGGCTGAACAGAATTACTTGAAATTTGGCAAAGAGGTAGTCCTCAGGTCAGGGAAGTGCCTTTTGCATATATGGAGTCAATCTGTTCAGTAGTTCCAGAGAAAATTGCAGTAAAAAGCACATACATATCTATAGCCGTGCACCGTGCGCGCACCGTGCGCTCACGGTGCGCGCACCCTAACGTGCGCGAGCGTAATTCTGATTGGTTGTTACATGTCAGTCAACTTCGAATCGGTCGAAATCAGGAAGTGTCGGCCGTCATTTTGTTTGTTTTCAGTGCGAGAGTGGAAAAGGAAGGTGTCGAACGTGAAAAGGGGGCAGGGTAGAGAGTTCCTGACCCCCTAGCCTTGGTCAGGGGGTCCCTGAAGGACCCCGAAGGCAGAAAAAAACCTGTAATTTTTTTTTTTTTAAATCGCGGGGGTGCGTGCACTGTGCGCGCACGGTGAAAAACCATAAAAAAAAGAAATATTTTAATACGTAGTTTATTGAAAAAAATATATATAAAAAAAAGAATAATACATACATAACTTAGCATTTAAAAAACCATACAAATTCACTGAAAAAAACATAGGTTTCACACACGTAATAGTTAGGAATTAAGATTTAAAAAACCTTGCAAATTCACTTAAAAAACCATAGGTTTCACACATGTTATAGTTAGGTGGATATTTCACTCGTAAAAAACCAATGAAATTCCCCCGTTATAGTTAGTCGAGATAACTATAACTCGCGCAACCGCCACTCTATCACAAGGATGATGTCATCAGTGATGTTATGAGTGATGCCATTGACCATGTCATGAGTTATGTAATATGTAACGTCATGAGCAGAGGATTGCGGGCGCGCGAGTTGTAGTTATCTCAACTAATTATAACGGGGGAATTTCATTGGTTTTTTACGAGTGAAATATCCACCTAACTATAACATGTGTGAAACCTATGGTTTTTTAAGTGAATATATATATATATACATACCTGGGAGAGATGCCGGAGCCAGTGCAAGTAGTGAACTAAAGTTTCCACAGGAATATAAACTAATAAAGGAATCAAGGAGACAGTATACTCAAAGAACTTGCCAGGAAGAACAAAACACTGAAAACCAGGCGAGGAAGGAAGAACAGGAAGAGCAAATTCACCACACGCATAATGAGGAGCAAGAGGGGCACCAACAAAAAGTAAGCCCTCTTGCAGTAATCAATCTGTCATCAAGAGCATTGTCTAACATGGAAATTCAGGTCCTACAAAAGAGACTTACGTTCTGTCCAACAACTGAGTGGGACTATGTACAGACACGGATTGACCTCTATCACTTCATGTGCAAATTGAAATTGAGAAAGACTTTCATTCTGCATCCAAGACGGCCCGATTCTAGAGCCACAACATCCCAGGCTGCAACGGACATGATCTGAAGGCACTACAAACTCTACATATGTTACATACGAATAATCAAGAAACTGGACAGAATGATGATGAAACTGAGATGAATGGAATTGAGAACCTAGGTATTGATCAAAGCAGTGGCAGAAGCAAGTTTAAAGCCAAGTCTAAATTCATCCCCAAAATGCCATTTGATGCAATTGATTGTTTCCATAAGACTATGATCAAGGATCTTGACACTCTACGAGCAGCTCATCCACACACAAATGGGAAACAGAAGAATAACTTGACCAAGACCCAATGGTTAGCTGTAAAAGCTCTGAGGGATGACACCTCCATTGTAATAAAACAGTCAGATAAAGGCGGCAATGTGGTGGTAATGGCAAAAGAAACATACAAAGAGGAAGCATTGCGCCTTTTTTGGAGACGAGATGAGCTACAAGAGAGTGAAAAGAGGTACTTTTAACAACAGTGTTGTAGCATTTTATGATCTACTTGGAAAATGAAAATCAAGTGGTATTCTGGAGGATGATAAGTACCAGTTCATCAAGGTGGACTATTGGGTACTCCCAATGGTCTACCACTTCCAGAAAGTTCACAAAGATATTTTGAAACCACCAGGGTGTCCAATAGTTTTGAATAAGGGAAGCCTGCTAGAAAAAAGCATCAATCTATGTGGACCATTTTCTTTTCCTGCTGGTAAAAGATCTAAATTCCTTCATTCAGGATACAACAGATTTCATACGGTAGATACAGGACATCCGATGGGAACCAGATTTTCTTTTCATCACAATGGACATTACCAGTTTGTATATGTGCATTGCACATAATCAGGGCTTAATGTCTCTAAAATAGTTTCTAAAAACCAGGCCTCTAAAGTTCCAGACTCATAGCAATATGGTACTTGAAATTGTCGAATTCTGTCTGTATAACAATATATTTCTCATTGGGGGCAGCTCTACCTGCAGACACAGGTAAACGCGATGGGCACGAGCTTCACCCCCAGCTACGCAAATCTTTTTGTGGGCTGGTGGGAGAAGCACGTGGTCTGGGCGGATGACAATGAGAGGTGGGTCGAGATAATTGCCCTCTGGGCAAGATATATTGACGACCTCTTCATTGTCTGGAAGGGCACCAACACGGAGGCAGAGGAATATATCAGAATTCTGAACGATAATACATTCAATCTCAAGTTTACCAGTCATATCAGCAAAGTAGAAGTGCCCATTTTGGATCTTTTAGTATTTGTGGCAGAAGATAAAATCTGCACAACATGGTACAGGAAGCCGACAATACTGTGCTACACTTTAAAAGTCAACATCCCTGCAGTTTATGTCATAGTATCCCCTATGGGGAGTTGTTGCGATTAAAAAGAAACTGCACACACCCAGAAGATTGAACAACAGCTGCGAGTGAATCACTAAGTAGATTCAGACAGAGGGGGTACCAGAACCATATACTTCACAACAATGCAATGAGGGAACAATCCACTGAGAGGCAAACACTTCTAAGATACAGAGCAGTTGAAGAGTCAGAGACTGAGAGTGATACATAAGCTTTAAGACTAGTCCTTGGTTTCTCAGCTGAATCTCATAAAATCAGAGATTTAATTAAGATAAATTGGAAGGCACTGCAGACAGATGGTTTTATTGGAAGACTGTTACCTAGCAGACCTGACATTACATAATGTAAAATCATGTTGTTAAAAGACATGTTGGTGCACAGTCATTTCACTGAGATGGTACCTACAACACGAACATCAATAGTGGAATGTTTCCCCTGTACTTCATGTAAAGGCTGTAGAAACAGTGTCAAGGTCAACGAATATGCAGTCCCTGGCAAGAAAGCAAAACATACAATAGATAAATTGTTGAACTGTAACACTAGTTTTGTGGTGTATTGTTTCGTGTGCCTGTGTGGTCTTCAGTATATTGAAAGTACGATTCATCTAGTTTAGAAATGTATACTGGAGCACACAAAGGCAATAACCAACCATGGAAGTGCTTACCCAGTGGCAAGTCATTTTGCAGAAGCCCATGATTCACAAAGTGACAAACTACTTTACTTCTGTTTGGACCAGGTCACCCTCAAAGAAAGGGGTGGAAATAGGGTAAAGCTGCTGCAGCAGTTGGAAGCCAGATACATTGTTGAGCTGCGAACCCGTGCCCCCTGGGCACTTAATAGTGAGGAAGAAATTTGGGCATTTGTGGGATAAAGTTTTGTTGCAGTGACTGCCCATATGTGGGCGATACTAATCAGAGTTGTGGGGTTGAGGTCTCTTTTTAACCATAGGAGACTTGTAATGAATTCTTTGGTTTATTGATGAACATTGTTATCCCAAATATTTTGGAAACATCACTCCTTTGATATGAGAAATGAGGCGTCTGACCGCTATGTACATTTGTAATATATTAGGTTCATTTTTTGGCTTTGTTGATAGCAGTACACTTTTGATTTTCTGAGGACTTGTTTGCCCATTAAGAGCGTAATTTTTCAAAGGAAAAACATGCATGCACATTGGATTTGTTGTGATAAGCTTGAATGAATTACATCACGGGCAATGGCCCATAATGTAATATTTGGACCATGTGGGGTGGTGATATATGAAAACTATTCAATGCATTATGCAATTATTTAATTAATAATGTTATTCCACCAAGCCCGTGTTTTCAAATGTTTATGTAAACTGATTATTTAAACAGCACGAGGTATTAACAATAGCCAGGTTAAGATGGCCGCCATGAAAACACTCATGAGTGAGCTTTTCTAAAGTCCTTTGTTTGTTTATGTTAATGATTTTAACAGACGAATGAAACACTTTGTAATTTGAAGGTAATGAACAATGTGTTAACTAACACTGAGGAAGGCCAGGTGACCGTAACGAGTGTGTTAGCTTCTTGATTCCTGGAGTGAGCTGGAATAAACTGAATTAAGCATATCAAGCCTGAGTGCACAGCCTTATGTGTCCTGGGACATTGGTGTTTAAAAGTATAATCACTGAACCGTCTTCGTGTGCTGCTGCACCCGCACTGCTGAGAGCGACACTTTTGTGGCTGCTCACGTTTGTGGATATAGATAGATAGATAGATAGATAGATAGATAGATAGATAGATAGATAGATAGATAGATAGATAGATAGATAGATAGATAGATAGATAGATAGATAGATAGATAGATAGATAGATAGATAGATAGATAGATAGATAGATAGATAGATATGCAGAGCTTAAATTAGAGCAATATTAGCGAGACAGAGAGAGTAGCTAAATAAGTGTATGCAATATATACAGTTCCATTCAGCAAACTTATTACAATTATATTGCCTTATCATTTTGTTATATTCTCTTACTTATTACACACATGCCTATTTCCAATAACCATCTATTACTGAAATTAAATGAAAAGGAGACTTATAGAGCCAAACATTCACTCAAAGGTATCAAGGCGCTAGCGCCGTACAAAACAGATAAGACCAGTAGAGACAGCCTCAAAGATGAATTTGAGGTTTTGCAGTTCAATCTATTCTCCAAACACTGAGTAGTTTATGGAACAAATCTCTTTATTGATCTAGGTGACAGGCATATCAACACACGTACACAGCCAATCGCCTACAACCACAGGGGCCGGTGGCTAAAAGACAATGCATAGAGTATGTATATACACCCACAGCTTTAATGCTGATATCCCGTAGGCTGCCGAGCTTAAAGACATGCCGGAGGAATAAGAACAATGTAAGCCAGCAAAGAACAATGCAGGTAGAGCAACGAGAACCCACCAAAAACCAAAAAACCCACCCTCCCCAAAAGAAAAAGGGAAAAGCAAAGGGGGACCCGTACCAAGTTCTTCAGGAGCTATACAGTAATCCGTTCCACCCACCAAGCTCGACCCTGTTTCTCCCGCTAACCCGGGTGGGGAACTTCCTATTCCTGAGCTAGGGGTATCAGGTGTAGGACTTGCAGGAGTTTGGGACAGGTGACCTCACGGAGGCCTTTCGATAGCAACGTTATGAAAGGAGCCCAAAGTTCTGAATATTTTTCGCCCTTCTGATCTTGAACCAGCGAGAGGTGTTTCATAGCTAGGGTCATCCTGAGTCCATGGAGCCATGCCGTGTGACCTGGAACAGTGGTAGTACCCCAGTGAAACAATATCACTTTGTTTCTCGGAAAGTCGGCGGTTCCACTCCAGCACATATCAAAGGTGTGCGGCCTGTAGATATCTGTGGTCTAGCAGCAGGTTCACCCCCCCATCGCTTTTGGGGCACAACAGTTGCGCCACAGAGATGGGTCCCTTTCTGTTGCCCCAGATGAATTTGTTTATGGCGAGCTGCAGAGCCCGCAGGGCTTTAGTTGGAGGTATCAGAGGGAGAGTCTGGAACAGGTAGAGTATTCTCGCAGGACCGTCATTTTTACTGCGGCAATACGCCCAAACTAAGACAAATTGAGTTTGGTCCATCCGTCCAGCGTTTTCCGAGTCAGGTCCATCCGAGTCAAGTAGTTCAGCTCTGGCATGTGTGGGAGCGGACACAGGGTCACTAGACCAATGCAGAGGGAGGGTCTGCTGGAGGACCTCTACTTGTGCTTGGGTTAAGGACAAGTTGAGCACCTGAGACTTGCCAAGATTGACCTTAAAGCTGGAGAGTTGTCCAAATGAATCAAGTTCTCTGACCAACATGGGGAGGGAGGTAAGAGGCTGCGTGAGGGAATGATTTACATCATCCGCATAGAGGCATATTCTGTGGGTATCGCCTCCGAACCAGAGACCCTGGATGCCCATTTGGTCACAAATTTTCTGAGCAAGGGGTTCCATGTAGAGAGTGAATAGAAGGGGCGAGAGTGGTCACCGTTGCCTTGTGTTCCTGCCGATCTCAAAAGAGGTTGAGGATACTCCATTGACCCTCACAAATGCCTGGGGTGCATGGTAAATATACTGCACCAATTGGACAAAGCGGGGACCAAATCCGAAGCCTCGCAAAGCATCGAAGAGATATTTCCAGCACAATCTGTCAAACACTTTTTCGACATCGATGGACAAGAGCACGGCACCTCTCTGGGAGTGATGAACACTGTCCATGAGGTGCATAAGGTGTTTTGTATTGTCGCCGCCCTGGTGGGTGGGAATACATCCCACCTAATCTGGATCGATTAGGCCTGCCATTAGGGGGTTCAGCCGAGACGCCAGTATGCCCGTGAAGAGCTTTGCATCAATGTTAAGCAGTGGGATTGGGCGGTAGGAGCTAAAGAGCCTCGGGTACTTGTTAGGCTTAAGGATTACACAAATCCTAGCCTCGGACATAACCGCCCCATTGTATAGGAAAGAGTTGAACAGCCGGGTTAAGAGGGGAGCTAATTTGTGACAGAATGTTTTATAAAACAGGCCTAGGGATTTGTCGAGCTTTAGCCGAGAGATAGCTGAGATAACCTCCTCAAGGCCGATTTGGATCTTCCAAGGGTTCTGCCTGCGCTTGAGGGAGGCGGGTAAAGTTGCTATACTTCAGGTACTCACCTGCGTCAAGGGGGCCATTCGCATCCACGCTTTAGAGAGCTAGGAGTCAAGGTGAATCTCCTCGCCTGTGGACCGTTTGAGGGAGGGAATGGTCCCAGCCATGGCCCTGGCGCGCAATCTCTGTACCAACATCCTCCCACATCTATCACTATCCAGATAAAACTTATGGTGGAGGCGAAGCAAAGCATATTCCGCCCTGTCAAGGTCTATAAGTTTAAGAAGAATCCACCAAACCTTCGGGCCCCGTGCATTTATGTTTCGCTTCTAGTTCTGCCACTTCCTTTTCCAGGACCTAATGGGCTTCCTTACACTTTTGGGTATCAGTGGAGGAGATTGCTATAAGTTCCCCGTGGATCACCACTTAGAGAGTTTCCCAAATAGTAGCTAAAGAAGTCTCGCCAGTGTCATTGTGTTGAAGGTAGTCCAATAGTTTGGCACGTACACTCTCTACAGTGCTGGGGGAATGTAAGAGACCTACACGCAGCCGCCATCTAGCAGGGATGCCTCCAACCCCTTCTGTTCTTATGGAAATAGAGATATGTACATGGTCAGAGAGGGATCGTGTAGCTATAGGGGACGTCACTGATCCTGGGGAGAAGCGCAGTAGAGACCAAGAACATGTCTAGACATGCATAGGATTTGTGAGCCGCAGAGTAAAGGGCGTAATCCCACGTGTCAGAATGCTTAAGACACCAGACATCGTGAAGGCCGCTATCAGCCAACCATTGCTTACCCTCCGGAGAGAGGGCACCTACCTGTGTGTAGCGCTCACACAATCGGTCAGAATCGTTGTCCATGTCCAGGCTCAGGTCCCCACCCACCACCAAGGCAGAATCCGGCGAGGTCAGGCCTTCTGCAACATGCCTTCGTAAAAAGAGCTCTTGATGTGCGTTAGGTGCGTGAATATTAATCAAAGTGGGAAGCATGGACCCCCATTGAATCCAGGGTGCTAAGACCCTGCCCTTGGACTCGTAAAAAGTGAATACCTTGCCTTCAAATTTTGCCCCAAAAAGGATGGCCACCCCGTTTTTTTTGCTGCTCCTGAAGAGCAGTATTGGTGAGGGAATTGCCGCATGTGCATACGGGGAGTGTCCTTAGCAAGCAAGTGGGTCTCCTGGAGCAGACAGATATCCCCCTCAGAATGTTCCAGTAAAGAAAGGATAGCAGTGCACTTTGCAGGATGATTCAGGCCCTTACATTAAGATTTACTATTTTCAGATCCCTAACCATAACGGGTGGGGGTCAGCGTGCAAGGCGCAGCCATAGAATGTAAGGAGAAAAAGCACAAATGTTGAGCTGGATTGAGTATGGGTCGATGAGAAGGAGATGGAAACGCAGGCCTGGTACTGGAAAACTCTAGAAGGAACAACGACAACCACAAATAAAAGACATCCTTCAGAAACTCAACCCCAAAAAAGAACAATAGACATAAGTTTGTCAATAAAGAAAGACCACAAGGGGTCATGACTTTGGCGGCAAGCCGCAGAACAGAGTACCTGGTAAACCAAGAACTGCGGAGAGGCATTCCACTGATCTGGGAGAAGTGACAGTCCCAGTTGTCCCCCGGCTTCACTCCATGACACCCATCCCCATGGAACAGATTGAAGTGCTCAAGGGGAGCTTGGACGATCTTGAGGTTGAGAGACAGAGGAGAGAACAGCCTCCTGTTCCTTAGCCATCACCTCCGGGTCTGGTTTTGCATAGGCTGACGATTTACCGACAGTTTGCCATCGTGGGAGTCTCTGTGTGGCATGGTCTTTATGGCCTTCCCTCCGCTCTGTAGCCATAGTGTTGACCTACCCCAGCAAGTCGAGAGCCTCAGTGAGCGAGCGGATCTGTCGCAATTTCCCTTGGTGTTTAAATATGATGCGAAAGGGATGGACCCATGAATATGGAACTCTGTTGTCCTGGAGATGGGAAGTGACCAAACTAAATTCTCGCCTTTTGGTTAATATGGATGCTGCAAGATCCTGGAATTGGGCCGGTGAGTGTCCTTGAAACTGAAATGGCAGGGTCGCCCGGTCTTTGCGTAGGATTTGCTCCTTGAGCTGGAAATCATGCACGCAGATAAGGATGTCGGGCGGGGGGGCCTTCTTTCCCCAGTGCAGGCCCACACGATGCACCTGGTCCATCTGCACCTCCTGAGGGCCGTCGTTGCCCCACAATTGCTGAAAGAAGGCCAGGACGAAAGCTCTAAGGTCGTCTCCCTCTGCACGCCAGGGCACCGCACGGATGCGTATTTTGTTCCTCCATAAACGGTTCTCAAGATCCTCAGCGTGGGCCTGCAGGTCCAGGTTTTGATCCTGCACCCGCAGTACCTCCTGCTGTAGCTGGTAAAGGTAGTATTTTAGAAACACCAATCACAAAAACCTAACACAAACAGAAGAATGAACAAAACTTTCCAATATGAAAAAGCAACATAGATGGACAGCATTATATGCGGAGATATTAACTGAATATCTAAGAAGGAACATAGCACCACAAGAGTTGATAGAATTGAATGCCCCGGACTCTGGCGGCTTGGGTAGGTCTGTATGCGAAGCGCTCGTTAGCGCTGGACCCAATTGGTGTCCTTTAAAGCCGCCAGCTCCGTTGCGAGCGCATTTAGTTAATAAATTAGGTCGCAGCATCGGACGTGGTATGTAGAGTACACATCACCATTTTTAAATGTAGACAGCTATTGATCCTGAAGAATTGCCTTAGATCCCCCTGACTAACATGGCGAGAAACATGTCGATCAATTTAGAGTAGAGCTTCACGCCTAGACACCTTATTTCTAGCATTTAGCCTCTCTACACATTTTAATAGGGTAGTCTACCTTATGAATAAAGTACTATTAGGACTGACCACCCCTTTTTATTACACACTTCTGCTACATTTTCCTTATTAGGCCCCCCACACCCATGCAAATATCGGCAGGAACAAAAGATCCCGACAAAGAGCCCCGGTTTCGGGTGCCCGTCAAGGATTGCAGCGCCGCCTTGACGAGGGGCAATGCTCATATGATGAAGCATGACACCTAGCTTGCTGGGTGTGTGAGAGCATTAGTTCCACCTCAAGGAATTGCCCTGGTTTCTTTACCTTCTATCAACTACTTTGGTAAATGAGCTTGCCATTTACTGATCGCATCTCTTTCTTCTAACAATTGAGGAACTCTGTACCCTTTTTGGATATAGTCTGTTGGGGCTCGTACATTGGACCTCCTTAAATATAGCCCCTCTGTCCCCCTCTTTTGAATTACTAGAATTGAATGCCCCCAGACCTTCTTAGATAATAAAACCTTCAAAAGAGACTGGTCTTTAATTTCATGGAAATATACCAGGTAAGGGTTAATTATTTATACAATAAAGAAACAGCTGACCTATTATTAATAGAAATCCAAACTCTTCAAAATCAACTGAAATGATCACTGTTGGATATTGCCCTCATGTGCTGCGATTTTCTTTTATGTACTGGCAATATTGTGCTGCCCACGTAACTTAAGTTTCATGTACACATTAAAACATATACTGCAAACTCTTTTTTGCAATTAGAGGTTCCTTTTATTTTCTCTGCCTCAATGCTAAATGGTGTCCTATAGCTTGTGATACTCTCACCTATGGTGCAAGCTCTGCATCGCTGGCATCGTCTGAAGCCCGGTTACGTTTGCAACAACTGCTCTCAAGCTGTATTTCAGGACTGCTCATTACCACTGCATCTCTTAGTGATGGTGGACATCTGAATGTGATCATGGGATGTTTAGAGATTACCCTCTCTACTGTTGTATTATCGGCCAATTCTTTCTTAAGAGTGTTCAAAATTGAGTTTCCTGGCTACTGAATGGGGTTAAAAATCAATTTTCTGCCTGTTTTTCTTTAACTCCTTCTCTGCCAGTTTAGTGAACAGGATAGAGTCTCTATGTCTCCTGTTTTCTGATATTATTACTGACATACTGTAGCCTCTCTTTTTTAATCTTTCCTTCATGTCATCCTGACACTTTTATAATCTTCACTTGTGCTACTATTCCTTTTCGCGCGTATCATTTCACCAAAAGGAAGGCTCGTCTTATTGTGTTTTGGATGGAATCTGGACAAGTGAAGAGTGGTATTACTAGCTGTACTTTTTCTATGTAACCTTGTCTCTAGTTTCCCATCCTGAATGAAGATTTCTGTCTCCAAAAATATGACTGATGATGTGCTGATTTTATAAGTGAAATCTTAGTTTAGATCATTTACATTTAAACTTTTAATAAACTGTTACGGTGATGTAGTTGACCAAATCAACAATAAATCTTGGGCCCGATTCACAGAACTCACTTAAGACAAAATCCTAAACTTACTACCAGTTTGGTATTCACAGAAGGCACTTACTCATTTTGGTATTCACAGAAGGCACTTACTCATTTCGGTATTCACAGAAGTTAGGAGTCCTAACTTTAGGACTCCTAAATGCCTTCTGTGAATACCGAAAGTCTTAAATTTAGGATTTTTCTTCAATTTAGTAGTAGTAAAGTTAGGACTCCTAACTTTAGGACTCCTAAATGCCTTCTGTGAATACCGAAAGCCTTAAAATTAGGATTTTTCTCAGTTTAGTAGTAGTAAAGTTAGGAGTCCTAACTTTAGGACTCCTAAACTGAGAAAAATCCTAATTTTAAGACTTACAGTATTCACAGAAGGCATTTAGGAGTACTCCTAACATGATGCGTATGGCCTATCACTTTTTGGCAATACACGTCGCTCTATTTTCAGAACGGTTTGATCTGTTCGAACTACAAACATTTTTTTTGCTAAAATCTGCAAATTATGGAGCAGATACTTGATTGTGTGGTAGATTTATAATTATGCGGAAAACGCTGTGGCTGCAGAATCACACACTGCCATTGGCCCTGGTTATAAGCATCACAACACTCTTTCAAACCCCTCACTCATCCACATATTATTCAGGCCTAAGTAAAAATACAACACATCCAACCTACCGACTGACACTTGCCGAGTAATTTCTTGTAAACACACGTGGTCAACATAGCCCAGTACATCGTGGAGGTGCCAGATACTTCCCCCACACAGGGTTCTGTTACCTGGGCCTTCTAACAGGCTTTGGTTGTTCTGAGCTTAATTTGTAAAATATTAAGTGCCGGACCTAAAGATTTTTATAGAAGCCAATCCTTGGCATTACTAAATGCCAGGGTTACCGATTACCAGTTGACACTGATTCTTATACCACAACACAAGGATGCATCTATTATCAACTGCATAAGGATGAGAGACCGAGCCAGCCCCACCAGAATGTAGCTCTGTGGCCTTCATGTTACTGATAGAGCTCTCCACAGGGGCACTCAGCCTATTGGGGTACGTTACAAGACATTTCACATCTACCTATTGCACCCCCATCTTTCCTAGTCTCAGGAATGCAGGTCGTCTCTGCCAGGCTGGGTGTGCAGGCCTGTGGATGGGGGCTTTGTTCCATAGAATCAGCTGTGCACTCGTCTGCAGGATGGTCCACTGTTGCTTATGTCAAGACAACAAATCAAAAAACACATGGACGGCGGTGCATGTGCTTGCCAGCTATGCTGGCTCCTGCACGCCTGAAACACACACTGTGCACTGCTAATACTGGACTTTTACAAAACACAACATAATCTATCCCTTAGGACCCAAATAGTAGATCTAATGATGCAACTGAATGTTACTCATTTTGTTGACCTTAGAAGGATGAAAAGTTGAGTCTCCCCTGCTATGAATCGTTCCTATGACTGACAAACTACTACACACCAATATCCCCAGTAGACATTAAACTCACAGATCCGGCCCCCCAATGACACCCAGACAAACAACATTTCACATAACAGATGTAAATGACAATCACAATGAATTTTAATTATGTGTTAATTATCAAAACAGATCAATGAAAAACATTGTCATTTACAATGCCAATAGCCTACACTCTTCATGCATTAATTTAAAAAGTTAGTAACGTTCAAAGTTCCTTCTTCTGATTGTAAAGCCTGATAGGCATGCTATCAGGCATGCCAATCATCAATATTGTCTTGTTTCAAGATGGAAGTCAGCCCTTGACGAAGCTTCGCATATACGTGTGCATTGTGCTTTCCATGGGTATCAGTGGCTGCATTTGAGTAGGTGGCAGCAAGATCTTTGATGGCGAATGTTGCCCAGGGAGCAAAGAAATCGATGGAAGGGGAAGCCGGGAGGGGGCAGAGTAGTGTGAAACAGCAATTCTAGGTAAGCTGTTCAGATGGAGACCTAGCTCTGCACTGTAGTCGCAGGCCCATGCCATGCCCACACCTAGCCCTGTCAGTTTCAATGCACTTATCTGGATGTATGTGGCATCAAAAGCCGAGAGCATTTGTTATAAATGTTGCGGGTGTAGTGAGCGGTGTTACTAGGTGCTATATATCACGCTAATATAGTGATTACTTTTACAGTCCCTAGAACCCAGTTTTGTGTCTTCGAATGACATTTGGTGTTAACAACCATTCATTAATAGCCATATCTTTTGAGATGTTCTGTAAGCCACCAGACTGTTCGCCAGAACTGCACCAAAATTAAAAGAGTACTAGCAACTTCCTCCATTTAAACCTGCTAATGTGACGGCCATCTTTGACTGCCTTCACCTCTTGGTTATTAGAGAAAGAAGGGGAGATGCAATAAGATAATGGACAAGAAGGAAGAAATCTAGAAGTGACATGACAAATTGAAGGAAAGAGTTTTATATATAAAAAACAAAACATCTTGAAGAGTCAATCTTACCCTCCCTCCCATCCTCTCTCCCTTTCCAGGGCGCTCACCTTCCCAATTTGCTTAATGGAATCACATCTATTGCCTGCTGGTCTCCATGCCTTCACTATTAACCATCATTCTAACCTATCAAAAAATGCACTAAAAAGCACAAACATCAGCTACTGGAAACCTGCCCTGAAACACTTTTTTCAGATATATAAGTTTTCTCCATCAAGGGTAAACTAATCAATGACCTCATCTTCTACTCCAGAAAACATGCGAGATGGAGGATTGTCTTCCACTCCACACTTTGTATCACTGGACCCAAGAAAAATCCATATGGCCTAAAACTTTATGCTTCGCCTTCCCCCTTCTTCAATGTGTATGCCACCATATCCCTCTACAACAATGGTACTGTCTTAATCCAAGCCGCGAATGACAATTTAACTATATTGGATAAGATATTCCCTATCCTCACGAAAATTGGAATAATAGAAGCTCTCATCCCCCTTCATTTCACCCTAATCACCTTGATCACACTCTCACACCTCAATTTACATCTTGGGTGTCTCCAACACCCCCTAACCCTCTCCAGACTTTATACAAACACTACCCGAACCAGTCCTCTGTCCTAACATCACCAGAGCTTCACTCACAACAGGTCCTTCAAACCAAACTGTTAGTTGCCCTACACTGGGACACTCTTCCTGGCCCACATTCTGTTACATGAGGGATCCATCACCACCATGACCTTTTCCACCCACCGCTCTATCCCCATCCCAGGTTACTAACCTGCAAGTCTCATCCAAGCTGACCATCAGCCTATACTGAGTTCAGGAATCGATCACCCTTGGATCCTATACCTCAAAACTCATGTATTCTCCAATAGTCCTCATCCTATCCATAGCCCTCATGCCCCCTATCCCCTCCCAACCCTGACTCACTTCTCCCCTCAGTTTAGGCCTTCTCAAGACCACCTTGTCTCACTCACTCTCCCTGACCATAATAGCACTATATCTGATCAACTGGCCCTCCCTCCAGAACATTTCCCTGGCTGGAACTCACACCGCAAACTTTCTCCAACGGTCACCACACTGATTTTGAAGCTCACCTCTATGAGATCTCAACCTATCTGCACCTCCTCATGGATAACCTCCAGAAACTGACAGCCACCACTTTCGAGCATCTTCCCATGCTCGGACCTAGGGTCTTCATTGAAAACTCTGCTTTGCTTCTTGGAAGCAAGAGCAGGAAACCTGAAAGCAGAATTGCTTTTGGGCAAGGGGAGCTGCATGTTAGCAGCTCTCCTGGCCCAAAAGCAATACCGGTTCCCGCAGGAGGTGGAGAGCCGCTGGGGCCGTGGGGGCATTGAGGCTACCCCCACGGCTCCCAACATAAGCCCAGGCACTGCGTGATGGGGTCCCTAGGGTCAAAAGTGGCCCAGGGGACATGGCCTCCCTCCTGGGAAAAGTAGTTAAAAAAAAAGAAAAGAAAAGGATGGTCCTCCCATCCAAACTTTAAAAAAAAAAAGAAGGATGTAAAGGCCAAGGGGGATGGGGTCCGCCGAGCCATAATTGGCTTCAGGGGGGCGGCCCCCTCCAAAATTAAACAAAAATGTAATGGTTGTCCAGGCACTAGATGATGGGATCCCAGGGACCAGAAGTGGACCAGGGAAGGGGGGCCACGTGGTCCCTCCCATAAAATAAAAGAAAGAGAAACCTGCAACTCGCCAGAGGCCCCGCCCCCTCCCTGCTTGACTCTGCAAATGCACCCCATGGCACGTTCTAAGTTGTGTGATTAAGTCCCCTTCTTTCTTGAGGGTCCCTTGGGCCCTAACTAGCCAACGGGGGTGATGAGGTCCTCTTGTGTCCTGAGGACCTCAGGACAAAAGTGGACTTCATCCCCTGAGCAGCAGTGCACCAAGAGGCGCGTTTGCAGAGTGGTGTAAAAAGGGTATGTGGTCTCAGACTACTCTCAGCAATCCAGCTGTGTGGGGCTTACTGGAGGCTTACTGGAGGTAACAGGAGGGCTACTTGGCATTCATACAAGAGCGCATCAGGAGGTGCATTTGCAGAGTGGTGGACAATGGGGGTGTGACCTGTGTCCACCTGTCAGCAATCCCACTATCTGGGGCATGCTGGAGGTATCGGGTAGACTAGTTGGCCCCTAAGGACCCCCAGCAGCAAAGTGGACTTTAATCCCCATCCATGAGGACGCCAGGGAGCGTGTTTGCAGAGTGGGGGGGAAATGGGGCGTAGCTTGCTTTGAGAACTTAGCAATGCTGCTGTGTGGGACTTACTGGAGGTAATAGGAGGGGTAGTTGGTACCCAAGTTTGTCCTTGAGGGCCAACTACCCCTCCTGTTACCTACACTAAGTCCCACACAGTGGGATTGCTAAGAGATCTTCAGAGGCCACGCCCCCTTGCTCCACCACTCTGCAAACGCGCCTCCTGGCATAGTACTGGTTGGGGGATGAAGTCCACTTTACTCCTGAGCGACTTTGGGGGTCAAAAAGCCCTCCTGGTGCATCCTGTAAGTTCTATGCAGCGGAATTCTGGAGCACTGGTGGAGGCCCATCCCCCTTCGTCCACCATTTTGCAAATGCAACTACCAGTTAAAGAAGCATTTGTAAGAGTTAGAGCTATTGGAGCTGTAAATGTAAAAGTTTTTTGCTAATGTTTTTTGGAGTGGAGTGGATGTACAATGTGTATAGTGGAATGATGTGGTATGTTGTGCAATGAAATTATGTGGATAGAAAGTATGTGGTATTAAGTGTATAGGAATTATGTGGAGTTAGGATTATGTGTTATGGAGAGTAATTATGTGGTCTGTTATGTGGAGTGGCAACCTCAGGTTTAGTCTTCCTTGTTTCCATAGAAGCTAAACTATGAACGCAATGAGACAAAAAAGGAGGAATCACTGAGGGGCACTTTTGGACCCAGTCAGAGGTATGAGCAGGGCTACTGAAATTATGTGACTGTTTGGCTGCACCGACTTTCGCACAATTATACATTTTCTGCATTAGCCACATAATTCATCATCTGCTGCCTAATCTGCAGATTTGAACAAAAAAAGCCTTGTATCTAGCTCAAACAGTTCAAACGTTACCAAACATGTGTTACAGAGTGGTGGAAGGTCATTTGCAACACTAGAATGGTCTCCTCTTACTTATTGCTAAATGTGGGTGTTAAATTGATACTAAAGGTGTGCAAGCCACTCGTGTTTATTTCTGTGCCTCTCTTGCCTCATTCTGCATTTCTGTTGCTTCTTTTTGCACCTTTCTTTTTCTGCACTTCTTTTGCCTCTTTCTGCAAATCTCTTCTTCTTTCTGCACCTATGTTGCATCTTTCTGCATCTCTGTTGCCTCTTTCTGCATCTCACTTGCTTCTTTGTGCACTCCTCTTACCTCTTTCTGCACTTATATTGTTTCTTTCTGCAGCTCTCTTGCTTCTTTCTGGACCTCCTTGCCTCTTTCTCCACCCCTCTTCCCTTTTTCTTCAACCTTGTTGCCTCTTTCTGCACCTCTGTTCCTTCTTTCTGCACTTCTTTTGTTTCTTTCTGCACATCTCTTCCTTTACCCCTCGTGCCTTTTTCTGTACCCCTCATCCCTCTTTCTGCACTCCTCTTGCCTCTTTCTGTACCCCTCTTCCCTCTTTCTGCACCCCACTGCCCCCTTTTTGCAACTCTGTTGCTTCTGTCTACACCTCTCTTGCTTCTTTCTGCACAACTCATGCTTCTTTCTGGCCCTTCCATCTTTTTCCACCCCTCATCCTTCTTTTTGCACTTATGTTGCTTCTATCTGCACTTCTCTTGCATCTTGCTGCACCTCTGTCCCTTCTTTCTACAACCCTTGTGCCTCTTTCGGCACCACTCTTGCCTCTTTCTGCACCTCTGTTCCTTCTTTCTGCACTTGTTTTGTTTCTTTCTGCAACTCTCTTGATTCTTTCTGCACAGCTCTTGCTTCCTTCTATACCCCTTGTGCCTCTTTCACACCGCTCTTCACTCCTTCTGTTCCCCTCTTGCCTCTTTCTGCACCAATATTCTTTATTTCTGCATCTCTCTTCTTCCTTTCTGGATCCCTCTTGCCTCTTTCTTCACCCCACTTCCCTATTTCTGCATTTCTGTTGATTCTTTCTGCATTACTTTTGCTTCTTTCTGCATCTATCTTGCTTCTTTCTGTACCCCTTTTGCCTATCTATGCACCCCTCATCCCTCTTTCTGCACTCCTCTTGCCTCTTTCTGCACCTCTGTTACTTTTGTTTGCACTTCTTTTGTTTCTTTCTGCACCTCTTGCTTTTTTCTGCATCCCTTTTGCCTCTTGCCCCATTCCTCTTGCCTCTTTCTGCATCTCTGTTCCTTCTGTCTGCACTTGTTTTGTTTCTTTCTGCAGCTCTCTTGCTTCTTTCTGCATCCCCTTGCCTCTTCCCCTACCCTCTTCCCTCTTTCTTTACCCCTGTTGTCTCTTTCTGCACCTCTGTTACTTCTTTCGGCACTTGTTTTGTTTCGTTCTGCACGTTTTTGCTTCTTTCTGCTCCCCATGTGCCTCTTTCTGCACCCCTCTTCCCTCTTTTTGCACCCTTCCTGCCTCGTTCTGCATCGCTGCTGCTTGTTTCTGCACTAATCTCACTTCTTTCTGCATCTCTTTGCTTATTTCTGCTTCACTTGTGTTTCTTTCTGCACCCATCTTCCCGCTTCCTGCATCCCTCTTTCCTCTTTCTGCAACTCTGTTCTTGCTTTCTGCTCTTCTTTTGTTTCTTTCTGCATCTCTGTTGCTTCTTTCTGCACTTCTCTTGCTTCTTTCTCTACCCTATCCATCTTTCTGCATCGCTGTTGCTTCTTTCTGCACTTTTTTTGCTTCTTTCTGCACCTCTGCCCCTTCTTTTTGCTACCCTTGTGCCACTTTCACACCTTTCTACACCTCTCTTGTTTTTCTCTGTATCCCTCTTGCCTCTTTCTCTACCCCACTTCCCCCTTTCTGCACCTCTGTTGCTTCTTTATGAACTTCTTTTGTTTCTTTCTGCACATCTCTTACTTCTTTCTGCACCCCTCGTGCCTCAATCTGTACCCCTCATCCCTCTCTCTACACTCCTCTTGCCTCTTTCTGCACCCCTCTTCCCCCTTTCTGTACCCCACTTCCCCCTTTCTGCATCTCTGTTGCTTCTTTCTACACCTCTTGCTTCTTTCTGTACTACTTGTGCTTCTTTCTGCATCCCTCCTCCATCTTTCTCCACCCCTCATCCTTCCTTTTACACTACTGTTGCTTCTCTCTGTACTTCTCTTGCATCTTGCTGCACCTCGGTCCCTTCTTTCTACAACCCTTGTGCTACTTTCTGCACCCCTCTTCCCTCTTTCTTCACCACTCTTGCCTATTTCTTGACCTCTGTTCTTCCTTTCTGCACTTGTTTTGTTTCTTTCTATAACTCTCTTGCTTCTTTCTGCACGGCTTTTTCTTCCTTCTATACCCCATGTGCCTCTTTCACACACCTCTTCACTCTTTTTGCACCCTTCTTGCCTCTTTCTGCACCACTATTCTTTCTTTCTGCATCTCTCTTGTTTCACTCTGGATCCCTCCTGCCTATTTCTTCAGACCACTTCCCTCTTTCTGCATTTCTACTGCTTCGTTCTGCATTTCTATTGCTTCTTTCTGCATTTCTATTGCTTCTTTCTGCATCTCTATTGCTTCATTTTGCACCCCTTGTACCTCTCTGGGTACCCCTCATCCCTCTTTCTGTACTTCTCTTGCATCTTTCTGCATCTATGTTACTTCTTTCTGTACTTCTTTTGTTTCCTTCTGCACCCTTCTTGCCTCTTTCTGCACCTCTGTTCCTTCTTTCTGCACTTCTTTTGTTTCTTTCTGCACCTCTTGCCTCTTTCTCTACCCCTCTTACCTCTTTCTTCACCCCTCTTAACTCTTTCTGCACCTGTGTTCCTTCTTTCTGCACTTGCTTTGTTTCTTTCTGGACATTTCTTGCTTCCTTCTGCACCCCAAGTGCCTCTTTCTGCACTCCCTTCCCTCTTTTTGCATCCCTCTTGCCTCTTTCTGCACCTCTGTTGCTTGTTTCTGCGCTAATCTCACTTCCTTCTGCTTCTCTCTGCTTCATTCTGCATCACTCGTGCTTCTTTCTGCACCCATCTTCCTGCTTCCTGCATCCCTATTGCCTCTTTCTGCACCTCTTTTCCTGCTTTCTGCTCTTCTTTCGTTTCTTTCTACATCTCTGTTGCTTCTTTCTGTACTTCTCTTGCCTCTTTCTCTACCCCATCCATCTTTCTGCATCGCTGTTGCTTCTTTCTGCACTTCTTTTGCTTCTTTCTGCACCTCTGTCCCTTCTTTTTGCAATGCTTGTTCCTCTTTTAAACTACTCTTGCCTCTTTCTGCACCTCTGTTACTTCTTTTTGCACATCTCATGTTTTTCTGTATCCCTCTTGCCGCTTTCTTTACCTCTGTTCCATCTTTCTGCTCTTCTTTTGTTCCTTTCTGCAACACTCTTGTTTCTTTCTGTATCACCCTTACCTCTTTCTCCATCCCACATCCCCCTTGCTGCATCTCTGTTGCTTCTTTATGCACTTCTCTTGCTTCTTTCTGTACCTCTCTTGCTTCTTTATGCAGCCCCTTCCCTCTTTCTCCACCCCTCCTCCCTCTGTCTGCACCCTTGTTGCATCTTTCTACCCCTCTGTTCCTTCTTTCTGCACTTCTTTTGCTTCTTTCTGCACATCTCTTGCTTCTTTCAGTGCTTATCTTGCCTCTTTCTGTACTCAAATGGAAAGTGCAAGCTGTCAAGTTTAAAGGTCTGCGTGTGCTTGTGACTGAGGTATATGTCTACTTGTATTTGCATTCTCACATGTGTTATGCATTTGAAGATGGTAGCTCAAAATGTGGGTAGCTTCCTCTATAGATGGTTAAATGTTCTCAGTTCTGCTGTGTCATCCAGTTGCAGAGGCAGACATGTCTTATGTTTATAAGTGTTATAGACCCCCTCAAATATACTATTGAATACACATGTCCCTGTATTATGAGCAGAAAGAAAAACATACACCTTTTTGTACACATATTTACAGAGTCTGCTGTTTGAAACACAGGTATTGAAGTATGTCTATGTTTAATTTTATGTAACATGTCACTCGGTGAAAATAGAGATACACATGCATACCTTCACAAACTTGGTCAGTGATATGCTTAGGATTGTTGTTTTTATTTTGGTAGGTAGGCCTAACATTCTGAGAAGTCAATTAATAGTGAACCTTCAAGAAAAAAGTGAGGTTTAAGACATCTAGGGAGAAGGATTAATGAATAGGCTACTTTGTATGAGTCTGTTGTAAGGTACAGTCAAAGTAGGCCTCTTTCTGCTCCTCTGTTTGTTCTTTATGCACTTCTCTTGCTACTTTCTGCACCTTTCTTCCTCTTTATGGACTTCTGTTGCCTCTTTCTGCACTTCTCTTGCTTCTTTCTGTGCCTTCCTTCATCTTTCTGCACATGACCTACCTATGTGGGCATATTTAGTAATTAGCATTTAAAAACCTTAGAAATTCAATGAAAAAAAAGAGGTTTCAGGGACGTTATAGTTAGGAATTAGCATTTCAAAAACTTTAGAAATTCACTGAAAAAAACACAGGTTTCAGGGATGTTATAGTTAGTTGGACATTTCACTCATACAAAACCAGAGAAATTCAGCCGTTATAGTTAGTTGAGCTAACTATAACTCCCGCCCCCAGAATGCACTGCTGATGACGTCATATATTACATCAGTACCAAGATCAAAGTGACAAAAATCCAACATACATGTAATAAGAATAGGACTTTCAAAAAGTTTCAAGCAACTTGGTCGAAAGAAAACTATAAATGTGTGCTTTTGCACAAAGTACCTGTAGATCTGTCAAAAGTCACAAGGTCAAACACCCACACAGATTGAACTCATCAAGAAACAAAGGTATGCATCAGTTATTGAGTCCTTGCGGAGGCGATGTGACAATTGTGCTGCATGCAGGAGAAGTGATGCTTTGAATCCGGACTGCAGGGGGGAAGCGACTCCAAGACGGTTCTGGTCTGCGCGTGATGCATCAGGAAAACTTCCCATACAGGTACATTGCGTAAAAACCCGGGATGCATTTGCGATCAATAAAGCAGCAGCGAGCGACGCTGCGTCAGTTTCTTCTGCCACAATCCCACAATGAGTCAGTGTGAGAAAGTGCACCCTTTCTGCATGGTAGCCCCCCCTTTTTGCTGAACTGCTGAACTGCTGATGTACTTTGACCGAGTGTGCCCTGGGCTCCTGCCAATCAGGTCCCCAGGAACAATGTTCTTTCCCAAAACTGAATTGAAAACCAAACCCAATTGGCACTCTCTGGCCACAGGTCAGTCCCGGGTAAACAATACCACAGGTTCCCAGGGCACTGTGACCAGAAAAGGCCTCTAAGGGCAGCAGCACTTATTGTGCCACCCTTGGAGGCCCTGTACCTTTACACTCACACACTGCCTCTGCAGGCTGCATGTTTTGGTGCACAACAAAGTGAAAAGTGGACATGCCTGAAACAATGCCCCTCCTTAGACGAGGTGCCAAGCCTCCTCCACGAAGGGGAAGCTCCAAAGGCTTGCCACCTTTGTGAGCTTCCCCATGCCTTTTGATGCTCCCAGAAACTGGTCACCACCTGTTCTAACCCCCACTTTAGGTGGGAGAACCGGCGAGAAAACCAAGTGAGGAAGGGAGGTTAGCCCACCTCTGCCAACCCCACCTGTCAGGTGGGGGAGGCTAGGTGAAGCACAACTCTCAGCCCCTGCCATCTTGCAGATGGGGGGACCCAGCCAACCAGAGTGAGGCATATCCCCCCTTCCCACTGGACTTTAGGCTAGCATAGTAGGGGGTGTACCCACCCCAAGGAAGGGACCAATTTGTCCCAACATTTTACTTACCTGTAATGCTCCTAAATCTAGTATTTAGGGGCACCCCTGAAGCTTACCGACTAAGAAGAAAGGAAGAAGAAGGACCGAACAGCAATGCCAAAGCTAAAAAGAGGAGCATCTATACTGACTTGACCCCAGCCATACTGGCCTGTCCCCACCTTGAAACTGCAGAAGCAAAACTTTGGTATGTCCTGGATCCAGCAACCTCAAGAACACTGATGAGCTGCCCTACCTTCCAAGGAAAAGACTTTCAGCCTCATGCATCAACCCAAAATCCAGTCGGTAAAATACCGATTCGGTAATAGCTCCCGGTATTAAGTAAAAAATACCCAATCCCAATGCATCAACCCAAAAGCAGAAATCGCTATTTAAGGAATCCTTAAATAGCGATTCTTTAAATAGGGATTCCTTAAATATCGATTCCTTAAATAGCGATTGCATTTAAGGAATCCCAAAGTGAGATTCCTTAAATGCAATGCATCAAAGTTAAAAAATTAGCGATTTCGCTAATAGGGGGAGCAAATTACCATGAAGATGAACTGCATGGTAATTTGCAAAAACTTTGAAAAATGCACTTTTGTGCATTTTTCAAAGTTTCATGTTGCGCACACACATGCCCTTAGAGCATGTGTGTGTGCAACATATGTGCACATATCATTTTCAGGGGTGCAACAGGGTGTCCTTTTGACACCCTGGCACCCTTGAAAGTGCTCCCGCTATTAGCGATTCGGTAATACCGAATCGCTAATACAGACTGGCTTTACATTCATTCCTATGGGCCTCCAAGCCCATAGGAATGAATGGGTAGGTAGTCCTTATTACCGATTCGGTATTACCGATTCGGTAATAAGGAATATTAAGGAATCGCTATTTGAATAGCGATTCCTACATGCATAGCCTTTTGCTATTCCTTATTAGCGATTCCTTATTTTTCGCTAATAAGGAATCGCAAATGGCATTGTTGATGCATAGGCCCCTTTGTCTACTATGAACACTGGATTTGTTTACCAATAGACTCATGCTCTGGCAAAATCTGAGATTAGAGATGCAAAGCTGGGCGTTAAGATTTCTTACGCTAAAGCAAGGTTTCACGCGTTAGCGTGACCTTGCTAATTAGCCGAAAAAATTATCGCAGCTTTTCGGCCGAAAACGGCCGCAAAAGCGGCGATAATTTTCTATTGCCTCGTTGTTGATATGCCCCGTAGTTTGCAGAATAATTAACAACTGAAATGAACACTTCTTTCCCACCCTTAATGGGCCTGCATGACATTTGGGAAAACTGAGAGAAATTAAGCATGACAAGTCTCTGATAAATTCATTGAGGTACATCACAGAGTGACACACATAAAAAGAGGAAAAACCTCTAAAGATTGTTTTTGTGCCGGAATGGCGCAAGGCTGACTGCACTGGTGTGAGGCAGCACACAGGAGGGAGCAGACGTGTGTATGTGGCGGAATGGTGCAAGGCTGACTGCGCTGGTGTGAGGCAGCACACAGGAGGGAGCAGACGTGTGTTTGTGGCGGAATGGTGCAAGGCTGACTGGGTTGGTGTGAGGCAGCACACAGGAGGGAGCAGACGTGTGTTTGTGCCGGAATGGTGCAAGGCTGACTGGGTTGGTGTGAGGCAGCACACAGGAGGGAGCAGACGTGTGTTTGTGCCGGAATGGCGCGAGGCTGACTGCGCTGGTGTGAGGCAGCACACAGGAGGGAGCAGACGTGTGTTTGTGCCGGAATGGTGCAAGGCTGACTGGGTTGGTGTGAGGCAGCACACAGGAGGGAGCAGACGTGTGTTTGTGCCGGAATGGCGCGAGGCTGACTGCGCTGGTGTGAGGCAGCACACAGGAGGGAGCAGACGTGGGCCGTTTCCTGGCAGAGAATTTCTGCGCCCTCCATTTCATGAAACTCCGCACATCAACTTTGCTTGTTGTCCTGCATTACGTGAAACACTAGTACATTTGCCCCAGTTTGTGTACCAAATTTCATACATACATATCTGAGCTAGTTACATCGCTGGTCTTGAAAAGTAGAACCAAAAAAAATACATAACCCCAAATCAGATCATACTTGCAGGGTTACTTTATGTTGCTGCTTTTCTTAAACAGACTTTATTTTACAGCATTTTAAACAAGGCTTCTTACAGCGCCAATTAGTGTTATTAGGCAATAAGTGATGATGGCCAGGCAGAATGTGCCTGTGTTCCCAGGGTAGATTCCCAGAGCACAGCTGAGCTCGTCTCGTGCTCTACATCTCCAGCTCTGTTCCCAGATGGGGTCAGTCCCTCGGGCACTGTGAGGAGGCAATAAATAGTGCAGCCCCAGACCCCAAGCTGGTGCGATGTTTTATCATTTTACAGCCAGGTAAGTCTGTATTTCCAGAAGAAGCTTGGCGAGAGTGTACATATCTCTGACAATGTATGTGTGCTGGTTAGCACAAGTGTCATTTCCATTCAAATCTTCGTCTTGTGACGAGTTGACATAGAGCACACAAGGGGTAACATTTTCAATATCAGAATAAAAATATGTTATTACGTGTTGCGTGCCTTCAAGGACTGTACTGTGCTGAGAGGTGTACAAGAGTGATTGCATGTCATATTCTCTCAGTGCTTTCACAGATGAATATCACGGATATTGTAATTCTAATTGCATTTATATGGCGCTTAGTAACTGTGATGAGGGGGCAAAGTGCTTTTCAACGAGTAGCACACTACTTAGCACCCCAAAAAGGATTAGTGGAGAGTTAGCAAAGGGAAATCTGAAATTTCTTTGAGAGGTAAACATGTGAGTCTCTTATCTGAGTTAAAAAAGATAGTGGAGGGATAGAAGAGGGATGGGGTTGCATTTATATAGCACTTGGTGCCCATGATGAGGCATCGAAACAAGTTTCGAGGAGTAGCATGCTACTCTAGAAGCCAAACCCGATTAATTGTGAATATGAAAATAATTTGAACGGTGGACATGTGAGTCTGCTAGTTCGATTGAAAAGGAGAGTAGAGGGATAAAAGAGGCAAGGGTCTAGAAAGGGTTATTTGGGGGATCCTAATAAGTGTAGAGTACAGAAGTGTCCAGTGAGGATATATTGAGAGTGTTATAGGGTGGGAAATTGGGTAGTGCTTGAAGAAAGTAGTGGATTGAGGTTTGAGATGAGTCAGTGAGTTGAGGTAGAGGATATATTGAGATAGGTATAGGGTGAAATATAGGGTAGTGCTTTGGAGAGGCTGAATTAGGAGTAAAGTAATATACATAAAGATACATAAGTACATGGAAGGTATGTATGTATAAGTAATGTGATTTATGATTTAAGTTGTATCGAATCAACTCATACTTTCAAGTGTTGCTGTCCCTGAAGCTATTTATTTACATACACTAAATACACACACACACACACACACACACACACACACATATATATGCTCCCAATAGTGAAGCAATTGTAGATAAATAGTGATTATAAAAATGTGCTTATTTATGCGGTGACATGTATATGTGTAAAACATATAGCCATCATTAATATGTACATTTGTTAAAGAAGAAACTAATGAAAATCTATATAATTATAAACACGATTATTATACAAAGGAATACATATATCTATGGACACATATATTATCCAAATAAAATGCTTACGTAGAAAGGGCTATGTTGTATATTTTGAGTATGGCGGTTATGTGTGGAAGAACTAACTCTTGAGAAGTCTTCTGAAGAACATGTGGTTATCTGTTTATCTTATGCTTGGGGTAAAGACCTTCATAGTTTAGCTTCTTGAACAGAGGAAAATATGCAACCTATGTTTTTTTTCTTGTATGGTGGGATTTAAAATCGAGGTGCCAATTATGAACAGATGTTCCTTTGTTGACTGTATTTGATGATTTTATTCCTGATGAAGAGCATCCCAGTTCCATGTCTTGATTGTGTTTGATGCAAACCAGCTTTAAAGTGGATCTTTTGGCAACCGGTAACCAATGTAGTGACATCAAGCAAATACAATGTGTGCTTGTGGCTTTATATGTAAAAGTAGTCTGGCAGCAGAGTTCTGAACCTGTTGTAGTCTTGTCATAGTTGTTACAGATGATCCATGGAAGAGGCTAGTGACATAATTGAGTTTTGACAGAACAAGAGAGATAGTAGTCTGGACCTTGTGTGGAAATCCCAAGTGGGCGAACATGAGTTGCTAGATCTTGATAGTGTGTCCACTTGGCCATTCATTGATAACTTGGAGTCCATGGTAATTCCGAGGTTTCTTACTTCCTTAGATACTTTAGGTGGTGTTCCAAAATCGTCAGGCCAGGCGTTGAGTGGCTCATAATTTCCTTGTATTTGTCACATGTGAGTCTATCTGTTTTAGAAGCATCACATTTAAGATTGCGCCCTGTGATCCACTGATCCATGGCTCAGAGGCAACTTAAAATGCGTGTTTTTCCAATGTCTTTGGGGCTTTCCAGTTTAAGAAGTATTTGCGTGTCTTCTGCATAGCATGTGAGGTGAAATTGATTGATCAGTGCCGATAATGACTTCATGTTGATGCTGAAAAGCATGAGTGAGGTTTCAGAACCTTGAGGGACCACTGCTTTTGTGAAGTACGTATGAATGAAATGAGTTAAGTTTTAAAAGTAGGGTGTGATCCAGTCACCTGTATGCCAGCTTCATAGAATCTTTGTATTACAGTGTCATGGTCAACCATGTCAAAGTTGACTGAGAGGTCCAAGAGAAGTAGTGCAGCAACAGTGTTCTGATCAACTGTGTTCTTAAGGTCATCTCAGATGGCAATGAGGGCATATTCTGTACTTCTTCCTGGATGGTATCCTGTTTGGAAGTCTCAAAGTATGGCATCTGGGAAAATGCAGCTCTTTCTCTCAGTTTGCCCAGGAAAGGACAGTTTGTGATTGGTCTGTAGTTGTTGGGGTTAGGCGGGTACAGGTTTGTTTTCCTTAGTAATGGGCATATATATTACTTTTTCCTTCTGGAAAATTTCCCATAGTTAAGGAACTGTTGATGATTCTTCTAACTGGTTTGGCATCAGATGTAGTTAGAAGATTCTTGAAGGTTTGTGGTGGACATGGGTCAGAAGGGCTATCTGCAGGCCTGCTTGTTTTGACTAGGTCAATACATTTGTTGTGTGATATATGTTGGAAGGCATGCAGAGGCTGGGTTACCATACTCTTGGGGGGTTGTTTTGGAAAAAGTCAGTGCTAGTGGTTTTCCTTACTTTTAAATACGATTCCAATGTGTCCCCTTTGGTTATGTAATGATTTGCCTGTTTTAATTGTGAATTCTTGGGTAATGAGATGAGTTCCCTCTCGGCAATTTGGTTTATAAAATTTGGTGACAATTTTATAAAAACATTTATTAGCTCATTTAGCATTTTGAATTATTTGTGAATAGTATCCTTTCTTAGCTTTTTTGATAGATGACTTGTATAATCTGTTAAGTTTCTATAGGTGACGTTTGTCTTCATTGGTGTTTGTGTTGTTCAGAATGGTATTAGGATATCGAAAGCTTTCTCTAGCCACTCATATAGCTCTTTAACGGAATGTATTGTGCGTAGGTTTGTTTTGTATGTTAGTTTTGTTTCTAAGTGTTTAAAATCAAGTTTATTCAATGGTCAATAGGTGGATGCATGTACAGCTGTTTTAGGTGTGTTGCTTTGTGTCGTTTTATGCTGGAAAGCAAGCAAATGATGGTCTAACAATGTGACTTGAGTAAGTGTTTGAAAGTTAACTACTTATGCATTTGCAAAAATAACATCTAGGATGTGTCCTGCATTGTGTGTGGGATTGTGGATGATGTGATGTAGGTTCAGTTAATCTAGGCCTGGGTATCATTTCTTAAGGATTGTAAATGCTTACAAGTTATGTTCATTGTTAGTGTTTCGACACCCTACTCCTGGCATCAGAGAGCAGCTCTTGATGTGTATCATATGATACAAGCTGGAACCTTTATATATATTACAATAAATATATTTTGATACGTAGATGGGAAAAATCCATATATAGTGATAGGTTTGGATGAGTAATCAGGAATAGGAGTGCCATTAGATGTTAATATTATGGCATAGAGATGGATTTTGCAAATGTTTCTTATGCTGACTAGGGAGTGAGAGATTGTGCGATGATGCAGTTGAGCACTCAGCATCCCCAGGTTGTATGCGCATGCGCAGAGTGTCTGCTTTCACGTGTAACCAATATTGAGAGTTAGCCAAGAAATATGTCAGAATGGGGAGCACTGGCAACTCCACAAAAAAGACTTTAACAAATGTTTACACAAAGAGATCATACTGATTTGCAATAATCTTTTTGTCAAAGATCCAGATTTAAGTTTGATCTCCCCCTGAAGGAAGATGTGATTCGGTATCAGTAGGGCAGCTTCTCATCATTTCCCCCAGGGTCCTTGAGGACATTTTTAACCTGGTTTGCCTAAGATAGATGCTATTCTCCGAGTAAATCTTCTTGTGACCTGTGTGTTACCCTGGATTTTAGATATGTGTTGGGTAGGGCACAGGGTTTTGCAAACGTGCATCCAGTTGTGAGACATTAAGTTTACCCAGGAGTTTAGGAAAGAATGACTCAGTCAGCTGTGCATACAAGAAATATTTAGCTAGTCACGCTGCCCCAAGGAGAGTTTGAGAAGCAGTCTATGGTTTAACTTTTAATTTTTTTTCTCCAAAATACACATACCATCACTTAGAACCCTCCCTTTGTCGAGGAGTGCTGTGAAATGTAAGTGAGGATCAAGCTAACAATGGGTAAATAATGCTACAAAACAAATTCCGTCACCACCAAATAAAAACCCTCTTCCCACCCCAATGGCTAATATGTTAGCCTTAGAAGGGGATAACTTTGACACAGAAATATTCAGGGTTACAAATCCGAACAAAGTGTCCAAATTTCTACATTATTTCTAAAAGACACAAAACTTTCAACACAAGCATTTTTCACTGTTTGAACAGCCAATCTCCAAGCCCAGGGACCTCTCCAAGTCCAGGGACACAACCCCCACCCCTATCCTCCACCCTATACACCCTCAGTGAGCTAGCACTGCCTATAAGGCTGTAATCATAGCGACTGTGATCTGTTGTGATCTAATTCTATCTCAGGCATTTGTGAGATTTCCTATCTGGTATGGCAGGCCCAGAAGAACTAGCCCTGAATGCATCAGGATGTGAAATCCAAATGCTAAATTAATTTCAGTCAGGACTTCTTCCCAGTATCCAAACAGCCTGGGGCGCAACCATAAGTGTTTAAGACTATGTAAGAGTGTCCGCAGGTCACACCTTGAGTTCTTCCATGAAGGTATCTTATTTAGTGTACTATACACGTATGTGAGGTTCTTATAGTCTGACGCTATGATTCTTACACTTTGTGCCAATGTGCAAGCCTTACCATATAGGTGCTCCTAGTTGAAGAGATACATTCACTCCAAGCTTCTGTCCCGCAGTGTCTGGCGAAAAGCCTGAGTTAACCCACTCAGGTGTGAAACTGTCATTTATTACCCCTCAACTTTCACAGTGAAAGGTGAGGGGTAATATGTGAGGCACAAGCGCACAGACACCGTATCCAATGTAACCCTTTTTTACCAGCTCCTTTTAGATCCTTGCATCCTGGGGACCTGCCCAGAGCTGCTGCTGTTAAATAGTCAGTGTAACAACACATTTTGGGGGTGTTAGTTTTCTCCCAGTCCACCAGATATCACTGGTTGTCAGTGCGGTAGTGAGCCAAAATTATGTGGCATCACCACGCCTCCCTGAGCAGCTGGTCAATAATCGATCCACAGGGTCTTTCCCACCAAATAAAAAACTGCAGACTCCTGCTGTTTGAAAAAGTTGCTTGGCAGTGCCTGGGGTTCCATGTTTAGCAGATCTAGAATCCTGAGAATTGTTTTATTTTTTATGGTGATTCTGCCTAACAAGGAAATGTATTTTGTTTGCCAAGACTAAAAATCCCATTTGATCTCCATCAAATGTCATCCATAGTTTAGGTTCACTATGTGGGAGAAGTACACTGGCTCCCCATCCAAAAGAGATGCCAATTCAAGATCCTCATGCATGCCTACAAAGGCCTCCACTACCTAGGACCTGCCTACATCAACCACCGACTGAACTTTCACCAACCTTTTAGACACCTGCACTCCTCTTCACTCGTCCTTGCATACACTGCCCACGTCTGTCAAAGCCGTAGTAGTGGCCGCTCCTTCTCCTACAACACGGCCAATACCTGGAATAACATTCCTTTCTAGCTATCTACAGCCCTCTCGCTGGCAGACTTCAGAAAGAGACTCAAGACCTGGCTCTTCAAAGGAGACACAGTGCCCAGATATCCCTAACGTTGACAGTGTTGCACTTTACAAATGCTGTTTGATTGTGATTGATGTGGCCTGTCTGTGCTGGATCAGTTTTTAGATGTAGATCTCAATGTTCAAAGCCTCTGCCCCTCGAGGAAGGCCCCTGATTCTGACAAAATTATGTTTTCAGTGATTCTGAAGAACTTTCTTGTTTGAGCAACAGGTCATGGCAATAGTCTTCCAAACGTAGAACACTGTTTCCATTGTAATTCCTGCAATCTCTCATCAAGGGACTGTCCCATGTCATTGACTCTCCTGCCCAAGAAGCTACCATTTTGTTGAATTTTTCTCAGGTTGTCCTTTCAGTCACCCCTGATCCTGTATTTGATTTGAAATAATAGCTGAATATATTCCTGGGAAACAGATACTAATGAGCCCTCATCCTCGTCTCTTTCCAGGAAGGATAGCATAGATCTTTGGGAACTTTTTACCCTTGTTGCTTCTGCCCCTTCAGCACTTAGCATGTACGTAATGTTGTGGTTGTGGTGTTCAATGCTTGAAGCCATCTTGCTGATTTGGTGAGTTTATCTTTCCCAGTGTCAGGGAGCATCAAAGCTATATACAACTAACTGTGGGGGGCCGTTGGCATGTGCCCATGCACATCTCGCCCTAGGATGGGTTAGTGTATCTCATCAGCAAGCAGGAGTCTCTGCTCGTCCTTCCCCTCAGGAGCATCTTGGCCAAGGAGTTGTTTTGGTGAATTAAGCTACCATGGAAGTAACATGAGAACTTGCCTAAGGGAAAGGGAGCAGCCATGCAGAACACTTATAGTGGCTGCAACACTCCACCAAGTTCGGCTGGGCTCTGATCCTCCGCAGGAGTCAAGTCAAGTCAGAGAATTTATATAGCGCACTACATACCCAGAGGGTCTCAAGGCGCTTAGAAAGGGGAGGAGGATTACTTGTCAAATATCCACGTTTTAAGTTGTTTTCTGAATGCCAGGTGGTTCTGGGTGAGGCGAAGGTAAGCGGGGAGTGAGTTCCATGTTTTAGCAGCCAGGTATGAGAAGGATCTGCCTCCCATGGTGGTCCTGTTGATGCGAGGTACAGTGGCGAGGGCTTGGTTGGAAGAACGTAGTTGGCGGGAGGGGGTGTAGAAGGACAGTCGTGAGTTGAGGCATTCTGGTCCGATGTCGTAGAGTGATTTGTGTGCGTGAGTTAGCAGTCGGAAAGTGATTCTCTTATTGACGGGTAGCCAGTGGAGGTCTTTCAGGTGACTGGAGATGTGTTCGTTGCGCGGGATGTCTAATATGATCCTGGCTGAGGCGTTTTGGATTCGTTGGAGTTTCTTCTGGAGTTTAGCGGTAGTACCTGCGTAGAGGGTGTTTCCATAGTCCAGTCGGCTCGTGACTAGAGCATGGGTGGCTGTTTTCCTTGTTTCGGTGGGGATCCAGCGAAATGTTTTTCTGAGCATGCGAAGAATGTTGAAGCAGGATGAGGATACGGCGCTGACTTGTCTGTTCATTGAGAGTGAAGAATCCAGGATGACGCCTAGGTTCCGTGCGTGGTCTGTCGGGATGGGTGCTTTTCCAAGGGCTTCCGGCCACCAGGAGTCGTCCCATGCAGAGGGGGATGTACCTAAGATGAGGACTTCTGTTTTGTCTGAGTTCAGTTTCAGACGGCTTTGTTTCATCCATTCGGCAACTTCTTTCATTCCTTCGTGTAGGTTAGTTTTGGCGGTGCTGGGGTCATTGGTGAGAGAAAGGATTAGTTGAGTGTCATCCGCGTAAGAGATGATGTTGAGGTTGTGTTGGCGGGCGGTGGCCGCGAGGGGGCTCATGTAGACGTTGAAGAGGGTGGGGCTGAGTGATGATCCTTGTGGTACGCCACAGATGACTTCAGTGGCCTCGGACTTGAATGGTGGGAGGCGGACTCTCTGGGTTCTTCCGGAGAGGAAAGAGGTGATCCATTCAAGTGCTTTTCCTTGTATTCCGATGTTATTGAGGCGTTGTAACAGGGTGCTGTGGCAGACTGTGTCGAATGCTGCAGAGAGGTCGAGGAGGATGAGGGCGACTGTGTCTCCATTGTCCAATAGAGTTCGAATGTCGTCTGTTGCTGCGATTAGGGTGGTCTCAGTGCTGTGTTTTGCTCGGAAGCCAGATTGTGAGGAGTCGAGGGATTTGTTGGCTTCGAGGAAGGCGGCGAGCTGGTTGTTGACGGCTTTCTCGATGACTTTGGCCGGGAATGGAAGGAGCGAAATAGGGCTCTCCTCAGTTTTGATCAGTACCACTAGTCAAGGCATCTCTAGGCCTGAATCTGCCTCTCTACAGGTTATGATCTGGTCCCCGGCATTGAAACGCCAACCTGGCACACAAATATCATACCAGGAGTCTTTGCTGGCAATCTCCTCTTGTTTGTACCCTCAGGTAGATGTGATCCTTGCTGTCATCATGTGGGCCTTCCATTTCTTGAGGCCATGCTAAGGGGTCCTGATAAGGTAGGGTGGCAGCCACCTGAAACACCTAACAGGCGTCCACATTTAAAGCTGCGGTGATCATCTCATTCCCCTGCTCTCCATTGATTGCTCCACAGATCAAAGCTGGCCCCCAACAAAACCACCCCCAAGTGGGCCAAGCTGACTTTATAAGCTTCCTGGTATGTACTTGCAGCTCATCCATTTTAACTTTCAAGTCAAACAAAAAGGTCAGGTAGATTAAAGCCTATTACTTCACCACTATGAAAGAAATAGGGTACCACAATCACGAGCATCATCAAATTATGTTCTAATGCATTTGAGCCAAGATTTTGACACTTTTTCTTGTCTTATTAGTTGTTGAAAAATAGTAATTATTATCATGAATTGTGGAACATATCTTTGGAAATGTCTAAGAGATGTTTATTGCTCTGGAATTTGCTCTATTTTCTTTCCACACATACTGCCTTTGATGTACTTGAGCAGAACTATGGCAGAATAATCTCCAGTTTTTTTAGATCATTGCAATTTTGGCAGAATTAAGTGAAATATGCCCTTATATAATGTCTAATACACCCCTTCACATGATTTTTACTGGCTGCAGTCTCACGAAGAGCACTGCTGCTATAAATGCGATGATTGCACTTACCTTTGGTTGTGGAAATGGTAATGTTTCATGTATTGCTGCAACAAGCATGCTGGTCAGAATGGATTTCAGCACTTAGGTGAACAGCTGGCAAAGTTGACCCTATTAATTTAACAATGCATCATAATATGCTAGCATTTTCTTACCACATCTATTCCCTTTTTCAAATGCTCAATGGAAATGTTGGTCCATTGTGTCAGTCTAAAAGTATTTGGACACCTACATGAATTTATGGGGTATGAACACTAGGCTAATGGTGGGACGTATCAGCAGTGACCTGTAGAGCTGAAACACATGGTTGCACATTTGTATCTGAAACTTTAAATAATCTGGGCCTCCTTTACGAGGCTCCAATCAGCACTTTTGCACCATCAGAGTGTCACTTTTATGATGCTCCGGCGGCGCGATGTGCAGCAGAATATTTGCTAAGGCCACGTAAAGCAACTTTGCATTGGTTTTCATGGCCTTGTAAATATGTGCCCCTTCCATGAAAAACACTGAGTGAAAGTGGCATTCCATGGGTGTTGCTGTGGGTTTTCACATGCAACACCCATGGAATCTGAAGCATTCCCAGATTTACAAAGAATCATAAACTTGGGAATGCATCAGATTCTAATGCCAACTCATGGGTGGCGTTAGAAGGGTGCAACAAGGAGAAATATCCTTATTTTGCCTAATGTTTTCCTGTTTCAATGTGTACTGCATTATGCAGCACTCGTACAAAGAGGAACATACCACTCTTGATGTTATTTTGGATGGGAGGTGTCCCTTCCTGTACAAAACAATCACCCCTACAACCAGACACCCTTGCACCATGGCATAAGGGTACCTGTGTTGGGGCAGGGCAGCCCATTGTGTCCAAGCTCAGGGGAAAAGGACGGGAATGCGCCATATCTCATAGATATGACACATTCCTGCCCTTTTCTTTTGACACAGCACAGGGCAGCAATATTCCTGGTAGATGAGGCCCTCTGTTGTTAAGCGTTAAGTACTACACCTTGTGTCATTCATCCCTGCTTGCCATTGTTGCTCCTCCACCATGGAAGTATATGTGCCTGATAATGCTATTAGCTGGTTTGTGTAAGAAAGTGGATTAATATTTGGGGTGGGTAACTGTCAACTTCAAGAAACAATGGGGCATATTATCAAGAAACTGCGTTACAATTATCGCCGCTTTAGCGGCAAAAAACTGCCGCTAAAGCGGCGATAATGGACTTGATAATATGCCCTTGAGAAATCCCATAGAAGCCCATGTTCTGGTGTCAACATGGGCTTCTATTGGAATTCTCTGCGGCATATTATCAAACCCATTATCTCCGCTTTAGCTGCAGTTTTCTGCCGCTAAAGCGTCGATAATTTTAAAAGGATGGCGGAGTAAATGGATGGATGTATGCATGGATGGATGAATTAATGGATGCGAGGGGATGGATCGGTGGATGGACAGGTGAAAGGATGGTAAAGGGATATATGGATGAGTGGGTGAACAGATGAGTGAATAGATTGCAGAGTAGATGGACATAGGATGGTAAAGTGGATGATTGGCTAGATGGCAGAGTGGATAGATAAGCATAGTTGAAGGGTGGATGGATGGATGTCAAAGTGAATGAATGAATGGTTGGGTATCAGAATCGATGGGTGGGTGAATGGATGGATGGATGGATATATGGATGGATGGATGGATGGATGGATGGATGGATGGATGGATGGATGGATGGATGTTTGGATGTGGATGGATGGCAGAGTGTAGGGATGGATGAATAGCAGAGTGTTGCAGAGTGCGTGGATAGACAGCAGAGTGGATATATAGATGGACACGTTGATGGATGGCAGAGTGGATTCATCAATGGATGGCAGAGTGGATGGATGGATGGCAGAGTGGATGGATGACAGAGTACATGGATGGGAGACTGTATAGACGGTAGAATGGGTCAGTGGATGGCTGGGTGAATAGATGGATGGAATGGGGAACGATTGAATGATGTATGAAAGAATGAATGGATCACAGAATCTAAGAGTGAAATAGTGGCTATAAGAAGGTGGATGGAAGAGTAAATGAATGAATGGATATATGCATGGATGGAAGAGAAGATTATGCTGTTCTAGGGAGGATTTAGCTCATTTGCTGCATTTGCTTGGTAGCATCAGAACTTTAGTTCAAAGTGGAGGCTGTTTTAATTTTCTGGCTATTCCCTTGCTGGTAACGCTGTTATCTCTGCAGTGAGGCTTTGCGCAGCTTCACATCTATTTACATCAGATTCGATGAAGCTTGTAACAGTGTGGCAAGGCTTTCCGCCACTTGGAGTCAGTTCTGATACAGCTTTCAGCTGTGCTGCAAGACTTGAAGGGCATCATGTCACTTCACATTGCTTCATGCTGGATTCGATGAAACCTTCATTTAGGTCAGGACTATTACGTTCTCCCTTTCATGGAATGCTCCTTGCTGCATTACAACCATAAAGTTACAATTATTAACTTTCTGGCTGTTTGTGAATATGCCCTCCACTAGTTTGGCACAAGCAGACAGGCTTATCCCAAAGGCAATGTGTAAAGTATTTGTACCAACACTCACAGTAACACAGTGAAAACGCTATAAAAGGACACCACACAAGTTTAGAAAAATAAATTATCTTTATCTAAAGTAAACAAGACCAAAACGACAAAAATCCAACATACACAGTTAAAAAATATGAATTTCAAAATGTTTCAAGAACTTGTACCATAGAAAACTATGGATACGTGACTTTTCACCAAATTACCTGTAGTTGCATCAAAGTTCACCAAGCCAAACAGCTGCTGCGCCAGAAAACAAAGAGATGCGACACTCCTGAGACCCTGAGAAGGTGATGCAACAGTACCGCTGCACGCAGAGGAAGGGTCAGGTAGATTCCAGTCTGTAGGGGGAATAATGCATCGATTCTTCGTGCCTGTTCTGGTCCGGGGAAGCGTGTCGCACAGGTACAATGCATGGATCTTTGGGATTAGTCAGCAATCAATGCGGCAGCTTTGCCCGGCGCTGCGTCGGTCCTCTTCAGCCGCGATCCCTTAAGGCGTTGATACATGCCACAACAACAGGTGCTACAATAGCTTTGGCAGCGGCATGGCGATGCGTGGAAATTCTTCTTGTGCCGTGAAGATGTGTCAGAAAAACAGCCGCAAGAAGAGCGATGCGTCAATTTCTGTAGTTCTTTGTGTTTCTCCTCTCTTCCAGCTCCCAAACAGCAGCAACAACCTCCAGAGGCCTAAAACCGACACAGGCACCTCAAGGCAGGTCAGAACTCACAACAGCAGTGTTCAGGGAAGCTGGGGGTGAAGTCTTTGTGTCCCTGAGACTTCTGAACAGGAGGCCAGCTTACTTCCGGCTCTTGGAGATCTCGTTCAAGCAGGCGACACAGCACACAGCAAAGTCCTTCTCCTTTCCTCGGCAGAAACAGCAAATGAAGGCCAACCCCAGACACACCAAAAGGGCAGTACTTCTCCTCAGTCTCTCCAGCTCTTCTCCTTGGCAAGACTTCCTCTTGAATTTCAGGAATGATCTAAAATTCTGGGGTTTTCGGTCTAGTACTTATACCCTAAAACGTCTTTGTTCTCTTTGTGCAAGGGGCTCTGAGCCCAGTTCAAACCAGTTCTGGGGGCACTCTGCCAGTGCACTACAGATTCCTTTGTTATTGTGAGCCTTGGCTCCAGACACACCACACGGGGGCGGAGCCAGCATTATGGTAGGCAGGCACAGCCCTATTCAGGTACAAGTGCTACTCCTCCCAACACTCCAAATGCAGTTCAGGCCTATTCAGCCTAGTGCTGACTCATCCAGACTCCTGGAGCCACTGCAACTCCCCAGCCCCTGTCACTCCAAAGCCAGATAGTCAATCCATAAACAGGCAGAGGCACACAGGAAGCTTGAACAAGAAAATAGCCACTTTCTAAAAGCTGTATTTTCAAACACACAATTTAAAAAACATATTTTCTAAAAGATGTGTTATTTAATTCTGAGTTCAGGGGTACCAAACTCAATTTTCCATCTTATCCCTAAGGGAAGATATGCTTGCAAAATGTTACAAAGCATTCCCCATTCTGTCCTATGGGCAAGATAGCATTTCTATAGTGAAAAACGAAATTGGCAGTATTTCACTATCAGGACATGTCACACACACCATTACATTTCCTACCTTTCACATACATTGCACCCGGCCCAGGGGGTTACCTTGGGCCTACCATAGGGGTGTCCTTTGTGTAAGAAAAGGGAAGGGTAAGGCCTGGCAAGTGGGTGCACTGGCCAGGTTGACATGGCAGTTAACACACTGTGTGCAGGCACTGCGGTGGCAGGCCTGAGACATCTTTTCAGGGCTACTCATTTGGGTGGCTAAATCAGTGCAGCAAGACCACAAGTAGCATTTGATTTACTAGCCCTGGCACACTTAGTACACTTTACTAGGGACCTACTAGTAAAAAAAATATGCCAATCAGGTAGACCCAATCTCAATATCAATTTACACAGAGAGCACTTGCACATTGACTCTGATCAGCAGTGGCAAAGTGCCCAAAGCATCTAAGCCAGCAAAACGAAATCCAGCACAGCATCGAAAACACAGCAGGTAGAGGCCAAAAAGTCAGGAAAAACCATGGCAAGGATGCCAGGTCTACCAGAAACAAATAAGTAATAATTTAAAAATTATTTTTAATTGAAACACTAAATAGACACATGATTATTATTAAAAGATATTGGACACATTTCCCCAACTTCTATTTACCAAGGGCTACTATAATAACAAAGAGCAAGATAACTACAGTATAACTTAAAATAACATTCAATTACAATGTTTTAATTGTTATTTTATTACATTGCATTCAATTGTATGCACATTTCCCTCACCCAGCCCTTGCAGTACCCTTTGTCTCGCATGCATCACAATCTTAGGTGGAAGGTATGTGTTATTTTATTTGTGACTGTATTTTTTAACAACAGTAACAATGATAACTTACAATAGATTTACAATATATTTTAAAAACATTATGGGGCATATTTTCAAGGACTTATCACCAAGTTATCGGCACTTTAGCGCCACAAAATTAGCGAAATATTAATCGTCCTATTCTCAAACTGGTGCAAACTGCCGAAATTGCTAGTTTTCCAGCGATAGCTTTCGCAAAATCATCGCCACGGATGAGAGCGACAACTAACGCTAATGATATGCAGAGTAGGCGTTTCCATGCAAAAACACACAAAAACACCACTTTGCGATATTCTCAATGATCAGCCAGATCGGCGAAGTGATCAAAAAACAGGCAATAAGACGTGTTAGTAGCAGGGAATGAACACCTGCCTTTTACTGGTGTTAAGCAGGATGACAACCTGCAGTATAAAAGGGAGCCCAGCCCAGAGCCACATCGGCAGACCAAAACATGTCATGGGGCTACTGATCATGCAGCTCGGAAACTGAAGAGGCCCACAACACCCACCGCACCACTGAACCTCCCCACCCGGACTACCACCGAGGCAGGGCAGAATAAGACTGCGGTCCTTCCGAAAACGCACCAGCCTCACAGACTTAACGCCAGAGGAAGTAATTGCCCACCACAGGCTCAAAATGACAACCATCCTCTGCATCCTGACCTACATTGCCCACAGGCTGACGGTACCAACACAGCGGACAACCATACCTCCACAGACAAAGCTGCTGGCTGTGCTGCACCTGTTGGTATCTTCCAACCAACAACCGTCAGAGTCGGAAGAGTCTCACAGCCAGCCCTATCAAAGTTCATCACAACTGTCTTGGATGCCATCATCAGCTTGGTACCCCAGCACCTTCTCTTCACCCACACTGCCCAGGAACAGCTGGAGACCAATCAAGGCTTCTACGTCATAGCTGGCTTCCTGCACGTGTTGGGGGAAATTGACTGCACACATGTCCTACTTGTGCCCCCTGCCAATACAGCACACAATTACCGCAACAGAAAGCACACACATTTCATCAATGTGCAGGCAATAGTGGACCACCGGGGACTCTTCACCAACTTCGTCGCCAACTACCCAGGCAGTGTGCATGATTCCTACATTTTCCGACAGTGCATCATCACCAGCGCTTCATGTTTGTATTTTTTGTTGCCGCTTTTATACTGATTTTTGCAGCCTGACTTGTGGGCCTTTCAGGCCTGGCACTGCTTAGCGCTGACTTTTTTATCGCATTTGGGCCCAACGCAACTCTTTTCGCGTTCGGGATTAGATTTGTATCACCGTCCCGGTAATGTTATCGCGGACATTTGACGCGTTATGGGGAAACTATCGCTTGTTACCGCCGTGTTGAGAATGTGACGTTGACAAAGAGTTATTTTCCCACGCTAGACGGCGAAATATGAAATTGTGTTAACCTATTTTGGCTTTGATTATCGCACGTTCTTTAGAATATACCTCTATATATGGTAAAAAAGATTGTTAAATTGTTTATTTTGAAAAAAGTTTAAAAAATTAAGATAAAAATAATTAACTTAAGTTTAGTGTTTTTGCATGTGTTAGGGGTATTGATTTCTGTGTGAAATTGTTGCAATACTAGTGGTGGACCATGTGTGGCACTTGACATACTGCAAGGCTAGGCTAAAGTATATTTGAGCCTGTTTTGCCAGTAGTATTATTGTAGTAGATTTAAGTGTGTATTTTGCAAATTTCAGTTGTCCTATTCTTATGTTGGTATGGGATTTGTTTTAGCATGCCGCTCCCTAAACCTTTCCTTCAATTTCCCTTTACTACACCCATTTCGGGGTAAAACTTCACAAATTTGCAATCGTCCCCCATTGTCCCTTCCACCATTACTACTAAAAAGTATACCTCCATGTGCAGAGATCCCCCTGCAGTGGCAGAGATCTCTGCATAGAAAAAGCAGGTGAGGTGAAGTCAGAGATCTTTGGAAGAAGATTTGGGAGTTGGCTTTTTGGAGCATGTGAAGTAATACTACTCTATGTACTCCAGAATGTCATTTGTAAATAGGATGTCCTGTGTTTCTATAAATATAACCTATCATGTGGCCTGAAAATGAAGGTACGTGTTTAGGAAAAGCTGTGCTAAGATTGGGAATTGCAATTTCAAATTGGGATTTTCTCCAAATCGCAATTAGGTTTTCGCTATTTCTAAAGTATGATGCTTTTATTGTTTAATTACTGATTCCTTGTGGGTTGCAAGTCAACGTATCCCATATTTTTTACTGAGGTAAGTCGTAGCTTGCACCTCATTAGAAATTATAGCCATCAAACTGATGGTGGTCTGCTGCGGTCTGTGATTGGTTTTAAATAAAGCAATCTTTTTTCATAAAATTAGGACCATTTTTCCTAAAGGAAAATGGGCTTACTTTCGAAAAAATGAAAGTAGTCAGTGGTTTGTGGGCCCATTACCTGCTCCTAAAAATATTTTTTCAACAATCTTAAATTGGAAGGGATCCCAAGGGGACTCCTCTCCATTTGCCAATGGGTTACCACTAATTTTGAATAGGTGGCAAAATATGAAAGTATGGAAACCAGAATTTATTAGCAAAACATTTATATACCACTTAAACACGCCAATTTCAATGACTGTATTGCAAATCCAAATTGCGATTCTGTAGAATTGCTGTTACGATTTTATACATTCAATTTAGCATTTTTTGCCGTTACAAATAGCCAGATTCTATGAATCTAGACATTTGAAACGACAAAAATGTTTTGTGCATGGGCCTCAAATCCTTAATAAAACAAATAAGCTAGGGGAAAGCAGTCCATTTAAATGAATGGTTCCCACTGACTCAACTTAAAATAAACACAAGTAAGTAAAGTTGAAGGTCCACAGTATCTAAGGCAGCTTGGATGCTAAAAGATGCATTGAGGCCCTATTACATAAAGTGAGCACTGGGAGGCCCATGTTAAGGCACAGTGTCAGCACAGGTTTTGCCTGAAAAATGTATTTGGTAGTTGAAAAGTTGAAACTCTACTCGTTTACCACCTTAGACAGGGGTAAATGGTTGCCTATTGACTGTCTGGAAATTCAACAGCATTGGTTGACATATCTAAAGGTAGCACTTGAACTTAATGCAATACGATGCAAAAAGCAGCATATCGCAATTAAAATATAACACCAAAAACCAAAACAGAATGCAAAACAATATTCACAGCACAACGCAACAAAATCACATTGCAATAGAACTCCACAGAACAAAAACAGCAAAACGCCTTGCACAAAATGTGTACAAATGTTGTTGTCATACATTACCACCAGAATACCATTTTGTAATCCGGTGGTAAAAGCCCAATACCTTTTATTTGCTTCCAATTACATGAAACAGAGCCAGTCGAATATCTGTTTGTGATCAAGACCTTTGTATCCTAAGACAAAGTATTCCTTGTTATGGAAAAAGAAGGAAACTTTAGTCAGAAAGTTCCACTTACAGAGGAAATGACATTATGATAAGTTTTAATAAATGCAGTCAATCTTAACATTGCCCCCAGTGATAGTGTTTGATGTTTAAATGCAAAGGACCCGAGCAAAAATAAATGGGTAAGAAACAAGCCTGAGGTTAGACCTCACATTCTTGGCGTGGTATTCCCCAAACCTTTTGCATTCACCCTTCCTGCTTTGCTGAGTTAATTGTTGTTGTCTTTAGGTCTCTGCGTACTTTAACAATGCTAAACAGGCCAAATTGATTTTGCTCTCACCCTAAAACATGTTTAAATTGTCCTACATCTGATAGGCACGTTTAATTTCCTTGTTTGTCAGTATATGGTATGCCCTAAAAGATCATGGGCCAGGGTGCACGATATTTAAAATTAAGACATGCAGGTTTAAGAGTTACTACTGGACGGGCTATCCCTCCCATTAGCTAACACTGGGTTAACTGATTACCAGGGGCGGTGCCTCCGTTAGGGCAATGGGGCATTGCCCGACTCATATTTTCATCCCCTCTTATATGTACACAATTTATCAATAAACAAGTAACGGAAACTTTAGAAATTTGCATTTTATCGTACAGACAGTCTTCAGGCGTGGGTGATTGTCGGTGGCACTGAAGGGCGAGGGGTTCAATGTGATAGGCAGTGACTAAGCGCACAGTACATAGGCCCACAATGTGTGCGTGTTGGGTTAGACGGCTGCCTTTCTCCGGCCAGCCCAGCATGCTCACTAGAGGCTTCTCTCCACTGCACATTAGAGACGGGGGTTTATCAAAGCCACTAAACGCGGTCTTTAAATGAGCAGTGGTTTTCCCTGCTCAAGCCAATCCCAGTGCTGCTCTCATGATTTGTAACATCAAGGGAGCAGCAACGCCTGGATTGGCTGAGAGCCTCTGTGGCAGTCACCCCCCTCATGGCATGACCTTGTGCTGGTTTCAGGCTGAAGAATTTCCGTGTGTCAAACACCCCTTGTTTTTTCCAGCCTCAATTTGTCTCAGGTGAGGAAACAAGTTAAACAAGTGGCTTCAAGTAATACGTTTATTTATTTTCTGAATACCACTCATTTCATCTCCCAATAACTAAGTTTGATTGATTGTTTTCCATCAGAAATCTGAGGCGTGTGTAACTGTACTTGTATTTCATCTCAGAACGTTACTGAACTTGATATCAAAACGCAGGAAAAAAGTGTAGTTGAAAGGCCAAATTGAAAACATTTGAAAATAATATGAATCGGCCCCAAATTGCATTCATTTTTGTTCTGTTTCATGGTTACTTTAAAGATTTGGCCCATGGATTACCACCGAGAAATGAGAGCCTTTTAAATTAAAGATTCATTTAGGCATGTTGGAAGTTTGTGTACTTATAGTCTGCACAAGAATATTACAACGATCATATAGCATCTACATTCTAGTTGATGACTAAGCCAATGAATATTATTTTCCTCAGTTTATTTTACTTTCCTTGCTAAAATGCATATTTCCTTATGAAGTCCAGAGGCAGCTTTCACTTGGATAGTCAGTTCAATACAGAAACAACAGAAACATGTTAGTTCCACTAAGTCACTGGTTGCTGTGTCACTCACATCAGTGACATTCTTAACTCATGTATTCATTGTAACTGTTGTTCTTGATGTATGTCGCCTCCCAGTAACATCTGCATACCACACTTGTTGCAGCAGTCAAATGAGTCCACCTGGAGAGAACTGCACTCTTTATTGATAGTGCGGTACTGGGGCTGTAAAGGATGGACTGGTCGAAAGTGTTTGGATGAGGCTGGTCTGCCTAGAGTAGGACCAGTTCAAGCTGCTCACTGTTTAGCAAAAAGATATGGAATAGTTGGGTGTCAGCTGTGAGCAGTACTATCACTGTGGGGTTATCACGCGTTTCCAAAGCACTTGGGGGCATATTATCAAGCACGGTGTTAAAATTATCGCCGTTTTAGCGGCAGAAAACTGCCGCTAATGTGGCGATAATGGGCTTGATAATATGCCGCAGAGAATTCCAATAGAAGCCCATGTTGACACCAGAACATGGGCTTCTGTAGGAATTCTCACGGGCATATTATCAAGCCCATTATCGCCGCTTTAGCAGCAGTTTTCTGCCGCTCAAGCGGCGATAATTTTAACGCCGTTTATTGATAATATGCCCCTTGGTGTGGCCAGACTGCAGGCCTTTGGCATAAAGAATTTGGGGCAATTAAAAACCATTGTATGTCTAAGCTGCTGTGGCCAAAAACAATACCCAGCCCATATCAACGTAAGTGCCTTTGACATGATGAAAAGACTACATTTAACCTTCACTGAGTCACCTACTGGAGAACTGGAGGAGGAGGAGGGGGTGGCTGGGGGAGAGCAAGAACTCAAAGGTGGAGGGAGGAGAGATGCTGAGGGAGAGCAGAGGCTTGGAGGTGGAGGAGAGAGAGGCTGAGGGAGAGCATAGGCTTGGAGGAGGATGAAAGAAACGGGAAGAGCGGAAACTCAGAGGTGCTTTATTAAACGTCTTGCTTTCTCAGATTTGCTCGAAAATTCACCATTTGCCCACTCAGTTTTTAAACTTTTCTCAGGGTTGCTCCCTAGCCAAAGGGCACTCATCCAAAACTTTACACCAACCCCTTCCAAATGTCACCAACGGCCACTGTTTATTACATTAATAGGTACTTACTTTGGATTGGGAGCAGATAATGACATGCTGTTCAAAATGCTGTTCAATGCTAGAGTCGGATTTAATTCATATTCTGGTGAAAATACCACTTTTAGAAAGTTACTTACACAAAGTCATAGTGAATACATATAACTCATTTAAAGCAAGATACTTGATGAATACAGAAAAAATGACTATTGTTGATGTCATTTAGCAAATTTATAAGCACATATGAACAGCAAGTTGCTGTTACAAGAACAGATCTATCATATCATAAATCACATCGTCAACAGGTTATTGTGAATACATAATTGCAAAGTGACCTCTGTTTGAGAGAACCACAAACAATATCATGAATTAGTAGGTATATAAACAACTGAATATTTGCTAATCCATTAGAACAGGCCCATAGTTGCCTATGTACAAATGAATCATGAATTAGCAAGTAGTTTGTTTGTACTAAGTGTCGAGGATGTTTCGACCCTTTGCAGAATATAAGGGTCTCTTCACGACTTGGTATTGTGAATGTCTAAAATAGCAGTCATTTCTGAGTTCAATGTGAACCACTGTGACCTTATGTATGTAGACTATGAAGATTGTCCTAAGAATGTGTGCCTCCTGCCAGTGTCCTCGGTAACATGACTGTGAATGTCTCTACTGCTGGAATTTTTGTACTCCTCCTAGACACAAAGGGCACTATGGACAGGATGGCTCTGGAGGCGCTGTGGTCTACCCTTCTAACACTTCGAAGGGATTGCCTCTAACACGCTCAAAGGAAGTTTACCCCAGCCTTTTGTCATCCCAGACAACTTGGAGCCTTAACAAGGGAAGAACATGTTATGACAAGATGTGGGGTAGGACATGATGTCCTCCCATATAAAAGACTGGCATCATGTATCAATATTGGACCCCCAGAACCATTCATCAGTACACCCCTGGACCTATAGAAGCTTCAGAAGCAGGGCTGCCCTGCTGGCAGAATACCTGCCTTGCTGCCATACTTTCTGAAGAAGGAATACTAGACCTGCTCCTTGAATCCAAGACCACCTGAGTAAATCCAAGAACTAGTTGGCTGTCCTCCTGTGTGAGCTACAGGGACACACCAAACTCCTGAGGCCTTAGATTCTGCTGCTGGCTTTTGCTGGAGTGAGTCCTAACCCCACCAGGTGGTGACACCCAGGGTCCCAGACCCATGGTGTGGTGCTGGTATGTCTTTTTCCTATCGGAATCCAAACTCAGGGACTTTATTTCACCTAATACTGCTCTGAAAACAATGGGAGACTGGGTCCTATCTGCATGCCGTCCTATTGAAGGGATTAACTTTGCTGTGGCTTTCGTTACATTCTTCTCGGCAGCAGAAAATCCTCTTCATCAGCACCTCCGAGGAGCAATTTCCTGCCTCATTGAGCCATCTTCAGCTTCTGCCAGCAGCCACATCCCATTGATTGAATTTGAGCTCCAGAAAAACCTTTAATTCCAAAAGTAGAAATCCATGTTTCGACGATCAACACCCCAGCGACTAGGACGTCCTTGACCTGAAAATCCAGATTTTCCTGCCTGGAGCTTTTCCTGCCATCATCAACAGCTTCACCAAGACTTTGACCACCACCTCCCAATTGTTGACATCCTCCTCATAAATAAAGTATGCTGCCTTGACCCGTTGGTAAAGTGTCCAAAACATTTTCTTGAAATTTCTTCTATGTCAAAAGGTACGCTGAGACCGGCACGGTCCATTCTTTGCATCCGAACTGTGGTCCGTCTCCGTCAAATATTTGACTTTGCCCCGATCTCATGCAACCAGATTACCGCGTTTGGCACATTGGTCTTTCAGGAACTGGAGTTCACTACACATTTAAAACACTCCACTTCTATTGGTTCAATTTACTCCATGTTGGTGTGAATAAAATGTACCCTATTTTTCTAAATTGGTGTGGTGTACACATGACTATTCATGTAAAATGCATTTGGCAACCTTTCATTCTTGTATGTTTTAAGCTGGGAAGCTAAAACCGTTTTTTCATTTTATGTATGTTCTTTGTGACATACAGAGTCTTCTGTCTTTAAACATAATAAATGCAACAGAATATTTTACAAAATCTTCAATCTCTCAATCAATCAATCAGCATTTGTAGAGCGGGACACTATCACCCCTGTGGGTTCATTGGTGCCGGTGTGTGAGGTCTCTATCATGTCAGCTCCCCCTGTGACAGGTCTTGAGGAAACAGCGGAAAAAGGGAAGAAACAAGCATAACAGAAAAACAAGCAGAAAAGGCACATGGAATGCTGAAAAACAAGCAAAAAAACAGAGGGCAAAAAATGAGCAGAAAAGGAAAATAGAGGGCAAAAAAAGTAGAAGAAGGGTCAAAACAGAGCAAGAAACTAGCCAAGGTGTAACAACAGAGGGCAGCAGGTAGACAGGGAGCAGAGGGTAGCGGAGTGTGGGCAAGCCAGACAGGAGAACTGCTGCAGGTGGAGCTGGCACAAGGACCTGCTCAATGGGGTCATCCTGTGGCCTCCATTAGGTAGGTTGTGGGGGGAGGGCCAGGCACTGGGTGGTGGCAGGAGGGAAATGGCATGAGGGAGATTAGAAGGAGGAGGGAAACAGGGGAATAGGGAAGAAACAAGCAGAAAAAGACAAAACAAAGGTCTAAACAAGAACAGAAAAAGCAACACAGAGGCCAGAAAGAGGAGCAGAAAAAGGCAAAACAGAGGGCAGAAAAATGAGCAGGAAAGTCAAAACAGACCAGAAGAGGGGAAAGCAGAGGGCAGAAAAATGAGCAGAAATGCACAGCGGGTGGAAGAAAAATGAGCAGAAAAGGCAAAACAGGGGGAAGAAAAAAAGGCACGAAAGGCAAAACAGAGCAGAATAGGGCAAAACATGAGGCAGAAGAACAAGCAGTGAGGCAAAACAGAGGGCAGACAAGCAAGCAGAAAAGGCAAAACAAAAGAGCAGTAAAAGTAGCAGAAAAACGCAAAACAGTGGGCAGAAAAATAACTATAAAAGGGAAAACAGAGCAAGAAATGAGCAGAGGAGGCACAAACAGAGGGCAGAAAATGAGAAGAAAGGCAAAAGAGAGGTCAGAAAAACAGGTAGAAAAGGCAAAAAGAGAGCAGAGAGAGAAAAACAGAGGGCAGAAAAATGAGCTGAAAAGGAAAAACTGAGGACAGAAAAATTAGCAGAAAGGCAAAACATGGGGCAGAAAAATTAACAGGAAAGGCAAAACAAAACAGGCGAGGGCAAAAAAAAGGGTAGAAATACAAGCAGAAAAGAAAACGGAGGGCAGAAAAATTAGCAGAAAAAGGCAAAACAGCGCAGAAGAGGGCAACACAGAGGGCAGAAACATGAGCAGAAAAAGGCACAACAGAGGGTGGAAAATTGAGCAGAAATATACTGTTTACTCCCATGATTCCAGTTCCATGGGCAATCTGAAAAGTTCTGTGTGTACATTTTGTGATAAGGGGATGATGGATTTTCATATTGTTTCATTTAGATGGGACATATTTTGTACGTTCATTTGTAATGGAGAGCTAACATGTTTTTATTGTTTTTATGTGCAAAGGGATTGTTATTTACTTTCTCCTGATGAAGGGCATCCCCCGAAATTGAGAATATTGTTCTAAATAATACATGAATGAACTGTAATGGACTGATTTAAAATTACAGAAATAAAATATGTTTTAGTGCTTATCATTCTGGAATAAGTATGCTAGCACACCGGGTAGAAATGAGGAGTGAACTCCAACAAGCAGAACTGATTTTGTATGACAGAAGACACGTCTTCTTCCATAACAAGCTACTTTTTGCTGCCCTCTCATGGGAATGCATTGGGTATTCCCTGATAATTGTTTCTGTGGTAATTCCTGATATGAGAGGAGTAGTGTGTTCAAGTTTGGTATGTTTGGAATAGTGATAATGAATGCAGCATAATGATGTACGCAGATTTATTACCACTATTTTAGAAATGCTACTTTTAGAAGTGGGCATTTCTGTGTGCTATGTGTCTTTGTGCCTGCTTGATGTGTATTGCATGTCTGGCTTTGGAGTGACAGGGACTGGTGAGATGTGTGGCTCCTGAGAGGCAGGGTGATTCAGCGCTAGGCTGAATAGGCAGATCTGGATTTGGAGTAGAGGGAGGAGTAGCCCGTGACCTTGAATAGGTCTGTGCCTGCCTTGTTCAATGCTGGCTCCACCCCCCTGTGGTGTGTCTGGGGCAAGAGCTTAACCTGACAAAGGAGGGTGTTAGCACTGTATAGAAAATGCTTCAGTACCCCCCAGAACCAGTTGGGACTGGATCCCCAAGCCCTGTGCCAGGGCAGAACAAAGACAAAGCATGATATAAATATTGGGGCTGTGACCCCATGTCTGGGTGCTTCTTGTACCTGTTTTAGAACTGGTGGCCGGCAGGCTGCTGGGCTGCCAGGAGAAACCACCGTGGGACCCAGCTGCTGCTTTCTTGGGATCCCTACGTAATGGCCTGCCGGTGCCCAGCTCTGCCCAGATTACTTTGGACTGAGTGCCCTGAAGAGCGCACTTGGCGCAAGGAGGACACTGCCCAGACTTGAAGGGGTTGATTGGCAGAGAGCGCATGCTGAGCGCTTTTACTTCTTTACCTTGGAGACCAAGAAGTGGGCTCATCCTTCCTAAGTGCGGCAGAGACTTTCGCTCCATGAAAGCGCGGCGTTTGGGAAGCCAGGTGGGCTGCCTGGTTGTGGGTGAAGCCGCGCCACGCACTGGAAGCTATACGAGGCTCCCGTGTGGAAGAGAGAGCCCCATGTAGTGCCCAGGATGATGCTTGCTCCGTGTTGCCCAAGGAAGAGAGCTTCCACTTTGACCCCGCGAGAGTGTATCAGATGCTTGATGCCACCTTGTTCTGAGCACTGAGCCTGTGGAAATCGGCCCACAAAACCGTAAGTCAGGTGGAGCTTGCCTGGTTGTAGGCGGAGCCAGCAAGAGAGATGGATCCAGATCCTCACGTGCTGCTACTTCTATAGGGAGGAACTCAGGTGGCTGTAGCCTGGTCGTGGGCGTGGTTAGCGGTAAGCTTGAGTCGGAGCTAGAGCCTTGTGGGATACTTGTGCAGTCGAAGAGGGGCTTGGGGCAATACCTCCACGGAGGCACTTGAGACGCCTGGCATCCTTGCAGCTGCACCACTGAGTCAAGAGCAGTTGCCACATCCGGTGAGTTGCACCCCGCTCTCTTGCATTGTAGGGTTCCAGACAACCCAGGGCAAACCTCGATGGAGGCCCCCCACTCCCTGTTAAATAAAGGGAGTAGCTGCAGTAGTCCCCAAGTGGGAGGAAACTATCCAAGACTATCACGCAGTCCAGGTAGAGAGTGCAGAGGCGCTGGGACAGCCATTTGTGGGCTCTCAGGAACTTAATGCCATTTTGGGGGCCAGTGGGCTCTTGGGTACATGGTGGCATGTTGTGCCAGTGAGCAGTGATATTTACGCCCAGAAGGGGCTAATAAGCTGTGTGCACCCTATCAGTGGTACTGTGGTGCACGGGGGCTAATTCAGGGCCCGATTCACAGAACTAACTTAAGACATAATCCTAAACTTACTACCATTTTGGTATTCACAGAAGGCACTTACTCATTTTGGTATTCACAGAAGGCACATTACTCATTTCGGTATTCACAGAAGTTAGGAGTCCTAACTTTAAGACTCCTTAATGCCTTCTGTGAATACCGAATGTCTTAAAATTTTGATTTTTCTCAGTTTAGTAGTAGTAAAGTTAGAACTCCTACCTTTAGGACTCCTAAATGCCTTCTGTGAATACCGAAAGTCTTAAAATTTTGATTTTTCTCAGTTTAATAAGAGTAAAGTTAGGACTCCTAACTTTAGGACTCCTAAATGCCTTCTGTGAATACCAAAAGTCTTAAAATTAGGATTTTTCTTAGTTTAGCAGTAGTAAAGTTAGAACTCCTAACTTTACTACTCCCAAACTGAGACAAATCCTAATTTTAAGACTTTCGGTATTCACAGAAGGCATTTAGGAGTCCTACAGTTAGGACTTCTAACTTCTGTGAATACGAAAATGAGTAAGTCCCTTCTGTGAATACCAAAATGGTAGTAAGTTTAGGATTTTGTCTTAAGTTAGTTCTGTGAATCGGGCCCTCAGTGTTTAGGCTTAATGTGTTTATGCCTAATGAGATAATGCATAATGTGTTTATGCCTAATGACATGATACATAATGTGTTTATGCCTAATGCTTATGTCTAATGTGATCTATGCAAAGTGTCTCTATCAGTAGTTACTGTTGTTTTTTTTTACTTACCTGTTCTAATGGTGATGACGGCGGCCCGATTGGCCCTGTCCTGTATATAATCCCCTGTAAAGTATAACCTAGTGCCAGGTGATACAGTGTACAGTTGTGATTATGTTCTAATGTGTTTACGGATAATACAAAGGCTATTGTTTTATTTAACCTTGTGTGAAGTTTCTTTTGTGGTGTGCCTAGTATGTCGTTGCTGTGTGTGTTGTGCAAACGCTTTACACATTGCCTCTGGGAAAAGCCTTACTGCTCTGCCAAGCTACCAAGGGGGTGAGCAGGGGTTATCTTCACCATGTAACTCCCTTGCCCTGACTGGAGTGGTGGTTTTTGTCTGGCTTAGGAGCTTGCCCTAGCCAACTAGAATTCCCATTTCTAACAATCACTGAAAAAGGAGAGTGCTTGTGTGAGCGCACAAGTTTCAGCATTAGCATTAGACATCTCAGGCCAATGCTCAAGTCGTCTGGTGTGTGACGTCGGACCATGGCATCAGAATTTGAAAGACGTCTCCATTATGGCTCCTACATTTCCATAGTGACTGAGGAGGCATCATTGTAGAGATGACAGCAGCTGACCTAAATGGATTTATACTCACTGCAAGCAACCCAGTAAAACTAGCAAAATAGAGAGAAAAATAACACAAACTCATTGGCAGATCAGTCACCACTGAAAAACAGTTAATATCAAGGCTAACAACATGGTTGTAGGACTAAATCGAACTCTTTTTTGCAGATATTTCTTGGTTGGCTTGGGTAGCACACACCTTGCCTGGAGAAGTTATTGCCTAGTCACATGTGATCCTCAGAAGAGTTTGGAGGGACAGTTCCTATGTAAAGGACCCTAACAATTCTGACAAGTACCCGAATAGCTACATGATGAACATTTTTAACACTAGTTGTCTGAAGTCCATACCGCATAGCTACCTGAAGAAAGAGCAGTTTTTCCATACTGATGGGGAACAAACATACACAGACAAAAATTGGCAGGGTAAAACCCACTCACAATCTTGTCTCTAAATGTCACAGATTAATTATTTGTAGATGGTTCTCTAAGGAATCGAAGTGGCCACTCAACCCCTCCAGCACAAAGACAAGAATTGCCTCAAAATAATAGTCAATGATATCCTGAGAACCAGATGTATCCAGAACTCAAATGTCCACCAGAGGTTGTCGTTAATACTTTCACTTTATTTTCGATCTTCGTATATATCCAACCAAAGTTCAACATGAACTTGTAGCCAACACGTGTTTCATCTTAAGGTATATCAAACAATGACTTTGTCAGAACCAAAAGAAAAATCTAAATCATCATCCAGTTTATATCCATCCTAAATATCCTCAGGTCTCTTATTATAGCACCATCCATTACAACTGATCCAGCTTCAAATTTCCAAGGTTATCTTAGTTCAGACATTAAACGGTATGGAGGGCACTCACAATCTTGCATGCTACATGATTGCTTTCCTACAGATTTCCATTGCTGCTGATCATTTAGGGGCATACTTACAATGAAATGGCGCAGTGTGGCGCTGCAAGCAATTTAGCTGTGATCCGCAGCATCGTTTAAAAAACACAGGGATACACCGTATTTACAAGAATACAGTGCAGCTCTGTGTTTTCCTTGCACTGGCACTGGCACTAAAAAGGATGTCTAGTACGGGCGCAGGTACCCTTGCACAATGATGCAAGGGTGCCTGCTTGCTTGGAAGATTGTGTTTGTGCAGGAAGGGACACCTATAGCAAAAAACTAGGACAAATAAAAGTATTTCTCCTGTTGCGCCACTATAGTGCCTCCTTTTCAAAGGCTTCGGTTTTTTGGCACTGCCTCAGATTTATAGATTCTAATACATCTAGGGGAAGTGTCAAAAAGCAATTGGTGTTGCGTGGGAACGCTCATAGCCACACCAATTGCACACCCCTTTGCCACAGAAAACTGCAGGGAGGAGTGCCATATTTACAAGGTTGCTTTAAGCCAGCAAAGTGGACATGGGCAATGCTCCACACGAGTACCAGAAAACGTGAAGCTCCGGTGGTGCAATGCCCTTGAAAATATGCCTCCAGAGTCAGCGGGTAAACCATTTGCGGCCTGCATTAGTTGTTGGCTCATAGTTGACATTTATACTGGTCATCACCTTGGCATCTTGCATCAAAAATTCCATAACTTTTGGTATTTTTTATATCACAAGTTTGGACTTGGGAAGAGCTAGTCATGACAAAGGGCTGAAGTTTGGGATTACATGGCTGTTTCTGATGAGGTTTGCATGCGAGTACCAAGTTATGGTGCTGTTAACTGGCACACATTGGAGGTGTCGAGGAGGATGTTTCTCATCTGAGTGTGCCTTGCTATTAATTGGGGGGAGATGAGTGTTCTGCTTGATTCTGTCAGAGTCCCACGGTATCTACAGAAAGCATGATCTTGTGCTGCTGGGAGGACCTGTTTAGGAGCCAGCCAGAGGCCTACCGATTATGTGGGAGGATGATTACACATTTCTATGCCTATTAGACACTGTAATAATGTTGATATGAACAGAATTATACTGCATGTTGACAGTCCAGTAAATTAATGTTTGATGTTTGTGAATCTTGTGAATTAGCTGTAGCTATTATATCTCCCAGAAAAGTGGTGTCAGTCATGTATTTATCCTCTATTGTTCTTGTTCTGGCTCCTACAATCTTGAAAGACCCTATCCTTAATTCCATATCTGAACCTACGGAGAAAGAATTCTCGTTTCACAATTGGAACAAAACCTGTGCTTAGGTACAGGTGTGTAGCACTATAAGACAGACCTATCCCTAAGAAGAAAAAAATAAAACCTTTTTTTGTATTTTGAATTACTGGTGAACCACTAGGTAGATTTGCTGTAGTGCTGCAATAGCTTTGTTTATCCTTAAATGTGTGGAAAGATGAGTAGATGTTAACAAGATCGATGAAAGCATTACCAAAAACCATTAAAGTTATGAACGCAACACAATGAAGTTGGTAGGCAAATCAGAAAGTGTCAATAAATGCAAAATAGATAAAATGACACACAAATGATTAAAAACTGTATAAGAGGAACAGGAGATATTTAATCTTGATGTTGTATGAGAAAATGTTATGCTTGTAGTACATCAGTATCAAATCAGTTTCACATTGACTGAAAAATAATGTGGGTTATTTAGGTAAGCCTAAACAATCACAACAATCAAGGTGCAACATTTATTAACACTTTGTGCTGGTGAAAAGTTTTCAAAAGTGACAAAATACTAACTTAGACAAACTTTAAAACTTTTCCCACTTTGAATGTGGGCTGTACAGTGCAAATTAAATAATTTTTCCATTTTTATGCCAGTGCGTGTAATTTTGGAATATATTTTGCTCGAAATAGCCCTTAATTTATGCAAAGTAGTGCCCAAAGGAGAGTCCAGTGGGTCGTACATGGAAATGTCCATGTAATACCCATGGTTTTTTATCTGCTAACATCTGGAGCCAGGGCTTTTCCCAAAAAATATATGTTTCCTCCAATGAGGCACAAAGTTGAGGAAGCATTTCCTTTTCTCTGCATTAGTCTAACTGGCATGTGTAGTGTACTGTGCATCAATGCATATAAAGTGGGAAATTATTTGAACTTTGAATATAGAATTTTGGTCTAGACTCACAAAGACACCTTTGCACAGTTGTGCAAATGTGTGTGTGTGTGGGGAGACTGGGCAGTAGGCAGCAGAAAAGTGTGCCAGAGCACGGGCTGTTAACAGCAGACCATATCTTTGTATTATTATATAACTTATGAGTAAATATGCTCAAAAAACGTAACTTTGGTATTTGTTACTATCATGGTATTGAAAATCTTTCAGTGGGGTGAGGCATAATACTCATACTCAAGCTTGAGCTCTCCATAAATCCATCAGTTTTGGTACATAAAGCTCTGAATAGGGGAAAGTAAGATTTTATAGCCATTAAGAATGCTTTAACACATTCACCTCACGTTGATTCCACGACTAACATTCGGACTCTGTTACATGTTTGCTTCTGGTTTTCCTTCAGCAGGAGATAGGTGAAATCCAAAGCCAACAAAGATAATCTGTTGTAGTTGTCTAGCAGTAGCTTGGAATCCCAGAAAACACATTAACAAAAGTTTGAGCAGGACAAACTATTAAACTGTAGCACGCTCAGTTCCATAAAACTTGATTGTAACTCATGCTCTTAGTCTAATATTAACTGATACTAAGAAAAGTCAATTTTATGTCTCCTAAAGCTCCAACGTCATTATAGCACGCACTTAGACACAACTGGCACGATTCACAGAACTAACTTAAGACAAAATCCTAAACTTACTACCATTTTCGCATTCACAGAAGACACTTACTCACTTCGGTATTCACAGAAGTTAGGAGTCCTAACTTTAGGACACCTAAATGCCTTCTGTGAATACCGAAAGTCTTAAAATTAGGATTTTTCTCAGTTTAGGAGTTCTAAAGTTAGGAATCCTAACTTTACTACTACTAAACTGAGACAAATGCTACTTTTAAGGCTTTCGGTATTCACAGAAGGCATTTAGGAGTCCTAAAGTTAGGAGTCCTAACTTTACTACTACTAAATTGAGAAAAATCCTAATTTTAAGACTTTCGGTATTCACAGTAGGCATTTAGGAGTCCTAAAGTTAGGAGTCCTAACTATACTACTACTAAACTGAGAAAAATCCTAATTTTAAGACTTTCGGTATTCACAGAAGGCATTTAGGAGTCCTAAAGTTAGGACTCCTAACTTCTGTGAATACCGAAATGAGTAAGTGCCTTCTGTGAATACCAAAATGAGTAAGTGCCTTCTGTGAATACCAAAATGGTAGTAAGTTTAGGATTTTGTCTTAAGTTAGTTCTGTGAATCGAGCCCAACATATCTCAAAAGCATGCTCTCCCACAATGTGGAATGAAGACAATTCAAAATTGTGTAGCTGGATCAGACACACATACCACTTATAACTGAAGCTTTGAGAGGTGACCCCACTAGTAAGGATTAAGAAGCACATTTTGGGGCCGATTCCAATCCTGGAAAAAGGCCGTACGAATCGTCGTACGGAGCCTTTTCTCCATACGACTCGTACCCGGTAAACTGTCCGTACAACCTAGGAAGTACGATTCATACAGAAAGCCTATTTCCGTACGAATTGTACAAAAGACCGTACGGGTCAAAAAAACCTACGATTCTTATCCGGAACAGCCTGTACGCGACGTCCGTACGTATTGAAGCAGCGTTTTACGGCCCAGCAAGTACAATTCGTCCCTACGTCACTCCGTACGGCTCTTTTTTTACGGGAGCCAATAACAGCCGCAAAAGCTGAGGACCCGATTCACAGAACTAGCTTAAGACAAAATCCTAAACTTACTACCATTTTCGTATTCACAGAAGTCACTTACTCATTTTGGTATTCACAGAAGACACTTACTCACTTCGGTACTCACAGAAGTTAGGAGTCCTAACTTTAGGACACCTAAATGCCTTCTGTGAATACCGAAAGTCTTAAAATTAGGATTTTTCTCACTTTAGGAATCCTAAACTTAGGACTCCTAACTTTACTACTACTAAACTGAGAAAAATCCTAATTTTAAGGCTTTCAGTATTCACAGAAGGCATTTAGGAGTCCTAAAGTTAGGAGTCCTAACTTTACTACTACTAAATTGAGAAAAATCCTTATTTTAATACTTTCAGTATTCACAGAAGGCATTTAGGAGTTCTAAAGTTAGGAATCCTAACTATACTACTACTAAACTGAGAAAAATCCTAATTTTAAGGCTTTCGTTATTCACAGAAGGCATTTAGGAGTCCTAAAGTTAGGACTCCTAACTTCAGTGAATGCCGAAATGAGTAAGTGCCTTCTGTGAATACCAAAATGAGTAAGTGCCTTCTGTGAATACCAAAATGGTAGTAAGTTCAGGATTTTGTCTTAAGTTAGTTCTGTGAATCGGGCCCTTTGTCCCCAGGGGTACGAGTCATACAGGCATACACCCCTGTGCGTTGTGTATTTACGCACCGTACCCCCAGCACGTATGTACGGTACGTACCCTCAGTGCATATGTACGCACTGTACCCCCAGCACGTATGTACGGTGCGCACCCCCAGCTCGTATGTACGGTGCGTACCCCCAGCGCGTATGTATGCACCGTACCCCCAGCGCAAATGTACGGTGCGTACCCCCTGCGCATATGTATGGTGCGTACCCCCAGTGCGTATGTACGCACCATAACCCAGCGCGTATGTACGGTGCGTACCCCCAGTGCATATGTACGCACCGTACCCACAGCGCGTATGTACGCACCGTACCCCCAGCGCGTATGTACGGTGCGTACCCCCAGCGCGTATGTACGCACTGTACCCTCAGCGAGTATGTAAGGTGCGTACCCCCAGCGCGTATGTATGGTGTGTACCCCCAGCGCGTATGTACACACCGTACCCCCAGCGTGTATGTACGGTGCGTACCCCCAGCACGTATGTACGTTGCGTTCGCCCAGCGCATATGTACGCACCGTACCCCCAGCGTGTATGTATGGTGCATTCCCCCAGTGCGTATGTACGCACTGTATCCACAGCGCGTATGTACGGTGCGTACCCCCAGCACGTATGTACGGTGCGTACCCCCAGAGCGTATGTATGCACCGTACCCCCAGTGCGTATGTACGCACTGTACATACGCACTGGGCGTACGGTGCGTACATACGCGCTGGGGGTACGCACCGTACATATGCATGGGGGGCCTGTACGACTCACACCCCGGGAACAACTTTTCCCGGGATACGAGTTGTACAAACTTCGCTTCGTAGCGGGTAAAGTCATTCCCCGTGTACGGGACGTTTTCCGTACGAATCGTAAATCGGAAAGCCGGCCTGGATCGTACTTGTACGCTCGGACTGTATTTTTACGATTCGTACGGAAAAGTGTCCGGGTCCATCTCGTACAACTTTTCCGATCTGATTTGTATGGATCGGGCCGATCCGTATGTATTTTTCCCGTACGAATCGTACTTCACGGGTCAGACGTGACTTGTACGATTCTTACGGAAAAAAATACGGATACGAGTCGTACGGAAAATAAAAATACAGGATCGGAATCGGCCCCCTTGTGTATTTTGTATCACTTTTGGTTGTTGAAATGTTAAAGGATATACATTTATGATCTTATGATGTTTTATGAAACGTTAAGTAATACATTTTGATGCACTTCTATATGGAATTTTACTCTGGAATATGTAGATATATTGTCTTGTCTTCCAAGCTTTAGGAATTTTTGATTGGTTACAAATAAAAAAACTATATCTATATATATTGGTGTGAAGATCTGTTATATGTTTATTTTTGCACAATTGCACAGTTTTTTTCTAATCTCTTCTCTGCACCTTAAAATGTCTTTTTGGCTTAGGGGAGGAGCTTGATGTGTTTTTGTATTAGTGGCCCTGTCCTCTCGGCTTGCAGAGGGGTCTCTCTCCTTTTGTCTAATGATGGTTTTCTAGTACTACTGCTGCACATGCTCATAAATGCAAATTTTGTGAAGGTACAGGTCGAGATTATCACCTACACCTTTTCAAAACATAAGTACAAATCACAAAGGGCCTAATTCACAAAGATTTACTCTTGCTGTGCTCATAAATTCCAGGTTTACAATAGGAAAAAAAGGGTACTAAATTCAGTTGCAATTGACTATGGTTGCAACGACATATGCCACAGTAGTTTAACAACTTAAACAGGCACAAATCAACTCCATTCAAGCTTTGGAGCAAGTCCTACACCACACATGCCAATTCACATATAGTGCAAGGTAGTCAGTCACATGCAAATCACTGGAGGTAACAAATAACACCACCAATAAGAAATCCGATACCTAAAAACAAATAAAATAAATAAAAGACAAACATCATTATGTCGTTTTGGAGACTGCAGACATCCTTTTACAGCACAATGAACAAATGTAAAAATGTACAAAAAACAGAAAAATACATTAAATTGAATTTGAATAAAGGTAATTAAACAGCATTTACATTTTAAAATTACAAAAATAATGAGAGAGAGGCAAAGAAAAGAGAAGGACAGGTAGTGGAGGCACTGTTGCCAAGCAGACATAAATGCGCAGAGAGGTTGTCTTTGGAGATTATTTCTTTTATTTCATATGATCTTTTGGAGTTTGCAATACAGCCAATACAGCAAAAGTGTTTCGCCCGTATCTGGGCTTCTTCAGGGATGTAATAAATACACACATGAAAAGAGAACATTTTAAGAACCAAAAGTTTGAAATAATTTTAATAATACAAACAAGGACAGACAACTAAAAAGTCAGAAAAAACACAAAACACAAGAGAATAGCAGAAAAGATTACATACAATATCAAAAAAGGGCATCTTGGATTAATTCATCAGATGAAAATGTTATCAAATATTTAAAACAGATAACTCATTGACATAATAACTTGGTCCAAAAATGTCATTTAACCAACAAAAAAATTACAAAGTAGCAAACTAAAATATTAGCATTCTATGTCTGTTCATTACGGCACATCGATTACAACAAACTGTTTATGTCCCATTATTTATAACAAGATGGGAGATATTTTGTCACTTACCATCCAAAGAGTAAAAACTCTTCGATATGAAGATTCAATTTCGAAAATGTTATTACTGTTAAAGACTCAAAGCCGGTGAAAGAGAAAAGAAGAAGGGGGAGGAGAATGTTATCTTAATTAGACCAATGCATAAGGGAAGAACAGTGTGCAAAACAGTAAAAGCAAGTTAAGAGGAACATCCATTAGGTACCTAACTGAATTACTATAACAATGAGCTCCCTCATACACAAACAAAGTCAGAGAATGAACTTAGCACAAGATTGCTAACATACCTATGTTAAAAGGTTACAATTTGCATACCACTGTATAGAAGAGATGCGAATATTTCAAAATGAAGAGCTACATGCAATGAAAAGCAAAAAGAGAGGAAAGAAAACAAAAAGAAAATGGTCACCACAAACGCACTTCATAAAGTCAAACCAATAACCCACCCAATACTACTGCCCCAAATAAAGGGGAGCAGGTGGGGTAAATAAAATTATACAAATATACCTGTAGTTTGTGAAAGTAGTTCACCAACAAGCTAGAGATGTGGCGCCATCAGCCACATCTAGGACCAAACCTATAAACAAAATAGAAGTGCAGAATGACATTTAGGGAGCACTTCCATATATATAGCACATATATAATGTATTAAAATAGAAAGTCAATGCAAAAATAGCTAAAACAGACCACACAGAACTCCTCATGTGGTAAGCATCATTATAAGCAAAAAACGACAAGTAAATATATAGGGTGAGTACTGTATAGAATACAAAGAGATTTGCAAGTCAATCTATAGAACCAGTGCAATGCCAGACAGTAAAAAGTATTTAAAAGTATACGACGTAATGTGCAATGTCAAAGGCAAGCCTGGGTTTAGATGCATAGAACAGAAACACTAGACAGAGTAGTAAAAAATAATATAATAAGGAAACTTTTGCATTTTGTCACAAAAAGGGCTCCCCAGCTAACAAAGCATTAGGCATCATTAAGTGCGACGCACGATGATCTTCTTAGTAAGTACCCAGTGAGAATTCAGAAAGACATAAAAGGAGCAAATAAAACAACTGGTTAGACCCAACACGACTATGACTACGCTCTGTAAACAGACAATGATTATGTGAGATGCATGGTGGACTACATAGCAAGTGACCAGTGAGAGTTCAGAGAGGCATGAAGGGGAGCGAACACAGCAACTGATTAGACCCAACACGACTACAACTACACTCTGAGAACAGGCAATGATTATCTGTTAATGGGAAAGATAGTATGATTCCCGTTAAAAAGCAAAGCATGAATATAACGCTGACTCCACAACAAATATCCCGTCAAGTTTCTCAAAAAACACCAGAGGTTACGATATTCCATTCACATTTGATCACCTTACTCGCATCTGGTTCCAGTATCCCATCTACACGGAATTCTATTAGAAAACGTCAATTCGAACACACCTACCACCTTTCTTTAAATACTCCTGAGAACAACTAGACCGTTACTGGCAAATGTAAGCCTGAATAGGGAAAGAATTTCGCTTCCATTCATCTACTCAAACTGGACGGTCAATGGAAAAAGTAAGCCATGATGTAAAAGGCTTTCACTTCCGTTCGACGACTCCATTCATCTACAGATACTTTGAATGGCAAAAAACTTTATCACTAGGCACAAACTAGCAATGCAATGTTAAAAATAATAAAATGAACCACAAACGGCATAGGCTCCAAGAAATTACATGCTCTTTTTGCGGCGTAATTTGCACAAAAATTGAACAATTCACAGTACCTAAGACATTCTACTGCGTGTAATAGTCATGATCAGAAAGGAGTATACCACTATTGCGGAAAATACAAACCAGATATTTATATAATAAAGACAAAGGGTAAGAAATGCAAGATAGCTGCATCCATAAACAGAGCTCATGACCAAAATTTCACACATAAACACAAGCCCAATGACCCAAAAACTGAACTTGAAGGCACACACAAAAATGCTTAAAACTAAAAGAACATTGTTAATAGGCGCAGATTCATTGACCATGAGGAAATCCAACCATTTACATAGGATCAATATATAGGAAGTTTGGAGGTAGAGTCACAACAGATAAAAGTGAGATTATAGGTGGCCAGGGATCTCTCACATACCCCACCAACCATATGTTCCTAAACGGACACAAAGGAGCCACCCCATTCAAAATCTGAGGAGTTTTTAGTAGTGGGATGGTGTTGGTTATAGAGACACAGCATAGTTATAGCAACTCATAGAGCAGATATGGTGGTATAGCACAACATGTGTACAGATTAACATAGGAATTGATGAAGCTCATGATCTTGATTCAGACGTTCAGATACAGTCCTCAAATTACAGATCCATTATGCTTCTAATTTGCGAAGAGAAGCTTCCCTAGCCCCACCCCTTGGATCAACAGGAGCTACCTCTATTCCATGGAATCTGAAATTTGCTCTGCTGCTACCACAGATGCAATCATGTGACACCAAGGAGTATGTTTGATCTCCATCGATGCAGGCTCTGCGATGATCCGAAATCCGCAATTTAAGTGGACGTATTGTGCTGACCACATAAACTTTTCTCTCACACACATTGAAATGCATAGATAACATAGCTAGTCTGACAGTTAAAGAACTGTCTGATTTTATATTTCTTCTTCGAGTTATACTCAAACTCGGAGACTATCAGTCACAAATGGCACACTTTACAGTTGTTACATGAGAAGAAACCATTGGGATGTTGTAGCCAAGTTTCCTTGACTTTTTTTCTGCTGACAGTATAGCTAGGACAGATCATATCTTTAATAGTCCTGCTCCTTCTGTAGGTTATGCTGGGTTTGTCTTTGATCAGATGTTTTACCCCAGGTACATTCTTAAGAAGTGTCCAATGCTTGTTCATTATCTTAAAGATGTAATGATTCAGTTTAGAATAAGTGGTGATAAAGGACAAACGTTCTTGCTTCTTTTTTGTTTTAACCTTCAAAGTTTCACTACGACTGATCCTACACGGCTTCTGAACTGCCTGTTGCAAGGAATCATACTTATAACCCATCTCTTCCAATCTTTAAATTGCCTGATTAGCCTGTTCTTCAAAGTGCTTATCCTCACTGCAGTTCCTGCGCATCGTTCCAAGCTCTTCATAAGGGATCGCCCGCTTCGTTCATGGTGGATGAGAAAGTGCAAAATGCTATTAACAGATTTTTTGTTTTTATATATAAAAGGGTGCTATGAACCTTCGCTTCTTTGATGTAAAATTCTACATCCAGGAATTGCAGTTCAGATTGGGTCATTGCCATTGTATACCTCACATTGGATGGATTAATATTCAGATTGTGAAAATAATCTTGAAAATCATTCTCCGTGTATGTCCAGACGATAATAATATTGTCTATATATCGTCCCCAATAGTGGACATCCTTCCACCACTGTGCTGCTGAATCTGCCCAGACATTCCTGTCCTCCATCCAGCCCATGAAAATGCTTGCCTACGATGGGGCAAATTTGGAGCCCATTGCGGTCCACTGGAGCTGTTGGAACCATTTGTCATCATACAGAAAGAAGTTGTTCATAAGAATGAGTGTTACCATTTCTAAGATCATGGAGTTATGTGCATAGTAATTCGTTCTATGCTTGGACAGGAAGAAGTCAATCGCCTTGCACCCGAATTCCATCTTGATGCATGTATATAAAGGCTCTACGTTCAAAGTAATTAACCACATGGTCTCATCCCACACTAAGGCCTCAAATTTGTTGAGCACATCAGTCGTATCCTTTGTCTATGATTCTCTTGTGTTTTTTCTGACTTTTTCAGTTGTCTGCCCTTGTTTATATACTTAAAATTATTTCAAGATTTTTGTTCTTAAAATGTTCTCTTTTCATGTTTGTATTTATTACAGCCCTGAAAAGCCCAGATATGGGCGAAACATGTTTGCTGTATTGGCTGTATTGCAAAAATCCAACAGATCATACGAAATAAAAGAAACAATCTCCAAAGACAACCTCTCGGCTCATTTGTGTCTGCTTAGCAACAGTGCCTCCACTACCCGTCCTTCTGTTCTCTTTGCCTCTCAAATTATCTGTGTGTTGTTTAGTTATTTGTGGCTCTAGTTGGTAGTGAACCATTATTTGAGGTGGGCAATTGTGAACTTCCTGGTAATTTCTGAATACCATAAGCTACAGGCACTTGTGCGACATTTGGTCTCCCTAGCCACCACTGTTTGTTTGACAGTTTACCATTGTATACACCAATGTGAACATGGTGTACACATATTAAACAAATATTTAAAAAAGATTATTAATGTAAAACATGAGAACATAGTTATATCATTATCAGCACCGCAGAAACCAATGCAAACTTCATTAAAAACATGTAACAATAACAGATGCACATACACAAGAAATGCTAATATTTAAAAGTCAGTGCATAGATTTTACCTTCACTTCTGAGCCTAGGAGTAAGACAGAAGTGAGATGCAGTACTCTGAAAATGAGGATTATGTTAGTAGTATTAGAGGATAAAGTCATACAAACTCATAGCAAAACCTTTGTGAATCAGGCCCCTAGACCATAGTTTTGGATTTGGAAGCTATCACTATTTAAAGTCTTCTACAGCTAGCTTCAGATTTTAGGGACATACAAAGGAATTAGGGCAAGCTCATATCGCATTTATCAACTTATTTCGCGAGACACACACATGAATCCCATATGTCTGTACAGTACGAGATTTATTTAGCTAACGCCTCTAACTAATTAACAGGTTTTGTGAATTCTTGTTACCACAATGGAAAAGAAAAATTACACTGTTATCACAGAATTCATCCTCCTTGGCCTTTCGGAAGTTCCAGAAATACAGATCTTTCTGTTCTTCCTTTTTCTGATGATATACAGCATCACATTGGTGGGAAACTGGGGAATTCTGGTCATTGTCTGGATGTCACCTTCACTTCATAGTCCCATGTACTTCTTTCTAGCTAACCTGTCATTTGTTGACATCTGCTACTCAACAACCATCACACCACAGACCTTGAGCCATCTCCTGATGGAAAAGAAAACCATATCTCTTAAGGGATGTGCTGCTCAGTTCTTTTTCTTTGCTGTTTTTGGGACAACAGAGTGCTTTCTCCTTGCGGTAATGGCTTTTGACCGCCACACCGCCGTCTGCCACCCACTGCGTTATATGGCAATCATGAACCAGAGGGCTTGCCTTAAGCTTGTGGCCATATCCTATATTGGGGGTTTAGTGACCTCTGCTATCAACGCAGGATGCATCTTTAGACTTTCATTTTGTGGACCCAATGTGATCCAGCATTTCTTCTGTGATGTACTACCGCTTTTGAGACTTTCCTGCACTGCAATTGTCCTCAACAATATCCTGGTGTACACATTTTCATCACTCATTACTGTCAGCACTGTAATGGTTATTATTGCCTCATATGTATCAATTATCTCAGCAGTGCTTAGAATCCGCTCCACAGAAGGGAGGCTTCAGGCATTCTCTACCTGTGGCTCCCATTTTACATGCGTGCTGCTTTTCTATGGCACAGTCTTTTTCATATACATGGGTTCAGTCTCAAGCGCCTCAAAAGATCGAGATCGAGTTGTTTCTGTATTTTACACCACAGTGATCCCCATGTTGAATCCCCTTATTTACAGCTTGAGGAACAGGGATGTAAAAGGTTCGGTTAGACGGATCATGGGATGTACATACTGAAACAATAGTGCTTCTGTATTGTTCCAAATTGGTAGAAATTGACTGGTTGTTTTAGAACCCAAATGTTTCAGTCTCTCTCTTTAACCAACCTTTTTATAGTAATATGAGGACCAATATAAAGAATAGGTGCAGAATGTAGATGAGTACACAAATGAATAAAAATGCATGATAGTGAATAAACATAAAACATGGGATAAGAGTATGGAAATAGTGAGACCATTAAGTTCAGCTATTTGCTATGTATTTAATTTGTATACTTTTGTGATTTTCAAGAAAATTGGAATAAATGTTTTTCTATTACTACTACTACTGGTTGTCTTTGCAACACAATTGTTTCAGTCTCCATCTTCTAACAACATTTTTTGCAGTAATATGAGGAGCAACGTAAAGAATAGGTGAAGAATGAAGATCAATATACAAATTAATAAAAAAATGCACAATAGTGATTGAACACATTAAACATGGGAACGAGTAGGGAAATAATGAGACCACCTGGTCAACTATTAGAGTGTAAACACCATATCATTACCTTCTTGCTATCTAAAGATATCACTTAATAAATATAAATGGTAACCCAGTGTTAGTCAATGGGAAAGATAGCCCTTGTAATAGTGATAAACAAATGTAAGTGTTTTTCACTACTAGAACATGTGAAACTTTAAAAATGATCTACTTATTAAATACAATGCACTCTGCCTTCTGGGTTGCTTAGATATTTCCTTAGGAGTGACTTACACGCATTAAAGAGGGAGGTTCAAGCCTTTCAAAAGGTTTATTTTGCCATGTCAAAATTGCAGTTTAGAACTGCACGTGAGCTGTAGCCCCAGGCCTAAGAGATGTTTTAAACTGATACTTTAAGTGGATGGCCCACTAGTAACATTTAATTTAGAGGCCCTAGGTACTGGTAGTCTCATATACTAGGGACTCACTAGTAAATTGAATGTGCCAATTAGGCATAGGTAAATATTACCATGTTTTAGGGATAGAGCACATATATTTTAGTACTGATTAGCACTGGTAAAGTGCACAGAGTCCTAAAAGCCCCCAAAATGGATTCAGCATAGGAAGGGCGTGAAGGTAAAATTGTTTGGGATGACCCTGCAGAGAGGGACATGTCCAACAGTTCCCATTAAGTGAAAGTCCCTAATGCTAAGTGAAGGTTGTGGGTAATTCTGAACATTTATAACAGTAGGTGTCAGCAAAAATAACATTATAGGTAAAACCAAATGAAGGTTCCAACCAAGAAAATAAAAAATTTACCTGCTCTAGGAAGTAAGTTTATGAGCAGAAATAAAAGGATACTTGGGTATCAATAGAGAAATTGGGGACGTACATCTGCAAAGGTGGACAGGGGAAAGTCTGAAAAACTAATACCAAATCCTACAAAAAAATCATCACTTACAAGAGAAGAAACATCTCCACATTTCCCGCCAAAACAAGAATCGGAAAAAATTAGGTTCTAGCTGGACATGGTTTCAGCCCCCTTCTCACGGATACAACAATGACTGATTCCTCCATCATTGCAGCCTTCATGATATCTCACAAAAGAGGATCCAGCTCCTCTGCCTCCCATCCCATATGCAGGTGTTGAGAATGATTGTCGGACCTGATTAATTGCAACAAACATAACCTTCACGCAACAAGTTGACAGAAGTTTTTTTTAATGAAAAAATGGTGAGTCTTGTGACTGAAACAGAAAAAAATGCATGCACATCAAGAAAAAATGCACTGTTGATTTTAAAATGTCAGGCACCTGGACCCACTCATGCCAATGTTAACATACACATATCTCAACTATAGCTGAATCACTGTATCTAAATGGAAATATTATGTGCACTCATATAAGGAATGGTTATGCATGTTGCATGTTAACATCTCATTAAGTCACCCGTATATATAAAACAACAAATCAAATAAAATTTGATTAAACATATTTCACAGAATGGTTTAAAGACTTAGATAAAAATACAGAGGGGCTTAGGTGTTAAAGATAAAGGAAATATAAAAAAAATGCAACAGAAAAGGAGAAATAAAGCAATGTGCCACCTTTTGTTTAATAATTTTTCTTAAGTATGTTTTTTTCTTGAGAGTTATCTGACTTTTTTATGCTCTGTATCTATAACATGTGTATTGCCTGACCTTTTTACGTAACTAGCAATATTTGAAATGCCCTATATCAATAACACGTTTCCCATTCCTCTGCACATTGTGTTACGAAGTAATTTTCCACTTAGCCATTCCTGGATACCAGATAGCACATCGATGGTGGGCCGAGGAGAATGTTATTTGCCAAAAATGTATTTCAGGGGATTTTTGCCCTAATTTCACTGGCCAGTAAATTACAACTTAAAAGTTAAACCATGTCAGTGATTTTCAATTTGAATTTGCCACATGAAGTCAATTCTCTTTTTGGAGCATCAGCTTTTTTCTGACTTCTCACTGGATTCATAATTTGATTGGAAACAAAAATGTAACTCTGGCTCAGCACTGGTAGTCACTAATATTTATACGCATGGTATGCACTCACATACTCACAGAACAGTACCACCAACTGTAACTGTGAGCTCGGAAACACTCACAAAGCATCAAGTTAACACTAAAAATAAAGCAATTAAACTCTGTCACAAGAAGTTGTAAACGAGGAAGAGGGAGCCCCGGAGACGCCGCGCTGCAGGTAAGTCTTTACATTTAAATATTTTATCATGCATGACATTATTTTAAAAGGAGGGTGGGCGGGAGGCGGGCGGCGCGTAGTGGGGCTACGCGGAGCGCGCGAGTGTGCGCAGATTTGGGCACACTACGCGCTGCTCCACGTAGCCCCACTACGCCCACTACGCCCAGGCTTTTTCTCTTCTGAGCTGCCTTTGTTTAAAGGGGCGATTGAATATAATTGCTTCACGTGGATTAGCCAGTCTTTCTCTTAGGACTCCTCTGCTGCTTAGCTGATTTATATGTCTCCATAGTCCTGATGGATTCTTCTGTTTGAGCAAGGAGAAGACTTTGAGCCATTCCCTCTTTCTAGGGGCTTTTTGTGTTCCCACAATTTCTTCCTTTGGTCAGCCCTTAAAGATGCGACTGAAGGTCCCTCCGTTTGTCTGCCCCCTCTTTTCTTTGTCGCAAAGGCCTTACGCAGGGCCCGTTTACTTTCACGAATGTCTTTGGTTGGGCAAGCACTTCCAGCGGTTGGTTCCACTTTGGACCTGGGGAATTGTGACTGGGGGTGTCCCATCTGCGCTTGTAGCTCCTCTACAATGTTCTCCGAGTCCTTTGTGGGTGAGAGCGGTGTTGATAGGCTCCCTTCCTGTTTATGATCCAACCAGATTTAGGCTTCTTGCCTATTTTATCTGACCATTTGATCCTCCTCAGGACTCTATGGGGCATATTAGCACTAGGATAATTATCGCCGGCTAGCGTGGATTTTTATCGCTGAGATAGCGTGCTATTAGCAACGCGTATCTCAAAAGCGATAAAAATCCTAGCGCTAACTACCTAACATGAGATTATCGCTGGAAAACCATCGATAATCTCACGAAATGTGGCGTTAGCTGGTTGATAGGGCCCCACAAACTTAGCCATGATATCCACCTTCCATAGGAAGGGGTTATCTCTACTTTTCTTGCCGCTATGCTTCATAGCGTGGGGCTTGATGATAGGAGAAATGTCGCTTAGCGAAATTTCTCCTGTCATGTCAGGTCAGGAATGCCCACTTTGCATCTCATTAGAGATGCAAAGCTGGGCGTTAAGATTTCGAGTGTTAATGCAAGGTTTCACTCGTTAGCGTGACCTTGCTAATTAGGCGATAAAATTATCGCCGCTTTTCGGCCAAAAGCGGCCGCTAAAGCAGCGATAATTTTCTATCGCCGCCTTGTAAATATACCCCTATGTTTTTTGTCCCCTCTTGACTCTCCATTGGCTTGGAGAATGGTAGCTGATGGTAATTCCAACTGGAACTCCGCTCTTAATGGCATGTGATTGCTTTCCGTCCTATCCTCGGCTAGTACAGAGTCTTCAAAACTGGCCGTCATTGCTTCACTGACCATGATATAGTCGATTCTTGAGATGTCCCGGAAGGTAGATTGGGGATGCCAGGAATTCAAGCGTGCTTCTTTCAATGCATGGGTTGTGGTCAACTTATTATCATTGAGGAGGTCGTAAAGGGGTGCAGCCCGGCCCAACCCCTGAGGGGGGATTTGGCTTTATCAAGATCCTTCAAGTTGAAGTCCCCAACTAGGATAACCTGGTGAGATTTGTATTTATTTAAAAGGTCATTTAATTTCCATGACAGTGCCTCAATATGGTCTTTCATGGTGGTCTGTGCCGGGTTGATATAGCAGTTTATTATCAGAAGGCGCAGTGGATGTAAGTTGAGGTTCAGGCCTCCGATCTGTAGAGCTTGCAACCAGGATGAGTTCAGATTGATATCTGTATCCGCGAGGCTGTTTGCATGTTTTATAAAACCTGCTAGACCACCAGACGGACAGCCAAAGAGATTCCTTTTTGTTGCTAGAACATGATGTTCGAGGTACCCTGCCAGTGGAGTCCTAGTCAAAGCCCAGGTCTCTTGAAACCAGAGTATGTCTCCAATTTCCAGGAACTGCTTCAAGTTTTCTTTTTCACTGATTTTACTGATTCCTGCAATGTTCCTTGAAATTATGGTTAATTGCTGCTTGGAAGGGGTTCCTCTCCTGGCCTCTCTACTACCAGGCCTGGTGTCGCAGCTGTTAGGGATGCTGCTGCCATCTTCTTGAAATTTCGGTTTGATCCGGTGCAAGGGGGGTTGCGCTGATGACCCTATGGTTATTTTGGCATGAGATCCTGATGACCATGGGGTCCTTGGAGCCCGTCCGACTTCTGCCAAGGGGCCCTAGGCTGATTTTCCCGTGCAGGACCTTGCCCCCATTATCTGGTGCTAAAACTTGTGGATATTTTGGGTGTGGCAGAGTGCGAACATCAATTCCCCACTCGGGTAGAGTTATTCAAGACGCCTTGTTGTATTTCCTTTTGTTTCAGGCCCACCACTGTGGAGTCGCTGTGTGTGTCCCACTTGATACTTATGAATCAAACCAATTCCAGGTCCCTAGTTTGTATCTGGTCTAGGGTGGCAAGATGTTTAAAAAGGCGAAGAATGTTGCTCCGGTTCAGAATGTCGTGCTGTCCCGTGCTATGGAATCTCGGGGTAAGGACTACCTCATGGACAATTGTTGGTGTGCCTGGGGTTTGAATCGCTTTTCCCCTTCCTAGGGTGTGCTCTGCCGAAATTGATGCAGAGCATTGGCTTCCTTGTTTGCTTTGGGCAGATCCTACTTGGGAACTAATACTCTGACCTTGATTGCTCATGGTGCCGGACTGGAGCACGGGCTTAGCTGGAGTGATTTTAGAACATCCGGCTGCGGCGGTGTTGTGGCCATCACTGGCTGGGAGGTTATTTCTACAGGTGCATAGCCTTTCCCGCTATTGATTCATTACCTATGGGCCGGCCTGAACTTGCAAGTGGCTTTAAGCCCTTTGCAGTGGGATTTCTTGGTAAAATTGACTGCATTTGCTGGTCTCCAGGAGGCGGGCGATGGAATCGTCCTTCTTGCCCCAGTTTTTGGCTGAGAAGATTGGGTAGAGCTGACTGACTTTGGCATCCCCTTATGGGGGTAGGTGGTCGGTCTTCCATGGCTGTGATTGTCTCCCTCTTATCTTTGTTTTTTTCAGTTGTTTCCTCAGCTTCTTTTTTTGCTCTCCTTGATAAAGTTGGCTCGGGATTGTCCGTTTTGCAGGGTGTGGGTTCTTGCGAGTCAATTGCCAGGACTTCGCTACCCCTACTTCCCCCACTGTTGGGGCTTTGTGTACCTTAAGCTACTTTGGATCTATGGGGTTCTCGATCCTGTGTGCCACTTTTTGGCCTGGTCCATCTGTTGTCTTCAGGCTGGATGGAGCTCTTTCTGTCTTTGTTGCCGCTGATGGTAGCTGTTAGCAGTTGCCCAGTCATCCGTATTGCTCGAAGTCGGCATCTCTCTGCTTCCTTTAGCTATCTCCACTATGCCAGCTTGGACCTCAGGAAGAGACGCCCATTTTTCCATGAGGATTGAGCAGGAACAGGAACATTCCCCAGGGTTGGAGACCAGGCACTGGGCAATCCTATTTTCCAGTTCTTCCACCCTGGAGCTTATGTTGACTAGGCGGGCTGCAATCGATTGCAGGAGATCTACTTGGACTTCTTTAGATGATTGCCACAGTAGTGCTCTATTGGTATTGCTGTTTATCTTGGTCATGGATGATTTTTGCAGATCTGCATCTACGCTATCGTTGAAGGGGTAGAGATCTGCTTTTGTGTTGGAGACCTGTGGAGGCACTAATAGGCCCAGCCCCAGCAGGTTTGGGGTTAGTTCTAGAGTTCTTTCAATCTTTTGGCCTAGATTTTAAAGCAACAAACCTGTAAGGTCACCTGCCCCTGGGGACCCTAGACACAGGTCAGCTGAGTTCGACCGTGGACTTGTAGCTATTGGTAGGGGCTCTGTGCTCTCCGCTTTCTGGAGGTCTAGGCCGTGGCCTTTAGACTGGTGGATTTGCGCCATTGCCACTGAGACATGATCCTCTTTGATCAGAGCTGTTTCATATTTCTTGCCAATTATGGAGTAAAGAAGTGGTTTGATCACAGGTTGATCTATTGATCTGCATGGAATCAAATGGTACCCAGGCTGAATCAACCATTTCCTGCTCATTGCAGGGCTCCACGCAGGGTGGTGAGCCACCCTGGAGTGTGTAAGTTTAATCGGGGGACCTTCTGCTCATCCTTTTGGAACTGCTCTCTTGAACAATGCATGGGTCATGGCCATGAGATGGTGTGTCCTGCGATCCGTGCAATTGTCGACCCTGGGTGGTGCCCTGGTCAGTGCTGAGGGTCCCATTTTTCTTGAAGAAATGCATGATCGACCCCCTTTGTTCAGCGTCTTGAGGCATTTCGTTTAGGCTGTCTGTAAGTGATTTGCTCCTTGTAATCCTTTTTGATAGAGGAACGACTATTGGCAATTTCCTCAGGGGTCGTATGCAGTCGGCCCTTTCTTTTGGGAACCATTATGCTAAGTGAAGCGCCATTAGAACTTGACTATTTGGCTGAAAGGCTGACCGGCCGAGTGTACTGAGGAGTAATAGGCCACTGAGGATTTATTGACTTGCTAGGCTTGCTAGAAATTGAAGGAATGGCAGTGGGATTGTGGGAATCGTCGCGCCCCAGAATGGTGTCTGCTGTTGTTGATGTTGTTGGCACCCACCTTAGGGCTGTTGATAGGGCTGATTGGTGCCGGGGTGCCCCTCCAGCTGCCCAACTACTCCACGTCACTCCACACGGCTTTCAGGTAGTTGTACTGATAAAATTACTTTGGTTGTTATTGCTGGGATATAGCCTTTGGGGGGTGGATGCAATTGTGCGCTAATCCAGAAGTGTGGGATTATTTCCAGCAGAATAACGGGGAAGTGGGTAGCAGGGGGAGGGGGGCAAGCGGGGTTCACAGGACGGGTCACAGGCTGCACCTGATCTGATGGGGCCACCTCTGTGAGACCGCGGAGGGTGCACACTCACTGTGGTCGCTGACTAATGGCAGCCACACTTGCCGTTTACTGCTTACCGTGGTAGTGCATGTCTGCCGGCTGCCGAGGCCCACCTATACAGTGCTCTACAGTGCTCCCCCAGGTAGATATTAGGCTGGTGCAGGTGCTGACACTGGTGTGGCAGTTGAGGGTTGGGGCAACTTGGTGCCCAATGTGGAGTGAGACCCACGCCCTGTGGGGGGCTGAAACTCAGACATGCTCGGCCTCACTTAACACCCCGGCTAGCTGCCAGTGGATTGCAGGTGCTATGTAGGGGCCCGCTGTGTGGAGATCAGCTGGGAGCTGCGAGGCAGTGGTTCGGCGTCTTCCTCACTCGCTCGTCTGCAATTGGCCGCGTGGCAGCATCAGCGTGAAACCACGGACTGGTATCCAACTGTGCATCTTTGACTTTCTGTCTGCTTCTATTTGACTTTCTATCTGCCTCTGGACTGTGAGGACCCACAATTAGCCTTCCAAAGTTCTGTTGTAGGAGTTCAGCAGAAGTTGGCAGATCAGGTGTGGATGAGAATGGAGGCTGTGGTGGCTACCCCAGAGGGAATCTGTGGGTGCTCCAGTACTAGTAAGGACAACACTGCCACCATCAGAGGCACCTACTCTGCTCTGTGGCCTAGAGCAGATCCTGGCTGACATTGCTGGTGTCATGCAGCAGATGCATCAACAACTGCCCTGACATGGTGGCATCAGCTAAGTTGTCAAAGAGCTGCAGGCAATCAGAAACATCTTGGAGTACATGGGGTATGGCTCCCACATCGCTGCCTACCACTGCAACGTTACTGCTGTGTTGCAAAATTAGCAGATCCTCTCCATTGAAGTGGTGCCTTGTGTGATGAATGCTGCAGTCATGGTATCCAGCTCTTCCACCCCTGATATGTGTTTTCCTATCTCAGCTGCCACATCTACAACACCACCCTCACTGGAGACACTGCACACATCGGAGGAGAAAAATGTGAACAGTACCTTTTCCAAATTAAGAAGTGTTCAGTAGCATTCATCTGTGCCATATACCCAGTTTCTCCTTAGCCCTGTTTCACATGCCAGGGAACATCTGCTGTCACTGATCTTATTTTGCCTTCTCTCTGTTCACCATGACCATTTCTGTCAATGTGGCCTAATCTCCCTAATGACATTGTGGTCACCCTCCTCACTGAATAACTCCTCTCTTCAACATGTCCCATGACATGTTCCTTACACTGCTAGCAAAGACATATGCATGTAAAATACTTTCCCTGAGCACACATGCTAACTCCCACACAGTAAATCATGACACAGACCTGTATTTAGCAAACAATGTCAGTAGAAAAGTTAAGCAAGAAATAACTACCTACCCTATACTAACTAGCTATCCTAAACCTATCCCACACTATTTAACCCACCTACTATCTAAAACTACTTTAACTTAGCTTACTATACACATTGACATATAACATACATTCACTCAAGGACATCAGAAACTACACCTAAACCTCAACTACCTACACATAGAAACCCACACATTAATATCTTTTTTGTATATTTAGTTACATTTACATTTTTAAGTTTTTTTTTCTACATAGAAAACACATCAACCCCATACCCCTAAATAACCTGAAATACCCATAACAATTAACAATCTACCCCATATGTAAATAAAAACCTAAAATCACTATCTCTATACTGTAACTATGACTACACTAACCTCAACTATATCAAAAACAAATTATATACAATACAATACTATAGGGGAGCAGGGGGAGAGGGAAGAAAAGGTCCCTGTGTCTACGGGTTCCTTGGTCGGACCACTGCCTGCCTATTCTCCTGCAGCAGGGATAAAGCCTGATCCATTTTCTTCTCCAAGACTGCTACATGCAGCTTGTTGTCTGATAATGTCCTTCTCCTAGTTGGTGTGCCCTCCTGTGGCCTGAGGTGTGGGTCCAGGGAGGATCGATGGGCCACTGGCAGGGAGGTACCTGCACTGGACTGTCCATGCCTGGTATAACTTTCATTTGCAGTAATTGGTGGTCTCATTGGAAAGCTAGACCACTTCCCCTGGACCTTTTCTTCCTCATATCTCCTCTTCATGGCCCTGTGTGCTTTGGGGACCCGTCCAAGATGGTGGAAGCAATTTTGTTGTACTGCCTCATCTCATTTGTGGTCATGTTGTCTATTGAAGGTTGCCAATGAGGATAAATGTCACTCAGAGGGTGACTACGAACAGGTATCAACATCATGAAATATCATTCTTTGCATGACATCTAAGGTAGAAGCCCCTAAAGCCTTAATTAATCTTGCACCCTGGACAGACCATACACATATATATTATCTATCATATTAGATGTCCTCAGCCGTAAGTACAGGCCAATTGTTACACTATGCAATTGCAACACCATTGGCACATATAGGTAAGACCATGTCGGAACTGAGTATGCTTGGGAAAAAAGGTCTGTGGTTCCCTTGGAATAATACACAGTTTCACCTTCATTGTATATTAGCGTACCTTCTGCACCCTGCAAACACCTTGATGTCCTAGGAGTTTGCCACATTAAGAAGTGCTATGTCTTGACTGTACCTTTATTGTCTCATAATGTTTTGTAATTGATAAGGCAAGGAGCAATTTCGAACACAATGCTACCTATACAGAACATTTTGCAGGTATTACATGTAACAAGGGATTCAAGCTTAGTACCTCCCATCTCACAGAGACATATGAAACTTCTCATATTTGACCAGTACTAAGTCAATGGTAGACCATGCTACTTATCAATATATGCCCACAATATCATAGAATGCGCAACTGACATGAATTCTGTATCATTCAGAGCCACATCCATTTTCAGCTCTGTATCCATTACCAAATACATGTGCATTGTCTGCCACTGGAAACATGGCTCCCCTGTCAAGCAGCTATCATGTGGACCATCCCAGATTGGCAAATTGTTCTCCTTGACAATAGTCAGAGGCTGATATACATCACCTCACTTTTCATTACCTATTTATCTCCTTACAAAAGTTGCTTTGTGATAAGGATGCACATTGGATCTACCTGTTCCCACATCATCTAACATCACAATCACTCCTTGCACTATGCAGTTAGCACTGATGAAGGCACTCACCGATGAAGTTGGGGTTCTTGTAGTTCACCACCTCAGGTTTTGTGTGTGAAGGGAGTCCATCTACAAGACATAACATGTAAATCACATCAGTAAACTCCCAACACACATATTTGATATGCAACAACAGCAAGGGACACATGCAAGGCTATTGGCTATGCAACATTTCCGGTTGCAAGTGTACAACTGACACAGTTGACCTACCTGGATGATACACACTGGTAAGGCTGGCACAGGAAAACATACATTTAAATGGTTGAAACATGCACCTCTTGGCCATTTAGCAGAACCAGGTAATAAACCTCACCAATACCAAATTGTACAATGGTAGCTGACTTGGTGGATGCCATGCAAAAATTCACATACAATACTAAGCAAGGTGATGCTTTACGGAGGAACTCTTAAATGCTGACACTAGTAAATGAGTACACTCCATGCATCTCACTTCATGTGTAATTGTTCCCTAAGTAACATAAGTCATGTACCTGTCAGTTTTAGATGGGGACATGACTAATTTGAGAGAATCTTTCTAGTGAACCATACTTACTGGTTCCAAAAATCATCAATGGGTATATGAGAAACATAGGATAGCAGACAAAATAAATATACTGGCATGTTGCCTCACCAATGTCAATGCCCACATAGCCTGGAAGGTCTGACTTCCTGCTGACCAGATCTGCTCAGCGATGCTTCAACTTCTGGGTGTCCTGGTCCACTCCATAGTGCCGTAGCATCTGCGTTCTCTTCGATGCTAGCGGACCTTCACAGGGCAGCATTGGATGACTCAGCCCCCACTGGCTAACATGTTGGGCAGGTACTGGCAGATCAGCCACAGGAATGCCCCAAACTCCTCCTCATTCATGGGGCAACAACGAGTATGCCTTGGCATGATCCCACCCATAATTATCAAACACAAACTCAAAAGAAAAGCCTCTAAAACACTCTACTACCGTTATACAATTGTTATGTTAAGTTAGGTATTCTTATATAGCGCGCAGCTGCCTCAGCGAAGAGGCATCCCGGTGCTGGTAGCAGTGTCAGTAGAAAGCTAGGGACTAAACCAAGGGGAACAGGTAGGTTTTGGTGGCCTTACAAAATGATAGCAAGCAATCCAGGCGAAAAATCTGAATAAGGAGGGAATTCCACAGTTTAGTGTCTAGATACCTGAAGGACCGGCCTCCAGCTCTGAGGCGCTTCACCTGAGGGACAGTAGCCAAATATTGCTCAGCAGAGCGTAGCTGGTGGGTGGGTAAATATGGAACCAGCAGATTAGACAGAATCTCAGGGGATGAAAGCTTTAGTATTTTGAAAGTCAGGCATAGCGTTTTGAATTCAATCCTTTTGGACATGGGTAACCAATGTAGATGGCGCATTACACCCATCACGGAACAAGTTCTAGGGAGCCTCAACAGGACTCGGGCGACTGCATACTGGACTCGCTGTAGACGAGTCACTTCTACCTCGTTAGCGCCTAACATGAGTGAGTTAGAGTAGTCCAGTCTGGACAAAATAGTCGCCTGGACTATCAACTGGCGAGTGAGTGGATCGATGAAAACCAACATGAGCCTCAGTCCCCGGAGTAAGCCAAAGCAGGTGCCTGCAACCTTCTTAGTGTGCTCCTGAAACGCAAGAGTGCAATCAAGCCAGACCCCAAGATTTTTTTACAGCCGACTTAGGGGTGGGGGCACTGCCCAAGGTCACCGGCCACCATTGCGTACTCCAGAGCCCCTTATCTCCCCCCACCAACAACACTTCTGACTTATTAGCTTTGAGCTGAAGGCAGTTGGTGGTCATCCATTGCGTGACCGCTGCTCTGTAATTTGAAGGCGCCTCATGTAGGATCATCGGAGAGGGCCACATCCAGCTGCGTATCATCAGCATACGAGACCATGGTCAAGCCATGGTCCCTCGCCACCGCAGCCAGGGGTTGAACGTACAGGTTGAACAGTACGGGGCTCAAGGCCGAGCCCTGGGAGACCCCCTGCTTGATGGAATGGGCGCGGGAGAGAAGGGGGGGCAGTGACCTGGAATGTTCTGTCAGACAGAAAAGATCGAAACCAATCCAAGGCAAGACCTACCACCCCAGCCTCCTCTAGGCGACGTAGGAAGATCCGGTGAGAGACCGTATCAAAAGCGGCGCTTAGATCGAGCAATATCAGGGCCGTGGTATGTCCCTCATCCAGAATGGTCCACAGGTGTTCGGTCACAGCTAAGAGCGCAGTCTCGGAGCTGTGGCCAGGCCTCTACTATCGTCCACAAATATGAGACTGTACACTTGGCTAGCACCACAATGGGATTTACATGTGAAACACAGACTAGACATATGGATTGCCTTGCTTCAACAAGTATTTGGCAGCATCATTTTACTATTTATTGCATTTGTGAGGGTGTTTGACACTATTGAATGCACAAACATGTGCTCATGTAGCATTTGTTGGAACTGGGCAGCAATGGCTGTGAACTAGCTGACCTACATCCAAAGTGGATTTGTGGATTGTGCCTTTTAGTTGACATACAGCACATCCATAGTTGGATCACATTGCAACATCATATGATAGTGACTTGTGCTACCACCAGCCCCTCTTGCATCATAGTGCACCTTTTAGCTTAGTGTCCTATTATGATGTCATACTTTAACAGACACTTCCAGCATCAATAATACAACTTCTATAAAATTCTCTCCATCTATATGCTGTGTAGAATTCTGAACACATAGTTATTGGGCATGAGAAATAGACATGTAATTCTGTATTGTCATTTCACCTCCCCGGGAGAGGCACACTATTTGTACACTGTCTCAGGGTACCTGAACATAGGTGATGTGTAAATGTGTGAGTAAATCATTGGTGTTGGATGGGACAAGCCACTACAAAACCCATGGTAGACATCCTTAACGTAGAGTGAATGAATCTTGCACTTTGGTTTGGCTTGCTTTACTGCCTACCAATGAAGCAATAGAATGTCATAAAGACAGACTTTGTATTGCCACATTGATGTGATTTGGGAAGCTGCTCCACCAGAACATCATGAGTAGTGTTAGACTATCAGCACAGTTCATTTATACTTGTGACTCACAGTGTCATAGGCGATGTTGACCTGTGTGATTTGTAGGACTATGTTGTGCTTAAGCAATGTAGTATGATGTAAGTATGTATGCTCACATCAATTACATATGCACTGTCTCATTCAGTCCAAGACTGATATGTCAACGGATTCGTATATAATTGACTGCCATGTGGCCCGTTATATGCTTGAGGTGCATTTACCAACCAGTAGGCAATACCCATAGGTCACACTCTTGAAACGCTCATTGAATTCAGAAGAAAAAGAATGAGTCCTGCGCACTGCCTACGTACTTGGAAAAGACCCAGATTGTCCACGATTTTCTGCACGTTCATGGAATAGGTGTGCTTCCTGTTGCGGTAGATATGGGATGTTGCTGCTGGAGGCACCAGTTTCATGTGTGTGCATGTAGGAATCCTGCAAAGGCAAACACGCTTGCTCTGTTTTGGGGCAGTAGAGGTACTGGGGCCTCAGACATATGATGGCATTCAGGATAGGGGGGTTCCTAGAGAAGGATGCCTAGGATACTCCTGCCACTCTGGCTATGGTGGGTTGAAGAGTTCCAGATGTCAGAATGTGGTGGACAGCCAGAAGCTTGGCCTGCAGAGGGATGTTGGTGCAGTGCTGCGATATTCTCTGCAGACTTGGCGCAATCTGGTTTAAGAGGCGTACACTGGACTTTCACCTGAGCCTGCAATGGGCTAATGACCTTCTCCTCCCTGAGGTCAATGAGGCTTATCCTCTGGCTGTATGTCCATTCCCTTCTTCTGCGCTGCCTCTGGGGTGGTGGTAGTGGTATCCTTGCTTCTCCTAGCTGCAATAGCAGTAGGCCCATGGTGTAGCTGAGGTTGCCAAATTGCTTTGGGTCTGTTCTGCTTTCCTACTAGTGTGCTAGCATCATTTTTAAGACCAGATTTTCCTTAGCAGTAAAAAACTGATGCTGGTGAGACTTAGCAGTTTTGGAAAAGTAGCGTTATTTCCAAAAATCCTTGCCCATATGGCAGCATCAGTTTTGCTAGGGTTTTTCTGAGCGAATGCCTACCATGCACATCATTTTCTAAAAAAGCTGCTGGCAGAACTGTTGCAGAATAATATAGGCACTTGCAGTGTAAAAGTGACGCTAACATTGTAAATATGGCACTAAAAAAAACGAGCAGCAGCTGTGGCAGGGTTAACTCCTTGTAAATATGCCCCCCACCAACCAGGGCCACTACTATCAATAAAAGGGGCAGAGTTCCTTTCCCTGAGCCATTATTAGCCCCAGGGACCCCATCCCTGGGGCCAGCTCACATATGGTGCCCCATAGAGGCCACCCCCAGGACACAGCAGTGTTCCTGCCTGCACCATCACAAGCAGGGAAACTTGTGTTCGCTACCACCTGGTGAGAGCATTTTGAAATCTCTCATCAAAGACGAGCAAACACAAAATCTGCTCCCAGAGGGCGGGAGCTTTAAAACTCCTCAGACCTGCTAGGAGCAGTCTTTTGGAGGCATATTAACAAGAACATGGCAAGTGTGTTGTTAAGCCAAGAAGGATAACAGCACGCGCTTCATCTGGTGCAGATCAGGGCATACAAATTCTCCCTACTTCCACGGATAGAGTAATTTCACAGATACACGCACATGCACTCATCACACACTTGGGCCCATTTCACTAACATACGCTCGATTACTCTATCAGCATTGAACCTGCAGAGAGAAAACTCCTAAACACCCTGTATCTACAGTGAGGCCAATGTAATCAGTTTGATACTGTCCTGAGTCATGATCTAAACAACAATAATCAAAATAGAGTACTCAATAAACAACAAGAAATAACCACCAACACTGTATTTAAAATAATGGTACTTTATCTAAGATTAGTTCAAATGAAATTCAATCAAAGCAAATCATTATTCTCATAATTACCTATCCTAGCTAAATGTCATGAATGGGTCAGGACAGGTCTCTCAGTAAAGTCTCCCGAGTCGCCGTCCTCACAACAACTTTGAAAAAACATTGCTAGAAAAATCATTAATTGTCCTATCTTTATGTATGTAAGTGTTGCTAATTCTAGTTGGAACTACTTTATGTGAACTCTTCTCCGCATTAGTCACATTCTCAGTATGTATCTCAAATGTACCTATCGTAACTCTAAATGTAACTAATAAAGCTAATACACCCCATAATAGCATTAATAATCCAGTACAGCAGCAGCACATTCTACACCATCTTTTTAAGAAGGCACATCTACTTTGATTATTCTCTATGTTAGCCATTTTACTACTTTGACCGTGTCTTTTGACTTAGCCTCTATTAACTCACTACTGGCACTTCTAGAACTTTGGATTACTTCAAAACAGCTTAATTTCAGACTTTCTCTTTTCTCCAAGTGATTTCTTCTGTTCACTCAATTTGGATATTCATCACTCTTCACTTCAACTTCTTCGACATCAAATTGTATTAGATCTCCAACAATATCCTCAGTATCTGACTTTTCATCAATGTCAGTCAAGATAAGTTTCAGGATTTCACCTGTTTCCTCCTCAACCACTTCTCGTACGGTCTCCTCTGGATTTCCTTGACTTTCTGCCTCTTCACCTTCAGACAGTGCCACGTACGTCCATTCCGGCGACCTATACTTCTGGTTAGGTTTTCTTATCCTTTTGATCCCCTCTGGTTCTTTTGACTCTTTTCTTTTTTCACCTTTTGCTGGATTCTGACTCGACACCTCATTCACTTGTTCAGCTTTCGAGGTATTTGCTCGTGTCAATCTATATCTCAGCCTCTTTACTCTGTTGTTAGGCCAAAGATCTCCTCTTATAACCTTTTTTGGTCTTGTTTCTTTATTATTTCTCTCTCCAATCCAAGTTCTCTTTCTCAGAACTCGACCCTCTGATTTCTCATTCTCACTTTCATCCGATTCTGTTTCAAATGCCTCTTGCTCTTCAGCAGTTTTCTTTAGCTCCACAGTTTTTCCCACCACTGATTGAGACTTCCCTAACTCTTTCCCTCCTCGGGTCTCCGACACGCAATCTTCTTGCTGTCTACTTGTCCCTTCACCTAGCTTATCAGGAATGTTCCCTACACCTCCTCGGGGGTCTTCCGCAATCTGTCCCTCTCTATCTTCTTCTGACCCTGCTTCTTCAGGTATAATCTCAAGTGGTTCTTCAAACTCCTCATCTGATTCAGGAATAGTCTCTGTGGAACTGCTCTTCTCTCTTCTTTCTTTTCCACTGCTTGTTGGAACTTCAGGCTCTCTTACAGAATCTGATCTCCCTCCTGAGACTCTCAATGGTTCTCTTGAAGCCTCCGCTGATTCTCTTTCAGAACTTCGATTCTTTCTCACTGGTTCTGTTTCTTCATCATCACTGGAATCTGACTCTTCAAAATACTCCTTACCAGTCCCATCTTTTGGATTAGGAACTCTCAGAGTATGACTTGCATGCACCCAGTTTTTTACACCGGCACACTTTACTGCAGTTGTCGTAGTCAGAATAACTTGTCTTGGTCTTCCCCACCTTGGAACCAAGCAATTTCTTCTTCTGTGCACTTTAATCCTCACCCAGTCCCCTGGACTCAAATCATGAGCTTGCTTCTTCTCAAGTGTGGTAGCGTCTTCTCCAACCTGGTGAAACACAGAATGAACTGCATCAGCCAGGCCTTTACAGTAATCCAAAATCATGTCATCAGTTATTGTCATCAACTTATTGACAGGCACAAATGCATGTCGCATTGCGCGTCCCATCAAAATCTCATGTGGACTCAAACCAGTAGTTCTATCTGGAGTAGATCTAATAGTCATTAGCACTAGAGGCAAGACATCAGGCCATTTCATTCCAGTGGCTAAACACATCTTACCAATCCTGTTCTTGATTGTGCCATTCATCTGCTCCACCACGCCAGAAGCCTCTGGTCTGTATGCACAATGTAGCTTCTGCTGTATGCTCAATGCTTCACAAATCAAACTCATGAGCTCATTATAGAAGTGTCCACCTCTATCAGACTCAATCGTTACTGGAAACCCGTACCTAGGAATCAACTCTCTTAACAGTAACTTTGCCACTGTTATTCCATTATTTCTCCTAGTCGAATAGGCCTCCACCCATCTCGAGAACAAGCAGACCACCACTAGAACATACCTCAATCTGTTCACTTGTGGCATTTCAATGAAATCAATTTGCATTCTCGTAAAAGGACCACCTTCTCTGTCTATCGTTCCCAGACTCACCACTGTCTTTTTCCCAGTGTTAAATTGCTGGCAAATCAAACATCTTTGACAGATGCTTTCTGCAATCGTCCTGAACTTTGCATTATACCAAGTCTGCTTAAAAGACCTGATCATCGCATCCCTTCCCAAGTGTCCCTGGCCATGATACATTCTTGCCATTGTCGACAACATAGAGTTAGGCATGACTGGTCTACCATCTCTATAGACCCAAACATGATCTGTTTCTCTTGGGGCACAACCTGCCTTGATCCAGTCTTTCTTTTCTTCCTTTCCTGCCTCATCCTGCAACTGTTTCACTTCATCCCACGTCTCTAGGACATTAGTAAACATTACAGAACAAAAAGACATTTCCCCTTCTCGTTCCCTATTAATCGAGTGATTATTTTTAGCACAATACTGTGCAATGTCGTTTGCGAAACGATTTCCAAGTGTTACAAAATCATCTCCTTGTCCATGAGCAGCACATTTTACAACTGCTAATTCTTTAGGCAGCTGTATCGCCTCAAGTAATTTTCCAATCACTTCAGCATTCTTTATTGGAGTCCCACTCGACGTCAAGAAACCTCTCTGTAGCCAAAGCTGGCCAAAATCATGCACAACTCCAAATCCATACTGACTATCAGTCATCACAGTCACTCTCAGATCTTTCCCAATTTTGCAAGCTTTCGTCAATGCCACCAATTCAGCAACTTGAGCAGATTTCACTCCTTTCAATGGTGAAGCTTCCATAACTTCTGAAACCTTGCACACTGCATATGCTGCACTCAGCACACCATCATCATTCCTCAGACATGATCCATCCACAAACAGCACATGGTCACTTTCAGGCAATGGAAGATCTCTTATGTCTGGTCTCGGTTTTGTACAGTAATCAAGCACATCCAAACAATTGTGATCATCTTCTGTCTTTATACCCACACTTTCAGTATCTGGCAATAATGTTGCTGGATTCACATTCACACATCTCTCAAGAGTCACATTTGATGCTCCCAGAATGACTTTCTCATATTTAGTCAGCCGACTATGTGACATGTACTGAGTTCTGCTTCTTGTCAAAAGAATAGCCACATTGTGAGGTACGAATACCCTTACAGGATATCCCATTATGATTCCCTCACTCTGTTCCAGACTTCTGCATGTTGCAGCTACAGATTTCAAACAACCTGGTAAACCTACAGCTACAGGATCAAGTGTCGATGAGAAGTACGCAATAGGCCTTCTCAGTTGTCCATGCTTCTGGATTAACACTGAAAGTGCACATCCATTTCTCTCACTGCAGTACAGCTCAAACTCTTTTTCATAGTCTGGCATACCCAAAGCAGGGGCTTCACACATTCTGCTCTTCAGCTCCTCAAATGCTGCCATTTGTTCTCCATCTAGTTCCAATGGGTCTTTTACCTCACTCTTTGTCAGCTTAATCAGTGGTCTTGCTATCAGAGAGAAGTTACTAATCCACTGACGACAATAACCCACCATCCCCAGAAACATCCTCACTTCCCTCTGGGACCTTGGGGCCTTCATTCCCCTGATAATTTTGATCCTGTCATCAGTCACCTTTCTCAGACCCTTTTCAATATTGTGTCCAAGATAATGCACCTCTTTCTTGCAAAATTGCAATTTGGCTGGAGATACTTTTAGCCCTCCATCTGCCAGATGATTCAGTAAAGCTATAGTATCTACTTCACAAGCTTCACGTGTCTTTGATGCCACAAGTAGGTCATCAATATACTGTACTAGTACTGAGTTTTCAGGCATGATCAAACTCTCCAATGATTTTTTCAACAGCTGATTGAATATCGAAGGACTCTCTGTGTACCCCTGTGGGATTCGACACCATGCTAAAATACGCTGGCCAAACCAGAATGCAAAAATCGGCTGGCTGTCATGATGCAATGGAATTGAAAAGAAAGCATGACACAAATCAATCACTGTGTACCATTCAGCATCATGTGGAATCTGATACAAAATCACTGACGGATTTGGCACAATGGGACAACATGCCACCACAATTTTGTTAACTTTTCTCAAATCTTGTACAATCCTGAACTTCCCATTAGGGTTCTTTAGCCCCATTATCGGTGAATTACACGGGCTACTCAGTAGTTCTCTCAAAACTCCTTGCTGAATCATTTTCTCAATTATAGGAGTTATTCCTTCAATTATTTCTGGTGTCATTTTGTACTGAGGAACGTTAGGATAAGTAATTCCCTCTTTCACTGAAATTTTCACAGGATCTACATTATTCATCAATCCCACATCTTCTCCAGTAAAATCCCAAACTTTCTTTTTCACTGTGTCTCTCAGCTCTTGAGGCAAATCCTCTGGTTTAAACACAGCATATGTACCAACCATCTCACTCTCTCTATTATCTAGAGTCATCCGGTACAAAACATCCTCATCTGGTGTTTCAAAAGCCATTCCATCCGGAGTACAAAAAATTGTACAATTCATCTTGCATAGCAGGTCCCTGCCTAACAAGTTCACTGGACTAGTGTCACAGACCACAAATCTGTGCATGTCTGAAAATTTCCCTATTCTTACCCTTACTGGTTCAGTAAGACGTGTCTTGATTTGTGTATTTGCTACACCAACTACTTGGATTGCTTCATCCGAGAGAGGAAGATTTCTAATATCTGCTGACCTGACAGTTGATCTTGTCGCACCTATGTCTACTAAAAAAGTAACACTTTCTTCATTTATTTTCCCATCTACAAATGGTCCTGCCTGGTCTATTTCTAGAGTTGCACCAAGTATGCACTCTTCCTCCTCTCCTCGGCACCGTCAATAATCACCTTCAGACTCGCTCCCTTCATTCTTTAACAAATACTGTTGTACCTGGTTAGAACGCCTTGGTTTGTTTACCTGCTCATCATTGTAGAATCCTGAATCCTGATTGTACTTTTGTGACCCTCTATTCTGCGGCAAGGGCGGTCTTGGCTCTTGGCTCTGCTGTCTTACAACCTTCTGTTGTTGCTGCTGTTGATTATTCCCCTCGTTCTGCACCTGTTGATTTAAGGGTTTACTCTCGTTATTCGCTAATGGTGGATTTGTACACTCGGATCTCCAATGTCCCAATTGGCCGCAGTTGTGACAAGGGAACTTTTTCTTTGCTTCCTCAAGATTCCCCTTTCCTTTCCCTGCATATCTGGGCCTATTCCCTGGATTTTTTGCCTGTTCCACCAACTGTGCTTCTTGTCTTTCCGCAACCTTCACTTGTGCCCACATTGCCTTTTCTTTCAGCTTTCTTTGTTTTGCTTTAATTTCATCACTGAAGTACTTCGCATGTCTCAGAATCTCATCTATTTTCTTACTCTGCCAGTCCACTGTATGCTCACGAATTCTCTCACTAATCTCAGGTCTCAGGCCATATACAAATCTGTATACAAAATTACTCAAATCCTTGTCACCCAGGTGCTCATCCCCACTGAATTGTTTAAAAGCCAGTATCAGCCTCTCATAAAAAGCATGAACTGATTCTTTTGTTTCCTGATGTGTTTGATCTATCTTAACCCAGTCTGTCTCTTTTGGAGGTACTTTACTTTTCAGGTATACAATCACCTGTTCATACTTCCTCATTACCTCTGGATCTGGTGCTCCTGTTCTCTGATCTCTTGGATATTCCTCAGTAGGCCAACTTACAACTATTTTACACTCAGCCCACAAGTCTGCTGGAACAATTATATCAAACAGACTATTCAGGTCAATCCACAGCACTTTTGACAATTTCACAAACCTGTCTACCTGCCTATACCACTCAACAGGCTTTTCTCTCAGTCGAGGGGAATCATTCGTAAATGATAAAATATCCTGTCTGGTCCATGGAACATGTTCATATCCTCCTCCAGGTATTTCTCTCATAGGATATGCATCCACTGTTTTCTCTTTTTATCTCACAGGAAATGCTGAATAAGTCCTGTCCACTGTCCTGTCCACTGATTCTTCCCTTTTCTTATACCACCTATCCTTCCATTTTTCTACATCACCCCATTTTCGCAATAATGTAATCATTTCCTTAATCTGTCCTGTTCTACCAGAACCATTCAAATTTTCAATATCTTTGTCCGTGAAATCCATCCTGTAAGACTTCTGCAATGCTTTCACCTTATCAATGTCAACTCCTTGTTCATTCGCTATTGCTCTTAACCTGTCATGTGTATTTTTAGCTCTCCAGGTGATGTTTTTGCACATAAATAATAATTCTCCATCATTATGGTTTTTTAGAATGTCTGTAGGAATTGTCCCTGCAACAAGCTCCTCTAATTCTATGCGTAACCTGGCCACATCAATTGCCTGTGAATCTTTATCCCTCTTTTGAAGGACTCTCATCCAATCATTCCAATCTTCAGCTGTTATTTCAGTAGTTTTTCTCACTGGAACCACTTTTTCTGGCATCCTCTGTGGTTCTAAAATTGGCATCCCTGAACAACTAGTATTACTAGTATCTAATCTCGAATTGGATTGTACCTCTAATTCTCCACTACATGTGTCATGTCTGGATTGTCTCAAATCACTACTTTCTGTCCTTTTTCCTGACTCTCCTGAGGGATCAGCCAAACTTGTTATCTTATTCCCAACATATGGAACCACCAAACCATTTTCACCCGTCCTCTGCTTATCAAAAATAGGCATAACCGGACCTATGGTTACAGGCACCGTAACAGCTTCTAGATTCTTCGTCAGTTCTCTAATCTTTTCAGTCAGTTCTGATGTAGTTCTGGCTGATTCTCTCGTATTCTCATCACCACATCTTTTCTCTTTTTCCCTGAAAGAACTACCACTTCTTAAATCAGGTGTCACAACTTCTGTCTCAATGATACGCAATGTATCTCTTATCGGAGAAACAACTGGTGTGCTCTCTTCGGGTTCTGGTCTATATGGAGGTGGTCTCTTGTAAATCATGTCATCCAAGACCTCATCCTCATAATCATTAACTCTATATCTTTTTACTTCTGCCTCAGAAACCCTTTCCGTACCCTTCCTTTCTTCCTTCTCGTCAACTGTTCTCATAGGATATAATCCCTCTGACATACTAGCATCTCGCCATCTCCTCATTCGATCATGATGAGTTTCACGATCATATTTCCTCCCGAACATGTACCTATAGTTGCCTTCAGACCTCTGTTTTTCTCGCTCATGTACTTCATCTTCCCATTCCACCAATGCCTCAAACTGTGTCGGCCTTGGTCTTGGGTCAAGACACAACATCTTTTCCCGTAAATTTCTCAACACGGCCATATTAAATGAACCATGTTCCGGGAAAGCCAAAACACCATCCTCTCTAGTGTACCTAACCCAATTGTCCAACCATATACAGGTATGATACCCATATTTCGCAGCCATGAAGGATGCAGGCGTTTTCGCTGGAGGTAACAATTCACCTTCTCTTGTTTTAATGTCCTTATCCTTGTCAAACCATCTTTTAATTTTTCCGAACAAGGATTTCTTCTTTTTCTCTTCTTGGTAATACATTTTAGCGTTTACCAAAACTTTCTAATCCCTTCCGTAATACAACTGTACGATTCAATCTTTCGTCCAATAACAGCGCGACTCACACCAACGCACCAATCCTGGAGCATCTACGTCACCCTGTACTCCTTCCAATCCCTGCGCGGCTCACACCAACGCACCAATCCCAGCGCGAACCCTGTTCTGATCCACTACCCAATCAGAGCGCGGTCTCTATGACGTCAGCAGCCGCTGACTGCAGCTTCTGCTCTGTCTCCTGTCACTCGTCTACCCCTCCTTTACAAAACTTCTCAGTAGACTTCGTGTCAAATTCTACAAAATCTATTAGTTACAACATATAAACATCTCCATTGTCTGCTTCGCTAACCACAGAATAGTAAAGAAAATCTATTTCACAAGAATCCCGTCTTTCCCTGAAACAGCACTCACTTCTGCTCCACTACGGAATTAATACTCTCGTTGACACAGTAGCACATCCCTCTACTCTGCCCTTCTAACATGCATCCATTAACTGTTTCCTCTAGGACTGCTCCAAAGAGTTTTACAATCAACTAAATGCTCATACATTCACGCACATTCATTCAAGAAAATATAGTACATACACACAGAATCCTGCTTTTTCCGTGAACAGCATGTGATCTGCCCCACTACAGAATTATAACACACGTTAACCAAGCAGTGTATACCTCTGCCCAGTCCTTCAGACAAGCTCAGAGAATACCTATTACTTCTCCCGCGATAAGCTTTAACGGCAAACCTTACGGATCCCTGGGACTTAAGACCAGAGTTTCACAGATAACCTTCGCTACCATACACACTCCTTTTATACTGAAAATATGTCCCTAATAGTAACACACGACGATGTCACTGATTCCGAACCCAGACAATGTGACGCGCAACTTCAATTGTCACACGTTTCTCCTGCATACGTACAGGACCAACAATCCCGTCTTTCTCGAGAGCAGTATATACTTCCCTCTGCCCTACTACGGAACTGCTACCAGCTCCCAAGTTCCAGAAGCACTACATATAACTCAACATGACGACTCCAACATATAGTATTAGTACATATACCAACATCAATCAATAAATCAATGAATCAAAAGCCAATGTACAAGCAATCTAATCAGATCAAGACAATAATCAAAACCATCAAATTCTGCTACCAGGAAATTGGTGCAGATCAGGGCATACAAATTCTCCCTACTTCCACGGATAGAGTAATTTCACAGATACATGCACATGCACTCATCACACACTTGGGCCCATTTCACTAACATACGCTCGATTACTCTATCAGCATTGAACCTGCGGAGAGAAAACTCCTAAACACCCTGTATCTACAGTGAGGCCAATGTAATCAGTTTGATACTGTCCTGAGTCATGATCTAAACAACAATAATCAAAAAAGAGTACTCAATAAACAACAAGAAATAACCACCAACACTGTATTTAAAATAATGGTACTTTATCTAAGATTAGTTCAAATGAAATTCAATCAAAGCAAATCATTATTCTCATAATTACCTATCCTAGCTAAATGTCATGAATGGGTCAGGACAGGTCTCTCAGTAAAGTCTCCCGAGTCGCCGTCCTCACAGCATCGATCCTCACCAACGCAGGTTTGGGAAGAAGTGGCCTTAGACCCTCTCTAGGCTAACAATACTTATAGCAAATCTTACAAAAATAACGCAACATAAAATGTTCTGAATATCCGTTAAACCACTGAGCAGAGCGAGCAGGAAAGGATGTAGCATTGCTACATTTGGAAAATCTCCGCTCAGAAAAATCACAAAAATAAAAAGACGGAAGAAGGAAACTCGAGTTTTGCAAATGTTACTTTCGCGCACACATTTCCTCGGAACCACCACTGTAATCACAAAGTTCATTGTGGCTCTCTTGTCCTCCAAGGTTATTTGGACGCTTGCCTGGAGTCACTGCCATCACGGAAACTTTCAAAACTCCAGCAGAAGCCATGGTCAGGTGACTGTCAACCATGTTCAGCGAGGCCCTCTCATCAAAATTCGATCACTCGAGTGCAGGCTGTAAAAGGCAGCCATTTTGTCACAGGCCAAAACGGACCATCTTAATTAAAAGAGACAAAAACAACGTTACCACAGCATAGTGATTAAACAGTGTTAACCCCACTAATACCCTTATGTGTATGTAATTATCTAGCCTTTTGCAACACAATAAAGCATTAATACACGTTATTTCAAAAGCGTTTTGTGCTTTAAACAAACAGCACTTAGCAACATTCATTTAGTTAAACCTGCACATTATTATTAAGCAACATATATGCATTCCCACGTGTAATTTTCTCAAGTTAACTATGTTAGTTAGTAAATGTTTTCACACAGAAACAAATAATTAATGATTACAAATTAGTATTTTAAGTCTCGACATATAGACAAAACTGGAAATTAAAAACCCAATCAATTTTCAAGAGAAAACTCTGCTCCAGCACTTCATCACTTTAGAAATTCAGGGCTGCGCCATATTTACCAAAATATGGTGCAGCCCTGTATTTCCCCCTGCTCTGATGCTACGTTTAGCTGCCTAGCACCAATGCAGGCACCCTTGCTCCATTGTACAATGGTGCCGGTGTTGAGGGGAAGAAAGAGGGGAAGAAAGAAAGAGGGAGGTAGGGGTACTTTTCTGCACTTTTGTCAGCTTCACAGATGATTCCTATGATACCCTGTTATGAACACCACAATATATCCGTTGCCTGTAAACACAGAACACACAAGTCTGGGGGAGGCTCAGAAAACAGCTTCCATGACACAACCAAACATGATGCACAACAGACACTGGGTCTAATTTGCAAAGGGCCTCCGCATTGAAGGAGGAGGCCCACAGTCGTGGCGGGGGCCCCACACTGCAGTTATTTACTGCAGATGATCCGCGATAAGTGCGGGCGTTGTAATGAGTGCAGGCTCCCCGCAACGGCTGGGGGGGCTCCAGCATGAGTGCGGAGGCCATTTGTAAATCGAGCCCTCTGTGTATCTGCCTGTTAAATGCAGTGCGCTGAGCTAGTTATACACATGTTCATCTTCTTTTCAGCCAGGTCTTTAAAGGGAGCTGGAACAGGTGCAGAGTCAGCAGCCGCCGCCCATGCAGGTTAGAGCAGTGGGGCGATGGGGCCGGGTGAGGGGGGATTTCAACCCACGATGACAAGGGAAGATGTATAATTTATTTAATTTTCCCTCATCATCGTCCGTTGAAATCCTCCCCCACCCGGCCTCACCTGTATTACCTGCACGGGCCGGGGCTGAGAGTCAGGGGGCCTAGAGTGACATACACTGCCCAGCCCCATCACCCCGTCAATCCTTGATAGGCGCTGGTTGCTCTTTGTAGGCTCGCCCACCACTTTAAATCCACTCCTTGTGCAAACATAACTGCCTTTCAATAAATTGCATGGATTTATGAAATATTGCTTACACAGGTAAAAAGGAAATGTTATTCTTTAACAGCTGACGCATCTATTCTTGCAATGACGTATTCATAATTACAAATCTTGAAAGTATATGGGGACCCTGTAAGTGTGATAAGTGTCTAATACAGGGAATATAACAGTTGGGAACACAAAGCCTAGACGAGGCAATGAACCTTAGTGCTACAAAGGGCAAAAGGCAACACGTAACAAAAGTTCTGCATATAAACATGGAGAGATACTTTCAACTTTTTATATTGTTTATTATTAGTTTATTATTGATTTTTTCTTAAAAAAGATACACATACAATTGATTCGGAATGACAACTATTCATGCGCAGTTATCAAACCATCACAATTTACAAATCTATATTGCTGTTGCATTCTGAGAAAATCTTTTCATCAATAGATATGCAATACAAATGAAAGGTGCATGAATCATTGCAAAATAATCCGAATTCAAATTATGGACATATAATTGATTCAGGAACACATCTGATTTCTTGTTTTATACATGATACAATACAGTGTAAATAGAGAGAACTGGCGGTGTATTTAAATGAGGCGCGTTTCGGCAAAGCCGTCTTCAGGGTTCCATCTCAGTAAATACCGCAGAAAAAGACAAATGCAACAGCAGAACCTATGTTAAGTGCCAGTTGCCAAAGCATCTAAAAGTATGGGGCATATTATCAAGCACGGCGTTAAAATTATAGCTGCTTTAGCGGCAGGAAACTGCCGCTAAAGCGGCGATAATGGGCTTGATAATATGCCGCAGAGAATTCCAATAGAAGCCCATGTTGACACCAGAACATGGGCTTCGATGGGAATTCTACAGGGCATATTATCAAGCACATTATCGCCGCTTTAGCGGCAGTTTTTTGCCGCTGAAGTGGCGATAATTTTAACCCTGTTTCTTGATAATGTGCCCCTATATGATTAAGTAGAGGGATAAAAGGGATGAAAAAGACACAGCTGTAGTCCAAAGATGATTGGCCAGTTGAAAAAAGCGATAAGTGATGAGTTTTTTGAAAGAGACCCACTTCCCAAAACCGCTCGAATCAGTGTAGACACGTCAAGGTGTGTAGAAAAAATGAAAAATTAAAATTGTAGATTAATAAAAAAATAGAAAGAGGAAACCAGTGTTTTAGAAAAGAGAAGTTAGCGATGTAGAATTCAGAAAGAGTTATACCTCTATCAACGATTGAAAGCCTTGTTGTAACTTATAAAATAGACATGGCCCGGTCCTAATGGACTTTGAAATACACTCCCCTAAAGCGGCAATAATTTTAATCCCCTGCTTGATAATATGCCCCTATGTTCTGGTGTGAACCTGGGCTTCTATGGGAATTCTCTGCGGCATATTATCAAGCTCATTATCGCCGCTTTAGCGGCAGTTTTCTGCCGCTAAACCGTCGATAATTTTAACGCCGTCCTTGATAATATGCCCCGATGTGCTCCATGTTGTGAATGCGTCTGTGCAGCAGGGCCTGCTTCCTCCTCCCCCATCTGATTGCCTAACGTTCTTGTTATAGAGAGGAGCAAATGCGGACACGTGTGCTAAAGTAGAGATGCGTTGTGCTGCAGAACCCCCTGGTGTACAAACAGTAGTACTTGTAAAGAAACAGGTTTGCTTGCTTTCTAATAAATCAATCTCATTCCTATACTGCAATTTCTGAACACTGACCCGATACTGTTGTTCAGAATTTGTGTTTATTATTATACCATCTGCCCCTCTCTTTGCTCTGAACATCCTTCTGAAACAATTTAGAAAAGCAAATACTATTTGTAAATCTTTATTTGTTTGATGAATTGTGTTGTGTATAAATAAGTATTTAACTGAACTTGTACAAAACTGAAGATTCTCAGGAGGCACTTTGGGGCATATTTACAAGCCCCTTGCGCCACTTTTGCGTCACTTTTAACATGGGAAAAGTGACGCAAAAGTGGCGCAAGGGGCTTGTAAATCTACTCCTTTATGTCCACCGTTTGCCAAATGATTTAGCAATGCAATTGAATCAGTAACACAGTCACCACCAATAGGTCGTCAACATATTGCACCAAGACTGATTTGCTGGGTAACACAAGAGATTCAAGGCTTCTTTTGAGAATCTGATTAAAGATTGAAGGACTTTCAGTGTACCCTTGAGGCACACTATTCCAGACGTAAACATGCTCTTCAAATTTGAACGAGAATAAAAACTTGCTATCTGGATGCAATGGAATAGAAAAGAATGCATGACATAAATTGATTACTGTGAACCATCCTGCTTTCCATGGTAGCTGATAAAGAAGCACAGCTGGGTTAGGCACTACTGGACAGCATGGTACAACAATCTTATTAATTTTCCTAAGATCTTGAACCACCCTATACTTTCCATTAGGTTTCTTAATGTCAATTATAGGTGAGTTACAAGGGCTACTCATTATTTCTTTCAGGATACCTTGTTCGCTCAATCACTGCTGCAACACCTGCTTTTACTTCTGGACTCATTTTGTATTGTCGGGTATTCGGATAAACAGCACCTTCTTTCACTGTTACTTTTACGGGATCTACATTTGCCATCAATACTATTTCTTTTCCAGTAAAATCCCATATCTTTTGTCTTAAGTTATTTCTGGCAATCGGGCCCTTGGACTTTTCACCATATAATGGAACTACCGGATCTATTGTCACTGGTATGGTCAATGCTTCAGGATGTGCGTTTATCTGAGCTATTCTCTGAATCAATTCATTTCTATTTTTATTTATTGCTTCCTTTTCCTTTTCATGAAGTACCCTGTCTGCCATGTCATGCACTATCTGGGGAACCAAAGGTGTTCTTATCATCGGGGCACTAGGGTTCATTATATTGAATCCATCATTATAAGGTGGAGGATTTTTCATCAATATGTCTTCTAGGAATGTAAACACAAAAAGAGCTAATAACGAAATCTCTACGAGTTGCACAGACAATATAGCACTCATTTAGGAATCATGAATCAGGTTTCAGCAGTGAAGTAAAGAGGATGGTTGAAATAAATTACACATTACTAATGTTCATCCTTGCAACGTAGAACACGTTATAACTGTAAATCTTTTAAATGCAGTGAATCATATTATTACATGCCATTCACTTCATTAATCAACATCAACAGCTGCGATTCCTCTGCTATGGCGTCGCTAAGAGCATTGCCCCCTTGCCAGCAGCCTCAAAACTTGAAAAATAAAACTATGGTAAAGTAGGTTTATTATCATTTTATCTTTCAAGTTATAAGGGCTGATTCTCGGGGTGTGGCCATTGTAGGGCAGTCATGGAGGGGGAGTGGTGAGCACTGCTGTCAGATTGCCAGTCGGTATGGCTGGCCATCTGTGGTCGGCCCAATCGACATGCACACTGAGATGTCTCCAACGCAAGCTGTGTTGCCGGGTTTGAGACAGCAGGCATAGGCTCCCACTCTCTGGGAGCGTAAATCCAGGGTGCTAAGGCCGATGCTGATGCTGCTCTCATGCATGAGAGCAGTGTCTGGATTGGCCGCAGGGGAGACTGGGGGCCTGTGCTGTACCGAGGAGCTGAAGAGTGGCAATGCAGAGGGCAGGTACGTTCTTTGTTTTATTATTGTTGTCATCCATCTTCCCCTTTGCCTTACCACTCTGACCTGATAACAGCTGGTACTGAACATAAAATGAATATTTCTAGACCATTTCTATTTAATGCATTTCTATTTAGTGAGAACAGTTCCTAGGTTAAACATCAGAAATATTTGTTTTGACATTAGTACAAATTCTATGTAAGAAACTATACATTCTGCAATGAAGACACACTGCAATGGTGTCAGATTAAGCTTGTGCTTAAATCATAGTGCAACATATGAATCATGTGCAAGGTGCACATTCATTTTATATGTCAGAAATAATTTTCGTTAAGGTTCCATGATGTGTAAAGAGTAGGCAGTTTTGCGCTGCACCATTATTAATCATGGTACCCCATCGCTGTGATGGTAAATGCTGGTAAGGGACTCAAATGTTCTATCCAGTGACTCGTGACTCAACAAAGTTCACAGTGCTTCCCTCAATTTATGGGCCACCGATATGAGTTTGCAAATGAGATAGCTGAGCTGGTCATCAGTCAATCCAACCCATGGAAACTCAATTATTTAAATAACGCATCAATGCCCAAACACTCTAGTTAAGAACAACTTGGAAACACAGCATCCGTATGCCATTACTTCACTTACTGAAATCATGAAAATTGATTCCAGTGCCGGAATACCACTGCCACCGAATCCTAAGCTTACTGTCACACAAGTTCATGTTCCCCTTGCAGGAGTAACTGAATGCTCTTATCTCCATGGGTGCCATCTGGATCAAAGACTAGACAGTCTACCTGACAAGGAAGGTATTATGTTGGAGGTCCAAAAACACCAGTTGGGACAAAGCTCCACGTTGAGAACTTTGGAAAGAGCTCAACCCTGCTAGATAGTCATGCTGCTCATACAGGCCAAGAGAGGCTCAACAATGAATAACAATGTACCACCAGTAGTGTGGAGGGGGAGCAACACACTTCTATATCTATGCACAAGTCATGTTAATATCTACAACACAGAACCTTATTGGACATAAACCTGTAGACCATGGTTAATGAATTCTGGAAATATTCGGTATAGAAGGTCAATATCCAGAGGAGTTAAAAGGTGACAGCAGGCATTATTATAAGGTCCATGTTAGGGAGGCTTGCGTCGTGTCATGCATTGTCCATGTCTCTGAACTCTGACACCCTTTTATGTCTTCAACATGCCAAGCTACTGCATAAAAAACACAGCAGTACCTTGTTATGCATAGCTCTATAGTCCAGACCTAATAGGTACTGGCAGTATATATGATAGAAAGTCAATCTCTAGAGTAGTTGAGAGGTGACATCTCATATTTTGAGGGATACTATCTTGCATACCCTGCTTTGTTCATGAGTCCATAAGGTAGGTTTCCATGTAGTGTTTTGTGGGTGGAGCGCCATCTGTTGTGCACCTGATTCAGCCAAGGTGCCGACAGAGTAGTCTCCCCAACATACACCACATCACAAGGACATATGACAACATAAAACAACATTCCTGGTATTTCAATTTTGTGTGATTGATTCTTTCTTATGCTGGCCCATCACCAATATCTTGGTGTTGCAAGTATAATTGACAGCAAGACATTTCATTCATTTATAATAACCTACAATAGTAGGGAACCCAAGCCTGCAATTACAGTTGGTGCCCTAGAGGGTTCCTTGTAAACACCTTCTATCTGATCTTTGATGTTCCTCTTTCTTCTAATAAGCAAATATGGGCAGATCCTTACACGGATCAGATAACAGCGGCCAACATCTACTGAATAGTTTCTATATCTTCTTGATGGTAGATACCACAATCATTTTATTTTGGGTAGTAATTTTATTTATTGAGTTTTACAGTAAACAAAAATAAATTGCAGGTCTATTATAAGGTATAGATAATCAAATCAAACAGCAAACATATACGGTTAAATGATAATTCTCTACGCAAGATGAGTCCACTCTAAGATGCAAACCCTGATTCATCTCAGAGGTCCTGTCTCACTCAGCTACTCTGACTCAATCACCTGAAGGCACTGACAACTACATCCAACTAAACCCAAATAGCCAACCACTCCCATAGGGCAGGGAGCAGTTGGGTCAAAGTAGTCGGGTAGTAAACAGATAATAAGTGAGAATTTTTGGACGAGGGGGTATACCATTGGCAAACCACCCACCTTCGGGCCTAGCCCTCTCCGACCTCCTGCCTCTGAGAAGATCATTTCCAAAGTTAGGGTTTTTGAGTCAAGCACTAAAAAAAAGTTCCATTCAAATGAGTGGAGCCAAGGCACAGATTAAAGAACTATTAAGTGGGGGCCTTCATCTAGTAGTCAAGAGTTACCAGGCATCTTAGGTCAAAAGGGGCCCTAACAGCATGTTAAACATATCCATCTGATTAGCTTGTAAATCACCTTTTGGTGGTACATTGTGCTGGCCATTGCCAATACCCATTCTTCCACAGGTGGTACAGTGACACATTTCCAATGTCTCAGAATACAGATTGTGGCCACCATCACAGCGAAGATGCCAATCATGTTGTGTGTCTCATGCAAGAGTTCCAGATCTGTGGATGGCTGGAGTTGCAAGTTAGTACCATTTTGAATAATGTCCTGCACTGCTTTCAATTGGGGTGGACCGTGGGTCATCACTAACGCAAGTATATTGTCTCTGCTCTGATATGTCTGCATCTCCAGCAGCAGTGAGAGGTGGCTAGATTTGCATTCTAAAGCAAAAACTTTGACCAATGCCAGTCCTGGATGGTCTTGCAATGACTAAATTTCCATCTTGCTTCCCTAGGGGCCTTATGTAGGTAAATTACATTTACCACTTCATAAATACCGAATGTTACCGATTCGGTATTTATGAATCGGTAAATGTAATGTTGGAAAAAAAATACCGAATCGGTAAGTGTCGGTATTTTAGAGTCGGTATTTACCGATTCGGTAATGGCAACCTGTATCTCATTGATTCCTATGGGCCAGGAGGCCCATAGGAATCAATGGGAAGCCAGTTACCATTACCGAATCGGTAAATACCGAATCGGTAATGGGGGGAGCTTAATCAAGGGTGGCAGGGTGTCACATTGACACCCTGTTGCACCCCTGATTTCTGCATGTGTGCACATGTGGCACACATACATGCCCTGAGGGCATGTGTGTCTGCCACATTGCACACATCTAAGGGCTAAAAAATGCATTTACTGAGTCATTTGTCATTTACCACCAACTTACAGTTGGTGGTAAATAACGACTCCCCACACCCACCACACACTCCCCCTACATCTCATTTCTGTATTCGGTATTTACCGAATCGGTAAAATTACCGATTCGGTAATTTTACCGATTCGGTAAATTACCGAATACAGAAATGAGCCCCCTACATGTCAAAAGCCTAAATACCGGTCGGTAACGGTATTATTACCGAAAATCGGCCGTTACCGACCGGTATTCGGCTACGTACATATGGCCCTTAGACTTTTATCGTGGGAATAGAGGAAGTCCTCCCAATCTGTTTCACCCAGAGAGTCTCTGAAATGAGGTTTCCATCCCTTGTACAAGGCACTCAAAGTGTGTTTTGAGTAAGCCTGTTCTATAATGGTGACATATGGGCCTGTGATAACATTCTTCTACATTGTATATTTGGATAAATACAAATGCAGTGTAGATTCGCTGAGACCCTGATGATCTCCAACGAGCTTCTGGAAAATAATGGACTTCAATTTGTGATACCAGACAAATTGTGCCTTTTCCAGATGGAATTCTGGCTGAAGGACAGTGAAGGTTAGGAATTGCAGTTAAGTATTAGACATTCAAGAGTCCAGAGGGCATATTCACAAGGATCTATCTCCGAGTCAACAGCTGTTAACATCCCACAGCACCAATTTACTCGCGATAGCAGCGGCAAAAAACATCACCACAGATGACCCCCGCATCTATCGCTAATGAGATGCAGAGTAAGCGTTCCCGTGCCAAAAGCTGTGACAACATCACTCCACAACATTCACACGACCAGCCAGAACTGCGATAGGAACACAAAATAGGCGATAAGGTGCGTTAGCAGCAGGAAAATAACACCTGCTCTGACCTGGTGCATAGTCGGACCACAGCCTGCACCACAAAAGGGAGCCCATCCCAGAGCCACACCTGAAGAACAACAGATGCACATGGGCAACTGAACATGCAGCCCGGAGGGCCGAAAGGTTAACAACACCTGCCGCCACCACCCCTAGGACCCCCCCTCCCCGGAACTCCCTGACCAAAGACATGCCACATCAGCTACACCTACACATGTACAAAATAATCTTCATGATTTTGCACAATCACAACTGGTGACATGCATGTGTCGTCACAAAAATGAGCATCACGCATTCACTTTCGAAGCAATAAATGATTCTTTATTAAAATGAACACTTAAATGAAATGAAGACATATGGCAGCTCCCCTCGGGACAATCCATAGGTCACAGCCTGCAAGACAAAAATCATGATGAGAAGGTGTGTCCTGCGCACATCAAAGGACAGAGAGAGAGAGCGAAGGAGAGAAAGAGAGGAAGAGAGGGAGAGAGAGAGATAAGAAGAGAGGGGGAGAGAGAAAGAGAGAGAAGAAGAGAAGGGGACGAGAGAGACAAGAAGAAGAGAGAGGGAGAGAGAGAGAGAAGGAGAGAGGGGAGAGAGAGAGAAGAAGAGAGGAGGAGAGAGAGAGAAGAAGAATAGAGGGGAGAGAGAGAAGAAGAGAGGGAGAGAGAGAGCGAGAGAGAGAGAAGAAGAGAGAGAGAGAGAGAGAGAGAGAGAGAGAAGAAGAAAGGGAGAGAGAGAGTGTCGCCCCTGCACACCCAGGCCACACTGCTCACCTTCCACCACCGACGTGCAAACAGGAGGTCCCACCACGTGCCGCTGCAAGCCACAAGCCCGGGGCCCGTGGACTTGGCTCCCTCCACATCATGCAGCCCTGCTCCGCAGGCCACCAGGTCTCACGTTTGGTGCTGGGTCTTGGCAATGTAGCACCCTCTGACTCGCATCCCACAGGATGAGCATCATTGACGCTGGGAAATCACTGTCCCTACATTCATCCACACATTCATACATGAAATACATAACACAGCAGTGCGTTACTGGATGTTTATTGCACATCCAGTGCAGTTTTGCAGCTGGTGCGGTACAGGGCAATGCCAAGCACACTGCACAATATGGGCCCATGGAGGGCCAGACAGAGTCCATCCGGGGATGGCATGTACTGTGGAAGAGGAAGGGTACAGTCCACAGTCTGGTCGTCGTGTCATTTTTATTTTATTTATTTATTTATTTAATGTGTTTTTATATAGCGCAGACTTTACCCGAAGGTGTCAGAGCGCTTCACAATAGGAACAGTAATGATACATAAGGAGAAACATTACAACTGAGCATGTTACAAAATCAAACGGTACGTTACATGAGGTAATAGTGACAATTGTGCAAGTATCAAGAGCAAACAAAATACAAGAGGTAGCAAACGATACGTTACAAAAGGAAAAAGTGACGTGTGCAGGTTACAAGAGCATACAAAGTACACGTAGAGGTAAAAAAATTGCAATAAATGGCAGACACTCAAAACATTAAAAACACAAGTTACATTACATGAGGCAGTGGTGGCCGTTGTGCATGTATCAAAAGCAAACAAAATACAAGAGGTAGCAAACGATACGTTACAAAAGGTCATCAAACAGTATATGGCTGTCCAAGGTGAGTGTATCGGGGGTCAGTGGAAGGTCATGGGGCCATGTGCGGCACCAAGCAGAAACAGGCCAGGTGGCAGAAATGAATGCTAGTGCCTCCTGATCACAAACCCATCCACGTCCTCGTCCCCGGATGTATGGTCTGCCTCACCTGTGGGGGTTACAGTACTGGCTGAGGCACTGTGTGCCTCTGATACATCAGGTGCCAGAGTTGATACGTCTGCTGCACAGGGGGTGGAGATCTGGATGGTGTGGGGGCAGCAGCATTCATCATCGCCACGCCTTGTGATAGCAATGCCATGATGAGAATCTGCAGGGCATGGTAGATCCCAGCTACATTTCACTGGTGTGCAGCGGTGGTTGCCATCCTTTCCGCCTCCATCTGCACCATGTCCTCCATGAGCCTCCGCATGTGTGCCAGTTGGTATCGCTGGAACCCTCTGAGCACACAGGTGTTCTTCTCTCTGCATCATGACTCCAGCGATGTTAGTCAGGGCTCGTTGGAGACCAGGGAGCGGGCCTAGACATCCATGGCTGGCTTTCAGTGAGGTAGCCATGAGACTGAGCCCCACCCGCATCTGCTCAACCGTCTCCCTCTGGCCATCCAGCACACAGCCGTTGGAAGGCCATGTGTTGTTCCTGGGGGTCTTGGGAGACTGCCGGGGCTGTGGGTGCCTCCTGCTGGGTGGTTTGGGTGGTGGGTGAGGTCTCATGGATGCAGCTGGGCAGCCCTGATCCTGGAGGTGAGTCGCGGATGATGTCAATGATGTATAGGTGGGACTGCGCATTGATGCTGGGGTTGTCCTCATCATCATCAGTGAAGAGTGGCTGGGACTGCTCTGCAGGGGGTGTTGACAGTTGTCCTGCAATGTGAAGGGTAGATGGTGTATTGCAATGTGTACACATGTATGTAGCCGCATGGTACATGTTGACATTCAGACAGCATGGCATTGTACATTGTGACAGTCTATAGATCTGGGCGAAGACCCAGAGTCATTGAGGGTGTGCAACTTGCTCTGTTTGTTTGTGCATGTGTGCCATCGTGGCCATCTCCACCTGTACCCCCAGTACCTGGTGGTCACTCACCCTGTTGCGGTTCTGTTGTGTCCTGTCGAGCAGTTTCCAGTCCCCCTACTCCGGACACAGTATCCACACAGATGACTGTTGACACCAGCTCCTCCATGTCATACAGCACGAGCTGTGGAGCTAGGCCCCCACCTCCAGTCTGCATTACTGCCTTCTGGTTGGCTGCGAGTTTCTCCTTGGTCTTTCGCTTGATGTCATTCCATCGCCTCTCGACCTCGTCCATTGTCCTCTTGTGCTCTCCGACGGCATTCACCTTGTCCACGATGTCCCGCTATATTCCATTTTTGGGGCTCAATGACATGTTGGAGGTGACGAACAGTTGTTGATGGTGTTCCATCACCTCTGTGACTATGATCCTGTTCACCTGCGGACTGAACTTCGTCTTCCTCTTCTTCTTGTCCTTGCCCTTCCTTGTCCCCGAGGTCCTGGGCTATTCGTCCGGGGTGCTTGTGGGTTTGCGCTGCCCCTCTGCGCCTGCTCCGACAGCCTCCATGGTGATTGGGTGTTGTCACGTGGTTTTAGGCCACTCCCTATTTACAGTGCTAAGTTAGCTTAATCACGTTAGCTGTTGGAAAACCATCTTGTTGCTTTTGCTGCCTTTGCACCCGACACTGTTGTTACATGTTATTAATTTGAGAAATGCAGACTCGATCTTGTCTCAAGGGAATGTTATTTATACATCCTTAACAGTTGCTAGTGCCCTTGGTCTGTACATCGAGTAAAGAACTGTTCTAGGACACTAGACGGTGCCGGCTGATTGTGTTCAGGGTGATCGTACCACTGTTTAGTCACAACATGCACGCAGCTGCAAATACCAGACAGTCGTGTGCTTTAATATCACAGCGCAGCATATTGTTAGGGCATTCGATAGAAGAGCTGTTGCAGAGAACACTGAGCTGATCCTGTGATGTGATACACCTGAGCTGATCTATACGGTATGGGGTCCCCTATGCAAGCCTATGAGACCTTCTAATAGTCTAATAATATTTTATTAGTTGCTAGAGAAAGGAGGGTGGTTATTTTCCACTGTCATTATTAATATGATCGCTCCTTTTATATTCTATGGTATTGTAACAATGTTAATGGTAATGATCTTAATCATTTGTCTACTTATGTTAGCCAAAGTACTGTATAACAGGACTCGAGGTTTATGAATAAATTCTTTAAACTTTACTGTGTCTTAGTTATTCTGTTGTGGACTGATATATATATATGTGCAAACGGGTATTTCGGGTTCCCACCATTCCTGAGAATAAATAAGTCGCATGTTCTGGGTTGTCTATACATTGGGACCGCCGAGCTAAATCTCGGATAACGAATGTGACACTAAGCTAGTCGGATAAGGGGTTCTTAGTTCTGAGGGGAGTTTCTGGTACACCACAATTCTCTAAGGTTCTGGTTTCCTGCGCATAGTTCTGTGCATACGCAGAATCCCTACAACATGGCGCACCTAACGTTTGGTCTTAATATCTGAGATGCCTTAGTAGTGCTTTTTATTAGTCCACAACACCCTCACTCTGGTTTCCGGATAACAGGAGTGACGGTTTAACCTACCTAGGTTTTAGGCTATAGGTTCTTTCAAGCTTGATAATAAAAAAGGTTACACTAATCGAAGCCCAAGTGCTACTAAAGATCTCGTTGTATCTTCTTTTTAGTTCTAATGGCGGTAGAAATTCCCGCTCATAGTAGGGTGTCTCTACGTGCTCATTTGAGGATGTACGGGGTGCCTGATGACGGGATGGCAGTGGTGTTTGTCGTAAGTGCAAGTGCCACTTACCCTTATGAGTTGTTTTACTCTTGGGTTACCTTTGAGGCTGTGGAAGACGTTGATAAAACGTTCCACAAATACACTGCTACGCAGGTGCCTCTTCATTATACCCCATATATGGCTTTAGAAATTCCTATTTCAACATGGCGCACCTAACGTTTGGTCTTAATATCTGAGATGCCTTAGTAGTGCTTTTTATTAGTCCACAACACCCTCACTCTGGTTTCCGGATAACGGGAGTGACGGTTTAACCTACCTAGGTTTTAGGCTATAGGTTCTTTCAAGCTTGATAATAAAAAAGGTTACACTAATCTAAGCCCAAGTGCTACTAAAGATCTCGTTGTATCTTCTTTTTAGTTCTAATGGCGGTAGAAATTCCCGCTCATAGTAGGGTGTCTCTACGTGCTCATTTGAGGACGTACGGGGTGCCTGATGACGGGATGGCAGTGGTGTTTGTCGTAAGTGCAAGTGCCACTTACCCTTATGAGTTGTTTTACTCTTGGGTTACCTTTGAGGCTGTGGAAGACGTTGATAAAACGTTCCACAAATACACTGCTACGCAGGTGCCTCTTCATTATACCCCATATATGGCTTTAGAAATTCCTATTTCAACCTGGCAGCACACTATTTGGTTTAATGGCGCCCTCCCCCACACGGTCACCCCGGCGAGACTGGGTCCTTTGTCTATTGAAGGAGCTACTTGGCCGGTGCTGGCCGGACATACACCTCATCCACGCTACCTGACGGTCGGAGTGGATAGCTTACGTATACTACACACTACCCTGATTACGGTCCATAGGGCGTTAGTGCAGTATGTGTCACGCACTGTACAGGTGGGGGCACCTGCAGTTGCGGGACACGGGGCTGATCACCATCATGCGGTTGTGATCAGTCCTGTAATGGTAAACGCGGTTGTTGGCAAGCGTCCCCAGAATAAGGATGAGTATCCTTATTGGCTTGCAGAAAAATTCGATCAACTAGAAGCCGTGTTTCCTAACACTAGTCCTGTGGATAAACACAGGATACTCACTATTACTTTGCCGAAAGAACTAGTCCCAGACATTGTCGATTGTGACAATTGGGGCAAGGTCTTTGCCGCGACCTATTCGAAGTGCTTCGGCACTACGTCTATGTCGGTACTACCTTCCGTTATCAAGAAAGTCCAGGAGGACCATGGTGCGGAAGCAGCTATTGAATTGGGAATGCGGCTTATCGACAGCTTTGATGTGGTATGTTCCATGATAATGGGAAATCTCAAAGGAGATGCCATGCAGTTTCAAGTGGGAAACATGATGGAACTAATTGCGGAAGAGGATAAGCCGAGGGAGTTTGCAAAAGTTATTGCAAAAGCCTATAGGATGGTTGGACGTAGTGCCTTAGGCGTGAAACCCGTCATCAAAATTCCTGATGTAGTACAGCACACTAAAGTGAGTTCGTCTACAAAAGACGATAAACCTAACTTTCCAAAACAAAATTGGCGAGCCAAAAAACAAGAAAAACAGCAACAGAAACAGGAGACTCGTCCAGCGTCCCCAGTTCAGGCATATGTTGAACGCACTTATGATTTGCGTGATCGTTCTCGTATTAAGTCACCTGATAGGTTTCAGGTTCCTGACCAGCGCTCTCCTCGTTCTTCACAGGAATCAGCGGCTTCACACTTTGGTGGCGGAGACCGTGGGAGAGGCCGGAGTGCTCAAGGACGTGACCAACCCCGACAGGCGGACGTAAAAGGCAAGCAGGAGGATTCTGCACGTCCGCGTCCTCCGTTTCAGAAAAAGAAAGTTGCTGCTATCTCAGCGAAGTATGCCTCAGATGGTGCGGACACAGCTTCTGAACATGAAATGGGCTTTGACGCTGCTAGACATCGCGGCGGAAGTTACAGTAGTGCGGGGAGCACTGCGTCCATTTCTGGAGGCGACAGCAACTAAAATCTATGTAACAGTAGAAACTGCTGATACTCGCGTAGCCCCCCCTGAGAGATTATTTGACATAGTCCTCAATATTGAGGGTGACATACAACGCAAAATTAACGCGGTATTTTGGGATAATCTAACAACCACCTATGATATACTATTGGCAGAGAAGGATTGGCCCCCGGCTTTCGTTCTAAACGCTCCAAGGGGGGAAGAAGTCATTCTTCCTTCTTTTGGACACGTAGTGCCCAAGGAGGAGTCTAAGAAGTTGGCCGAGGAGTGGGCGCGGGTGCTTGCACCTGCGTTGTATCGTAATCAGGTGGGGTGGGATAAAAGTTCTACCCTCCATGAATTTCCATTGCGGTCTGACCCCCAGCCTCAACCCCAATACCCTATGCGTCGTGAGGCTAGGTCTCACGTCGCGGCTATCCTTGAACAATTGGAATATCAGGGAGTAATTGAAACGTGTGTGTCATCCATGAATAATCCTTTATTCACTGTAACGAAGCCTGACGGATCGTACCGCCTAGTTTTGGATTACCGGCACTTAAACTCGCACTGCCGGAATTGTGCGGTGCAAAATACCCATAGTTCAGCGCTCGTAGATAGTCTTGTGAGAAAAAGGTTCAAAACCACACTCGACTTATCCAATGGTTTTTATTGCCATAACATATCCCCTCATAGTTATGAGTGGACCGCTTTTACTTCGGGTGGTAAACAAAAAGTGTTCAAAAGGCTTCCAATGGGCTATAAAAATAGTCCTGGGGTTTTTGCTGCCCGTGTGGTCTCTCTCTTAGAGATGGTAGACCCGGAGGCGTACTCGTACGTTGATGACATCTACTTAACAGACGACGAGTTGCTTCCACACCTTGCTCGCGTGGACAACATAATTACTATGTTTGCGGACTTTGGTTACAAGTTTAACTTTAAGAAGTCCCACATTGCCGAGTACACAGTTTTATTCCTGGGGTACGAACTCAACAATGAGGGCCGAGGCTTGGCTCCGCAGTTCCTTGAGAAATGCGCACGCCTTCGTATCCCTACGACACTGAAACAACTACAATCATTGCTGGGCTTTCTGAATTTCGGTCGTACCTACATTCCTGAATATGCCCAGCGTATCAAGACATTATATGCCTTGGTGTAACCAACTTTTACCAAATCTTGCTGGCTGCCAGAACATTCGGCTGCATTACACTCTTTGCAGTCTGACCTTCTTACTGCGAAATATTTACAAACTCGTGATAACCACACAAACCTGGTCATAAGAATTGTACCGGGTGTGGAGGGGTTCACATACTTAACATACAATGAAGGCGACACTGTCCCCATTGCTTACAAATCTCATTTATATACTTCGGCTGAAAGGCGTTTCTCCACTGTCGAAAAAGTTTTGACAGCGGTTCAGATGGCAATCCTGAAAGAACGAGCGCTATCGCAGGGGAAACGCATGATGGTGGTGACACCATTTCCTGCCCTAGAGGCAGTCACTAAAGCAAGTGTGCCGAATTCTAAAGCTTTGCATCCAAGGTGGATACAATGGGCTACCTCCTTAGCCTCGCCTGACGTCGAATACATCTTTGACGCAGGGCTACAGACTCAGGAGAGTTTGGAGTATGAATTAGTTCATCCGGCTCCACTTACATTGCGCCCTTTGGAGGAGTTCAATTGTGTCATATACACTGATGGGTCCGCGCAGCCCGCAACTGGATCAAGGCACGCTTATTCAGCGGCTTGCGCAATTGTGGTTGGTACTTTCGTGAATGGAGAATTCGTTCAGGATGCGGTGCATACGCAGACTTTGGGTGATTGTACCGCACAATTGGCGGAGCTTAGAGCTCTGGTGCTTGCACTGGAGTTTGCTGATTACAGAGTCACAACTCTTATAGTGAGTGATTCTTACTATTGTGTTCAATCTTACAACGACAATCTGATGTTTTGGATCACGAATGGTTTTCGTGATTCAAAAGGTAGCACAGTGAAGCATAAAACGCTTTGGGCTAGGGTGGCTGAACTAAAAGGCAGTCTACCCCTTGTGAGTGTTATTCACACTCTTGGTCACCAACGAGTTGGTGTCCATGCTGTCGGTAACAGTTTGGCTGACGAGGCAGCTAAAACAGCAGTGGCAACATACTTAGTAGCAGCGGTTACAAGATCCAAAAGTAAGATCGATGATGACATCTTGGCAGCTATTGCTGCATCAGAGACTGGGACAAACTTCCCTAGAGGTTTCCCTTCTCGATACCATTATCACTTAAGTCCTGATAACGTCCCGTTAGTGAGGATTAATGATGTTGGGGATAGGGTTATTCCCAATTCGGACTGCAGGCCTGCATTGGTACAAGCTGCGCATGAGGGTGTTGCGTCAGCGCACGCCGGAGTGTCCGCAACTGTGTCACTGTTGCAACAGCGTTATTGGTGGTACGGTTTGTACAAACATACGCGGACTTATGTCCTCAATTGTGGTATTTGCCAACAAATAAAGCCATCTACGGTGGCGCGACCACCACAAACGCAGCTGCATATATCTAATCAACCACTAGCGTGTGTTTATTTAGATCACTGCGGTCCTTTTTCCTCTGACGCTGCGTACAAGTATATCTTGGTTGCAGTAGATTCGTGCACACGTTTTCTTTGGGTGTGGCCACACAGGAGTGCTGACGCCCGGACTGTCATCAAAGCATTGCGTGTCTTTATAGGGAGTTTTGCATGTGGAACCCTTCACTCTGATCAGGGCCCTGCGTTCGCCTCTAAGGCTTACAAAGAAGCTATGAGAAGTTTGGGGGTCCAAGTCAAATTTTCGTCTCCATACCGGCCTGAGGGCAATAGTGTTGTGGAACGAATGAACCGTGACCTAAAGCAATCATTGACAGCCAGGGTGTTAGGTACTGGCAAAAACTGGCTAGCCCATTTGTATGACGTCCAACGTGCACTTAATAATCTCCCTAGAAGGTCTCTGGGTGGGAGGACCCCGTACATGATGCTCTTCGGAGTTCGAATGTTTGTCCCTGACCTTGAGGGTCTCGACATGGCGGCGGCGGCCGCGCCTTTTGACTTAGATGACCACTGTACTGTCTTACAGAATCTTCAAGAAACAAGAGACACTCTAGCAAAAGAGCACGTATCTTCCGCGACCGAGGCTGGACTTCAGATTCCGGTAGTCGGCTGGCTACCCCGAGTTGGTGATCTGGTCCGTGAAAAGGTGGAGAAGAAGAAGGAGTTTGGACCCTCTTATCGTGCACCAGTGCCGGTGCTTGGAGTTGAGGGTACCCGCACAATTGTTTTGCCTCCACTTCCTGGTCACAGAGACAACAGGTACATTTCGGTTGACAATGTCAAGCTACACAGGGTGGCCGATACTCCATAGTCTGACACCTTCAGTTTCTTGCCCTTCAATGATGCGCAGTGCTGTTGTGGTGCCACCATCTGACGTAGTGCCTGAGGTTGCCATTGAAATGCAAGTACTTTCTGATTCTGCTGTTTCACCTGCGGATGGTGCTTTACCTGATGATGCTGAATATTCTTATCCTGCTGATGTCCCATTGCCCCTTTTGCATTCAACTGACATTGTCCAGTCTAATTCTTCCTTTGGAACTGAATCATTGACTTCCACTGCCCCTTCCAAATTTTCTAAATTTTTTGCCTGGTTCAAGAGACAATTTTTGGTTCCCCCCTGGATTTACATTTGGCTGGTGCTCATTTGCATTTTTTTGTTCATGTCCATTGGTTTTGTGGTAGTGTTTTTTAGGTTGATAAATGGACACTACCTGAATGAACGTTCTACAATTAGATTAATTAATGGAACTTTGGCCCCACATTCATCGTCGCACATCATGAAGAGGGACCAGACCTTTGTAAATATCACCGCCTGGCCTGTTCGTGATGGAATAGCATGGGATGCAGTTAAATTTCAAATTCATGGGCCCACGGAAGTTATTAATGTGCCATCTATATATCGTGTTTCTATGGGTGATGTGGTGAAGCAAGACATTCGATCTGATGATTGGGATGTTAAAACTATAGAGACACTGTTTTCTGATTTAAAATACTATGCCGCATTTGATGCTGAGGATTTGTATTTGAATAATGAAAACTATGCAGAGCAGTTTTGTTATCAACATTATGGCACACATTTTCTACATAGGGCAAACACATTTCGTAGTTTAGTCAACTTTACGCAGTGGGAACATTGCCCTGCCCCGAAGATTGGTAGTTCAAAAACATTGGTCGGAAAGTTTTCATATTTTTCGGATTTCAGTGTATCCAATAATGCTTCTTTTTATTTTAAGCTTAGAAACGAACCTGTTTCAAAGGTGCGTTTGACCCACACTAAATTGTTGTTTTCTAAGTCCTTCATGGACGATTTGGCAATTGGAGGGTATGACGTTTGGAAACATGCTATTGATCTCAAATCGGTTTGGGGAACTAAATCTCGGCAAGTACAAGGTACAGAAGCTTTACATCGTGCCTGCCTGATCCCAAACCACATGTTATTTTTAAATTCTACTATTTTTCAGACAACCTGTTTTGGATTGGCTATCTCTAAAAAATTAAATTCCCCCTTGATCCCGATCTGAGAGCTTATCCTGGTTGGGAGAATCACACAGATCTGTCCCTTACTATGTTGCAGTCTTTTATTTCCAATTCCACCTTCAATATTAGTGCATTAGACCCTACAGGTTGGTTGATATGGCAGAAAAGTTCGGATACCTGTCAACGTAGATTTTTGGGGTTAATTCCCGGGTACATACAGGATAGAGTAGACCCACGTTTTCTGTCCTCACATACTGTCACTACCTACTCGGTAGGTAAATTATGTCAGACATGGTTGCAACATTCCACATTAGATTCTGTTAAAATTCACTTGTCACGTTTGCATGACAACATTGATTTGAATGATTTTGTTAAGGGTCCCGCATTAGGAAGACCCAAAAGATGGGTGTATGCTGTTTACAACGAGGTATGGAAGTTGTCACAGATTGAGGCTGCTTCCAGACTCCGTGCTATTGACCAAGCCAATATGGAAAAAGTATTGGCAGTAATAGATAATAGTATTAATACCTTATCTTCAAGAATATATACATTGGATAACATTGTTTCATCTGTTGTAGATATTGTCCAGGACGATGTGTCTGTGTTGTATCATGGTCAAAATCAATTACGTTCGATTATGCAATTTGCTTGGACTTTGCAGACGTTAAAGGCGGGGAAAGTACCGTGGGATTACATGAATATTTCTTCTCTTTTCCGCCCATTTAATCTGTCAGCAAAGCAACAATTCATGTCCATGAAAGATGCTACGTATTCACTACTGCATATAGAAAAATTAGAACCTTTGCCTTTTTCTGTTGCTGAGTCGGATTATGCAGTATGGCTCGTTCATGGGATGGTAACTCTACCAATTTCTATGTATAGGTTTAGTTCGTGCATGAAACATTATGCCTTAGGCAGATTTGAAAAACTTGGTTCCGCATTCCTGCATGAAGTTTGGTCTCTCCCATTTACATATCGATGTGAGAGAGACGGCAAAGAAGTTTATTTGAAGGGTGAGGAGTGTACGTCTGCTCCTGATCATTCTGTAGTATGTAGCCATATCCAATTACATGGATCATGTAACATGAATGCTCCTAATTTGGCTTGCGTCTTGAAGGGCATTCCTGTGCCTGTTATAACACCATCATTTACGCTGCTTGCTAATGGTAGTTATCTGCTTTTAAATAGTGAGGCTTGCTGTGGGATGTTAGCTGGAATTCCCTATATTGTTTCAGTTTCACGAAGAGTAATTTGCTGTAATAACGTGCTTTTCCCACCCCCGCAAGGTCGACTGGATATATCCATCTGGCCGACGATTCCAACCTTGAAAGCAGAGTTCAATAGGATGAGCAGAATAAGGGCTCTTTTGTCTCAAAAGGAGGTTGCGCTGACTTCGTCACGAGAAACATTTCTCCTTCAAGTTGCGAACACTTGCACGGAAGTTCAAGCGCTTTTGAATACTGATCTCCCCCTACATTTTGGCACACTAATACACACTATCTTCAATGCTTCTTCTACGACTGGTCTGGTCCATTTTTTTAAAATTATAGGCTCTGGCCTTGTGACGTCTTTCCAGTCTATCTTTGGTATAATACCAGCTATTTTTCATTCTATTTTTTCTGGGGTTTTCGGAGGGTTTCCTCTGATACTCGCATTAATTGCTGGCATACTCCTGTTGGTCTGCGCACTACGCTATGGCTGCACGACCTGCGCTACTCGACCACGGATTCAGCATGTTCCATCTGCGTAGCCGGATGTGGGAAGCTTATGGGACTTTGCCACTGGCTACCTTGAGTGTCGCTTATGGATTATCCTTCCGATTCCCGTTTTTCACTTGTGTACAGCCTGTCTTTCACTGTCTCGAATGTCCGTTCCAATGGGCTCTGGATATGTGTCTGTCAAACTTGGTGTCACCTGACCTGGATTTTGATCGACTGATGTATCCCTTAGTGGTTCATGAGTTTGACTGTTCTGGAGTCGGGTTTATGGCCTTGGGTGCGGCGCAAGGAGTCCTTGGATTATGGGATATAGAGAAAGCAGCAGTTGACTTCCTGACACGAAGTTACATCGAGATGCCTGCTTCTTGTCCACGTGGAGTGCTTGATGCTCATTTCCCTGTGGAACACGTGTGTTCTTTTTCTTTGCTGGATTGGATGTCAGCCAATTTTGCGGATGACTCAAATGATTTTCTACTGGAAGCTGCAGCCGCATATGCTGCTTATACTTTCCAAAATTGACTGCCTGATGGCAAGTTCAATGGAGTGAATTTTTTATCTTCTCACAAACGATCGTAATCCTCTATGGACGATGGATTGTGTTTTTGCATTTTTTTTCTTTCCTCTCTTCTTCGAAGTTTTTTCTTCCTCTCATTTTCTGAACTCACACTTCAAGCTCTTTAGTCTGCATCGTTGATCTTGAACTCTGCGTTCTGTAAAAATATTCGCCCCTGGTTATACCATGGTTCGATCAAAGGGGGATGTCACGTGGTTTTAGGCCACTCCCTATTTACAGTGCTAAGTTAGCTTAATCACGTTAGCTGTTGGAAAACCATCTTGTTGCTTTTGCTGCCTTTGCACCCGACACTGTTGTTACATGTTATTAATTTGAGAAATGCAGACTCGCTCTTGTCTCAAGGGAATGTTATTTATACATCCTTAACAGTTGCTAGTGCCCTTGGTCTGTACATCGAGTAAAGAACTGTTCTAGGACACTAGACGGTGCCGGCTGATTGTGTTCAGGGTGATCGTACCACTGTTTAGTCACAACATGCACGCAGCTGCAAATACCAGAAAGTCGTGTGCTTTAATATCACAGCGCAGCATATTGTTAGGGCATTCGATAGAAGAGCTGTTGCAGAGAACACTGAGCTGATCCTGTGATGTGATACACCTGAGCTGATCTATACGGTATGGGGTCCCCTATGCAAGCCTATGAGACCTTTTAATAGTCTAATAATATTTTATTAGTTGCTAGAGAAAGGAGGGTGGTTATTTTCCACTGTCATTATTAATATGATCGCTCCTTTTATATTCTATGGTATTGTAACAATGTTAATGGTAATGATCTTAATCATTTGTCTACTTATGTTAGCCAAAGTACTGTATAACAGGACTCGAGGTTTATGAATAAATTCTTTAAACTTTACTGTGTCTTAGTTATTCTGTTGTGGACTGATATATATATATGTGCAAACGGGTATTTTGGGTTCCCACCATTCCTGAGAATAAATAAGTCGCATGTTCTGGGTTGTCTATACATTGGGACCGCCGAGCTAAATCTCGGATAACGAATGTGACACTAAGCTAGTCGGATAAGGGGTTCTTAGTTCTGAGGGGAGTTTCTGGTACACCACAATTCTCTAAGGTTCTGGTTTCCTGCGCATAGTTCTGTGCATACGCAGAATCCCTACAACAGTGTTGGTTAGTTTGTGTTTGGGTGTTTTTTCAACTTTTATGGTGATTTTTCCCACCTGGCAGGTGTGTGTTGCAGGCCTGGCGCTGCTTATCGCTGATTTCCTCATCGCGCTTTGGCCCATCACAGGTTTTTTCGCATTGGGGTTTGTGTTTTTATCTCCGTCGAGGTGGTTGTATCACGGTCATTCTCTGCGGTTTGGGCAAACTATCGAATGGGGCCACCTTGTTGCGAATTCCACGTTGGCACAGGGTTATTTTCCCGTGATAGGCTGCAATGTGTAAAGTTGCTTTAACATTTTTTGGTGATGTTTAGCACACGTTCTTGTGAATATACCCCCTTATTTCTTTCCCAGATTAAAGGGCCAGGTAAGTGTCATTCCCTCTAGGTGAGTTCTGCATTGTTCCAAACGGGGACTGAGGACTGGATGAATCCCTTTTGTTTCAAAATTTTATGACCTGACTCTCTAATCTTTACCATGCCTTGAACTATAGGTTTGATGGAACAGGAAGTTGTTATGGTCTTCTTGTACAATGTTGAAATGTTACATTTTTCTTGAATGTTTTTCTCTAGGGTCAGCCAGTCAGGGGTTTCAAGGGTAAGTGAAAGTGGAAAACAAACTGGGAAAGGTGGATCACTGCTTGGCAGGGGAGGAGAAGTCCTCTGGAGGCAGTGCTGGCAAATAACTTAGCTACAGAGAGTCTTGGAGCTTCACCGTGTGAAATGTATTGATTGATCTGTGAGTCTATTTGTTTTTTTATGCTGATAGAACATGTACTGGCAGCATGGACCCTCACCTAAAGGGAGAGCTGTAACTGCTGCCATTTTGTGGAGTCTGTTTACATTTAATCAGTGAGAGCTTTGAAATTATCAGATAGTGTAGGAGAGTGGCATCGACTGCATAGTTGCCCCCAACTTTTTGCTGATGTTTTGACTGTTTTATGACTCTAGCCAGGCTGTGGCCCTGCTATCCAGGACCCCAGCCTATCTGCTTCCTCTCTTAAACTATGTGAGTACCCTAGGTACTAACCAATTGGATGCTGAGGATACCCTGGCAGTCCCTTGTAGATGGTACCCTAGGTACCCAGGGCATGGGTCCCTCAGTAGGCCTACCAGGGCTGCAGCACTTATTGTGCCACCCTGGGACAGCCATACAGAATGACACCACCAGACCACTACTGTAGTCTGGGTAAGGTGGTGCTAGCACCCCTTACAGGGATATAGGTAGCCTATATCCCGCCCCATTACAACACATGTGCTCTCATAGGTCACCCCAATAGCAGGCCTTGGTAATCCTCCAAGGCAGGGTGCTGAGGAATGTGTGAGGGGGGACCCCTACCTGAGTAGGGCCCCTCTGCAACCTTCGTAAAATCATTGCTGGGTTGTTTGTAGTGTAGCCATACCATATACTCTTAACCACATTATAAGTAAATCGCGATAGCGCGATAACTTGAGAATGGCTACACAGAACCATATCGTTTTTGGTGTCAAACATGTAGGAATCATACCCCCAGTCCAGCCATGGGCATGAGGGTACGATTCCCCCCTGCTAGAGGGGTGATATGGGAAAAGCGGTAGAATTTAGACACCAATTTAAAAGTGCACAGGTAACACAAAATGGATGCTACCGGCCACCTCCACAACTCTGGCTGCCTGTTGCTGGGGAAAATCCCAGCCTCGACAGCTGGACAATAGGGCTCCTGTGGCAGGGAGGTGCCAGCACCTTCCCAGACAGGATATGTGGATTGGAACAGGGTGGGTGCACCAAATGTCCTTTCAGAGTTGCACGTAGGCCAGCTACAGCGCCTGCATTCTGCATACACCGCTTGGAACCGGTTCAGGGGCATCCTGCCCCTTGCCCAGGCGGAAAACACACAAAGGGGAGAGGGTGTAGCCACCCTTTCCCGCCTCACCACTGATTGGAGAACACCACTCTGGACACTCCCCTAATCTTGGGGATAAAGGTGAATAACGTGGCCCCAGAGCCTCAGATTAATCTTGAACTTTACAGTCTTGACCTTCAACTTGCTGCTGCCCAGCTGACGGAAGAAATCTCCCTTGGGATAAAGGAGTTATCCCCCTGCTTGGCAGGCACCTGAAACACTGCAAGTGACCCAATTGGAACTTCGCTGCTCCTGCAGACTTCGACACCTTCCTGCACCCTTGAGGTGGGTTTCCAGTACATCCCAGAGGCCAGTGAGTGTGCTCAATGAGTTTGGGTACCATGGACTGCGTGGGTGCCGAGATCCCCAATACCCCAGGACACCGGCCACCTCTTGCATAGCACACGACCCTGACCAGTGGGGAAGTTGTGCTTTGGTCCGTTTACGAGCCAACCACTCTACAGCAATTGTGCCAAAGACCAGCGCCCTAGCCCCCTCCGGTGGCCCGTGGGTGCCCTTTTACGCACTCCAAATTGCCGCCTCCCACGGTCCCTTGTCTCTCAACTTGTGGGCCCTAGCGGAGATCAATCTTCACAAACAAGAGTTCCCCTGGTTGCTCCAGGACTGCTCTACAGTCTCCTTGAAGGAGACCTCTCTCAGACCTCGTGGGTCTGCACCGTAGCAGATTTGTTCATCTTGTGTGGGTTGCGGTTGCCAAGGCTTAGTGGATCCAATCCGGACACTAACACCGCAGCGACCCTCATCCAATGTGGGACAGTCACTCTCCAGAAGCTGGCCTTCCTTGAAGCCTCCCGGAGCCCGTGGCTGCAGATCCAAGCTACACCACCTTCAACCTGAAGCACCCGACATCGAAGGGCTCTTTGCTTTGAGCCTCCTGGTCACCCTGCAGTGACCCAGACGCTGTCCCCTCTGCTTTCAGGTTCTTCTCTACAATCTTCACATCTTTGATCTTCACGGAATCATCGACGCTTTTGGCTAGCAGAACTTTTGACTATTTTCCCATTGAAAATCAGGCCGCGACCCGACATCGAAATCGACCTATGCACCCGGCTTCCCTGGGGCAGGTAACAGTGGTACTACGGTACTCCCGAGGTAGTGGGCTCCTCAAAAGCTTAACTCTAAAGTTTTAACGTTGTACTCCTGCTAGAAGTATTTCTAAACTGTTTATTTCCAACCGCGGCATTCTCCATAGGCTTTAATAGAGATCTCGATAGCAGCTATTTCCACTGCACGCGCCTCCCGTGGGTCCCCTTCCTCATAACCAGGGGTGGATTCTTAAGGGGCCAGCGATCCTAAATGCCCTAGGCATTGTCTGTAGAATTGTCGTGGTTCTTATACCACTATTTTAGTATATGGTTTGGTCCCCCCCTGGGGCCCAATGTTAACAGTGCTATTTATTTGTATCTATCAATGCTTGTTTGATGTATAACTTTGTCTTAGCCTCATAAAGCGACTTGGGGATTCTGTCTAGAATAAATACATATATTATATATATATATATACCTGTGTGGAATACTCTTTCATTTGGTCATTCAAGAGGTTATCTATGGTAAAACAATAAGCTTAACACTCCTTCAAGACTTAGCCTGAAGGCTGCTCTCCACAGCTACCACTAGGATAGCTTTCTTTAAAGGTTGTCTTTTAAACCTAACATCATAAGAGTCGAATTGGACTGGTGCAAGGTGGCCACTATAACTAGTGACCAGCATATGCCAGGCCAACTTCTCACATTGGTGTGCAGCGGTTGGATTCAAGCTTGCCATTGTTTTACCAGATAACAAATTGAATTTCTAAAGTGAAAGCCACTTGGTACCAAAGGTACATATAAATACAAGCTTAGTATACAATAAGTTCTACTGAACTTAGGAGTTGTGTGTAGAGGGTTTAGCACACCTTGACTACAACTCAAGAGAGGGTTCAGTAGGCCACACATAGTGTAGGTAGATACAGCAGTACCACTGCACTAGAAATGCCTTTAAGTTCAGGTGCCCATAAGGCTCTGGAAGGACCCCATAGGGTCCCAGTCGATAAGTATGACCATCTCTCTTTTGCTGAGCTTAGGGAGATGTGCACCTCTAGGAAACTTAAGACAAACAAAGCTGCCAACACTCAGCGTCTCAGGGAAATCCTGCTCATAGCAGACTTCAAGCAGACTTTAGTGTCTGATGGGGTAGACAGGTTGGGTGGGCATCCCCCAGAAGAGGACACCCCAGGGGTGAAATCTGATGAGGACCAGGAAGAGGAAGATGAACTTGACCTGGATGACCAAGACCATTCAAGACATGGAGATGATGGCCCAAGAGGCACTCTCTCCATCCCCAAAGGGAGAATGGTGGATCCAAACAGAAGGAACAGATCCCCCTCAGAGGGGTCCATCCATTCTGTGAGATCCAAAGGGACCTCTGCCTCTTCTCAGAGAAGAGAATCCTCCCATGAGAGGAAATGGAGACTGATCAAATTTGAGCAGGCTAAGCTACAGCTTAAGAGAGAACAGTTAGCATAGGACAGGGAAGCCCTGGAGCTTCAGAAAGCTTCAAGAAAGTGGGGTCTAGAGACTCCTGGTGGCAGTGATATCCCTAGAGTTAGAGAGAAAGCTCCTGACAATGGGAACCTCCATAAGATTGTGCCCCCCTATCAGTCAGGGGACGATATCCACAAATGGATTACTGCACTTGAAAGGGCCTGTAAAGTTCAGAGGGTCCCAGTAGAGCATTGGGCAGCAATCTTGTGGCTCTCCTTTGCAGACAAAGGTAGAGACAAGCTCCTCTCTGTAAGAGAAGAGGATGCTGATGAATATTATATCTTGAGAGATGCTTTAATAGATGGGTTTGGCTTAACCACTGATCAATACAGACTTAAGTTCAGAGACACCCAAAAAGCACAGAATCAAGATTGGGTAGACTTTGTAGAGTGTGCTACCAAGGCACTGGAAGGTTGGTTAACTGGCAGTAAAGTAAATGATTACCAAGGATTGAACAATCTCATAATGAGGGAGCAGATCCTTAACAATTGTCAGAATCAGCTCTTACATCAGCACCTGGTTGACTCAGATCTGACCTCTGCCCAAGAATTGGGAAAGAAGGCAGACAAATGGGTCAGAACCAGGATTAAGCAGAAGGTCCAGCCCTTGGGGGGTGCAACTAAAAAGGAAGATGCCAAAAGCTCTGAGAAGGGTGGGGAAAAGGGAAAAGGCCAGCAGTCTTAAACAGGCCCCCAAAAATCTGCATCTGATAATTCCCAAGCTTCTAAAGCTAAACAACCAAGGAAGCCATGGTGTAAATTCTGTAAGCAGAAAACCCATTGGACTTCAGATTGTAATAAGGCCAAAGTCTCCACCAGTACCACTCCACCTGCCCCTAAGGCAACTGCTCCCCCTAGTGCAACTATAGGTGGTGGTACACAGAACAAGGGTATAGTAGGGTTGACCCTGGGATCTGGAGAGGACTCTGGCCTAGTCAGAACTCCTACTCAGGCTGTTCTTGTTTGTGATGGGGACCTGTCCCTGTTTGTGAGTCCCAGTGGCCTGGGCAAATACAAACAACAGCCAACCATAAATGGAAGGGAGTCAATAGCTTTTAGGGACACAGGAGCCAGTGTCACCATGGTGACAAAGGAACTTGTGGACCCTAGCCAGATCATACTTGGGGAAACTTACCAAGTGACCAATGCAAACAACGTTGGTACTAACCATGCTCTAGCAGTTGTGAACTTCTCCTGGAGAGGGGTAACTGGCCTCAAGAAAGTTGTGGTGAGTGCAGACCTACCTGTGGAATGTTTGCTAGGGAATGATTTGGAGACCTCAGCATGGACTGAGGTGGAGCTAAGTACCCATGCAGCAATGTTGGGTATACCAGCAGAAGTGTTTGCCCTGACAAGGTCAAAAGCAAAGCTGACAGGAACTGAACAGGCCTTGGATCCTGGAAAAATGGACCAAGGACCTTCCAAGAGGAGGAGTAGCAGGGGTAAGGCAGAGCCTTCCCCCCAGGATCAGTCTGCAGAAACTCTTTTAGCAGAAGAGGATCTGGCTCCTGAAGAAGGAACTGCCCCAGATGAACTGGAACCTGATCAGGTTGAGTTCTTGGGGGCAGGGGGACCTTCTACGGCAGACTTGAGCCTGGAGCAGCAAAGCTGCCCCACTCTTGAACCCCTCAGACAGCAAGCTGCTGCTGAGGCTGCAGGGAATGCCAGTGGATCCCATAAGGTTTATTGGGAAGATGGGCTCCTATACTCTGAGGGTCGAGACCCCAAGCCTGGTGCAGCCAGGAGGTTGGTCATACCTCAGAAGTTTAGGGGCTTCCTACTCACACTGGCCCATGACAATTCCCTTAGCAGGACACCTAGGCCAAAATAAGACTTGGGACACCATTGCCTGTGGTAGGGGTGCCCTTTGAATGGGTGGGGATTGATATAGTTGGTCCCCTAGACCCACCAACAGCATCTGGGCACAGGTTCATTCTGGTGGTAGTGGATCATGCCACCAGATACCCAGAAGCGATTCCCCTTAGGACCATTACAGCACCTGTAATGGCAAGGGCCCTCCTGGGAATCTTTTCCAGGGCGGGTTTTCCTAAGGAGGTATTGTCTGATAGAGGCAGAAACTTTATGAGTAGTTACCTCAAGGCAATGTGAAAAGAGTGTGGTGTCAACTACAGGTTCACCACCACTTACCATCCTCAATGTAATGGACTTGTTGAGAGATTCAACAAGACCTTAAAGGGTATGATCAAAGGGCTCCCAGAAAAGCTTAGGCGAAAATGAGATGTTCTTCTGCCCTGCCTTCTCTTTGCATACAGAGAGGAGCCACAAAAGGGGGTTGGCTACAGCCCCTTTGAACTTTTGTTTGGCCATCCTGTTAGAGGGCCACTATTTCTAGTGAAGGAGGGATGGGAGCAACCTCTCAAACCTCCCAAACAGGATGTAGTGGACTATGTACTTGGTCACCGCTCCCGGATGGCTGAGTACATGAAGAAGGCAAATAAAAACCTTGAGGCAAGTCAGGAATTACAGAAAGCCTGGCATGACCAAAAGGCTGTCTTGGTGGTGCACCAGCCAGGATAGAAGGTATGGGTGTTGGAGCCAGTGGCCCCAGCAGCTCTCCAGGACAAATCGAGTGGACCCCATACCATTTTGGAGAAAAAGGGAAAGGTCACCTATTTGGTGGATCTTGGCACTCCCAGAAGTCCCCACAGGGTACTTCATGTGAATAGGCTGAAAGCAAATGTGGACAGGGCTGACATGGGCTTGCTCATGGCAACTGATGAGGGACAGGAGGAAGAGAGTGACCCTCTCCCAGACCTGCTCTCTCACAACCCTGATGATGGGTCAGTAGATGGAGTAGTCTTGGCAGGCAGCCTCACTGACCAGCAGCAAGCAGACTGTAGACAAGTTCTTCAGTCTTACAGACATATGTTTTCTCTGACTCCAAGTCAGACCCCCTGGTGCACTCATGAAGTGGATACTGGGGACAGTCTGCCTGTCAAGAATAAGATCTACAGGCAACCTGACCATGTCAGGGACTGCATACGGACAGAAGTCCAAAAGATGTTGGAATTAGGTGTGATTGAGCCCTCAGAGAGCCCTTGGGCTAGCCCAGTAGTCCTAGTGCCAAAACCTCACACCCAGGATGGTAAGAGAGAGATGACGTTTTGTGTCGACTACAGGGGACTCAATGCAGTCACTAAGACTGATGCACATCCAATTCCCAGAGCAGATGAGCTCATAGATAGATTGGCCTCAGCCAAATATCTGAGCACATTTGATCTGACAGCAGGCTACTGGCAGATAAGGTTAGCTGAATCTGCAAAAGCCAAAACAGCATTTTCTATCCCTGGTGGGCATTATCAGTTTGTGGTGATGCCCTTTGGTTTAAAAAATGCACCTGCCACTTTTCAAAGGTTGCTGAACCAAGTCCTTTCAGGCCTGGAAGACTTTAGTGCAGCATATCTAGATGATATTGCTGTATTTAGCTCCACCTGGGAGGATCACCTGATCCACCTGAGTAAAGTTTTGGAAGCACTGCAAAAGGAAGGGTTCACTATCAAGGCTACTAAGTGCCAGATAGGGCAGAGTCAGGTTGTATACCTGGGCCACCTTGTAGGTGGAGGCCAGGTTCAACCACTTCAGAGCAAAATCCAGACCATCATGGACTGGGTTGCTCCAACCACCCAGACTCAGGTTCGAGCTTTCTTGGGCCTGACTGGTTATTATAGGAGGTTTGTAAAGGGATATGGATCCATAGTGACCCCCTTGAATGACCTCACCTCTAAGAGGATGCCCAAAAAGTTTCAGTGGACTGTCAGCTGCCAGAAAGCTTTTGATGACCTAAAACAGGCAATGTGCTCTGCTCCAGTGCTCCAAAGCCCCAACTATTCCAAAGAATTCATAGTTCAAACTGATGCTTCAGAGGTGAGGGTAGGTGCTGTGTTATCACAACTGAATGAGGAGGGCCAGGATCAACCAGTAGCTTTTATTAGCAGAAGTTTGACCCCCAGAGAGAAATGTTGGTCAGCTATAGAGAGGGAGGCCTTTGCTGTCGTCTGGGCCTTGAAGAAGCTGAGGCCATACTTGTTTGGCACTCACTTCCTTGTTCAAACAGACCATAAGCCCCTCCTATGGCTAAAACAGATGAAGGGTGAAAACCCCAAACTACTCAGGTGGTCCATTTCCCTACAGGGGATGGACTTTACAGTGGAACATAGACCTGGGAGCAACCATGCCAATGCAGATGGCCTCTCCAGATATTTCCACTTAGAACATGAAGACTCAACTGGTCAAGGTTAGTTTAATGTCCTGCGGACTTCAACGCCTTCCTGCACCCTTGAGGTGGGTTTCCAGTGCATCCAAGAGGCCAGTGAGTGTGCTCAACGAGTTTGGGTACCGTGGACTGCGTGGGTGCCGAGATCCCCAATACCCCAGGACACCGGCCACCTCTTGCATAGCACACGACCCTGACCAGTGGGGAGGTTGTGCTTTGGCCCGTTTACGAGCCAACCACTCTACAGCAATTGTGCCAAAGACTAGCGCCCTAGCCCCCTCCAGTGGCCCGTGGGTGCGCTTTCACGCACTCCAAATTGCTGCCTCCTGCGGTCCCTTGTCTCTCGACTTGTGGGCCCTAGCGGAAGTCAATCTTCACAAACAAGAGTTCCCCTGGTTGCTCCAGGCCTGCTCTACAGTCTCCTTGAAGGAAACCTCTCTCAGACCTCGTGGGTCTGCACCGTAGCAGATTTGTTTATCTTGCATGGGTTGCGGTTGCCAAGGCTTAGTGGATCCAATCCGGACACTAATACCGCAGCGACCCTCATCCGACGTGGGACAGTCGCTCTCCAGAAGCTCGCATTCCTTGAAGCCTCCCGGAGTCCGTGGCTGCAGATCCAAGCTACACCACCTTCAACCTGAAGCACCCGACATCGAAGGGCACTTTGCTTTGAGCATCCTGGTCACTCTGCAGTGACCCAGACTCTGTCCCCTCTGCTTTCAGATTCTTCTCTACAATCTTAACATCTTTGATCTTCACGGAATCATCGACGCTTTTGGCTAGCAGAACTTTTGACTATTTTCCCATTGAAAATCAGCCCGCGACCCGACATCGAATTCGACCTATGCACCCGGCTTCCCTGGGGCAGGAAACAGTGGTACTCCGGTACTCCCGAGGTAGTGGGCTCCTCAAAAGTTTTACTCTAAAGTTTTAACTTTGTACTCCTGCTAGAAGTATTTTTAAACTGTTTATTTCCAACCGCGACATTCTCCATAGGCTTTAATAGAGATCCCGATAGCAGCTATTTCCACTGCACGCGCCTCCCGTGGGTCCCCTTCCTCATAACCAGGGGTGGATTCTTAAGGGGCCAGCGATCCTAGATGCCCTAGGCATTGTCTGTAGAATTGTCGTGGTTCTTATACCACTATTTTAGTATAGGGGTGGGCGCTTTGCTCCGCTCCGTCCACGAAGTGTGCGTAGTACTGCCCACTTCGCGCTACGCAAATTAGCCGTAGCAGGGGCAGACTACGCACACCCCGCGGCAGAGCAGAGTTGCCCACCACCCGCCTCCGTCCCGCCCTCATTTTACAAGTACTATCATAATTAGATGAAGAAAAAATGACTTACCTGAGCTGCCGCATCCCGGGGCTCCATCTGATGTTTCTGGGATAGCTTCCTCCTCACGAATGCGCATGCGCGGGCACCCGCGCATGCGCATTTCTCCCGCGAAATGCGCATGCACGAGCGTCCGTGCATGCGTATTCGTCAGGAAGAAGCTATCCGGGAAACATCAAGATGAAGCCCCGGGATGCGGCAGCTCAGGTAAGTCATTTTTTCTTTATCTAATTATAACAGTAATTGTAAAATGAGGGCGGGAGGGAGGTGGGCGGCGCGTAGTGGGGCAACGCGAAGTGTGCGGGTGGGCGTAGATTTGCCCCCACTCCGCAATGCTTCACATAGCCTCACTACGTGCACTACGCCCAGGGTTATTTTAGTATATGGTTTCGTCTCCCCCTGGGGCCCAATGTTAACAGTGCTATTTATTTGTATCTATTAATGCTTGTTTGATGTATAACTTTGCCTTAGCCTCATAAAGAGACTTGGGGATTCTGTCTAGAATAAATACATATATTTTATATATATTTATACCTGTGTGGAATACTCTTTCATTTGGTCATTCAAGAGGTTATCTATGGTAAAACAATAAGCTTAACACTCCTTCAAGACTTAGCCTGAAGGCTGCTCTCCACAGCTACCACTAGGATAGCTTTCTTTAAAGGTTGTCTTTTAAACCTAACATCATAAGAGTCGAATTGGACTGGTGCAAGTTGGCCACTATAACTAGTGACCAGCATATGCCAGGCCAACTTCTCAGAGATACCATGTGATGAGGGCTAGTTATTTCATTCCCGTCATCATCCAATGTACTTCAGGCCATTCAGGACTTAGGAGCCCATTAGGATGGCGGGCGGAGGCACCACCGCGGTGCTGGCGGAAAATGCCATTTTCCACACGCAAGCAGCTGTCCTCACGCCCGCCATATTACAATTGGGGAAACATAGCCCATTTCCTGTCCGCTGCGGTGCGACGTGAACCGCCATACAAATGCACCCACCACCGCGGTCGTGTGAGCCAATAGAGACCCACCGCTGTGCGGAATGATGTCCCGTCCGCCATACAAATCAGGATGCCTCAAACAGCAAGTCACACCGCAGCGGAGAAATCACCCATCCAGAGATGGCGGAAGCACGACATGATCCTGACCGCAATGGGTCCACGTCTTCCCGGTGCTGTACTAGATACACTACCAGCAAGTTATGCACCGTCGCGGACAACGCCGAAGGTACTCAATCACACAACTCCATACACAACCACGACACACAACTCATGGGTTCATATACGGTTCCTGCCCACACTCTGGTCGGGGCAAGAACACATCCACAAGTGTACCCACACACGTCCTACCTGTCACAAAATCATCCCTCTGCATCCAGGTCACCCGTTAACTGCGAAATCACAGCAATCTCCTGGTCACGTCACCGCAGCGGTGAATACGTGGGAAAACATGCGCACAATGTAGTAGGCATGGCCAGTGCCAGGCATGGGCAGACCACACAGACTCACAGGGCCACAACTATACCCTTCACACACTAGACCCCCCACACCCATCAGGGTACATACTGTGTGCCCCTCCTGTGCTCCCACCTGCACAAGTAGCCATCTAGGTGAACCCAGACCTTGCACTACACACACCAAACAGCCAGGGAGCCAGTCACAGTAGGTGGGGCTGAAGAGGAACACATAGCTCAGAAGCACAGGGCCAGGGCAACCCTCCTCCCCACTCCCACACTCATCTCATGTTTAGCAAACTGAGTCAAGTCACAAAATGAACACTCACACTGAATAGGAACAATACCCTAATTGTACACACTGCCTGTCAAGCCACCCAGACATACCCCACACTGACACACAGCCACATACACAAACCAGATGACAGCAGCAATGGAGGACAAGAAATGGGCAAGACACATGTGAGGTGGACAGTGATGGGAACACAAGGAGCTAGCCACAAAACAACCATACATCACATGCAAGAGAAGGAACAGATCACAACACCCTTAGGCCAACCAATAGCACATGGCTGGCACAGTGAGTGAAATAAAACCACAGTGATCTCTGTGCAACAACTCAGGAAGACAGCAATGCAAGCCATGCATAGGCAAAGGAAGTGTCTGAAGTGAAATAGTGAGCAGTCACACAACTGTACCTACTTACTTGACATGTGTATGTCATCAGCACAACACACATGGCCCATTGACACACTCCATGACTGTCAAACACAACTTGCACCATTCACCCATACCCCTCCTCCACCCACCTCACACCTGCACCACTCAACACTATTGTCAAACACACAGGATGGTGCAAATAATGTCCTGGGAATATACTGAAAAAGAATCACACTCCCTGGGGTGCATCCACAAACATCACACACACACACTCAGGGATTCCTGAACCAATGCTGGCACAAATACAATAGCCAAACACAAACTTCAAAAACAACAGACACAGAAGTACAACATGCCCAGACATGTGCAGACAAACAGTAGAAAGGCAATGGAATCCCAGACAGAACAGGTGTACATAACACCATCACTCAGGACCAATGCACAGACACCATACCCCAACACGACAAGAAGTACATCATCTCAAAACAAACATGGACACAATCTGGGAGCAATGGGCCAATAAGAAAGCACAGACAGACATACCACACCATCCATCAAGTCAATATGGTGTAATAGTGTACCACGTGCATGCATATGCACAAACCTGACAAGTGACAGGTCAAATATGAGAGGATAAACCACCAAGGTGCACTCAAAACAAGCTCAGGAACAAGAATACTCCTAAGTGCATGTGACAGACACACAGCACTTGCACAACACATCTGAATGTATCACAATGCACAAACAACTCACACACAATGACAGGCAAATAGAACATCATACGCAGAGAATCTGTCAGCTGAAAGAGACACTACAGGCCAAACACTGCACACATCCACAGCAAACACACAACAGATGCACATGCCAATCCTACAAATTTCAAACACAGCTGGACATCAGGGGATGCACACCAGGCAATTACAAGGCAACATACACTCACAGAACTGAATGCACAACAAACAGTGTGTGCACACCAACCAAACCAGTAGCACACATATCTGAGTGCCACAACATGAACCCCCACAACACATATCACCACAGCACACAGACAACATCACACTCAGGGAGGGTAGCAGTACCTCAGCAAACACACATACAGCTTACCCATCACCCACATATGCACAAATCGGGGACACCCAGATGCAAACAACATGACCAGAGGACTGTGCTGCCCAAACAGTTGCACTGCACATGAGCAACCATTACAGCATACCAGTACAAGCAAATCACACATAACCAATTGAGAAACTGTCCAGAGTGGCACATTGGTCATGTGCACAGATCAGCACCACAAAGCATAGTGTAACAAATTAAGTGGTGGGGAGGCACACACACTGGCAACCCAAGGGGATAGCTGACATGAGAGTGAAGTGGTGTGTACATCAGTAGTGGAAATGGCAGGAGTGCACCATACACAAATGGATGGAGTGCTCACTCACAATGGGTAGGTATCATAAACATAGATAGAGGATGGTACCACTCCACATCCCACATGCCATAATGGAGCAAACATTGTTTGGGCTCGAGTGGTTGGGACTATTTCACAGGGGAATGCACCACAAATGCTGCCCAATTCGATTCAGCTCGTCTCCACTACTCCAGGGACGCCCTACTTAATATTGGTAAAGGGAAGTTAGGGGCTTCTCCGCAGGCTCTGACCTGTGGGTTGGTCAATAGCAGATCAATGATAAAACATTATCAGGAGATCCACGACCTGCTGGAGGACCGAGATCTGGACCTACTATTCATTACGGAAACCTGGATTACCCCTGACTCCTCGGTGGAGCTGGGACTTGCATGCCCAGCAGGCTATAAAATTCTTCAAAAGCCACGCCTGACGGAGAGAGGAGGAGGGGTAGGGATAATCTTTAAAGACAAATGGGACTGCGTCCCTTTGACGATAAATGCCATAGTAGGGTTTGAACTCCTGGGTTTCTCCTTACAGGAGTCCAAGGGGAAAATGCTGTCGGGCATGGTCTGCTATAGGCCTCCGGGTATGGATTGTCATCATCAGGTCCTATTGGACACCATTACCACCTTGGCTCTTTCACACTCCAGACTGCTGCTCCTTGGAGATTTCAATATGTGGGACACATGGAATTTAGGGAGCCATCTGAAGGCCCTGAGCCAAACCTGCGAGAACTGTGGTCTGCAGCAGATTATTCAAAAGCCTACTCACAAGGGAGGTAACATTCTCGACCTAGTTTACGCCAAGCAATCTGAAACAGAGGTACTCAGCATAGTTCCGATGAACTGGACTGATCACTTTTTAATTCAGTTCAGGATAACCTTGCCAAGAAGTAAGTTGACGGGAAAAAACTCAACCACCTACCGGTGGGGGAGAGACTGGGCGAAACTCTCCAAACTCAGCCCATTCCCCCTATCTCACTGTCAGACCATACTCAAACCTGGGGAGGCAGTTGAGGAAAGTTTTATGAGATACAGTAACTTTATTAACATCGTTCTGGAAGAGCATATCCGTAGGAAAAAGCTTAAGATCAGAAGTACACCCTCGGCCCCCTGGTTCAATGAGGAGTTGAGAGGGCTACGCTTAGCCCGCCGGCAGTCTGAGAGAAGGTGGCGCAGGGCCTACCAAGAATCTGACAAAACAGCCTTAAAATCAATTCAAGCTCAATATAAGCAGGCAATCAAGGAGGCCAAGTCACAATTTTATGCAAGCTCCATCCTACAGGCACCTAATAGCTCCAAGGCTCTCTTCAGTATTGTAAGAGATCTTGGCAACCCCGGCTGCCTGGCTAATAGAATCCAGCCATCGCAAAACCTGTGTAATGAGGTCGCCACTTTTTTTACTGACAAGGTCACTAAAATCGTAGGCGGACTTGACCGCAGTTTAATGGAAATGACACCCACCAGTGAGGCTGTTAGGAAAGACACCTCCCTGATCTGCTTTCCACCCCCCACAGAGGATGCCTTTAGTATTATAGCTCAGCAAATCTCATCTGGCTTGCCTCTCGACCCCCTTCCTCACAAAATCTGGAAGGAGTCTGGCTCTAATCTATTTCCTGACCTGTGGCATATTTGTTGCCAATCCCTGAACAAGGGAATAGTACCAGACTGTTGGAAACGGGTGATAGTCACCCCGTTGTTGAAAAAGCCTTCTCTGAACCCTACGCTGCCTGTCAATTTCCATCCCATTTCTCTACTGCCTTTTCCAATCAAAATTTTAGAAAGGGTGGTCAGCAAATCCCTGTCTACCTATCTGGAAGTGAATCAACTGCTGGATAGGGACCAGTTTAGATTTCGGCCGGGACATGGAACGGAAACTGCCTTGACAACGGTAATGGACGAACTTCGCATGCGAGCCGACAAAGGAAAGTCTTCAGTACTAGTGCTATTAGACATGTCGGCCGCGTTCGACATGGTCAGCCATGCTGTACTGTTGTCAAGACTGATAGACCTAGGGGTCAAGGGAAGCGCCCTGGAATGGATGCGCTCCTATTTAGCAGGCCGGCAACAGGCAGCCATGATGACACCCTTCACCTCCCCATGGTCCCCGGTCCGCTACGGTGTACCTCAGGGCTCGGCAATCAGCCCGATCCTTTTTAATGTATACCTAGGCCCACTGATCCCCATAATAAAATCCTTTGGGATCAAAGTGGTTAACTATGCGGACGACATTCAACTGCTGTTCTCCCTTGAAGGTGAAGATGCGGTACCCATAAGTTCCTTTCAGGAATGTATGGGGCTGGTCCCAGACTGGCTGAAAACCAACTCCCTGCAGCTGAACGCAGAGAAAACGGAGCTGCTGCTATGTCATGCTGCTAGAATACCTAACCTTCTTCTGGGCGAGTTTAGGCTCCGACCAGAGGATGCCCCTATAGAAGCTGCTAAAACGGTCCGCAATCTGGGGGTCATGGTAGATGAGAACCTCCAGATGCAAACTCAGGCCAACAAAACAATCAGCACCTGTCTCTCCCTGATGAGAGCTCTCCGCCAAATTCTTCCACTCTTACTTAGCGAGGCGAGGCCTCTAGTGGTCCAGAGTGTAATTCTGAGCAGACTGGATTATTGTAACTCCTTGTATTTGGGTGCTCCCCAATACATTGTGCAGGGGCTACAACGAATCCAGTCTATGGCAGCCAAATTGGCATTGAATCGACAGCGCGATTCCTCTGTGCAACAGGCACTGAAGGATTTGCATTGGCTACCTGTAAAAGACAGAATTAATTTTAAATCATTGGTCTTGGTCTACAAAGCCTTACACAAAACAGGGCCGCTACCTCTGCGAGAGCGCTTCTCATGGTATGAACCTACAAGACTTCTTCGATCATCCAGTCAAGGCCTAGTCTCCATCGCTAAAATCAAACTAGCAAGGATGGGAGGCAGGGCCTTCAGCACGGCAGCCGCACGTCTCTGGAATAAGATCCCCCAGGACTTGAGACTGGCCGGATCCTTGATGGGGTTTAGAAGAGGCCTCAAGACTTGGCTATTCGCCATGAACAGACAGCAACTTCCTGTTTAGCTGAATTGAATACTCAATAAGCTCTTACCATCTTTGTCTCTAAGCGCCAGGATACCCGTTGGGTGAAAGTCGCGTTGTATAAAAGCACTATACAATACAATACAATACAATACAAACAATGGCTCGAGTGATAGCAATGCATGAGAAAACACACCCACAATGTCAGTGTGGCTGAGCAGGTCTGCACAGTGAGCACAAACAGTATCGAGACACATGGCTAATCAACAAAACATAACACTGACTTGCCAGTCACACACTCTGCATACTCACAATTGGCACCAACAACAAGTAGGTTTCCCACAGAAGTGCAAGGACATACCAACACACTGCACAGCCTACAACTCCCACATGTGCACAGAATCACAAGCATAGGGCTGACCAATCCAACTAACAGGCATTCAAAGCCAGGTTGACCCATGTGTGCAGTTGCCATCGCAGGGGCACACCTACATCAACACTACTGACTAAGTCACCCCTTCACACTGCACACTTCATGACTTCACAATTGCACACATTGAAATTTACCCATGTGACTAGGATGACTGGCCATCACAAGATGACCATACACCAACACTGCTGTTCACACATAAAGAAAGATCACACAGACATGATGGACCCTGGCCAGCCTGCCTGCAATCCTGTGGATAGAATCCCACTCTGTGCTGGCAGTGCATCCAAACATGACATGTACAATTTAGCTAACATCACCATAGATTGATTACGATAACAGTAGTTCATCACAAACAACCATCATTGCACCCCTAAGCCTCAGATTCAAGAAGAACTTAAGTGCCTGTCACCTCTGCAAAACCCTGAAAAAGTTAAATCAGCCATTGGCAATGTTAAAGTGGCATACAGAGCATGTGTCACATTAAAGCATGCCCACACATAAAACCCTTTATATAGCAAGAACACTGACAAAGCAGACAACAGGAGGAACAGTCTTTATTCACATATTACTCAGATAGGCATCAAAAGGAGACAGCAGCAAGGCCAGTGGCCAGTCCAAAGTGCAAGGTAGGTACATGAGAACCTGCACAGGGAATGGGCAAAAATACAGTAATGAACAGCAAGGCCAGTGGCCAGTCCAAAGTGCAAAGTAGGCACATGTGTGCATGAGATCCTGCACAGGGAATGGGAAAACACATTAATGAACATCAAGGCCAGTGGCCAGTACAGAGTGCAACGTAGACACATGAGAACCTCCACAGGTAATTGGAAAACACAGTAATGAACAGCAAGGCCAGTGGCCAGTCCAAAGTGCAGAGTTGGCACATGTGTGCATGAGATCCTGCACAGGAAAAGGGCAAACACACTAATGAACAGCAAGGCCAGTGGCCAGTCCAAATTGCAAAGTAGGCACATGAGAATCTGCACAGGTAATGGGCAAACACAGTAATGAACAGCAAGGCCAGTGGCCAGTCCAAAGTGCAGAGTAGGTACATTGGAACATGCACAGGGAATGGGCAAACACAGTAATGAACAGCAAGGCCAGTGGCCAGTCCAAAGTGCAGACTAGGTACATGAGAACCTGCACAGGGAATGGGCAAACACAGTAATGAACAGCAAGGCCAGTGGCCAGTCCAAAGTGCAGAGTAGGCACATGTGTGCATTAGGTCCTGTACAGGGAATGGGTGAGACTGTACACTGCCATGGTCAGCCACACAGTAAGGGAATAACAATGGGCAGTCCAGGCACCGCTGTGGGAGAGACAGGTGTGTGAGGGGGATTTTGAGTAAGACTTGGCTGTCAGTCAGACTGGGAGGTGGCTGAGTGTCAGGGCCAATTGGAGGACTGGACCTGCTAGAGAGAGGATCAGCTGAGGTAGAGGCGTCAGTGGCTTTGGAAGCCAGAGGGCTGCTTGGTCCAGGTATTGTGGAGGTGGAGTCATGCTGTCGTGAGACACAGTGTGGGTGGGAGATTGTGGAGGGGTACCTTTCTGCTTCTTGGGGAGTCTCGATGTAGAATGAATGTCTTGGTAGGAGTGGTAAGTGGGGTGGGCACTACAGGCAACTCACCACCAAAGATGCATCAGGTGCAGTGGGTGGGCCTCCCTCTGGGGACCTACTGGATCTGGAGGCATGCTTGGCCTGGCCTTACCTATTCCCCTCCACCACCTGTTTACAAGTTGAACCCCCTACACTGACCTCCTTTCCCTGCTTCACAGGGGTCTGGATGGGAGTGGAGGTTGTGGGTGAATCTGCCTGAGCAGACTTTTTCTGTGGACCCTTAGCAGTCACCAGCTTCACAGCAGAAACGGGAAATGACTGCTTTTATTTGTGAGACGCTTTTGGGACATGAGAGTCCTTGGCTGGAGATGGCTCTGAGGCATGTGAGCCTGATGCCTGCTTCTTGGCTTTATGCCCCTGAGTGTCGCCTGAAGGGCTTTTGCCTTTGCGCTCTGGGGTGGCTTTGATTTTTTGGGGGGATGGTGTGTGCGCTCTGGCCCGCTTGGGCTGCTGCTGTTGTGTGCTGCGTGTGCTGTATCTTGAGCCTGAGGTCTGTGGTGTGTGGTCACTCTCGTGAGATGTAGCCACTGGCAGGGGGATGGCCAAAGGGACTGGAGCTGGGTTCTGAGATTGTGACAGCTGAAAGGCTGCCGTCACTGTAGAGGACAAAGACTGGACAGTCCGGTGTAGCCCACCCACGTCTGAATGAATGCCCTCCATGAAGGCAACTACCTCTGTCAACTTTTAGTCGTGGTCTAGGAAGGCATTGAGGAGAGTTGTCTGACCCACACACAGCTGGTGCAAAAGGTCCACAGCCTCAACATTGATGGCAGCAGGGGAGACAGGGGCAGGGGCAGCAGTGCCTGGGGTGAAGGAAACCCTTCGATGCGAGGATGTGCAAAACTAGTGGAAGTAGTTGGGAGGGTGGGCACTGGACGCTGTGTGGTGGAAGAGGAGGCAGAGTTCCCGCTCCCTATGCCCGCCAACATGAATGAATGAATGAAAAAGCATTTATATAGCGCGATAGCTACCCTAAGGCATCCCAGCGCTGGAGTTGGACGCGTACAAAAAGAGACCAGTATTAAGTGGGGTTTTGGAAGAACCACATTTTGAGGAGTTTCCGGAAAGGCATCAGGTTAGATTCCTTATGTATATACTTGGGAGGGTGTTCCATAGTTTGGCAGAGTTGTAAGAAAAAGATCGACCACCACATCTGGCTCTCTTTATTTTTGGGAGTGTAGCAAGAGTGAGGGACGTGGAACGAAGAGTTCTGCTAGGCTGGTATGGAATGATCATGGAGTGACTGATTGTTGGCCCCTTTCCCCAGAAAGCCTTGTGTGTAATGCACATGGACTTGAACTGGATTCTCTCCCTGACCGGTTGCCAGTGTAGGCTTCTTAAAACAGGTTTAGAGGATTGTCGATGAGGGAGTCGAAAGAGCAGACAAGCAGCGCAATTTTGAAGAATCTGGAGCTTTGAGATTGTAAGTTGGAGGGCTCCTAGGTAGAGGGCATTACCATATTCCAGGCGGGAGAGTATAAGGGCCTGGATCATGATTCTTCTAGCCTGGAATGGGAGGAGCGGAAGTATCTTGCGCAGCATCCTCAGTAGGCCATAGCAAGTGGCTGATAGTTTAGTCGCCTGAATCTCAAAGCTGAGACAGTGGTCCAACCAGATACCCAGGCTTTTAATCTGTTTTTTGGGTTCTGGAGCAGGTCAGAGTTGAAGACTGGCGAGTTGCTGAGAAGCATAAGCTCGGTCTTATCCTGTTACAACTGGGGGTCTCTAGTTGGCAGAGGTAGGTACCTTTGACCAAATAGGGACCCTTGCTTCTAGTCATAGTAAGGGGCTACACTCCTAAAATAACCCCTGCTCACCCCCTTGGTAGCTTGGCACGACCAGATAGGCTTATCTCAGAGGCAGTGTGTAAAGCATTTGTGAACACATACAGTAACCCAGTGACAACACTACAGATGGACACCACACAAGTTGTAGTATAAAAAATAAGTATTCTTTATATATACACAAGACCACAAATGCCAAAAATCCACAATACTGTACTTTAAAAATTGTAGAAATAGCTTACTTCTCTTCAGATGGTAAATGCGACACTTTGAGTTCAATGTACGTTAGGATGCGTAACGCTATACAACGAAAGTGTTGCAGGGAAGGTGATGTGTCGGTTCCTTACACGCAAGAACGGTGATGCCTCGGGTCCTTACTGATGCATAGGGGATGCGTCGGTTTTTCTCTGCGAGGGGAGGTGATGCGTCGGTTTCTTACTGTGCTTTCGTGGCGATGCGAGTCGCAACGCCGTGATGCGATGAAGATCCGGTGCGATGAAACAAAGATGGCGTCTTCTTCTTGATTCGACACGATGCATGCATGCCCGACGACCGTGCAGTGACTCAACGATTCTTCTGAGCCACGTCAGTTGGAGACACCCAGAGCCAGCACCTAGCGTGCAATGGCCCTTCACACGGCTTTATGCTGGTGGACTTTGAGCTGCAGGCATGGGAGACAAGAGTGGAAAAAATCTGTGACACAGGGTTATGTACCACTATCTCTCAGTACAGGACTATGACACTAACTCAGCACTACTTCACAGATATGTCTAGCAGAGACAATACAGCATCTCACATAGTACATTAGGGAGAACCATACAAAAATGCATGCAGGTATGAGTGTGGACACAGTGTAAGCCCATCTCATACACATGCAGGATGCCAGCACAGAAAGCTATGTGTAGGGAGCCCACAGCTTCTTTCCAGTTTGTGGGTGAGCAAAACATACATTACATTGGAGATCATGTTTCGGGGCAGACTCACTGTGTCTTACACTACGCGGCCCTCAATGTCCTTGCCCTGTGAGTGGCTCACTGTGTCACGGAGGTCACATTTAGGCACATGATATTACAATTTATTTTATTTATTTATTTTGAAGGTTAAGGGCTGAGATAGCTCTTTGATGGATAGTCTAGCAGACAAGCCATATGTTTCACTCTATACATTCAGTGATGTGACCATGTCAGATTGGGCAGTGACTGTGCAGGCCAGGTGGGCTCACACTGAGGTCCAACGTGGGGCATCAGAAATGTCACATGAAGGGACAATATGAGAGCGTAAACAGTGCCTACACATGCAAATCGGTACACATGCTGATGAAAATGCAAGGCGCTCTGTACAAAGGTATAACAATCTGCTGTGTCATAGTTGAATTACCACCAAGAGTGTCACCCTCTGACATTTAAGTCCTGTGCATAGTGCTGAACTATACATGATGGCAATTTTGAGTCAGACACACTCTCATCAGAATGCTCTGGACATAAACCCTTGGTAATGTCACAGATGAGCCTGTGAAGAACATCATGACTCCTGCTTAACCAACTTGCTGCATCACTGTATGACTGACAAAACAATACATGTCCCTCCCATTCTGATGTGTTGCCAGGGAAACGTGTGCAATAGGCTACACACCCCTTTCCCCTGGAGTCAGCATGCTAGGCAGTGTATGACACAACCCCACACTCTCAGGCACATACTGCAGCAGATCAAGTTCATGTGTGCACTCCTTGCACTCTCACTTCCACTCTGAAACAATTACCATGACATCTGGAGCACCATGTAGCCCTACCATACTGTGTGAGCACCTCGTCCACCAGGACCTCCAGCTCCTCGGTGGTGAAGGCATGGGCCCTGATCTTCTCCGTCCTATCCATCACTTTGTCCAAAAGACAGGAGCAGCAGCAGTTGGTGGTGAGGGGTGGCAGGCAGCAGTGTCTGGTGACAGGAGCAGCAGCAGTTGGTGGTGAGGGGTGTCTGGCAGCAGTGTCTGCAGACAGGAGCAGCAGCAGTTGGTGGCGAGGGGTGTCAGGCAGCAGTGTCTGGAGACAGGAGCAGCAGCAGATGGTGGTGAGGGGTGTCAGGCAGCAGTGTCTTGAGACAGGAGCAGCAGCATTTGGTGGCGCGGAGCGTCAGGCAGCAGTGTCTGGAAGCAGTGGAAATGTGAGGTTCTCTCCCACATATATATAGCCCCCGGGGTAGTATCAGGGGTTCTAACCTGCTGCAATTGGTGTTCCAGGTCTGCTTTTTTCAAATGCATCCAATGACCGACTTCGCGGTGGCAGAGCATGCCTACTGCGATTTTTAAAATTGCATTAGGCTACTGCAAACGTGCTTCCCATTGGCTGTAAGGGTTTGTGCTTTGGCGGTAACACACTTCAGGGGCCAGGCGGTCAGTACCACGATCGTACAGCTTTCAATTGCATCTAATGACCGGCCCCACGGTAGCAAAGCACGCCTACCGCTATTTTCAAAATTGCATTAGGCTACCGCGATTGCGTTTCCCATTGGCTGTAAGGGCTTGGGCATTGGCGGTGACACACGGCAGGGGCCAGGTGGTCACTACCGTGATCTTACATGTTTCAATTGCATCCAATGACCAGCCTTGCGATAGCGGAGCACGCTTACAGCATTTTTCAAAAGTGCATTAGGCTACCGCAATTGCGTTTCCCATTGGCTGTAAGGGCTTGGGCATTGGCGGTGACACACGGCAGGGGCCAGGTGGTCACTACCGTGATCTTACATGTTTCAATTGCATCCAATGACCAGCCTTGCGATAGCGGAGCAGGCTTACAGCATTTTTCAAAAGTGCATTAGGCTACCGCAATTGCGGTTCCCATTGGTTGTAAGAGCATGGGCATTGACGGTGACACACCGCAGGGGCCAGGTGGTCCCTACTGCGATATGGCAGCTATATATTTGAGCCAGTGACCGTGATTGGGGTGGCAGAGCATGCCAACTGCCATTGTAATATATGTATATCACTACTGCGAGTGTGGCTTTGGCATTGGTGGTGACACACCGTAGGGGCAAGGCAGTCGCTAACCCGATATGGCTGCTATACATTGGAGCCAATGACCGTGATTTGTGTTTCGGAGCACTTTGATAGCACCTATGGACACATCATGCTGTGTGAATGGCCACTGGCCAGTTTTCAACAGTGCACAGTTGACACATGATTCATGGCACAATATTGTGCACACAATGCCAATGTAACATTTACCCCACTGCTGACTACACATGCCATGTTGGTGTATATGATAGAAAACATTGGCATGTACTCCCTCACATGTCACTTGTGATATTGCTGGGCATGTACACAGAGCTGTGTTGTGATGGACTCTCCAATGGGTACACATGTCAATGTGTGATAGGGCTGAGCAACTCACAGTGATGAATGTCTGACTACACACTGTGCATATGTCACTGTCTACTTTGCTTGGCTCCTGCACACATTTGTTGTTTATGCACAGACTGTGATCATTGTGTTGTTGGTGTGTGCACTGTTCAACTTCTGCAAGAAGGTGTGGCAGGTACAGCAGCTAGGTAGGATAGAGTAGTGTTGCTGTTTAACACATATGCTGCATGAACTACTCTCAGGGCTGCTCATGCAAGTTGTGGCCATATCCCTTTGGGCATTCACATAGTCAGATATTGTTTTGGAGGTACTCGCTGTGTGAAAACTGGACAATTGAATGACTAGTATAGCTGAAGGTGTCCCTACATGTAAGTTGGGCTGTAAGTAGGCCTGGGCGGTAAATTCCGTTCCGCTCGCAGAATTTGCGGAATTTAGGTAATTTCGCGTTGCGCGGAGAACGCGGAATTGCCCAAAATTCTGCTTTCCGCGGCTTCGCGGAATTTTTGCTTGTTCGCGATCTCAAACTACGTGTTCGCGAGATATTTCCCCCCGAGCACGCAAACAGCGGTCGCGAACAGGAAAAAAGCATCGCGGACAAGGAATTCCTTGTTCGCGGAATTTCTGCCTGTTCGCGGAGATTTTAAACCATTTCGCGGAGATTTGCGTAACGCGACTTCGCAAATTCCTCCCACCCCTAGCTGTAAGCTGAACTGTTATGACAGTCATTGTTGGCATTGCGTCATTCAAAACTTAAGATGTTGGACACATCTCATGGTGAATTACATTGACATGTGTCTCCTTTCATCGCACCTAGGAAGAGACCAAATGTGCATCATCCCTTCACAGTGCTGGAGGATGAGGAGGTCACACGGAAATTCTGTCTGGATCGACCCATCCAATAAGACCTATGTACTATGTTGGAGCCCCACCTGCGGCCTTGCAGAACATATCTGACAGCTTTCACACCAACGTCTAAATTGATGGTGGCCCTGCATTTTTTTGCTATTGGATCATTCCAGTACACGGTGTCCAGCGCAGGTGGGATGTCGCAACCTATACAATATCTTGACAAAAAAGAGATCCAACAGCTGACTGATGTTGAGCACATCAATACCAAAGTCCCACAAATCAAAGAGTCCCGTGCCAAACGTCTCCAAGAACTGCTGCAGAAAGGTCCTACTGGAAAACCGAGGAATAAACTTTTGAAGAAAAGTGGAGGCGGCACCAGGAATGAAAAAGCTTTGCCTCTATACTACGGGTATGGTCTATTATGACCGAAGCGTCAATCGGAACGCTACACTAAGTAATCATTGCTGAACCTACACGTACACGTTTTTGTTTTCTAAATCTTTACAACTCTATGCCCTGATGAAGTTCCATCAACTGGAACGAAACGCGTTGGCTGTTGTCCTGTGTGTATCTACCATTATATGAAGATGAATAAAGGATTTTCTAGAAATATGAAGGCTTCTTTGGCTATGTGACTTCATTCCTGGTGCCGCCTCCACTTTTCTTCAAACGGATGTCGCAACCTATGTTCAGCATGGTGCTATGTGATGTCCGCTATGATGACCTACAAGGACAGATACATCCATTTCCCCAGGAGACATGAATTGGTGGCTGTGAAGGGTGATTTTTATGCCCTTGAGCACATCTGCCATGTTGTTGATGCCATTGACTGCGCACATGTTGGCATGGTTCCACCACAGGCACTTGAGCACATCTACAGCAACAGGAAACATTTCCATTCCATCAATGTGCAAGTGGTGTGCCAGGCGGATATGATCATCTCACACATATGTGCCAAATTTCCTGGCTCGGCCCAAGACTCGTACATCACGCTTGACAGCATTGTGCCACAGATGATGGCTAATCTGCTTCCGGAGCGTGCATGGATTGTGGGTGAGTATGCAGATTCAATTTGTGTGCTGTGTGTGTGACATGCTGTCCTCTGACACAGTTATATTACAATGTTGTTCTGTGTATCTCACACCTAAGTGACGCTTCATATCCCAAACGTTCTTGGTTACTGAGCTCACTGCGGAATCTCAGGATCCCAAGTGAAGTCCAGTACAATGATGCCCATGGGAGGACACGTTATGTGGTAGAGCATACTTTTGGTCTCCTGAAGTCACTGTTTTGCTGCCTGGACAAGATCGGAGGTGCACTGATGTACTCACCAACAAAGGTGTGTCAGATTGTAGTTGCATGCTGCATGCTCCACAACCTGACCTAGCGCAAGGAGATCGCATTGCTTGTGGAATCTGATGAGCAGCCGAGACCCCCGCCTGCAAACCAACCCATGTCCAGTGACGAGGATAGTGGAGAGGAGGAAGGTGTTGACCTGTGTCAACAGCTCATCAATCTCTACTTCACTTGAAGGTGAGTGACAATGTACAACAGGGACATTGTCTGCTGATGTCGTTGTTGGTGAAAAGGTCTATGTGAGCTTTGTGACTGCAGCCTGTTGTTGACTCAGTGCTGGCTGCCAATGTTTCTGGGACAGGGTAGTTTGGCACAGATACAGGATGTCTATGTCGGTACTGTTGCTCATTGTAATGTGTGCAGATTGGAGTACTTTGATGACAAGTGTTGTGTGATGGCTGTGATGCCATCACCTGGCTAGTGAATATTGTTCTGTTGTGTTTTCCTAGGTGCCTTTAGCCCCTCCTTGCCTACAAACAATCTGTTCTTCTAGTACATTCTAATCATGGTGAACATTGCACATCCTGTGATAAACATGGAGCAAACACAACGACATAGGTGTGTAAGGAGTGTTTATTTTCTGGCTCGGTCCAAGACTCGTACATCACACTTGACAGCATTGTGCCACAGCTGATGGCTAATCTGCTTCCGGAGCGTGCATGGATTGTGGGTGAGTACGCAGATTCAATTTGTGTGTTGTGTTTGTGACATGCTGTCCTCTGCCACAGTTATATTACAAAGTTGGTCTGTGTATCTCACACCTAGGTGACTCTTCATATCCCAAACGTTCTTGGTTACTGAGCCCACTGTGGAATCTCAGGATCCCAAGTGAAGTCCAGTACAATGATGCCCATGGGTGGACACGTTGTGTGGTGGAGCATACTTTTGGTCTCCTGAAGTCACTGTTTCGCTGCCTGGACAAGATCAGAGGTACACTGATGTACTCACCCACAAAGGTGTGTCAGATTGTAGTTGCATGCTCCATGCTCCACAACCTGGCCTAGCGCAAGGAGATCTCCTTGCTTGTGGAATCTGATGAGCAGCCGAGGCCCCCGCCTGCAAACAAACCCATGTCCAGAGACGAGGATAGTGGAGAGGAGGAAGGTGTTGACCTGCGTCAACAGCTCATCAATCCTACTTCACTTGAAGGTGAGTGACAATGTAAAACAGGGACATTGTCTGCTGATGTCGTTGTTGGTGAAAAGGTCTATGTGAGCTTTGTGACTGCAGTCTGTTGTTGACTCAGTGCTGGCTGCCAATGTTCCTGGGACAGGGTAGTTTGGCACAGATACAGGATGTCTATGTCGGTACTGTTGCTCATTGTAATGTGTGCAGATTGGAGTACCTTGATGACAAGTGTTGTGTGATGGCTGTGATGCCACCGCCTGACTAGTGAATATTGTTCTGTTGTGTTTTCATAGGTCCCTTTAGCCCCTCCTTGCCTACAAACAATCTGTTCTCCTAGTACATTCTAATCGTGGTGAACATTGCACATCCTGTGATAAACATGGAGCAGACACAACGACATAGGTGTGTAAGGAGTGTTTATTTACAATGGGTACATGTGACAGGGGAGTGAATATTTACAAAAAGGTGAATAGCAAAGCAGTGAGTTTTCAGTGATGGTTGATGAGACAATCGAGTAGTCACCAAATGATTGTGGTGACCCAGTCTAACAGACGGATGCCATTAACATGGCAGTGTGGAGAAGGACAGTCAACAAAGTCAATGGCAAGGTGAAGAGGATTGCCATCATGGCTGGCTCCTTGACTGGGGTTTGGCAGATGGTTTGCCATGGGATCCTCCCTTGGATTTCTTTGGATGGCCCCTTGGTCGTTTGGCAGGGGGGACCTCTGGTGCGGGGCCAGTGGGGTCACAGAAGTTCCCCCTCTCCGTGGCCACAGGGGAGGATGTGGAACTGTCATCCTGCGGGCCACCGGAGGGAGGTGGAGGTGTTGTTTGTGCTGCAGGCCTGTCCCTCAGAACTGGCACTAGCTGGCCCAAGAGGTCCACAATTTGGCCCATGGGGGTGTCTACGGACCTCAGCAGCAGGCGGAGCTCACGGGAATCCTCCTGAGCCTGGCTCATTTGTCCCTGGGCCCGTTCATAGGACCCAAGGACTCTAGTGACGTTGTCCAGGGCTTCGGTCCCAGTGTCCGGTTGGCTTAGACTCCCCCTTGCCCTCCTACCTGCCCTGCTGTCACAGACCTGTTGCCTCACCACTATATGAACCCGCCTACTCTCCCTGCCCTCCTCAGTTGGTGGGCTGGGGTGGTCATCATCTGGGCAGGGAGAGTGTTGCAGGTAGCACTGGGGGTGGAGGCCGCACAGGTCGTTCCAGCAGGGGTGAGCGTATTTGTTGTTGTTGCTGATGTGGTGGCGGGGGGACAGTGGGGTCCTGGGACCTGTTACACCCTGGCATGCCAAATGGGCCGGCTTCAAGCTCCACATCCTCGAAATCCAGGGAGTCATCATCAGAGAGTCCATGTTCCGGTGGTGGAGACTGGCTCAGCAGGTTGGTGTTGTCATCCTCTACAGTCAGTTCTTGGTCACCTGTGGGACAGAGGGGAAAGGGTCACTGACGTGCACCCCTCAAGCTTGGTGTTCGATGTATCTAATTTACAGGGTATGCACCACACAGTTTACTAGTTCTCACATTGTATGTCCGTACAGTAATGTGCTTCATGACATGATATGGAGGTACATACATTAATTTTCCATGGTGTGACATGTCAATGGATACCATGCCCCATGTGCAGATTTTGTGAATATGAGGACATGTTGTCATCTGACAACTAGCAGAAATACCACTTGATGAGGAACATCTTTACTTATTACTCTGCCTGCCAGGCGTTACATTTGCGCATGAACTAGCCATTGTCATCTCATGCATAACTTTGTCATGTCCTGTGCTTTGATGTATTTGTTCTACAGACCATGCGTGCTTTGTTTTCATATGGTCCTTCAAGCTCAGTCCCCATGGAACTTACATTCAGTGCTGTGCATGTTTGTGCCCTGATTTTCTCAAAAATTGGATTTGGTGAGTCACACTTTTGTTTCTATGACAGTTACATATGCTTAGCTGTCTGCACACTGTAATTTGATATTGTTTCTGTGTCAATTTTCGTGGGATGTGAGGGCTGGTATTGTCATATGGCTCCATGCATTTTGAGAGGAATGGTGGGGTGCATGCACTGTCTACTTTCTGACACACGTCTCTGGGTATGTGTTTAAGTGCTCCATCTTGCTCAGGGGTGGGGCAAAGGTGCCTGTTGGGAATTGTCGTGCAGGCCTTCCACCCCCAAACACACCTCCCTGGGAAGATGGCTACCTACCTGTTAGATGAAGGTGAACATTGCAATGGCTGTCACATGCTTCTGGGTGGGGGGAGTGCTACATCCTGCTCAGGGGTGGGACAGGGGTGCCTGGTGGGAGTTGTAGTGCAGGCCTCCCACTCCCAAACAGCCCTCACTGGGAAGATGGCTATCTACCTGTTAGCTGAAGGTGAACATTGCAGTGGCTGCCACATGCTTCTGGGTGGGGGAGTGCTACATCCTGCTCAGGGGTGGGACAAGGAGGCCTGGTGGGAGCTGTTGTGCAGGCCTCCCACCATAAAACACCCCTCCCTGGGAAGATGGCTACCTACCTGTTTGATGAAGGTAAACATTGCAATGGCTGCCACATGCTTCTGGGTGTGGGGACGCTCCATCTTGCTGAGCTGTGGAACAGGGGGCCTGTTGGGAGTTGTGAGGCAGGCCTCCCACCCACAAACACCCCTCCGTGGCAAGATGGCTACCTACCTGTTAGGTTGGTTGTTGTAATACAGTTGCTGCCAAATGCTTCTGGGTGGGGGTGAGTGCTACATCCTGCTCAGGGGTGGGACAGGGGTGCCTGGTGGGAGTTGTAGTGCAGGCCTCCTACCCCCAAATAGCCCTCACTGGGAAGATGGCTACCCACCTGTTAGGTGAAGGTGAACAATGCAATGGCTGCCACATGCCTCTGGGTGGGGGGAGTGCTCCATCTTGCTGAGCTGTGGATCAAGGGGGCCTGGTGGGAGTTGTGCAGGCCTCCCACCCTAAAAACACCCCTCCCTGGGAAGATGGCTACCTACCTGTTTGATGAAGGTGAACATTGCAATGGCTGCCACATGCTTCTGGGTGGGGAGTGCTCCATCCTGCTCAGGGGTGGGACTGGGGTGCCTGGTGGGAGTTGTAGTGCAGGCCTCCCACCCCCCAAACAACCCTCCCTGGGAAGATGGCTACCTACCTGTATGTTTGATTGTTGTTATACAGTGGCTGCCAAATGCTTCTGGGTGGGGGGGAGTGCTACATCCTGCTAAGGGGTGGGACAGGGGTGCCTGGTGGAAGTTTCAGTGCTGGCTGCCTGTACACATGCAACCCTGGCAATGTTGCAGGCTACCTTTGGGGTGGTTAAGATGGAGTGGATGTTACATATGTGATGCAAATGAATGAACTTGGGCATAGGAGGTGTAGCTTTGTGGTTGTGCAAGACAGTACATAGCAGTGTAATGGTATACATTTGCTTGTCCTTACCAGCCTGCACTCTCCCGGCTATTCCTGTAAGAATCTCTGGATGTAGTATGACAAGCACCTTCTCCTCCCTTGCAGTGAATTGATTTGTTGGAATGGGAGGGCCACCGCCAGTCATCTGAGCCAGCTGACAGTTCTTGTTCTTCTTCTGTTTCACAACCCTCTTCAGGTCATGCCACCGCTTCATGATTTCCTGCTTTGAGCGCAGGGTGGTCCCTAATGCATTGACCTTGTTGATTATCCATTCCCACATAAGTGCTCTGTTGGCCAGTGGTGTCTGTTGGACCAGGTGACCAAACAATTGTGGTTCTACTCTGATTATCTCATCTACCATGACTTGCAACTACTCTCTGTGAATTTGGGCATTTTGTTTTGTGCCATGGTGTGTGATGTGCAAATGTTTTGAGGTGCAGTTGTGAGGGTGGTGGTGTGGTGTGGGGGTGTGTGGTTCAGTGACTAAATATCGAGGGACATAATATAGAATGCCCAAAATATCAACGCCAAAATATAGAAGGACAGAATATCGACTCGCTATCTACAAACAGGTAAGTACTAAAATATCGATTCCAAAATATAGAATGTTAAAATATAGTTAGCTAAAATATCGATTTTTTTAATGTATTAAAATAATATAAAAGTAATTAAATATTAAAAACAATTAAATAAATCATACATAATATAAAAAAGCTTAAAATGTAAACATAATAAAAGTAATGTAAAAAAAGTAGAGCTTTTGTTGGATAGTGAGAGCGTAAAAATTACTATTCCCACTCCAGTGAGTGCAACAGTAGGGAAAACGTTGGATAGCGTAGGGGTAAAAATTACTATTCCCACTCCAGAGAGTGTAACTGTAGGGAAAGCGTTGGATAGCGGGAGGGTAAAAATTACTATTCCCACTCCAGAGAGTGCAACAGTAGGGAAAGCGTTGGATAGCGGGAATGGAAAAATTACTATTCCCACTCCAGTGAGTGCAACAGTAGGGAAAGCGTTGGATAGCGTAGGGGTAAAAATTACTATTCCCACTCCAGTGAGTGCAACAGTAGCAAAAAACGTTGGATAGCGTGGGGTTAAAAATTGCTATTCCCACTCCAAAGAGTGCAACAGTAGGGAAATCGTTGGATAGCGGGAAGGGAAAAATTACTATTCCCACTCCAGTGACTCCAACAGTAGGGAAAGCATTGGATAGCGTAGGGGTACAAACTACTATTCCCACTCCAGAGAGTGCAACAGTACAGAAATCATTGGATAGCAGGAAGAGAAAAATTACAATTCCCACTCCAATGAGTGCAACAGTAGGGAAAGCGTTGGATAGCGTAGGGGTAAAAATTACTATTTCCACTCCAGTGAGTACAACAGTAGGGAAAACGTTGGATAGCGTAGGGGTAAAAATTACTATTCCCACTCCAAAGAGTGCAACAGTAGGGAAAGCGTTGGATAGCGGGAGGATAACATTTACTATTAACACTCCAGAGAGTGCAACAGTAGGGAAGCGCTGGATAGCGGGAAGGGAAACATTACCATTCCCACTCCAGTGAGTGCAACAGTAGGGAAAGCGTTGGATAGCGTAGGGGTACAAATTAGTATTCCCACTCCAGTGAATGCAACAGTAGGGAAAACGCTGGTTAGTGTAGGGGTAAAAATTACTATTCCCACTCCAGTGAGTGCAACAGTAGGGAAAACGTTTGATAGCGTCGGGGTAAAAATTACTATTCCCACTCCAGAGAGTGTAACTGTAGGGAAAGCGTTGGATAGCGGGAATGGAAAAAATACTATTCCCACTCCAGTGAGTGCAACAGTAGGGAAAGCGTTGTATAGCGTAGGGGTAAAAATTACTATTCCCACTCCAGTGAGTGCAACAGTAGGGAAAACGTTGGATAGCGTGGGGGTAAAAATTGCTATTCCCACTCCAAAGAGTGCAACAGTAGGGAAATCGTTGGATAGCGGGAAGGGAAAAATTACTATTCCCACTCCAGTGACTCCAACAGTAGGGAAAGCATTGGATAGCGTAGGGGTAAAAACTACTATTCCCACTCCAGAGAGTGCAACAGTACAGAAAGCATTGGATAGCAGGAAGAGAAAAATTACAATTCCCACTCCAATGAGTGCAACAGTAGGGAAAGCGTTGGATAGCGTAGGGGTAAAAATTACTATTTCCACTCCAGTGAGTACAACAGTAGGGAAAACGTTGGATAGCATAGGGGTAAAAATTACTATTCCCACTCCAAAGAGTGCAACAGTAGGGAAAGCGTTGGATAGCGGGAGGATAACATTTACTATTCCCACTCCAGAGAGTGCAACAGTAGGGAAAGCGCTGGATAGCGGGAAGGGAAAAATTACCATTCCCACTCCAGTGAGTGCAACAGTAGGGAAAGCGTTGGATAGCGTAGGGGTACAAATTAGTATTCCCACTCCAGTGAATGCAACAGTAGGGAAAACGCTGGTTAGTGTAGGGGTAAAAATTACTATTCCCACTCCAAAGAGTGCAACAGTAAGGAAAGCGCTGGATAGCGGGAAGGGAAAAATTACTATTCCCACTCCAGTGAGTGCAACAGTAGGGAAAGCGTTGGATAGCGTAGGGGTACAAATTACTATTCCCACTCCAGTGAGTGCAACAGTAGGGAAAGAGTTGGATAGCGGGAGGGTAAAAAATACTATTCCCAATCCTGAGAGTGCAAAAGTAGGGAAAGTAATGATTTAATTTTAAAATAAGATTACATTAATTATAAATACCAATAAAAAGTTAATTAAAATAATTACCAATTAATAATTAATTACCATTGAAAACAATTAATTAGCAATTAATACAATTACCAATTAATAATTAATTATCAATTATTAATACACATAAATAAAACAATAATATTTACTTTATTACAATTAATTTACTTCCCACCCAATTCCCCTATAAACCCACAACCCACTCCTAATAATAAAAAATACAATTAACATTATTATCAATTAATCAATTATTAAAAAATATTTTGCAATTAATAAAAATTAATTAGCAATTCATACAAATTATTTACCCATTAATACAAATGAATTACCAATTAATAATTAATTATCAATTAATTATCAATACAAATAAATAAAATAATAATTATTTACTTTATTACAATTAAATTACTTCCCACCCAATTCCCCTACAAACCCACAACACGCTCCTAACAATAAAAAATACAATTAACATAATTATCAATTATCCAATTAATAAAAATTAATTACCAATTAATAATTAATTATCAATCAATTAATTATCAAAACATATAAATATAATTAATATTTAATGAACCATAATTAAATTATTTCCACCCTATTCCCCTATAAACCCACAACCCGCTACGGAATTAAATTACGCAAAAATTAAATTACATGACATTCATTAGTTTATATAAATTAAACATACATTACAAGAATAATACATAATTTTAACACATATACTACCATACATAACACTAAAAAAAAATCGATATTATGGATATCTATATTTTTAAATTCGATAATATGGTAATCTATATTTTAAAATTCGATATTATGGAATTCTATATTTTTAAATTCTATATTATGGAAATCGATATTTCGTACCCTAATTTCGATATTCTGACCTATCGATATTTTGATAATTCGATATTCTGTCCACTCTATATTTTGAATTCAATATTCTGGGCAGTCGATATTTCTGAATCGATATTTAGGGTGTTCACCGGGGTGTGTATGTGTGTTGTTCCTGGTGAGATGTGTGGTGTGTTGCCTATCCAATGTGCTGCAGGGTTTAGTTCCTTCAGGGCTGGAGTAGTGCAAGGATTCTGGTAAGGGAGGGGCTGGTTTTATACTCAGCTCTGTGGGTGTGTCAAAATGGGGTTTTGCTGTCAGGTGTGTAGTGTGGATTGTCCTGGGATTTGTATTTTTGATGTTGCCATGGGGGTGTGTCATTGGGGTGTGTTAAGGGTTTTTGGGGGTAGAGCTAATTTGATGTGTGCACTTGGTGGCATTGTTGTGTTTTTTTTTTGTCAACCGCAATATTTGTCACGGAGCGTCCGCAGCGGCGGCTATGCAACAGCCCTTCCACCGGCTCTCCCATTCATCACTTTTTGCGATTGTGGCAGTTGGACACAGCGGAACGTCCTGATGTCACATCGGGGGAATCCTAATTGTACATGCGGTCACTCCGCTGGCCTCGCAGCGGTTTAGTGTGTTTCCACTGCAAATCTGACCGACGCGGACTGATTTTCACCAATGTCCTCACTACCGGCGGTCTGTTGTGGTGTCGTTCCGCCGTGGTCAGGATATTGTGGTGGTCGATCCTAATCTGACAGCCGGTTTTGCCGCGGTACCAGCGGACGGTTGATTTATGCTACCTTGGCAGTCGGGGTGGTTTTCCGACCACCATCCTAATAGACCCCTAAGTATTGTTGTTGCAGGTGTCATGAGATAAACTATACTCTTGAACAAAATAATTTGGTAGCCACTGAAGGTTGAGAAGCAATGAACAATCTCCATTATCACTGAGATGGATACAACAGGAGAGGCTAAAATTAGCAGCATATCATTTTCATAAAGCATCATCTTCAGATCCCCTGCTAGTGTTGGTAAGCCTTCCATGGGCGGGGGTGTCGTGAATGGCTGTTGCCAAATAATTAAGTCCTAGTACAAAGAGGAGTGGGCACCCTTGTCTGGTTCCTCTGACAATATTCAGGCAAGTGAGAGGAAGCAGTTTCAGCTGATGAATGCTGCTAGGGTATAATACAACCATCAGAACCACAAGAGGAATGTCAGCTCTATGCCCATTCTCTCCATGGTGCTGTACAGGAAGCCCCACTCCACTCAATCGATAGCCTTTTCAGCATTGATGGAAAGGTCTATGTATTCAGCATTTTAATTCCTGCCATACCAAAGAAGGTGGTACAATGTCTGTAAATGATTTCACGACGATCGACCCGGGACAAACCCCACTCAATTTTTGTGGTTTTAGATCGGGATATATCTTTTAAGTCTATTGGCCAAAACATTGTCAAGATTCTTGTCATCTGAGTTAAGGAGGGAGTTGGGATGATCGTTTTTACATTGCAAGCTGTCCCTGCCCAGTTTGGGTATCAGCAATCTTGAGGCCTAAGTAAATTCCAGTTATGGAGAAATCTGTGAAGCAGCATTTCTGGGAACGTTTCCCAGTAGTGGTACTGAATGTTTATCTGTAATCTAATAGAATTCTACAAGACATCCATCCACTCCCAGTGCCTTGCCTGCAAGCTTAGGTTTAATGGCTTCTGTGACTTCACCATCTGTAAGTTGGCTGTTGAGGTCTGTCTGGCAATCTTTTGTCAGGTGTGGCATGAGAAGATCCTCACTGTTGTCTCTTGGGGCTTTCAAGGTTTAAAGAGTAGTTTAGAAATCCACTGTTGCTTCGGTTGGAAGTTGAGTAGTCTGGCTGTCTTTTCTCCACATTGTAATGACTACTCCTTAGATTCTGGTGGGCCTTCTCAGTGGCAGCCTTTGGTAAAGAGTTAAGTTTGTACTTTTGGATGGTGAGTGAATTAAGTTTTGTTGTTGTGGGGTTTCTCTGGTAAGTGTGGGTAAGAGTTGAGATTTCTTTTCAAGAGCAAGCTTACATTGCTGGTTTTGTTTCCTGACTGCATTTGTATCCATGGTCATCAGGCACCTCGTATAGGCTTCACCTGCTGACCATATACCTCTTAGAGAGTATACCAAGCCCTAGTTGTGGTCAAATGTATTCTCAGAGGTAACTGGACAATTTCCACTATTCCTCTGGAAGTTTGTGTTTGTATAGAGTGTCTATTCTCCAGGTCCTGTCTAAGGGCATTTACAGGTGTAAACCCAGTTCTAGGAAAATTGGTGCATGATCCAAAACACGTTGCACTCCTATCACAGAGGACACTACTTTCAGAGTGAGAGAGATGCAGAAGAAAGTATAGTCCCCGTTGACCAGATGGTAAAGTAACTTGGTTGTAATCATTTAGTAAGTTGTGCATAATACCACTATCAGCATTGTGTCTTGAATCTGGACAGTCAGATCAATTCAGAATCAGATCAGGGGTGAGGTTCCAGTCCCCACCTGCTATGATCGCTTGATTCCCTGTATCTGTCAAGAGGTTGTTGATTTTAGAGAAAAGTTCTTTTACCCCTATTGGTTCACAGATAACGCCCACCACACATATTGTCAATTGGTGCATAAGGTGTGCTCATACAAATAGACCCTATGGGTCAAACCAAGTTTTATACAGCATTGCTGCAAATAATTTATGTGAGAGAATGGCCATCCCACCCTTCCTGTACTGGCCAGAGGTTGAGGCACCGATCACCTTCCCAATGTAGTCACTCTTATGCATGTCTGTTTCTGCCAAAGGAATGTATGTCTCTTGTTTTAATGCAATATAAGGCTTTTTGGAACCTAACATACTCAGGATATTCTTGCATCATACATATACGCCATATACAATAATGGATCACATCAACAGGAGTTTAATAATTGACCTAGCCATAGTCCCTGAATTGGGAGAATTGTTTAACAATAAACAAGATACAGTTCACCCCTGGCTCAATGACATGAACCTTGATGGGTTTGAACTTCAACATTTACCGATTGCCAAGTCTCTTGGATTGATCCTGCACCTTACCCTATAGGATTTCATTGCCAAAAAACACAAAGATGGCCTGGACCAGTTCTCTCTTCTAAAGAATGTCCAAAATGTTTTTTTTCAGAAAGCGACTTCAGAACTGATGTTAAAGCCCTTGTGCTCTTGCATTTGGAGATTGGTAATGCCCTGTTGCATCAACTTCCAGATTCCATACTTTCACCCCTTAGGGGCAGCCTTCATGCTGCAGCACGTCTCATCCAGGGCCTGAATAAATATCACCTCCATCCTTATGTTCTTGCATTGACTCTTTTGCCAGCCTGCACCATCTTCAGAACCAGCTGAATCATTCACATTTACAAAGCTAACACAACCAGCTCCCTGCACTTATCTTGCAGACAAGCACACGATCTCTGGCGGATCACCATCAGACTGCAGAATAGGAAGCATAAAATACTAAAAATAAGACAGCAGACTTTTCCTTTTAAGCGGTCCTAATGGATACTGGGATTTATACCATCCCAGCATCCATTAGGACCGCCGCAAAACTGCTCCAATTGAGGAAGGAGTTGAAGACCTACCTCTTTCAAGAATACTACATCAGAAAGCATTGTCCATATAGAGCCCAGCTGCCTCTCCTCTTACTGGTTGACTGTATTCTTGTCTTTTACAATACATGGTGCTCCACTGCCTTTTGGCTATGTTTGTGCTATAGAAATCCTATAGAAATACATACATGCATACTTACAAAGTAGAGTCAGGGGGTCACAGCCACTTGCAGAAGGGCTTTTATTAGGACTTTATTAACGTGAATATTGACTATCAAGTTTTTTTACATTTTAACCCATTAGGTTTGGGCGACGGCCACCAACCAATGCCCACACTCTCTCTGCAAAGCAGCATTAGGCCAATGGCCGACAAAGGCGAGGGATTAAAACGAACACCCATGGCTACTACTGGAGGTTTCCTTTTTTTTAAACTACTGGGTGGTGGTGAAATGGAATCCCTTCTGCTTCCGTCCCCACCTATTGTCAGATTCCCGAAGTTTCTATCAAAGAACATAAGAAAAATACATGATTTTAGGCAAAGCTTGAGGTTTGCAGTGCCTTTTGTATATAAAAATGTTTTGGAATCCACACAATTCACACCATCCTGGATTCCCCTGTATATCTAGTTTCCTAAGATTGTAATGGGTGAAATATGATGTCTCCAGGTTGCGTTATGGGAGTATAGCAGGCGCTATGCTGAGCCACAAAACTGGAGTGTCATTTCTATTGAAAAACATGTAGAAATGCGGAATGGGAGACATCTCTTATTACCAATGGAATTTCCCTGCATTTGTGAATTCCAAATTTCAGATGGTGTAAGACGATGTGCAATAAAGAACACATTTTGCAAAATGGCCTGCGAATCATGTAGTACAGGAACACACAAATTTGAAGATGTACAAACCTCTAGTCCCATTCCAGAAATACTTTGATTTCTTTCATACCTAATTGTCACTCTTTATATTATACCGCCTGAATTGCTCTATACTTTGCGGGAAATAAAAAAAACATTGTAAGGAGCAGCTTTGGTTCTCAGAGAACCTACACATCCTATATAACCCTGCAACCAGAATGGGCCAGAAGACTTAATGATATATTGCTTTTGAAAATCAGCCGTCGTAACAAAAGTTTTTAGATGAAAATGTTATCTCACATATATTTATCCTATTCATGTTCAATACTTTTTTATTTCAACGTCTGGCTTATTTCGGAAAACATCCATGTATCTGCACAGTTGAATTGCTGAATTCAGAATTTGCTATAACATTTATGAATGCATAGCTATTTGGCAACCTCCATGGATTTCACAACTGCTTCCACCACAAACTAGAAGTAGGTTGAACATAAATAAGTTAGGAAAAATAGGATTCCTATTTAAAAAAATGCCAAACCTGTGATCACAAATCTTGGAAGTTGGTAATTTTATTGCAGCAAACTTTTCACTTCTGCCATATTTATGAAAAAAATCTTTTTCACATTTTTCCTCAAGAAACTTCACAAAACCTGGCTACCTTTAGAATCCTCATGATCTTTGAAAAAGAGGAACATTTGGTGTGGATACTTTATGTTGAGAAAACGGCTTTGGAAGCGTAAGCAGAGTATCCTAAATAGCAAAGAAAATGGCTTACCAATGGGGTGGAAAAGTCTCAGTAGTTAAAGAGTTAAAGGAATGGCAAAAAAGTGTGAAAATCCTGCACCTAAAGACCAGTATGGCATGGAATAGTTTTTTTTTTCCGGAATTCATGCACAATCAAGAAGATTCAAAACTCCTATTGAAGCACTCACAAGAATTGTTAATGACTTTGACAGGTGGGCAATGTAGCACCTGCCTTAGTATCCATTGCTGTTGAATAATCAATAGAGTAGTTTGTGTCCTCAATAGTTTTATCCTAACAAGTTGGTCTAACTATGTCGATGAAGGTGCCATCATCCTGCACTTCAAGCCATCCCTCCATTCAAGGTCTCCCTGACCATCAGTGAGGTCCATGTCATCTAGTAATCCAGGAACAAAATCATTTGGGTACACTGAGGAACCAAGAAATCATGGCAGCTCTGAAAAGAGTTCAATGAAGTGGTGGAGGGAGGCCCAGTAATGATATCCCCAGTCACTACTCCTCAAGCATTTCGGGGTTTTCCCCAGGTGCTTGACTCAAATGCCAAATCACCTCCTGCAGCCACTATACTCCTGGGAGATATTCTCTCTGAATATAGTATTGAGGGGCACTGGCACTGGCCACTGCCCTCACTCCCAACAGCCCTATCGCGATATGAATAGGCCCCAGGAGCACAGTTTGAGAACTGTTCTTTTTGTGGATATTGCACACACCAGCAAACTGTGCCATGGCCCTGCCCCAGTGGGCTTGTTCTCCTAGGGGGTTCCCGCCAGCTCAGCATGTCTCCCTTTGTGCATCTGGTTACAGGTGTTCCAATCAGGCCTATCCTAGGGCCACTCCTATCCAACTCTGCAGGGCCCCGCAACTCCTCCATCCTCCCTATGTGGCAACAGTTCAGTCCACAGGTGCCTGAATCAACCCAGTCACTCCTCTCTGTAGGCCAAATTTTGTAGCTCTGCCCACCTCTTCCGTAGCTGTGTCCTGAATCACCCTGCAGCTCACCTCTCAAATTGTGTTACACAGCTCACCCACAGTCCGCAGGCCTACCACCTCCCATTGCACGGAACCCTCCTCTCCAAACATTTCTTCCATCCCATGCCGCAACATGATGCAGCTCTGTCCATCACGCAGTTCAATTGACTGCCAAAGCTGTCCCCAGCGGCTCCTCTTCATTGACTCCCCGGCACCGGAGGTAAGGGGCAGAAGTTTATTGTAGTTGGATGAGTTGTCTGCGTTAGGATAAATACAGGGGGTCAGATTTACAAGCCCCGTATGCCAATTTTGCGCTGCCGTTGCATCACTTTTGTGACGCAGCAGCGGCGCAAAGACAGCGCCATGCTGCAGGGTATTTACAACGTGATGCATCTAGGGAGATGCGTCACGTTCTAAAGCCCTGCACCACATGAAACCTGTGTCAGGTTTCATGTGGGCGATCCGGTGCGGGGGGGGGGGGCATTCCGCCACAGGAACACGTCGGAAAAGTAGCTGAGTGAAATCTACAAGATTTCACTCAGTCACTTTTCCGACCCCGCTGCGTCAAAACCTTGCGCCTGCTTGTAGCAGGCATAAGGAGTGATGCAGCATAGCTAGTATAGGACGCCCCTGAGCAGTGCTGGAGTTGCGTCGCACTTGCGACACAACTCCAGCACTGAGTCACCTTTACGACATCAGATGCGTTACGCATCTGTCTATTCTTGCGTCATGGTGCGCCGTATTGTAAATGCAGAACATCCATGGTGGCGCAAGAGGTGTCTGCCGTGACGCAAAATAACTGGCGCATCCCTGCTGATATGCAGGGATGCGCCAGTTGTTGTAAATCTGCCCCAGGATTATTTCCAATGATATGGTGCTCACAAGGAGCGTCATATCAGGTAAGCCCCAAGACGTACTGCTTTGTGGCAAATTAAGCAGTCTGTCATGTACTCTTCATTTGGCATAACTGTTGCGAAATCCCAGTTTGGGGAAAAGAGATTTGGGAAAAGAGATTCTTTACAGAGCCCAGCCCAGTATTTGTGTTTGACTTAGACTGGGGTTGTTTTTTTTTTTAGGGCAATCTGGGACAACAGTGTCAACTGATGCTGCTATTTGTTGGATTTCAGAAAGATTAGGACAGTTTCTGCTGGCTTGAAAGCAGCCTGGATAGAGGTAAATTACACATCTTCAGAGTCACTCTCAACATGAGTGTTAGAAATGGGATTTCTGGTTGGCTAGGGCTTGCGCCAAAGCCGGGCAGAAACCACCACTCTAGTCAGGGCTGGGGAGTTACACGCCAAAGATAACCCCTGCTCACCCCCTTGGTAGCTTGGCACGAGCAGTCAGGCTTATCCCGGAGGCGATGTGTAAAGCGTTTGCGCGCACACCCAGCAACAACACCCAAGGCCCACCACAAAAGAAACTCCACACAAGGTATTGTATAAAAATAACCTTTGTATTACCAAAACACATTAGATAAAACACACACTTTACAATGTGTCAACAGGCACGGGCAGAATTTACAAGGGATTATATGTACAGGGGACAGGGCCACAGGGACCACTGTCAGGAATTAGCACTTTGTAGAAATTAGCACTTAGAACATAGGAATAATACTGTAGTACAAAATAGCAAATGTAGCACACAACCAGTAACTACTGGTATCAGGTAAGTACCACCTACGCAACCCTAACCACCTTAGGAAAATATTGCGCAGGGAATCAGGACCTCACTAGCGCCACCTGCACTAGGAGCAAACAACCACCTAAGTATCACAATACCTGTAGGGGTAAACGCACATTACACATGATGCATCACATTCAGAGGTGTAGGGAAGGAAAGATAGCGCAAAACTCACATTAGCCACCACCGGTGGCAGTCCCTAGGCCAACTGGCCTTGAAGGGGCAAGGACCCCCTGTGTCCCAATGTCAGGGGCCTAAACGGAGCAGCTGCCCATGAAGTGCTGGGCAGCTGGGGACAAGGCAGGGCCTAAACGCTGCAGCTGGCACTAAGTGCTGTGCAGCTGTGGTAGGCAAATAAGGCATGGGCTCTCAATGGCCCTTCAAATGATGTCACAGACGTTGGAGCCCCCTAGGCTCTAGAACGACATGTCCCCCCTAGCGTGGGAGCCACAGAGGCTCTAAAGAAACAACCATGTCCCCCTAGCGTGGGAGCCTCTCTGGGCTCGGAACCACCTGTGCCCCGTAACGTTGGAGCCTTACAGGCTCGAGAAACAATCGTGCCCTCAAGGGGGTGGGGGGGGCCCAAACACAACATGCCCACGTTGGAGCCTCTCTGGCTCTAGAGATAACATGCGCCACATGCGGCAAAACTGGCCCCCTCTGGGGCTCTAAGCGTAAGGATGCCCAGGTCGTTGGAGCCTCACGGGGCTCGTGAAACAAATATGCCCCTGTACGTGGGGGCGGAGGGGCGCTCCAACAAATATGCCTGCCTCGGTGGAGCGGCCCGCTGCCAGTCGGGGCCGCTCTGACCCTGCCTCCCCCCCACCCGGACTCTCTCGCACACTCACCGGCTGGGGGAGGCGGAGGCAGGACTCGGTCTCCGGGGACTCCGGAGTGGCACTTTCCATGCGGGGCTCTCTCACTCCTGAGAGCCTCGCGGCATCGGCGGCCTTCGCCCGGGCCCCCTCCTGGGACCTGGGACTTAACTCGCGGAGGCGGGGTGGGCTCCCGTCCTCCGCATCGAAACCCTCTCTCGCGCTCTCCGGTGGCGGGCGGGACTTCCTGCGCACAGCTTCCGGTCCCGCTGCGGCCCCGCCCCCGTCACAGGCAGAGTTGCCTGACTTCCGGGGCGGCCGCGACGGGACCCGGAAAGTGGTAATCTCGGCAGGCAAAGTCGCGGGGTGGGCACCCGCGCACCGAACATCACCACGGCACAGAAGCAGAGCGGGGTGGGCACCCGCGAGGGCTCCCATAAGCGGGGTGGGCACCCGCATTAATTAGGAAATCAACACGAAGACGCAGGGTGGGCACCTGCGCACCCCAGGCAACCAGATAAGCGGGGTGGGCACCCGCAAGGCACGCATCATGGGGGCTGGGGATTCCCTCTCTCGCTCGTAGCAGCGCCATGCTGCACAGCTCCAGCTCCTCTCTCTGGGGGAATAAAGCGCTCTCCAGGCGCTATGTTCAGGACCAGAAAAGCACCTTGCTGCACGGAAAATAAAGCGCTCCCCGGGCGCTAGGCCAGCATCAAGCCTTGGCAAGGTAAAAGGAAAGTCCCAAGGGTCCAGAAGGTCCTGAAGGCATCCAGGGGGCAAGGTAGGGCCCAGGGGCCAGCACACAGGGCCCTCCAGCAGGGAGGTAGCCCCCATGGCGGTCCCTCCTGGGCCCCACCAGCAGCACGCCCCTGGTAGATTCAAGACAGAGCAAGAACATTTTCATGGGTCTCAGCCCCTCTTTTATACACCAAATCCCTTTGTTCTGGGTTCAGGGTGAGGGGGAAAACCAGTCGCAGCTGGTTGGGGAGCACCCTTGATGTGCTCAGCCCCTCACTCTATTCACTGGCAGGGCTAGGGTCGTCAGTTGCACCACAGGGGGCGGAGCCAGCATTGTGTGGGGAAAGCCCTGCCCTATTCAGGACCCAGGTGTACTCCTCCCACCCATCTAGCTGCTGATCTCCCTATTCACCACCGGGTGACTCCTCCTGACTCTGGGGAATCCCTAGCCCGTCACATGACCTCAGCCAGCCAATCACGCGACAAGGCACACATTTTACACTGCACACCGAAGTGCCCACTTCTAGAAGTGGCACTTCCATACTAGCTACACGCACGCCGCACGCATCATTGCGCAGCATTTAACCACACGAATCTGTACATACCAAACTCGACCATGCACACCCCACGCATCAGGAACTACCAGGGACGCATACATTCCCCATGCATTCCTATGGGAGGGCAGGCCTATCTCACCACATGCACTCAGAGTGCGCACGCACTTTACCCTGGGACCCAGGGAAAGTGCGCAGGAACCAAAAACCACTATCACCAAGTCACCAATAAAAGCAAAAAGTTTCAGGGGTGAACTTGCCAGAAGGGCCAAGTCCAACACAACCCCCTTCCAGCCAAAACGCAGGGCAGACCAATCACCACCGTGATGGACTTCCCTGCTTGGGGCGATAGAACACGGACGCAGGCCCGCACTGCAGGGACACTCTCCGGTTTTACGCCATTCTCAATCAACATGGTTCCATCTGAAAAAAAAACAACCGAAAAGAACTCAGGCCCAACTAGGCTACCCCACTGGTACTACCTAGTTGTCCACGGCCAAGACCAGGCCCTAGGCCACCCAGATACCACTGGTCCTTGCCAAACCCAGAGTGGGGGGTAGTAACCCCTGGCGTACAAGCCATTCTCCACTCTCCCTCTCAGTGTAGTTCCCAACTACCACTGATCCTTCAACCTAGGGTCCGCACCCTCAGGCTGACCAGAGGTCACGGGCAAGAATGCCCCACCCTACCTCTACTTCTGGGGTTCCGCACCCTCCTAGGGAAGCAGCCACCAGAACACAACTCTCCCACCAGTTCAGGACCTCTCTCCACCAACTGGTCTACCACCTGGGATCCAAGTTCGCCGGCTGCACCGGGGTCAGAGGCGAGGCCGCCCTCCCTCTGCACCCCCTTCCAGCGTTCCGCACCCTCCCAACTGGAGTGGTACCCCTAGAAGGCAAACCGGCCAGGACACTGACTACAGTCGTCCTTACGTCCAGATCCGGAAACACCGGCTACTGGCTCCCCAACCGAGGGACGTACCCTTTGGTCAGATGCCTGGCGGACCAGGACTTCCTAAGGGTGACACATACCTAGCGTGTCATGTGACAGTCTGCCTAGCGCAGAGCTCACAACCTCCTGTCCCTCTGACAGTGCGTGAAGATGCCCCAGGACAGAAGTGGCGACACCACGGTCACTCAGTGGCGACTCAGCCCTCCTGGCTGGTCCCTGACCTACTGGTTCCCACTGGGGAATCCCTCCCCCTCTCACCCCTCACTCTGGACTTCCGCACCCTCCCAACTGGAGCGGTACCGCCAGACACCAGGACTACTGGAGCTCTGATTACAGACGCTCCACGTCCTCTAGACACTGGGAGATCCTCCTCAAATGACCTATTGGTACAGCCTAGGCCCCCGACCTGATGTTCCCTAAAGAAACCATCCAGGCCCTGAGACTGGGTTTCGGGCACCTGGAGACACGCAGTCCCACCCACTCCTTCTCCGCAGAGACAGGATGTGAGCCCCTACACCGAGACCTAGCTGGGCTACTCTGAACCTCTTCCACCACACTGGGCTGGAAGACACCTCAGCCACTACTTTTGGAATCACTCCCCAATGCAAGCTCCCTATCAAAGAGAACTCTCACCCTTCATCCACATACACACACCCCCCAGACTAGTAAGACAGTTTCTACCGCCCCTGATTTCTCAACCTGACCACCACGTGACACAGGTACTATTACTCCGGGAACTGGGAATGGGACATTCACATTCATCCAGCGCATTACACATTCATCCCCAAACCCCTCCCAAGACTGGTAAGACAGTTTCTACCGCCCCTGATTTCTCAACCTGACCACCACGTGACACAGGTACCACTACCCCTGGAACTGGGAATGGGAATACATGCACTGGACACACATCTGCTGCCAACACTGGATCCCACCCTCTGGTGAATCCAGAAAACACAATGCACTAAGGGGGATGATCTACCCTCCCGAGCTAGGGACACCTAACTCACAGTGCACAAGAACCACATTTCCAAACAAATGACATTTAAAAACAAACTTAGAACAATAATCCCTATACCATGTGATTATCTAAATGCAGAGTTTTGTGGTGCAGCCAGTTGATGCTGCGGTACAGCGCAAACGCAAGTCCAAATCCCACCGCTGATCACCAATGTTAGAACTGGCGATTTCTGGTTGGCTAGGGCTTGCGCCAAAGCCAGGCAGAAACCACCACTCTAGTCAGGGCTGGGGAGTTACACGCCAAAGATAACCCCTGCTCACCCCCTTGGTAGCTTGGCACGAGCAGTCAGACTTATCCCGGAGGCGATGTGTAAAGCGTTTGCGTGCGCACCCAGCAACAACACCCAAGGCCCACCACAAAAGAAACTCCACACAAGGTATTGTATAAAAATAACCTTTGTATTACCAAAACACATTAGATAAAACACACACTTTACAATGTGCCAACAGGCACGGGCAGAATTTACAAAGGATTATATGTACAGGGGACAGGGCCACAGGGACCACTGTCAGGAATTAGCACTTTGTAGAAATTAGCACTTAGAACATAGGAATAATACTGTAGTACAAAATAGCAAATGTAGCACAAAACCAGTAACTACTGGTATCAGGTAAGTACCACCTACGCAACCCTAACCACCTTAGGAAAATATTGCGCAGGGAATCAGGACCTCACTAGCACCACCTGTACTAGGAGCAAACAACCACCTAAGTATCACAATACCTGTTGGGGTAAACGCACATTACACATGATGCATCACATTTCAGAGGTGTAGGGAAGGAAAGATAGCGCAAAACTCACATTAGCCACCACCTGTGGCAGTCCCTAGGCCAACCGGCCTTGAAGGGGCAAGGACGCCCTGTGTCCCAATGTCAGGGGCCTAAACGGAGCGGCTGCCCACAAAGTGCTGGGCAGCTGGGGACAAGGCAGGGCCTAAACGCTGCAGCTGGCACTAGGTGCTGCGCAGCTGTGGTAGGCAAATAAGGCATGGGCTCTCAATGGCCCTTCAAATGATGCCACAGACGTTGGAGCCCCCTAGGCTCTAGAACGACATGTCCCCCCTAGCGTGGGAGCCACATAGGCTCTAAAGAAACAACCATGTCCCCCTAGCGTGGGAGCCTCTCTGGGCTCGGAACCACCTGTGCCCCGTAACGTTGGAGCCTTACAGGCTCGAGAAACAATCGTGCCCTCAAGGGGGCGGGGGGGGCCCAAACACAACATGCCCACGTTGGAGCCTCTCTGGCTCTAGAGATAACATGCGCCACATGCGGCAAAACTGGCCCCCTCTGGGGCTCTAAGCATAAGGATGCCCAGGTCGTTGGAGCCTCACGGGGCTCGTGAATCAAATATGCCCCTGTACGTGGGGGCGGAGGGGCGCTCCAACAAACATGCCTGCCTCGGTGGAGCGGCCCGCTGCCAGTCGGGGCCGCTCTGACCCTGCCTCCCCCCCACCCGGACTCTCTCGCACACTCACCGGCTGGGGGAGGCGGAGGCAGGACTCGGTCTCCGGGGACTCCGGAGTGGCGCTTTCCATGCGGGGCTCTCTCACTCCTGAGAGCCTCGCGGCATCGGTTGCCTTCGCCCGGGCCCCCTCCTGGGACCCGGGACTTAACTCGCGGAGGCGGGGTGGGCTCCCGTCCTCCGCATCGAAACCCTCTTTCACGCTGTCCGGTGGTGGGCGGGACTTCCTGCGCACAGCTTCCGGTCCCGCTGCGGCCCCGCCCCCGTCACAGGCGGAGTTGCCTGACTTCCGGGGCGGCCGCGGCGGGACCCGGAGAGTGGCAATCTCGGCAGGCAAAGTCGCGGGGTGGGCACCCGCGCACCGAACATCACCATGGCACGGAAGCAGAGCGGGGTGGGCACCCGCGAGGGCTCCCATAAGTGGGGTGGGCACCCGCATTAATTAGGAAATCAACACGAAGACGCAGGGTGGGCACCTGCGCACCCCAGGCAACCAGATAAGCGGGGTGGGCACCCGCAAGGCAGCATCATGGGGGAATCCCTACGCTGGGGATTCCCTCTCTCGCTCGTAGCAGCGCCATGCTGCACAGCTCCAGCTCCTCTCTCTGGTGGAATAAAGCGCTCTCCAGGCGCTATGTTCAGGACCAGAAAAGCACCTTACTGCAAGGAAAATAAAGCGCTCCCCGGGCGCTAGGCCAGCATCAAGCCTTGGCAAGGTAAAAGGAAAGTCCCAAGGGTCCAGAAGGTCCTGAAGGCATCCAGGGGGCAAGGTAGGGCCCAGGGGCCAGCACACAGGGCCCTCCAGCAGGGAGGTAGCCCCCATGGCGGTCCCTCCTGGGCCCCACCAGCAGCACGCCCCTGGTAGATTCAAGACAGAGCAAGAACATTTTCATGGGGGCACAGCCCCTCTTTTATACACCAAATCCCTTTGTTCTGGGTTCAGGGTGAGGGGGAAAACCAGTCGCAGCTGGTTGGGGAGCACCCTTGATGTGCTCAGCCCCTCACTCTATTCACTGGCAGGGCTAGGGTCGTCAGTCGCACCACAGGGGGCGGAGCCAGCATTGTGTGGGGAAAGCCCTGCCCTATTCAGGACCCAGGTGTACTCCTCCCACCCATCTAGCTGCTGATCTCCCTATTCACCACCGGGTGACTCCTCCTGACTCTGGGGAATCCCTAGCCCGTCACATGACCTCAGCCAGCCAATCACACGACAAGGCACACATTTTACACTGCACACCGAAGTGCCCACTTCTAGAAGTGGCACTTCCATACTAGCTACACGCACGCCGCACGCATCATTGCGCAGCATTTAACCACACGAATCTGTACATACCAGACTCGACCATGCACACCCCACGCATCAGGAACTACCAGGGACTCATACATTCCCCATGCATTCCTATGGGAGGGCAGGCCTATCTCACCACATGCACTCAGAGTGCGCACGCACTTTACCCTGGGACCCGGGGAAAGTGCGCAGGAACCAAAAACCACTATCACCTAGTCACCAATAAAAGCAAAAAGTTTCAGGGGTGAACTTGCCAGAAGGGCCAAGTCCAACACAGAGCAACAAGCTAACTTCCTATTCTGCTCCTTCCACATGAGCTATAGTATAATATTGCTCCTGTTATGTTTTCTGCAAAGATTGCATTTATTAGGGTGATTCCAATTCAGACCTACTAGTCTCATCCATTACTGGAATGAATGCAGTACTGAGGGATATGGGCTTTGGCGTTGATGGAAGTATCAAGGATCCAGGAGTCATTCCAATGACTTCCTGCCAAGATGGAGATCCCTGCATCAGGTATACTGTGAAATGTGTCTTGGTAAAAAAGGGAAAACAGTTTGATGCCAGTGCTCTTACCAGTGCAGACTCATTTAACCCTGGACACTTCAGGAAGGGACCAGTTTGCTGGGTGCCATCTTCTTGATTTTGGTGTCAGGCAACTTACAAACTCTCTATCTCAGCTGTGTCCACTGGCATGCAATAAGAAAAAAAAGGAAGACTCATAGCTGACCAAGTGCAGACAACACATCACAGTAGCATATAACTATGCTAACATATGCAGGTTAATGTGCATACTGGACCTTAAGCTAGACAAAATCCTTCACGAAAAGCTGGAATAGCATAATACAAATGACGTTTCAGTATCAGTATCATAAAACTTTATTTCGGTAAACAGTTACCATAAAAGCATCAAGTAAAAACATGTGATAAAATGTTAATTACAAAAAAGAATAAATAAATGGTTTAAAACTATTTAAATACAATACGTATCGGGTATCAAGTTAATGAGAATAAAAAGGCTGTGCCACGTCCCCCTGTACATCATGCTAGAGCAGTAATGAATTTACTCAAGCTGTTCCTGCATTGTCATTTTGTTGTTGCAAACCTTTAAGGATGGTCCTGCAAATTTCTACAAAGCTGGATTAGCCAGAGTATTCTAGCCTCTCCATAACCTCTGCAGAAAAATAACACGTGTATTTCAGTTTCTTCCAGGTGGTTACAGGCCGGACAACCCCTATTTAAAGATCCCCCCCAGTTTCGAGTAAAGGCACGCAGCGGAAGAACTCCGTGCCTAAACTGGACAAAGAGTTTTTTAGCAAGAAGGGGCTGGATGTCATCCAGCATCTGTTCAAAGCTATAGCTATTTTTGATAGCCAGAATTGCCACCGTCAAGCGGCCATCGGCAGTTCTATGTTCGAGTACATTAAGCTTATGCTCTCTAAAGCTCTATCAGGGTCTTTCTTGCTGTCCTTTGGGACGTGTTTTCTGCGTTCTTCCAGAGATCGCCCCTACCCAAACCCTCACAGATGTTCCTAATATTTGACAGCCAAGATATCCTCCCTGATCCTCGCATGCCCATGACTTCGGTGAGTTCTTCCCTGTAAGTGACTAACTCAGGAGTGCTCCAGAGGCGGCGCCAATAAAGGAGAGGCCTAAGGGCCGCCTTGTCTGCCATAGGCCTGTCCCGAAGATCCAAATGGAGTGGTGTTAAAGGGGTACTATTAGGGAGGGATAAAAGCTGTCTTATGAAGGAGTTTTCTATTCGGGTGAGCGGGCTCAATGCACAATGTCCCCACAGTTCTGCTCAATAGAGGGCAGCAGACCTAGCCTGTAACATATATATTTCTAATACTGAGCTGAAACATTTTTTAGTGTATGTTCTATAAAATTTAAGGATGCCCTCTGTTTTTTTAGTACATTTTAACGCTGCTTTATTTATTTGGGCTCCCCAGTCCATTTGCTCTGTCAGCGTCAGGCCTAAATAATCAAATATTTTTACTCTTTCCAAAGGTCTGCCGCCTAAGCAGGGGTTAGGGCGTGTGGATTTGCCTTTATTAAAGGCCATGTACTTTGTTTTTCGCAGGTTGATTTCCAGGCCTCGATGTTTTCAGAAGTCGCTAAAGTTGTCCAGAGTCCTCTGTATTCCCATGGGGGATTTTGAGAGGAGAAGCGTATCGTCTGCAAACATCAGGGCCGGGATCCTGCACTGGGCCAATCTGGGGGCATCTATATTCTTTCCACGATTCAGAAAATCCATAAGCCCATTGATATACAGTGAGAAAAGTGTGGGTTCCAGGACACATCCCTGGCGGACCCCTCTCTCCACGGGCAAGGGGGCAGAGAGTTCGCCGTCCTTTCTGAATCTAATACGCGTGTAGTTTCCCTCGTGGAATTGTCTCATATGATGGCACAAATATTCAGGCACTCCCATATCTCTTAGTGTTGCCCATAACTTTTCCCTCGGGACCAAATCAAAGGCAGATTTTAAATCTACAAAGATAAGATAGAGGCTACCTCCCTCTATATGTACAGATTTCCAATGGAGCAGCTGCAGCCTAAATAATTGGTCAATCGTGGATGTTTTAGCCCTGAACCTGGCTTGAAGAGGGGTTAGAATATTATGCTCCTCCACCCATGATTGTAAACGCCCCAATAAAATTCGAGCAAACATTTTTTGCCCAACATCTATAAGACTTATTGGGCGGTAGTTGACGGGCAGGAGCGGAGAGCCCTTTTTATAAATCGGTATGATTTCAGCTCCCGCCCAAGTGGAGGAGATTGCCATGCCTTGTAGGATGGCATTGTACAGCATAGTCAAATAGGGGGCCCGAATAGCAGGTTCAGATCGGTAGAGATCGCCAGGGATTCTATCCAAACCTGCCGCTTTTGCAGGCTGGATCTTCCCTAGAGCATCGGTGGTTTCTCTTACCGTAATTTGGGGGGCAATATCCTGGGGTGGGCCAGGGTGCATCGGGGTTCTGGTCATTGTTTCTCTTCCCTCTGTATCCCTTCTATAGAGCGTTTCAAAGTGCACCCGGTTTTATCTATATTGGATTCTAAGCCAGCCCTAGCTTATTTAATTTTTCTTTTGTCCCTACTTTTAATAACAGTTATTAGTTCAGTTTTTACAGTACGTCAGTGGTTATTAAACCATTTCTCTTAGGGCTTATTTGGAGCTTTTATTTTTTTATTTTGATAAAAAGAAGTTGCCAAAGTACCAACCAGGTCATGGTGGTTTTGTGAGATTTTTAGGAGAGATTTTGAGGCACCAATACCCTTTGTTAATTGGAAAGTAGTTGACAGATAGGGGATTACTTGTTGGTATAGTTTGGCCAGTTTAGCTTGAGATTGGGAAATTTCAACCCAACATACTCTTCTCCCTTCATTACTTTGTATTAAAGTTTGGGGTGGTATTTGGGGACTGTCCTGTCGCACAATTTTAGTTAGCGATGTTATTTCTAAAACAAGAGCGTCATGGTCGCTATCATGTAGCGGGCTAATTTTGAAGTCTAGTACCCTGTACCAGGACTGTAGATCTAAAATAATGTAGTCGATTATTGAGGTGTGGCCCGGTCTATTAAAAGTATGTTTCCCTGGACTGTCAGATCTAGTGCGTCCATTGCAGGCTCTGAGAGAAAAGTTTAGTGTTAGAGCCTGTATTTGGAGTGCTAACGGGGTCCATGTCCTAACAGGCGGGATATTAAGTTCAGGGATGGACCAATAATGGTCTTCATCCTCAGTTGGGCCGCATAACAGACCGTCCAGAGGCTCAAATCAGCAGTTGAAGTCACCGCCAATGATTATTCCATAACTTGGAGGAATTGTTGTGAGAAAAGTATTAAGCTGGGCTAGGGTGCCAGACTCTTGGCCCCTGGACGTCGGGCGAGAATATAAATTTATGAGCATGATGCTTTGATTTTCCTGGAATGTTAGGAGTCCACAGAGAATGTCGCGAGAGAGACTCTCAATGAGTTTAGCCTCGCAACCTAAGTGGGTTCCCACCCATGTGGACAAGCCACACGAGAGTCTGCCTCTCACATGCGTCGCTGGTATATTAAAACAGCGTACCCCTGCCTGCTCAACTCAGCCCTGGACCATGTTTCCTGGAACATGCAGATTTCATAATCTTCAATAAAGAGACCCCAATCGGGGTTCCCAAATTTAGATGTTATTCCTGCTATTTCCAGGATAATATTTGCATGCTCAAGGTATGCTCTGTGGCAGCATATATAGAGGGATCAATGTTTGTACTGTCCATACTATGCTCTTTATGTGGAATTCAGATTGAGTTAAAATTTGAGTTAAGGATGTTTCTAATTAAGGGTGGAATTTCCTTGTCCCCTATCGCTGGCATGCTTGGGTACGTGACTACAGAGATTTTGTCTTTATAGTGTTCACCCTTACAATCCTGAATCAATAGATCATCTAGGGTTCTGCCACTTGTTTCAACCTCAGTGGGTAGTATCGTGGCATTAAATGCTGGTAAAAAGTCTCCCCCTTGCGCAATTCCACTTGTCAGCGTAAAACGCGTAGTGGGTTGCGCTCTGTCTAGTGTAGAATCTGGCAATGATGGTTGTCAATCTACTGCCTCGAGGGGACTAAATCTATTATTCACTGGAATATTAAAGAATTGCAGGATTAGTTGCGCCTGCATGGGCATGGGGGGTCGGGTACTCAGGTTTGTTGCCCACTTCTGATAATGGGCTCCTCTAGACTCTTGAGGGTACTGGCGAGGGGGGTAAACATATCCTAAGGGGAGTAGATTAGTAGTGCTCCCTGGCCTAGCTAAATGATGCTCTAAAAGTTGGTTTACCATCCCCCGGTTCCTAAAATTAATAACACAATCTCCAATAATGTCTTTAGGTCTCCAGCCTACCCATCCCACCCTACAAGTCATGATAATTTCGTTGATGTCCCTATTAGTAAACAAATTGTTACTGGTTAGCCAGTGAGTGCATTTATTCTTCAGGTCATGGAAAGTTTCCCTAGTGCCTTTCTTCAGTTCGTGAACTCCCGCTAAAATAACTGCAAAGGGGATTGAGGCAGGGGGGAGATTAATACATGGCGGGGCGGGCCCCTCCTCTTCTGGGCACTCCTGATGCTTGCTATTTCGTCTAGCCCTTGTGCTATTAGATATATTCTCACGGGCCCTACTGCCCCCCTGTCATTGGCTTTTTCCTTCTGGGCTCCAGACTTTGATTCCTGTCCATGGGTGATGTTTACTTTCTCCACCCCTTTTGCACTACTTTGTTGCTTTCCCTCGTTCTCCTGATTTAATTGGGGTGTTTTACTAGGGGAAGACATATTCGCTTCTGCAATCTGAGGGCCAGGGTTTGTGTGGGACAAATAATTATTTGGCACATTTTTGTTCAGAGTTACCTCAGTCCTGTCCACCCACCGTTCTACTAGCTGTGCCAATTTGTCGACCCTATCCCAAAGATATTTTAATTAATCCCTTACTATGGTCCTTACTTGGACGTGCATATCTACGACCACATCCGTAACCCACGGTGGCTGTTTCAAGCCTCCAGTAGGTTGGGGGCTGTGGTCGTTGGTCCTTGTAACAGTGGGAGTCTCAGGTGCTAGAACATTTTTTTTAGATCCTTTTGTGATGCTAGCCTTAGATTTCCCTTTCTTTGGGCGAGCCCCCCCTTGGTGTAAGGTGTCATCCCTTATTTCTTCGGGGAGACTTGTATCACATGTAGCAAATTCTTGATGCTTAGTAAAGGAAGCATCAGATAGTTCGAGTGGACTAAATGGGGCGGCAAGATTGGGTGTGAGTGACAGACGCCTTTCAGTCAGTTCGATTTCGTTTGCCACTACGCCAATAGCTCTGTGGAGCATCCGATCTATAGATGTCTGTTGGATTGAAAAGGCTGGCTGTACAGGTGCGACATTTGGCTTTCCCACCCCGGCTCACCTTCCCATCTTTGTGTGAGAGACAGTTTTCGTGTCCAGGACGAGGGGACCTGTGAGCCTTGTGTCACTGACCTTGTTGGTGGCTTCGGGTGGTGCACTTCCAAGCAGTCCTTTGCCCTCTTCACGACCTTAGGGGGGGTGGCCCGGCCTAGCGTCTTCCAGTCTCTGATGGGCTCAGACGGGTCGACCCTTGGTCCGGGCTGCGTCCCGCGCACGACCCGCGCAGCGGTGGGAGAGGCTGCGCTATAAGCGCGTTGGGCATGCCTCCCCCTCACTCACGGTAGGTGTGTGCTTGAGCGGTGCACTCTGGGGATTGTGGTCCTCCCCAGAGTGTGTGATGCAATACAGGCAGCACTGTAGTGGCCGCACAGCCCCTGGGACCCTCATCCCACCAGAGGTGCAGAGGAGTTCAGGCGCGATGCTACGGGCGGCCAGGAACCCCCAGGCACGGCAAACAGACAGGTAACAGAGTCCCCCACTCCGCGGGGGAGAGGCTGCGCTATAAGCACGCTGGGCACGCCTCCTCCTCACTCGCGGCAAGTGTGTGCTGGAGCGGTGCACTCTGGGGATTGTAGACACAGCAAACAGACAGGTAACAGAGTCATTTCAATACTAATCATTAAAAAATGTAATATAAAAGATGAAACAATTACATTGCTGGGTAGGTTTCAGAGAGGAACTAGCGATGCATCTATATATACATTTTCTGAAAAAAACAAAGGTTACATTTACATAAGATTAGGTAAAAATGCAAGCTAAAGCATGCCATTTTAAATAAAAAAATGACTGAAATTCACAAGTTATACTTATCTCAGGTAACTATAACTCAAGCCCCAACAATGCACTGTGGTGTCATCAGTGATGTTGTTTCAGATGTTGCAGTGATGTTATCAATGATGTGATAGAACATGTCATGAGTGATGTAATATGTGAGGTAATTAGGAGTGCCTGGCGAGGCTGAGAGTTATAGGAATTTTAGGGCATGCTTTAAATAAGAAAATAAAGTGGAGAAATAATGGTATTTCTCGCCCTTAATCCTCACTATGGAAACAGAATATTTTGACATATTCTCAGGATACAGGTTACCATGAGAGGATGCATGGTAACACAAGGCAGGTCTATTTTTGTATTTACTACACAAGGCAAAGGCTGCACTACAAAAATGACACAACCGAGATGCAAAATATTAGTACATTTTCCCCACAACATCTGCCTCTGAATGGATAATAATCGAACCCCAAGTCTTCAAAATTGTAAAATTCATAAAGATATTTCGTGCTCAACATCCACTCTTGACCAATGTTACTTCATCGGTATGATGGTACCTTTCCTACTACTAATTTAGCCCAACTATACTCCTCAGAATAGCCTCTGGAAGATCTACACTGATTTAACCAAGACTCTTAGGGGGATGTTTACAACTGAAGTGGTGCAGTGAGGCCTCACTCCACCACTCCAGAAACGCAAGCCTGCACCATATTTACAAGAATATTGTGCAGCCTTGCGTTTCCCTTGAGCTGGCGCTACACTAAGCAGTGTATTGCCAACGCAGGCACCCTTGCACCATACAGCAAGGGTGTCTGCGTGCTTGGGAAAGATTGTTTATGTACAGGGCGGTCACCATTCCTGTACATAAACAATCTTTAAATGCCATATTGTCTATTCAATGTGTGCTGCTTAATGCAGCACACATGGAAGTCACAAAATGTCATTTTTTTAAAAAGATTGTTTATGTGCAGGAAGGGGTACCTTCCTGTACATAACCGATCGAAGGCTTTTTGTGTCTTTTCCGTGTACATGTGTGCTGCACAAGGCAGCACACATGGAAAAATCAAAAACAAGGAGAAATAAAGCATTTCTCCTCGTTTCGCCAATTTAAGAACAGGTATTCCCTGGTCTTAATTTTGCCGCTACCTAATATTTACGCCACCCTTGTAAATAATGGCAGTGTCAAAATCAATGAGTGTTCCGGTGGCACGTCCACCGCAACACCCACTGCCCACACCTTTCACGCTAAGCATTGTGTGAAAGGGGGCCTTATTTACAAGGCAGCGTTAAGCCATATAAAGTGGCTTACCACTGCCTTTTAAATAATGTGCGGACCCTATCGCCACCACAATGTCACTGAAGGTGACATTGGGATGGGGATAGGGGCTTGTACATATGCCCCTTAGTCTAAGGTGCTTTAAAATGCATGCCTCAGCTTTTCAGAACCTCTCTGTTGCAAACTTTCTTTAATTTTTTTCAGGTTTTGCCCTGGCCACCTAAAACGGAAATGGAAAACGACTGTGCTAAAAACTAGGATACCTGCTTTTATATATCAAATTACCTGAGCCTGGAAAAAAATAGGTAGCAGGGGCATTTTCTAAATGTTATCAAAACTCTACTGCAGCATTTGAACATTTCTTCATAGACAATCTGCTGAAGCATTTGAACATACTATCATTGACTGTGCATTTTTTTCCTCTCAGAGAATCCATGTTTATAAGACCGCAGTTTTACTCAAAGATGGAGCTAGAGAAAAAAACGGTTTTCCTTTCTGTGGATTGTTGTGAGCATTTTTCCTTATAAGATCTGATTATCTAGATTAATGGGTTTATTATGTATGATGTAAAGGTTTTAGGTTTTGTTAAGTACTATTTATGAGAATGTACACAAGTTTTTATGTGGTTAGAAACAACCACCTATACAGGCTGCATCTATCCTACTGCTCACTTTTCCATCCATCAATTCATTCTCACATTCACCCATCCCTTGATTGACAACTACCCAAACTCTCTAATCAATGGAGAAGCACTCTCACTTACGAAGCATCCCAAACTAATCACTTTGCCAATATCTGTTAACAGATTTGCGTGAGTTACTTTACCACTGTCAGTGCATAAGAAAAGAATAAGAGGTTTGAAAACCCCAAAATGCCCAAATATCCCTGAGCGACCATAGTACGTTTTTTATAATGTCTTTTATTCTCTAAACAGATTTCAAATGGTAAAGACTGGGGAACATATTTATCATCATATCACGCAGAGCAGCGCATGACAGGGAAAGGGCCGGAACTTGCCGCACAGTGCTGGTGCACAATGTGCTGCCTGGCGCCAAGACAGGCAATCTTGCACCATGGTGTAAGAGTGCCTGCGTTGTTAGCAGGATTGTTTTTGTGCAGGAAGGGGCATCTAAAAGAGGATTGAACTGGGAGAAATACTGATATTCGTCTTCCTTACGCCTTGACTGGGGAGACATAGCAGTATAGTATTTTCACAAATCTACCACGTATGGTAAATCTGGGAATGTGTCAGAATCCATGGGTTTTGCATGGGAATGCCCACGCTCCATGCATTGAACAGAATGGGGCAGAGCAATGCTGAGATTTGTGCTGTGTTGCTTTACTCTGGATTTATGAAGGATCTGGACCATGCAAGGGGGCCTTATGTGGCGTGATAAATCGTACCTCAAGGTTTGAGTTGCTTTTGCACCCTGTTGTGGGGTGCAAAAGCGACACAACCCTCTAATAAATGTGGCCCTGGATATCTACTTAGAATTGCAATATACAAACATATATATTTGGTTGGCTCGATGGTGACCTAGCTGCCTCCTTTGACTACCTGCAGTGTGTGTGTTATCTGGCCAGGGGGTGCTGTTGAGCTGCCATTGTATCATTTACAGCTTGCAGTCGTTTCAAACATTCAATCAATGAAGGTGAGGTTTTCATTCATTTATGTATAGTCATTTCCACACCAGGGGGCAGATTTACAAGCCCCTTGCGACACTTTTACGCCGCCGTTGCGTCACTTTTGTGATGCAGCGGCAGCGTAAACCATGCGCCACGACTTATTTACAATGTGACGCATCTAGGCAGATGCGTCACGTTGTAAAGCCCTGCGCCACATGAAACCTGCATCAGGTTTCATGTGGGCGTTCTGTTGCAGGAAAGCCCCGTAGAGCTGACGCAGTGAAATCTACAAGATTTCACTGAGTCAGTTTTGCAACGCTGCTGCGTCAAATCCTTATGCCTGCTTGAAGCAGGCGTAAGGAGTGACGCACCACGTTAAGTATGGGCGGCCCCTGTGCATTGCAGAAGTTGCGTCGCGCTTGCGACGTGACTCCAGCAATGCACCGCCCGTACGCCACAAGATGCGTCACGCATCTTCCCCTCCTTGCACCATAGTGTGCCGCATTGTAAATGCGACGCATCTGTGGTGGCGTAAGGGGGGGATTACGTGATGCATCTGTTCTGGCGCATCCCTGCTAGTTTGCAGAGATGCGCCAGAAGTTGTAAATCTGCCCCCATGTAAGCATTAGGATTACAAATAATGCTGTTATTGTGTTAACTTACTTGCAAAGTTCACTGACCTACAGGTGAAGACAAGCATTGTTAGACTCACGACGCATATCATTCTGCCCTATCATTTGCAGACATTTTTTATGAGTTTTAATCAACGTCCACTGGTGAAATATTAATTCCATCCTTCATGAAGAACAGGGCGGCTGAGCGCAGAGGAATAAACAACGTCATACATCGTTTACGGTGGGCAAAGATGAGACAGGGACACCAGCTGTATTGCCCCGCTGCACATAGTGCAAAGTTTAATTAGCGTGAGTGAGACTGTTTGTACCTTAACAATATTTGCATTGTCAGTCAGCAAAACATCCCCAATCTGCACTCCCTCAATGGAATCTTTAAAAAAATCTGACTTTAATCCATTCAATTTTGAAATTTATATTTACTGTATCATATACGTTTTTTATTCATAGGAATTCTTAACGTAGGTAACATTACCTATGTTAAGAATTCATATGAAGAAAAATGTATATGGTATATTTAATTGAATTTTCACATTCAATGGATGAAAGTTAGATTTTTATAAAGATTCCATCGAGCGAGTGCAGATTGGGGATGTTTTTACTAACTGTGAAAACTCTAATATTTAGTCAAAACACGTCCCATGCTCAGGAGAGGTGCCCCTCTGCGTCCCATACACGAACTAATGATCAAATAGCGAGATTGCCCTCTAAGGAGTGCGATTGCCAAAAATCATTCATACTGTTTGTACCATAGCACTGTGTGACTGACCTCCCACGAACGACAGACACGCCTGCCTCGGCTCAGAAAACACTGTGGGCAGCATTCGCAGAAAAGTAGCATTTCTGCACCCATAAAAGTAGGCCTATGTACAGGTGCACATTTAATACGTATGAAAATTAACATACATTTCCTGAAGTACGGATAGAAAGATGCTTAGTTGAGAAGGATGCATATTTTTGTCTTTTTGTTATTATTAGTTAAAAAAATGTACTTTAATGAAAGCCTTTTTTCACATCTTCAGACAATCGAAGGGTGATCCATTCCCCCTTCCTATCCTTGAATAGTGATTACTCTAGTCAGTTCAGTTCAGTTCATAAGGCTTTATTCGGAGCTTAAAAACAAAGTCCATAAAAGCACAAACATACATAAAAAATTTCATCATATTAACAATCAGATATATAAATACATTAAAAACAATTTAAAATGACAGATTAGGCCTTGCTTTGATAGCCCGCAAAAGGAAAGTGGCAGTAAAGAAACATACATCAGGTGGCATGTTAAATAGCAGATTCATAGTGTCTTTTACAGTCCTGACTCCGTATTTTTTAAAAACAGGTTTTAAAAAAGCTGATCGGAGGTTTCCATAAAATGAACAGAACAATAAGAAGTGTACAGTACTTTGTGCGGTAATATTGTCACATGGGCAAGGACCTGTTGGGTGTTTCTTAATGCTTGGAAATGCGACCAGATGATGAACAATACCAAAACGGAGCCTTGTCAAAACAAATCGATGGGAGGGTCTAGAAACAAAACTCAAATATGGTTGAAACCCTATCGTTTCACTAAAACTTCCATAAAAACGACAGGTTGTTAAGTTGTCACTGGTCCTCCCACGCTTCTCATTTCTGTGATTCATAAAAGTAAATTTCAGCTCATTTTTGGTAAAACAAGAGGCTGCATGGTGATCCTCTAATATATTGAGATCAAAAATTTTGGAAAAACTTTCAGAAACAAATTTTACCCATGGAATCAATAGATGCTTATCAGTGGAGAGACAATCTTCAATAATGGCTCTATTTAGAGATGTCTCTTCCTTTATCCATATTGCACGCCAAAGCATAAGCGGTCTAAGGGCTACATGGTCTAAGAGATGTTGGATCCCAAACTCCCTATGCACCAGATCGGTGGAGGCCGAGGTAGGTAGACTTAAAAGTCTTTTGAGAAAGGTGTTTTCTTCCACTTGAAGACTGCTACTCGATACATGCCCCCAGATACCGGCACCATAGAGAGTAATAGAAAGACACCTCATTTGATAAATTTTTAACATGTCCATGAGCCGTTTATCCCCTAGTTTAGAAGCGAACTGAAATACCCCATGGGCACTTTTCGCCATTCTACCCCTTACATAATTAATCTCATTAGACCAACTACCGGATTTAGAAAAGGTGATACCTAGGTAGTTGAAAGTGTCCACTGTTAAAACCTTTTGTCCTTCAATGAAAAAGGAATGTGGCTTTTTACAACTATTGCCACACTCCATGACAAAGGTTTTAGATTTGTTAATCTTTAGCTTCCTGTCCTTAATGAACAGAGAAAATCTGTCCATTAGACATTGCAGACCGATGGGAGTCCTAGATAAAATAACGGCATCGTCTGCATAAAGTAGGACAGGAATATGAAAATCGGGGGTTTTAGGGGTATCGGCCGCTACGGTCTTTAAGACCGAATCAACCTCGTTAATAAAAAGTGTAAAAAGCAGGGGAGCCAGTACACAACCCTGCCTGATACCACGTCTAATGGGGAACTTAGGGGTACATTCCCCAGCCGAGCCGTAACGTACGCTCGATCTAAGGTTGACATAAAGCCGGGCCAGGAAGTGAACAATGCCCTCTGGTGCACCCATTTCCAGGAGTTTCTCCCATAAGATCTTATGGTTCACCATATCGAAGGCGCTGCTCAAATCTGCAAAGCAGAGATAAAGAGATCCTTTCTTTGCCCTCGCATATTTCCCTATTAGAAGTTCAAGATTGAGACACTGTTCTATTGTTCCCCGTCCCTTCCTAAAACCATATTGAGAATTGGCCAGGATATTATTAGAATCAGCCCATTCTTCAAGTCTAACCAAGAGCACCCTACTCATGATTTTTACGGAGGAATCAAGAAGGGAGATTGGGCGGTAGTTCTTGGCATCACTTCTATCCCCCTTCTTATATATTGGGACTATGATAGATTCCTCCCATGAGGGTGGGACACCGAGACAGACTGCTGCATTAAACACAGTCGTTAATAACGGGCCCCAGATCTCTGGCTCTTTTTTGTAGACATCAATGGGCACCCCGTCTGGCCCCTGGGCCTTACCTCCCTTACTGGCAGAGATACTGTTCACAACCTCAATGATGGAGATATCTAAGGGAATGGCAGACCAGTCATTTCGGACTACATCCAAGTTTATGTTAGACTCAAAAATCATTGAAAAATGGGAGACCCAGCTTTCCACGCTGACATTAGCAGTCAGCTCTGGCATTTCCTCGTTTTTAAGGAATGGACTGTTAACAGTAGCCCAGAATAGGGAAGAGTCTGATGGGGTAACATTCCAAACCTTCTGTGAGCGCTCATATTTGTGGGTGCTCCCAACTATACAAGATATGCCTTTTAAACCCCACTTCCCACACCAGTATGGGATTTCATAATGGAATGGAATTTGTGCCAAACAGCAAACTTAGGGGCATATTATCAAGACAGGCGATAAAACTATCGACGCTTTAGCGGCAGAAAACTGCCGCTAAAACGGCGATAATGGGCTTGATAATATGCTCCATGGAATTCCAATTGAAGCTCAGGTTACATGTCCTTCACATCTAACATGGGCTTCAATTGGAATTCCATAGAGCATATTATCAAGCCCATTATCGCCGTTTTAGCGGCAGTTTTCTGCCGCTAAAGCGGCGATAATTGTATCGCCTGGCTTGATAATATGCCTCCAAGTAACTCCTGCCATGAAACCTTTTGTGAATTCTATTTAGTTGCCCCGCCCCTTTAAAGTGCAGGAGAGTAGAAGTTGATTACTAAGCAGTCCATGGGAGCATCTCATGTATCTGTCGATCAAGGCGAACTTTGTAATGCTTACCACAGCTAATGCACCATTCTGCTATTGATTTTTAGAGTCAAATCAAGAAATGGCATACGATTGCATAGGGCATATTGAGCTCCATCATTGATATGCATGTGGAAATAAAATATTGATCAAGAGGTTTGAAATAAATAGAACATTTATCTCTCTATTTTCCAGTTATTTTTCTCTAGACTGCCAACCCATACGATTTTATATTGGTAAGGGGCAACTGAATGGCTTGTTGAACCATCTACCAGGAAAACATAAAATGCTACTTTTAAAATGAATAAATATTACAAACAAGAATATTAAATGAGCAAAATGCAAGTAATAATTTAAGTGGCCAGATGTGTTAAATAACAGTAGTGGTGTTGGAACATTGGAGTGAAAAACAGAAATATTGCTAAGAGTGCTTTTAAGTGCTTCCTGCACAATAGATTTAAAAAAACTGGTTTATAGTTCTGTGCCTCAAACCCTCTGTAAATTGTCCAAATATAAGGTGCTCATTAGCCAATATTCAGTGACAGAATTCATGTTTCACTGGAAGAACCTCTGTGCACCAGCACAGAGAAAGTAGTGTATGGCAGGCTGGACAATAAGGGCCTCATTACGATGCCTCTCAGACTGACCACTGTACCACTGTGGCCGCGGTCTGATTCAGACAGCTGTGGCCACGAACGAATCTCCAATGCATTATGATGCATGGAGTCCTAACCTCCAACCACAGCAGTTAGAAAGCACTTAGAATGGATCGCAGCAGTCAGAAAGCATTCAGCATAGAGTGTGGAGGTCGGAAAGCACTCCGCATGGAGCGTGGTGGCTGGAAAGCACTCCGCATGGAGCGTGGTGGTTGGAAAGCACTCCGCATGGAGCGTGGTGGTTGGAAAGTAATCAGTTTGGAGTGTGGATGTCGGAAAGCACTTGGCTTGGAGCGTGGTGGATGGAAAGCACTCAGCATGGAGTGAGTGACCTCTGTCCCCCGGACAGGTCACCCCCCGAGCACACTCCCCGTGAGTGAGCCCGTCCCCTGGTGCCACCTCTGCCCTGTGCTGTGCCCTGCGCCCTCTGTTGTGCCCCGACCGCCGGATCCGCTTGGTCTGCGGATCTCCTATGCCCTCTGCCACCAGCTTGCTTCGCCGCCTTTTCGTTTTTCCCGCCGTTTTGCCCAGCCCCCTGTGCTCCCCCCCCCTCGCCCAGCCCCGGCCGCGTTTCCCGCCACCTCCCCGCCGCTGCCCCCCTGCGGCCCCGCCCCCTTCCCTCGCTCGCCCTCCCCATTCGCCACCCCGCTCCCCCTCCCAGCTGCCCCTCCCTCCCACGAGACTACTTATAGCCCGTTGCTGCCAGTGAGGTGCAGTGACCTCTGTCCCCCGGACAGGTCACCCCCCGAGCACACTCCCCGTGAGTGAGCCCGTCCCCTGGTGCCACCTCTGCCCTGAGCTGTGCCCTGCGCCCTCTGTTGTGCCCCGACCACCGGATCCGCTTGGTCTGCGGATCTCCTGTGCCCCCTGCCACCAGCTTGCTTCGCCGCCTTTTCGTTTTTCCTGCCGTTTTACTCAGCCCCCTGTGCTCCACCCTCGCCCAGCCCCGCCCGCGTTTCCCGCCACCTCCCCGCCGCTGCCCCCCTGCAGCCCCGCCCCCTTCCCTCGCTCGCCCTCCCCATTCGCCACCCCGCTCCCCCTCCCAGCTTCCCCTCCCTCGCTCCGCCCCCCCACTCTCCTCATATGGCAGAGTGGCCAACGCGCAGCGTGCATGCGCAGCGGGCACGCCGATTGTGCGCCAAAGGTGCGCCAAAGGTGAGCCCGTCTGCGCCCGTCCGTGCCTGGCCCGCGCCCAGTGCCCGAACCCCTGGCCCCCGAGGACCCCAGCCCACCCGCCAGACGTACAACGCCGCCACCCTCAACGCACTCAACACCGGCCGAACCCCGGGATGCTACCAAGCCACCCCGAGACGCACCCACGGACCCTTCAGCTGCCTCGCCTGCAAGTTCACCTGCATCCGGACCTGCCCCGCACCAGCACCCGCCAAGCCGAACACCAGCAGCAACCACCTCAAGTGCATCCTGCTCAACACCCGCTCCGTCCACAGACACGCCATCGAACTCTGGAACCTCCTCGACACCACATCTCCAGACGTTGCCTTCCTCACGGAAACCTGGATGAACGACTCCTCAGCGCCCGACATCGCCATCCCAGAGGGATACAAGATCACCCGGAGAGATCGCAACAACCAGACTGGAGGAGGCATCGCCATCGTCCACAAGAACACCATCCGCATCACGACCAACACCGACGACACCCTGACTACCGCCGAACACCTACACTTCGAGATCCACACCGACCCTAAGACCACCCTCAGAGGCACCCTGATCTACCGACCCCTGGGACCACGCACACTATTCAGCGAAGACATCGCCGACTTCATCAGCCCGCACGCCCTCCCCTCCACTGACTACATCCTCCTGGGGGACATCAACTTCCACCTGGAGAACAACAACGACCGCAACACCACCACCCTGCTTGACAACCTCGCCAACCTCGGACTCAAGCAGCTGGTGTCCACCCCCACGCACCTCGCCGGACACACACTCGACGCCGTCTTCTCATCAAGCAAAGACATCGCCTTCAGCCACGCCACTGGACTCCACTGGACGGACCACAGCTGCGTCCACTTCACCTTCAGAAGAACCACGATCCACCACCACCGGCAACAGGATGCTCGAAGAAGCTGGAACAAGATCACAGTCGACCAGCTCGCCTCTTCCCTGAGCCAGCACCCTCCAGCCAGCTCAGCGAACCCTAGCCAGGCCGCCGACAACCTCACGAAGTGGATCAGCACCTGCGCGGACGAACTCGCCCCACTGAGGATCCCGCCCAGCAGACCCGGCAGCAAGAAGGCCCCATGGTTCACCGACGAACTCAAGAGCTCCAAGAAGAACTGCCGAGCCCTCGAGAAAGCCTGGAGAAGGGAGCCAACACCGGACAACATGACCACCCTCAAGCTCGCCACCCGGAAGCACCATCAACTAATCCACGCCACCAAGAAAACTGCATTCAAGGACTGGACAACAACGCACACAACTGCGAGGAACTCTTCAACATCGTGAAAGAGCTCTCCAACCCCAACGCCGGAAACAACGACATCACCCCATCGCAAGACCTCTGCAACTCCCTCGCCTCCTACTTCCACAACAAGATCGCTGACATACACAACAGCTTCATCCCACAAACAACGCCCCCCACGACTGCACCAACGCCCCCCACCACCACCCTCAGCGCCTGGACCCCGATCAACACAGAAGACACCATCCGCACGATGAACTCTATCCACTCCGGATCTCCGACCGACCCCTGCCCTCACCACGTATTCAACAAGGCCGACGCTGTCATCGCACCCCACCTGCGGGACATCATCAACACCTCCTTCAACACCGCCACCTTCCCTGAGAGCTGGAAGCACGCCGAACTCAGCGCTCTACTAAAGAAACCAACAGCGGACCCCACCGAACTCAAGAATTACCGCCCCATCTCGCTCCTCCAGTTTCCAGCCAAAGTCATCGAGAAGACCGTCAACAAGCAGCTGGCCGCCTTCCTCGAGATGAATGGATCCCTCGACCCCTCACAGTCTGGCTTCCGAGCCAACCACAGCACCGAGACCGCCCTCATCGCTGCCACCAATGACATCCGAGCCCTGCTGGACAACGGAGAAACAGCGGCCCTCATGCTCCTAGACCTCTCCGCGGCATTCGACACTGTCTGCCACCGCACCCTAGTACAGCGTCTCAGCAACGTCGGAATCCAGGAGAAGGCACTGGAATGGATCATCTCCTTCCTCGACGGAAGGACACAGAGAGTCCGCCTACCACCGTACAAGTCAGAGGCCACCAAAGTCATCTGCGGCGTCCCCCAAGGATCCTCACTCAGCCCCACCTTCTTCAACGTCTACATGAGCCCCCTTGCGGCCATCGCACGCCAACACAACCTCAACATCATCTCCTACGCCGACGACACCCAGCTGATCCTCTCCCTGACCAACGACCCCGCCGCCGCCAGAGTCAACCTCCACGAAGGGATGAAAGACGTAGCCGAGTGGATGATGACCAGCCGCCTGAAACTGAACTCAGACAAGACGGAAGTCCTCATCCTGGGCTCCTCGCCCTCCGCCTGGGACGACTCCTGGTGGCCCCCCGCCCTGGGCACCGCACCCAAACCGACAGACCACGCACGAAACCTGGGCTTCATCCTGGACTCCTCCCTCTCCATGACCAGACAAGTCAACGCCGTCTCCTCGTCCTGTTTCAACATCCTGCGCATGCTACGGAAGATCTTCCAGTGGATCCCCACCGAGACCAGGAAGACGGTCACCCAGGCCCTTGTCACCAGCCGACTGGACTACGGCAACGCCCTCTACGCCGGAACCACCGCCAAGCTCCAGAAGAGACTCCAGCGGGTACAGAACGCCTCAGCCAGACTCATCCTCGACATCCCCCGAAGCAGCCACATCTCCGGACATCTGAGAGACCTGCACTGGCTCCCCGTCAACAAGAGAATCACCTTCCGTCTCCTCACCCACGCACACAAAGCCCTACACGACCAAGGCCCGAGCTACCTCAACAACCGCCTCAACTTCTACGCTCTCAAACGCCATCTCCGATCAACCAGCCACGCCCTCGCCGCCGTCCCCCTCATCCGAAGAGCGACAACAGGAGGAAGGTCCTTCTCCTACCTGGCCGCCAAGACCTGGAACTCCCTCCCGACCGACCTGCGCCTGACCCAAGACCACCTCCCCTTCAGGAAGAAGCTCAAGACCTGGCTGTTCGAGCAGTAGCGGCACCCCTCCCCCCCCAAGCGCCTTGAGACCCTCCGGGTGAGTAGTGCGCTTTATTAATGGCTTGATTGATTGATTGATTGATTGAGTGCGGCACTCACAAATCTCCCTGCATAGAGTGCAGTGTGGTGCAGATCTCCTGGCATGGAGCACATCAGTCACTAAGCTCCTGGAATGGACCATGGCGTTTGCAAAGCTTGTCTATTAAATGATTTACAAAATACACAGCTGATGGCCATTGCTAAAGTGGAAACACCTACAATTCAAAGTAGAAAACACAGCCCATCCCAGACCATGATTTTTTGCCACTACACTCCAGCATAGCGAGACACATAACATCGTTTGGAGAGAAGACACCCCATAACACACAGTTCCATCACACACACTCCACACATGTTTTATGCACTTATATCTTTGACATATCTTGGTTTAAGCACATTGACCACTTCCTTCGCTGTCACTCACTGATGTCACCTGCCACAAAAATCCACGTTTTTCAGACACCAACTTAACAGTGATGGTGGACAAAATTACTAGAGTAGAGCCACAAACCTTTAAAATGAAATGTGGGGCTGGATAATCAACAAAGTGAATGCAGTTTGTACCATGCTACACACAAACGAGTACATCAGAAAGAGGTGGCACGGCCGGAAGATAAGGGTTAAAACACTGGGTTCCAGACACCCCCATGGGGCCCAGAGGACTGGCAGTGGTCCTCTCGGACCACCATTAGAACTCACATGGCGGGAGGAGAAGTTGCATGCCATCCCGCAATCCGAAGGCTTGACCGGAATACCTGGGGGATTGGAGTCAGGAAAGTAACACCTCAACATCAGGCAAAAAATACTCTATTTTTGAATGCACACATCACTGGTCTTGCCTTAGTAATGCCCACATGCTTTACAAATATGCATTAGCCGAAGTATCAGAGATGTTTATTGATCATTAACTATCAGTAGCCCTGTACATAGGATCACACATGTACCTATCTCCATCACACAGCCCACATGTGGGAATGCTGCCTGAAATTCATTAACATCTACTCACCATTCCAGGACCCTTATCATGTGCAAATGTCTAGTAGTATGGTCCAGCACTACTACATCTTACAAATCTGTATGTAACACAAATCCAGTTTTGCTACTGTAAGTAAGTTAGAGAAGAAACTGCTACAACTACCATGAGGGCCTTTTTCTTCATCACTAAACAAGAGGCACTTGTTTCCTTTCTCCATACTAACTTGTCAGCCATCTTCCAGCTGAAGTTCATCTCACAGGCAGGTAGTCATTGGTAAAGTCTGGGGTATGAGAGACTGACGTGACTACATCTACAATGAGGCCCTGTTGCTTCAACACTAAACAAGAGGCACCAGTGTACTTCCCCAATAATCACTTGTCAGCCATGACTCAATTGTTCGCCAGGTCATAAGGGCTGAGCACTCAACACACATGTATGCCCAGTAAGCCTGAACTTCCCCTGGTCTCCATACATAAAGAAAATGAAGCCATGAGTGATACCATGTCAAGTGTGAACATCAAATATCATAAAGACATCATGGTGACACAGCTGATATGATTTTCCTGGTGGCCCAATGATAATGCCCAGCTCACTTGAGTACCAATGCTAAACAAACAACCAAGTTGCATGCCTATATTGCACACAAATAGGATTTGGATTTGACATATACACATGTTACTCCTATACACTCTTCGGTGAAAGTCACTTGGAGACTGCATTTCTATCTCTCATTTCTGCAAGAAGCATATCTGCACAACAAAATATCCGGCCAATACCACATCATGTAAAGGATGTCTGCCAATGTTAAGAAACAAGTCAAACACATAGGGAAGAGCTATCAATTTTAACCTACGACCCTTAATCTTCTTCACAAGTCTAAACTGTGTTAGTAATGATGCAATGATGTGAATGTACAAAACACATCTCCCCCCTGTTGGTCCTATACTAATTCTGTTTTCCTGCACCCTGATGAAGATTGACCTCGAAGCGGGGTCTACACCAAAACGTGTGTTGGCACTTACTCTGAAATTTTCAGGACCAGGACACCTACTCAATTTGTGTTCCTTTGGATGGAGGAGCCTAGGGATAATTATTGGATGAAGTTTTGGGACACCTTGATGTATATATAAAGTAGGGATTTGCTACCACCTATATTTCTCCTGGTCTATCAAAAGTATTTGTCAATTGTATTGATGTGTACAATATATGTCTGAATGATTGCATTGTGTGAATGGTTTGGTATGTTTGATTAAGCATGTGTGAGTCTGACTGTGATTGTTCAGCGGTTTTGTTGGAACCTGGGAGACTCCCAAGGTACTTACATCAACCATTATCAACATTTTGTTTTACGGTTTGTACATTTGTTCATATTGTTTAAAAAAGAATACATCTTTAGAATGTGTTAAAAAAATGAAAAAATCCGTGGTGACCTCCTTCTTTTGGGATATATTAGGACTGTTTGCGCATTCAAATGTTTGGTTAAATTCTTTATTTGTATTCACTTGTTCTTGTACTTTATTGGGTTTTTCCCTGGCCCTGCTGGTATATTAGTTTACAGGAGCCCTTTTTCTTCTGTTAATGTTTGCAATACTACTGTAGCCTTCAGTCAGACACATTGGTGTGCTGCATTATGTGATAGCACCTTTCAGAGCAAATGTGGTGTGGGCCAGCGGTATATGATGTCAGGGGACTGGCTTAGTACAGTATAGGCATGATCAGGATGGAGGGTAGTACTCAGAGGACATTGACATTGTGTAGTAATAGATTTTCTGTGGCTCAACATGTGCGCTTCAAACATATAATATGTACAATGTTGTTTGATGTCTATCTCTGTGTCGCCCTATTTGATAACCTTTATCTTGCATGTCCCCCTCCCCACTAAAAAACTCTCTACCACCAAAGGCTGTCTTTTCATCTATTGCATCCATACAGGTCATCGACCATCATAAGGAGCCCATGCGGAAAGCCATAGCTCAGAAGGTGCAGACCCTGGGGGTCTCTTGTCTGCACAGTGTTCACTGTAGGAAAAGGTGGAATGACCTGAGATGCTGGACCCAGAGGATCATGAAATTCCAGGCAGAAGGGGCACTCTCAGAACCCTGACCCCTTAATGGCTTGCAAATCAAAACCTTGATGGTCAATTTAGAACTCAACAGGAGCTAGGAGGGGGATAAATATTTCCCTGAGTGAAACATTATGCATTACCATCTGTATTTTGTTACTGGGAGCTATTACCCCTTCACGATTGTAGATGACTTATGTTCCACACAATGGGTGCATTGTTGCATATGTATGTCTGTAGTAGGAGCATTGTGTTCACCTTTGACTATTGTACATGTGACCAGGAACTAAGCATGCTATAGTCAAATGTGTTTCCATTGTTGAGCAGCCACTTACCTGCCTATTGGCTCAGATGACCTACATCATCTTTGGAAGTCATCTGTGACAGTGATCCAAAACAAGCCACTTGTCAGCCTTGTCTCTGGAGTGATGCTCCCTCACTACTGTGTCTCATTTGATGGTGGACCACTTACTCATAACATGTGACACAATGCACTCTGGATGCAGCCACTGAGCACTAGATTCCCTTGGTAAGTGGTGAATGTAGAGTAACATGATTTGGCAAACACGACTTGCACCATATATTTTGTTACCTACATGCTGGCATATGCACATTTATGTGTTGTACTGTCACACATACAAGTGTTCCATACATTATTATGAGGGTCTACATGTTTTTCAAACATAATCCTTCATATTTCTCTATGTTGGCCAAGACGTACATGACAATGTAAAACAGTGATGGGTATACAGAGTAGGTGTAACCATATACTGTGGTGTTTAGACATGGGAGGGTATGACATATACCCAATTACATTGATGGATGTTAATAGCCAGGTAACATTGTTGCGGCAATGACACACATGGTTGGAACACTTCCAGTACTTTCTGGCAATGTTCCATTGCATGCCATTGTGCACTCAGTCAGGTGGAAAACACATGTGCAAATGTGTAGGGTCCTTCTGTGGCTGGTGATTTACATCAGGGAGTGATATGCTGAAATATTGTGGTCAAATGTGTGTGTCAGCACTCAGTACAACATTGGTATTGTGATAGCAAAACATGAAGGGCCCGATTCACAGAACAAACTTAAGACAAAATCCTAAACTTAGTACCATTTTGGTATTCACAGAATGCACTTACTACTTCTGGTATTCACAGAATGAACTTACTACTTTTGCGATTCACAGAATAAACTTACTACTTTTGCTATTCACAGAATGGATTTACGACTCCTAACTTTACGTCCGCACTCGGGCCGGAAATTCCGGCCCGGAGGCGGAGCTTCCGGCCCGGAGGCGGAGCTTCCGGCCCGGAGGTGGGGATTCCGGCCAGTGGTGGAGATCCGCCACTGGCCGGAATCCCCGCCTCCGGGCCGGAAGCTCCGCCTCCGGCCCGGAAGCTCCGCCTCCGGCCCGGAAGCCCCGCCTCCGGGCCGGAAGGTCCGCCTCCGGGCCGGAATTTCCTGCCCGAGTGCGGACGTAAAGTTAGGAGTCGTAAATCCATTCTGTGAATAGCAAAAGTAGTAAGTTTATTCTGTGAATCGCAAAAATAGTAAGTTCATTCTGTGAATACCAGAAGTAGTAAGTGCATTCTGTGAATACCAAAATGGTACTAAGTTTAGGATTTTGTCTTAAGTTTGTTCTGTGAATCGGGCCCGAAATGTACAGTTCATCCACTTCCCTTGTGAACATGAGTAAGACCTCTTTATGGACTGGAAATTGCCTATACATCATGTACTTTCAATGTTCTGATGGCATTGAGATTTTATATTTGAAAAAGGTGTGCTCACCTTTTTCAAATATAAAATCTCAAAGAAAATCTAGACAGGGGATCCATGCTATTGTGTTATGTGTTGTGGTATGATACGCTTGCCTAGTGTGTTTAGGCAATTGCAATTAACATACTACTCATCTTATTTCAGTATCTACCCAGGGCAGTGAAGGAGACACGGCGAGATGGTCGGGGAAGCAGATGGCCACAGTGGTTCCCTTCCCCGCAGTGACACAGAAGGAGCCAGTGGTCCTGAATCTGTTACATCCATGTCCACCACCTTTTTCCTTCTCAAGCCTCCCTCCTGCTCTCCAAACAGCTGTCCGGGAAAGCTCCTCTAAGCAGGGGGAGAGTCTCCTTCTCACTATGGACCTTACCCCTGCCTCTGTCTCCAATTCTGCCCTGAGTGTGAAGGCAATTGACCTCCTGAGGCAGATCGTTATGGTTTAAACAGCAGTGCTAAATGCCCTCCAGGTGTAAATTTCCCAGCTAAATCTGATGGTGTCTTACCTGAAAGGCACTCACGCAGACATGTCTGGCCTATAGAGATCTTTTCAGGCTCTGGCTTCCATGCTCACTGCAGCCTTCAACCGTTTCCAGCATTCCACCCCACCTCCTGCCTCTTCTTCATCCACTATCCCTATCCCCCTACCTGCCCAAAGCACACAAACACATCATCATACATCCACCTCAATAGCCACAAATGACAAATGTAAAAAGCAAAAACACAGCAAACCCACTCACCAAGCAGTCATCGCCCTCACCACCAGATCCACTGACATACATACAGACACCACTACACCAGAGCCTGCCACAGCCACTTCCAACATCACGCACCCAGCCAAAAACATCCTCACCACCAGCAACAGACACTACTGATGTCACACAGCCAGACACCACACCCAGACCACAGGCCGCAGAAAGTATTCATATCACACAGCCAGACACCACATCCACATCACCAGCCACAGGCACATCACACACTTCCAAGCTCCATAAACATTCTACAGCTAAACAGGCACCAAACACACAGAGACATGTACGCACGGCATGGGCATCCACACCTCAGACCTCACATCCCTCTATCTCCAACACCCAACACCTTGCCATTCCTCTTCCCCAGTCTCCCAAAACACTTACCCTGTGTGCCCTTAATATTTTCCGTGCACAGCTAAACCCCTCCCAAACCCAAAAGGTTTAATTTCCCACCCCTATGCTTCCACATCAACCCCAAAAAACCTGCCCATCTACTGACAAACTTCCCACCAGCCAAGCTGGTAAGAAATATAAATCCACCTGTCCTGATACCAATCCTCCCCCTCCAAAAACCCAAATGACCCATTCCCTAACACAACCTATACCTTCTAAGAAGAAGAGAGCTAAACCTGTTCCCACTCTCCCTTTAACCATCACCACCCTAAAAGGCTACAAGATACCATGCATAATCTGATCCAACCCTCCCAACCTGAAGCCCAGCCCTCCAACACCTCAAGCCAAACCTCCCAATCTCGAGCCCAGCCCTCCCAAGGAGCAACCCATGCCCCAGGGCAAACCCCAGCCCACCCAAATACCTTTTCAGATGTGCTGAACTGCCCATTTTATGCTGCTTTCCTGGGGAGGTTTACCTGGCAGTGATCTGGTTGGCAGGTAACATGGCATAGCAGTGTGCTGGGACATATCACCATTTTTAGGTCTCGGCTGGCGTCGGCTGCGCACATGCGCAGTCTCACTGGCGAGATTTAATGATTTAGAGGGAATTCTGTAAAGGGCATCAAGCCCGCCCCTTTTTCCCATTGGCCGGCGTCACCATTTATGCTAAACGGTGGTCAGCCATTGGGAAAGAGCACTTTGTGACGTAGACTTTTACATTTTTCGGCCGGCCCACCTGGACGAGCTCGTCCGCTTTCCGGCTGAAGTAAAAGGTTTCTTATCTTTATGGGGCCATGTGTTTCAAACACTTGGCCCTATAAAGACAAGAGATTCGGCTGCAGCACGGTCCTCTTTCGCTTTCGGGACCGCACTTAACCCCTTGTTGTGTTAGGCTGAGCTGTAAGTAATTGCTGCTCACCTCTACTCTACGGAAGCCTCATAGGTGTTTCCTGACATCTGCGCTCTCTTCCTGCAACTGGAGTTGGGAGGAATCGATGCAACCTCGAAACATCTTCCCTTGGAAACCGCACGCAAGAAACTGAGGCGCTCAGTCAGCAGCCAAGGGTCTCATGTAACCCCGATGGAGAAGTCTGCTCATCCTCCCCCGGCAATGCGAGGCTGGGGGCGGTAGCACTGCCGCTTTTTAGCAGCACGCGGCTGGGACAAGCTCCGAAAGAAAGGGGCTCGTCAGTCTGCATAAGTGCTTGCATTTGTAGACTGGACACTAACGCTCCTAGAAGCCCATCTTCACGCAGACAAAAGTGGGTTAGAGCCATGCCGGAATCCCGCTGGCACAGTGCGAGCTGCCCATGTTCTACCTATTTTGTGAACGTACTGGGAGTTTGCTTTCTATATGCACCTTCTCAGTGCGATGTAATCTTGCACTACTGCCGCCTGTGTGGTGCTTGCTGTGTGGAACCCTGCTGATGCTTTCTAAATAAAATTCAACATACCAAAGTCAAAATTATTGGCTAAATGAGTGTGTGTTCTTGCTGGCTGTAATCAATGAAATACCAGTCAATGAGAGGAAAGAATGCACCCATTGCACTCTCCCTCTTGAGACGATTCCTGCATTTTGTCTCACTCAGAGTAGGTTGAGCCCTTGTCAGCATTTAAATAAGAAAAGCCTTTGAATGGCTGCACTACACGTACACACACCTCAAGTGCGTACGAACTGGAAATGTGCACACCCCTGATGTGCACACAAACCTCAACTATGGACACTCTACATGTGCAGACACCTCGCGTACACTACACACACCTCACGTGCACAGGCACCTCAGCAGGAGACACCTCACGTGCACATGAACCTGAAACGTGCACACACCTCACGTGCACACGAACCTCAACTATGGACACTCTACATGTGCAAACACCTGGCATACACTACTCACACCTCACATGTACATGCACACACCTCACATGCACATGAACCTACAATGTGCACACACCTCAACTATGGACACACTACACATGCACACACCTTGCGTACACTACACACACCTCACGTGCACACGCACACACCTCACGTGCACACAAACCTCAACTATGGACACTACACATACACACATCTCACGTGCACACGAACCTGAAATGTGCACTCACCTCACGTGCACACAAACCTCAGTCTATGAACACTCTACATGTGCAGACACCTCACATACACTAGACACACCTCACGTGCACACGCACACACCCCACATGCACACAAACCTCTACTATGGACACACTACACATGCACACACCTCACGTTCACCACACACACCTCAGGTGCACACGCGCACACATCACCTGCACACGAACCTCTACTATGACCGTGCTTTCACAATCGAACCTCAAATGCAGGCATACTTCACATGCACACGTACCTGAAATGTGCACACACCTCACATGCACACAAACCTCTACTATAGACACAACACATGTGCACACACCTCACGTACACTACACACACTTCGTGTGCACATGCACACACCTCATGTGCGCACAAACCTCTACTATGGACACACTACCTGTGCACACACCTCACGTACACCACACACACTTTATGTGCATATGAACCTCTACTATGGATGCACTACGTGCTTGAGCAAACAAACCTCAAATGCGGGCACACTTCATGTGCACACGAAAGTCAGATACACACATCTTACGCTGGCACAGGGACCTCAAATGCACACAAACCTCCCGTACAACGAACTCCAGGTGCACAAGACCTCACGCTGATGCTCATGGGTGCAGACACATGCACACACCTGTAGAGCACTCACACCCCTCCGTGTCACGCCAGCCATGCACACACCACACCCTCAGTGACACAGACACTCACGGGCAGGAACACCGCTGCCAGGGCTGGGGAGAAGTTAACAGAGCTCTCAAAGCACAATTGCAGACACACACACACACACGACACTCACTGACACACATGCCAGCTGCACGACAGGGAGGAGATATTACTGTCTGTTCTGTGCACACATAGATAGCCGACAGTCACTAATCATGTCTCTCACACACAAAGCAGACATACACCTCCAGCGTGCAAGCATGTATACACACCCTGTAGCCACACGCGCACACACACACCTCAAATACACTGGCACGCACAAGAGCACACCACCTGATGCCACAGAGATACACACGCACCTCACAATCACTCCAGACACACCGGTCACGATAAACACACACCCTCACTGACACACATCGTTTACACACACACCGCATTGGCAAACTCCTCTCTGCTCCACACGTCACTCATTTTAACGCGCACCCTTCAGTGAGGCAGCAACGCCTCAATTGCTCCCGCACACACATGGTCACTAATAGTGAAAGCAGATTACCACATACGTGTGACACACACACGGCTCATGCAGGCTGGCCCCGCACCTCTCACAGGCCCTCACTGACACTCACACACCTACCTCAGTGCACAAAAGAGAGCGCTCCCTCACCGCCCCCGTACTGACAACGACCCCGCACCTCACACCAGGGGCCACAGGCACATCAAACACTCCCAGGGTCGGACGGGGACAGAAACAGGCCTGGCATCGAAATAAAATACCTCCTTAGTGAATTAGATGCTAAAAAAGGGTCCGTTGTGTGTTCTGCACTCATGAAGAGGCTGTGTGAGGGTTTTGCAAGGTATGGGGGAGGGCATGGGTTTGAGGTTGCTGCAGGCAATGTGTGTGGTAAGAGCAGGGGAATCAACAGTATAACCCAGCACAGCAGGCCATGAACCGGCCCACACTGACCTGTCTGGCAGGCCCTTAGGCCAGTCCGACCGTCATCACCTCCTTCAGCCACGGAGCCCGGGCTAGAAGGGCTGGGGCCCGAGGGTTGGGCCAGACCCTTGAGCCTGTTAACCGTCTGACAGTCAGGGGTCTGCATTGTCGGGCGCCTGTTCCTTAAAAGGCTGGGTCAAGGATGCTGTGGCGCAAGCAAGGCCCCGGCCCCTCTGACTGCTGTTGGGGTAGTAAACTACAGCCATGACCGGGGTTGCACAGGGCTCCTCGGGCCTCTGGGCCCCGATACCACTGCACCTGTTGCACCAACAGCAGCCATGCTCCTGGGTTTGAGAGGGTGGACAGCATTTCTACAGCGGCACACCCAAGACTGTAGTTCAAATTTGCCTCTCATTTCTCAGACCCTTTACACTTGTGGCACTGAAGGCAGGACATTACTGTTTGAAAACCCACCCTCTTTAAACACACCAAGCAAGGCGCCCCCTTTTAAAATGTCCTTTTTTAACTCATTCATAAAGTCTACACCTCAATACCAGCAAATCTTCATGCAACTTACAAGTAAAATAACTTCCATTCACATTTTCATTTGGGATAAAATCTAGTATATTTTTTAAAGTGAAGAGAAAGTCAGGAAGCCTCTTCAAGACACCAATAACAAGCATTGAAAATGCAATAGGTCTCGCCTTTAAGTAAGTTGAAGCCATTTGCTTTGCTAATGGTATTGTATAGCAAAGCAAATGGCTTTAACTTAATGAAGGCGAGACCTATTGCATTTTTTAAGTTCAGAAAAGTTTTATTAACATAAGAAATGCTCAAATATTACATCATATGATACATGGCACGTAAAGTAATGACAATAACATAGGCTGTAATATGAAACATCAAAGGTTTAAGAATATATAAAAATAAAGAAAACAAGAACTGGCAATTGGTATGAAATAAGGTACTACAAGGGGATATGAAATATACAATATAATCAATAACAAAGTTGAAAAAAGAAAAAGAACGATAAAGAAATACCTTTGTTTAGAAAGAACAGGAAATCATGGAGGTTTAGAAACTTCTTGCTGTATCGGGGTTAAAGACAGAGAAATACAAGCACTCAAGTCAAAAAATAATGTAACTGGGCTCCACACTTCTCTTCGTTTAGCAGCTAAGGTTAAGGGATATACAAAAGTTGTATCTAGTCTATGATTGTAGCAAACAGCGTACCACCAAGCATTATAAGATAATTTGTTGAAATCCTTCCAGTTTTTGGTGATTTGCTGAAATGCCACAGCTAATAGCAAATCAATTATCCTAACGTTACAAGTGCAGTGTTCCCAGATGGGAGACAGGCTCCCTAAAAAAATATGAGATGGAGAGAAGGGGTGGGTGGAGGAAAAAATCTTATTAATTTGAGACCAAACCTGCTTCCAGAAATTGAGAACAAAATGACAGACAAAAAGCATGTGGAAGAGATCTGCACCTGGTAAAGAGCAGGACCAACATTTGTCAGAGGTATCTGGAAAGTAAGTACTGAGAATGAGTGGTGAAAACAATAAACGATTATAAATAAAAAACAGTGTTTGAGTGGTATTGGCTGCTCTGGAGGATCTACAAATTTTTAACCACAATTTATCCCATAATGCAATAGACCATGAAGTTCCAAAATCTTTTTCCCAATGTTCCTCTATACTGGTTTTAATGCGGGGATGAGGCAAAGTGCGAAGGAGAGCATATATCTTAGAAGCTTTAGAATGTGTAAGGAGTAAAGAATGTACCGAGGGCGCATCAGATGGTGTGGGAGTTGATGAAGGCGGTATATCAAGATGGACCTCATAAGCATGTTGTAATGCGTGCGCTAACAATGAATATTTGGTTCGAAAAGTGAGAGGGAGATTGAAAGAAGCGGCAACTAAATCAAAAGGAATAATCTGAGTATGATGGAACAGTTGCCTTGCCCAAATAAGACCACGTGTTCTCCAAGATTTCCAGAAGATTGGCTTATTATTGATTAGAATTGACGTATTATGCCAAATAGGTTGATCAAAAAAGGTTGAAGTAGATAAAGGCAAAATTATTGAGGTATATTTAAGAATGGGAGTTGAAATAGATTGTGGTCTACGAGAGAACATAAGATATTCTTTGAAAGAAAAGGGAAAAATGAAAGACTGTTATAAGGTCAACCAGAGAGGAGATGTTGAAGAGATGTCTTCAGTCCAGTGAGAAACTTGATGCAACAGGAAGGATTTATGATACAAGGAGAAGTTTGGAAAATTCACCCCACCCTCCTTCTTAGAGCGCATCAGCTTAGACAAAGACATACAAGATTGTTTATGCCCCCACAAAAAGGAAGAGAGAATAGAATTAATCTTCTTGAAATATTTTGAGGGAATAGCAAGTGGTATGTTGGATATTGTGAACAAAACAATAGGAGAAAGCATAATTTTGATCGTGTCCAATCGTCCCCACCATGATAAGTAAAGAGGATGCCATTTGTTAGTAAGAGTGGTCAATTTTTGTATACATTCTTCCATAGATTTAGTGATCGTACCCGAAAGAGAAGAATGAAAATGAAGGCCCAGATATTTAATAAAGTTAGGGCTCCAAGTAAAACCTGAGGCAGAGAAGTCATCCTTGAAAGTTACTTTAGTGAGTGGTAAGATTTCACATTTGTCTTTATTTAGTTTGTATCCCGACACCTGAGCAAAAGAATGAACTTCATCTAAGAATGCTGGAAGGGAGGTGACTGGGTGGGATATAAATAGTAGGACATCGTCAGCATAAGCTGCCATCTTAATGTCAGTATCTTGAAAATTAAAACCACATATACTGTCATTTTGACGGATTCGCAGAAGGAAGGGTTCCAAGGCAAGGTTAAACAAGAAAGGTGAGAGTGGACAACCCTGTCTTACCCCTCTTCCCAATGAGAAATAAGAGGATAGGCCTCCATTTGCCGAAATAGCAGCTCTAGGACAAAAATAAAGAAAAGAGATCAAGGAAGAAATTTTTGGTCCAAAACCAAACCACTTCAGAGTTTTAAACAAATAAGGCCATTCAACACAATCAAATGCTTTTTCCGCATCCAAAGCAATGGCTGCAAGGGAATGAGGGTGATGAGAAGATTTAGAAAGGATGTCAAAAAATAATCTGGTGTTATCCGATAACAATCTACCCTTAACAAAGCCAGATTGTTCTTTCCCTAAGAGCTCGGGTAGTAAGGATTCTAAACGTAATGCCAATGCTTTAGAAAAAATTTTGTAGTCAATGTTTACAAGAGAAATAGGACGGTAGTTTTTACAATAGTGTGGATCATTACCCGGTTTCGGGATAATACAAATAAGGGCATCGTAAAAAGATAAAGAAGCAGAACCAGTTTGAAGAAAATTAGAGAGAAGCAAATGCAATTTGGGGATTAGCAGATTTGAAAAACAGGAAAAGAATTCAAGAGTAAAACCGTCAGGCCCCGGAGCTTTGTCATGCTTAAGAGTGTGGAGAGCCTGAAGGAGATCCCTATGAGTAAGATCAGATTCTAAGGAGGAGAGGTCCGGAGGAGTATCAAAAGGACGAGAAATGGTGGAAAGAAATTAGGAAATGGATTGTTCAGACGAAGAAGCTTCGGAAGAATATAAAGTTTGATAAAAAAGTAAGAATTCTTGTAAGATGTCTTCACTTTTGTGTTTCAGCAAGCCGTCCCGACCATAAACAGATTCAATGTTGACTTTATTATGTCTAACCTTTAAATAATTAGCCAACAACTTACCAGCCTTACTGTCCACCGTAGAAGTTGGCGCTGGATTTTAAGGGAAAATTAGAGGCGTTGAATGGGGACTCTCTATTAAATTCAAGTTTGGCGGAAATGAGGTCGTTTAAGCAATCTTTTGATTTAGAAGTATAATATAAGTGCTCTAAATGTTTGATTCTGGCAAGGATAGCATTATTGTCATGTTGGGCTTTCTTCCGTTTACGTGAAACATAGTTGATGATGAAATCCCTGGCTGACGCTTTAAAAGCATCCCTTACCACAGGAAATGAAACTTCGCCGGTGTGATTAAGCAAAAAATACTCATGAAAAAAGGAAGTGAAGGAAGAAACAAATTGTGCATCAAGAAGGAGAGCGTTATTAAAGCGCCATTTTTTAAAGGAAACAGGCTTCTGCAATATATCTAATGGGATAGAAACTGGAGCATGATCTGATATTAAAATGGAGCCAATGTCAGAGGAAATAAGGGACTGAGTGAGGGGATGTGTGAGAAAAAAGTAATCTAATCGAGATTGAGTATGGTGAGGGGGTGAGAAGAAGGTGTATTCTCGTGAGGTGGGGTTGCAAAGTCTCCAGGCATCAGTAAGTTGGAATTGTGTAATGAGTTGAGTGAAATGTTTTTGTGATTTATGAGGGATATAAGCGTTAGCTGAATGCCTATCCAAAAAGGGGTCGAAAACTTCATTGCAATCACCTACTAGAATAAAACTATTAACATAGTGTTGAGTAATTAGCGGAGCTAAAGAGGACCAAAAAGAGGCATCCCCACATGTGGAAGCGTATACATTTAAAATGGAAATGGGAACATTATCAAAATTAAAATTAACTAACACCCATCTACCTGAAACATCAGCAAAATGCGTTACTGACTGGATTGGGAGGGATTTTTAAAATAAAATCAAAACACCATTACGTTTACCATCCTCTGGAGAAAAGTGTACATCACCCACCCAACCCCTTTTTAATTTGGCAGATTCAGCTTCCGATAGATGGGATTCCTGTAGACAAGCTATATCTGCATTGAGTTTGGCCAAATGAGAGAGTACTCTCTGTCTTTTAATCAGCGAATGTAAACCTCTAACATTCCAAGAAAATATTTTCAAAGGCATAGAATTATATTAGAAAGACATATCAATAAATCAGCGTATGGAATAGCATAAAAATAAACAAAAACAAAGATATTAAAAGCATATAAATATGTTAAGAAGAGACAGCAAAGATAGAGAAGAATAGTGTCATAATGAACCGTGAAGTAAAAACCAGTTACATGATAAAGAAAAAGAAAAAAAGTAAGAGCAAGGAACAATAGTGTGAGCAAGAGTAAGAGCGAAGAAAAATAAAAGGACTGGAAAAAGAATAAAGAAAGAGTTAAAGAACATAAAGAAGAAAAAAAAATACATGAAAGAACAAGAGAACAAAAGAGGAAGAACAATAAACGTACATATTGTCGAGAATAAACAAAAGGAGAGGAGGGTGGAGGCCACATAGAGCAATGACGAGTCATAGGCTCTCAAGGGAAGGCAGGGAAGGAAGACAACCGCAGCGTACTCCAGGGGCACGAAGGTAAATAGTGATATGAGGGAAGGAATCTGTACAAGAGGGAAGAAAGAATTAATGTTAAATACGCAGGAGACACAAAAATAACAGAAAAACAAGCAATTAGTAAAACTGCGTAAGCATAACAATCCCGAAAGACCAATCAGGAACTAAGCATATAAGCATTAATACAGAACAGGTAAATGTAACCATATATTAAGAACTGGGCGAGGCAGCAGAATCCATACTAGTAGAATCCATACTAGTAGCGTTGTGGGAATACAGAAAGCTCTTCAATTTCAGCGGATCATCATAAGTAGTAGTCTTATTATTGAAAGTCACCTTGAAAAGACAGGGATGAAAAAGACCATATCTCGCTCCCATAGATCGCAGCTGTGGTCGAAGTGAAAGGAATTCTTTACGCCGATCTGCAGTAGATTTTGCATAATCCTGTGAGAAGAAAAGCCGATTACCAGACCAAGTGAGACGAGGAAGTGCCCTGGCAGCAGACAGAACGGTGAGTAGGTCAGTATATTCCAAAAAATAGAGTATAACACCTCGCGGCTTTCTTGCTTGAGTGGTAGAAAATCCAGTAGAAGGAGGGCCTAACCGATGAGCCCGTTGTATGTTAAGATTGGTGGTATCCGGCAACTGGAGAATCTTCGGCAAAAAAGATTTAAAAAATGCCAAGGCATCAGACCCCTCTGAATTTTCCGCCAGGCCATAAATGCGGGGATTATTTCTCCTACTTCTGTTTTCCAAGTTCTCAATTTGTTTGTGGAGATTAGATACTTGAACACATAATGGATTGACTTTGGCAACAGAGGAAGCAAGAGTATCTATGTGGTGTTCTAAATGGGTTACGCGACCATCAATATTTGACCACTTATCGGAAAGCATCTGAAGAGTGGATTTGGTTTCTTCAAGAGTGGTTTTAGTGTCTTCAATAAAAGGGCGTTAAGCTTTAATTTCCTCCAAAAGGATATCCATAGTGACTGATGAAGATTGTTTGGGAGGAGAAGGAGGGTCCTTTTTGAGTCGTTTGGTAGAAGCTTTAGCAATGCCACTGATTTGCGGGGCTACAACAGAGGAAGAACTCTTAGCAGAAGGATCAGAGGAGTCATCCATCTCCAGACACCTATACCTGGACCCCGTCTGAAGAAGAAATTTACGAGGAGTTGGAGAAGGCTTGCGTAGCTCTTTATATAATCTGCCCATAGATGAAATGGCAAAATCAAAGGTAGTAACAACAGAATGAGTAATAATGGACAGCAGCAAAAAATGACATTAGCGTCCAAAAATGTAAAGAGGTCAGTACAGTACCAATATAATTGAAAGAGCCAGGGCTAAATAATCTGAAATTGAAGCAGTAAGCAACATGGAGCACAATTAGAACCCCCTTCACACCGAGAAGCTGCGAAGAATTGGGCACAGTCTAAAGTATCAGCAGGATAACTGTCACATTCGCACGTATTGGCTCCACATATATTTAGGACATAAATAAAAACATGTCACGTTAGAGTGAGACATGTAATGCGATCCATATCCAGTGAAGTGGAGAAAAAAGTGCCTTCAGAATAATACCCACACATGTTGTCATCAATGAAAGAAAAGTGGGCAGTCCATAAGGAGCATGTACCTCAAATTGCACAAACTACGGTCTAAAGAGAGCCAAAACTGCACCCAAAAGTGAGAAGGGCATATCAAGGCAGGCAACAGGTTATAAAGATGAAGAATAGTCCACCAGTACCTCCGTTGCGCAAGAAATGCTATGACTGAAGTTCCGTCAGCGCTGAGGTATGGAGCTCCATCAGCGCTGAAACAAGATGGCGGCCGCTGTAGATGGAATTACTTCACACCGTTCGTCGGAGAAAAGCAGCGCCGCAGGTAAATGCTAGGTCCCAAAAATCACCCTAGGCATGCCCCAGCCGTTCCTAAGGCAGACTTCATGGCCTTTCAGGGAAAAAGAGGCGTCAGGAGTTCCGTCGCGGTCTCACCTCACGGCGCTGCCCGGGAGAGCCACAGTAACACCGCCATTGTCCACGGGCGCTAGCCACGCCCCCCCTATTGCATTTTTAATGCTGGTTTGACTTGCCATTGGCCTTTGTTTCTGAACATTGATAATGTGTCTGAATAAAGAGTTTATAGTTTATGTTGACCTTTGCAATGCCTTTGCTACTGATGCTATTTGTAGTTATTGAACATTTTGAGATGTGTGACAACTGATGCGTGTGTTTTCTGATGATAACTGACCTATTTGCAATGTTAAGTATAATCAAACCTTGGGACAAGTTATGGAGTGACAAAGGATGAAGTCAATGTTCAATTGTTTTATGGGTGTGATGAGTTCCAATTGTGGCATACATTGCTTTGTGTGTTATCTGCTATGGTAAGTATACAATCTTGCCTTGCTTAATGTCCACGTCTTCAGGCTTGCAGTACTACCTGAGATGTGTGGTGGATATGTGTTACATATGTGCTAAGTAGGAATGTGTTGCACCACACTTGGGGAGTGCAATATTGTGATAGCTATTTGTTATTTTGGAGGCACAAGTAAGCATTTATAAGTCTGTTCTTTCAACATTCTTCTCATAGATGTCTGACTACTGCTGTTGCTGTAGTGTTGCTTTTAGGTCTTGCATTACATATCAGCCCCATGAGCATGCCAGTATTTGACAGGATGTATGACGTAACAACGCGAGTCATTACAACGCGTGCAGTTATATCGCGGTCGTTACAACGACTGCGATGTTACTACGCTATGCCATTACAACGCAAGTCTTTACATCGACTTGCTCTAAATGGCGTGCTAACATTAGAAAAGCGTAATTTACTATTCCAACTCCAGTCCACTTAACAGTAGGGAAGGTGTTGGGATAGTAAACTACACTATTTGTAATGTTAGCACGCCATCTAGCACAAGTCGATATAAAGACTTGCGTTGTAATGGCATCGCGTGGTTACATGCGTTCGTTGTAAAAGTTTCGTTGTAATGGTAGTGCATAGTAAAAGTTGCGTTGTAAAGGTTGTTTACCATTTGACAATATTGGTTGCCTCAATTATACACCATACCTTGGGTCCAATGCACATGATGACATTGATGCAGGTGAAATCTGCACTGTGTCTTTGACCTGTTGTCTTCCAGGAGTCCCCCTGGTTTGGATACTCAAATCTGCAGGGAGCCTTTACAATGTAGCCTTTACATATCGGAGACCCTAGTTTTTGGGAATCCCATTTACCTGACTTTTCTTTTTCATGTGGGTGATATGTGAGGGGGCAGTACAGTGCTTTTTCACTGGAGTTGTTTATTTTTTCCCTGAGGCGTCCATAAATTTGTATTTTCGATGTCGCAACAGGATCTAGCTTATAAAAAATGTGAGGGAGGTGGTGTGCGGTGGGTGTGGCGAAGGCAAAATGCACGCAGCGGTGGTTGGTCCAGAAGAGTTTGGTGGTGTGGCTGTAGCTGATGTTCCCGTTGGTGGAGAAGATGGGGTCAAGTGTGTGGCCAGCTGTGTGACTCGGTGCAGTGACTAGCTACTATCAATCAATAAATACTTTATTTCGGTCAACGTCCATAAAAACAACATAAGATAAAAGGCACATTGAATTAATAGACAATCAGTTCAATAAATAAATTCAAGCTAAAATTTTCCAAATTGGCAAAACCATGATAAAAAACGTTTCATTTTTAGGTGTACATAAAATCTTAATAAAGACTTTCACAATCTAGAATATAAGTTTTGAGGGTGATCCTATGTTAAATCAAATTTTGTAAAGGTATACCTCTTATTGAATTATTATGTTTGGTGGTTCATCGGATAATGGTGTGCAGCTGTGGCTAAAAAGTCAATGTTATATTCATCTTTTTTTTTTGCTCAGCGATTAAGTTAGGGTGTTTGCATGAGTATTCTAGTGAGAATAGCCCAACTGATTCTAGAAATTTGGCTATTGAGAATACCACACACGGCCATATATCTGACCTGCAGATTAGAAATGCCTGTCTATATTGTCCTGTTCAAGGTGTCTGCACAATGGGACGATCTAGTGTCTTTGCTCTTTGGTGTATGTGGGGCAAAAAAAGAGTAAATGGGTATCTGTATCCTGAACTGTGCCACATGCCGAATAAGCAGCACTTCCCCTACTTGAGTCCAGTGTTGGCGAGGCTATCCAGGAGGTGTTCTGGTCCCTGGGGTTGTCCAAGTGGAAGTTGAGGTCTCCGAGTAGGATGTAGTCAGTGGGTACGAGAGCCTGGGAAGCGATGAGTTCTATGATGGTATCGTTGAAGTGGGGTCAGGGTCTGGGGGGCCTGTAGACAAGGGTGCCGTGGAAGGTGGTGGTGGAGTTAGTCTGGATCTGGAAGTGGAGGTGTTCCATGGTTGTCATTGGGGCTTTAGAATGCATGGTCAGTCGGAGGGTGTTCTTGTGGATGATGGCAAAGCCTCCTCCAAGGCTGTCAGGGCAGATATACTTTTTAGCCATTGGGGATGGCGATGGTAAGGTCCAGTCCAGTGTAGGGGTTAGTCCAGGTTTCAGCGATGTCAGGAGAGGTGGCATCCAGGAAGTCCCACATTTCTGTAGCATGTTTGTGGAGGGATCGCACGTTGAGGAGGATGCAGTAAAGCTGGTTGGTGCACTGTACGTCGGCTTGGTGGCGGCGAGAGGAGCTGGATTGTTGGTGTGGGTAAAGATACATGTGAAGTTCTGTGCAGGGTCCATGGGTCTTCTTCAGTGACGCTACATGGCAGGTGGCATGGCATCCAGGGTTTAGGGCTAGGAGAAATTTTGGGACAAACTTTTGATTCATTATACCTAGCTGTGAAGTCAGGAGGTCTGTAGACTTCGCAAAAAGGTACAAAGTACCTTTTATTTTTATTGAAATCATAACTGTGATTGTTGTGTGTTCTAGTAGATAGTTGACCATCAAGGCACGTATCGTTGCAGGTCTTGGTTTGCCTGTCAGTGCTTCAAGGCGCGTTTCATTTGAACTTTGATGGTTGGAAGTAGTGGCACATAATCTTTTCTTGAGGTATAGCCCTGGGGTACTTTATATAACGTTGACCTTCAGGGGTGACACACATGATTAGCATAAGGTTTTTGGAGCAGTAAAAATACTTGCACTTAATGAAATTTGAAAACATTGGCTTTTTGCATTTGAGAGATTTTTTTAGGATTGAACCACTGTTGTACATTATTTGATGTCAGTTTTTCTGTTGGCAGGTTTGCCCCTGACGAATGACAGTTCGTCCAGAAATGCATTGGGCACACCTTCTCCCAATATTTTCATTATGCAATAGCTGTTAATATACCTAAAGAATGTTGTACAATAATTGAATGATGAGAATACACATTGGGGCAGATTTATGTGGGAGTTGTGCCCCTTTTACGCCGCCGTTGCGTCACTTTTTTGATGCAGCAGCGGCGTAAACCCTGCGCCACGTTTCGCCCTATTTACATCGTGACGCATCTATGGAGATGCATCACGGTGTAAAGCCCTGAGCCCCATGAAACTTGCGTCAGGTTTCATGTGGGCGTTCCTACGCAGGGGGGGGCGTTCCGTCGCAGAAACGCCCCTGAAAAGTGACTCAGTGAAATCTATCACAGATAGGGCAGGTTGGAACAGTGCTGCAGTTGCATCGCGCTTGCAACACAACTTCAGCACTGCGCCAACCTTACGCCGGCACATGCGTCACGCATCTGCTTGTCCTTGCTCCAGGATGCACCGCATTGTAAATGCGGCGCATCTGCGGTGGCGCAAGGGTAAACTTGCGTGACGCATCTTCCCTGGAGCATCCATGCTGATTTGCAGGGATGCGCCAGGGAACATAAATCTGCCCCATTGTGTGTGTAATGCATTGATTCTCCTATTTCCTATATAAAAAACAAGAATAAAAATTAATATTCTTGAGTGAAACAAAAAATTACAGTTGTAAATGTTTCATAAATTATGAAAATCCCACATAGCTGTGCAGGCTGTAGTCCTAGGTGCCATAGGAACTTGGCCACTTTTCACATTGAGAAATTAAATCATATCTGTGCCTTCTGCTTTGTCTAATGCTCCTGCAATCCACAAACTATTCCTGCTGTTTCTATCCTCAACATCTGTTGTACGCAGGTGCCAATTACACTGGTCCCAGTTTCTTGATTCTACTAATGTTTGCTCCTCTGATTTTAATTTTTTTAAGTGGGAGTGAAGTGTGCATTGAATTGCACAAGTTCTGTGTGGATTGAAGATATCTCCTGTGCTTCAGATTTTGTGTTGTCTTCGATAGAACTGATTGTGAAATTAATACATGTCAGCTGTGTCTTGAGTGTGTTCAATGTTATATCAGGCATATTTGCCATTGTTATGTCTATTGCTGCTTCCTGTTTTCCCCATCATTGCTTCCATGGAAAGCAGCTGTCTCACCAATTTGGAAGTAGACATGAAGTTTTCTTTTATAGCAGAAAAAAATATTTAAAGCAATATTGCTGCTGGGTACTAATGTCACATACTCCTTTGCATGGGTTCACGTGCCTAATCTCTACGTAATGCGGTGCTATGATGAATCCCTGAATGGCCTATTATCCTGCCAGGTCAAACTGATTTGATTATCATTCACAATAGGTTTTGAGAAGATTGTGAAGCAAAGAGGAGATAGGGCACAAAATGTTTCGCAGTTATTCTGTTCAAAATTTTACAGTAACAGTTACCACCCATTTGGTAACCAAATAGCCAATAAGATGTAAATGTAAATGTAGTAGACTTGTAAAGCGCACAGCTGCCCCAGCAATGGGGCGTCCCGGCGCTGTAGACCGCTGGGGAACCCGTCCTGGCTATCCCTGTGAGATGGTCCCTTTCTGGGTATCTCCAAGGTGAAACCAGGCATCCCCGGCATCTGTGGGGGGCCGTTGTAGAAATGAGGCAAGCTTAATGCCCAGAGTTGCCGAGTGTGTTCCTGGTTAGAGTAGGTACCGAGGCGAGAATTATCAAGTCCATTTTGACCCTGGTCCACAACCCTGCCACGTCGGGAATTGAACCCTGGTCTCTGGCCGATTCTCTGCTTACGGGTCTGCCGCCTCTAACCAGTGAGCCACACCTCTCCTTATCTCATTTCAACTATGTTGAGCCTAAGGGAGTCTTACACCACTATCAGTGTTGCACAAAATGCCACTTAGCTCTCAGAGTAGTTTAGCCAAAAGTCGTCTAAGTTACAAGTTTTGGATTTTGGCTATCTCGGCACCTTTATCACCACTTGCAAGGCTCCATAATTGGGAAGGCACCACGCAAAAGTTTAGTACTGACTCAGACTTGGTCCAGGTGCAGGTCAAACATGGTTGTAGCCTTTTATTTCCCTGAGACTCTAAACAGGAGACCAGCCTACTAGCCATTGGATTCACTCTGGTAGTCCTGGGTTTAAACAGTGGGCCACAGTTCAAACAGCAAGGCAAGCCTCTGAGGGTTCAAGGCAGGCTTCAGGCAGCAAACCGGTCCTTCCTTGTACAGCAAACCAGTCTTCTGAAGTACACAAATGGCCACAGCAGTATGCAGCCCTCTGAAAGTCCTGCCACAGGCTCAGAAAGTGAACAGAGGGTCCTATATTTATATCTGATGCATTGTGTGAAGTAAAAGAAGTTTCTACAGAATTGCATTTGGGGTGCTTGAATTTTCCAGCAACCTCTGCCCGGGCTCCAGGCTGGCTGCATGAACAATGCAGTGAAGACAAGTCTTTTGTATGGCAGGGTACAACTTATGGACTTGAAGGTCAGACTGTGCCCAGCTCTGCCCCACCCCATCCTGACAGTGACGGCCCATCCAGGAACTCATAATCCCTCTATTGTGTGACTGTCTAAGAGGAATAAACAAAGTCCAAGTTCCAACCACAGCCAGTTATGTGACCCAGGAATAGTCTACAGGTACCAAATAGTTGAGGCAGAAAAATGACAATTTTCAAAAAGTAGCTGTTGGAGGGAGGACCACCGGGGAGTCGGGGAGACTACTCCGGGGCACCTTCCTACCGCAAAGTTATAGCCGAGCGCCGCTGAGAAGCCCCCTAGGGGAGGTCCTTCTCCTATGATCGTACTAGGCCCAGTAATACCACCACACAGGACTCCGTATCAGTTGCTTAACTTGGTTCTTTATCAATAGTAGTACGTTCAATATTTACAGTGGGATCGAGGGATCCAGTAAGAGTCTCAATGTCTTTAGAGGGATAAGGTAGCGGGACAGTCTTAGTACCAGCCAGGTATGGGAAGGCTCTGCGCCAGACCTTGAGTGCTGGTCTCGGAGCGGCTCGGACGTGGAGAGCCGCGACGGCGTCTGCAGGGCTCGGGTGGTAGTTCCGCTTGGGTCGAGCCGCGACACAGTCAGCAGGGCTCCGGTGGTAGGTCCGCTTCGGTCGAGCCGCGACGAGGTCAGCTGGGCTCTGATGGTAAGTTTCAACAAGGTCGGGCCGCGACAGCGTCAGCAGGGCCCCAAAGGTTCGTGAAGGTCTTTAAGCACGGTGGAGCCGCGACGTCGTCAGCAGGGCTCAGAGTGTGGGTTCAGGATGAGTCTTCTTCCGTAGGGTCAGCCGCGATCCGATCAGCAGGGCTCTTGACTCCAGGATACAACTATTGTCCTGTTGTCGGGTCGCCCCAGATATAGGACTGGAGCCCTTTGATGTCCGGACCCTTGCGCCCGGAGGGGGCGGAGAGGCCGGGTAGGGAGCGGCCAGACGCCCAGCAGGAGAGGCGCCAGGCCCCAGAGAGCTGTGGGGCGATCGCACCTCGGTGTGGAAGGACGGTTGGGGGTCCCATCGATACTGCCCTCCGCCGGGAGTGGGAAGGGTTCACGTGGTATCCCCCGGGCCAGGGGTTGGCGCCTCGATGTCGGGCCTCGCTGGGACAGAGGCCGGGTGGAGCGGGGTCACGTAGGTGGTCACGTGGAGTGACGTATAATCCAAAATGGAGGAGCCCCGAGGTGCATGGGACCTCGTGCGGCTTAGCGAGGGGGAACAGGACCACGCCACGAGGCCGGCTCCCACACGCGTCCCCCCCAGCTGAAGGCAGGGAGAGTGACCCATCTCCTTGGGGGTTCTCCTTGCCGAGGCGGAAGAATCTGGACAGGCCGTCAGCATTGGCGTGGTCGTTGCCGGGCCGGTGTTCCACGGTGAAGTCCATCCCTTGCAGCGAGATGGACCATCGCAACAACTTGGGGTTCTCGCCCCGCATTTGCATGAGCCACCGCAAGGGCCGGTGGTCAGTTTGGACCCTGAAGTTGGTGCCGAAAAGGTAGGGCCGGAGCTTCTTGAGAGCCCATACCACGGCGAAGGCCTCCCGCTCGATGGTGCTCCACCTCTGTTCTCGTGGCAGCAGTCGGCGGCTGATAAAGGCCACAGGTCGGTCGAGGCCCTCGGCGTCCATCTGGGAGAGGACCGCCCCAACCCCGTACTCCGAGGCATCGGTCTGGACTACAAATTCCTTGCTGTAGTCAGGGGCCTGTAGCACAGGGGCAGCGCACATGGCCGCCTTGAGGGCCTCAAAAGCGGTCTGACAGCGGGGCATCCAGTGCACCGCCTTGGGCTGTTTCTTGGAAGTGAGCTCCGTAAGGGGGCCCACAATGCTGCCATAATCCTTAATGAATCGTCGGTAGTAGCCTGTGAGGCCTAAGAAGGCCCGGACAGCGGTTTGGGTTGCGGGGGGCTCCCACGCCTGGATGGCGTCGACCTTTAACTGGAGGGGCGCCACCTGGCCACTCCCCACCTGGTGGCCCAGATAGGTCACAGATCCCTGACCGATCTGGCATTTGCTGGCCTTAATTGTGAGCCCGGCTCTTTGGAGAGCGGCCAGGACTTCCCCGAGGTGTCCTAGGTGCGCGGCCCAGTGGTCGCTGAAGACTGCAATGTCGTCGAGGTAGGCCACGCTGAAGGCTTCTAGTCCGGCCAGGACCTTGTTCACTAGCCTCTGAAAGGTCGCTGGGGCGTTCTTCATACCGAAGGGCATTACCCGAAAGTGGTAGTGCCCATCGGGGGTGGAAAAGGCGGATCGTTCCTGGGCGCCGGGAGTGAGCTTGATCTGCCAGTACCCAGCGGTGAGATCAAAGGTGCTTACGTAGCGGGCGGCCCCTAAGCGATCGATCAGCTCGTCTGCTCGTGGCAAGGGGTGGGCATCGGTCTTGGTGACTGCGTTCAGGCCCCGGTAGTTGACACAAAATCTGAGTTCCGGGGCAGTGCCGGGGGCGACGGCCTTCGGCACCAAGACTACCGGGCTGGCCCACGGGCTGTCTGATGGCTCGATGACTCCGAGGGCGAGCATCTTGGAGACCTCGGTCTGTATGCAGGCTCGGACTCGGTCAGGTACTCGGTAAGCGTGGTGTCGCACTGGGGGGCTGTCCCCAGTATCCACGTCGTGGACGCACCAGGGGGTCACACCGGGCGTGAGAGAGAAGAGGGCAGCGAAGGGTTGCAGCAGTTTCTGGCAGTCATGGCGCTGTTCTGGTGTCAGGGTGGCGGAGAGGCGGACGCCCTCCAAGGAGCCGTCTTGGCCCGAGGACCCCAGGAGGTCTGGTAGGGGCTCGGAGTCACTTTCGCCCCCATCGTCGGTAGCCAGCAGCAGGCTTAGTTCAGTTCGGGCAAAGTGGGGCTTGAGCCGGTTGGCGTGCAGGACCCGGAGGGGGTTCCTCGGGGACTCCATGTCGACCAGGTACGTGACGGGGCTCTTCCTCTCAACTACCTTGAAGGGCCCGGTCCACTTGTCCTGCAGGGCGCAGGGGTCCACGGGTGACATGACCCAGACTTGCTGGCCCGGCTCGAACTCGATGGTTGAGGCATTTTCGTCATACCAGCGTTTCATGTCTTCTTGGCTGGCTTCGAGGTTGGCTTCTGCCAGGGCCCGGAACTTCCGAGTCTGGTTCCGCAGGGTCAGGAGGTACCGGTAGACGTCGGGAGGGGCATCTTGGACTTGCGCCTCCCAGCCCTCCTTGACCAGGCTGAGGGGCCCTCGGACGGGGTGCCCATACAATAGTTTGAAGGGGCTGAAGCCCAGGGATTTCTGTGGTACCTCCCGATAGGCGAACAGGAGGCAGGGCAGCAGGACATCCCATCTCCTCCTCAGGGGCTCTTCCAGGCCCCTGATCATCCCCTTCAGGGTTCTGTTGAACCGCTCGACCAGTCCGTTCCCCTGGGGGTGGTAAGGGGTGGTGAACTTATAGGTGACCCCACATTGTTGCCAGAGGGATCTCATGTACTTTGAAATGAAGTTCGTACCCCTGTCGCTCACCACTTCTCGGGGGAACCCCACCGTGGAGAAGATGCCCATCAGGGCCCGGCCCACCACTGGAGATGTCACGGTGCGGAGTGGGATAGCCTCGGGGTATCGGGTGGCGTGGTCGACCAGTACCAGGATGAAGCGGTGTCCCAGGGCGGTTCGGGGGTCGAGGGGCCCCACGATGTCGATCCCCACTCGTTCGAACGGGGTGTGGACGGCTGAAAATGGTTGGAGGGGGGCTTTCACTCGACCCCCAGTCTTCCCGCTAGCCTGGCAGGTCGGGCAGGACCGGCAGTGATGGTCCACGTCTCTTCTCATTCGGGGCCAATAGAAATGGGTCACTAGGCGGCTGTAAGTTTTGTCCCGCCCGAGGTGTCTGGCGAGGGGCACGTCATACGCCAGGTTCAGGAGGAACTCTCGAAATCAGAGGGGGACCACCAACACCCGGCCGGCCCCTAGTTCGGCGACTTTCTGATCGCTATACAATAAGTCATTGTCCCAATAGACCCAGTGGGTTCCCGTGGGTCCCCCGCGGCCTGGGCGGCCGCTTGCTGTCGGGCCCCCTCGAGGGGCGGGCAGGCCTTCTGCTCTTGCTGGAATTGTTTGCGGGTGGGGCCCCCGTCGTGGCGCCACTGGGCCAGCTAGGGGATCTCACTGAGGGAGGCGGCCTCGTCGGGAGAAGGTTCGGATGGCCCGGCCTCCTCATCAGGTTCCTCCGTGCCGGAGGAGGGTGGTAGTTCGGGGCCCGTCGGCTTGTCGGGGGCCGTGGCAGCGGCTGGTTGGGCGGTCATGGACCGGGTGGTGGCGCAGGCCCACTCGGGCAGTCCTAGCATCCCCAGATGCTCTTGGCGTTCCACCTGGGCCCAGGGGGAGCTCTCTAGGTCATTCCCCAGGAGGCAGTCCACTGGGGCGTCGTCGCGGACAGTTACTTTTAGGGTGCTGGACACTCCTCCCCACTCGAAGGGGATCCTGGCCAGCCGGCACATGCTCTCGGTGTTGTCCGCGGTTCGGACAGGTCATAGGACATGTGGCAGCATTTGTTCGGGGGTCACCAGGTGGCAGCGGACAGCGGTCACACTGGCCCCAGTGTCCCGGGGGGCTTCGGCCTGTCGTCCATTCATGGTGACCCACTGCTGGTACTTCTGGGTGTTGCTTGGGATGGCAGCTCGGGGCACCATTTCTCGGGAGCCCAGGCATACAAGTGACATGGCAGCTGGTTCCCACTCGGGGGACCCGCCGTCGTGGTTTTCCTCCTCGTCTTCTCCCTCCCCCAGGGCTGCGGTGGCTATTTGCCGGGGAGGGGGCCCAGCGGTCCCGTTCCATCGGTTCACGGGGCAGGCCGGGTCGCTGGCATAGTGGCCGGTCTGCTGGCAGCCGAAGCAGGTCACTGTCGGTCGTGGTCCAGGCCGTGCGATAGGGGTCCCCCTTCGGCCCAGGGTCGGGGACGTGTTGTTGGTGGCTTGGCCTCGTGGCGGGCTTCTGGGCGGCCCGGACGGGAATTCTCGACTGCGGTGGGACCCCCCTCCTCCGCCTCGCTGGCGGGGGGGTCCCGTGGTACTCCGTTGGTAGTCCCCCACGGGGTTCCGGGGGACCCGGGTGTTGACCCATCGGTCTGCTTCGGCGGCGAGCTTCCGGGGCTCGGTCAGTTTACTGTCCAGGAGGTGTTGCCTTAGTTCAACAAAGCAGTTGTTGGCGAGGTGCTCCCAGACAATGAGGTCGAACAGTTCATTGTATGAGGTGACCTTGCTCCCTTTTATCCATCCTTCAAAGGCTCGGCTGAAGAAGTCCACGTATTCGACCCACGTGGTACCGGGGAGCTTCTTGCAGTCCCGGAAGCGCTGCCGGTACATCTCGGCTGATAGTCCGTAGCGTGTGAGTAGGGCTTCTTTCATGTGTTCGTATGATGTCATCACCGCGTCGGGGAGTTGCAGCAGGGTATCCCGGCCCTCGCTGAGGAACCTCCCCCATAGGCCGGCACCCCAATCCTTCCGGGGTACCCGATGGGAGGTCATGGCTACTTCGTATGCTCGGAACCATTGCTGGATGTCGTCATTTTTATAGTACTCCTTGACGACATCCTTGGGGATATGGACCTTTGGCTCGGTCAGTGGCAGAGCGTCCCGGGCTCCGGGGGTGCTGGTCTCCCCCGTTTTAGATTTTAGTTCAAGTTCCTTGAGGCTCCTCTCGTGCTCAAGGGTTAGCCGTCTCTCCTCAAGTTCCCAATGCCGTTTCTTTTCCTCGATTTCCTCTTGCAGCCGTAGTTGCTCCAAGGCTATTTTCTTCTCCGCCAGTAGGAGCTCACCGTCCAGCCGGAGTCGGGCGAGGTCCATTTCGTGTGTCCGGACCCTCTCCCGTTCTCGCATTTCTTCGTGGGAAAGGCTGGTTTCTGGGACGTTTCGACCCCCATCTGTCGGGGTTGGGGTCGGCAGGTTTCCGTCCCGGGCCGAGGTCCCTTCGGCTCGGGGTGGAGTGGTCTCGGGTTCTGCCCAGGCTTTCAGGGCTTTCTGCATTTCTTCCTTGGTGCCCAATCCTGTGGTTGGGATCCCTTTGTCCTTGCAGAATTGTTTCAGTTCTTTGTGGGTGTATTCTTCAACCTTTGCGGCTGGAAGGCTGCGACCACGGTTGCCTCTTGGCCGTCCATGGTTCCCTTTTCTTTCCGTCTGGTTAGGTAGTGGGTGCGTTACTTGCCTGTACGATTGCGTCTGGCTCGGATCCCGTCGCTGGCCACCAAATGTTGGAGGGAGGACCACCGGGGAGTCGGGGAGACTACTCCGGGGCACCTTCCTACCGCAAAGTTATAGCCGAGCGCCGCTGAGAAGCCCCCTAGGGGAGGTCCTTCTCCTATGATCGTACTAGGCCCAGTAATACCACCACACAGGACTCCGTATCAGTTGCTTAACTTGGTTCTTTATCAATAGTAGTACGTTCAATATTTACAGTGGGATCGAGGGATCCAGTAAGAGTCTCAATGTCTTTAGAGGGATAAGGTAGCGGGACAGTCTTAGTACCAGCCAGGTACGGGAAGGCTCTGCGCCAGACCATGAGTGCTGGTCTCGGAGCGGCTCGGACGTGGAGAGCCGCGACGGCGTCTGCAGGGCTCGGGTGGTAGTTCCTCTTGGGTCGAGCCGCGACACAGTCAGCAGGGCTCCGGTGGTAGGTCCGCTTCGGTCGAGCCGCGACGAGGTCAGCTGGGCTCTGATGGTAAGTTTCAACAAGGTCGGGCCGCGACAGCGTCAGCAGGGCCCCAAAGGTTCGTGAAGGTCTTTAAGCACGGTGGAGCCGCGACGTCGTCGGCAGGGCTCAGAGTGTGGGTTCAGGATGAGTCTTCTTCCGTAGGGTCAGCCGCGATCCGATCAGCAGGGCTCTTGACTCCAGGATACAACTATTGTCCTGTTGTCGGGTCGCCCCAGATATAGGACTGGAGCCCTTTGATGTCCGGACCATTGCGCCCGGAGGGGGCAGAGAGGCCGGGTAGGGAGCGGCCAGACGCCCAGCAGGAGAGGCGCCAGGCCCCAGAGAGCTGCGGGGCGATCGCACCTCGGTGTGGAAGGACGGTTGGGGGTCCCATCGATACTGCCCTCCGCCGGGAGTGGGAAGGGTTCATGTGGTATCCCCCGGGCCAGGGGTTGGCGCCTCGATGTCGGGCCTCGCTGGGACAGAGGCCGGGTGGAGCGGGGTCACGTAGGTGGTCACGTGGAGTGACGTATAATCCAAAATGGAGGAGCCCCGAGGTGCATGGGACCTCGAGCGGCTTAGCGAGGGGGAACAGGACCACGCCACGAGGCCGGCTCCCACAGTAGCCTTCTCAATATTGTAGCTTAAAATCCGACTTTATCATTCAAGAGGATTTTAAATTCAAATTTCTCAGACACTAAACATAAAATCTTTACCTGTTCCCAATCAAATGTTAGCACCTATTAAGTGTAATAGGGCAACCAAATGTTATTCTATAGAAGAAGTAGGCCTCACAGTAGTGCTGAACAATTTTGTGAGTTTTTCACTACAAGGACATGTAAAACGCAAAAGTACATGTCCCCCCTTAGAATTACAATTTACCCCGGGCATCGTACTCCGCTCCACCAGCAGAGTTTGCGGAGATTTACCAACTCTGCGCTCCGCTGGGGATGCGAAGTTGGGCAAATCTCCGCATCTGTGGCGGAGGGGAGTACGAGGCTAGCCTCATTTTACAAACATTTTTAAAAAACATCACTTACCTTGTCTTCTGTCTGCCCTCCTCCTCGCAGCGTTGTCTCCCTTCTTCCGGCGTCCTCCTCCTCGCCACCCTGTAGGTATAACGTCATGCTTGAACTGCGCATGCACAGTTCACGGACGACATAATACATCCGGGGACTGGAGGAGGAGGACGCAGGAAGAAGGGAGGCACCGTGACGAGTAGCAGGGAAGGCAGAAGACAAGGTAAGTGGTGCTTTTTTAAAATGTTTGTAATATGGTGGTGTTTTAAAAATTAATAAATTATATTGCTTTGTGTGGTGATGGCCCGGGGGCAGAGCGGAGCTCCGTGTAGTTCCACGGAGGGTTTTTTTTACTACGTGGAACTACACGGAGCATACTCCGCCCAGGGTTAATTAGAATGCACCTGCCTCATGGGGGACTACCTAGGGTCTACCATTCGGGTGACTTATATGTAATAAAAGGTGATTTTCAGGCATGACAAGGGGGTTATTTTGCCAAGTTGATTTGGCAGTTTAAAACAGGATGCAATAGCAGAACTTTGGCATGTTTTAAGTGGCTACTTGAGTGGGTGGTACAATAAGTGCTGCAGGCCCGCTAGTAGCATTTAATCTACATGCCTTGAGTACATGGTATATCACTTTACTAGGTAATCACAAGTAAATAAATATGCCAATTATGTGTAGGACCATTTTACGTTGTTTTAAGGAGTGAGCACAAGGACTGTAGCACTTCTTAGCAGTGCTACAGTTCACACAGTCCTTGGGTCACTGAAAACGAATTCTGCAAAAAATAGGAGGGGTAAAGGCAAGACAATTGAAGAGTGACCCTGCAAAGAGGGCCAAGCCCAACAATGTGTGACTCCTGTTGATGCTGAATTTGTCATATTGGTGGTAATTAAGGCCATCTATTGCAGGATTATGCTAAACTAGGCAAACCACTGGTACTTGCGCATTTTTGGTGATGTTTGCCATTTACTGGGCATCCATAGTTTAATGATGCCTGTGCATATAAAAATGCTTATCTTCACATATATGTGGTAATTCCTGGTATTTTAGGATTCACCATGGGAGGATGCAACCTACCCATGCAGGCCGAGCAATATTTGTGATAATGCTCTGCATTTTTGCATCAGTAGCAGGATGATTCCATTTTGGTTGGAACACTGTCCTTTCCATACTGGTGTGGTAATTCTTGGAATTTTGTTGCCACCCAAAGCAAGAAGGAATTTGGTATATTTTTGATAATTCCATTGCATTTTAAAGCCAATCGCAGAATAATGACGCTCTCTCAAGTGAAGAATACTGGATATAGCGGCCATCCACGGCATGATATGTTTCTTGATGGGTGTGCAACACCGATTTTACCCATGTGTGGCAGTAGTACACATGAGTACATGGAGGAAATAGTAAATATATGTTTTGTTGATGAATGTGTATTTTCGAAAGATAAAATGTGGTGTTTCAGGAAGAAAATATTGATAGCAAAGGCTGTTTAGTTTCACAAACCGACAAGATGACAAAATTATTTCAACACTGGATTTGTAGCTGATATCTGTGTGATGTCAGCTTCACATATTTCTTCCCTACTGATGTTTTTGTCTATAGTCAGTATGACTGACATAACCAGTCTGCTGCCCAAACCGGAGGGTTTTTATGTTATGTTATGAGGATTTGCATGGTGCACTAATCACCTGTGGGGGTATCCAGGGGCTGAACAAGGTTCTCAATAACCTGGATGGTCGCTCTGCAGTATGAACCTTTAAATTCTGCTTACTTCTTCTGTACTGCTTGCCATTGTGAGATTTTTTTGTTTTCTATTCTTCGACCCTGCCCCTTAGATTGAGATTCAGAATCTACTTGGAAGAGGAAAAACAAGAACTAAAATGTGCAATTGCCTTTGTAAATAAAAGTCACATGGAATAGCATTTTGTGGCTTGTTTGTACTATCTACGACTTTAAAAAAAATATTTATTTGTGGAAAATATGCACAATATATATTTTCATGACAATACCTAATGAATGCACTTTCCGATCCTTTGATTTTGTAACACATTTCTATCAGGATTTTCTCAAGGTGAGCAGGGTTGTTGTCACGTGAGGTATTTGAAGGCCAGACCAGCTAATTTGAATCTTTACCCCCCAAAAAATGACCTAACACCTGGGACAGAACTTACCCTCGATTTATCTAAGCAAACCGCATTCACATTTGAGTGCATACAATCTAACAATTGTGGGAGTGATGCATGCGTAAGCACAGAAATCGACCAAAATCAACACAGTGGGACACATAGCCTATACAAATTCCATGAGAAGCTGGGCATGAGGGGGCCTAAAGAAACCTTGGAAAGAGCAATTAGTGGCAATTGTGCTTCTGGGTTTGAAGTGTTCTGGGGTCGGTGGTGGTCATCACTGGCAGGTCGTAAAAGCTGATGCAGAGAAGGGTCCCAATAGACTCTCCGCATTTGCCCCCACCTTCAAGGTGCGAAATATAGTCAACTCTGCACCACCAATCACTGCTACAGATGGAACAGCCAAGAGGCCTGTGAAAGTCCATTCCCAGTATTCTTAGGTCAGATCAGAAGCATCCCCATAATTATCATGCAATTAAGTCTAAGTAGTTTTGATTACTTGAGGCTCCAATGTAACTCGTGTTAACATATACATTGATGTTGTGCAATGTCAAAAGAACAAATATATTGTCTAGGTGGGGCAATATGGCAATCACATATGTACAGCTCACATGCTCGTAAGCCACATTCTTATGTATGTCAGCCACACACCTATGAGAGATCCCCGTGGACACTCTTACCATTCAAAGTCCTGTTGTGGAGGACACCAAAAACACATTCAAACACACAGATCACAAAGCTGCACAAGTCTACCACATCGTAGGAGGCAGAGAGGGTGTGCATATGTTAGAGTGTAGAGGTCATATCCCCGGTTAAAATCTACAGACACTGCACATCACCTGACTGTAAGCACTCCCTGCCAACTTTGACCCACAATATACATCAATAATGGATTTCACACAATACATACACCCCCCCGCCTTGAGACACAACACTGCAGATAAGGCTATGGGCATTTTATCCCTGGTCAAAACATATCAACCAGGTCCTTGTATGCAACATTACTGAATTAGGTTCCCATCACATCTGAATGGTTACCACTGTGCCCAGATCAGTCACAAAATCAACATGTGTGGAGGACTCAGAAGATAGTGTAAAAAAGAGTGGAATAAACAGTGTCCCAAAACTGCACCTCCTCATGAATGACACAGCTACTATCTGAGATGGCCTCCACCATCTCAGATAGATCAAGGCCACCAAAGAACTTCTCGTTGACTTCCTCAGCACAACCACTCTGCCTACGCCGATGGACACCAACACAGCAGCATGCAACCTCCACTGATGGATCTCCAACTGTGCCAAACACTCTGGCATCCTTCAAGGATGACCAGGCAAGCAACACTCCAAGAAAGCCAGCTCAATCACTCTCACCCTCCATGAGTCCAGGTGCATCTGCAAACCATTTGATAAGAGAAAGAAGAACAACAGAAACCGAGTAACCCATGCTACCTTCAAATCAGCTGTCCACACCACATCCTCCTCAAAATCACAAAGAAAACAGTCCTCCAAGACAGAATCAGCATCAATGCACAAAAGAGCAAAGAACCCTTCACCATCGTCAAGGAGTTCACCAGGCCCAACATTGAGACCACAGATGTCCCGCCCTCCCCCACCATCTTCCACCGCAAGAATTGACAGATCTAATCTAGCTTCAACATCCAAGACCCTACCGGTACATCCGACTCCACCACATGCAACCACACCTCCCTCCAAACACAACATGCTCTTCCCGACCCTGCTCACAACATAGGACACACTCAAGACCATGAGAAGCATCCACTCTGAAGCTCCGTCAGATCCCTGCCCTTACCACAACTTCCAGAGAGCAGCCTCCGCAATCGCCCCCCAGCTTCGCCACACCATCAACTGCTCAATCAAAACCACCACCTTCCCCGATGCCTGGAAACATGCCAAGATCAACCCCCTGCTAAACAAGCTGTCCTCAGACCAGTCAGACCTCTTAAACTTCAGACCCATCTCCCTCCTCCCCTTCCAACTCAAAGTAATTGAGAAGGCCATCAGCACCCAACTCCCGCATTCATAGAAGTGAATCACGTTCTCAACACCTCCCATTCGGGCTTCCAAGGCAACCACAGCACCAAGACCATACTCCTCGCAGCCACCAACGACATCCACTCCCTCCTTGACTGGGGTGAGACTGCTGCCCTCATCCTACTGTACCTCTCAGCCACCTTTGACCCCCTCTCCCACGCACATTAATTATGAGACTCCACGATGCCGGCATCCTCTCAGAACATACCAAGCGGAGTGTCCCAGGTCTCCTCGCTGAGCCCCACCCTGTTCAATGTCTACATGGGCCCCTTCACAACCATCGCCAGAAGCCACAGACAACATCCTCCTACGCCTACAACACCCAGATGATCTCCCTCAAAAATTAGCCCAGAACCAACCTCCACAGCGGAATGAAGGCTGTTGCTACCTGGATGAAAGACAGCTGATTCAAACTCAACTCAGACAAGACTGGAGTACTCATCCTGGGATGCACCCCATCAACCTGAGATGACTCTTGGTGGTCAGCTGCTTTGAGACCCCCTCCCACCCCAACGGACCATGCATGCAACCTCGCCATCATACTAGGCTCATCACTCATAATGAATAACCAAATTAGCTCAGTTACCTCAGCCTGCTTCCACAGGCTCTGCATGCTTCAAAAGACATTCAGATGGATCCCCACAGAATCCAGAAAGACGGCCACCCACGCACTCATCACCATCGGACTCGACTACGGCAACTCACTCTATCCTGGCGTCACCTAGAAACCGCTGAAGAAACTACAGAACTTTCAAAATGCTGCAGCCAGACTGGTCCTCGACTTCCCCCACCACAGCCACATCACCCAACACATCCGACAAATCCACTGGCTCCCAGTCATCAAGAGAATCACCTTCAAGCTCCTCACACATGCCTATAAATATCTCCTTGTCAAAGGACCAGCATACCTGAACCACTGGCTTGCATTCCATATACCAGCCAGACACTTCCGTTCTGGCCAACTTGCCATAGTCGCTATCCCCATCATCCACAAGACCAGAACCCGAAGAATTTTGTTCTCCTTACTCACCACCAAGACCTGTAACACCCTGCCCTCCCACCTCAGGAAATCCGCGTTACTGATCCTCAACCCAGAGGGACCAGCATCCCCCCTCCCAGTACCTTGAGACCCTCATTGGTGGGAAGCTAGGCTTTATAAGCCCCTGATTGTTTGATTGATTGATTGTGAGGATCTCTCCTGGGCAAAAAATTGTCCGAAAATCTTTCATTTTTGGCCTGCGAGGATTTGCGGTTCCATCGCAGCATAGTCCTCCTTGTGAAACTGCAGCTGATCTGAGGATTCAGACCGCAATTAAAAAAAGTACATTCACACACTCTCTCATACACCAATACAACCACTCACACACACAGACACACATCCATACAGCTACTCTCACACCCAGTCACACATCCATACAGCCACTCGCAAACCCATACAGTCACTCACACATCCACTCAGAGACCCAGAGAACCACTCACACACCCACTCACAGATTCACACAGACGCTCACACATCCACTTACATACCAAATAACCTAATAATACTGATGGAGTGTATAACTCATCTACTCCTTTTTACTCTTCATGATCCAGCAAGATCGTTAATCTTAGATTAAAAATGATATAAATTTACTTTTCCATAGTTATCCCTTATACATTTCCTCCCTAAATCTAAGGGGACAACAAGTCTTTCTGCTGTCCCCTAATTTTTGTTTTCTTCATTTTCACAACACATACAATTTTGCACAGTAAACAGTAATGGCGCCTATTTATTTTATAAAATTGCAACAGCCAGCCAATCAGCCTATGTATTCACGACAACGTAGCACCAAGAGTGCTTTATCCATCTCTTTGGTGGCTGGGATATCCATTGCATAGCAGGAAAATTAAAACCAGGATACCCACTATAAGTAGTAGGACCAGCGGAAGACCTCAAAAAATGCTTCCCAATATGGAGTGTATAAATGATGGACTAACTCTGAAGATCATCTGAAAGGTGCTCAATAGTCCAGAACCTATGCACTTCAATAGGTGTACTATCCCACTGGTATCAAACATGTTAAAGAAACGATTCTTCCCTTTCCAATGATACCTCTCATGTTTTTCTACATGCTTGGGGGGCTGAGATAACCCCCTGAGCAAAAGGCTCATTTCAGTTGTGGGTTCTATGAAATTAAGTCAGTGTAACCTGCGCACTGATCGTCATTTCACAGAAAGCAGTGGAACAGCCTCGGGAGCTGGTGAAACTCTTCCCTAGCTCCCAAGGCTGTTGGGGGGGGGGGAAAGGAAATCCCTCTGATGCCCACACCAGAGGTATTTCTGGTGCCATGTGAGGACGTCCGGAAGCCGTCCTGGGCACACGAGCTCTGTAACTCAGGATGGCCCTCGGCCGTCCTGAGCACCGAACAGCTTAAGGCCACATCTTTCTGTAACTGCATGGCTTTCAGTCTGTTCAGAGAATCAAACAATATAAGGGAAACATTCAATGAAGGCCATAGCAGTGCCTCCCTGACTCTGTGGGTCGGTGGAAACAATTCTTGCATACAACAAGTAACCATGGAACCTACTGTGACTAGATATGCGCTGCCTGGCAGCATCCCACAACAGTGTAGATCAATCAACATTAAATAACTCCCATTTGAGAACAGTTTGAACACCAAATGAGTCACGGCAACTGGGGACCCTTTTAAGTGACACAATAAGTTTGCAACTGAAGCATTACATGCTCTGTGAGGCATAATATCATGATAAATTAGAGATCCACTTGAAATCTTGCAGTCAAAACCAGTGTGAAACACTTCAGTGTCTACATTCCTGCATCTCAATCTGTACGGCAATTTCCAAAATTCATGTATTTATTCCTTACCCAATGCTTCAAACCTGCCTACCTGATGGTACTGTAGATAGTAGTGAAATAGAATGTTGTGACTGACAGTGTATATGGCCATGGATTTACCATTCTCTGGAAGGTGACTAAGCCACGGTAAAAGGTCCAGTTTGTCAATGTGCAGCATTGTATATTTTGCACCACTAGTCCCGCTTTGGACCAAGATCATCAACGCCTCCCTTCTTCAAGGTGAAATCCCTGACTGCCTGAAGACTGGCCTTGTGCTTCCTATTCTCAAAAAACCCACGGCGGACCCTGAAGACCTGAATAACTACTTTCCACTCACAACCATCCCCACCCTTGCAAAACACCTGGAGAAATGTGTGCATGAACAACTGCACAAACACATTGAGCAATTCTAACTTCTCGACCAATTCCAATTAGGATTCTGCACGGGCCACAGCATTGAAACTAGGCCTGGGTGGTAAATTCCGTTCCGCTCGCGGAATTTGCGGAATTTCGGTAATTTCGCGTTCCGCGGAGAACGCGAAATTGCCCAAAATTCTGCTTTCCGCGACTTCGCGAAATTTTTTCTTGTTCGCGTTCTCAAAATGCATGTTCGCGAGATATTTCTCCCCGAGCACGCAAACAGCAACTGTGAACAGGAAAAAAGCATCGCGAACATGCAATTCCGCGTGTTTGTGGAATTTCTGCATGTTCGCGGAGATTTTTTATCGTTTCGCGGAGATTTGCATAACGCGATTACGCAAATTCCGCCCACCCCTAATTGAAACGGCCATCACTCATATCGTGGATGATGCTCTCACTCTACTCGACCAGAATGAAACCTGCCTACTAATACTGCTTGATCTCTCATCTTCATTTAACACTGTCAAACATGCCAATCTACTTAACCTCCAGGAATGCAGAATGGGGCTCTCAGGCATGGTCCTTAAATGGTTTGCCTCTTTTCTCAACAACAGAACGTAGAGAGTCAAATCCAATCAAACTCCATCCAACTCCAGCCCCTGAACTCTGGGGGCCCGATTCACAGAACAAACTTAAGACAAAATCCTAAACTTAGTACCATTTTGGTATTCACAGAATGCACTTACTACTTCTGGTATTCACAGAATGAACTTACTACTTTTGCGATTCACAGAATAAACTTACTACTTTTGCTATTCACAGAATGGATTTACGACTCCTAACTTTACGTCCGCACTCGGGCCGGAAATTCCGGCCCGGAGGCGGAGCTTCCGGCCCGGAGGCGGGGTTTCCGGGCCGGAGGCGGAGCTTACGGCCCGGAGGTGGGGATTCCGGCCAGTGGTGGAGATCCGCCACTGGCCGGAATCCCCACCTCAGGGCCGGAAGCTCCGCCTCCGCGCCGGAAGCCCCGCCTCCGGGCCGGAAGCTCTGCCTCCGGGCCGGAAGCTCCGCCTCCGGGCCGGAATTTCCGGCCCGAGTGCGGACGTAAAGTTAGGAGTCGTAAATCAATTCTGTGAATAGCAAAAGTAGTAAGTTTATTCTGTGAATCGCAAAAATAGTAAGTTCATTCTGTGAATACCAGAAGTAGTAAGTGCATTCTGTGAATACCAAAATGGTACTAAGTTTAGGATTTTGTCTTAAGTTTGTTCTGTGAATCGGGCCCTGGGTGTCCCCCAAGGCTCCTCACTCTCCCCCACACTCTTTAACCTTTTCATTGAACCTCTGACTGTAATCCTCAAAGCATCCAACATACAATATCACATGTATGCGGATGACACCCAACTGTACATGAAAATAGCCTCCCCCGAAGACATCAAGTCACACAACGGAACCCTACTCAAAACACTAAATTGGCTAACCTCCTCAAACTGAAGGCCCTCAAGACGGAATTCCTTCTCTTTTCACCCACTAAGCAAACCCCTACTGTTGTGAAATATCTAAGTAACCTCACCGTTCTCAACTGCACACCACACATAATTGGCTCCATGAAATCCCTGGGTGTGGTGTTAGATAGGAACCTTAACATACAAGATCACGTCCGAGCATCTACCAAAGGAGCGAACTTCCAAATGAGCATCCTAAGAAAACTCAAACCCTACCTTCCCCATGATGACTTCAAATCGGCTGTGCAATCACTAGTCATTTCTAGGCTTGAATACAGCAGTGTTACCCTTTGCGGACTGCCAAAACTCAGCTTAGTCCCTCTCAGGACCTTTCTTAATGCAGCGACCAGACTCATCACTGGTTCCAAGAAAACAAACCACATATCTCCAGACCTGAATTCGCTCAACTGGCTTCCATTTGAGGCAAGGATCCCTTTAGAAATTGCATGTATAACCCACAGAGCCCTACACTTCAATACCCCACTCTACCTGAAAAACAAGCTTGAACTCTCCGGTTGCAACCAGCCCTCGAGGAGCACCAGCACACTGCTGCTTAAGCTGAAAAAATTAAAAAAACTGAAAACATACAATCGTACATTCTCAAGCATAGCCCTAAGAATCTGGAACTCCCTACCAGTGAACACAAGACTGATTCCCTCAACATTTGCCTTCGAAAGGTGATTTAAGGCCCTCCTCATGAACAAGGTGCTGTGTTAGAAGTTTTTCTCCTCCTGCCTCCGATCTTGATTAGCTGTGTTAGCTGCTACCTGTGTTAGCTACTACCTGACATTTGTTACGGCCCATGTCGCCCACCACTATGTCATTCTGTACCTGATGTATATTGCTTATCATGTACCTGCTGTATATTATTTTTCTTCCCTTTCTTCTACAGCTATCTTCCTATGCTTTCGGCAACCCGTATGTAAAGAGCTCTGATACCCGCTTAGGTCATGTTCGCGCTATACAAAACTTTAAAAATATATAAATAAATAAATCTCTTCGTGCCGTTGTTATCTGTCTTTCTCTTAGACTGCATGCAAAAAACAGAGATATACTGTTGATTTACCACCAGGGCACGTGACCAGAACGCGATAAGTGTAGCGTCCAGCTTAATAATGGAATGGATGGCAATTGCGATTCCCATGATAAAGAATTGACAAATCCTGTTCTATTGTATCTATAGCGGAAGACATAATGTTGCCCAGTGAATAAATCCTGTAAGTCAGTGTGGTCATGCCATTGTCGACCACAGCCAAAGCCTTTTCTAGGTTAACCCTGACAATCTCAGGCAATCTCTTAGCAGCCTCCTGTTGCGAGATTTTCCATACTTAATTGTAAATAGCATATAAGAAGTATTTCTGATGTGGTTTCTGGGGACCTAACAAAAAAACTCTAACATCTATGTCCTCTGAGAGTAAGGACAAGTGTTGTTTCACCTGGGACAGTGTTGAGGATTTTAGCCACTCTAAGCATAACTTCCCAACACCGTAAGACGTCACCACCCTGAATGTTCTGTTTGTACGTAGCATCATTCAGGCCTATGGATATTAAACCCTTTGGTGGTACCCTTGAATCTTGACTGACACCAATTTGTGTTGGTAGACCAAATTGGCCATCCCTTCTAACTGGGGTCAGATGAATTGTATGAACCATCAAGTAGAATGTCATATAGTGTATCGTCACTATGGTAGGTATAATTTCGCCACCTTTCAAAATGTGTGAGTGAGGTAATCTGCGATGAGTTCAAGTCCTTTATCTTAGCTAACCCAAAACAGGAAGTCTGTTGCACAGTGTTGTTCAGGAAGACAATTTGCTGTGGTATTAGACATGCTCTAAATTAGTCCTCAGTTCCCTAGACTTATTTTGTGTATATGGTGTCCCTGTACAGACAGCTGGGAAACAAAGGGAGCAGAATATATCTGTTTTATATTAATGAACATATTTCTCCTTGCAAGTGTAGGTGCAAGCTTATAATAAAAAGATGTCAGCCTGAAGTGTTAAACCTAGACAAATATGCACACTTCTGTGCAAACATTTGTGAACTACCTTTCGGTGGTATTCGGCAAAGTTTCCATTGATGATCAGTGAAAACATTAAGTGGGATACTTTCTTTGTGCAAGAATTGATGACCATAGTGTTGATAATACATGGTGTCAAAATCAGATGCATCATCATACAACTCATTTCTGGAAAATGCAGCTGATTTTCTAAATCAGACAGTATATTATTTACAGTTTTAAAGTTCCAGTCATCAGAGAAAGTACAGGGGGTGATGATATCATTCAAAGTTTTTTTAAACAAGTGTGGGATTTCCAAAGTTCAATTGGACGATATACATCATATGAAACCGTATCCCAAACTATTCCTTCTGGAACGGGAACTGCTGTAATTTTCATAAGGGACAGGAGTCTTTCTTTGTGACTATGCATGTGGTATCAGGACCAAGTTCACATGTTGTACTGCAGAGCGTTCTGGGAGATAATGTCCATTTAGGAGCAGAAATAAAGGAATTCACTACACCTATCCAAAGGATTTAGAGAAGTAGACTATTTGCAATCCAGAGCTGTAACCAGGGAGAAACGAGGGAGAAACAAAGTACGTTTTTTCAGCCAACAGTAGGATTTGTGGGGGATATTCACAAGGATCTATCTCCGATATAACAGCAATAGATACATTTACTTCCCCATTCACAAGCCAGTGCAAACAGCCGACAGCACCACTTTTCCCGCGTTAGCATCCTCAACAAACATCGTGAAGAACCAAAACCTTATGGGCCTGGCCGTGCAGGGTACGCCTTAATCTCCTGAGTTCACCTGCCTTGTTGAACAGAGACACCGGACACTCTGTTGGGGGTAGACAATCAGGTTTATTAGCTGCAGCTAAGCACAGTTGTCCCAGAAGTACACTCGGTATGTTCTCAGGAGACTGCCACTTCACTCCGTGGTGCACAATCTTTTATAGCACATAGATGGCATACAAATGCATACATGGTTAACCAATGAGAAAAGTTCGAAAACAAGATATAACCAATGGGAAGAGTTTGAAAACAAGATATCAAGCAACCCCAAAGCTTCTCCTCCAACTGTGTGTGTCACCCCTCCCCACAAGTTAACCCCTTCAGTGCCACGCCCTTTCCCCGCCCTGTGCCGGCCGTTGCATTAGCGGGCGGTGTTCATGACGAGCTGGACTCGTCATGGGCACAGCGCAACCGCGGCCCATGACGAGTCCAGCTCGTCATGGGCACAGAAGGGGTTAATCAGTGATAGTGTCTACTGTTTTGACTCGCAGGTGGCAGGACACATTTGTATGCCTCGGAGGACAGTTGTGAAATGAGAGAATACAAGTAGAGAATAGTGAAGGCCAGAAGATAAGATAAAGTCAGGAGAGAATAGTGTGAACCAACAGATAGTCGAGACAGGGATTAGTCAAACCAGACGAGGATTAGTGGACTCGGCCAGTCCCTGACATCAGTTTCGTAAACAGAGGCAGAAGGCTATTTGACACGTTGCAGTAGGAAAAGCGGAAAAGACTTTGTTCGCCGTGCTGCCTGAGTGAGGGCAACACAAAATGGCGGCGGGACACAAAATGGTGGCTGAATACGAGCGAAATCAAAAATCGAATTTCCTCAGACCCTCATTTTGCCATAACTCAGGCAAAATACACAGATTCACGTTAATCTGAGTCAATGTCAATAGCCATGAGGTCGTCAAGCTGTTGCTGCAAAATCATTTTAATGTTCTCTGTTTTCTGTGACTTAGGTCTTGGGATGCACACAGTGGCACAAAGACCGCAGATGGCGGGGCCACACTGCATACAGAGACAACAGGAAAAAATGACGGCCAAAACCATTCCAAGGAATGTTAATACCTTCCATCCCCATTTAGGCAGTAATCCCCAAAACCATCCCAATAAAGACCAGTCTCCTTCATCCTGATGAATTGACTCGGAGATTACATGTAATTTAGAGATGGCTTGGTATACCGTAGGGGCATCGTCAGGTATATGAATACAACAGCTAGATCCGATCGATTTACAGACTCCACCACGATCCGCAAGAATACCATCTAGTGCAATTCAGTTCTGCAATGTCATGAGACGATCCGCCTGAAGTTCAGCTGTGAGATTACTCAAAGCTCCCACAGTAACATCTATGGTAGTCACTCTCAACAACACAAACCAGCTGTCTCATGTTTCTGCTGTTGGCCATTGGGCCCCAAAAAGGAAGAAATCCTTTGAGGAAATCACTTCCCTCTTGTCCTGCTGTGTCTTTGGAATCAATAATTCCTCTTCATATCTGTTTCTATGATGGCTTGAAGGAGCAGTATATGTAGGAGGGAGTAGAAACGCTATATAGCATGTTCCTGAAAAATCAGTCGGTAACCACGTGTAGGCTCTATCATGGCAGACAAAATACATTCCCTGAGATTGTTCTAACGGTGGTGAATTTTGAGAGGTGTAAATGTATGTATGGGAACAAGAGCTCTTTCCTTGTCCAGTGTTGGTAGTCTGGCCATTTATTTGCAAACAGAAATTACCTTGATGAGGTACAGTCCAAATTGGTGGAGATTTTCCTTGTTTAACTTTATCACTAAGGCTAGTAACGTAACGAGTCACGTTCCAATCATCATATGTTCGTCTCTCATCAACAGGAACCTTATTATTCTCCACAATTTTAGCCATAGCTACATTCCCTTTATCAGAGAACTAAGACTAAAATCTGGTCCACTAATATATGAACTGACAGAACGTCTAAATCGGCTCTGATATGCGTTTGAAAATATCACAAAATAAGCCCAAGCGGAACCTTCATGAGAAAATGGAAGGACTAAATATGGCATCCCTTTATCTGTGGTATGAGGCATAAGTCCACACACCCAACAGTCGGTTGTATTGACTACTAATTGGTGCTGGTGCAACAACTGGACAAATGAATTATTAAAATATTCTGTTCTCCTGATTAGTTCATGTTAGGGAAGTGTATGTAATTGATGTAGAGAAATAGTAGAATAAAGAGGCAAGGAGATAGAAGTAGGGACAACTTTTTGCTGCATAGCATGAAAAACCCAACCTACACAAGCCAATAAAATACATAAAAACATAAAAACACACAAAGTTACGCCACATCGACTACAATATTTTACAATATTTCTTTTTCATCTCTTCTTTCTTATTTTCTAATTTAGCATCCATCCTCTAAAAGGGTTGCTCACGGCAATCTTCCTCACTCACTTGGCTGTGATTATTAGCCGTCCTATGACACTGCAAGTCATGTGTGCCTAGCCACTATACAGGTCACAACCAAGACTCCTACCGTGACCCTACAACCTGGACAGATGATAAATTTAACAGAAGAGATGGGAATCTTAGGTGTCTTTAATCAGTCTAGGTCTTAAATTATACCTAGTTCTATTTGGTGTAATTTGATCCTGAAACAGTGTCCGTGGCTATGTAGTGTTCAAGCGGAGATGAGACGGGACAGCTTCTTGTAAAATGTCGTTGTCTTCTTTCTCCGACCGAGTTCCATTCAGGCGTGCATCACTGAAAGGTATGAATCGGGGGACCCTTTCGCCTTCAGAATCATCTATACCCTTACAGACCCACTGATCAAAAGGCAAAGGCAAAGGCACTTTCTTGCAGTGCACGCCGTGAATCCAGTTCTTTTTCCCTTTGACTTTCACTGCTGTACATGTGGTTAGGAGCACTTGTCGCGGTGCCTTCCAACGAGGTTCCAAATTCTTTGTCCTCTGAAAATTCTTCACACAGACCCAGTCTCCAGGTTGGATAGAATGACCTGGGTCTGTGGAGGCCTCTGGTAAAGCGTTTTGAACCTGTTGGTGAAGAACACGCAATTTAGTTGTGAGGTCATGTAAATAGTCAATCAGCATTGGATACTGTATATCGGAATACTTTTTAGGGCGAGGGATTCCGCATACATTAGCTGGGTGCCCAAAAACAACCTCGTATGGGCTAAGTCCCAAACGAGAATGCACAGCTGTTCTAGTTGATAAGAGAGCCAAAGGTAAAGCATCAGGCAAGTTAAGACCTGTGCTAGCTTGTACTTTTGCAAGTTTAAGTTTGAGAGTGCCATTATAGCATTCTACCAAACCCGCTGACTGTGGATGGTTTGCCGCATGGAACTTTTGTTTTATACCAAGACCTGCACATACTTTTTGCATTACTTGGCCCACAAATTCACTTCCATTGTCACTCCAGACAATGCGTGGCAAACCAAACCTAGGGAAGAACTCTTTCAGAAGAACTTTGGCAGTGGACAAAGCAGTGTTGTCTGTCAGGGGGTAAGCCTCTATCCATCTGGAAAAGGCACATACCACCACTAGAACATATTTGAGATTGTTGCATCGCTCCATGTGAATGTAGTCGATTTGCAACACCTCAAAAGGATATGTCGGGGAAGCAAAATGACCTGCCGGAGTTGTGGTTCCCTTTCCCGGATTGTACATCAGGCAAATAATACAATGCTTCACCACATTATCTGCACACTTTGGAATCCCTTTGTTCTGCCATACTGGAGCCAGAAGCTTGCATATTCCTTTTGCACTGATGTGGGCTGGACCATGCGCCATAGTAACTACAGGCAGTACATAGGCGTCTGGTAACAGCCAATGCTGGTGCTCTGACAATTCTATCCAACATCCCATCGCATCTAACATTCCCATACTCTCTTTCCACTTACTCAACTCTTTCTCTGTAGCCTCTTCTTGAATCGATCTCACACTTTCTATTGTGTCCTCACATATCCCTCTATCCATCTGGAAAAGGCTAGGCCTGGGCGAAGCACTACGCTACGCTCGCGTAGTTTGCGAAGTTCGCGCTACTTCGCACTACGCGAACTGCACGTAGCACAGTGCGAACACGCGTAGCGTAGTGTTGCGTAGTGCTGCGGTCATTTTTTGCTTGCTCGCGGTCCTCAACGTCAAGTTGGCGACCGCGAGCAAGCAAAATGACATCCCGGCGAGACCTTTTCCTTGTTCGCGATCGCGAGCATGGAAAATAAACCTCCCGGCGAGATTCCCAACGCGAGGAGGTCAGGTTTCTCATTGCGAGAGGTCGCGTATGCTCGCGACCGCTCGCGATGAGAAACTACCAGTTCGTGTTGAGAAAGCTGCCGCTCGAGTAAAAATCTACTCGAGCAGCAGAAAACTACAGCTCGCACTGTGCAAGATGCCATTTTCAATGATTGCACAGTGCCGGTTGCTTGTCTGCACTGTGCAATCATTGAAAACAACATCTTGCACAGTGCGAACATGTTACTACGCAGTTCGCGAAGTGCTACGCGTAGCTCGCGTAGTGCGAACTTCACTTTGCTTAGCTTCGCAAAGTGCTACTTCGCGAACTACGCCCACCCTTAGAAAAGGCACATACCACCACTAGAACATATTTGAGATTGTTGCATCGCTCCATGTGAATGTAGTCGATTTGCAACACCTCAAAAGGATACATTTGGGAACTGGAAATGCAATGCACATATTAACTACAACAGTGTATCCATGCTACAGAGCACTTCCAAAAGCTGGTGACACACAACACAACAAACAGCCATGTACCTACCCCCTCCTTGCTGCAGTCTCTCCTGTAACTGCCTATCCAGGTCTGGGAAGACCACCGCCAGGACACGGGTCATGTGGGGGGGTCAGGCGTCGGCACCCGCCGTGGGGGCGAGGTGGTGAGAGCCCCAGCTGGACCCGGGCAATCCGCCGGGTCCAGCACCGGATGTCCTGCCAGCGTTTTCTCACTTGGGCTAGGTGCCGACTGCGATCCCCCGCCGATTTCACGGCCCTGACGATCCGCTTCCAGATCTGTCCCTTCTCGTAGGCAGTTACCTGTGAGGATGACAAAGTGAGACAACATCACTACACCAGCTCCATGTCCCATAGACACACCTTTTAACATCTTTGCTATGTTGAACAGGGCAGAGGATGCTGGCAAGGAATTGATGTAATCTCAAATACACATTGGCCTCTGTGGAAGCCCCAATGCACTACATGGCATTGAAAGTACACAGGTGGCAGAAGGGGTGTGACACACTCCCTAATCATGGCACACACTGTGCTTCAAATGCAACAGCAGGCTGATGGACAGCACCTCCAAGCAGACACATGCCACAGTCCACTGATGCAACCTCAGCAGAGTACACAGACACACCCAGGCACTGAGCAATCACCTGCCCTTCACAACAGCGGATACAACCCTCACTCTGTACATGTGCCATTTGCCTGTGGGGTGTCACAGGTGTTGTGCTAGCTCAGCAAGTCAGACACACAGCACAGCTTACTTCTCACATCACATGGGTTGCCTCATCCATGCAGCTGTGGTGCAACACTTCACCTACACACTCACCCTCATGACAGGGAACATTCACACACATCAATTTACATGTGGCGTACACATCACTTGGACACTCTCACCACAGGTCCACTCAACTCATACACATCTGTGGGTACAGTCACCTGTCACACCGGGGGGACCACCCAATCACCTCAGGTCTGTATTTCTAAAAACTACAAAGGAGTTGCCATGCTGAATGTGTCATGTACTATGCAGTGAATGTCACAGTAATCACAATGCAAGGCAGGAGTGCACACAGGAACTACATCATGCTCTGCATGAGAGACATCAGCATGTCACCCCCCCTGGGACCCACTCTAAACAACATTGCGTGTCTGTCCCTCTTGGAAACGATGCCAGAAGTGTCAGTCAGAAAAAAGGTGCACAGTCAAAGGTAGTGGAGTCAGCACTCACCTGTTCCCCTGGTCTCCCATACAGGCTGGGGTACTGTGGGAGGAGCACATCCAGTAGGGCCTCATTCTCCTCAAGGGTGAATGGCTGTGCCCTCTCCACAGACCAGGACATAGTGCCAGAGGATTCCGAGGCTGCAGCAATGTGGTCGACAGTAAAGTTGTGCAGGCAAGTGCCCTCTCAGGGGTGCTGGCTGCCTTATATCTGTCTTGCTCAGGGGCTATCACTTACAGGAATACATGGTGATTGGTCAGACTCCTTAGCATCCTAAGTTTACACCAATCCCTTTAATCCTACACCGATGACACGAATCTGCATGATTCAAATTTTGAGCATCATTGCAAGGCAACCACCACTTTGCAACATTGTAATTGTTGCCCAACTGACTCTTCCTGGCCACCTGATGGACACATTGCAACTGAAAGCTCTGTATCCATGACAACCAGCATGCATTTTGTGCCTAATACTTGTACAATATGATTTTTGAAAATACACACACATGTACGGTGCGTTTCACGCGTACATGTACACGTATGGCACCTCTACAATAGTGATACGGACCGTACGAGCGTGTGTACGGTCCGTACCAGGCGTACTCCTACGCCAACAGCACTATAGTGGTACAGACCGTACACACGCTCTGAGAGCGTGTGTACGGTCCGTACCAGGCGTACTCACAATCCAACACCACTATAGTGGTACAGACCGTACACATGCTCTGAGAGCGTGTGTACGGTCCTTACCAGCCATACTCACAATCCAACTCCACTATAGTGCTCTGGGGTTCGGTGCGTACAAGTACAGGGCTGGGGTACAGTGCTGGGGTACGGTGCGTACAAGTACGGGGCTGGGGTACGGGGCTGGGGTACGGTTCGTCCAAGTACGGGGCTAGTGTACCGTGCTGGTGTACAGTGCGTACAAGTACAGGGCTGGGGTACGGTGCTGTTTACGGTGCGTACAAGTATGGGGCTGGGGTATGGGGCTGGTGTACGGTGCTGGGGTTTGATGTGTCCAAGTACGGGGCTGGGGTACGGTGCTGGGGTACAGTGCGTCCAAGTACGGGGCTGGTGTATGGTGCTGGGGTATGGTGCGTACAAGTACAGGGCTGGGGTACGATGCAGGGGGACGGTGCATACAAGAACGGGGCTGGGGTACGGCGCTGGTGTGCTGTGCTGGGGTACGGTGCGTCCAAGTACGGTGATGAATACAGGCCCCAGCTGGGCCCGCAAATACAAGGGTTCGCCCTCCTGTGTACGAAAACTAGAAGGAAGTTGGCACGGAAACTGCAAATACAAAGACAGAGTTTATTAACCCTTAAGGGTGGTCCTACAATCCACACAACACTCTTCAGTATTGCATAGAGTAGCACAAAGAACTTGCGTACATGGTCCCCTTTTATACAGAACACAGGGGCTCATAAATGGGTGGATACAACGTAGAGCAGAATTCATTACCATTTATGGACATTTTCGATACAGGATCAATATATGGGCGGAGTTAACAATTTCCTGAGCCCGCGAAAACATGGTCAAACAAGGACTAACTGATAACAGATGTGGTCAAGTCTGGACATGCGCCAGACGGACAAAGGAGCTATTTATAGACTGTTACTAGGCAGATTACAAGAGCAACTAGCGAAGAGGTAGGACTCTTCTCGTGCAAAGCACGTGGAGACATGACAATACAAAATGGAGTCCGGACATTAGTCAACATAAAACAAGAAACACATTTTGACTGCAGAGAATTCATGTCTTCAGTGAATGCTTAATCATATCACTGTTTCAGTTTTCAACAGACGACCCTTTCAGCATTTACTGAAGACATTCGGCTTATTAGGATAATCATCATATATGTCAATTTTCATCATCTCTTCCACCTCCTTGTTTAAGTGTTTCTGGTAGGTGACATTGGCAATAGCTTTCTTATCAGGAATACAAATGACATACATAAGGAACAAATTAAAGGACCACACTGAACACAGAGGCAACAGGAAAACAAAACTGCTATAACAATACAGAGACCAGTTAAGACTTTCCATCCCCATGTAGTGATCAATGCCCAAAACCATCCAGAAAAGGTCGAAGTGCCATTTTCTGTATGAATCTCAGCTGCGATTTTATGCAATTTATTAATAGCATTATAGACGGATGGCGTGTGGTCAGGAATAAATACACAACAACTACTTCGGATAATTCTACACGCTCCACCTCTATCTGCTAACATAACATCTAGTACCATACGATTCTGTAACGCATCAATTCTAGTGATTTGCAATTCTTCCGTAAGATTCCCAAGAGCAGCAGCAGCTTGATTCGTTACAGCCTCTACAACTCTTGTTAATCGTCGAACCTTTCTACTATTTAGGGCAGCTCCAACACAGAAAAACAATCCTAAGTTAAAATCAACACACTGCTGTAAGCTAGTGTCGGTTTGGTCAACATCATCAATAGATAGAGTACGTTTATACCTATTTACAGTTACATTGTTCAATAATTTGAAATCTTTTTGATAGGATGCAGGTGCTAAGAATACAGGGGGTAATAGAAACGCCACATAACATACTCCGGACCAGCCGGCTGGTAAGCGATAATAACCCTTATTCCCACATACGAAGTACGTATTATGGGAAGCTAAGAAAGTACTATTATTTAATCCATCTATATTCAAAACAATAATACAATCACTAACACCAACAGGAATATGACCAACACTCTGGACACACAGGTCTGCTTGAGCTTGTGCCACTTGAATTACGAATCTCTCATTTCTGACAATGTCTCTAGTGTTCGTGAAGATGTAGGGGGTTGATTCATTATCTGGTCGATATTCTTCACACTCCCATATTGTCCCATTCGCTTGTGGATAGCCTTCTTTATCTTGATGACATTCCCTATTAAGTCTAAAAAGTAGTCGTCCCACTGTAGGTTTCCGCGTAGCAAAAAGCAAAGTGTACCATGCTCTACAAGAGCCATTATGAGAGAAAGGAAGAGGTATGAACGGCGTTCCTCCTTTCTTCTGATGAGCTGGCATCATACCACATATCCAACAGTTCGTAGCATTTGTAGCAACATGGGTATGATGCAACATCTGGATAAAAGTATTGTTCAAATAAGACTGACGATGCTTCAATTCTTGATACGGAAGGGTGTAAAAGTAGTGCTCCTCAGGCACTGGAGTAGTCAAAACAAGCAACTCACGGGCAGGAGTCACATTCTCGACAAACCACGTGGTTATACCAACGATAGCTACAATGATAATAAAACTTGTCGCACAAAAAATCTTCTTCTTCTCCATTTTGTAATAAAAGTCAATATCTTCCTAAAACTAAAAGGTTCTCAGAACTCTTCCCCTTAGGCAGCCGTTGATTTCTTCACCAGCGGGCCAAGACGGGTGTCACTACACTAATGCAGGGCTGATCCCCCACCCTTGCCTCATTGGCTCTCCGTTTCACTAACCTAAGGGCCGTTCTGACAACGTGTCCTTATACTGGAAAAATCACTTCCTCGGTCTGAGATGATATCTTCTTGCTCCAGGAATCGCTTGGTCCGGGAAGAGCTCCTCAGTGTCATTCGGTTCCACAGCACGGCCTTTCTCTGCAGTCAGGATTTCTCGATGGTCGGTCAATACAGCAGGCTCCACTAATCCAGGTGGCACTTTACGACAGTGCAGGGAGTGGATCCAGTTCTTCCGATTGGAGACTCGCACAGCTGTCCTCGTTGCGAGCAAGACTTGCTCAGGACCAACCCATCTCGGCTCCAGACTATTCGTCCTTTCAAACACCTTGACCATAACATAGTCTCCAGGCCGGAGACTATGTCCTTCACCTGTGGACCGATCAGGGAGCGCTTCTCGAACCTGTTGATGAATAGAAACCAAATTATCAGTTAACTGTGCCAAATAATCATTCATCATTACACAAGATACATCATACACTGACTTCGGTTTCGGTGGACCCGAAATATTCATTGGGCGTCCAAATATGATCTCAAATGGCGTGAAACCAGTCCGAGAATGCGGTATCGATCTAATTGACAACAATGCCAGCGGTAAAGCGTCTGGCCAAGTCAAAGAAGTCGAAGCTTGGATCATAGCGATCTTAAGCTTCAAGGTACCATTATATTTCTCAACCAATCCCGCAGATTGAGGGTGAAACACTGCATGAAACTTCTGAGTAATTCCCAGTCCTTTCAGGACATGCTTGATAACGTCTGCTATAAAATGAGGTCCGTTATCACTCCACAACAATCTACAAACACCATATCGAGGGAAAAACTCCTTCAATAGCATCTTGGCTGTAGTCATTGCAGTATTATCTTTCGTAGGGTATGCCTCAACCCACTTACTGAAGGCACAAACCACTACTAGAACATACTTCAGATTGTTACAGCGTTCAAGCTGAATGTAATCCATCTGCAAAACCTCAAAAGGTGCAGTAGGTGTTGCAAATCCTCCTGCTGGAGTTCGTGTACCCTTTCCTGGGTTATACTTCAGGCAAATCATGCAAGTTTGCACTACCCTCTTTGCCGTGCTAGCAATCTCCGGATGCTCCCAAACTCGTGTGAGTAATTTTAAAATTGCGGAAGCTCCGACATGTGCTAGCCCATGTGCCATCTGAACCATAGGTTGTACAAAAGCTGTGGGTAACTTCCATTTATCCATCTGCTTATTTCTCCAACACCCTTCATCATCCAATTCCCCATCATTGGACCATTGCTCCCGTTCCTTATCGGAAGCGGTCCTCTGTATCTCTAGCACTTCTCTCCTCGCATCGTGCCATCTTTCTGCCTGCGACTTCACAACATACATTGCAGTAAAGTCAGGCTGCATCGCAGTCTCTCGTGCCACCGGGTCTGCCAAAGCATTCCCTTTTCCAACTTTATCAACCACCTTTTTATGGGCACTACATTTAACTATAGCAATCTTCTTTGGGTATGTTAATGCAGTCAAAAGGTTGTGAACTAACTCTCCATACATTATCTGTGCTCCATGTGACGTTAGAAACCCTCTCTCCTTCCAGAGTAGGCCAAAATCGTGCGCTACTCCGAAGGCATAGCGGCTATCTGTATAAACATTCACACACAATCCTGTACTGAGCTCACATGCTCGTGTTAATGCTATTAGTTCCGCTGCTTGAGCTGATTTCTGTGGTATGCGTGCTGTCTCCACTATTGTTTGTAATGTGGTAATTGCATACGCTGCTGAAGTCGTACCATCTGGTAGCTTCAGGCATGATCCGTCCACCCATAGTTCTCCATCTACATCTGTAAAGGGCATATCCTGGAGATCAATACGACCCTTTGTCTGTTCCTCAGTCACAAGAATACAGTCATGTGCTTTTTGTGCTTCAGACTGAGTTTCCGGGAACGGCAACAATGTGGCTGGATTTAACGTTGCACACCTCTTCAACGTAATATGAGGAGCCAAAAGCGTCAATTCATATCCCGTTAAACGAGCACTGGTCAAATGCTGCGTCTTTGTCTGATTAAGCAGGGCATCAACAGCATGGGGAACTAATACCAACAACTTATGAGATAACACAATTCCCTCACTTTGGCATATTGACACATCTGTCGCCGCAACCGAGCGAAAACAACCAGGCAATGCTCGGGCAACAGGATCAAGTACGGCCGAAAAATATGCACAAGGGCGCTGCTTGTCGCCGTGCATCTGCACTAAAACTGATAATGCACATCCATCTCTCTCATGTACATACAATGTAAAGGGCTTCGTATAATCAGGGGTACCTAACACTGGTGCTGAGCAAAGGGCTTGTCGCAATTGCTGAAAGGCAATTTCACAACTATCTGACCAGGGAAGAGGAATTGGGGTATCTTTTGTCAAAAGTGCTAACAATGGCTTAACTATATGTGAAAACCCCAATATCCATTGCCTACAAAAAGAAGCAAGACCCAGAAATGCACGCACGTCCTCCTGTGTGGAAGGTACCGGCGTGTCCAAGATTGCTTGAATACGATCTGGTGTGAGTGCACGCCCCTCCTTAGACAAAAGGTGACCCAAGTAAGTCACCTTTGGTCTACAAAATTGCAATTTCTTCTTCGACACTTTGTGATTGTGAGATGCCAAAAAGGAAAGCAAGGATAACGTGCACTTCTCTCACAGCTCAGGAGTGTCGGGCGCCAACAAGATGTCATCGACGTATTGTATAAGGGCTACACCATCAGGCAGAACAAAGGAATCCAATTGTCTTTTCAATGCTTGACTGTAAATACTAGGACTCTCTGTATAACCCTGAGGGACTCTACAAAATCTGTAGGACCGATTATTCAAAGTGAAGCCGAAAAGGTACCGGCTATCAGGATGAATAGGAATCGAAAAGAAAGCATTTTTCAAATCGATAACCGAGAATGTGGTCGCCGTTGGCGGGACCAAAGTAAGCAACGTTGTAATATCAGACACCACTGGATACTGAGGTATCATGATCTTATTCACTTCCCTTAAGTCAATAATAAAACGATAAACCCTAGTATCGGTATCTTTCTTCAAAATGGGTAAAATGGGACTGTTGCAGACATTGTATGTAACTTCCTCCACTACTCCCACCTTAATTAAATCCTGCACAATCTGTATGAGTGCCTCCTCCCCCTCCTGAGAAATACGGTATTGAGGGAGGCGTGGTAACACAGCACCCTTCTGGACACTAATGTGGACAGGCGGAATCACCATCTGTCCCACATCAGAATCCGAAGTGGCCCACAAAGTACGAGGGAGAGAAGCTAATACAGTATCTTCTGCAACCACGCACATCCGTTCTGTCATAGGGTGATTGTCATTTAATATCACACGTACTCCAATAGGGGAGCAGCGGATCGTAGCTCTAAAGTGCTTAAGCATATCAAGACCCATAATGTTGTCAGGCGTTTGGAGCAAGCAAAAACGGGCAGGATGCAGAAAGTTGGTCAACAAGAAATGCAAGGGGTTGGGATAGAGGGCTTCGAGAGAGTGTACCATCAAACCCTACCGATGTAACCATTAAGCCAGATGGGGGAGCCCTCGGAACTAATTGTTTGGACAGCGCACTGCGAGTAGCTCCTGTATCAACCAGGAACCGATCAGTAGAACCCAGAACATTTGCTGTAACATAAGGACCCTTCTGATCAACTGGCACTTCAACTGGTTCCAACCCCCACCCAACGCAATCCTACGCATGCTGCGAATCATGGTACCCAGAGCGGTCATTCCCAGACATTTGATACTGATGCTGCCGATCAAACACATTAGGTCTATCTCGTTGCTGCACGTTAGGCTCAAAGCGAGCACGATCATTGGAATTCCCTCTAAAATTCGAAAAGCCCCCTCTACCTCTCAGTGGTCCCTGACCACGTCCCTGACGAGGTGCATATAATACCGGACAATCCCTGGCCCAATGACCCAACTGTTTGCAATACGCACATTGATTTCTATTAACATCCGACCGACCCGAAGGGGGACCATAAAATCCTCCTCTACCCCTCTCAACACCCCGACGAGGCGGACCATACACTTGTGCTAACATCACCTTAGTTTTCAAATCCTTCGATTTCTTCTCCTCATGACCCTTCGCTTATTGTTCCTGACGCTCATAATACTGAGCCATAGTCAGGAGGGATGCCGGAGACGAAGTGGACCAAGAGCTTTCACTCGCTTTTAATCGAGCTGCTACTCCCGGTAATAAATTCACCACATATTTATCAACAAAAAGATGTCGACCCGTATCATCCGTAAGTGACTGACCACTGAAATCATGAAATGTTTCCTCAAAGCGCGTAAAGAAATCAGAAACTGATTCATCAACCTTCTGTTTACACGAAGCTAACATATTCCAGTCAATCTGTTTAGGGGGGATAATCATTTTCAATTTAGTCAAGATAGCAGCGGGAAGGTCTAAAATAAGCTGGGGCGGTTTTTGCGCGGGCTTTCTCTCCCTATCCTCATCCTCAATCTCAGACCATTTGGCCTTAAAAACAGCTTGATCATCCACCTTCCGCACAGATCGCCACATATCCGGTGGTAAAATGAGCCCAAAGAACAAATCTATATCTGCTAAAGTCATAGTACAAGAATTCAAGGCCCCCTCGACCTCTTCATAAAAGGCCGCTGGATTCTTGCGGGGGTCAGGCAATGCATTCTTCAATGCCATAACATCAGACCTATGCCAGGGAGTATAAACCCAATTATACACAAAATATCCCCTAGCATCAGGGGAAGATGTGTCTGAACTAGTTCCCGCTCCTTTAGGAGGAACATACAAAGGTGCCGCCTCTCGCATCGGTTTAGCATGCACTAGTTCACTCTTATCTGAATGGGAGGTAGATGACTGTTTCCCGCCGACATGTGGATTCGAGTGCTCCTCCTCCCCTGTCTTTTGGCGCGCTTTCTCTTTAAGTTCAAGCATCGCGTCCCGCAATGTAAACAGCCGTCGGACCGCATCGGGTACCTTAGAGGGAGAAAAAACACCGTTACGTAATGCTTTAGAATCTAATACTATATCATCAGGCTCAAAAACATCAGAATATTTCCGAAAGGCAGTAACCACGTAATCAGAAAAAGTTTCAACAAAATATAACTTTTCCCTATTCTGCCAACTGTCCAAAGATGCCAATAATTCAGTAAGAGAAAGCTTGCCCTTAAGCGCACGAAAATAAATTTTCCGAAGCTCACCCATACGATCAGTCGATAACATGGACCGCGTGTCTACCTTAGCCGAAACCAATCCAGAATCCTGTGACCCCGGGGCAGACGCGCCAACATAAGGGGGTGGAGAGCGATCTAATAAATAAAAATCATCTTCAAGATTAGTAGGGACAGGATAAAGTGGCTGGCGGACAGCATATTGGCCCGATACTTGCAGCCTACGCTCTTTCTCTTGTCTCTCCGCCAGTTCTCTTTCCTCCCGACGCTTCACTTCTTGCGCTTTCACATGATCATTTTTCCGTTGCTCTTTATCAATCAGCGCTTTCTCACGTTTCTCCCGCTCACGCACTTCCTTCACCCATAACGTACACATTCAAACATGTCTTGCCGAGCACGCCGTTTACACATACACTGTTCCACATACTCAATCTTACGCATATCAAATGATCCATACAAAGGCCATCGCAACTCAGGATCCTTTTTGGTGTATTTCCTCCACACTGTGCTGTACATTATAGGGGAAAGACCATGCTTCACATACATATCCCTATTAGGAGTCCCCTCTGGGGGGGCTGGAGCAGATTCCTCAAGGTTTAACCGGTTTCCAAAGCAGAAGCACCACTTACGAAGTGCACTAAAAGCAGGCATGCTAAAAAATAATGCAAAATATGCAGTATTATCAAAAATGGCACTTAAACGTTGCGCCGTTCAAATTTAAACAACTCTGGAGAAATATCTCCACATTACCTGCCTATATGTGTTGCAACGCATATATTCCCACAGTAATCAATACAAAATATGACCGGTCATCACAAATCAAACTCAAATAGCCAACCCAGGCTTCAAAAACTCGGAGCAAGTACCGTACAACGGTTCTTACCAATCAAAAGTGTCCAGATTCCAACTGCCAAGTTCCAAAATTCGCCCAAACGGCTATCACGCGGAAAACCGACAGAAGAGGTCTCAGTCGAGGACCGGCGCCTCCCAGATGGTCAGCTCGGAAGGGAAGGAAGAAACCTCGGGATGCCAGGACTAAAAGACGCCGCTGGCAGTGATCACATCCCCGGCCAAATTCCTCACCTTCGTCACGACCAATCCTTCGAGCATCCGAGTCGCCGATGAGCCCCACGTGACGGGCGCCAATTGATGAATACAGGCCCCAGATAGGCCCGCAAATACAAGGGTTCGCCCTCCTGTGTACGAAAACTAGAAGGAAGTTGGCACGGAAACTGCAAATACAAAGACAGAGTTTATTAACCCTTAAGGGTGGTCCTACAATCCACACAACACTCTTCAGTATTGCATAGAGTAGCACAAAGAACTTGCGTACATGGTCCCCTTTTATACACAACAGAGGGGCTCATAAATGGGTGGATACAACGTAGAGCAGAATTCATTACCATTTATGGACATTTTCGATACAGGATCAATATATGGGCGGAGTTAACAATTTCCTGAGCCCGCGAAAACATGGTCAAACAAGGACTAACGGATAACAGATGTGGTCAAGTCTGGACATGCGCCAGACGGACAAAGGAGCTATTTATAGACTGTTACTAGGCAGATTACAAGAGCAACTAGCGAAGAGGTAGGACTCTTCTCGTGCAAAGCACGTGGAGACATGACAATACAAAATGGAGTCCGGACATTAGTCAACATAAAACAAGAAACACATTTTGACTGTAGAGAATTCATGTCTTCAGTGAATGCTTAATCATATCACTGTTTCAGTTTTCAACAACGGGGCTGGTGTACGGTGCTGGTGTACGGTGCGTACAAGTACGGTGCTGGGGTTCGGTGCGTACAAGTACGGGGCTGGGGTACGGTGCTGGGGTACGATGCATACAAGTACGGGGCTGGGGTACGGTGCTGGGGTACGGTGCGTACAAGTACGGTGCTGGGGTAGGGTGCTGGGGTTCGGTGCGTACAAGTACGGGGCTGGGGTACGGTGCTGGGGTACGGTGCGTACAAGTAAGGGGCTGGGGTAAGGTGCTGGAGTACGGTGCATACAAGTACGGGGCTGGTGTACGGTGCTGGGGTACGGTGCGTACAAGTACAGGGCTGGGGTACGGTGCTGGGGTACGGTGCTGGGGTTCGGTGCGTCCAAGTACGGGGCTGGTGTACGGTGCTGGGGTACGGTGTGTCCACGTATGGGGCTGGTGTACGGTGCTGGGGTACGGTGCGTCCAAGTACGGGACTGGGGTACGGAGCCGACATACAGGGGGGTGTACGGTGCTGACATGCAACGTCCCGCACGGACCAAACTCCGTACGACTCGTATTCCGGGCACAAGTTCACCCGTGAATCGGGTCGTACGGACTTTGGTCCGTACGGGACGTTTTCCATACGCTTGTGAATTTGGGATGCCGGTACTGATCGTACCTGTGCGGTCGGACTTCAGTTTTACGATTTGTAAGTAAAACTGTCCGGGGACGTCTCGGGGAATTTTCCCGATACGATTTGTATGTATTTTTCATGAACGAATCGTACTTCACTGGTGGGACGGTCCTTGTATGATTCGTACGTAAAAAAATACGGATACGAGTCGTACGGGATTTTTTTTTACAGGATTGGAATCGGCACCCAAATGTCGGTTTGGTTTTCCCCATCCAGTCATTTGTAAAGGAAGTGTAAATTATTTTTTTCTTCTGTGAGGCACACAATAACTCGGAAATCTCCAAAGAATACCTACAACTTAAAAAGAACAGAAGTGTCAAAGTATATAAATGACTACAATCCAGTCATTTTAAAAATGTAGAATGCGAACATGGACATCCACTATGTTGTGGATAACTCAATTGCTGTTGCACGTTATGTTACATCGTACACAACAAAATCTGAAAAAACAGAAATGAAACAAATGTGGGAAGAAATTGCACAAGAGAATAGTCTTAGCAAAAATTGTACAGCTTTAGTTTGAAAATGCTTTCCCACCAAGAAATTGGATCGTATGAATGTTCAGACCGCTTGTGTTCTTCAAGTTTATATTCAAAGACACGAGGAATCATATGGGTAAGTTTAGGTCTTGCCTGCAAACGAAATATGTTGGACACATACTATCCGAAAAGGAGTCAACATCTGAACAGCTATGTCTGTATGAAGTACTTCAACATTACAGCTTTAAAAGAAATGTTAAAGAGAATTTAAAAGAAGAAAAGTTTGCAGTAGTTGGATGTCATGGTTGTTTAGTAAAACATGCAAAGGGTAATCTTATGAACCACAAGAAACTTAGGTGTCGATTCCGATCCATTAAAACCCGGGTACGAACCGTCGGACGGAGCGCTTTCTCCGTCCGACTCGTACCCTGGAAATACACCTTACAAACATGCAAGTACGATTCGTACGGAAACACCATTTCCGTACGAATCGTAAAAACCACCGACCGACAAAAACATATCCACAATTCTGATCCGGGACACCGCGGACGTGACGTCTGAACGGAGTCAGGCAGCATTTCACGAACCAGCAAGTACGATCCGTGCCCACGTCACTCCGCACGGATTATATTTTACGGCAGCCAAAAACTGCTGGAAATCAGGACGACGCGCAGAAGGAGCACCTGTACGTGACGGACAGCCATGGACCCCAACCTACGTGTCATCCCGGCCCTCATAGCAGTCGACCTGGTGCCACAGAAGGTCACAACAACACCCAGGGGCAAAGGGGGGGGCAGGGGTAGGAAACATAACCCCCACCCAAGTTAAAAATCATACATGCCCTGTACATACCTGACCCCCAAAGGCATGGGTACGGCCCGTACCCCGATTGTTGGGGTGCCGTAGGGGTACGGCCTGTACCCACACCTTAAGAGTGTGGGTACGGGTCCTACCACGCCCACCCCTACGTCACCCCAACAATGGCAGTACGGCCTGTACCCACGTCCCAAAGGCATGGGTACAGCCCGTACCCCCATTGTTGGGGTGACGTAGAGGTACAGCCCGTACCCACGCCATAAGAGCGTAGGTACGGGTCGTACCACGTCCACCCCTACGTCACCCCAACAATGGCGGTACGGCCCGTACCCACATCCTAAAGGCATGGGTACGGGCCGTACCGCCGTTGTTGGGGTGAAGTAGGGGTGGGCGTGGTACGACCCGTACACACGCTCTTCAGGCGTGGCTATGGGCCGTACCCCTATGGCACCCCAACAATGTGGGTACGGGCCGTACCCATGCCTTTAGGACGTGGGTACGGGCCATACCATCATTGTTGGGGTGACGTAGGGGTGGGCATGGTACGACCCGTACACACGCTCTTCAGGCATGGGTATGGGCCATACCCCTACGGCACCCCAACAATGAGGGTACGGGCCGTACCCATGCCTTTACGACATGGGTACGGGCCGTACCGCTATTGTTGCGTTGCCATAAGGGTACGGCCCATACTCAGGCCTTTAGGACGTGGGTACGGGCCATACCGCCATTGTTGGGGTGTCATAGGGGTGGGCGTGGTAGCGACCCGTACACGCGTCCCAAAGGCATGGGTACGGGCCGTACCGCCAATGTTGGGGTGACGTAGGGGTGGGCGTGGTACGACCCGTACACACGCTCTTCAGGCGTGGGTATGGGCTGTACCCCTACGGCACGCCAACAATGTGGGTACGGGCCGTACACATTCCTTTGGGATGTGGGTACGGGCCGTATCCCCATTGTTGGGGTTCCGTAGGGGTACGGCCCATACCCATGCCTTTGGGACATGTGTACGGGTCGTACCACGCCCACCCCTACGTCACCCCAACAATGGCGGTACGGCCCGTACCCATTTATTTATTTATTTATTTATTTTTGAAATTTATAAAGCGCGAACAAATGCCCGTAGGCGTCTCGGCGCTAGAGAAAACAAGGCGTGAGATACCCACAGAGGCTAGTTGACAGCTGTTATTGATCAAAAAGCCAAGTCTTTAATTTCCTGCGAAATAGCATCAAGGAGGTGCTTTCTTTGATGGTGGTAGGTAAGGAATTCCAAAGTCTGGAAGCAGCCACCAGGAAGCGCCTATCGCCCCATGTGACAGTTTTTGTTCGTGGTACCTGCAGAGATTTAAGGTTGTTAGACCGGAGAGATCTAGTGGAGGAGTGATACCGGAGATGGGACTTCAAAAAGCCCGGACCCTGGTTATGAAGTGCTTTGTATGTGATACAGAGTGTTTTGAATTTAATCCTGTTATTGATCTTGAGCCAGTGCAGATTTTTTATTGTTTCTGAAATAGGCATGAATTTCGGGATACCAGACAGGAGACGGGCTGCGGCATTCTGAACTGACTGTAGTTTGTTGATCACTTTGGCCTGAGCGTTGATAAACAGACCATTACAGTAGTCAAGGGAGGACAACACCAGAGCACTGACCAAGGTCTTTCCAGCAGCAGCTGGTAAAAATGGCAGAATTTTTTTGATCAACCTTAGTTTATGGTGGGCCGACGCTGCTGTTTTATTTGCGTGGGCCATAAAGTTCAGGTTTTCATCAAAAACCACTCCCAGGTTTCTGACAGAAGTGACTGGTTTCGGGGGGGTCCCATATGAGGGAGGCCACCAAGTAGTTGACCAGCAAGGTGAAAGATGTCCGAAGATGACTACCTCTGTTTTTTCGGAGTTTAGTTTTAAGCAATTGGAGGCCATCCAGTCCCCAATTGCCCGTAAACCCTCCTGGAAGTTTCCTGCCATTCTCTCTCCATCGCCATTAATGGCCAGCACCAGTTGTGTATCATCTGCGTATGAGGTGAGGCCCATCCCATGGGCTTTGATGACAGTTGCCAAGTCCGACACATAGATATTAAATAGTGTCGGGCTTAGGGATGAGCCTTGAGGGACCCCACACGGCAGTGATAACTTGTCAGATTGGAATTGCCCCAGTGTGACCACCTGTGTTCTCCCTGCTAGAAAGGAGGAAAGCAGATTCAGTGCCAGGTGGTGAATGCTCATCTTTCCGACACGGTCTACCAGGATCTTATGGTCGACCGTGTCGAATGCAGCAGATAAGTCGAGTAGTATCAGTATCGCTGTTCCTCCCAAGTCACGAATCATTCGTATATCCTCCGTGGCTTTGATTAAGGCCGTCTCTGTGCCGTGGTATTTGCGGAAGCCAAATTGAGTGTTATCTAATAATTGGTGCTTCTCTAGAAACTGCGAGAGTTGTGTATTCATGGCTTTCTCCGCTACCTTGGCTAAAAAAGGTAGATTAGCTATGGGACGGTAATTTTTTAGTTGTTCCTTATCCAGATTAGCTTTCTTTAAAAGGGGTTTAACCAGGGTGTTCTTTAGTGAGTTGGGGTAGATCCCTGTGCTAAACATGGCGTTGCAGATTGAAGTGATCTCAGGGGTCAAGCAGTCCATTACCGGACGAATAAATTTGAGAGGGCAGGGGTCTAATGCCGATCCAGATTTAATGGTGGCAATGATGTCCTTAATTTGTGTCTCGGCGAGCTCCGTGAACTGAGATAGTACAGTCTCATGAGTAATGCCATTGGGCATAGGTGGCCGAGTTGTAGTTTTATCAGTGAATGCTTTGTAAATGTCGTTGACCTTGTTAAAAAAGAACTTAGCCAAGGAGTCGCAGAGGGATTGAGAAGGAGGTGGAGCTAAGTCTGGGGGGTTGCCCGCTAAGATTTTGGTGATCTCGAACAATTTTTTACTAGAATTGTTAGCATTATTAATCTGTTCTGTAAATAACTTTTTCTTGGTTTCGACAATGAGGGCTTTATACAGCCTTAATGCTTCCCTATAGCTGACTTTGTCTTCAGGACTATAAGATCTGCGCCAATGCCTTTCCTTGTTTCTGCACAGTTGTTTCTGTTTGCGCAGATCATCTGTAAACCAAGGGGCCGACGGGGTGGTTCGATTTCTAGAGGGGTGTTTGGTAGGGACTAGAATGTCTGTGGCAGAGCTCAGCCAGTCTTGATATTGGCAGGTGGCTATATTGGGATCAATGGAGAGGCACGGTCGGGTCCTATCTAGAAGAGCAGTAAGCTCCAAATGATCGATATCATTCCAGTCTTTAATAGGTCCTGGTCTCACGGCAGGTTCTCTTCTGATCCTATTAGCCATAACAGAGATCCTCATTAGGATAACAAAGTGATCTGTCCAAAGCATGGGCAGGGTGTCTACAATGCTTAAACCTTCCAGATTGGAAAAGATACCATCCAAAGTATGACCGGCCCTATGGGTGGGGGTGGTCACCAATTGTTGAAGGCTCAGAATGTCCATGTCTGATATCAGGGTGTGGGTGTCATTATCGGAAGAGTTCTCAAGGTGGAAGTTCATATCACCCATCACTGTGAAAGAATCTTCGATTGCTAGTGCTTCAAGTGTTGAGCCAATGTCGGCAAGGAAACCGGTTCGGGGGCCTGGGGGGCGATATAAGAGCACTCCTTTAAAGTTAAATGAAGGAATGAGCTTAAGATCAAATTGGATAGCTTCAAAAGAGCTGGAAGGGATATGGGACACTCTCACTGTTATGTCGTCGCGGGCTATAATGGCTAGCCCCCCTCCACGCTTTCCGACTCGGTCTTGCCGGTAAGATGAGTAAGCTGGAGGGGAAGCGACTGCCATGTCTGGGTCGGAAGCCTCATCCGTCCATGTCTCCGTGACAAAGAGACAGTCTAGATTGTTGTCTAGGATGAGGTCAGATATTTCTTGCCGGTGTTTTACTAAAGAACGGGCGTTTATAAGAGCTATGGAGAAGTTAGTGGTGGTGATAGTTGTCGTAGTATTCTTTTTAACCTTACCATTGGTTATATGTATGCTGATTTTACAGTGAGGACAAGTGAGTTCAGAAGCCATCTGCAGTCTACGTAAATTATGGCGAACGCATTGGGGAGTAGACGTAGCACATAGTTCTAACAGGGCAGATTTCGAATAGGTAAGTAGTCCCTGGTGGGAGTTTTGGGCAGGGGTTGTAGCCCTTGGCCCGGTCCTGGCGCGGACGGGCGCAGACGGGCTTGCCTTTGGTGCGCCTTCGGCGCGCCGCCGGCGCGCCCGCTGCGCCCGCCCGCTGCGCCGCCTAGGAACAGTGATCATTTTATCGGGAGGAGGAGGGTGGGAGGCAGCCGCAACTAGCGCGCTACCCCGGCCTACTCCCAAGATGGCGGCCGCCGTCAGCTCGGCCCAATGGCAGGAGTCCCGAGCGAGGAGGGAGTTCTGCCGGTAGGGAAACGAGTGAGGAGGACACTGAAGAGTCTATGCGCCAGGTGAGCAAATAGGTTAAAAACGATTAAAATACGTTTTTTTTTAAAATAGCAAATGCAGAGGTATAAGCTAGCAATTGCGGTTCACAGTAAACAAAAATTAAGATAAACAGGAATCACGCCACTAGCCCTCCAATGATTAAAATTCTAAAGCTGCAAAATTACACAGCACAACAATATAACATTCGGACAGCCCCCGGCTTCCGCCTCAGGGGTATTCACACCAGAGTTTGTGCCGAAAGGTCTGAAGAGAGGTTTAAGTAATGCGGGAGGGCGGGAGGCAGCCGCAACTAGCGCGCTACCCCGGCCTACTCCCAAGATGGCGGCCGCCGTCAGCTCGGCCCAATGGCAGGAGTCCCGAGCGAGGAGGGAGTTCTGCCGGTAGGGAAACGAGTGAGGAGGACACTGAAGTGTCTATGCGCCAGGTGAGCAAATAGGTTAAAAACTATTAAAATACGTTTTTTTTAAAAATAGCAAATGCAGAGGTATAAGCTAGCAATTGCGGTTCACAGTAAACAAAAATTGAGATAAACAGGAATCACGCCACTAGCCCTCCAATGATTAAAATTCTAAAGCTGCAAAATTACACAGCACAACAATATAACATTCGGACAGCCCCCGGCTTCCGCCTCAGGGGTATTCACACCATCGTACCCATGCCTTTAGGACGTGGGTACGGGCCGTACCGCCATTGTTGGGGTGGGTGCCTATCACTCCCAGCAGTGCCCGGACATATGAGGGGTGGGTGCCTATCACTCCCAGCAGTGCCCAGATATAGGAGGGGTAGGTGCCTATCACTCCCAGCAGTGCCCAGACATAGGAGGGGTGGGTGCAGAGTCCTCCCAGCAGTGCCCAGACATAGGAGGGGTGGGTGCCTATCACTCCCAGCAGTGCCCAGACATAGGAGGGGTGGGTGCAGAGTCCTCCCAGCAGTGCCCAGACATAGGAGGGGTGGGTGCCTATCACTCCCAGCAGTGCCCAGACATATGAGGGGTGGGTGCCTATCACTCCCAGCAGTGCCTAGGCATAGGAGGGGTGGGTGCCTATCACTCCCAGCAGTGCCCAGACATAGGAGGGGTGGGTGCAGAGTCCTCCCAGCAGTGCCCAGACATATGAGGGGTGGGTGCAGAGTCCTCCCAGCAGTGCCCAGACATAGGAGGGGTGGGTGCCCATCACTCCCAGCAGTGCCCAGACATAGGAGGGGTGGGTGCAGAGTCCTCCCAGCAGTGGACAGAGACATGGTGGTGTGTACACCATCCTACAATTAGCAAAACTCCATGGGTGCATGAAGGCATACACAAAGTGCGACTATATTGAGAGTGGCATGCCAACACATCACTGACAGCAGTGTCCTACTCCCTACTCCCATGAGGGTGGATGTCCATCCCTTCTGCATGACAAACCACATGTGGGTGTGATGACAAATGACACATGCATACCCACCCCTGGCGCTGGCAGCACAATACACACACTGAGAGCATGCAACAAGACTGTATATTCATGTGCCACCCTACTAAACTAAGAGACCCAAAGGGAACACACACTGTCACGCACATTCCAGGACTGATAGGAACGTACAGGTGCTGGGGCAGCCAACAAGTTGTTGCCTCCCATGGAAGGAAAAGGGTGGATTACCCACAGATACAATGCCCACAATTGTCAGTCAGGTGCCCAAAGACCCTGCAGAACACATAACACATGTGTGCGAGGCTGGGAGTACACACATGCATAGTGCGTAAAAGGGAACATGTCCACATGAAGTCATGTCAATATACTCCATACACAAGTACAGTGACCACCAAGGATGCCACAAATGATGCAGGTGGAGACATTGCTGAGCATGCATGGCCAAAGTTGAAGGGATCCGTCACACACCTAGGAAATGTAGACACAGCTCAGCACAACAAATGGGAAACACCCTGCAGGGAAGATGTCAGGGTCCACAGAGGAAGGAACACACCTTGGGACAATGTCACCATACAGTAAGAGCTTACATGACCAAAGATTATTTGCAGATACCTTGTGATGGCACACAGATACCAGGGTCCACCCCATGAGCAGCACACTTCAACATTTCGCAGACACCTAACACATTATCACCACCCCAAATCATGGAGCAGCACCACCAACAGCAAGACCAGAAAAGCATTAGTGTGCAAATGAAAAACAAAATGCTTTATTCAGCATTATAGCAAAAGAAATGTCCACTATATAACGGGCCCATAGGCCAGGCCATGTGCGAAGTCCTGGTGGGGGACACTTTGGGACGCGCCTCCCCTAGCTTGCCTGCACAGTTCACTGTTCCATATCATCCACAGAAGGGGGGGCATCATGTGGGGGGGAAGGACAAGGCACCGCAGGGACAGGAGGGGCAAGGGTAGGTGTTGTGGGTGCAGGGACGACTCCACCACAGGGGGTGAGGCAGCGCCAACGGTGGTGGTTAGCAGGGCGCTGCACACGGTTGCAAGGTCTTCCAGTGTCTCCCCTGCACCCGAAGGAACCACAGGCCCCAAAGAGGGGGGGGTCAGAGGGATGGGTTGCAGCGCTACTGGGGGAGGGTGTGAATGGGGGGGGACTCAACTACCCTGCCCGGGTACTGCCTCCACCGCTTGCGGGGTGGTGTCACACTGGGGCTGAGGGACACACTGGCCATGAAGGACTCTTTGTCCGAATGTTGGGCAGGAGAGCTAAGGGGAGTGGTTTTGGAGGAAGTGGGTCATGAGGACTGTGGACTCCCACTGTGACTGCGTGGCTGCTGTATGCCCCCCGACCCAGTGGCTGTGCCTACTCCTCCCTGTGTGTGCGTGACAGGAGGTGTGTGCTTGGCCTTCCCTGGTGGTGTGCTGCCTGTGTCTGGTGGGGTGCGTGCATTGGGACGTCTGGGTGTGCTTGGCACAGGCATGGGAGTGGGAAGTGTGGATTGTGCAGGGGTAGCGGGGGACGGAGCGCTGCAGGAGACCCACTGCTGCTGTCAGTGACGAGTCCATGGACCTCAGCAACATCTGTTGGTCAGACATCGCTGATGACATCCCCTCCATGTACGACACCATCTGTGTCAGCAGTCTGGTGTGGCCATGGAGGACATTAAGCAGCGATGTCTGACCAGCCTGCAACTGCTGCAGAATGTCCATAGACTCGGCATTGACGGCAGCAGGGGAGACAGGGGTAGGGGGGTGCGGTGCCTGGCACGAAGGAGACATGTTGTCGCCTAGCACGAACGGAAGGGACCCGAGCAAGTGGGAGGCCGGTGATGGGAATGGAGGGGGTGGCGAGAGATGGAGTTCTGCTTTCAGCTCTGGGAGCAGCCTCCACCCCCTCTGGGAGCTCAGCCTCGGACCCGTCAGCGTCATAGTCGGTGGTGGGACTGGACAGGTCCTCCACCTCACTCCCCTCAGCCTCCATGCCACTCGCTGCGCCAGACTCGCCAGCACTGGTGGCACTGGTGCTGGATCCCTCCTTCATGTCCGTGCCAGTGTCTTCCTCGGTTTCCCCCGACGATGCTGTGGGCAAGGTGAAGAGAAAGGAAATATTCAGACACCTGTATACATATGACACATGAGTCAAAACTACATAGGTCACCGTGCATAGCATGAAAAGCAACATGAGTAACATCTACAATACTACGCACATATGTCGGCCCTGCAGCACACAGTTGGTTGACCCACCATGCCAATGAGAAACAATGGAGAGCATGACACAACAGCAAATAACTTGATATCAAATTAGACAGAGGAGCTAGTGTCTGGGGACTGTCGAGCACAGCATCTGGACCATACACCGTTGCCAAAAAAGGGATGAGCTGGAACCATGTCTTTTAACGTTTGGCACATGCTGCTTAGCAAATACATTAAACCATGCCCAACATGACTGGGTCACTGCATGTTGAGTGTATGTTCAGACAATCATCACACACAGGCCAGACCTGGCAAGGAGACATACGGTTTGGACATGTAGGCCTTGCCCGCACAAACCCTCCCTACCTGAGACAATGTGATTGAGACAGAGGAAGTACTTACACCTCTTACTCGGGGATTAAAAAAATGCCCTTCAATAAATCCTGATTGTACACGAACTACCCCTCGTGCGCCTGACCACACATATAATTGACAAACAACCATCATCAGATAGTTGTACCAAGACACACAGTGGACACATGTAGCACACTTAACGTAAATACAAATTAGGCCAGGGTACAATGCCACAGAGCCCAACCTATGCTGAAGACACAGAGAATTTCCACATTGTTGGATGACACACATGATACCTAGGAAAAGGTGCCCCAGGGGGCTGTAGTGGCCACACTCCTCCATGGTCCTGTATGGATATGACTACAACAGAAGCGACCGTCCCTGCACTATGCATATCTCCCACTCATGCACATCATGTCTGAGGGCACATCATTGGTCATGCATGCTGTAAGGCAGTACACTTTTAAGACACACTCCTATGTCGGGACCGGGCATCAGTGCCAGCTAACATGGACCCCACAATGACTGAACTGGCCAGGGCACAGGCAAGGTCCCAACACATGTCACACACCACCCCCACACATGATGCTGCAAGCATTGGGCACTTGGATTAACTGGCAGCCTAGATAACCTTGTGCAAGAGTGACTACACACAGACCAGGGAACACATGTCAAGGAGGGGAAGGGAGGAAGAACAGCAGGGGTTTACTTGGGGGAACAGGATATGCACTGCACATATAAACCCTGGCAGTGTATCCATGCGACTGCGCACTTCCAAAAGCTGGTGACACACAACAAACACACATGTACCTACCCCCTTCCTGCTGCTGCTTCTCCTGTAAGCGCCTATCCATCTCTGGGAAGACCACCACCAGGACACGCTTCATTATGTGGGTCAGGCGCCGGCGCCCACGGTTCTTTCCTTCTGGTGAGTCCCCCAGCAGGACCCGGGCGATCCTCCTGGTCCAGCACCGATATATCCTGCCAGCATTTCCTCACCTGGGCCAGGCGCCGCTTCCGATCCTCCACCGACCTCACAGCCCTGACGGCTTGCTTCCAAATCTCCCCCTTGGCATAGGCGCCTACCTGTGAGGATGACAAAGTGAGACTACTTAAATACACCTGCTACATGTCACAGAGACACACATTTGAACAATTTGGCTGGTTTGAACAGGGCATAGTATGCAACCAATTCATTGCACCTTTGTCATAGGGACATTATCCTCTGGGGAAGGCCAAATGCACTACGTGGCATTGAAAGTACACAGGTGGAATGAAGGGTGCGACACAATCAATGATCCTGGCTCACACTGTGTATCACAAGCTACATCAGGATTATGTACAGCTCCTCAAAGCAGTCACATGCCCCAGGCCACTGACGCAAACTCAGCAGAGTACACAGACACACACAGGCACAGGACAATCACCTGCCATTGGCAACTGCGAGTACAAACCTCACTCTGCATATGTGCCACTAGACTGGGGGGTGTCACAGGTGTGGGGCTGGCTCAGCATGGCAGACACACAGGACTGCTCCCTGCTCACATCAGATGGGTAGGGTATATGCATCCCTCATGCAGCTGGGGTGCAACACTCCACATAGACACTCACCCACATGACAGGGGACTTACACAGACACCAATGTCCAGGGGACGAACACATCATTTTGACACTCTCACCACAGGTACACTCAACTCACACAAATCTGTGGGTACAGTCACCTGTCACACTGGGGGGACCACAGAATCACATCAGGACTGTAGAAACAACATTCCCAAGAGGATTAGCCAGGCTGAATGTGGCATGCACCATGCAGTGATTGTCACAGTAAGCACTATGCAAGTGAGGAGTGCAGACATGCACTACAGCATGCTCTGCATGGGAGACATGAGGCACCATGATGTTGAGGCCACCCACCAAGCAATGTCCATCCAATGCACTCAGGCATGCACTAATCGCCCACACAACACCTTTGCATAATGAGTGTGCAACTACAACTGCCTACACAGCTCTGGCACGCCTTCCAGGCCCTGTCACAACAACCAGGTCATGTCCCTCATACTCCCCACCGGCTCTGTACCCCAACAAGGCCATGGGAGTGGTACTCCAGGCCTCTGAATGTAGTATGGTGTTGTTGTGGGACAGGTATCATGTCTCAGCGTGTCAGTCTACAATGTGTCCAGGATCCCCCTCTACACCATGGCATGCGCACTGCATCTCATCATCATCTGGTGTCCCATTGACAGCCAGGGGCTCCTCACCCTCCCCAAAGACGCAGTCCTTGCCAGTTCTCATATTGAATAATGCATGGTATCCATTGGCAGATGGCTGAACATCAGCCACCTGATGCTGGACTTGTACAGTACTGAGGTGTTCATCTGCGGATTGTCCCTTTACAGGTGGCTCAACTGCTTGTGTCCCACCCACAAGGGCCCTGCACAGGCACACAGTGTCCACGCACACGAGCTGGTGTGCATCATGGATTGCTTGCTCACATGTGCTATGCTGATCACCAGCATCTGTACCTCAGGCTGCAGCACACTCTGCATTATGCACAAGATCCACAGTTCGATCCACCTCAAGGCAAGACAGACCATCCCCCATGTCAACTACAACATCCGTGTCAAATCCTACCCTGCCCTCTACGGACAAGTACGTTACAACTCCCATGATACTTGTCCACATCCAGGGTGCATCTGCACAGCTCTGCTTCAACATCCGGCGACCCAGCCACATCATCGTCCAACAGAGATAGCTGCAATGGATCACTGTCAGCTGCAGGATGACCTTCACAATCCACGCCCACACTCAGGATGCAGGCCACGGCCATGACCCCAACACAACCTTGTGGCACTGTCATCCAAGACCCTATTGTGCCATCTCCATGCATCCAACCTTGGCCTGGCCACCATTCTCCACATCCACCTGACTCCAGCATGCAGGACATAGTTCTCCCACCTGGCTACACATACCTGGGACTCCCACCCCAGGACACTCCACATGATCCCTGACCTCTGCGCATTGTTACACATCGGGCTTCTTGTCTGCTCAACTGAGCTTTGTGGGAACAAATAAGGTGAAAAGAGATAGCATACACTTTGTGGACGCTCCCTGCTCAAGAGCTATGAGGGTGGAGTTTGCATACGTTCCCTCCTCCTTAAGCCGTAATACGGCTGCTACTCCCTTCTTATTGTTCTTCTTAGAACCTATCACAGCTGTTACAGTCATTCTAGCCCCCTTCCGCCTCTTGTGTCTGAATCGGCGGATTCTTTGTTGCCAGATTCGAATTGTGCCTTGTTTGAGTTAGGCTGTTACGTTGTGGCTGGTTACTTTGTAGCAGTTTGCTTTGTTGAAACTGTCCTGATACACGCGGTGCGCGTTGGTGATTCTGAGATTTCATGTTATGAAAGTTGAGTGTTATTTCATGCTGATCTTGTAGGGATATTTCCCGAGTGTTCTCAGTACTTTATTGGAGATCGTTGGTTACTCTTTTTTTTTTGTTTTCTTTTCCTTTGGGGGAGACAAGTTTAGTTACCTGCACTCTAGCTCTGATGCATGTACAGGTCTAGAGCTTGTCTTTTACTACTAGTAGAATAGTATCACTATTTCTTTCACCCCCCACTAGTCAGGTTCCCACTCCCTATCTAGGAGTTCAAGTCGCCTTCAAGCCTTAATGAGGTGGTTATTGAGCTGTCCCGGATTGTCTGCAACCTCTTGTACTGAACACCTACCCTGCTGCGTCAGAGTCATTCCTTTTGAACTCCCCTGAGATGTCCAGCTGGTAAGATAAGAAAAGTGCTATAGTTACATACTACCCTGAGAGAGTGTGAGAGTAGTCAGAGGTGAGGGAGGGGAAGTTTGTCTTTAATAGTGTCTACTTTGTCTCCTCTATAGGTTATCCTATCTGCAATCCATTCGAAGGAAGCCAGCTGGGGGATCTGAAACGTGTCCATCTACGTTTTGGGTCCCCACATCTCCCTTCGTCTTTCTGCAGAAAGGGTGTTGTTTAATCGCTCATCTGTGGATAGGTTTTGGGAAGTGTGGGGATAGTCTCGTCGCTCCTGTGGATCAGAAACTCACCACAATCTGAGGTGGGTGTGTTAGGCAACACGCATGACTGTTGCTCTTTGAAATAGGTCTGTCCGCACAGTTGTGCAGGCACCCTCTCAGCTGGTTGAGCCCATCACGGGTGAGTATGGTGCTCCATGTCTGTATTGGATGATACATTGTGACCCATGTGTGTCCTGTGCCAGACTCAGACACCAGGGTATGGATGGTTGGCGTTACTTCAAAACTCAGGCATGGTTTGACATTACAACACACACATATCATGGAATAATGCAAAATGACGGCATCATCTCGTGATTTTGATGATTTTTATGAGTGGTGGGGTACGTGTTTGGGGGGATGAAAAGAGGTGCTCGCATGGTGTCTAGAATCCAAAGTTCACAGGGGGAGTTGGTATCCTTGCCATTGGAAGTCATCAGAGTCCATGCCACAGTCTTTGTCAACATTGGTCAGACTGTGACCAGCAAGTCCATGAGGCAGAGAATGTCATTGGATGAGGTGCTGCTGTTGCGCCAGAGGGCCAGGTGCCAGGCCAGGTGACCTGGGAGATGGTGATGGTCCGCTGACTCTCACGGTCTTTTGCGTGGACAACCCACCTTCCTCCGGGAACCCTAAGAAGCAGGCCGTGACGATGTCTGTGATGCTCCGTCGGACGAATCCTCCTCCTCCTGATACCTCCCTGTAGCTGGTGGTGATCTTCGCCTGGTGGCACAGGGAGGGTTGCCCATGTTTTCGGCAATCCGACGGAGTGAACGGCTCATGTCCGTTTGACCCGCCACAAGCTCAGCCAGTCTTGCCTCCATCCATCCTTGGTGTTGTCGTTGACTGGCATGTTGCTCGGCCTGCAGAGTCTTCATCTCCTCGAGGGTCCCCTTGATGTCTGTGAGGGTGTACACAACCTGGCTGATGCCCCTGGTGTCACGCCGGTATGTGTCCAGGATGTTGCGTACGTGTGACATACCGGTTTTCCTCAGCTGGCTGGTCAGGTTCGCGCCTCCGCCGTCCTCCACTCCCACCACCCCTGCCCACTTGAGCCTGGCCTGCCGTTGGGGGCACATCGGCTCTCCGGGACCCCTGAGGGATGGCATTTGCGGGGTCGCCTGCCTCCTCCTGGGTGCCCGGAGTACCTTGTCCCTCCTGGTCAGACTGGCTGCGTTGTTGGGTGCGAGCAGGGCTCCTGGGTGTATCCTGGGATGTGGCAGGAATAGGGGTGGTGGTTGGCACAGTTGTACCTGACGCAGGTGCTGCAGGTGCTTGGGCACCAGAGGGGCCAGGTTGGTCGGGGTCATCCACGGAGTGGTGAGAGTCGTCGCTGCCGGTGGTGTCATCGTCACGCCGAGCCTGGTCCTGTGATTCTTCCCCCCCAGTGTTGGGGGAGATCGACGACGTTGCCCTGTGTGTGAGAGAGAGACAATGTTAATGGTGTTTCATGTGACATCCATGTTCCATACATATTCAAGTTGGCACAGTTCCTCTGGGTAGTTGGATATGTCTAGCATTTCTCTCACAGTGCACTTGTGGATGGGTATGTTGCGGGGATCAGATTGATATGTACTCCTGGTTATTTGGCCTGTCTAATGAGTGTTGGGATGCTTATTTGGCTATGGATTGGTCTTGTTGTGTCACATGTCCATTGTGGGAGTGGCAATTTCCGTAGGCTGCCCCGGGGGTGTGTGCTTGTGTAAGGGTGGGTGTGTGTGACCGGGCATGCTGTTGGGTGTGGTGTGATTTGTCATTGGGTCTACGAGGTGATGTGTCTATCCCCTCATGGTGCAAGCTGGCATGACAGTGAATGTGAGTTCCTGTGCTAGGTAGGTGGCATGTGGAGTTGGTGTTTGAGTGTACAGTGGTCACAGGAGTGCCTTGTGCTGTCTACAGCAGGGCCAAGTGTCATCTACCTTGTCTGTACTTGGCAAGTCCCTGTGCATTGAGCATGGTGCATGGGTATGTCCCTTGGCCACAGCTTTCAACACTTTTCCTATGTGTGACACACTCTTTGTTGATGCATCATTTTGGAACGCAGTAAGCAGTGTAGCGGCGGGCGTAGCGAGCGATGCAGAACCACCGTACATGTTGCACTGTACATGGGCAAATGGTGCTTTTTCATATCTATTGGAGAATGCAGGTAGGTAACTTATGCATTTGTGACTGGGTTCTAACAAACACAGTGAGTGGGTTTACTGGGTGTAAGGTTAGGTTTGTGCCTGCAGCAAGGATCTACTCGTGCACAGATTGACACATGGCCCAGTGATTTCCAACCGAAAAAGGGGTGGTTCATGCACTGCCAAACCTTGTCAACATGCACACAGTCCACCTGCTGATGAGCGGGCATGCCCACCCACCCAAGGGTGATTTGGTCTCCCTCTGTCTCCCTGTCTCCCAACCTCTGTCACCCTCCTCCCTCTGTCTGTCTCCCTCTGTCGCCCTCTGTCGCCCTCTGTCTCCCTCCCTCTCTCTCCCTCTCCCTCCCTCTGTCTGTCACCCTCTGTAACCTCAGCCCAGCTTCCTGGGCACACACACTTTGCAGGTCTTTCAACGGCCATTGGCTTGTTCATGTGGCTTTGTTTATAATCTCCCGGCCCCCATTGGGCAGAGTGTCTCTGAGTCTGCGTTGCTGCGGCGGTGTGTGCTGACACTCTTTCAAAGTGATGCCTCTTCATTAGCTGCTGTTATGTGCAAATTGGGCCTTCATACCCATGTCATCCTGCGACGCGGCCACCATTTGCAGGCGACACAGTACTGTGTCGGGGGACACTGTTTGTATAGCTCTGCCGTAGGCCATATGGGCTGAGGGCATTGGTGTCTGCTTCTGAGTTGCACAATGTGTTTTGTGAGGCCCACCCTCCCGGCATCACGGACATCCTGTCTTGTGTTGGTGTTTTGTGTGGCCTGTGACTTGGCATGGCCTTGCTTGGTGCATGGGGCATGGAGCCGTTAGTGGCATGTGCGTGTTTTTTGAGTGTGGTTGTGTCCGGTGATGGCTTTGGGGTAGTTGCGTGCATTATTGATTGGGTTGTGGATGCGGTTCCCCCCATGTGACGTGAGTTGTTAGTGTACTCACCAGGCTCGGCGACTCATTCTACTCCGTGTACTCCCACCGGCGGCAGCATGCGCATCACCTTCTCCTCCCAGGGATGGTAGTGTACCCGTCTGCGGGGCGGCCCACCTCCAGTGATGTTACCCTGGGCATATTCGTCAGTCATTTTGCGCCGGACCATCCTCCTCAGATCGTACCACCTGGCTTGGCATTCATGCCTGGTCCTTCTGATGGGCGCAACAGCATTCACCCGATTGACGATCCTCTGCCACATGGCTGATTTCTCAGCTATGCTGGTCTGTCTGACCAATGTTCCAAAGAGCTGTGGCTCGACTCTGATGATTTCGTCGACAAGGATGTCCAGCTCCTCCCTTGTGAACTTTGGATTATTGTTTGTGAGCATGGTGTGGGGTGTGGGTGTGGATGGTTGTGGGTGTGTGGGTGTGGTTGTGAAGGTGTGTGTGTGAATGTGATGAGGGGGTGTTTGTGAAGGTGGTTGTGTGAAGGTGTGCAAGTGTAAGGTGTAGTCAAGTTTCAAGTATGGTGCAGTGGGTTGTCTGTGGGGTCTGGCAGCAGTGGGTCTGTTGCAAAGGCTCATGGTTTGTGTGTGTGGGCCCTTTTTATTGGTCCATTTGTGGGTGTGGCTGTGTTTGAACTTTGGGTGGGTGTGTTATAAGAAGTGGTTGTGGTTTGGGCCTCTGTTTACCAGTTTGGCTGTTGCAGGTCAGTGTATTGGATGTATTTTGGCTTGTTGGACGTGTTTTGTAGTGTTGTGCGATTCAAATTGACTCTCCTTCTGGTGTTTTGCAGTGTCCTGGTTCAGTACGAGTGTTTTTCGCGTCTGTAAGGTGCGTACATCGGCCATGTTGTTTTACAGTGCTCACATTTGCTATGGCTTGGTACGACTCGTACATGCGCGATGCTGGGTGAGGGTGCTGGTGTAGGGGCCTGGGGTAGGGTGCATACAGGCATGGGCATGGTGTAGGGGCCTGGGGGTACATGCCGTACATACGGGAACCGGGGTTACGGCGCATACATGGGGGGCTGGGGTACGTCGCATACATACGGGGGCTGGGGGACGTCGCGTACATTGGGGGGCTGGGGGCACGGCGCCTACATACGGGGGTGCTGGGGATACATTGCGTACATGCGGGGACTGGGAATATGTCGCATACATGCGGGGGGGCTGGGGGTATGGCGCGTACATACGGGGGGCTGGGGGTACGGCGCGTACATACGGGGGTGCTGGGGATATGTTGCGTACATACGGGGGCTGGGGGTACGGCGCATACTTGGGGGGGCTGGGGATACGTCGCGTACATGCGGGGGCTGGGGATACATCGCGTACATGCAGGGGGCTGGGGGTACGGCGCATACATACGGGGGGCTGGGGGTATGGCGCGTACATACGGGGGTGGTGGGGATATGTTGCGTACATACGGGGGGCTGAGGGTACGACGCGTACTTGGGGGGGCTGGGGATACGGCACGTACATACGGGGCTGGGGGTACGGTGCGTACATACGGGGGGTGTTCGGCACGTATGCGGGCACATGTTTGGACGTCTCCAAGGGTTGCTATTGAAGTTTGCTCCTTACGGTGTTTTTTCCATACGGTTGTACATTCGGACGGACGGGACGGATCGTACTTGCGCGCCTGGACTTCATTTTTACGAATTGTACGTAAAAATGTACGGGGACGTGTCAGGGACTTTTCCCTACCCGAGGACGTGTCGGGGAAGTTTCCCAATACGATTCGTATGTAGTTTTTCACATCCGAATTGTACTTGCCAGTTTGTACGGGACTTGTACGATTCGTACGTAAAAAAATACGGATACGATTCGTACGGGAAAATTTTTAACGGATCGGAATCGGCCCCATAGTTGTGAAACTCCAGATAAGCGAGAATTTTACTATTTAGCACTTCTGCAGCTGTTTAAACCATGGCGTAGTGAAAGTGAATTACTTGGATAGTTTGACAGCTATGAAGATTCTTTTAATGCTTGTAAAGTTAGCATTCAATGTCCAATTTTCCCTACATATTTAAAAATGTTGAATGATGAAGTTGAACAGGAAAAGACTATTATAGCTGAATGAAAGTTCTCAAGATAGTCAAAGTAGTGGTCCATGTAGTCAAGATCCTCTTGAACAACCAATGATGGAAAATGAAGCAGCGATTGCTATGCATGAAGTCGAAATTGCAATGCAACAAGCTCACGAGGAGAATATAACATTGGAAAAGTTAGAAGAACAAGTAAACGTTGAACAGAAAGAAATATATGTGCAAGTGAGAGAACGGATAGAACATGGATTGCTGCATGAAAAAAACGAATGTCTGTGTTCATCTTTAAAACCTCTTCTGATGTACATCAGTGGTCAAGCTGGGACAGGTAAAAGTTGTTTAATTAAAGTTTTGACCAGTTATCTTCAAAAAACTATTGGTTCACATTTGTGTTGTGTGGTAACAGCTCCAACTGGATTAGCTGCACACAATGTTAAAGGAGTTACATTGCATAGATTATTGATGTTACCAGTGGAGCATGATAAGAAATTAGAATATCAGAAGTTGTCTGGAGAAGCTTCTTATGAAGTGTCAATAGTGCTGAAGAAAATTAAACTTTTAACTATTGATGAGGTGAGCATGGTCTCAAACTTAATGCTTGCTTTTGTACACTTAAGAATGCAACAGGTATTAAACACAGATTACGACGTTCTCTTTGGGGGGAAAACATTTAATTGTATTTGGTGATCTGCTACAAAAAACCCCGGTAAAAGGAGAACCAGTGTTTAAAACTCTTCTACATGAAGACACTAAGAAATCTTTGGTAAGTATTGGAAATGTGATGAAGATTATGGAAATATTCTAAAAGATGTAAGAATTGGTGTTCTAAGCAAACATGGTAAACATGCTTTTCAAAGTCATCTACTAAAGAACTTGTTTACAAATGAAAACACACCAGCAGAAGTAATGTACAAGAAAATGAAAGAAAAAAAGTCTACAGTTTGCTTAATGCCTACAGTGGAAGAGTGTTATACGTTTAATAGAGAGCTTATGAAATTGGAAAATCAAGAAATAGTTCACATTGAAGCTATTGATAAAATAGAGCATAGAGGAATAACAATTGTTCTTTCAGAAAAACTACAGACAAAATTGGATTCTTTGGAAAAGTCTGTATCATAAACTGCTGGCTTAGAAAACAATTTAGACGTATGTTTAAACTGTCGGATAATTTTGAAGCGTAATCTGAATGTAGAAGAAGGTTTAGTGAATGGAGCAATGGGGAAAGTTGTTAATTTTGTGAAATATCAAAATAGAAATGGAATTGAATTATTGAAAGTTAAATTTGATCAGATTGCAGAGGTAAGACAGATTGCATGTTCTGCTGCACGATTTTTGCTTGTAAAAGACTTGTATGTTCGTAGAAAACAGTTTCTCTTCTGTTTATCATTTGCAATAACTATTCACAAATCACAAGGTTTAAGTGCAGATAATGCTTTGGTAAATGTTGGAAAAACTGTGTTTAAAGAGGAAATGGTATATGTTGCATTATCTTGAGTTAGAACGTTGTCTGGTTTGTATTTAATTGATTTTGATGATAACAAGGTTAGTGCTGATGTTAATTGTGTAATAGAATATAATCATTGGAGAAGGTTTTATGCTCACCATTTAGGTGAATATCCTATTTATGAGAAACGTGTTGTGTTTTCAAAACGCAAATATGTTGAAGAGTTAACTATGGTTGAAAAGCAGAAAGAAAATCAACAGAAAAGAAAAGATGTAAAGAAGTAGAAAATACAAACAAGTGATGATGTTGTTGCATACCAATTAGAAAATGCTTCTGGTGTCAACTGCTATGGTAATGTCATTCTAAATGTTATATTTTATCTTGAAGATGTTTGTGGTGAAATTATGGAAAGTCAGGAAAAAAATTTATGTTCTGCACTCTACACTTTATTTCAAGAATTGAGAACTGATAGAAGTAAGATTCATTCTGCTTCTGGTATTCGCCGACTGCTGGATTCATGTACTGGATCTTTAACGTTCAGTTTTAATGTACAGCAAGATGCACAAGAACTTCTGATGGTTATTCTTGGAGTACTAGAAGATGAAGGAATTCAGATTGAGAGTTTATTTGGACTCAGTTACAAATGGGAACATAAATGTGAACAGTGTTCATTAACGTCAAGCATTATAGTTGACAGAGAACGATTTTTATATTTAACAATACCTGACTGCAAATCTGTACCATTTTCCAAATTAGTAAAAGAAGCTGATCATGAGATGATGTGCTCTCGTTGTGAATCAAGAATGCTATCTGTATTATGCATACAAAGATATGGAAAATATTTGATTATAATGCTGCAATGCTGTCGACCAAATGGAAGAAAAGAGGAAACCAAAATTAAACATTTTGTTGCTAATCAAGTATCTATTTCTGGAAGAACTTTTGCAACAGTTGCTATTGTTTTCCATGCTGGAAGTACTACTACAAGTGGACATTATACAGTTTATTTAAAGTGTAATAATGGTTGGAGTCACTTAAATGATAAACACTTGGAAATAAAACCGAGATTGCCTTATGAACTACCCAACTCATACTTAATTGGTCTGAAACAAAGATTTTAGATACACTATTTGACTTTAATGGGACTATTTGAGAGAATTAGTTTTTTTTTTTAACAATCTGATTATTTTTTTCCCTGCTGTTTATGATGAAACTACACTGGCATCACTGTGAATAGTGAAGTTAAGTAGTAGCTGATGACAGCAAAAAAGGGAGAAAAATTGTTATCTGAAAATCCATAGAGTTACTCACATGCCTAGTCAGTAATGCAAAGAATGAATCACATACCCATTTAATCATGTGTACAGTTATACACACCAACTTCATTATTTTTAGACATCCCACATCACTTATTTACACAGATACTAACACATATTTACTGTCTTATACAATCACTGATAGAAGCAGACACTTATTTATTCACCCACTCTTGAAATAACTTAGTCTCATGTATACTCGTGTATATACTCCAACACTCACATATAGTGGCTTAAAACATATGTAGTTAGTCACAGATATACCACCGAGACATTTATTCACTCACCAACACACCCATAGACACACTAACTCACCCATACAGCCCTTTATAATGCACTTTTTAATCCAGACAACTACTCAGACATCTATGCACAGACTCATACACCAACCCACCCACACAGACACTCAGGGACCCATACAGATACTCAGACAACAAATCAATAACCTATATAGACACTCCTGTAGGTATTCAGCAACCCATGCTGTTGCTTACACACCAATGGAGAGACTAATACAGACTTTTACACAGTTTAGTCACTAACCCATGCATTCAGTAAGACACGATCAATCACTCACTTTAACAGTCAGTCACACACATATGAAATAGGCACTTGTAAATGCATTCATTCTTCAGTACACCTTGGCATATATATATAAAACATATTTACATTTTATAGAAACACACATTCACTGGATGATGTCATGAGTGATGTCATTTGAGATGTCATCAGTGATGTCATCAGTGATGTCAGTGACCATGTCATGAGTGATGTAATATGCGGCATCATCAGTAGGCCTGGGCTAAAATTTCGTTCCGTTCGCGGAAATTGCGATAATTTGACATTTACGCGTTCCGCGGAAAGCGCGAAAATGTCAAAATTTCCGCATTCCGCAGCTTGGCGATAATTTGTTTCTTGCTCGCGCTGTAAAATAGTACATTCTCGCGCGTGCGCGCGATCGCCTTACCCGAATCCTTGCGCACGCCGACAAGTTTTCTTGATCCGGTCTCGTTCTCCATGAGATGTATTGTTTTTAGCCATTTGCGCTGTCTCGCTACAGTTCGCGCCCGCAGTGACGTCATGCGTCGCGCGATTACGTCTTTCTTCTCGCGATCATGCACCGCGAGACAACTGAAAACAAGATGGCCGCGCCCGCGAGAAACCACATGGGTAAGTTGGCGAGCCGCAACCATGCAGAAAATCTAGCGAACATGCGGGAAAAAAACTTCTGCATCTTCGCGATATTTCCGCGTGTTTGCGATAATTTTGAACATTTTCGCGATAATTTGCGAAAGTGGATTTCGCAAATTCCGCCCACCCCTAATCATCAGCAGTGCATTGCGGGCGCACGAGTTATAGTTAGCTCAACTAACTATAACAGGTGAATTTCTCCGGTTTTATATGAGTCAAATGTCCAACTAGCTATAACGTCCCTGAAACCTATGGTTTTTCCAGTGAATTTCTAAGGTTTTGAAATGCCAATTCCTAACTATAACGTCTGTAAAACCTATGCTTTTTTCAGTGAATATATATATATATATATATATATATATATATATATATATATATATATATTTATATATATATATATATATATTATGCCACAACTGCATTCCAATTGAAGATCTTTTCCTGGATTCCCCCTGCCGACCTTTTCCTTATCCTTGTTGGAGGTTTTGTTTGGAGATATATATATATATATATATATATATATATATGTATGTATGTATATATATATATATATTCACTGAAAAAACCATAGGTTTCACACATGTTATAGTTAGCTGGACATTTTACTGATAAAAAACCAATGAAATTCCACGTTATAGTTAGTGCAGGCAACTATAACTCACGCAACCGCAATCCTCTGCTGATGCTAATACTGTATTTAGACACTTATTTGCCCATGTCTTCTTCCATTAAATTTTAGCTATACATATATTACAAATATTTTTTTTTCATAAAGACACATATGTCATCAGCAGAGGATTGCGGTTGCGTGAGTTATAGTTGCCTGCACTAACTATAACGTGGAATTTCATTGGTTTTTTATCAGTAAAATGTCCAGCTAACTATAACATGTGTGAAACCTATGGTTTTTTCAGTGAATTTGTACGGTTTTTTAAATGCTAAGTTACTTTACGCCATTCGTGGCGTGCGCGCCCACTTAACGCAGTTCGTTCCGTGCATACATACATACATATATATTTATATGTGTATTATCCGCACTCTCTTTTGCACACAAGCACCTTTTTGCACATATTATTTTTTTAAGCACATTTGCACATATACATATATAGTAAAAAATCAAAATAAATTTATTTTAAAAAAATCAAAACAAAATAAAATATAGTTCAAATTGGGATCTCGATTTTAGAATTAATTACGTTATGGGGACAGTTCTCTTTTTTATGCACTTAGACACTTTATATACATAACTTTACATGGTTGCCGTACGATATTTTAGATGATAGTATCAGGAATACGCCAAGGGGTCAATATGTATGTATACAGAGATCCCCACCTGCCCTCACAAAACAGTTGAGGAACAGAAAATAGGGTATATTATGTTAAATAGGATTGACTAATGAATTAAAATTGTATTTTTTATATATTTTAAATCCTATTATCTTAATCTTGTGAATTTATTCCATGTATTTTTAAGTCATATGATTACCCTATATTTGGCATGTATTCCTTACTCTTATCGATCATACAACAATTTTTGGAGGCATTTAAGCCCTAAATGTATATTGTTTGTATTTACATGCATTGCTTTGTACAAATGTAGCGCAATTTAATGGCAGTAACTCTTCCATGTTTACACTTTTTTTGATGGTTTGCACTATTTAAAGGGACATGCCGCCCATGCGCTGTTGTGTGAACAAGGTCGGAGTTTCCCGACCGAAACGCGTCATGGCGACATGGTGGTGAGCTAAATAAAGCATTTTCGACGAATTTGGGTCTGCTCTTGTTTTCCGTCGTCACGAAGGAGTTTAAGCAAGGATCATTGATATATTTATATATATATATATATATATATTATGCCACAACTGCATTCCAATTGAAGATCTTTTCCTGGATTCCCCCTGCCGACCTTTTCCTTATCCTTGTTGGAGGTTTTGTTTGGAGATATATATATATATATATATATATATGTATGTATGTATATATATATATATATTCACTGAAAAAACCATAGGTTTCACACATGTTATAGTTAGCTGGACATTTTACTGATAAAAAACCAATGAAATTCCACGTTATAGTTAGTGCAGGCAACTATAACTCACGCAACCGCAATCCTCTGCTGATGCTAATACTGTATTTAGACACTTATTTGCCCATGTCTTCTTCCATTAAATTTTAGCTATACATATATTACAAATATTTTTTTTTCATAAAGACACATATGTCATCAGCAGAGGATTGCGGTTGCGTGAGTTATAGTTGCCTGCACTAACTATAACGTGGAATTTCATTGGTTTTTTATCAGTAAAATGTCCAGCTAACTATAACATGTGTGAAACCTATGGTTTTTTCAGTGAATTTGTACGGTTTTTTAAATGCTAAGTTACTTTACGCCATTCGTGGCGTGCGCGCCCACTTAACGCAGTTCGTTCCGTGCACGCACGGTGCGCTTCGCGCACCGTGCGCGCACAGTGAGCACGCGGTGCGCTTCGCGCACCGACGTTACGCTAGATGGGCCATGAACGCACGATGTGCTTCGCGCACCGTGCGCACATGGAGGTCATATGATGAGCATCGTTGTGACAGATAATATATTAGTTTTTAATTGGCAGTAATAAGCCATGCAGAAATGGTGCCCTTCGGGCTCCATTTGCACATGGGGTGGGGAGAGTGTGGATGCTTTTTTATTTTTTTTAATATTTTTTACCGTACGCGTACGGTAAGCGTAATCGGCGAAATTTTTGAAAAAATTAAAATTGCCTTTTTTGCCTTGGGGGATCGTTGGGGATTCCCTCAACATGACTAGGTGCTTGGGAGCTGTCTAAACAGCCCCTTTACATGTTTTTGCCCTTTGTTTTTCAATCCCCTGTCAGAGTGCGAGAGAGAAAATGGCAGCCGCCGCTTCCTGGTTTCGACCGATTCGAATGTTTACTAAGATCTAACGGCCAATCAGAATCGTGCTCGCGCACGTCACCGTACGCGTACGGTAAGCGCACCGTAAGCGCACCGTAAGCTGGCTCAGATATATATATTGATTTAAAGGCTATTTTCTCAGAATCTACTGAACAGATTTACACCAAACCTACAAAAGGCACTTGCTTGACCTGTAGACTACCTCTCTGCCAAATTTCAAGGAACTCTGTTCAGCCGTTCGGGCTGTAGCTGTGTCTAAAGGTCCTATGGAAAAATGCATGGGGAAAACGCGTTTTGGGACCCCCCTTTTATCTCAGCCCCCGCTTGACGAATCCCCCCGAGACTTTCAGGGTAGGAGCGGAGCGCAGCGCCCCATTAGTTTTGAAAATTTCGCGAGGATTCGTCAACCGGCGCCAAAGTTATTTCAAATAGAATGTTGCGCTTTTCCTATGGAAACAGGGTCCTAACTATAACTACCTACTGGCGACCGCCAGTAGGTAATATATATATATATATATATATATATATATATATATATATATATATATATATATATATATATATATATATATACACAAACAAAACCTCCAACAAGGATAAGGAAAAGGTCGGCAGGGGGAATCCAGGAAAGGATCTTCAATTTGAATGCAGTTGTGGCATAATGAATTTCGACGTAGTGTCTTTCTCAGATGCCACTGCTACACTGAATCCACCTCTCACCACCACTTTTGAATGATACTGCAGTCTTCCCTTGATTGGAGAGACACACCTCCCCCGCCATGTGATCGCTCACCTGATGTAGTTCGGTAAGTCCTACAACTCCCAGAATGCATCATCTCGGGGGGGTAATGCGTGGGGAAACTTGATGATGAAAAATCCATGTGGCTTCAGTGTGCTGCAGAGCAGGGCGCATTGTATTCAGTGTAAAATTAGTCCTCAGACCTCCCTGGGTCCCGACATACGTTCTCCCCAGGCACAAGTCCACCGGTTGTAAATCCCTTGCAAAACAAGGACAACAACGCCATGTCTTCCACCAACCACAAATGTATTTGTCGGCTGTTGTTGTTGGACGCATTTCGCCTGCACAGCAGGCTTGCTGACCAACAAAGTAATAAAGTTTTCAACCATTTTAACATACCACATTACGTGTCACATGTGAACTACAAAGTAATGAATACTGAAGACAGACTGGTAGTTTCTCATACCTAGGCTTGTTTGTTTTTATCCAATATATTAAATAAATATTGTTTTTTTAAATTAATAAAAAAATGCTACATTACATTAGTGTTAAAAATCTAATTTTTGAGATTTAAACATAATGGATACCCAAAATGTCACCTCAATATTGTCAATCTAATTGGTACCCAGATACGCAGTCTATCCTAGACATTAGCCGCTGTTTTTAACCAAACAAAGTATTCTAAAATACAAGTTGTTAAGGTCAAATATCAAAGATAGAGTGAAAGGGACAGAGAGAAGTTTCATCTTAACAAAGAAGGGTATAAAGAAAGAGTGGTAGACCTAAAATGCTATAGATGTGGTAAGGCTGGTCATCTTGCCAATGACAAGAAATGCCCAGATTTGGGTCATACTAGCACTAAGTGCAAAACAAAAGGGCATTTCTCTACAGTATGTAAAAGTAAATCTAATGTTAGAGTCAAGAGGGTTGAAGTTTATGAGGGAGACAACTCTGAAGTAAGTTATGATGACTTTGAATGTGGGCAAATTGTAATTCAAGCTCAAAATGTTACCGGTAAGAAGTCTTGTACATTTGACATTATTACAGTTGAAGGGGAATCCATCAGTGCTTAATTTGTGCCGGTGCTTAGCACCGGCACTTATTTTTCAGGGCCGAGTCTACGTCGTAAAATATTTCAGATTGAATGCCTCATCGACTCATGCCTTATTAAGAGGCACATTCCGCCTCCCTGTGACTGCCAGAGAGTACACAGTGGAGCAGTGCCTTCCCATGATCCTAAGGCTGATAATGATCATTCTCCCTGGCTGTAATCATGTCCCTCATGCCTAAAAAAAGCAGCGTAGCCTCCAGGGCAGATCAGCATTCTCAAATGGGCACCTACTCCCACGCTCTAACTTCCGCCGCCTCTCTGCTTCTGCTTCCTGCACCTGACATGGTCCTGAGGTCATTTGAATAGCAGCAAAAGGCGGGCATTTTCTTTACTGGAGGGAACGTGTGAAAATAAACAATACAGTGGCTCCTGGCCTGCTGCTCCTGAACCTCTTAGGTAATGTGAACTTTCTAATAGATTTAATTTCTGCTGTGAGTCCCTGCTCATGTCAGGTGTGATTAGTGAGTGCGTACTGTCCACAAAAAAAGTACTACCGTCTACAGCATGATGATCAGCATGGCACGTGAGAGGCCTCGGCAACGGTGCGGCGCTCACCGCCGGGACTGAGGGACCAAACTTGCTCAGTGGAGGAAGCATATACGCTGTGAGTCTGTATTTTAAAAATTACATAAACGGATTAGGTTTGCTACCGAGTACACGCTGTTCTTAGTTTGTGCAAGTAACTGAACTCGCAGACGGACTAATGACACGCATTTATAGTAAGTGGCTTGCAGTCAGTTTAAGTTTGGCAGCGCCATCCTGCCGCCATTCACACTGCACAGCCGTCATTTGATGGCCCAGACCGCGCCCACTGAAGGAGTGGTGGTGGTGCTTCAAGTTCAGCAAGTTGTTGAATCCTGGACCAGCGATGCACGCAGACCGTAAGTTTTATTATAGGCTTAAAATACAAGTCAAACTTGTCTTCTGCGTTAAGAGATTTAAAACGCTCGTTCAAAAATGAAAAACAATAATTTAAATATAGACGAGTGTGCCATTTTGACAGTGAGAAGGAAAACAGACTGAAATGACAGAAACTAATGTTGTTTGCTCATAATACAATTTGCAGGTCTTATGTGAAAGAAGCACTGGCAAACCTCAAACCACTAGAAGAAGGCAAAAAAGTATAAGAAAGATGTCAGCCCAAAACAAAATGCTAATTATGTAGTCTGGCCTACCTCTGATCCTTCTCGGTAGAGTTTCTGGCGCTTCTGGCCCTGTCCCAGAATCTGCTGAGGTAATCCTGTGACTCATAGCTTTCACAGCGCAGGGGACATAGCTGTACCCGGGGCCCTCCAGCGTGAGTCTGAGTGGGCACCCCACACATTGCCCGACTGCCTCTCACTTCAGCTGTGTGAAAGTTTATCCCCGTGTGTGCTTAACTGTTCAAGTAAGAGTCTGGAGAGCCGCTGACAGCTGAAACACCATGCTTGAAAAGAAAGAGGCATGTAGCACATCGGAAATTTAACTATGTGCACGTTTGTTTGCATCTAAGAAAAACCCCATAGAATTTCAAAAAAGTACACTAGAATGCAAAACAACTTAAACCAGCGTGCGTGCAGTGTCTGAGCGCTGTTATAATCTCAGCCAATGCAGCAGCTGACACCCACAGAACATGCTGTCTCACCCTACGATAGCAGTGTCTCCCCGGGTGGGATTATGCAGCAGGCAGTTCCTCAGTCACAACACCTGCTGTGCTGTGGTAGGTTTATCCTGTATGTGCTTTGCTGCCATGCCCCAGGCTGCTAGAGTGCTCAAATGCAGGCCGTGGACTCTGTAATGGGTGTGTTTGTGAGCAGATGTCACCTGACATGGCCTAGCAACCCAGCGAGGCCAGCATGCAGATTGCCAACACCAGAGCCTGTTATCCGCGCAGTAACTCACTGCAAGGGCACATCACCCTGCACCACCTCTACTTCCTGGGATACACTACTACCCCTGCACTGAAAATAATAAATGATTCTGATTAACTCTGCTTGCACTTAATGAAGAAGCGTGCATTTTTCCAACATGCCAGAGGCTACTGCTTACACTGCTGAATAAGGCTAGGAGCAGGGTTTAACAAAGGCCCTACATCACAAAACTCGTAGGGTGATGTTTCACCAGCCCTTTCATCCCCCTGTGACAATAAAGCAGGCACTCTTCTCCAATGAATCCTGATTTAATTTACTAACTTAGAGCGCGTCAACATGAGCATAAGTAACGTTTTTTTAAAAATTACAGGAGGAAAGTAGGTTAGTACCCTTCCATTTCAGCCGCTCTGCAGCAGTTTTAAAATCTTCTTAGAGTTTCTTGTTGCTCAAATGGGTGTAATTTCAGATTTGTGTATGTTACCATCGTCTTCATTGCTTGATTTTGCTCGGTAGAAAGTGTCACTCATAGTCTTTGAATGTCACTCATAATTACACGGAAATTATGAAAATGTCACACATGGCAATCTGAAACCTTGGCTGCTATGCTGTCTGTATGCAGCGGGATAACAGGACTGTGTAAATGCCGGAACACGCCTCAAAGAAGTCCCGGCACTTCCTGAATCCGACCTCACTTACTTCCAGGACCAGGAGGAGCCATTGGTGGAAGTGGGTGGAGCCGAGGGAAGTGAGTGGGCCTCCTAAAAAGTTTTTAGCACCTGTACTTCATATTTTCCAAATTAAGCACTGGAATCCACATGTGTTCTGTTTGATTCAAGTGCCAAGATTACAATCGTATCTGATGAATTTTACCTCACATAATTGAAAAACAAAGTTAATCTCCTGAAACCTGACATCATGCCTCTGGCTTACGGGGGGGAACCCATGAAATTACATTGGTATTTCATTGGCCTTATTGAGTATAAAGAAGGATATGTATCTGACAAAATGTATGTGTCCAAAAAAAGAGACAGTATCATCAGCTGGCTCCACCAGGGTGATTTGGATGTGTTTCTGGATCCCAATTCTGAACCTCCCACTCTTATTAAGGACAAGGTTTCTACTTCCATTCTTATTAAGGACAAGGTTTGTGCAGTAGAGAGATCTGGAGGGAATGAATTTCTACATATTCTTAAAAAAGAGTTTCCAAGTGTTTTTAAATGATGCTTGAGAGGGTACCAACATAAAATTAAGTTAAATAGTGATGCTATACCTGTATGTTGTAAAGTTAGAAATGTTCAGCTTTCTTTGAGAGATGATATGGAAAAAGAAATCTCCAAACTGAAAACTGGTGGAATAATAGAAGAAGTATAAAGAAACGAATGGTTAGCTCCAGTAGTCGCTGCCAGGAAGCCCAATGGGGATTTACGCCTTTGTATTGAATTGCAGCAACTAAACAAGAATGTAATTGTGGATAGATATCCTCTCCCAAATATTACTGAGTTAATTATTTTACTGGTGCGAAAGTGTTTGGCACAATTGATCTTACCTCCGCGTACCATCAAATTGAACTAGAGGAATCCTGCAGAGACCTTACGACATTCATTACACCATTTGGCACAGTTAGGTTCATAAGGATGCCTTTTGGCTTAGTTTCAGCCTCATCCGTATTTCAACCTGCCATGGAGAATGTCCTAAAATATCTTGAGGGGGGGGTTGTACATATCAGGATGATATTCTTATATTTGGTGTTAATGTGGAAGAACATGAAGCCCGTTTGAGATCAGTTCTGGGAAAGTTATGTGCATACAATCTTACCATAAAAATGGAAAAGTGTAAATTTAGTTCTGATTCCATAAATTATCTTGGGCACAACATAACCAGTGATGAGGTTAAGCCCAAGAATGACCTAGTAACCACTATCAAGAATATGGGCTCCCCAACCAACAAGGAAGAATTAATGAAGTTCTTGGGCATGGTAGAGTACTATGCTAAGTTTGTCAAGAATTTTGCAGAGCTTACCACAAGCATGAGATGCCTCTTACATAAGGGTGTGAATTTTGAGTGGTCGGAGCAATGTGAGAGGGAATTTGATTGTATCAAGAAAAATCTGAGTGCTGCCCCTTCCCTCCAGAGTTTTAAGCCTAAGGTTAAACCCATTCTTACTACTGATGCAAATGAGAATATTCTAGTTGCAGTCCTACAGCAACATGGTCCCTCTGGTATATGAACTGTCATGTTTCTGTCCCGTAGCTTGAGAGATGCTGAGGCTCGCTATTCTGTTGGGGAAAGGTAATCCCTTGCTGTCTTCTGGGCCATCAAGAAACTGAAGAAATTCCTGTGGGGTGTTGAATTTGAAGTTCGAACAGATCATAAACCCTTGTTGGAGTTTTCAATAAGAAAGATTTGGATTTGATCTCCAGTCAGATCACTAAATGGGTTATTGGTCTACAGGAGTATAGCTTTTCGCTTAAATACATTCCAGGCATCAAAAATGGAGTTGCTGATATGTTACCACGTCCTGTCCCTAAGGAGTGTCCTCAGGATGATGAAGTGGATTTTGGTAATGAGTGGGTGTGTGTGTTAGACCATAGCTTCATCCTCAAAGAGAGATGGCGTGAAGAAATAGTTATAGATTCCACTCTCATAGAGGTGATGTCATTCGTGCAGAATGGTTGGTGTAGTGTCAAGACGGGCTCTGATCTGACTAGCCCCTTTTGGTATTTACGGCACAAATTGTCAGTTGAAAATGGTTTATTGTTTCATGGGACTAGATTCATTCAACCTAATAGTCTCAGAAAAGAATTGTTAGACTTAGCACATACTACCCATGAAGGTCTCACTAAAACTAAAGAAAGGTTGCGTATGTCCTACTGGTGGCCCGGCATGGACAAACTAGTAGAGAGTGTGGTATGTCACACCATGAGTGACAAGTCAAAATGTCCTCGGGTGCAACCTATGATTCTCAGAAAGCACCCTTCGCTTCCTTGGCAAGACATCGCATTGGACATCTTGGGACCCATTCAGAGTGGTGGCCTACAAGTGTTCCTCTTAGTTGTTGTTGAAATGTACTCTTGTTGGCCTGAAGTTTTCTTCATTTCGATAAATGATTCTGCCCAAACCATTAAGTGTTTGAAGGAGTTAATTTTTCTAGGGAAAGTGTGCCAGAATCTATTCTTACTGATAATGGGTGCAACTGATATCAAAGGAGATGGAGGAGTTTCTGTCCTCGAGAGGAATAATCCACAAAACTTGTTCCCTTTATCATCTCAAGGCCAACGGAATGGTCGAGAGATTTAATAGGGTTCTTAAAGAGACCATTGCCGTGGAAAAATCTTCGTCCCTGGAATGGAAGGGTGAAGTTCTTAAGAAAATTGAGGAATATTGAATGACTCCTCATGGCACTACTGAGAAAACTCCTTTTCTACTATTAGGTAGCAGAGTGCCTAATATCTGCCTTGAACCTTCTTGGGTCAATAGATATGAATTATCCAAGGGTGAGGAAAATGTTTGTGATGGTATGGATGTGGAACAAAGAGATGAATGGAAGGAAAAGATATTTTGATACTAAGAGAGCTGTAAATAAAATAAGGGGGAATATAGGAGATTGGGTCGTAATCAAATGTCCTGGTCTATTAGGTGGTTCTCCTACTAAGTTCTTTAAACCCATAATGGTTATCAAAGTCTTTAAAAATGCTGTTAAAACTCAAGATCATCGCATTTGGAATCTTAACAGATTTGTGTTTGTAAAGGGCAAATTCAATGGGAGGTGTGGTGTAAGCTCCCATAATGACATCACTCCTCTTGGTCATCTCACCCCGAATACAGCTGGTATGGAAAATATCCGTCGTTCGTCTAGGGTGATTAAATGTCCTGGTTATCTCAATGATTATGTTTAACTTGTATGTACAAGTTTTCCATGCATAGTATGTATAAAGTTTGTTAAGGAAGGGAGGTGGGTGGTGTACTGCAATGTCTCCTCTCTGTGATTAAATGCTCTGCCAGTATGCTTCTATTCTTATATGCTCTTGCCTAGGTAATTAAGTAGAACGTTGTTATGTCATAGTGCTTTCTGTGTATAGAGTTGTTTATACTTGAGGCTAGTGTATGATGAGGTATATCAGATTGTCACGTGGATGATGTCATCAGTGATGTCATTTGAGATGTCATCAGTGATGTCATCAGTGATGTCACTGACCATGTCATGAATGATGCAATATGTGAGATCATCAGCAGTGTATTGCGGGCGCGCGAGTTATAGTTAGCAGAACTAATTATAACAGAGGAATTTCTATGGTTTTGTACGAGTGAAATGGCCAGCTAACTATAACACCCCTGAAACCTATGTTTTTTTCTGTGAATATGTATATATATATATATATATATATATATATATATATATATTCACTGAAAAAACCATAGGTTTCACACATGTTATAGTTAGCTGGACATTACACTCGTACAAAACCATTGAAATTCCCCCGTTATAGTTAGTTCAGCTAACTATAACTCGCGCGCCCGCAATCCACTGCTGATGACGTCACATATTACATCACTGATGACATGGTCAGTGACATCACTGATGACATCACTGATGACATCTCAAATGACATCACTGATGACATCACTGATGACATCATCCATTGAGTATGTGTTTCTGAACAGTTTTAATATGTTTAATATGTATAGGGAAAGGCCTGTAGAAGAATAACTGGGTGTAAAAGTGTGTGAATGGAAGATTTTCTAGGTGCGTAACTGACTCTATAAGTGAGTCATTAAATGTATCTTACTGCAGACTAGTGACTAAACTGTGTGAATCTCTGTATGTGTCTGTGTGTTGGTGTATAAGTGGCTGCATGGTTTTGTGAATAGCTATATGAGTGTCTATATGGGTTATTGATTGGTTGTCTGAGTATCTGTATGTGTGCCTGAGTGTTTGTGTGGGTGAGGTGTGTGTGACTCTGTGCATAGATGTGTGAGTGGGTGATTCTATGGGTGCATGGTTTTAAGAGTGCAACTGTGATGTACTGTATAGTTGTGTGAGTGTATGTAAGGGTGTGTTATTGATTGAATGTATATCTCAGTTGTACATGTGACAGTAACTACATATATGAAACACAGTGTATATGTGTATAAGAGTATATAACTATCTATCTGTGAGAGTGTGTGATTGCGGGAGTGGCTGTATGGATGAGTGTGTGCTTGTATTAGTATTTGTATAAGAGTGTCAGAATTTGTTAGTATGTTAATGAGTATCTCAACTTGAGTGTGTTTAACTGTATAGGTGAGTACATTGGACTGTGTTTAATTATTTGCACAACTGACTAGGTGTGTCAGTACCTCAATGGATGATTGGTAGTGTGTGAGTGTCTATATATGTGTATAAATGCATATGATAGTCTTGTACGGAGTGACTGTAAGTATGAGTGACTGTACAGGTGAGTGAGTAGAGGTGCATGTAGATCTAAGAGTCAATGAGTGGGTATGTAGTTATTGGTATTGGAGTATCTATGGTTTTCAAAATGGCTGTCTGAAATTTTGAGTCGGTGTATCTCAAAGGTTATATTAGGGTGTGAGAAGATGTACTAATTTAACCCATGGATGACGTCAACAGTGATGTCATCAGTGATGTCATTTGAGATGTCATCAGTGATGTCATCAGTGATGTCACTGACCATGTCATGAATGATGCAATATGTGACATAATCAGCAGTGTATTGCGGGCACGTGAGTTATAGTTAGCAGAACTAACAATAACAGGGGAATTTCTAGGGTTTTGTATGAGGGAAATGTCCAGCTAACTATAACGCCCCTGAAACCCATGGTTTTTTCAGTGAATTTCTAAGGTTTTTTAAATGCCAATTCCTAACTATAACGCCCCTGAAACCTTTGGTTTTTTCAGTGAATTTCAAAGGTTTTTTAAATGCCAATTCCTAACTATAACGTGCATGAAACCTATGGTTTTTTCAGTGAATTTCAAAGGTTTTTTAAATGCTAATTCCTATCTATAACTTATCTCTAAAGATATCATGTTTAATGATTTTGATTGGATTTCTATATTTTTCAAATTCAGTGTGTCAATTTCATTAATTATGTTTTTTCAAAATACTTTTTTTTCACCATTTTTTAAACTTATTTTTTCAATTAATTCTTTTAAAAATGTAAAAATATTATTTGAATTTAATGTGTTTTTCAAACATATTTTTTGTATTTTTCAAAATATTTTTTTAACTATATGTTCAAAACTTTATGTTATATATTTATTTTCGATGTTTTTGGATCCACGCACCCTATGCGCACCGTTCTCGATCCCTACGCATTAGCATCCGCGCATGGTATGCGTTGGGTACGTGTTTAGTGCGCGATCGCAATGCGACCAGTACGCTACTTCCAGCCTATACGCGACACGTTCGATGTACGTAACGCAAAGTTTTCGCGCTTCCGCGATGCGTCATCTGCGTCTATGATGCAGTAGGTGCGCGGATCCCGCAAAATATTTAACATTTAAAAAACATATATATGTATTTCATGTGAATAATAATTGAAGACAAACTCCAAACTAGTCTTAAAAGTAATATAATTTTACATCTAATCCTATATTTCTTTTTAATTCAATTTCGCGGAAGCGCGCTGAGTGCGTTAAGCGTAAGCGCAGGGTGCGCGGATCCCATGTGACCTGCAAAAAAAGAGATTTGATTGGTTCATTACACTTCCTGTTCTAACTATTGAAAGACCCCACCCATTTCAATCATTCTTTTTTCACCTTCTTTGGAGGAGCATCTCTTTGCAGAGAAGAAGATTTTTTAGACTAAGTTTACACTTAGCTCTAACTTTTTCCAACTAAAAATGGCTTCAGGGCAGCAGGCATCACCTGCATCTCCTCATTCATCTGAGGATGAATTTTTGGAGGAGGCACCACACACACCACGTTTTTCATCTATGGTGTGGAAATGTTTTACTTTTCCCGACGGGCAAACAAAGACCAATGCCACCTTGGTCACGTGCAAGATTTGCAAAAGAGTGCTGTCGCGAGGGGATCCTAACAAGAAATACTCGTGCGGCACGGCGAGTATGATGAAGCACCTAAGGACCCTTCATCCGAACAATCTTGCACGAGAAGAGTGCAAACGGATGAAAAACATTCCTGCTCCTGCGCCTTCCCCCTCATCGCAGCCGAGCACTCCAAGAGTGCATCTATCAGCCCAAAACTTGGACATCCCTCCTCAATTTCAATATTAAAAAGTGCTCTGCACTTTACGGTGAGCAGTCGATCGATCTGATCTGCCGCCGGCAAGAATGTCATATTTGCTAGTTTTTTTTGGTTTTTTTATTGTTCCCTGAAGGTCATTGTTTGGTTCCTCCTGTTTTTTTTTGTGGTTTTTTTGCAGAAAAACCAAAAAAATTTAAAAATTGTTCAGAAAACCCCCCCAAAAATATAAAAGAAGAAAGAAGAAGAAAAAAAGTTCTTGTAAGAACTAACTTTCCTGGTTTCAAAAAGAGCAAAATTTCTTTGTTAGTGTGTGAAAGTTTAGATGAATGTAAGTGTAGTACGTAATTAAGTGAATGAATGCATTAGTAGCGTATGGTGAAGGTATAAGAGCAGAACTATGAGGAAGTGCTGCAGCATCACACAGGAACCTCTTTAACTACAGTGTGCTGTAGTACTTCCGAAGCACAGGGATGCAACATATGTACATAAATATGTTGCAAATCTATTTTTCTCTCTGCACGGCTGCTTAAACTGCAGCAATGTGGTGAAACAGGCACCCTGGCACCATAGTGCAAGGATATGTGTGTTATGAGCTGTTTGTTTCTTGCAGGAAGACACACCTTCCTGCAGAAAAACAATCAGTAAAGGCATTTTACTCCTTCAATGTATGCTGAGCATTGTATCATGACCTGAAGATATAAAAATGTGGAAAAATGAAAACAATTCTCCTTGTTGTGCTTTCCTACACCAATTTTAGAATGGTGCAGCATTCACACACATATCGAGATTTATTATTTCTGAAAAATCTAGACATGTGTCTTGTTCTATGAGTATTTAGTGCAATCATGCACAACAACACTTATAGAACACCCTTTCAACGCAAACTGGTGTGCATAATGAGCTTGTATTTACATGGAGTATAAAAAGTGCACAGAGTGCCTTTTCCTCTCTTTGTAAATATGAAAGAGTGTCTTGCGCAATAACTATGTTACAAAAAGTGACATATTTCCAGTTTTAAAATTCCTTGCGAATGATAGAAGGTAAGCACAGAGTTTTGTCTGCAAAGATGTTCAAAGAAGAATGATTGAAATGATTGTGGTCCTTCAATAGCTACAATGGGAAATATTATGAACCCCTCAAATCTCAGTTTTTTGCAGGTCACATGATATCTGATTATGGTCAGATTTCAAAACTACATAGGTATAAACAGAGTGTTTTTAGAAACGTGTTTCAACTTTGTAGCTTCTTGCAGACCTCCTCATTCTGCATATTGAGACTTAGTTAAACTTACCTTCACAGTAATAGCAATAAAATATGGTATACATTTTTTTCAGATTTTCATTGCAATCTAAATTCATATAAATTGTTATTTTTAAATTTGTATCTGTGAAAGAAAAGGAAAAAAAATATAACAAGTAATAATACATTTTTTACAACACAGCATAATTTCCACAAAGTAATTTGTTTGCCTTTTTTGCTGTTCTCAGAATATTTTGAATTTCTCTAAAAATAGTGATTTCAATCGTACTCATCACTTAGCGGGCAAAAAAAAAAAACAATCAGAAAGATTGTTAAAAAAACAACAACATGCTATTCTCAGCAAAATACCACAAGATACAAATCACAGATATATAAAATGCATACGGCTAACAACATTTTATACGTTTAACTTACAAAAACTGTAAATGTTGTCGCTTTAAAATATTCACCGAATCTAAGGATGAATTTTTGGAGGATGCACCATGCCCACAAAGTTTTTCTTCAGTGGTGTGGACATTTTTTACTTTTCCCGAGGGGCAAACAAAGATCAATGCCACCTTGGTCACGTGCAAGATTTGCAAAAGAGTTCTGTTGCAAGGTGATTCTAACAAGAAATACTCATACGGCACTGCAAGTATGATGAAACACCTAAGGACCCTTCATCCAGACAATGTTGCACGAGAAGAGTGCAAACGGATGAGAAACACTCCTGTTCTGTATCTGTAAAAAAGAATCACAAATAAATGTATATTAATAACTTTCAAACGTATACTATTCCATTACTGTACAAACACATTTTATATAAAAACTGACTAAGAAACTATAGCCCTGAACCACAAGTGTGACAATGGTTAAAACACTACATGCATAGTGCATACTACTTTGAAGCAGTTCATGCCCTAAAGCCTACCTCACTAAAAGACTACATGCTAACTGACTGAATGATTACAGTACTATAAGGAGACACACTGGGTGAGTGACAGGGTGTTTGTTAGAAGTGTATGAATACTGACTGGGGAATTGAAGGTGTGAAAGACAACTGTGTAGGTGGTTAGAGGCCTGCATGCATAAGGAATAGGCATTTGAAGCAGTCTATGTGCTAAGGCCTGGCTCACTTCATGAGTACTTGGGAACTGACGGAATGATTAGAGTACAGCAAAGAGAGTGCCTGGGTGAATTTATAAGTGGTTGGCTTTTGACACAGTGAATGGATTAGTACTTGGTACTGAATGGGTCACTAGAGGAGTGCAAAGGGAGTGACAGGATGTTTGCTGGACTGTATGGATACTGACTAGGGAATTGAAGATGTGAAAGACAAGTGTATAGTATGTTAGAAGACTGCATGCATACTGCATAGACATTTGAAGCAGTATATGTGGTAATGTATGGTTCACAACATGAGTACTTGGAAACTGACTAAATCATAGGACTACTGCTAGGACAGAGCCTGGGTAAAACTTTTAAATTTTCAGTTCTGGCACAGTGAAGAGAATAGTACATGGTACTGCACTTTAGTGTCAAACCCTGAATCATTTTATCAATGCATAAGCAAAGAATAGCTTCTAAAGCTACTAAAACTTTACATGACCGGTTTTAAAACAGTTATCTGTCAGCAAATACATGATGTTACCAAATGCTTCTATCACAATCCTTACCCAAATTTACACAGACTCACAGTGTGATTTTAGACAAGCAACAGTATCCTAGGAGTTTACCAAATCTCATTCACTAGTCTAGAAGAGGTAAGGGTACGGCACACAATCTACATATTTAAGTACCGCACATTAGTGTCAAAGCATGACTCATTTAATCAACACATAAGCAAAGACTGGCTTCTAATGCTACTAAAACTTGACAACATGACAGGTTTTAAAAGAGTCATTTTCCAGAAAATACACAATGTTACCAAATGCTTCTCTCACAGTGGTTCTCAAATGCACACATACTCACAGTGTGATTCTAGACAACAACCACTATACCTAGGACTTTACCAAAAATCAATCACTACTTTGGAAGTGATAAGGGAACTGCACACAATCTATATATTTCAGGACTGCACTTTTGTGTCAAACCCTGACTCATTTAATCAAAGCATAAGCAAAAACTGGCTTCTAATGCTACTAAAACTTGACAACAACACAGGTTTTAAAACAATTATCTGTCACCAAATACACAATGTTACCAAATGCTTCTCTCACGGTGGTTCTCAAATGCACCCAGACTCACAGTGTGATTTTAGAGAACTGCCACTATACCTAGGAGTTTACCAAAAATCATTCACTACTGTGGAAGTGGTAAGGGAACTGCACACAATCTACATTTTTCAGGACTGCAATTTTGTGTCAAAGCCTGACTCATTTAATCAAAGCATAAGCAAAAACTGCCTTCTAATGCTACTAAAACTTGACAACAAGACAGGTTTTAAAACAATTATCTGTCAGCAAATACACAATGTTACCAAATGCTTTCATCACAATCCCTTCCCAAATGTACACAGACTCACAGTGTGATTTTAGACAAGCAACACTATCCTAGGAGTTTACCAAAACTCATTCACTAGTCTAGAAGAGATATGGGTACTGCACACAATCTACATATTTAAGTACAGCACATTTGTGTCAAAGCATGACTCATTTTATTAATGCATAAGCAAAGACTGGCTTCTAAAGCTACTAAAACTTGACAACATGACTGGTTTTAAAACAATTATCTGTCAGCAAGTACACGATGTTACCAAATGCTTCTATCACAATCCTTACCCAAATGCACACAGACTCAGAGTGTGATTTTAGACAAGCAACACTATCCTAGGAGTTTACCAAAACTCATTCACTAGTCTAGAAGAGGTAAGGGTACTGCACACAATCTACATATTTAAGTACAGCACATTAGTGTCAAAGCATGACTCATTTAATCAACGCATAAGCAAAAACTGGCTTCTAATGCTACTAAAACTTGACAACAACACAGGTTTCAAAACAATCATCTGTCAGCAAATACACGATGTTAATAAATGCTTCTCTCACAGTGGTTCCCAAATGCACACAGACTCACAGTGTGATTCAAGACAAGCAACACTATCCCTAGCAGCTTACGGAAAATCATTAACTACTGTGCAAGGGGTAAGGAGACTACACACAATCTACATATTAAAGTACAGCACATTAGTATCAAAGCATGAATCATTTTATCAATGCATAAGCAAAGACTGGCTTCTAATGCTACTAAAACTTGACAACATGACAGGTTTTAAAAGAGTTATCTGTCACCAAATACACAATGTTACCAAATGCTTCTCTCACAGTGGTTCCCAAATGCACCCAGACTCACAGTGTGATTTTAGAGAACAGCCACTATACCTAGGAGTTTACCAAAAATCATTCACTACTGTGGAAGTGGTAAGGGAACTGCACACAATCTACATATTTCAGGACTGCACTTTTGTGTCAAAGCCTAACTCATTTAATCAATGCATAAGCAAAGACTGGCTTCTAATGCTACTAAAACTTGACAAAATGACAGGTTTTAAAATAGTTATCTGTCAGAAAATACACGATGTTACCAAATGCTTCTCCCACAGTGGTTCCCAAATGCACACAGACTCACAGTGTGATTCTATACATTCACCACTATCCCTAGGAGTTTACCAAAACTCATTCACTACAGTGGAAGTGGTAAGGGAACTGCACACAATCTACATATTAAAGTACAGCACATTAGTGTCAAAGCATGACTTATTTTATCAAAGCATAAGCAAAGTCTGGCTTCTAATGCTACTAAAACTTGACAACATGACAGGTTTTAAAACAGTTATCTGTCAGCAAATACACAATGTTACGAAATGCTTCTCTCACAGTGGTTCCCAAATGCACACATACTCACTGTGTGATTCTAGACAAACAACACTATCCCTTGCACTATACCAAAACACATTTCTTCATCTAGAAGGAGTACTACATTTTAGTATAGAAACATAACTCATTTCACAAATTCATAAAAAATGACTGGTTTCTAATTCTACCAAAATATAAAAACTGCACAGTTATCTGTCTGCAAACACATGAAAAACACAAATGCTTATCACAGAATGGTTTCTACATGCACACACACTGTCAATAAGATTGTAGAGAAAAAAAGTACTCCATACACTTTAGCAGGAGAAATACATTAGTCTGATTAAAATCAAAATAGTCTACATACATCCCCTCACAATTAAATATCTCACCTTTCAAGTTGTTTTGTAGATTAAGAAGTATATCAGTCACACACCAGATATAAGTCACACACCAGATTTTCTTTTACAGAATCTCTGCACTGTGCAACTCTCAGCAAAAACAAAGAATGGAAAAGATTCCCTTTCATTTTCCACACATATACATGTAAACATCAAATCACAATCCTTCACACATAAATTCAAAAGCAAACACACATTTCTATTGGTTAAACATTTCAACCCTTTCCAAATTAAATACATTTCAACCCTTCCCCCAATCTGCCTTCTGCCTGTTACCATAGAAACAGGTCATGGAACACTGCACTGAGCACACAGGTCACAAGTTCAGCACAAAATGTTGATAAACAAGACAGCAAGTGTGCTTGACTTTTCAACATATCTGCTTATCATATATAATGTTCCTTATAATCAGTTGTTGTTAACCAATAAGAATCATGCCTTTAAAAAACAGAAATATAAACCCTACCTTTCAGTGTAGAAAGTTGTCCTACAACCAATGATTTCTTGTCTTTTTCAAAAAAAAATTCCTTGGATCCGCGCACCCAACGTGAGAGGATCCGTGCACCACATGCGATAGGATGCGCGCACCGTGCGCGCATTTTGCTGTTTATTTTTTTTTTAAAAGGGGGCCCAGGGGGTCCTTCTGGGACCCCCTAAGCACCTCTAGAGGGTCAGAGTTTTTCCACTCTGCTCCCTTTATATGTTTTACACACTTTTTCCCCTTGCTTCTTTAGCCTCGCTTCTACCAAGACAGAAAATGGCCGCCAACAGTTCCTGGTTTCGAATGTAGACAGACATTCGACAGCCAATTACCATTCAGCGCGCGATCAGGAGGGTGCGCGCTCGTTTCGGGGAGGGTGCACTTACGGGGCGGGTAGGGTCCGCGGATCCTCCCCGGCCATAGATATGTATGTACTTTTAACTCTAATTTTCTCAGGAACTACTGAACAGATTCACACCATTTATGCAAAAGGCACGAGTCTGAACTGAGGACTACCTCTTTGCCAAATTTGATGTCATTCCGTTCAGCGGTTTGGGCTGTAGCTGCGACAACTATAACTCACGCTACCGCAATCCACTGCTGATGACGTCAGATATTACATCACTGTATTTAGACACTTATTTACCCATTTATTCTTCCATTTACCTTTAGCTATACATATATTCCAAATATTTATTTTACAGAAAGACGCATATGTCATAAGTGATGTAATATCTGACGTCATCAGCAGTGGATTGCGGTCGCGTGAGTTATAGTTGCCTGAACTAACTATAACCGGGCAATTTCATTGTTTTTTTTCGAGTGAAATGTCCAGCTTACTATAACATGTGTGAAACCTATGGTTTTTAAAGTGAATTTGCAAGGTTTTTTATATGCTAATTCCTAACAATAACGCGTGTGAAACCTATGGTTTTTTCATTGAATTTCAAAGGTTTTTTAAATGCTAATTTATGTATGTATTTTTTTTTATGGCATTTTCACCGTGCGCGCACCGTGCGCCACCTTCGTGATTTTTTGGTAAAAATATAAAATGTTTTTTCTCACCCTTCGGGGTCCTTCAGGGACCCCCTGACAAAGGCTAGGGGGTCAGAAACTCTCTACCCTGCCCCCTTATCACGTTCTTATATGTGTTTTTTTAAAAGGATTTTTTACCGTGCGTGCACGGTGCGCGCAACCCGCGATTTTTTGAAAGAAAAATAAAATGGTTTTTTCACCCTTGGGGGTCCTTCTGTGACCCCCTGACAAAGGCTAGGGGTCAGGAACTCTCTTCCCTGCCCCCTTTTCATGTTTTCCACCTTTTTTCCACCTTTCCTTTTCAGTGCGACAGACAAAATGGCGGCCGACACTTCCTGATTTCGACCGATTCGAATGTTTACTGACATCTAACAACCAATCAGAATTTCGCTCGCGCACGGCACCGTGCGCGCACGGTGCGCGCACGGTGCGCGCGTATAGATATTTATATGTTTTAAATGCTATTTTCTCAAGAAATACTGAACAGATTTACACCAGACCTGCAAAAGGCACTTCCCTGACCTGAGGACTACCTCTCTGCCAAATTTCAAGTATTTCTGTTCAGCCGTTCGGGCTGTACCTTCGACTAAAGGTCCTATGGGAAAATGCATGGGGAAAATGCGTTTTGGGACCCCCATTTTTTCTCGGCCCCTGCTTGACGAATCATCCCGAGACTTTCAGGGTAGGAGCTGAACGGAGCGCCCCATTATTTTTGAAAATTTCCCGAGGATTCGTCAACCGGCGCTAAAGTTATTCAAAATAGAATTTTGAGATTTCCTATGGAAACACAATCCTAACTATAACTATCTACTGGCGACCGCCAGTAGATAATATATATATATATATATATATTACCTACTGGCGGTCGCCAGTAGGTAGTTATAGTTAGGACCCTGTTTCCATAGGAAATCCGCAACATTCTATTTGGAATAACTTTGGCGCCGGTCGACGAATCCTCGCGAAATTTTCAAAATAGGTGGGGCGCTACGCTCCGCTCCTACCCTGAAAGTCTCGGGGGGATTCGTCAAGCAGGGGCTGAGAAAAAAGGGGGGTCCCAAAACACGTTTTCCCCATGCATTTTTCCATAGGACCTTTAGATACAGCTACAGCCCGAACGGCTGAACAGAATTACTTGAAATTTGGCAGAGAGGTAGCCATAAGGTCAAGGAAGTGCCTTTTGCAGGTCTGGTGTAAATCTGTTCAGTATTTCCTGAGAAAATAGCATTTAAAAGCATATATATATGTGGGCGGAGCCTAACCACACATCTCATCCTGAGATCTGATTGGCTGTCAGCACTTCATCCAAGAAGTGTTGGCAGCCATCTTGGGACCAATATACATGATAGCACCTCATTAAAAAGCATTGCAGTTAATAGAAGGTTTTAAGACTTTAGTTACATTATAAATCATTTGTTGATGGTACCATACTCATTTTAGGAATTGTGGTATAATCTAAGGTGATTTCACCATGTGAAAAAGCCTTCTGCTGGGATATCATGATTGAGAGAAAAATATTTTCTCATGCTTTTACCACAGAGGTTTGGAAGGTGATCTATAAGCTAAACTGAGAGCTTATTTTCTGTAAATTCACATTATCTTTCTCAGTCATGTGAGAATGAAGTCTGACATTCTCAGTAAAACATGTACATCCAACAAGGGCAGAGACTGTCAGTTGATTCCTTTGTGTTCTACTGCAGCTTCCCAGAGTGTTCCAAAGAACTACTAGAGCGCTAACAGTCCTACTTATGATAAACGTATGGCACACCTGAAGCCATCTTGCTTGGATTAAAGTGGTAACTCTTAAAACATTTAATTTAAAAAGGAACAAAATGAGGGGGTTCATTTCTCCATAAGAAGTATGATTAGTGCTGCAGAAAGAAAAATTAGGGCACATTTTGAGTGACTTCTCAAATCCTCTTCTATTTCATTAAAAAATTCTGACATGCAGACTGAAACATGCACTTTCAATACCAGCAGCAGTTTTCCCTGGTGAGCAGTAGCTTTACTACAGTGATCTAATGAGCAAAAAGAGTGCTAACATTCTGAATTTATGGCAAATGTGTGACACATCTGAATGCCTTCTTGATGGAATCAAAGTAAAAAACTGAAAGTATTTCTTACTGAGGAGACTGCAGTAAATGAGGAAATTAGGAAACTTCATAACAAATAAGTCTCCCAAGATGGCCACCAGAGACAAAAGAGCCCAAATGTAGCCCAAATATTACCCAGATGTAGCCCAAGTATAGCCCAATGACAGAATGTCCCAGAATGTTCTTAAAAACAACTAGAGCGCTTACTGTCTTCATTATGACAAAAGTATGGCACACCTGAAGCCATCTTGATTGGAATAAACTGGTAACACTTAAAACATTTAATTTAAAAAGGAACACAATGAGGAGGTTCATTTTGCCATAGAAATTATGATTAATGCTGAAGAAAGAAAATGAGGGCACATTTTGAGTGACTTCTCAAATCCTCTTCTATTTCATTAAAAAATTCTGACATGCAGACTGAAACATGCACTTTTAATACCAGGAGCAGACTTCCATGGTGCAGTAGTTTTACTACAGTGATCTAATGAGCAACTAGAGTGCTAACATTCAGAATTTATGGCAAATGTGTGACATATCTGAATACCTTCATGATGGAATCAAAGTAAAAAACTGAAAGCATTTCCTACTGAGGAGACTGCAGTACATGAGGAAATTAGGAAACTTCATAACAAATACATCTCCCAAGATGGCCACCGGAGACAAAAGAGCCCAAATGTAGCCCAAAATCACCCAGATGTAGCCCAAATATAGCCCAATGACAGAAGTGTGCAAAACACTTATTATTTTGTGTTTTTGCAGTGTTATATAGTGCAGACTTGTCAGGTATTGGAGTGCTTTACATGAGCATTGGTTACATCACACAAGAACAAATTCATTTTGGTTGTAGACATGGGGAGACTAAGTGATTTGACCAGAATCACAGAATGTCGAGCTGAAGCAGAAACTTCAACCTGGTTCCCCAGTTGCAAAGTCTGCAGTTCTGGAAGTAACACCACATCCTCTCCCCTAAGTGCAACATTTAATCAAGTGGTCAACTGGATAAAAAAACATAAAGATAACAAATAATTTAAAAGTGCTTTGTCGCTATTTGAAAACTCAGAAAATATGTCCTTATTTTAGTCTTTTAGAGCACTAACCATAATTTTGATGCCAATAAGACCCTCTCATATATGTAATTTCTAAAGGAAATGCTCTAGGTATTACAGTTTTGATTACATCAAGATGATGTCAGGCGTTCCACACTTTTGTAAGAAATATAGAATGTTAGCAATCTAGTTGTTCATTAGGATACTGTTGAGAGGCAGAGGCCAGGGGCACGGACTCTGAAAATTGAAGGCAGGTAGGAGGGTGCAAAGGCAACAATTTAACCACACTGAGCAGGCAGGAAGGGCCGTGGAAGCACAACAGACTATGGAGGGCAGTGGAAAGGGGGGCAGGGGCAACAAACCAACAATACAGGACTTGCAAGAGAGGCTGTTGGAGGGAAGATCTATTACGGGTCAAGGAAGCTAGGGGCGGTCCCCAGATCCCCGGGAGCCACCACAGAACTGAGCAGGAGAGTGAGTCAGGGAAAAAAAGGGGCACCTTAATTTGAGCCGGGGTGCCTAGGAACGCTTGCTCCAAAAATGAAGAAAACAGACATATGAGACATGGAATTGGAGGCAGAATACAATGGCAGTTTAATGAGAAGATGCAACTTCAAAGAAACCGCAGAATAGAGACATAAAGTACAAAATACAGAATCCAGATAATCATACAGCTGTCATAATATTCTCTGTATCTCAATTAATGTACTGACAGAGAGAGAGAGAAAACACATCTATAAATGCATCATGAGAAACAAGTTACACCAAGGAAAATGTTACCTAGGAACACTCACGTTTACTCTTAGAGCAAGCATTCCTGCAATTACAATACAAAATCTTTTAAATGCAAAAGTAAAGAGAACAATGGTTAAACATAACATGACATTTCATATAGGTAAAATAGAATAAGATACTTCAAGCAAAGCAGAGCAAGACATTTTAAGCAAAGGAAGACAAGAGCTCCCAGGTCTTGGGGAAAACCTGCACTGCCTGTTAACCTACATACAGACGGCGAGGTAGTCCGTCGATATCTGTGGGTGCTCCCTTTTTATATCATTGTGTGGGCTCCTTTGCACGCTACATCTACCTACGTATGCTACCCAAAAGCTTCGTCTGCAGATTTTACCAGACATTTCGTCATTTACCCACTTAATGCTGACAATGGACTGGGTGAAAAGGTCAGTCTCTCAGGCCAATCGCTTATCGTAAGTTCCATAGAGCAAGCAGAAAATAATGGGTATTGTACGGGAATTCAATATATTCATGTATAAAATCTCCTCAGTTCTCCTAACTTGACGCTCTGCGGTTGCCACTTCCTTAAAAGCGGGAAACCTGCCCAGGAAGCAAGTACCAGTCCAGGATGCAGCCTACTGTATGTCGACAGCTTCAGGGGGATGTTGAACTTTGATACCGAGCACGGAGCACTCGGGTAGGGTGGGGGCTACTAGTTTGGATCAGAAGGCCTCGCAGACCTGCCTTCAGACTGCTATACGCTAAAATTGCAGAGCTATGGTCAATTTAACAAAGAGGCCTACATATTGAACAGAAGGGCCTACACAGGGGTTTTATGCTGGCTGAGTGGTAAGGATGTCTCAGGATAATTATATAGCAACACAGGACCCGCTGGTCAATTTAATACGGCCTACAAATGCAGCTGGCAGGGCAAGGACAAGGGTCTCATACTTCAGGTGTGGACAGAACGGGCCAGGGGCCCCCTGTGATACAAAATCTACCCTCCTTCAAGGCTGTGGCAATGTAATAGACCATTGTGGGCAGAAGGAAGAGGCAATGGTAGTACAACCATACATGCCAACAGACCCGATTCAGCCAGGAAACATCCAATGTTTTTAAGCTCAAATGGGCTTTATTTGATCTGTCTCCTGTCTACAATATCCTCTTTTTCAATGTAACTCAAAGGGGAAAATCAATACCCCAGTTTTTTTTCAAAATCTCCCTCTTACCAAGTTCAAAATGTTCGCAAGTATGGTACATTGGATCATGGAAGGAAATGGGATAGGGACATGGACTTGGATAACAGAGGACAGGAGGGACATGGAGAGGTGCACCAAACTGACCCTGCAGGGCAGGCATCAGGGTTTGCAGCAGCACAATACACCACACAGGGCATGCAGGACAGGAGTGCAGCACAACAATCCATAGAAAGCAAGAGGGAGGGGACAGGACCATGCACATGGACAACAGAGAACAGAGGGGCAAGAGGCAATGGTAGCTAGCTGACCATAATGGACAGACAGGAGAGAAAGCTGCAGCATAACAGACCATAAAGGGCAGGAGGGACGGATCAGGGGCATTACAATGGAACAGACAAGCCAGGAGGGAGGGAGTAGGGCTGGGGGCAAGGGGGCAGGGCAGGAGCAGCAAGATAGCCATGGAGGTCAGACAGGATGGGCACTAGAAGCAAGACACACCATGAAGAGCAACAGTGAGACTGTGATGGCATACACACAGACCATGGAGGGAAGGTGGGAGGGGGTCAGGGGCAGCTAACTGACCACACAGGGAAGGTGGGAGGGGCCATGGCAGCACAGAAGACCATGCATGGCAAGTGGGAAGGTTAGTGGCAGCACAATGGCTATGATGGGCAAGAAGGAGGGTGGAGGGGCATGCACAAAGGACGATGGAGGATAGAAGGGAGGGTCAGGACCTGTGCACAGACAAGAAAGTTCAGGGGAAGGGACCTCACAACAGACCACACGGGGCAGGCAGGAAGAGCAGTTGCAGCACAACAGACCAGGGAGGGCAGAAGGGTGTGGCAGTACAATGGACCATGTAGGACAGGAGGAAGAGGATAGGGGCATGGCATGTGGACAGGCAGGGTGGAGGTGGCAGGGACAGGTTACAGTCATCTGACAATGCTAGGCAGGTGGGAGGGGAGTGGCAGCTCAACAGAACACTCAGAGTAGATAGGAGTGGCAGGTCCATGGGACATGGTGGGCAAAAAGGATGGAGCAGGGGCATGCACAAAGACATCGGAGGGCAGGGGGAAGGAGAATAGGGGCAGCAAGCTAAGCACAGAGTTTAAGCAGGAGGTCAATGATGGGGCATAGAATTGGGCAATGGAGGGCAGGAGGAGTGGACTGGTACATCATACTAAATTGAGGGCAGTGGCAGCACATCAGACCATGCATGGCAGGAGGGAGGAGGCTAGTCCATGGATTCACACAACAGAGGATAGGGAGGAAGGGGATGGGGCAGCAAGCTAACTGTTCAGAGAAGGCGGGTATTAGGAACTTTATTGTTTTTAAAACATTGTGTCTGTGCGAACTACTTAAAATATGAACAAGTATGCAGCATAATCTCACTTTTATTCAGGAAGAAGAGGACGTTTGTGACTGTGACTCCGGGCTCACTTGGCAGAAACACCTCCTGACCCTCCACCCCCTATCGCAAAATGTAATGCCCGTGAAAAGGGTAGGTGAACACAGTGTTATATAGAACATAGTCCTGAGAGCACGATTGAAAATGAAAACTAGATATAGTGTATGGTATAAACTATGCACCAAAAAGTGTGATATAAGATGAACCGGGCGTGAAATATAATATGCAATACATTGTGCGAAATGACAGATTCATTGGAGAGCGCGAGATAGCACAGGCACTAGCGCGTGCTATGCGATATGCGCCTTGGAGTGTAATATGCACAGGGCAGTGTTGTGTAACCTAACTAGTCTCTAAAGTTGTAATATAAAATATGTGCTGGGGAGTGTAACGTTGCATATGCACTGTGACAAAGATATGGATCCCAGATTGTAATATGTATGGCATAGCACTGTGCGTTATAACATAGGCATCGAGAAAGGCACGTTAGATGGGGCAATATAACCCGTGCGAAGACAAAGTATTACACATCCGGCAGTGGATGTGTGTTTTATTAACCGTGAGGGGGGTTTCTTGCATAGTTTTGGTCGAATTTTTGTCGAATCCCCTTTGAATGGCTTGGTGTGCATGTGTATTAAATGTGCCCGTCAATAGCTACCCATGTTTGTATAAATAAACGACAAGGGTGTCTACCAGGATTAGGCACGGTAGGGCATCAGACATGTCAGAGCTTCACTAGTGGTGTAAATACATTCCACGTGGATTCATTGCATGCATAGTCGCCTTTTAATGAATATCACGCAAATCGTCATGGTGATAGGTACGTACGGTTTGTCCAGCATGTCCTAGGTGTGTCTATGAATATATATTTTTTTAAAATAATAAAAAACAGTGGCCGGCCCTGGGGATTGAGGTCAAAAAAATATAATTAGGAGACTGGCCCTGGGGGATGGGGTCATCAGGGCCAATAAATTAGAATAAGAAGGGGAACCAAACAGCCCCCCCTTCTTAAAAAACTAAAATAAATAAAAGACTGGCATCGTGCCGGAGGCCATGCCCCCTCCGTGCAGCACTCTGCAAACGCGCCCCCAACAGGCATCTCCAGTATGCGCCAGGGAGCTGCGCTGCAGCCAGGTGTTCTGAGGCCAAGCCCCTTTTTACACCTCTCTGCAACGCAGCTCTGTGGCGCTTACTGGAGGTACCTAGTGGTCTAGTTTGACCCTAGGGACCCTTAGGATTCAAGGGGACTTAATCTCTCAACTTAGAACAGCCACAGGGCGTGTTTACACAGTGGTGAAGGGAGGGGACGGGGCCTGAGGTGACGTGTGCAAACACGCACTATGGCACGTTTTAAATTGGGGATATCATTTCCCTTCAATACTGAGTGCCCCTGGGGGCTAACTAGCCCACCAAGTGCTTCCAGTAAGCGCCACTGAGCTGCATTGCAGAGAGGTGGTCCAGGCCGTGCCACTTTTTACACCTCTCTGCAACGCAGCTCTGTGGCACTTACTGGAGGTACCTAGTGGGCTAGTTGGACCCTAGGGACCCTCAGGATTCAAATGAACTTAATCTCCCAACTAAAAATGGACACAGGGCGTGTTTACACAGTGGTGAATGGAGGTGACGGGGCCTGAGTTAACGTGTGCAAAAACGCCCTGTGGCCTGTTTTAAGAGGTAGTTTTAATCCCCATGCCCTATTATATACTAGGGGCTTACAGAGGAGGTCATGCTAATCACAGGGGGACCCCAACGCATAATGTTCCCTAGTGTATGTAGGTGTTTTCACTGTATTCTAAGTGTCTTTTAACATAGCACTGGCTCTAGGACTGGTTAGTCATACTCAGTTACCACCAGTATCCGTCTGAAAAAGTTGAGGGTACAGGATGATTTTGCAACAAGGCTTCTTTCTGCTCTTCTTTTTGTTCTTTCTGCACGTTATCCTTCTTCCTGCACTTATCTTCGTATTTGAGGACTTCTGTTGCTTCTTTCTGCACTTCTTTTGTTTCTTTCTGTGCATTTTTTCTTCTTTCTTCACATGTCCTATCTCTGTAGGCATAGTTAGAAATTAGCATTTAAAAAACCTTTGAAATTCTCAGAAAAAACCATAGGTTTCAGGCACGTTATAGTTAGGAATTAGCATTTAAAAAACCTCAGAAATTCACTGAAAAAACCATAGGTTTCAGGGGTGTTATAGTTAGCTGGACTTTTCACTTGTACAAAACCATTGAAATTCCCCCGTTATAGTTAGTTCAGCTAACTATAACTCGCGCGCCCGCAATGCACTGCTGATGACGTCACATATTACATCACTCATGACATGGTCAGTGACATCACTCATGACATCACTGATGACATCTCAAATGACATCACTGATGACATCACTGATGACATCATCCTTGTGATAGAGTGGCAGACCTCCTCTCACCCTAATATAACCTTTGATATACACATTCAAAAATAGAGACTAACATTTTCAAAACAGTGGACATACCAATACCAGTTACAACAACCTCTTCAGTAATTCTAAGATCCACATACACATCCACTCATTCACCAACAGTCCTATACAGTAACTCATACATGTACTCACTCATCATATGTACTCATACACCTATACATCCTGTTACACAATGCCACTCATCCATAGAGTTACTCACACACATAGTCACTCATGCTAATAAAGAATCAAACATACATTTACTTGCATATACAGTTATACACACACCACCACACTTACTTCTACGGAAACTTACACATACTTAGTCTTTTAAACAATCACTTATAGAAACACATACTTATTCATACAGGAACTCTTTCAATCTCTCACTCTCACATATAATCACATATATACACCAATAGTCACATATACTAGTTTAAAACATATGTAGTTACTCATAAAGACACTATTGAGACAGTCATTCACTCACTAACACACCCATACACACACTCATCCACCCATACAGTCCTGCACACATGCTGTGTTCAACACATACAAACAGTGAGTCACTCATTCATGCACCTATGCACTACGTAATACCCCCCACCGAACCATGCAGACACTCAGACTGATACTCAAAAAACCAACTAATAACCTATATAGACACCCATGTAGCTACTCACCAACCCATGCAGCCACTTATACACAAAGTGAGAGACTGATACAGATATTTACATATTTAAACATTACTCACTAAGCCATGTATTCACTATGATACACTTAATCAGTCAGTTACACAATCAATTTTTCAAAAACAAATCATCCATTTAGACACTTATATACCCATTTATTCTTCCATCGACCTTGAGATATACATATATAAAAACATATTTAATTTTCAGAAAAACACACATTCACTGGATGATGTCATCAGTGATGTCATCAGTGATGTCATTTGAGATGTCATCCGTGATGTCATGAGTGATGTCACTGACCATGTCATGAGTGATGTAATATGTGACGTCATCAGCAGTGCATTGCGGGCGCGCGAGTTATAGTTAGCTGAACTAACTATAACGGGGGAATTTCAATGGTTTTGTACAAGTGAAAAGTCCAGCTAACTATAACACCCCTGAAACCTATGGTTTTTTCAGTGAATATATATATATATATATATATATATATATGTATATATGTATATTTAAACTTTACAGAAACACACAGCCACTGGATGATGTTATCCGTGATGTCGTCATCAGTGATGTCATTTGAGATGTCACCAGTGATGTCATCAGTGATATCACTGACCATGTTATGAGTGATGTAATATTTGATGTTATCAGCAGTGCACTGCGGGGGCACAAGTCATACTTAGCTCAACTAACTTTAAAGGGCCAAATATCTCTGATTTTGTATGATGAAATGTCCAACTAACCATAACATCCCTGAAACCTGTGTTTTTTTTCAGTGAATTTCTAAGGTTTTCCAAATGCTAATTTCTAACTATAACGTCCCTGAAACCTATTTTTTTTCAGTATATTTCTAAGGTTTTTTAAATGCTAATTTCAAACGATAACGTCCCTGAAACCTATTGTTTTTTCAGTGAATTTCTAAGGTTTTTTAAATGCTAATTTCTAACTATGACTACATAGGTAGGTCATGTGCAGAAAGAGGAAGAAAGGTGCAGAAAGAAGCAAGATATATGCAGAAAGAACCAGTTGTAAAGTCATCCTGTGCACTGGGCACCCCCCAGCTTTATGTTTACTGGTACAGGACGAGTGTGTGGGTAATGCCTGGTTCATTGCATGAGTGCATGGGTAGTGCCTGAGTGATTGCATGAGTGCATGGGTAATGCCTGGGTAATTTTATAACTGCATGAGTAGTGCCTGGGTGATTGCATGAGTGCAAAGGTATTCCGTGGTGATTTTTTAAATGCTTGGATATTGGCAGAATGTTTGCATGAGTGCATGGGTAGTGCCTGATGATTGGAGGAATGCATGGGTAATGCCTGGGTGATTGTATGAGTGCATAGGTACTGCCTAAGTGATTGGAGAAGAGCATGAGTAGTGCCAGGGTGATTGCATGAGTGCATGGGTAGTGCCTGGATGATTGGAGGAGTGCAAGCATAGTGCATGGTGAATTTTTAAGAGAATGCTAGTGACTGAGTGATTGCAGGAGTGCATGGGTAGTACATGGGTGATTGGATCAGTGAATGGATAGTGCCTGTGTGTCACGGCGAGATGTTAGGCAGTGTGTGTTTGACGGATGGAAGATGCACTACATCTCCCAGACTTCCTTCCTCTCTGTTTACCCTTCCCTATGTAACCGCCCCTCTAATGGGAATCGGGGCTCGTCACCTGGAATATCCGATTAACAGCGACACCACTGACCGCTCTACAGACGTCCCGAAGAACGGATTCCCTTTAGCGTCCAGTGGTCTACGTGAGCCAGCCTGAGGCTCTCCAGACAGACAGCGGAGCCTGTGCTCCGAAATGCGGCCGCCTCCGTGACCGCCACCTGTCAGCGTCCCTCGCTGAACTCTAATCCCGCACTACGCAGTGATCTGCCAAAAGCGGCGTAAAGACTGCTCTGACTCCGGGCAGCTGCCCGGGCTTCATGGTGCCCCCAGTTAAGGCGCTAGATACAAGACTGTTACCCTGCATAGAAGAGCCGGTGCAAGGCATGAATTCCCTTGTTTTTTGCGCAAGAAGCGCGTGTCTTTTGTGTTTTCTCATTTCGGATCATTGAGCCGGTGCAAGGCTCGGACATTACGCACCAGCACGAGAAGTGCTTCTCTTTTCGTTTACTTGTCAGCCTGGATCGCAGAGCCATTGAGAGGCTCGGATTCCATGCGCATGCACGAAGAGCACTCCCTTACTTTGAATATTCATAGGAGGAGCCACGGGACGGCTCGGACTCTTAGTAAACCTAGTCCCGTTTTCTGGACTAGCCTTGTTCCTTTGCAACCCGGCGTGGAGAGCGCACTTCCTACGGTGTTGGCAAACTCTGGAACTGTGTCAACAAACACTGCTGCTGCTTCCTGCTTCCCGGATGAAGCACTAAGTCGCAAAGACCCCTCGTTTTTTTCCTGATATCATTGGTGATCCATTCAGATTCACGAATGCTTGTGGCACATACAGTGAGTAAGTGTCTCCCTTTTTATTAAGCCTTTCATAACACTGTGGATGCAGAGATAGGGTCTTCACTAACTTTCCTTGTGTGTGTCTTTCTGCAGGAACACAGGGAGATTGGGAGTATGATTGTGCCGATTCCCGAGTACCATCCACAGTCCATAGCTGCCACTGCCTGGTTATTTTGGTTATCCCTTTTTCCCTTTCCCCCCTTCTGCGGCATCAACTGTGGAGGACGTTATGTACTAATACTCGCAGGTGTGCCGCACAGTTCCTACTCTCTGTTGTGACAGAGTGACGAGCCCACGTACTTTTGCAGCCCGAGCGATGGATGCCACCACGGTCCTTACGTCCGTGCTGGAAACCTTAACGGCCTTGAGAATGGAAGTGGATGAGTTTAGAGGGGAAAACCTTGAATTAAGGAATGAGATGGTCACCATGAGACGTGAAGTGGCGGGCCTGCCTCGTGGAACTCCTGCAGCCTCTAGAGGGCCCTCATATATCAGAAACTGGACACTACCCCCACCAGCTTCCTCCATTCCGACACCTGATCAGGGAGGGAGTGGGGGGGGGGGCTCTACCATCCAGGTTATACAACCCTTACAATTGCCATTAGCTCCACCTGAAAGGTTTTTTGGAGACCCCAAAAAATTCGGCATTTTCTTGGGGCAATGTAAACTACACTTTATGTGTAAACCCGCGGTCTTTCCGGATGATCAAGCTAAGACCGCGTTCATGATGTCCTATTTAGGAGGAAATGCAGCCAGCTGATCCTTTCCATTGATAGAGAGAAATGACCCAGTTTTACAAGACTTCTCAGATTTCTGCGAGGAGATGCGTAAATTGTTTGACAGGAAGGCACACCAGCTCTCCTTAGATAGAGAGCTCATAACCCTGAAGCAGGGCTCACAAGATCTCGTGATATACATCACCACATTCAATCGCCTGGTTGTGGAAACCGATTGGCCAGTAGAAAAGAGAACCTCTCTCTATCACCAAGGCCTAAGAGGCGAATTGAAGGATGTTTTAGCCCAAGTGATTCACATGCCAGCGACCTGTGATGAATTAATAGATCTTACGGTCCAACTGGATCACCAGCTACAAGAACGGAAAGGGGATAGACAACGTCCAGAAGGCAGATTCCCCCCACCTAGGCCTAAACCATCTCCCAATGGACCTTCATCGTCCGGCGACGGAACAGAACCTATGCAGATCAGTGGCATAAGGGGACCTCTGAGTATAGAGGAGAGGAACCGGCGACGCAATCAGAAGCTATGTCTCTATTGTGGGAAGTCCGGTCATTTCAAAGACTGTAGAACCAAGACCAGTGCCACCTACAGGGATCAGAAAGAAATCAGGAACGTGCCTGTGGTGGATAGGCTGTCGGAGGCCTCGGGAAACGGCTACGCTCAAACAAGCCAGAGGCCCCTTGTTTGAGACAGAAGGCGGAAGAGGTCTTCCTTACGAGAGCTAATACGACACCTCCCCTGGCACCCCATCTGTTCATCTGCGTTACTATGGAATGGCCAGGAAAAGATCCTGTAGCAGGCCAGGCCTTAGTGGATTCTGGAGCGACAGGCAATTTCATAGATCAAATGTACGCCCAAGAAATAGGAATACCCTGTCTAAAAAAAAAAGAGAATCCCTGAACCCGTGAAGGCCGTGGACGGGACCGATTTGTCATCCGGTCTGGTTTGTTTACATACACATCAGATCCTGATGCGGATCGGATCGGTACACTGTGAAAGAATCTAGTTTGAACTTATCGATGCCCCTCACTTCAAACTGATCAATGGACGGATCGAACAGTAACGTTAACCTCCTCTTTTTGTATGGAGCATTGCACGGATGAACCGGTTCAGTCTATTACCGCTCCAGACAATCCAGCAGTCCTACTGGCCAGTGGGTGTAGCACACAAGAGAATATTCCCATCCATGAGCTCCCCCATGAATATATCCGTTACCAGTGAAAAAGAAGCCAGTTAGCTACCCCCTCACAGAGGCTATGACTGTGTTATAGATTTGGAACCAGGAGCCAGCATACCTTGCAGCCGGATATATGCGCTTACGGAGGCAGAGACCACTTATCTACATCAATACTTGGAGAAACTGCTAGCAGTGGGGTTCGTTCGTCCATCTACGTCTCCTGCTTCTTCTCCCCTGTTTTTCATACCGAAATGCGAGGGAGGATTGAGGTCATGCATTGACTACAGGGCCCTCAATAGCGTAACAAAGAAGAATAGATACCCCCTGCCCCTGATACCGGTGCTCCTAGACCAGTTAAAAGGAGCCAAGGTATTCTCTAAATTGGACCTCCGAGGCGCCTATCACCTGGTACGAGTAAGGAGCGGAGACGAATGGAAGACGGCGTTTCGTACAAAATTTGCGCTGTACGAATATACGGTGATGCCCTTTGGTCTATGCAACGCCCCCACAGCCTTTCAATTCTTCATGGACGAAGTGCTAAGAGGACTATTGGACGTGTCATGTATTGTCTATATTGACAACATTTTGGTATACTCGAAAACCTTGGACGAACATAAACACCATGTAGCGGAAGTGTTAGAGCGCCTTCAGCGAAATGCCTTGTATGCCAAACTAGAAAAATGCCTGTTGCATACCACCACCGTCGACTTTTTGGGGTATGTCATTGGCCCACAAGGCCTCTGCATGGACGAGAAGAAGATCCAGGCAATTCTTCAATGGAATTCCCCATCTAGCGTTAAGGCGCTGCAAAGCTTCCTAGGCTTTGCAAATTTTTATAGGAGGTTTATACGAGAGTTCTCCAGGATCATCCAACCTCTAACTCTACTGCTACGGAAGGGGGCTGTATTTCATTGGACTGAGGCTGCGGAGCAAGCGTTTCAGACCCTAAAAACATGTTTCACCACGGCTCCCGTTCTATGCCATCCGGATGTCAGTCTCCCTTTCGTCATAGAAACAGACGCCTCATATTATGCTATAGGAGGCATCTTGTCCCAGCGACATCCCGAAACAGGACAGCTCCATCCAGTTGCATATTTTTCAAAGAAACTGTCGTCAAGCGAAGCCAACTACAGCATAACCGACAAAGAGTTGTTGGCAATAAAAAGGGCATGCGAGGAGTGGAGGCACCACTTAATGGGAGCTAGACATAAAGTAGAAATATATACTGATCACCGCAACTTACTCTTTCTTAAAAGTGCAAGAGCCTTGACCCCCCGGCAACTCCGCTGGTCCTTATTTTTCATGGATTTTGACTTTGTAATTAAATACAGACCTGGTCCACAGAATGGCAAGGCCGATGCCTTATCCCGGATTCCGCCTGTTCCCGACATAGAGACACAACAACCTGAAGAGCCTCCGTGTATATTGCACAAGGCTACGTTTCTGGCAGAGGTCATGGCCGCCTCCACTTCTAACGCCTTCTTGGATGAAGTCCAGAAGCAGATCGAGGACCTAGACAAAACGGCGTGGGTGGCTCAAGACCCAGCACACCGTTCTCTACAGAAGCAGTTGTTGTTTCACGACAAGCAGTTGCACGTCCCGGGGGAGCCCTTGCAATCCCAAGTACTACACTGGATACATGATACCCCCTTAGGGGGCCATGTAGGAAAACAAAAAACCCTCCAAAACCTGTCAAGATATTTCTGGTGGGAAACGTTACGGAAGGACGCTGAGCTGTATGTCAAGGAATGCGCCATCTGTGCTCAAGCCAAAGCTTCTCACCAAAGACCCAGTGGGTTGCTAAGACCCATACCTGTACCTCCTGCGCCATGGCACACGGTATCCATGGATTTTATTGTTGACATGCCTCCCAGTGTAGGGCATACCACTATTCTCGTGGTTATAGACCATCTCACCAAAATGGGGCACTTCATAGCCCTAACAACACTACCTACAGCAGGCGCATTAGCCACCATCTTCCTTCAACACGTGGTACGTTTGCATGGAATCCCCTCTGTTATTATCACCGACAGAGGGACCCAATTCACCTCCAGGTTTTGGAAGGCCTTATGTCACATCTTAAAAATCGAGGCCAGATTGTCGACAAGCTACCATCCGCAAACAGATGGTAAAACGGAGAGGTTAAATCAGACCCTCAAGCAGTACCTCAGATGCTTCACGCTCCAGCACAGCGAGGAATGGAGAACCCTATTATGGACAGCAGAATTTGCCTATAATAATGCGGAACATTCCACCTTGGGTACATCGCCTTTTTTCTGCCTCCATGGATATCACCCAAATATGTTACCGTTCGAGAAACCTGGGGTGTCTACACTTCCTACCATACAAGGACATCACGCCCACTTACATTCAGTACTGGCAGATGCCAGAAGACATCTGGACATAGCCCAAGCCAGAGACAAGCAGAATGCTGACAGAAGGAGAAATCCAGCACCATCCTATCAAGTAGGGGACAGAGTATGGCTCAGCACGACACATTTGAGACTTAAGGGCAACACAAGGCTACAACCCAAATATGTAGGACCGTATTCCATAGTCAGCTTAGTAAATCCCATAGCGGTAAAACTACAACTCCCTACTAGATGGCATATACACCCCGTATTTCACGTGTCCCTCTTAAGGCCCGTTCATACTGGCTCTAGAACTCCTGAAACACCTAAGCCTGTGGAAGTGGAGGGGGAGGAAGAGTACGAGGTGCAAGAAGTTCTAGACTCCAGGCGTGTGAGGGGTAGGCTGCAATACCTCATAGACTGGAAGGGGTATGGCCCGGAAGAGAGATCCTGGGAACCTGTGGCCCACTTGCATTGTCCGAATCTCCTTAGACGGTTCCACAGGCGCTTCCCTACTAAGCCAGGTGGACCGCCGAGGCGTCAGTCATGGAGAGGGGGTTCTGTCACGGCGAGATGTTAGGCAGTGTGTGTATGACGGATGGAAGATGCACTACATCTCCCAGACTGCCTATAGAGCAGTCTGTCCTTGTCCTTCCTCTCTGTTTACCCTTCCCTATGTAACCGCCCCTCTCCTGGGAATCGGGGCTCGTCACCTGGAATATCCGATTAATAGCGATACCACTGACCACTCTACAGACGTCCTGAAGAACGGATTCCCTTTCACGTCCAGTGTTCTACGTGAGCCGGCCTGAGCCTCTCCAGACAGACAGCGGAGCCTGTGCTCCGAAAAGCAGCCGCCTCCGTGACCGTCACCTGTCAGCGTCTCTCGCTGAACTCTTATCCCGCACTACGCAGTGATCTGCCAAAAGTGGTGTAAAGACTGTTCTGACTCCGGGCGGCTGCCCGGGCTTCATGGTGCCCCCAGTTAAGGCGCTAGATACGAGACTGCTACCCTGCATAGAAGAGCCGGTGCAAGGCTCGAATTCCCTTGTTTTTTGCGCAAGAAGCGCGTGTCTTTTGTGTTTTCTCATTTCGGATCATTGAGCCGGTGTGAGGCTCGGACATTACGCACTAGCACGAGAAGTGCTTCTCTTTTCGTTTACTTGTCAGCCTGGACCGCGGAGCCGTTGAGGGGCTCGGATTCCATGCGCATGCGCGAAGAGTGCTCCCTTACTTTGAATATTCATAGGAGGAGCCACGGGAAGGCTCGGACTCTTAGTAAACCTAGTCCCGTTTTCTGGACTAGCCTTGTTCCTTTGCAACCCGGCGCGGAGAGCGCACTTCCTACGGTGTTGGCAAACTCTGGGACTGTGTCAACAAACACTGCTGCTGCTTCCTGCTTCCCGGATGTGGCACTAAGTCGCAAACACCCCTTGTTGGTTCCTGATATCATTGGTGATCCATTCAGATTCACGAATGCTTGTGGCACGTACAGTGAGTAAGTGTCTCCCTTTTTATTAAGCCTTTCATAACACTGTGGATGCAGAGATAGGGTCTTCACTAACTTTCCTTATGTGTGTCTTTCTGCAGGAACACAGGGAGATTGGGAGTATGATTGTGCCGATTCCCGAGTACCATCCACAGTCCATAGCTGCCACTGCCTTTTTTTTTTGGTTATCCCTTTTTCCCTTTCCCCCCTTCTGCGGCATCAAATTTAATTTAATTTAAATTTAATTTAATTTAATTTAATTTAAAACATTTATAAAGCGCAACGTGCACCGAACGGTTTCTTGGCGCTAGTGGAGGGTATTGGCTACAGAGGCAGAGGTGAGAACCGGTGGTAGAGCCGAGAAGGGAGGATTACACAGGGAATGCCTGTTTAAAAAGAAACGTTTTTAGTTCCTTGCGGAAGGATACATAATGGGTGGCCGCGCGTAGATGGTCCGGGAGGGAGTTCCAGAACGTAGGGGCCAGGGTGGAAAAATTGGACCCACCCCACTTTTTACGCCTGAAACGTGGAATTTGAAGGAGGGATTTGGTGGAGGAACGGAGTGCTCTGGAGGGAACGTATTCATTTATTAATGAGGAAATGAAGGCGGGGGCGGTGCCTTGACGAGCCTGGAAAACCATGCAGGCGGTTTTGAACAGAGAGCGTTCCTTAACGGGGAGCCAATGAAGCTCCCTGAGGAGTGGTGTGGAGTGATGATAGTGTGGGAGGCCAAAAACCAGCCGGGCAGCTTGGTTTTGGACCAATTGTAGCCTCCTTAGACTGTATGCTGGTATGCCATTGTAGAGAGCATTGGCATAATCCAGTCGTGATATCACTAGAGCGGCCATAATCATTTTGAGTGCCTGGGTGGAGAAAAAACGAGCGACAGTGCGGATAGTTCGGAGGGTGAGGAAGCAGGAGGAAACCACCGAGCTGATTTGAGAGTGAAGGGTGAGCTGGTTATTCATTTTAACCCCCAGTGTTTTGACCGTGATAGAAGGAGTGGGGGCGGGACCAAGAGTAGGGGGCCAGAAGAGAGAGTTCCAGGGACTGGAAGAACCTCCGGTAAGAACCAACTCGGTTTTGTCCGGGTTTAACTTGAGATGGTTGTGATTCATCCAGTCCCTGATGAATGAAATGGTGTGGTGGAAGCTGGAGACAGAAAGAGGAGAAGAGGATAGATCAAATATGAGCTGGAGGTCATCTGCGTAATTATACATGGTGACCGCCAGCTGCTGGAGAGCGAAGATGAGGGGAAAGATATAAAGATTAAATAGTAGGGGGGACAAAGAAGAACCCTGGGGGACACCACAGGTGACGGGGAGTGGGGTGGTTGTGAAATCTCCTAGCCGGACCGCCTGGGTGCGGTCCCTCAGGAAGGAGGAAAGCCACACCAGGGCTGATCCCTCAATTCCGGCCGCCTTGACACGGGACAGTAAGATGGTATGGTCTACCGTGTCAACTGTGGAGGACGTATGTGCTAATACTCGCAGGTGTGCCACACAAAGGGGAAAGGGTTACTCACGTCTATCATCGCTCCTGCTGTACCAAGCTTGAGGTTAGTTCCTACTCTCTGTTGTGACACTGTTATTCCATGAGTTGATGAGTACTGCCTGAATGATTGAAGAGTGCCTGAGTAGTGCCTGGGTGATTTTTGAAAATGCTTAGTTACTGTGTGGGTGATTGCATGAGTGCAGAGGTAATGTATGCATGATTGAAAGACTGCATGGGTAATGCTTGATTGATTGTATTAGTTATGAGTAATGCCTGGATGATTGCATGAGGGGATGGGTCACGCCTGGATGATTGTAAGAGTGCAGGGGTAGTGTATGGTGATTTTATAAGGGCTTCAGTATTGGTGGAGTGTTTGGATAACTGCATGGCTAGTAGCTGGGTGATCGGAGGAGTGCATGGGTAGTGCACAGGTGAATAGAGCACTGTATGGGTAGTCTCTGAGATATTACATCAGTGCATTAATAGTGCCTGGCTGATTGGAAGAGTGCTTTTGTAATGCCTGGGTGTTTTTGTAAGTGCATGGGTATTATTAAATGATTTTGTAAGTGCATGGGTAATGCCTGGGTAATTGCATGAGTGCATAGGTAATGCCTGGGTGATTACATAAGTGCATGACTAGTGCCAGGGTGATTGGAGGAGTGCATGTCTACTGGCTGGTTAATTGAAGGAGTGATTGAGTAGTGTCTGGTGGTGATTAGAAGAATACATGTGTAGTGCCTACTTGATTGGAGCAGTGCCTGAGTTATTGCATGAGTGGATGAGTAGTGCCTGAGTGATCGGAGGAGTGCATGGGTAGTGCTTGGGTGATTTTGAAACTGCTTGGTTAATGCCTCGAGATTGCATGAGTATAGAGGTAATTTATAGAAGATTGGAAGAGTACATGAGTAATGCTTGACTGATTGCATTAGTTTATCTGTAATGTCTGGATGATTGCATGAGTGCATGGGTTGTGTCAAAGTGATTGCAAGAGTGGAAGAGTAGTGTTTGGTGATTTTATAAGTGCTTGGTTATTGGTGAAATGCTTGGATAAGTCTATGGTTGCTATCTGGTTGATTGCAGCAGTGCATAGGTAGTGCCTGTGTAATTGCATCAGTGGATGAGTAGTGCCTGGGTGATTGGAAGAGTGCTTTCGTAATGCCTCATTAATTTTGTAAGTGCATGTGTAATGCTTGGGTAATTGCATGAGTTTATAGTTAATACCTGGATGATTGCATTGCATGAGTGAATAAGTAGTTCCTGGGTGATTGCATGAATGCATGGGTAGTGCTGTCATGGCTAGGCGGAGATAGGCACACCGGGCGTGTAGGAATCAAGCTGCATGAATAGAGGAGCATAAAACTACACCTCCCACAATCCTTGGGAGAAATACTATGACCCCTGACTCACTTCATAAGCTCCGCCCAGGTGAAACGCGAGACTTGTCACTTGAATTCAACTCTCCGCCGAAGCAGCAGACTGTTATCTACGACTCCAGATGCACTGATTTGCTGGAGTACGGGACGTTCCTGTCGGGAGGGGAAACTCCCTATTTCGGCAGTTACTCGACTGGGTTCTAATCAGGAAGCGCAAAGGAGGCACCGTGGTCAGCGGCATCCGTATCAGCTGCCTGAGTCTTTGCAGCAAGGAGCAGCGAAGCCATGGTCCGGAAGGAGTAGGTGTCCATGTTGAATGCCTGATTCAATGATGCACAGAGCAGCAAAGCCCTTACCTGGAAGCAGTAAGGGTATGTCGACAGACCCGTAGGGAGGCCTTGGGTCCTCCTGCCTTGGTACATTTGTTACCCACAAAGCAGTAATCGCCGCAGCGGTTTGTAAGGCGATGGTGGCGGGTGCCTGACTATCAGCGGCACGGAGTAGCGGCGAGGACACGAGGACGTCTAACGACCCACACCCCGCAGTCGCCTTTGGGAAGACCTTGTTCGGCAACAGCCTGCGGAGTAGCGTTAGGTTCATTAAAGAAAGCCTTCACCCCAGCGCTTCCTTGTTGTCCTAATTCCTGGCCCCGCTTCCTGAGGCATCGCAGACATATTGGGCGAATGGTTTGGAGCGTGACGTAATGTTTCATTCAGTTGAGAACTCCCCGCTATCTTCAGAGAGGAGCCAGACTGTTAGAGAAATCCTCTGGGACTGCTCCCAAAGTAGTGAAAGAAGAAGAGGCCAGCCGGGCGGCGAGCTCCATCGACGAGAGGGTTATCTCCAGCCAGATAAGTACCTCAAGAGGAATGGAGTTACACTGTTCCTTGTTTTGTTTTCATCTTTGTTTTTGTTTTATTATTTTATACCATGTCATATGGAGAGCAGTGCCGCTGACTATGCAGTAAGTCCATACACATAGGGACGGTGGGGAGGGAGTACATTGCCTATCAGGACGGAAGTATTAAGGCCTGTAATGTGTTTCGCTTTTAGGGCACACTGGGTGGCAGATAGGAATGTGAAGTCCACAGCGTCAGATGACATCCCTTTCCTGAGCCTAGCAGCGCCACTCTTCTTATTTCTTTTGTCCCTTTTTTCCCTTTCCCCGGTGGAGAGATTATTCTTGTACTGTTCTCTGGATATACACCCGGGGATATCTCTCTGTAGGGGAAGGGATTAAGTAGCATCAACATCGTTCCTGCTGTATCCGGCTGTCAGGTGTATGTGTAACCTACCTCTGTGTGACAAGTGCCTGGGTGTTTGGAGGAGTGCATGGGTACTGCCTGGGTGATTTTATAAGTGCTTGGGTAGTGGCAGAGTGATTGCATGAGTGCTTGACTAGTAACTGGGTGTTTGAAGGATTGCATGGGTACTGTATGGGTGATTGCATGAGTGCATGGTTAATGTCGGGGTGATTAGAAGACTACAGTGCTAATGCTTGCCAGATTGCATTAGTTTATGGGTAATGCTTGGATTATTGTATGAACGCATGGTTAGTATCTGGGTGATTGCAGGAGTGCATGAGTATTGCCTGGGTGTTTGGAGTAGTGCAAGGATAGATAGTGCATGGTGACTTTATAACTGCTTGAGTATTCACAGAGTGATTGGATAAGTGCATAGCTATTGATTGGTAGCTGAGCGCTAGAACACGTGGTCTCTGCAGCAGGCTCTCTTCACATTGAGCTGTCCGTCCATGTGGGCTTGTTCCTTTGTGTGTTGAGTGTTATAAAACAGAAACAGCACATTCCCTAACAAGTCTGTTGCTCAGCATGCCCAAAGAGCAAGTGCTAATGATTAATTGCCCATGTGCGCACTGGTAGACCCAGGAGCAAATTAAGCAGTAGTTTAAAGTGTAAAATTGCCAAACTGATGTAGCAGCATGGTTGCCTGCTCCTAAAGGATGAAAGGCTGAGCTCCAGAACACGTGGTCCTTGCAGCAAGCTCTCTTCACACTGAGCTGTCGGTCCATGTGGGCTTGTGCCTTAGCATCGTTACACTTGCTGGTTTATGTGTTGTGTGTTATAAAAGAGAAACAGCATATTCCCTAATGAGTATGTTACACAGCACGCCCAAAGAGCAAGTGCTAATGATTAAGTGCCCATGTGCGCATTGGTGGACCACAATGCAAATTATGCAGTAGTTTAAAATCTAAAATTGCCAAACTGTTGTTGCACCATGGTTGCCTGCTCCTAAAAGATGAACGTTTGAGGGATAGAACACGTCGTCTCTGCAGCAGGCTCTTTTGACATTGAGCTGTCCGTCCATGTGGGCTTGTTCCTTAGCATCATTACACTCGCTGGTTTCTGTGTTGTGAGCTATAAAACAGAAACACGTTTTTTGAACAATAAAACTCTTCACAGATGTAGATGGTGTGCCGCCTCATTCCTTTGCAGTCTGAACTTTCCGGAATTTTTTTTAATAAAAATATATATATATATATATATATACAGATATATGTATATATATATCAAAAATATTGATATAAAAAAATATAGCAGTATAAAATATCGATTATAAAAAAAAAATATATATATATATATATAAAATCGATATATCGATATTTTATACTGCTATATTTTTGTGCTTACCTGTTAGAGTATATAGAGTCAATATTTTCGCATTCTATGTTTTTACACCTACATATTTTTTTACTTCTATATTTTTTACTTCAATATTTTGTCAGTGAACCCCTGATCACAACCTGCTATTCCAGAAATACCAGGGATATATATTGCTTGAAGATGTCCTGCCTATGGACCCTGGTTACCTTAAATATCTGCTCTGATAGATACAGCTCTTGGAAAAATAGCTTTTCCACCACAATGGTCTAGCTGGCACAGGTAAATGAATATGAATGAATAAAAGGCATTTATATAGCGTGCAGCTACTCAGAAGAGTGTCCCGGAGCATCAAAAGGCCACGAGTGCAACCCTACGCAACCTCAAAGAAGCAGCTAAGGGAAGCTGGATTATTGATTGAAGAGCAAAGTTTTAAGGAGCTTCCTAAAAGTTGCTAAATCCGTCACCGTTCTCAACGATACCCGAAGTGCATTCCAGGACTGGGCACCGAGGAATCTAAAAGAGGTGCCGCCTGAACAGGCATGAGATATTCTAGGGACCGCTGCCAGATTCATAGAGGAGGATCTCAGAGTTCTAGACGGAACATAGTGGGTAATCCTTATGCAAAGGTACCTAGCAACCCTTCCGTGAAAGGCCTTAAAGAATAACACTAAGGCCTTGAATCTGATTCTCTTTTTTATTGGGAGTCAATGGAGAGCTCTGAGATGGGGGGACATATGAATCCTAGATTTCAGCATGAGAATGGCTCTGGCCGCAGCATTTTGTGCCACCTGCAGGCGCTTGAGAAGGTATTCCGGGAGGCTAATGTAAAGTATATTCACGTAATCCAATCTTGAAGTAATCAATGCCTGGACCACGGACATCCTGCAGTCCAAAGACAGAAGTGGAAGGAACATCATAAGGAGGCCAAAGCACGTTCCCACCACTGATTGGACTTGGGCTTTCTTAGATAGCCAATTGTCTGTCATGACTTCTAAGTTCTTTACCGTTTGTTGAGCACGAGAGGGGGAGATGTATCCTCAGGCTATCAAAGTGTCCAATTGTCTGATGGAGGGCCACCAGAGAATTTTTTTTTTGACTTTTCAGGGTTGCATTTGAGCTGGTTAGTTCTTAACCGTGCAAACACTGTAGAAATGCAGGTTTGAATCATGGCTCCCTCAAAGCTCTTACCTTTGTCACAAGTGAATAGGAGCTGTGTGTCGTTTGCGTATGAAATAATTTTTGCTCCGTATGTCTCCACCAAGTCAGCCAGAGATAAAGATTGAATAACATGGGACTCAGAATGGAACCCTGAGGGACCCCCATCCATACCAGGGATTCCAGCCGCTAAAGGAGGAGTCCAGACCTCCTGGTCGCTATCTTCCAAAAAGGAAAGTGAGCCAATTTAAAACAGAGCCACCAATACCAAGAGTCTGGATCCTGTCCAAGAGCCTATCATGAGGAACGGTATCAAAGGCCGCTGACAAGTTTAACAGGATCAGGATGGCTTTCCCTCCTCCATCCAGGCTTTCCTTAATGTGTTCAGAGACCTCTAGTAAAGCAGACCCGGTACTATGGTTTGCTCTGAAACTAGACTGACTAATGTGGAAAAGATTGTTTTTACAACATAGCTGGTAACCACTGTGTTAACTAGGCCTGGGCGTAGTTCGCGAAGTAGCACTTCGCGAAGCTACGCAAAGTGAAGTTCGCACTACGCGAGCTACGCGTAGCACTTCGCGAACTCCGTAGTACCTTGTTCGCACTGTGCCAGATGTCGTTTTCAATGATTGCACAGTGCGGACAAGCAACCGGCACTGTGCAATCATTGAAAATGGCATCTTGCACAGTGCGAGCTGTAGTTTTCTGCTGCTCGAGTAGATTTTTACTCGAGCTTCAGCTTTCTCAACGCGAACTGGTAGTTTCTCATCGCGAGCGGTCGCGAGCATACGCGACCACTCGCAATGAGAAACCTGACCTCCTCGCGTTGGGAATCTCGCCGGGAGGTTTATTTTCCATGCTCGCGATCGCCAACTTGCAGTTGCTGATCGCGAACAAGGAAAAAGTCTCGCCGGGATGTCATTTTGCTTGCTCGCGGTCGCCAACTTGACGTTGAGGACCGCGAGCAAGCAAAAAATGACCGCAGCACTACGCAACACTACGCTACGCGTGTTCGCACTGTGCTACGTGCAGTTCGCGTAGTGCGAAGTAGCGCGAACTTCGCAAACTACGCGAGCGTAGCGTAGTGCTTTGCCCAGGCTTAGTGTTAACATATTTCTCCAGAGCCTTGGAAAAGGCTGGAAGCAGGGAGATAGGGCTATAATTTGATGGTATTTTAGGATCAGCGGAAGGCTTTTTGAGCAGGGATCCAAGTCTCTGTGATCTGGTGAGAGTGACAACTCCCGCATTCAGGAACTAGTAGCTTACATTTTGGGTCTTCCTACCAACCAAGGGACACCAGGGCATGCTTTACCCTCTCTTCTCAAGACAATCTCCCTGCAAGGCCACATTTCCCACTCTGTGGGGTGCTTAGCTTTGAGTAGTTTCCTGGGACACCTAGAGTCCCCCTTCTTGTGCCCTGTCAGGTGAAACTCATGGCACCTGAACCACACACAACTAAGATTGCCCATCAGAACCCTCCCTCTTGGTTTCCCTCCAAACTCTTTTGGGGACCTTTCTGCAGAGGGGGACCTGAACGATTCTTCCTGGGGGGTGAGTGGGGGTCACACCCAGGTATGTTTTTGGACAGTCTGGTGCTGGCCCAAATAATGAGCACAAGAATATCAGAATGTCATTTCATCCATAAAACATGAGTCTGCCAACTATTTCAATAGGGTATCCTGGCTATATCAGTTGTTAGAGCATGAGATGCATCATTTTAGGGTTATGTTTTCGAGCCCCCATGTTAGGTGAAAGTAGTCTTTTTGTGGCTTATTACATTGCCCTCATACTATGGCCTTTAAACCTGCATTTGACATGCAATAATTACAAAAAAAAATGATATTCCTTCCTTTCTCATTAAATTGAAAATTTTGACTCAAGGATTAGATAGTGCTCGAGCACATAACAACATATATTGAAATTTCTTTCTTCCAATTACTAAACAGATGAAATTGAGTAACAAACGTTCTCTATCTGGAAAGGAGAAATCAGTTAGGAGTGAGCTGAGCACTCAACTTATGGGAAATTTGCTGTTCAAATAAAGTGTTGCCATCAAAAGCGGCTCCTTACAAATGTGCAGTTAGCTGAAGTTAGAGAGAAAGTCTCTCAAATTGAAAAGTGCTCACTTACCAATGCAAGAGGTAGTGGGATTCATGCCCATAATCCATTAAAAAATTTGCATGAATGTAATTTTCAACTTGTAGTTGTAATTGCCAAGACCATTACAGATCAAGAGCCCAAGCATCTCAAGATGATTAAATATATGATCTATTGATAGCAACTTATTGAGAAGCAATCAAAATGATCTTCTTTCGCACGTGAGAGGAAATGAGATCCATGCTTCCTTCCCAGGCTTTCTAGGTACTATAGGCCCGATTCACAAAAGTAATCTGAGACAAAATTCCTAACTGTACTTCTCAATCAGGGGTTGTATAGCGCGCTACTCATCCGTGAGGGTCTCAAGGCGCTAGGGAGGGCTGCTCCGGATCAGTCGAAAAGCCCAGTCTTGAGGTACTTCCTGAACACGTGCAGGGACGGGGAGAATCTGATGTTCACAGGGAGCTTGTTCCAGGTCTTGGCTGCGATGTAGGAGAAGGCTCTCCCGCCCGTTTTGTTTTTGCGGATGCGGGGGACCTCCACCAGGGCGAGGTCGGCAGAGCGGGGGTTCCTCTTGGGTATGTGGAAGGATACTCTCTTGTTGAGGTATTTGGGTCTGATTATGTTGAGGGATTTGTAGGCATGGGTGAGGAGTTTGAAGGTGACCCTCTTCTCGACTGGGAGCCAGTGAAGGCTTCGTAGGTGTTCGGTCATGTGTTCGCGGCGCGGTGTCCCGAGGACAGGTCTGGCTGCGGCGTTCTGGATGGTTTGGATTTTGAGTAGAAGAGTTCTTTTGAATCCGGTGTAGAGGGCATTGCCATAGTCCATTCTGCTGGTTATGAGCATGTTGGTGACGGTCCGTCTTCAGTCAAGGGATCCATTTGAAGGTCTTACGGAGGATGCGCAGGCAGTTGAAACTGGTGGCGATGAGGGGTTGATCTGGCGATTCATAGAGATGGAGGAGTCAAGGATGATTCCAAGGTTTCGTGCGTGGTCTGTAAGGGTGGGTGGGTTCCCGAGGGCAGTGAGTTACCAGGTGTTGTCCCAGGCAGAGGTGCAGGGTCCAAGGATGAGGACCTCGGTCTTCTCTGAGTTGAGCTTCAAGCACCTGTCATTCATCTAGGCTGCCCCATTCTTTATTCCTTCCTGGAAGCAGAGTCTGGTGTCTTCAGGGTTCTTTGTGAGTGAGAGGATGAGCTGGGTGTCATTGGCATAGGATACAATGCTGAGCCCGTGCTGTCTGACGATGGCGGCGAGAGGGGCCATGTAGATGTTGAAGAGCGTGGGGTGATGTGATGATCCTTAGGGTACTCCGCAGTTAATATCAGTGGGTTCAGAGAGGAAGGGAGGGAGTCTGATCCTCTGGGTTCTGCCGGAGAGAAAGGATTGGATCCAGTCGAGGGCGTCTCCCTGTATCCCTGCGTCATGAAGTCTGGCTGCGAGTGTGCGATGTGAGATGGTGTCGAAGGCTGCGGAGAGGTCTAGAAGAACTTTTGGTCTTAAGTTAACCAAAATTTGCGCTTAACTGAGACAAAATCCTAACTTTATGACTTTCGGTATTCACAAAGGGCATTTAGGAGTAGTAAAGTTAGGATTCCTAACTTTACTACTACTAAATGCCTTTTGTGAATACCGAAAGTCGTAAAGTTAGGATTTTGTCTCAGATTACCTTTGTGAATCGGGCCCAGTGAGTTTGAAGTCAATAGGTACAGGCCAACTCTGTGAAATAACTACTCAGAATGTGCTCCTTCGTGATCAAAGTATAAAGTCCATAATAATAATTTAATTTACTGCCTTTCACCTAATCATCAAGTGCCTTACTTGATGAATCCACAAAGTCTACCCATTACCCAATTGACTGCCTCCGGCTTTCCCTGAACCTGAGGCGATACCTTTCTGGGGGTTAACACATACTTCATAACAAGGGCTTCTTCATGGGAGTTTTTCTCATCCTGACAGCTTTATCCAGGACCAATAAGGTATCTCTCCATATACTGGGAATGTACTTTCACAGGCTAGCAGCCCCCAATCTTCCTCTGTGGTCTATGCATATGCAAGGCCACTTCCTAGACCTCAAGCCACCTGTTTGTATCATCCCACACTCCAAAGCTAGGTGCCAGGCCTTTGTTTCTTGTCTATTGTATTTGTCTACGTATTCTAAAAAATGTCTCACTATTCATTAATTAGCAGTATTAATTATAATCAACATGTAATGCCTGGGGAGGTTCTTATCTTTGCAGGATATGGATTGAGTCCTTCTCCTGCTCACAATACCTCCCCTCTTTTTCCCAGATGATATTGTCCCTCCAGGCATTTTGAAATTATAAAAATGCTCAAACAAGAATCCCTGCTGGAACAGCTGATGATAACAAGAACTCACAATCTCATGGGTCCTCAAGTCTGCTTTTAACAAGACGTCTGGAGTATGAATCCATGCCTATGCCTACGACAACTGATGTTTGCTGAGTACCACTGACATTATGTCACTTTTGATATAACTGTTATTCCTCCTGAGCAGGTGGGAGATAACACAGACCGAGCAGCACAACAGATAGGTTTTTCAGCAGAACCTAAAACAATTGAATGTTTTTTTAACTTTTATTTTGCTAACTTATGAAGTAATTAATCTATTTTACTATCTCCAGGAGCAGTGCTCCCTTTCTTTGTAATTGACAGCCAGTTATGCTACTTCCTACTGCAAATAGGCAATAAAGCATGATTTGAGAGATTCTACCCTCATTACTCAAGATCTAGGGCTTTGTGACTGGGCTGTATTATTTGTATGCATATAGCTATTATATTTATATAAATGGTGTTTATATAGTTTGGACCTGGAAGGCAAAGTTATATTTGAATTAGCCAAAGGGTTACATGACCCAAACTTGGGCCAGATTTATGAAAGGATTGGGTTGCTCTTGCGTTACATGAAGTGATTCAAGGAATGTATGACGTTACATCGTATACATTCACAACGCAGTATTTTACATCGCATTCGTTACAATGCAAGTCATTACAACGACTTGCGCTGGAGGGTTCTGGACTTAGGAATAGTATTGTTTACTATTCCACCTCCAGCCTATGTAACAGTAGGGAAGGTATTGGAATAGTAAATCATACTATTCCTTAGTTTAGAGCGCCATCCAGCGCAAGTCGTAACGACTTGCGTTGTAATGACCGCGATGTAAACATACCGCGGTGTAACGACCGCGTTGTAAAGGTCGTTCTCCGATTCAAGAGCTGCGCAAGCTTATGTGGGATTTAATTTGCCACTCGGAGACACCCTGTGTGGCGCTGCGTGGTATTGTGAATATTGCGAATCTGGTGTAACGCAATGAAGTGCAAGTCACTACCTTGCATTACTGTGCCCTGGGAAGGTGTTCCATGGGTGGAGCTTGGGGGTTACAACACACCCACCCATTTGTTTGGCGCATTACAAGATTTGCTATCAGTAGTAAGCCTGGGAATGCATCAAAACTGTACGCCTTCCTAATAGAGGCTCATCATTGAGAAATATAATTATTTCCCCACATGTTTCTGTTTTCTAAGTGTGGTGCATTCCGCAACACAGATAGAGAGAGAAAAAAGCACCATAGGAGAGTTTTTTTGTGCCGGAAGGTGTCCAGGTTCAGAGTTTGGGACCCGAAAACTGCTCTTTTAATTCTACTAATTCCATTTTTATATATCTGTAAACTTTAAGGACTAAATCTAATAGCAAAACATTGAACAATTGTAAACTCCTGAGTTGGGATGTTAATGCAGTCTCAAAAGGGATTGGCACAACCATTCCTTTAGAGCCTTTTGGATTGAAAAACAGATTGATAAGTCCAGCAAAGCAGATTTTTTGATACCTTCTTAAACCCAAAATTTATGAGGGCAGATTTACTAAGGTTTTCCATCTAGACAGTGTTACTTTTATGGGACAAACCTGATGCAAAATATTTTTTGGAATTTACTAAGCCATGAAAAGGCCACTTTGTGTTGTTTAGTAAATTCAACGTAACACAAGGCAGCACATAACACGTAATTGCACTACCTTGTGTTGGGAAGGCATGGGTTGGGTGGAGTATGGTTGTTACCATGCATCCTCCTATTGCTTTGAGCTAATTCCCCTATTTAATAAAGTTTGTAAATTTGGGAACACATCGTCAACTTCAGCACGCTTTAGCATGCAAAGAAAAAGGAATATGGTCTAAGGATTGTTTTAGTGCACTAAGGAGTCTCTTCCTACACAAAAATTCAATTAAATTCAGTTTCTTTTATATAGTGCAGGGCCAGCTTTAGGGCAGCTCGGATGGTGCGGCCGCATTGGGTGCTGACCTGTGGAGGGGGGCGCCGTGACCTCAGGGGGTGACAGTGCTTGCAATATCTTATGATAGGAGCGATGAGGGGGACTTTTGCACATAGTAGTGAGTGAATCTGAGGAGGCTTTCATGGGATTTGGGGGCGTCAAAAGTGATTGTTGCACTGGCCGCCACCAGCGCTGAAGCACATGGATTCCTAACTTAGCCTGCCAGCGTTAATTGCAGCAACCCGCCAAGATACCTTAATGAACCAGCTGACTAAAATCCACACTTCAGAAAAGCGAGTTTTTAAGATTTTCTGAAGCAGACCTCCGACTACCGACTTCTAAGGGAGGATGGAGGGCGTTCCAAAGTATGGTAAGAAGGCGCACAATGGAGTGGCCTCCACTTTAGCTCTTTTGATCTTCAGCAACGACAGGAGTTCCTGAACACTTGATCGAAGGGACCTCCTAGGAACATAAGGGGTGAGTCAGTTCTGAATGATGAGTGGGTCTTTTCCATGGATGGCCCGATGCTCGATGCAAGGAGCCTTCAAATGAATCCTCTTTCGGACTGGGAGCCAGAGTAAGGCAACTGGGGCTGGCGTGGGTGATTGGTGCTTAGGTATTTTGTGAAGGATTCAGCAGGTAGCTGTGTTCTGCACCACTTGGAGCCTTTTTATCACGCATTTAGGGCTCCAGAAACACAAAAACAAACAATCCTGCCCATAAAGCAAGCACCCTTGCACAATGGTGCAAGGGGGCCTGCGTTGGCACCAGGTATCGCACAGTATGCCAGCACTAGGAGACAGAAGAACTGCCCCAAAGCTAAGTAGATATGGTACAATTCTGCAACGCCATGCAGCAACGTCGTCCTGCTTTGTGTAAAAGGTAAGTGCGCCAACTAGTTCACAACAATGCATTTCACAAATGTTTAAGCTAAGAGGTCCCTGTTAGTTGTGAATAATACATTTCAAAGCATGTATTTAACTAAAAGGCATATTGGGGGACAATTGTGATCAATTCATTTTGCTTCCTCATCACCGTTCTTTAGTTTTAATGATGAGTTGTGTATAAAAACATGTAATCACACTTCAATTGTAACAAACATTTTAGGCCCCTCACTTTGCTATGGAAACATCAAGTCCTACCCTCTTACTGGAACTCCTGCTTGCTTGATTCTTACTAGGCAGACCGTTCACTGCATTCTTGACGCTGCTCTCTGTGGCTATGTCCCCTTTCTAGTCGTGTTTGTCATTTCACGCCTCCTCATATGTTTCAGATTCAGAAACCTTCCTGTTTTCTTTACTGTTTTTCAGCACAGGTCTAGGCTGACCGTCTGGTTTAATGGCCGCCGGGTATCCTGCTGGGGTGAGTGTGATGCTGTGCCCTTATCTAGCTGACAGCTTGAAGGTTGCATCTCGCGCTCAATATCCCTTGTCGGGTTGTAGTAATAGCAGCAAGAGTTATTGGCATGGATGCCTATCAAGTCCACCTATAATGCATGTCACTTCTTAGTGTCACAGGGCAGACAGGCAGCTGTTGGGAAGGTCCCCTTTCTGGAGTGTAGAAGACCGGGGATTTCAAAGATTGTATATTTTATTATTTTTGGGAGATGAGAGCTATCTGTGCAACTTCGGTCCACCTCTCCACTTATTCCTAGTGCCCCTTCTTTCGGGGTTTAAAAAGACAGACCTGCCCCTGCTTTAAGAGTATGTATTCCATGAGCTGTACTGTCAACGAGGAAAGGTTTGTCATCCTTTGGGTGGGTAAGCTGGAGTAAAATATTCACTCAGCTAGACAAGACATAAGCTCCACAGAGATGACACTGGTCCTAACTCGATCTGTACTATGTCATGATATGCTGGTATCCTGGGAATATTTCCTTTCCCAATGGAAATGTTTTTTTTTTTTTATTACAAAATACTTTATTGATTTTCACAAGGTGTAGAGAAAGCTTAAAGCAGGGTAAGCATTCAAGGCGAGTTTTACATATGCGCTCAAAAAGTGAAGGCAACGCGCCTTTATGGATAACACGAGTCTAGCCGTCTCCAGGGCGCCGCGGGACTCCTTGGACACTTTTCTTGACTCTTACGAGCCTCCATGAGCACAGTGTGTTCCGCGGTCCCAGGTCCTGTGAATGTGCTGTCGCCCGACCTGAGCCATTGTACTTAAGAGTTGTGTTCATTGATAGCTGTGCTGGTCTGTTATAGTAAGCAAGCCCTGCCATTAACGGGCACACCTGTGCCAAGAGATGCGCCGAAATGCCGAAGCAAAGATACAGCGCGTGCAGCCTCTCCTCTTCCTTCCCTTCCCTTCCCTTTTCTTCCCTCCTTTCCCTTCTCTTGCCTGTCCCCTTTTCTCCTAAAATGTTTTAATGACAGATGTTAAGGGGCCTTCATCACTCTGAGCAATTTGCTAAAAATCTATAGGCTCTGAAAGTACATTTATAAGATTTAATAACGAGAATGTATCTGTGTGCTTAATTTACCTAAACATGCCTATAAACCCATATGTGATATAAACAGTTCAGAAATGCAGCTTTGTGTGGATTATCTTTTGACAAAATCATTTCTACATTTCAATTCCTTTTGTTTAAAGGAGATTCTGAAGTTCTATTCTATAGGTAAGAACCTCCTTAGAAGAGGCGAAGATAAAAAAGAAATACCAAACACCCAAATCTCGCGCCACAAGCAGTACAGCCGAGAGAGACATCACCCAGGTTAAGGAGAACATTCTGGTTAGGATATCGTCCTCTTTATACCAATCATACATACATACAGCAGTGCTTAATCATCATTCAAAGCTGGTATCAGTCGGATATCAGCTATAAATCTGGAAGTGCAATCCCTTTGTTCCCAAACATTAGCTTATCGGTTTAATATAAACATGTTCCTATCAAATACATTCTTTTAACTTTGAAACAATACACATGGATCATATTTACATGAAAATGGTGCAGCGCGGTGCTGCAAGACATTTTGCTGAGCCAAGCTGCGTCATTTTCAAAATGCACGAATGCTCCGTATTAATAGGAATATGCACATCCCTGTGCTCACCTCTGCACTAAAAAAACTTCCTAGCGCCAATGCAGGGTGCCTGAGTTGCAGGGATGATTTTTTGTGTGCAGGAAGGTATAATCAATGGAATTTTATTTCTTCTGTGTGTGCTATGGAATGCAGCACACATAGACAAACCAAAAACGAGGAGAAATTAACATAGTTTTCCTTATTGCACCACATTAATGCCTCCTTTTAAAAGGAGTTCATTTTTGGCGCTGTCTCATATTTACAGATCCATGTACATCTGGAGCAGTGTCAAATTGGCAAGGGTGTTGCTGGGAATGCCCAAAGCAACATCCATTATATGCCCCATTGCCGCAGAAAACGGCATAGCAGACTGCCATATTTACTAGGCTGTCTTAAAACATGCAAAGTGGCTTAGTGTAGCCTTGTATAGAGCATCAATGGAGCATCAAATAAATGACAGTCCAGTGCTAGGGGCTTCTAAATATGCCCCTTGATTCCCCCAATTGAAAGCATAGCATGGTACTGAAAACTTTCTTCCCGAAACATCATCTTTTTATTTTCAGAAAACACTTGTTCAGTGACCACATATCAATTTACCATTTCCATCAAGTACTCATGTAAAATACTACACACATGGATAGAGTCGGTGATGCATAACGAAGAAAAATCAATCCATGCTCTAGATGACCATTATAGCCTATGAATTGTCATTAGTAGGTGAGAGCCAGCATTTTAACTAAGGATCTTTACCACTAACCTATGGTTGTTTCTTAAATTGAACGGATTAACCTTATATATGTCAAGGTGTCGTCCTGCATTGGATAGCCTCAAAATGCCATCGATCAACAATAATATTTAAGGACCAGTGGTTTGCCTAGTTGAGCACAATCCTGCAATGCATGGCCTCAAAATGCAAAGATTTACCACCAATGTGCAATTTAACACACATATACATATTCACATAAAGAGTCAGGCTACCTTGTTTTTTCGTGAGTGGTTGCTATGGTATGTTATGTAATGGTATGGTATGTTAAGTTACATTACTGCATGGTATTTTATATTTTGTTTTGTCACGTTATGTTCAGTTACATTATGGTATGTTATGTCATAATATGCAGACTTCTAGAGCCCACTATCACCCAGGAGGTCATCCTGGTGCATAGCATGTGTGAGTCCAGCCACATCTAGCGCCTAGTGATACTACTCGAAAAGACTGAACTTCAGCTTCTTGCAGAATCAAAGAATTGAGAGGAGGCTGTTATGTGTAGCAGCAAGTTGTTCCATGCTTTAGGAGCAATGTAGGAGAAGGCTCAATCACCAGATCTGGTTTTCAACATGTGTGGGATGTGGTTCAGTAGGAATCCAAAACAGCTGAGTGGTCTGTAAGGTTTGTGAAAGCAGATGCAATTGTTGACGTATGCTGGACATGGGTTATGTTGTGCTTTGAAAGGAAAGTCATACAGAATTTTAATTGCTCTTATTTGTAAATAGGGAGACAGTGGTGCTCCTTCAGCCGAGGAGAGATGTAACGCAGGTGTGCGAGGTTGGTCATCATCTGTCTAAGGAGTTTTTTTTATCCCAGCATAGAGGGTGTTCCAGTAGTCCAGCTTGCTTGTTGCCAGGACGTGCGTGAGAGATTTCTGGGTGCTAATTGAAAGCCATTTAAACATCTTCCTCAGCATCTTCAGGGTATGGAAGTATGAGGCGGTGACGGCATTGACTTTGGCAGTCATGTTGAGTTTGCCGTTGATGATGATCCGTGGGTGGTGGGCGTCGGTATTAGCTATGTTAGCCACCAGGTGGAGTCCTATGGTGACTGCTCTTTCCAAACATCATAATATTCGTCATGTCGATGTTCAGCTTTAGACATGTTGGTCTTCATCCAGTGGACAATTTCAGTCATGCAAGCATTAAACTTGATCTGGGTGCTTTGTCCTTGAAGGAGTACTTCCACACCCATCCCAATCCAGCTCTGGTGCTCCTCAGATAAACTTCCATGTTATGTTATGTTAATGACATTTATATAGTGCACAAATACCACTGGCCTATTGGCGCTTATCTGAGGGTTGTGAAACATGTTACTGCCATGCTTGTTTTCATATGTTTTCAAGGCTTTTCTGAAAAGTAAGAAGCTTGGTTTCTTATCTCAGGCTGTCTGGCAACCTGTTTGAAATCTATTGTATCAGAACTGAAAAATGCCCAGCTGCCCAAGGTTGCTTTATTAAAGCATGGACAGGTAAGTAAGATCACCTCGGAGGAACATAGACATCGACCTGGCACATAGTAGGCCAGATGTTCCTTAATGTAAACTGGCACAGTCCCATACAGTGTCTTGTGTGCAATACAGACCCATAAACATGGCCCTCTGTTTGACTCTTCACCAATGCAGCGGTGTGCCATGTGCCCATCTCAGTTTTTTCAGCAGCAATCTTGCTGCATCATTCTTAGTGTCACATGGAGCGTGCCCAGCAACTTATTGGGAGGGCCAATATAAGGGGTGTTCCCATAATCCAGCCATGACAGAATCATTTCCAGCACCACGGTCTGCATATTTGAAAAATAAAGAATTGGGACCAGTTTCTGGAGCTGTCTCAGGAGACCTGTGCAACTCCCACACACTGCTGCCACTTGCTTCTACAAAGGCAGACTACTGCTAACTTAATGCCAAGGCTGGTTAATCCTGGAACAGTACTCAGAGGAGAGCCTAACTCCAGGGACAAAAACTGCCCATCCAGGGGTTTCCCTTTGTCGTGATTGTCCGCACTTATGGTCATTAATCTTCAACTAGTTAGCTGTCATACAATTCACAGAGAACGTCAGGATATTCTGCATGTTCACTGTGAGGTGTTGAAAGAAGAACCAAGAGGGATAAGATGCCTGCATTCTATCTGGAAGTCTAGAGCTCCCTGTAGTGTTTTATTTTGATTTCTTCACTGACACTCTGGGGAAAGAACCCACTACTAATTGGAGATATCTTTCTGCACACTATTTTGTTCCACCTCTCTCTTAATCATGTGGCACTCCGCTGTTTAAATCTTTGGCTCATGAATTCAGGCTCTCTCAGGAAATGAATTGAGAGAAACATCAAAGGCTGGGTGGATCAAAATCAGCCATGGCAAATTATTCTAAGCAACCCATACCTTTCCATCCGCTGATGCTCTCTCTCTCCTTCTTCTCAGCTTAAGGCATTACAAGCTGCTCTGCAGAGCATGTTTGTTTGGCAGGGTGAGGGTTAGCAGTTTGACCTATGCAGGATCATTTTTGTTTTTGCATGAAATGGGAGTGCACTTTTCTTCCATTTTATGTCACTGCACCTTGGCACATAGCATTTGTACTTTGTTGGAAAGGTGTGCTAATCTATTTGGTCTATGTGGGACATGTTTTGGTAGTACACATCATTAACAGAGAATGCTCATGTTGTGGTCTTGCAAACATGCACTTGATGGGCTATTGTAGTGAAGGAGAATGAGAGACAGCTGGGTAGGTCTTCATTCCTCCCATCCTCAAGGGATAGATTGGTATCAGTTCATGGGTAGGAACCTGTCATATATACTTTTAGGAGCTATACAAAATTACATGTATTGCTTTTCCAAAATGTGATTAGAATAAGTAAACAACACTCATTTTAAAAAATCACTCTTTAGCAAGAAGCTCAGGGACTAATAATGAGTTTGGCAGTGTGGGAGTGGGGTGCCAGGCCAATGCACCACTCCCACACTGCCAAACACCACTGCCAACAGCCCTGCGGATTGTTGTAATCCGGCTGGGCGGTCCTTTGGTAACTGGCTCACAGCGCTGCCTTTCAAAGGCTCATAGGAGAGCCTGAGAAAGACAGCATCTGGGGACTGCCACAGTGCGTTCCAGTACGGCATGGACTGTAAGGAACTGGGGATGCAGAAAGACAAGGGGGCACAAAGGGTCCCCCTGTATGCACCCCTGTTCACCGAAGCACTAGGGGGCCCTACAGCGCTTCCGTAGTTTCCTCACCGGCACCCTTTTCATGGCAGGTTCACCACCATGAAAAGGAGGGCAGTGAGGAAACTCATAATATGCTTAACGGTGCAGCCACTGCAGTGCTAGAATATTGCGGCCTCAGACCCTGCAAGACAACCAGGGATCATGGATCCCTGGCAGTACCAGCAGCAGTGGTCCAATGCAGTCCAACCACCAAAATCATAATAGGAAGGTTAGACTGCCTGTGCGGCTGTGCAATTGGCATACCAGTGGACCGCCAAACTTATAATCAGCCCTTATTCTTGAAACATGACCTCAAGTTAACAATTGTATTATAAATAAATTATAACTAATAAAGGAGAATAGAAACATAGGACACAATTACAATTCTCACGACCCACCTGCATTGGAATTTTAAGATTGAATGGGGTGGTATGGGACAGCATCTTTGGTTGGTAAAGGAAAGCTGGATTTGGTGCTTCTTTGCAGGACAAGTGGCCTGACGTGAAATTTACTATGGCATTGATGGTATTAACTGTACAAAGGCTTTCTGTTAGACCTGGCACCATTGGCGTGAGTCTCCCTTCCATTTTTCGCTGTGTCTCCTCTGTTTTTTCTGGTTATATATGCTCTGGGCGCTGTGCCACTGCCATTCAGTGCCACAGCGCGAATGCTCCCTTTGTAAAGATGACATGTGAATTGGTACATCCATGATTGGCTTATTTGGTTTACCTGTTAGTCCCTAGTAGTGCGGCCTGTGTGTGCCCAGGGCTGGTAAACCGAATGCTGCTGGTGGGCCTGCAGCACTGGTTTGTGCCACCCACAGAAGCAGCTTGTAAAGTGTGTGTCAGACCTGCCACTGCAGTGTCTGTGTGCAGTCCAGAACTGCCATCTTGGCTGTGAAGTGCACCCACTTCCCAGCCCCTGAACCTTCCCTTGGCATCCTGTAAGCCACCCTTATGATAGGGTGCATTGTATGTGTAAGGTAGGACATGCTCTAATGTGTGTAGCATGTCCTAGCAGTGAATTGCACCCAATTTCGTTTTTCACTACTGTAAGGCTACCTGTTCTCCTTAGGCCATAATGGGAGGTTTTGGCTATTACATTCTATAGTCCTAACTGACCCACAGAACATGGTAGAAAAACGAATTTAGTATGCCTGAGCTCAGAATATTAAAATACATCTTTTAGTGAAGGTTATTTTTATATTCTGTGTTTGAAACTACCGCTTTTAGAGTATAGGTACTTTCTTGCCTAAGCCTTCCAGTGTGCTCGGCTATTATGTGTATTGGCTGTCTGGTTTTGGAGGGACAGGGCAGGCTGAGTCAGACCTAGGTTGAATAGAGAGATCTATCTGGGAGTAAGGGGAGGGGTAGCTCCTGCACTTGAATAGGGCTGTGCCTGGCAAGGTGAATGCTGGCTCCACCTCCCACTGTGCGTCTGAGGGCAGACCCCCTCTTTCTGAAAGGAAGGATGCAGCCTGGTAAACAAAGTGCTCCAGGGCTGGGCAGAACTGGTTCTGGCTGGGTTCAGAGACTTGTGACTCCTTAGAACAAAGACTTTGGGGGTATAAATATTTGTGCCCAAAACCCTACAATTTGTATTGCTCCTGGACCACAAGAAGAACCTCTGTCCGTGTAACTACAGGAATCTGCAAGAGAAGGACTGTCCTTGTGCTTGTGTGCTGTTTCTTGGACTGGCCTGCAGTGGTTACTACTGGACTTGGAAGAAACTTTTATTTTTGGCTACAGCAATCACCCAAGGGCTAGAAGAGAGCTAGCCTCCTGCCGGAGTCTAAGGCACATCATACTCCACCACCAGCCTCCTGTTTCCTCCCAGCGAGGATTTCTATTTGCAGGTGAGGCTCCTGTGAGTTCCAGGGCCTCTAGTTCTACTGTTGAGAAAAGAGTGCTGAAAATTGTCGCTAACCCCCGTTAGCGAGCCGCTGCAGCTGGAAAGCATGAGGAAAACCGTCGCTCTGCTGCCGCCGAGCGTTCGCTACCGGAGATCGTCGCATCATCTGTCTGCGGGCCTAAGAGTGCTCGCTATCCCGAAGATCATCGCAGAGCCTGTCAGAGGCTTCCAAAACGCTCACTAACCCAAGTTATTCTATCGACTGACTGTGCGCCTGAAAACGCTCGCTAACCCGAAGATTGTCGCATTGTCTGTTAGCGTGCCCCAAAACGCTCGCTAACCAGAAATCACCGCACCAAGTTCATCGCAGGGCGGACGCCGTGTGTTCGCCATTTTCCCCGCATCGCATCAGGATCGTCGCTCCCTCGCGGAGCGCCATTTTTGTTTATCGCAGCAAGATCGCACACGCAACAGGCTCGGCGCATCATCCTCCCTTAGCGGCAAGGATTATATCGCATCGCCGGCTTAGCGTGCAGAAGTTTGTCGCTTTGTTCTGCCCGCAACCCAGCGCATCATCCTCCCTTGCAGTAAGGATTCAACGCATCGCTGGTTAGCGTGAGAAAATTTATCGCTACAACTCCTTAGCGACATTTTTGTTGCTTTGCTACGGAATCCAGATACATTGTGAGTAAAAGGGTTGCAGAGACCACTGCATTGAACTGAACATCATTTTGTGCACCTTGAACTATTTTTGCAGCATTTTTAAAGTAACCCTATGGTCTTAGTATTGTGGATTTTTACTGTTATTGGTCTTGTGTTAAGTCTATATAAGTATACGTATTTTTTATAATTACTTGAGTGGTGTCCATTTGTAGTTTTCCTCATTGTGTTACTGGGTATGGTCATAAATGCTTCACACACTGCCTCTGAGATAAGCCTAGCTGCTCGTGCTACGTTACCACAGGGTTGAGCAGGGGTTATCAAAGGGTGTAGTCTGCTTACTCTGACTTAGGAAGAAGGGTCCCTACTTGGACAGTAGCTAGCCATTGCCAACTAGAGACCCCCATTTCTAACACTTTCTTTGTGGCTTTGGGAGGGTATGACTGCCCTGCCAATTTTCCCAGGTTCAAAAGGGAATTGCTGCTCCAATCAAAGTGTTTTTTGTTTGAATTCTGAGACTTACAGTCTTATTTGCTTTGTACAAAACAGGACTACAAGCCCCAGATTTCAAAGAAAAAAATCTAAACTATCTTACCATGGACATGGCAAACTCGTCAGCTATGGGCACAGTGAGTATGTGTCAGGGTCGATTTAGGAGAGTGCAACCGGTGTGATCAGTGCGACCAGTACGCCACACTGGGCGCAGACCTGGGGGTAGGCACTGACCTGCGGTGGACTCACTGGGTTAACAAAAACTATTTAAAAGCAGCTGATACAGAACTCCTTGTGTGTCCAGATTGCAGGCAGCAATAAAAATGTCAAGATACCTCTTGTGATTAAGGTTCCTTCTAGGGATAGAGATTGGAGTTTTGTCTAGTGTCAATTTTGACTCGCCATAAAGTAGTGCGCAGGTGCAAGCTGCAAAGAAAAAAATCTGTATTTAATGTTGATAACTGAGTGTATTAGTAAAGCCAGGCTTTACCAGCACTTTAAAACAAATGAAATGTATGAAAGAGAGGGACTATGGAGAGATGGTTGGTCATTTTGTTGGGTGGTAGTGAGTTAACAGGAGGAGGAGCTCATGGAGGGGGGGGCTAAAAAAGATTGCAGCACCAGGTGCTAAAGCCAGCCCTGGTATGTGTAGTATCATATTTGGTACCCTGAATCTGAGTATTATATAAAACACAGACCTGAGTAAGCCTATTATAATTAACAGCTATACTACATAGGCATCTTCTGAAGTAAAAAAGAAAGTGATGGGTGAAATGCTTAAATGAATTGTAGCCACTCGTAGTTAATCAGGGCTGTATCCCAGTCCATTGTTTCTTTTGCCTTCAAATTAGACCTATTTATATGTAAATCAGCCTTCGTTCTGCTCCACTCGCAATAGTCCAGTCGGCACTCAAAAGCCAAGGCCTCCCTGAACAATATCAGAAGTATCCCAATGTAAATCAATCAAAATGTTTATTTTGGGCAAACTCTCATTTAAAAAAATACATCAAAACCCATTAACGGATACAAAGAACCAACGTACAATGACACCAGATGCATACAATGCATATCATTAAAGCATGTGCATAGATAAAAAGGATTTTGCTCTCTCTTGGTAAAAGCTATAAATCATTCTGCATCAGTCTAAATATCAAGCCCCAGCACTTCCTAATTAGCAGCAGCAGTCCATCCTTCAGGGCGGAGAGGCCCACCCTGCCTTCTTCTCAATATGAAGTGTCTGTCATGCTGTGCAAAGGTCAGCGTGACACACACTCTTTTTGTTCAGGTCAGGCAGACAAATGCTTTACATGCACTAAATGCACAGGTGCCTTTTTGCCCAAGCTGAAATGTGCTGGGCTGAAGATCTAACAGACCGGTGGGTGTTACGTCCTCAGCCTGGCAAAGTGCTTGGAGGGCATCCCATTATTACAAGGGGGAGTATCACTGATAGCCTCTGACCTGAATGCTTCAGTTTTAATCCGTGAAAGTGCACTGGGCCAAGTGTCTAACAGTGATAACTCATCACATAGTGAGGTGGGGTCAACAGTCTCCCTGACCCCATGCCACTGATGAGGTAGGGACTGATGCCTCCTATCATTCACTAACCTATGGGCAATATGCTATCTCCTCTAACACCCAAGTAGTCAAATCTGTCCACCCTTTCCAAGTAGTGGGCTCTAATCAAACGTTTCCCCTGAGAGACCGATGTGTACAAATGGCCAAATACTTGTAAATATGCAATCTAAGTTTAAGGGTCTTAAAACTGCAAATGGCTTTGGACTAGACTAACAAATTCTGCAGGCCGTAAGTGTTCTTGATGACAGCAAGGTATTGTCTGTGAAGAGCAGAGCCGGTGCAGATAATCTGTTTTATTTGAGGGCATCATATGTACTATCCAACAGCGGCTCAACGATGTCGTAGATTTACAAGGAAAAAAAGCGGGGGCAAGGACACACCGTTCCTGCAAACCTCTGCAACTCCCCCTGGATGCCCCAGCTCAAGTGTGCATAATAATTTTCAAGTAGTTTGATTATATTGGTCAATAGAGACGCCATAACACCTAAAGGATTTCCATAATAGATATGTCTGGGAACTAGATCGAATGGGTCCGCAGGACAATAAACATTACATATATAGTATTTCTTTGTGTTCTTTTTAGATTAAATTATTACATTGCCACTAAACATGTCACTTAACTATAATGTTGCTTTAACCTTAGTTTTTTCCACTGAATTGCTAGGTAAAGTAATATTTTGTTACTGTAGGTAAAGCCAACCCCAACTGTGCACTTATGGACATGTGTTGCTGCCAACCCACCCGCAGGCAGCTGACCCTACTCTCACTCAGCACTAGTGCGGACAGGGAAACTACTGTGTCCTGGGGGTGGACTTCCCGGGACACAGTCAGTGAGCTGCCACTGGTGGTCCTTGGAGCCTTTAAAGGGTCAGGGAGTTGGGCCGTGTGGCACCCCTCCCTTTTAATTGCAGTCACAGCTCTGGAGGATGAGGTCACAGGAGCCTCCCCCTCTCCTTTTTTATTTACATTTTATACCACTACTTTCCTCAATTACTCATCCTTGAGGGATGATGTCATTGGGCCCGTTTAGGCTATGGTAGGGGGGTCACTTCTCCTCCTTTAAGTACAATCTTGCACTACCCCCCTGGGCCCTGGTCCACCCCGACTGGGGTATTTTTGGGAAAGGTGCAGACTTCTTTTGCCATGGATTCACGCATCCTCTGTGAATTTACAGCAGCATTTAATAAAATTAAAAAAAAGGGTTTTGGCCCCAGGTATTGTCCCGCTGGGACCCTACAACCAGGCCTAGTGGGTCAGTGTATCCCTACCCTTCCCCCTATGTCCTAAGATGGCTGACACCACTTCCTGGTTGATGTGATGGCAGCCAATCAGATCTCAGCAGGAGATCTGTCAGATTCATAGAGGCTTTAGTTCCTCGATAAATTCAATTTATAGAATGAATAGTTCAAAAACTACCAAACAGACTTACACCAAATCACAAAAAACACTCTTTTCGGAGCCTGATCTAGCTTTCTGACAAATTTGAAATACATTTGACAGTTTGGGCTGTAGCTATATCTCACATTTCTTTAGAAAACTTAATGGGGAAAATATGCTTTGGGATCCTCCATATTTGTTAGCCATGCTTGACATATCTCTCCTTAAACTTTTTATGAATAAACTAGTCAAAAAGTAGCACTTTTTTGTATGGTTCCATGGAGATTTATCAAATAGTGCCAAAGTTATCAGCAACACCAAAAAGAAATTTCCTATGGAAGCACAATTCTAATTATAACTACCAGTGGTGGTCGCCAGTGATGCTATCAATGTTACTTGAAATTCCCTGGTGACACAATCCCTTGGGTAGAAATTCATATTAAGGGGAGGGGATATACCTTCCCCCACTCTGAACCGCGAAAGGACCCAGGGACCCCATCCCCAGGCCACTATTTTAAAAAAGGGTAGATGGTCATGGGGCTTCCCTTCCTGAGCCTCAAAGGGCCCTGGGGACCCCATGCCCTAGGGCCAGCTCAATTGTTGTGTCCCGAGGAGTCCAACCCTGGGACACTGTTTTCCTAACCACAAGAGGGAAGACCAATCAGTGCACACCTGCCTGAGCTACAAAAATGCTCTCGCTGAGTGGGAGCGTACATATTTTTACCGACCAACACTTTTGCACCCAGGAAAAAAGAAATTTCTCATGCCCTGTGAGGGCTGAGACAAACCTGCTCGGTAGAAGCAAAGATGACTCCTCCTGCATACAGGATGGGTGAATACAGGTGAGCTGGCAGGGCAGTGGGTACCATTGGCATCTCCCGCACCTTCCAATGTACCATCTCTTGTCGTGTTGTGAGTGGGACTTGGGCACCCACCTTAGGGCACACGGTATGGGTTCTCTTCAAATCCAAATTATTTTTGTCCCCAGGCATACAGTCCACTGGGCCAGTACTAGCTCAGGGAGGGGGAGCTGCATGCCACTTCCCCGTACAAAAAAGAACATTTTTCCCCAGGACATGGGCCTTTTGGGCAGCAATGGCCCATGGGAGGGGGACCGCATAACCCCTCTCTAATTAAAAAAAAAGAAAATAAAAGGATAGTTGGTAGCCCCCGGCACTCAGTATGTGTGCTGGTGGGGAATCTGGCTGACGGGACTGCTCCCCTTGAATCCCAATGAAAGAAAATGGTGGTGGGTGTCCTAGGTGGACCCGGTACACCCACAATAATAATAACACATTATAAAAATGGGGAAAAATGAGTAATACATAAGGAGCAAGAGTAATTCATTTATTATTTACTGCTCCTAGCAAGGTGCGCCCACATTGCCCATTTTTCAAGAAGATATTTTCTTGTTGGTGTTGGCCCTAGAAGAGCACCACCAATTTTTTGATGTTGCTGGGGGCTTCAGGGAGAGCAACAGCTCCCCCAGCAACATTAAAAAAAGCAGTAAGTTTCCTGGGTGATTAAATCAATGACCCAATGAGAGCTTACTTGGATCTGGTGCTGTATCCTCTTCAATTGGAGTGTGAAGACCTCTAGTGGTTGTGTCTACAGTAACACTTTGTGCCTTAAATAATTTTAAAATAAAGATTCAAAGACATTTTAATATTTTTTTTTTTAAATGAGTATTATTTTTTTTAAGACAATCACCTTTATTCATCATTGCAATGTGTGAATTTCTAAAATATACTTTTGATTATAGTAACTTGAACAATCTGGTATTTATGCCTTACTTAAAATGGAACCTTTTATTTTGTTACACTTATCTGTGCGCGCTAGCGGGGGTTGGAAGCAGGGCCTGGCCAGAAGCAAGGCCAATCACCCAGCTCTGCGCTGTGCCATGCACTGTGCTTGGTTCGCCATTAACAGGGGGGGTTGGTCTCAGGACCTAGCCATAGGCCTTTTCTATGATGCTCATGGCTGAAGACCATGCATAGCAGGGAGTTATGAACCAGTGGTGATTGGGCGCAGGTTCAGTGTCTAACCTCTCCCGACAATAGACATCTTAAGTTACATTAAAAAAACATAGACACTTACTGATAAAATCAAAGTTTAAAGTAATATTATGGTTAGGTATGGTAATAATATGTTAAGTTGCATTAAAATAAATCTTAGAAATTCACTGAAAAAACAAAGATTAAAGTAAAGTTTTAGTTAGATATGTAATAATATGTTACTTTGCATTAAAGCAAACTTTAGACATTCACTATAAAAAAAAACAAAGATTAACGGGGCATAAAAGCTAGGTGAAAATGTCAGTTAAAACATGTCACTCTGAATGAACAAAACCAATGAAATTCACCAGTGTTAGTTATCTAAATTAACTATTACTTGTGTCTTAAAGTAACCGTAAGTTGCGGCCCTTGTATTGGAATTATGGTCAAAACGCCCTCGACATATATATAAATACAGACAGTACATTGGTATAGAGGACACACAGATAAATGTCTCTGTGTTTCCTATTGTATTAAATATATTTGGCTGCCTTTTGAATGCAATAACCAATATACCGTAGATGTTCACATCACTTACCACCGAGTCTCCTTCTGGTTTGGTTTTGGTTTTCTTTCACGTGAGGCTTATTATTTCTCTTTCCTTTAAGCAAAATCTTTTATCACTCACATGTTAGTTGAATGCCTTAGATAGCAGAACTATTTTCTAAGTAAAAAAAAAAATCTCGGTTAGGCAGAATCAAAGTACACTACAAGATATTGGCTTTGTTTTTGAAGTACTGCCTGTATTCAATAAATCAAGACAATGAGCTTAATTGAAGTGTTCACATAGATTACCTCCACACAGAAAATTCTGTGTCACTACAAATCTATTCTTTAAATGCGTCTATGTGAATACTTGTTCCAAGGCCACTTGATGCCCATGTTCACATGGACATCAGGGTTGCTCTTGTGCTCAATGAACTTCTTGAGAGTTTGATGGATATGTTGTTCCATCAAAAAAGGCGGATGTCATGTCCACTATATTGAAAGTTCCAAAGACTATAATACTATATTTGTGATGAAGTATCCATCCTGTCCCTCACACTTTAAATAGAGCCCTTAGGCAAAGGTAACATGTTTGACTGATGTGGCACATTTTGTGTATTTGCTTCCACTGCTTTAGTGATAAGCCTGAAATCATCAAAACACACAAGATGATGGACGGAATGTTACACATTGGCAAAACATTCACCCCCAGTCACAGATCTGGGTTTAATCCATTGTTATTTTGCTCACCACGCCACCCCAGTTCAGACATGGCCATATGCAAATCAGTCTTGACCCTGTGCCTCATGGGAACAGTCCAGCCCGAACTGCCAAGCCATGTCTTTCCTGGACCGGAATTAAGCATCCTAGGACCGGTTTCGGGGTTTCACCCCTCTTCAGCCAGGATAGCTTGACTCCAGTGACGTAGTGAGCACGGGTTTGCATATGGCCATGTCTGAACTGGGGTGGCGTGGTGAGCAAAATAACGATGGATTAAACCCAGATCTGTGACTGGGGATGAATGATTTGCCAATGTGCAACATTCCGTCCATCATCTTGTGTGGTAAGCCTGAAATCATGCCTAGGTTCCAAAAAATGCACAAGCAAATAATTCAAAATGCATCTCTCCAGACTTCTTATTTCAATTTTTGTTATTGTGTGGTCGTTCATTAATTATATTTTTTGCAATTTTACCAAACTTGGGGGCATATTTACAAGCTTATTTTCGGCGCTTTAGGGGCCGATTACGGCCGAAAAGCGGCGAAATAAACATCTCTCTATTGTCAAGGACACGCTAACGCGTGTTTCCTTGATGCATTCGCTGTTTCCCCTCCATTTTGCATGTCAGCGATTATTATCGCTAATAACATGCAAAATGGGCGTTTCTCACAATGTCTGCATGATTTAGGTGGCAGACAAACCTTCGCACTATTAACAATGCGGCCCCAGCGATCTAAAAAACCACGCTAACCGCGGTTAAAGCATGTATTTTACGTCTGCTTTTTCTTCTACTTAGCTATGCTGATAATGGGAGGTGGATCGTCATTTTACGACCACACTCCCCTATCAGCAAGCAACTCCAATATTATCGCTGGATTTCAGGCGATGTTTCTGTTTCTCGCCGTCTATCGCTGGAATTACAATGCCAGTTCACAAAGCGTTGATAATACGCCGCTAACACGGCGATGTAATTCAGCGTTAGACGGCGATAAACAGAATCGCGCTAAATGCGCTTAGCGATGTTTACTGCTCTTCCTCGATGATATGCCCCTAATTTGGACATTTCGTTGCTCTAAAATTGGTGCTAGTGCTTGAAATTATCAAACAGATTGCTGGCAAAATGTCTGCTGCCGCTGCCTTAGCTATCAATGGTTGAGCTGAATTTGTTGCGTAGGTACCCCAGTATAAAATGAATAGCTCACTTTCTGATACGGCGCTGCATCAATGTTTTGATGCAGCAGCCATGCTGTTTGATGAGGTTTGCATAATTCCATGGTACATATCGATTTTGGGGATAACATATTTAGACATATCATTGAGGTTCACAGTATGCTGACTCCTGCTAGCACCTGGACTGCCTAATCTGCTGTTTGGCGGTGTAACCTCGGCAAACTGTGCGGGTAACTACACTTGACTGAACATTGCTGCATCCCTCAGCCTAGGCATATACCAACTGGATAAAAAAGAGTGCTTTGCCTCTGCTGGAGCCATGCTGTCTGTGCTAGAGAAGTGTTGCTGTCAATGCATTTGCCACACAGAGAAGCATCCTGTTGGACCTGTGCAGCTGCCGCCCATGGAGGAAAGAGCAGTGAGGCGGTGGGGCCAGGTGAGGGGGGGATTTCGACGGACAATGAGAGGGAAAATTAATTATTCATTTAATTTCCCCTCTTCATCGTCTTTCGAAATGGGGGCTCCTGGGGGTGGCAATCACTGGACCACTGCCTGCACTTAACAGCTGAAATGAAACCATTTCATTTTTTTTAAATGCATCCCATTTTTCTTTAAGGAAAACAAGCTGCATTTTAAAAAAAAACTGCTTTATTGAAAAGCAGTCCCAGACATGGTGGCCTGCTGAGCCCAGCCGACCACTATCCATGGGAGGGCCAGCCATTCCCAATGGGTTCGCAAATTGTGAGTGTCTCATTAATATTCATGAGCCTCGCATTCTGCGACCCCATTGGGAATGGCAATCAGTGTCTCTGACACTGTTCTACATTGTAAATTGCGCCCCGCAATTTGCGACTCGCAAATGAGCGCAAATTACGAGGCGCAATTTACAAGGGTCGTACATCTGGCCCTCAGTGCTTAACATAGGAAACTATCACAGGGGATACTGGGACATCTTCCATTTTGTGCAAATCAAAAAAAGCTTATTTATAACCGCTAAACCTTTTGTTCAACAATATTGGTTTTAAAAAACATTTCCTTGGAAATCTATAAAATCTACAAAAAGTGCAAAATGCAGGATTGATTGCTTTGTCCTCCCATCACATGCACAGATTTCTCCTTCTTCACACCAATTGTCCATGATGGGAAATGCTTCCATGTGATGAGCTAGACCCAAACTAAAGTGTGTCAAAATAAAGATGCCTTACATTATGTATCAACGAGAGGTACTGTGCAATACCACCATCTTGTGTAAATAACATAAAATTGGACTGTGCATTTCTTAAAATATTGTATTTTCCTCTGATCCTCTTTATAGTCCAAGAACAGCCATTTTATTTTTCTTCTTTTGATAGACATAATAGACTGTGGGTTACCAAATCAGATGCAAGAATAATGAGCTCTAAACTTCTATGGCTGTAAGCTATCCATGGGATTTTTTGTGCATGTTCAAGATTGAAATAGTTCTTGGCAATTTCCTTGGCGAGCAGTAATTCTGGCTATAAAACCCCTTACCAAGACTGAAACCCCCCTTATAATATACACAGGTCACCCATAAGGTTGGACGTAGGAAGCCCTAATGGAAGCGTGCTGTGTAAGTAAAAGGTAGGACTTGTACTTTTAGGTTTTAAATGTCCTGATAGTGAAAACAGCTTAATTCGTTTTTCACTACTGTGATGCCTACTCCACTCATAGGCTAGAATTGGGCATCAATTAAAATCCTGTAACTCCTTATTGGAAAGGAGCAGCTAAATCAAGTTCCATATCTTCGGTCCACAGTGGAGCTAACATACAGGAGGGAGAAGAGGAAACTTAAATTGGATCTTGCCAAATTCGACAAAGAGCAGGCACTTGCTTAATTGAAGAAGGAACAGGCTCTTTAGGAGAGAATGCTGACAATGGAAGAAATTAAAATGACCCAGCAGCTCAGCATGAGAAAGCTGGATATCAGAGCCCTGAGGGTGGGTTTCCAGCAACAACACTGGTGGCAGTGTACCTATAGTGTCCACTGGTGAGTCCAGAGACAGGATCCCAAAGAATTTTGTGACCAGTTATGGGGTGGGGGACAACATCGAAACATGGTTTGAAGCCTGTGAAGTGGATCTGAGGGTGCACAAGGTCCCAGAGGAGTTCTGAGGTAGTAGTTTGTAGAGAGACATATTTCTTACACTAGAGATTGAAGACCAGAAATGCTACTCTGCGATAAAGGACATCCTACTCTGAAAGTTTGGACTGACCCCTGAGAGGTAAAGGCTGAGATCCAGGGGCAGCATCAAGATCTCCTCACAAACATGAGTGGACATCTTGGATTATGCCAACTAGGCACTAAATGACTGGGTAAGATGCAACAAGGTGGATGATTATTTAGGGCTCCACAACTTGATTTTGAAGGAGCACAAACTTGCTATTTGTGTTCTAGAGCTGGGTATACACCAAGTGAATAGTAACTGAATTGACCCCAGAAAACTTGCTGAGGAGGTAGACATCTGGGTAGCACAAAAATGTCCAAGAAGGCATCTGGGGGTACTCCCAAATGGATCGTCAGGGTTCCCAACCGAAGGAGGGGAGAGATAAAAAGATGGAGTTTTCTAAAGGCCCCCAAACAACTTATAGGAGAAAGGGTATGGTTATCATTCCCAATATGGCAACCAGAAGTAAAACTACCTTGACCAAGGTCAGCAGCCCAAGCCCATCAAGTGCTATGAGCGCCACGAGTGTGGACACTATAAGCGGGATCCTAAGTGTACAAAAAGAGCACAAATTTCCACTGGAGAAAATAATGCAGTGGTTGATATTACAGTGCTAGGAAAGGAGTTTGCCCCATTTAATGGGGGGATTTTAGTAGGGTTACCATATTGTCCCTGGGTAACAGTGAAATGGTTCCTAAGAACGGTGTGCCCTCAAATACTATTGGGGCTCTGAGGGATACAGGTGTCAGCATGACTGTAATACAGACTCAGTGGTGTCCCCAGAGCAGGTAATTCCAAATTCACTCCACTAACTTGTGGTGGCTGACAACAGAGATTATTACTTTACAGTGGCCCTGATTCTCTTTGAAGGGGTGGGTAACAGGTCTTCTGAAAGTTGCTGTTAGCCCTGCCATGCCTGTGGACTGTTTGTTGGGTAATGACCATAATCCCACTATCTGGAAGTCAGTGGAGCTCAAGGCTCATATGGAAAAGCTGGGATTGCCAAATTAGATCTTTGCAACAAAAAGGTCCATCACTGACCAAGATGGGAGTCAAAAAATGGTCCGGGGCATGGAACAATTGCTCAACCACCTGCTAAAAAGGGGAAGGCAGTGGGTGTGGTAAACCAGCCCCTGAGTGTCTTTCCTGTGAGGTGGATAGGAGACCTGCAGTGACCACACTGGTATCTACTGAGGAGGACATTGCTTCCGTTGGTGACCTACCTACACCTACTGGATAACTTGTAGAAGGAGGACCCACCAAAGACTGTAGGGCAAAGAGGGAGTGTCCAAACCTTGAGGGCATGAGCAAACAGGCTGAAGCCCAAGCAGCAGGTGATGTCTTTGGGAGTTATCACATTTACTGGGAGGACAGCCTCCTTTACAGTGAGCTTAAGGCCCATGTGCATAGGACAGCAAGGGCCTTGCTGGTACCACAATATTGCAGGGCCTGTCTACTGGAGCTGGATCACAAGATTCCCCTGGCAGAAGACTTGGGCCAAGACTTTTGCAAGGCTTATCCTACATTTCCTTTAGCCCAAGATCAGGACATCCTCAGATACATTCTGCAGGACCTCTGTATCCTGCCAGGCTAGTGGAAAGAGCTTAAAGCAATACTTAACCCACTGCCAGTCATTGGAACACACTTTGAGAGGGTGGGCATCAACATTGTAGGGCATTTTGATCCCCAGACTGCTTCAGTCAATGAGTTAATCCTGGTTCTGGTGGATCATGCCATGCGGTACCCAGAGGCAATCCCTCTTAGAACCATGAGTGCACCTACAGTGGCAAAGGTCCTGATGTAACTTACCCAGTGTGGATGAGCTGATTGACACTTTGGAAGCTGCACAGCACTTAAATAGCTTTGATCTTAAATGAGGGCACTGGCAGACCGCTCTGCCATAAGGCGCCAATGAGAGGCCAGCCTTCTTCGCTCCAGAGGTCCCCTACCTATTTATAGTGATGCCCTTTGGAATCCAGAATGCTCCTGTCACCTTCCATAAATTGGTGAACCCGATACTCACTGGTATGAAGACTATCAAAGTCTGGGAGCGCCACAAAAGGCAGACTGAGGTCAGGGCATTCTTGGGCCTCACTGGGTGCTATAAGAGGTTTGCAAGGGATATGGCACCATTGCTACCCCTATAAAAGAGTTGACTTTTAAACGCAGCCCAGAAATGTGATTTGGAAAGAGGTATGCCAAACTACATTTGACTACCTGGACCAGGCCATGTGCACAGCCCTTGTGCTCAGGGACTTTAACTTCTCCATGCAGTTTATCATTCGACCAGATGCCGCAGAACGTGGCATAGGTGCAGTCATAGCACAACCAAATGAAGAGGACCTTGACCAACCAGTAGTCTACATCTCCAGGAAGATAATCCCCAGGAGACAGATGGTGAAGTGCAATAGGGAGAGAAGCTTTTGCTGTGGTCTGGGCACTGAAAATGCTGAGGCATACCTGTTTGACACTCACTTTCTTATCCAAACTTAACATAGGATCCTCAGGTGGCTCATGCAAATGAGGGGTGAGAATCCAAACTTCTAGTCCGTTTCCCTACAGGGTATGTACTACAGGGTAGAACACAGACCAGGGGTAAACCATGCCAATGCTGTCTGTCCAGGTTTTTCTGCCTCAATGATGAGATCTCCCTAGGGGTTGGTTAGATCTCCCCACCTTCAGCTGAGGGGGGAAGGTTGTGCCTGCTTACCTCCACTTTTTGCTGCAACGTTTTGTTGGTCATAGGTCTCTAAGCACTTTACCACTGCTAACTATTGCTAAAGTGCATGTGCTTCTCCCATGAACATAGTGACATTGATGTATGACTGATTGGGATACTTAGTTTACCTGTAAATCCCTTGTAAAGTGGTATACAATATAGCCAGGGCCTGCAATCTCAATGCTTCTAGTGGACATGCAACACTAATTGTGCCACCGGCAAAATTAGCCTTTCAAACTTTCAGGCCTACCATTTGAGGGCCTGTGTGTGCAGTTTACACTAATACATTGCATTTAAAGTCACTCACTGAGTCTTAAACTCCCCTTTTATTACACATAGGTTACCGATAAGGTAGGCCCTAGGTAACCCAATGGGCAGGGTGCTGTGTAAACAAAATGTAGGACATGTACTTTCAAATTTACATGTCCTGAAAATGACAAACAGCTACATTCATTTCCTACAACTGTGAGGCCCACCCCTCTCATATGTGAGCATTGGGAATTCCTTAAAATCCTGTTTTTAAGTGGAAATTCCTGATTTGAAATGAACAGCTAAATATTGTTTTATATCTTTGGAATGGCAATGATAAATCCTCTTTAGTGGTAAAGTTGGATTTGACATTACTATTTTGGGAATTTCACTTTTAGAAAGTGCACATTTCTCTGCTCTTAACTTTGCTATATGTGCCTGCATCCCTTGTCCCATATACGTCTGGGCTGGATAATGTCTACACTTTGTGCATTTCTTCCAGACAGCTGTAAACACAGGAAGGGTGGGTGTGACAGAGAACACATCTACATTCATTTGCATTCTGATAGCCTTCCTTGGCAGGAAGGGGAAAGGGACCTCATACTTACACCTGAATACGCTATGTCCTGTCCCCACACAAAGAACTAACTACCACCCACAGATAGCCTAGCAGACAGGGCTGGGATGAAAGGAGACCTGTGCACTTCAAGGTGCTGCTTTGACATCACCCCCATTATCAAAGGTACATTTGGGTATAAGTACTGGGGCTCTGACTCTACCAAATCATTGCACTACTGGACCTGGGAATAACTCTGCTGGAGTGAAGACTGCTGTGCTGTAAGGATTGCCATTTTGAGTTGACTGACTGTTCTGAATAACTACTTCTCTGCTTTGCTGAGCTGCCCTGCTGCCTCATGATCTCTGCCATGCTGGGGACAAGGACTGGACCTATCACACTTGAATCCATAGTGACTACAAGTACTTGCTTGCTTGCCCCCTGTTTCCTGAAGTCTCAGGGACTGTTGTTTGCAGGGTTTGGCTACGTGGAACTCCATGAAGTGGAAAATAAACTCCTCTGATTTCCTCAACTGGCTGAGTGCCTTCCTGCCGCTTGGGTAGAAATTCTACCGGAGCGGCAATTCGCACTCGCCATTTTACCGTTTGCGAGCATGAGTGGAGAAAAAATCAGCTGTACTACGGGGTGTGGCTATTTCGGCACTCCGCGGAGTGGGGAAAAAAAAAATCTCTGCAAAGTCCGCAAACGGAGCAGAATTCACTGGCCAGGCCTACACAAAAGACTTCCTGCAATTCTGCTGGTGCTGCTAGACTCTGCCATCTGTTAGTCCCACCCTTGCCTAAGGTGCCAATTCAGTCCTGGGCCTCAGAAGTGGTCTCTGTCGCTGTTTTGCTACAAAACAAACGTAACCCCTTCCATGTGGGGCGGATTCCCCCGCGGTGTTGACGGTTGCTTGCGCGGGCGTGGTCATGACGGAACGGTTCCGTCATGAGCACAGCGCAACCGACGCTCATGACGGAACCGTTCCGTCATGAGCGTCGAACGGGTTAAGGTCACCTTTGTACTGATCTGAACAAATGCATCGTTCTTCGATGCTGACGCAGAGGCTGTTTGATGTCATCGTTTCTACAGCCTGCTCTGCCTGACGACAAAGCTTTGTGAGACTTGACGGTGACTCATTGGTAGCACCTTAACGAACCTGACTGCTCAGAAAAGCTCAACGCATCATGCCATCATTATTGGCGCTTTGCTTCATCCAAGGCATGACTCAAACAACCTTTTAGCTCTATTGCCTTCTAAGCACTGTTTCTGTATTTATTCTTTAAAAAATCACATCTCAACTTCTACTATTTGGATGTTCGCCATTTTGGTCTTGTTTTACTCAGATGAACATTATCTATTTTAAACTTTTGTTGAGTCTTTTTGTGGTGCTTTCATTGTGTTACAGTGTGTGTGCTGCACATATATTTTACACATTGCCTCTTAAGTTAAGCCTGCCTGCCTGCTATGTGCCAAGCAACCAGAAGGTGAGCACAGGTTAATTTAAAGTGTGTATCTAGCTTATCTTGACTTTGATTGTGGTCCCTACTTGAACAGAGTGCAAGCATCTACCAAATAGAGACCCGAGGCCTCATTTACAATAGGCCTGCACCACCGGAGCATCACTTTTATTGATGTTCTGGTATCACAGGCCTGTCAATCATATCTACAAGGCCATGGAAAGCCAGCCGATGTGACTTTTTATGGGCTCGTAGAAATGGTGTGAGGCAAAGCAGCGCAAGTCACTACGGTACTTCACGCTGAACTAGGTAGGGAGGAGTGCCATATGTGTTATGCAGGGTGTTCCTACAGTACACCCATGGCTTTTGATGCATTCCCAGATTTACAATATGCATCAAACCTTGGAATGCTTCTAAAGCCTACACTTCCCCAGGTGTGGCGTAACAGTTGATTCTGTGCAGGAAGGTGTCCCTTGCTGCACGAAAACAACCTGATTTCAAAGCAGGCACGTTTGCACCGTGGTGCATGGGTGCCTGCTTTGGCTCTAAGCACATATTTGCACACCTTTGCAGTAAAAGTGGACAGGAACACACTGTGTCTCATAGATATGGCACATTCCTGTCCTGTTCTTTGATGTAGGGCACCACAGCAAAAAAGCTTGTGGCGCTGCCCTATGCCAAAATTTGTAAATGAGGCCCACATTTTCTAACAATGAGTTATTGCGTATGCAAGGACTGTAGGTTTTAGTGGCAACAGCCGTTGTGTTCCTTAAACCTGCCAGGTTTGTATCCAAATGTATATACTAAGGGGCCTATTTATGACAAAGTAACGCAGCACTGTGCCACAAGCCATTGGGCTGCTCTCTGCTGCTTTCCTTTGAAAGCAAGGGGATGCATAATATCTACAACAATCTGACAGATCCCTTTGTTCTCCCGTGCACTGGTGCACAGTTGACTGCAATGCAATGACGCAGGCAGCCTTGCACCATGGTGCACAAAAACAATCACAAGAGGGGATTTCCTCTTTCTATGTGTGCTGCAGAATGCAGCATGCATAGAAAGAAGCATAATTGAGGAGAAATGAAAACATTTCTTCTCGTTGCTCCTCGCTATGCCACCCCAGGGAGGCATAGCATTCTGACACATTCCCAGTCTATGAAAGGTTGTTAATCTGGGAATGCGGCAGAAGCCATGGGTTTTGAGTGGGAACACTCACAGCAACACTCACAGCATGCCCCTTTCACGCAAAGTGCTGCGTGAAAAGGGGCCATATTTTCAGGGACACGAAAAGTCATGCAGGGTGGCTTTACATGTCCTTGTAAATATGGGGCAGCAAAATGCGCCTATTGGTGCATTGCAAAAAGTGATGCACTGGTGGCACACGGAAGTCGCTTGTTAACGTTTTTCAACTCACCATTATTCAATCCCATGGCACCAATCAAATAATTAGTAAAACTATTGACACCCTGTGTTACTTGCCACATCTTTCTGAGATGTTTTTCTATTTCCCCATAGTTGGTTAGAACATGTAACTTCAGAGGGCACTGTATAGCTGGGTAATAAGTGCCCAATAACTGATATCAGGGTGATGTCCCAGTCCAGCCTCGTACGGCCCTATGAAGAGTGCTTTGGGCACTCAAGCCAGGCAAGACAGGGTCACCACATCCGGCCCCTCTGTCCAGCTGTAGTTGCAGAAACTAAATCCAGGAGCTCAAAGTCCCTCTGTTGAACCGTCCGGCACTGTGGGAAATAAAGTGTGCTTTTGAGGACTAAAGACAACTTCACACATTTAATAGATTACCTCTATTTGTGCTTACTGGTAAATAGCATGTCATGTTGTTTTGTGAAATGTTTGCTTTTTGCACAGGATTGCCTATTTTTGCTGTTTTTATTTTGACTTGGGTACTGTGGTAACTATGAAGATTTCCTGTTCACTTCTAGCTAGGTGAATCCAGAATTTTGAAATATGTTTTTGTATTTCAGTTTCTGCCCTCATTTCTCTCTATCTTTGCCTCTCACTCTTTCAGTCTCTTTCTCACCCTCTGACTCTTGGTCCTTCCCTATCACTTTTCCTTTCTTGTTATCTTTCTGCTTGATTGCCCTTCTATTTAGGTGATGCTCTCTTGCTGGGTTTCTTACTTTTGTTTTCAATTGCAGTGCTTCACTAACTTTTCAGAACCATAACCCAATTTTTGGAACAAGCTATGTGACCCACGTACCGTTACTGGACATGAGGAGGGTGAATTGATAATGTATCTAAAGCATTGTGTCGTAGCACACTCTCGATTTCAGACAGCACATTCTTTGCAGAATTGGCAAGTAAATTTGTCTTTTGTTCCTTAGTTCTATCTTTCATTCAATATTTTCTTTTTTATTTCTTCAATTCATTTCACCATTCTTTCTCTCTTGAATTTGTTGGGCTTGTTAATTTTTTCTTCCAGTATTTTTAATATTTATTTTCTTTGCTTCTCTATTTCTGTCTTTCTTTCTTTCATTCATTCTTTCTTTCCTCCTTCCTTTCTTTTTTCTTTCTTTCTTTCATTCTTTCTTTCATGTTTTCTTTCTTTCTTCCTCAAATCCTACCTAGCTCTTTTTCTTCCTGACACCTTTAAGTCTTTTTACAATTTATTTTCTTTGCTTTTTTCATTGTCTCTCTTTCTTTCTTCCTTTTTTGTTATCTTCTTTCTTTCTTTCTTTCTTTGTTTGTTTGCTTCTTTCTTTCATTCTTTCTTTCTTTCTTTCTTTCGTTCTTTCTTTCTTTTTTTTTCTTAAATAGTTCTTTATCTCTCTGACAACTTCTTTTAACTTAATGCATGACATAATGTTGGCATGACTTTACAAACAGTGTCAAATTGGCAAATATTTTATAGAAATATTGTGTGTTCATTGTTCTGCTCCGTAAAACCACTGAGTGTAACTGATAAAGTGACTCGGCCTGATGGGGTGGTTGTTTACCTTATATTACCCAACATTAGCAGGTGATTTCTCCTTATGAGATGACTCTTTTGTTGGGTTCAGAAGAATCTGGTTGGGTGTGTCTGTATATATGTGTATATACATATGCTGTAACTGACTGAATATGACTTTACCTGAGGGGCGACTGGGCCTGATGAAGGTATCTGTACTGGGAATGATGACATGGGTAGTGTAAACACTCATTCTTGTGGGGTTCATTGTGTCAGATTGGATGACTGTGCCTGATGGAACCACACTGAATGTTAAAGTAAGTGTGGACAGTTGTTTCGTTGTTTGACAATGTAGTTATCCATTTTATAATCCTGGTTATCACCCTATATTCTTTGATGGGCCTAGCTGTGAATGATGGGATAATGTACCCATAATACTTCTTAGTGGGTTGATTGTGCCCCCTTTGATGACTGTGAATATTGGATGAGTGTTTGTAATGTGGTGTCTGTATTGAATAGGGTTTATGTATGCTGAGGGAATGGTCAGTTCTCATAGTTATTGAGAACCCAACTAACATAGCTGGAGGTAAATCAGAAGAGTAAGGTGTAACACTAGTTCAGGAGGGACACGACTGGAACATGTTGGCACGTTGATTATACAGGCCTCAGTCCTTAGACAATGATACATTTACAGATAAGTTGGAGATATGAAGGGACACTATCACATTGTACCACATGGATACTTCAGGTAGATATGGTATTTGCTGTCATAGCCCCTTTTAAGGCCTCAGAGAGATAGCTGGTATGTTTAGAATTGGAGGAGAATAGAATATAGGAAATTAATCAATCAGGTAATTGTTTGTCAGTGTGCCCTGATAAGGTGACTGTTATTGATAGTATGATTAGTCATAATGTGGTGGGGTCTGATGAGGAGATCACTCATTAGTGTGCCCTGGTAGGCTGACTATTCCTTATAGGCATCAGTTATCAGTGTGCACCAATAGGCTGACTGTTCCTGATGGGCACTGGTCATCAGTGTGCCCTGATAAGGTGACTGTTCTTGATGGGCTGATTTGTCACCATTGTGCCTCCATAAGGTGACTGGTCCTGAGGGGGCGATCAGTTATCAGTGTACCCTGATGGACTGACTATTCCTGATGGGCATTAGTCATCATTGTGCCCTGATAAGGTGACTGTTATTGATAGACTGATTAGTCATCATTATGCCCTCATAATGTGGTGGGGCCTGAAGAGGAGATCATTCCTTAGTTTGCCCTGGTAGGCTGACTATTCCTTAAAGGCATCAGTTATCAGTGTGCCCTGATAAGGTGGCTGTTCCTTATGGGGAGATTAGTTATCAGTGCTCACTGATAGGCTGACAGTTCCTGATGGGCACTAGTCATCAGTGCTCACTGATAGGCTGACAGTTCCTGATGGGCACTAGTCATCAGTGCTCACTGATAGGCTGACTGTTCCTGATGGGCACTAGTCATCAGTTTGCCCTGATAAGGTGACTGTTCTTGATGGGCTGATTTGTCACCATTGTGCTTTCATAAGGTGACTGGTCCGGAGGGGGCGATCAGTCATCAGTGTACTCTGACAGACTGACTATTCCTGATGGGCATTAGGCATCAGTGTGCCCTGACAAGGTGACTGGTCCTGATGGGGATATTAGTCATCAGTGAACCCTGATAGGCTGACTGTTCCATATGGACATTAGTGATCAGTTTGCCATGACAACATGACTGTTCCTAACAGGGAGATTACTCACTACTGCACCCCTCATCCTGATGGTGTGACTGTGCTTGATATGGTGATGATGTCCAAATGTATTCTGACTGGATGATTATTCACCAATAACTCCAATGTAGTAACTGTATCTGATGAATGGCTATACTCCAACACTTCCAGCTGTTATGACACAACATGATGGGGTGATGCAAATTTATGATGCTGAATTGGTAGGGACATTTAAACAATCAAACATATCAAGAAATGTACTGGAACACGTGTTATATACTCCAACCGTCCCACTCTTCTTTCATAATGTCTTCTCCTTTCCCACTTCGCTCCCTCCCAGTTCTAAAATTCAGCGTAACCTCTTGGGTTCATTATAGATCAGCCCTCTCTTTCCCTCTGGCTCGTCTGTCCATGAAACGTACACAATACAGCATACACAACTCCATCTCAATCTGCAAGAGGGATCGGACGTCCAATGCCCAGTGGCACCTTGCATATCTAGGACAGGAGGATTCAGTAATGGCCTTGCCTGGAATGAGGAGCTCAATGAGACACATTTTTTCTCACCATTCAGCTTCACTTAAACAGGCAAACCAACTTTAGTAAAAAATGTACGTACTACTCTTACAAAAAAATAAAATGAATTTACTCAGCATAAGTTTGGACACAGCTAAAAAACAGCCCCAAAATATATAAAGTTTTTAAGTGAGTGGTGTACAGCATGCATTTCAAACCTTCCTCACTTGTGCATTCTGCCAAAGTTGATAGTTGCTGAGGGGGTCCCAGATATTTCTGGGCCAGAACTTGTGAGGCTTATGTGTTAATGATCTCGTTAAAGTATGTCAAATCTTCCAACCAATCTCTATTCTTGGCCCTTGGCCCCCCTAACCCAGTAGATTTCCACCCCTTATGTTGGTTGAATGAGTGCCACAGCTGAGCAACTCCAGGCACCAGCTGGTACCTCCTTGATAAACTTCAACAGTGTGGATGAGGGAACGCCATCTGTGGTTCACCAACATAGAGACAGCAGAAATCTGCTACAGAGGACATGGTCACACCAACGTCCATATTTATCAAGGTTTTGAGACTATCAAACGGACACTAGGACAGAACAAAACCCAAGTGAGATTTATCAAGCCACGCAATATGTGTCCCTGCATGACTTGATACATCTATTCTAACACAAGGCAGCATATATGGCTGCCTTGCGTTACTCTGCTCCAAGTAAACGTTCTATGGGTGGAGCATGGGTGTTCCCATGCATCCACCCAGAGATTTTGGAGCATTCACTGATTTAACATGAGTGGTAGACCTGGAAATGTATTAAAATATTGCACCTCGAGGGGGGCATGGCTGGATGCCGCGCAAGGTGGGCGCTGCTCACTAGAGCTCCATGCAGCTTCAGATCTTCGGCAGTGCAAGTGAGTTTCAGACTGCTGCTCGATTAGCCATTCCTTCATTTTTGGCGTCGGATGATGGCCGCATTATGACTGTACCTGATTTCTTGGCAGTAGGGAGTTTTAATCACATTTTGGAATCCTGACGATACGTGCATTCCAGAAGCTGCCATTTTGTATGTGAGCGATGCACCTGAGATGAATTCCTTTTTATCTTCAAGTCTCGGGGGAAATATTAACATTTTATTACTTCTTACTTATCTTCCCTCAAATGTGTAATGCCATATGTATGAACTCCTTCGACCGAGACTTAAATAATGCTTGGTTTTTGACTCACATGAGGCAATAATCATGTTGTATTTACCATCCTCTACTCTGGTTCCTGCCCTTTTATTTGGAATTTCTATTTTTCTTTACTTTTAACACTGTAATCATACAACCTTACATTGTGCGATCTCTCAAAGTGCAGGGTTGCTGAAAATCATCCCCATTGTCTGGGTCTACAAATTCTCTTTGTATACTGAGTGCTCAGTTGTGAAAAACTATCCTGGCATCCTCTGCCACTAAGGAGAATATTTCTGAATTTATCAGAGAGGGCTCTCTCTCCTCCCACGGTACTGGCACCATTCCAAACAAAATCTATAAATACGATGTTGGTTAAATTGCCAAAAAAGGACCTTCACTCCCACCTAATAGTACAATTTGTACATTGCAATCCCTACTATTCTATTTCGTACATTTGCTATCATCTCTTCTGTATTTACTACTTCTTTATCTTAGTTTCTTGCATGTAATCATTCCTTTTTTGTCTCTTCCTATTTTCTCTCTTCTTCCTTTTCTTTTCTTTCTCCCTTACTTAATGCTTGTTGTCTAATTTCACATTGCTTTTCTCTACTTTTTCTTTATGAATTACATATTGGATATTTGTCAGATTCTTTGAGTTTAAAATATACAGCAATGTAAATGCAATGTTCTGTTATATTTCATGCTGTTTGCTCAAGAAATATCTTTACCTAAAGAAAAGAAAATACAAGACCTACCCAGATGAGGCGTAATGAGGACAGATACTTTTTCTACGTGTTTTCCTCTTTCTATGTGTGCTGCTGCATTTTGCAGCATACATAGAAAGAGGAAAATCCCTCGTAATGGATTTCTTTTTGTGCAGGAAAGTGCCCCTCCCTGCCCCAAAACAATCCTGTCTACAATGCAGGCCACCCTTGCAAAATGAAGTAAGGGTTCCTGCTTTTGCGCTAGGCAGCCAAAAGTGCACTAGCTCTAAGAAAGAAAAGGAATGCGCCATATAATGTTAAATACGGTACATTCCTGCCCTCTCGCGCAGCGCAGCACAGTGGCTTGCTGCGTTTCCCTGTGTGAACGATTCAATAATCTGCCCCCAAATGTATAAACTCCACCTTTGGGTGGCCCCAACAAGGGCACTCAGAGTTCTCTTCCAGTCCAATGGACTGTAGGCCAGCTGGTGTGTAACAGCCCATGTAACTATGTACCATGCAGCAATATATGTATATTGTTTAAGGACACATTTGTCATCTGAGAGCATAAATTCAGCCACTGACCCTTAGTTAGAGCCTCACCAAGGCCCTCAACTAGGATCTCTTGCCCAAGGCATTGGCACCTGCTAAGTCCAAATGAGAGACAAGGCGACGGTGTGGGATGTTGGCAATCTGTTGGTCTTTGCCATAAATTAAGAGTAGCACCACTGACCCAAGAGTGTGAGCCTGAAGAGTAAGATCATATCTAGCAGGCTTGTGTGACCCATATCCTCAAAATAGCCCAGTGACAAAAAGTTCCTCCGGTGAAGCAAGTCCTAAACATTGTTGAGCCACAAGTGGCTCAGAAGCAGCTGTTCTTTAGAATTCAGGTGGTGGGGACGTTTGGGGATCATTCAGCAAGAGGAGCTCAGTAGAGTAAATAGCATCACTCCCTGCACTGGACCAGTCAGAGTCAGGCTCACGGTGTGCCAGCCACTGGGTCAATCACTGCATTTGACGCTGACAGATGTTTACTAATTAGTATCTGGATAGGGAGGAACCGTGTCAGCTTCCACCACTCGCAGGGAGGTCGATGGTTGCCGGACACCAGCTCTGGGTTAGCTGAACCACCCAGAAGTGCTGCTATAGATGAGAAGTACAAACGTTCCTTATCTTGTCTGCCAGAGTATCAGTCTCCCAATGCAAACAAGGTTAGCTTCTCTCCCACACAAATTTCTGGAGCACCATACGCAGTCTTTCAAGAAGGGGTCTCATTGGAGGGACCCAAATGTAAGTAGATTTGGAATAAACACCATGTAAAAACCAGATACATGAGGGGACCCCTATGACTTGGTCCATTTTATCTAGAACCCAGACAGTAAACCACATTCTAAGAATTCCCTCAATATAGGGGCAACATTAACAGAAGTGCCTCTTATATAGAGCATAATATTGTCAAAAGAGAGTAATATCAGATAGCTTCTCCCCTCTATCCAGTTACTTTTATCAGCAAATTTTTTCCTAAGGGCACACTGTCCAGGTTTCATCACCATGGGATATGCTTCCTATTATAACCTCACATAGACCCAGTTTTCTCAGTACTAACAGCATGTACATCCATGTTGAGGTCGGGCAAGATCTGATTAGCAGAACGCACACTGATCTTTTTCTGATGGAGCAACCCAGGATAAAATACTAGCTCCCTTTATGTAAGGCGTCAAGTCTAAGGTGATAACCTAAGCTAATGTTTTGGTGTCCATGTTCATCAAGGGCAACGGCCTTTACGATGCAGATTAGGCAGGACTGCAATAGGTATCTCCCACAGCGTAGAAGGTAGTGTACTAGTTTCCTACACCTCCAGGGTCAAATCTAATAAATAGGGGAGAGGGATGGGGGAGGTACTGGTTTCTCTAAGTACCCGTCAATCTCAGTCTTGCCCTTGCAGTCTATGGTTTCATGTAGCAAGTCGCAAACATTTCTAAAAATTTTCAGGTGGTGCTGAACCTCACGTCACTCTCATTCTCCAATTCTAGAATCTCATGGAGGACCCAGTGCTTAATTGGAGCCGGTGGTTTCTGGTGATCGGAACCAGCACTTAATTGTCAGCACCGGGTCCTGTGACAGTCTGCCACAAGGTGGCGATGTCTGGCTATTTTATAAATGACCACAATGACAGTTAATTATTAACTCGATATACTTTCAAATTGAATATTACTTGTCATCCAAGCCATTGGGGGCCTGAAATAGTCCTAAATGTCATACTTGTAGGAGTGTGACTGTTAGTATGTATGCTGTTTCCATCATTGGCGGTGCTGGCAGGCGCAATGTGTGGTACAAGGTGCAGTGGCCTTCTGATGAGAACACTGGCAATTATATTTTTGTTAATTAAGCACTACGAGTACCAATGTTGAATTCATCAGTCTGGCAACCACCCTGCTAGCGTGCTCCTACTCCCCGTACTGTCTGGCTACAAAGTCACCTTCCTATATTAATGAAAGCCCTTTCTTGTTTTTTTGCTGTTGTCACGAGTCCTTGGGATCTGGTATACTGCTCCTTTAGAACATCAAGCTCCCTTTCTAGCCTGTTAAGCGATGTGCAGTAGACTTCAGCACTGTACAGTTATTTTAAAATACAGAAACCTCTAATGTTCACTTAAAAGCTTCCCATATTGTACCTGGGATAGATGCAGGGCCCAGATTTATCATAAAGTGTTTATCAATGGTATACTGTATTTTCTGGTAGCATTTCTGCCAGCATTATCAGAGAATATTCTGACTGATTGGTGTGTAGGATTCTGCCTCAGAGACCAATGCACCCGTCCTGTGACAACAATCAGCAGTCAATTTGTAATTCTGCATCATAAGGCAATGAATAGTATGCAGACTCCTAATTGGCTCCTGAGTCACCACTCATCAATCGGGTTGTTTCATTGTACAGTAACCAAAAATACATTTGCGGATGGGGGTAATCAATTGGTAACAGAAGTGGATCTATCACTGGTGGAGTCAAAAATAACATTAAACAAACTCCACATAATGGAGCACATTTCCTTTTTTGTACATAACCCCATGAAGATCTAAAAAAGGGTGTGTATCAATTTTTGGGCTGCAAGTGACAAATGTTACATCCCCCAGAAACCTCCTGCACTGTTACTTATCTGCCCTTACGAGAATGCATGGACAAATCTGAACTGCATCTCTCACCTAATCAGAATGGTCACATATCTTCAATATGAATTAAACAAGTAAAAAAGCATGCCCCCCCGTCCTCTGGCAAATTCATCCTCTGTCCTAGGTGAGTTTCCTGCAGAAAAGCTACTTTTATTTCATGTCTGCTCAAGCTGGATAGGAACCCGCTATCCTTTGTAGGGTTCTTATGCCCTCTAACCTTCCCTGAGACCATGTGAATCAAGTTAGGATGCTTGTCACTCTGTCTCTCCATAGACAAACTCCCACTGCCTTAAGTTGATTAGGTGGCATTAAATTGTAAATTCCCCATACCAAACATCACTCAAACCTGAGATGTGTCAACTGTATGTCTTAGCTCTCAAGCATCTGGTCTACCAACCCTCCCCAGTCCCACCATTTGTGATAACTAAACAGTCAAATACAGTAATATCCAAAATTGGTAATGTTAGACACGTCATCCTTAAGGTGCTCTTCCCCCAAACCTAATTGCCTACTTACCTCAAATGTTTGCTGAGCACTTTACCACTGCTAACCAGTTCTAAAGTGCTTGTGCTCACTCCTGTAAACATGGTTTGATTGTCATACACCTAATTGGCATATTTAATTTACTTGTATGTCCCTAGTAGATCGGATACCATTTTCCCAGGGCCTGTAATGTAAATGATACCTGTGGAATAGTAATTATTACCCACCCGCTATCCTACACTTTCCCTACTGTTGCACTTACTGAAGTGTGAATAGTAATTTTTACCCCCGAGCTATCCAACACTTTCCCTACTGTTGCACTCACTGGAGTGGAAATAGTAATTTTTACCCACCCGCTATCCAACACTTTCCATACTGTTGCACTTACTGGAGTGGGAATAGTAATTATTACCCCCGAGCTATCAAACACTTTCCCTACTGTTGCACTCGCTGGAGTGGGAATAGTAATGTTTACCCACCCGCTATCCAACACTTTCCCTACTGTTGCACTCACTGGAGTGGGAAAAGTAATTTTAACCCCTGCGCTATCCAACACTTTCCCTACTTTTGGACTAAATTATTATTTAAAATGTAATTAATATTTTATATATTAAAATTATAATAAACATTTTTTATTTATAATATTTATGTTACAGGTGTGTGTGTATATATATATATATTTCATCATAAATATATTTCTAATATATTATAATTAAATAAAAATATGATTTATTAATTATTTTAAATTACATATATATATATTAAATTGTAAATATCATGTTTATCTTTTTAAATTAAATTTAATATTTATACATTTTTACATTTTCAAATGAATAAAAATAATTTATTATTACGTTAATATTATTTTTTTCCTTATTTTACAATTGTTTTCATATTAAAAAAACAGAAATATTTAATTTCAATATTTTAAACAAGGTTATATTTTTTTCAATATTTTTGTACTTCCCATGTCGTAGATAGGATGTCGATATTCTGGACATCGATATTCTTGACGCTATATTTTGGTAGGTCGATATTGTTGTTGTTGATATTATGTCAGTGATCCTTGTGTCACAATGCCAGGTCAACATGGCCTTTAACCCCCCTTGCCAAGCCTTAAACTCCCCTATTATGACATGTAAGTCCAACCCTAATGTAGGCCCTAGGTAGCCAATAAGACAGGGTGCTGTGTAAATAAAAGGTTGGACATGTACTTTTAGGAGTTAAATGTGCTGGTAGTAAAAAACTCCCAAATTAGTTTTTCACTACTGCTAACCGAGAGGAAGTAGGTATATCATGGCTGGTACCTGTTGAATTGTAAGGATAAGCCCTCTTTAATGGTAACGTTGGAGTTTTCATTACAATTTTCAAAATGCCACTGGTAGAAAGTAATGCGAAAAGAAGAAAAATGCAAAAAGAACAATTGATGGGCAGAATGCTGAACAATGTCATACATTCACCCCAGTACAGAGATCTAGGCCTAAATCCATAGTTTTTTTTCTCACCATGCCATTCCAGTTTGGACCCAGCCATATACAAATCAGTTTTGACCCTGCCCCCAATGGGAACAGTCCTGCCTGAACTTCCACGCCAGGTCCTCCCTGGACTGGAAGAGAGAACCCTAGGACCGGTTTCAGGCTTTCAACTGGTAGAAAGTAGGCATTTTCCTGCCCGTAACCCTTTGTGCCTGCAGCCTCTCTTGGGTCACATGACTGGGTGTAGCTGACAGACTTTGCAAGTTCCTTCCAAACAGTCACACAATAGAGGGATTGGGTGTGCCTGAATGGGCCATCTGCTGGCAGGATGGGGCCGTAGCTGAGTGCAGCCCCACTTAACCTGAATAGCCTGTGCTCTGCCTTCACACAAAGGCCTAAAGACCCTGTAGTGTAACTGCATCTGGCTTGGAGCCAGGCAATGGAGTCGGGAAATTACACAACAAACCTTTCTGGAAGCTTCTCCCACCTTCCAGAAGAAGGGCATCAGGGTATAAAAAAGGACCTTCAGATACACTCTTCAGTTCACTACTGGACCTGCTGATGTCAAGGATTTACCTGTTTGATCCTGTATCGTGTGATGGAATTCTCAGATGCTGGTTCCCAACTCCCCCCGACACCAAGGCTCTTTTCATGAAGTTTACCCGGTCATAATGAGGGTATAATGGGAGAGCGGAATGGAGAGAGAGAGAGAGGGAGGGGCTTGAAGGTGATCCCTGGTTCACAATGTCTGAGTAGTGGTATTTGTAAGACACACGTCAACTATTGTATTTTACTATAGTGGTTCCTGGTCTTCCTCCCCTCCAGCTCCACCTTATGCCTGTATTAGTTCCCTTCCCACTATTAGTGACCTCTCTCCCTATGTGTTCTTGAATAGTTCAGGTTTGACCCAAAACATGGAAATACCATTTGTTAGAATTTTAGTTCTCCTTCTGTCCCTCTATACCTCCCTTTTACCAAGGCACATAGCCAATTCTTATCTTGGTGCTCTTCTTCCAGGAACATCAACTGAGCATTGTGATTCACTGTTGACACAAGCAATAAATATTTGTTGATATGACAGTTAGAACCACATTGTAAGCTGACACAAGTGTATTTACAGCACTTTTAGTATTGCACAACTGTTAACAATTGCGTTAATATTTTCGACAGGTAACTTAGCTTGCGCAGGAAGGTAAGTTAATCAAGTTCTACTGAGTACTAAAAAAGCAGCATGTTAACACTAGATACATTTTTCTTTCAGGTTTTCCCACATGCAATGTTTTTCCTTTCCCGAGATGAGCCAGAGGAGAGGTATGGAACCCCACACTGCAAGCGGGAATATTGGGACAATATGCTTCCTCACCAAGCAGCTTCCAGAAGCAGGCATGGTCTTAGATAGCCCAATTTTGTGATAATTTGAACAAGTTCTAATTTGGTTTCACCTTAAGTATAACAATGCTTGTTGAAGTTTTTCCTTTTGCTCTCTTCATTCACTCAATAGTGAAGGTGCTTGTGGAGATTTTCTTAATGGGTGATTTGTTCCTGAGCATGAGCATGAGCCCCTGAGTGCTGGATACTTGTTTCAGTGGCAGGCCCTCAGACCTGACATAGGAAGCACTCTCAGAGGACTGCCTGCTTCTGTGACCTGCTGTGCACTCTGCCAGGCTGCTGCTGTACCAGGAAGGACTGCTTTGCTGCCTGTAGCTTGCCTCGAATCTTCAGAGGTCAGCCCTGCATCTACTGCTGCACCCAGAATTACTGGAAGTGACGCCAAGAGCTAGTTTGCTTGCCTCCTGTTTAGAGCCACATGGACATAACAAGCTCCCACCAATTGAACCCACACCTGGACCCAGCATGAGTGAGTCATGTACCCACAAAGACGTGTCTCACAGTCCTGGACCCCTGGTTCGGGTGCTAAAGGTGGGCATTTTCCAAAACTGAGGACTTAAAACAAATCAGACCAAAAACTGCTCTGCGAACCCGCTTTGCCAGGGGTGCATCACTAGTCAGATTGACTTCATGTTTTCTCCCACTATGCTTCAGTCGAACTCTTGAACTGTCTTTGGTAACAACCCTCTGCTACGTCTCGCTGGAGTTTTTCAACATTCCTTTCAGCATCTAAGTACAAGTGTGGAAATCTTCACTGCAGCATCGACCCATGGATATCTGAGGATGATGCTCCACCCTTGGAAACTCCCAGCAGGCTTGCCCCAGTGAATTTTACCTTCTCAGACAGAGTACAAAGGTAAGCACTGACCCAGCCCAATTCACTTCTCGTATCCGAACTGCACTCCATCGCAGTTGGCGTCGCTTTGATATTTTAGGTGCTAGATTTTATTTGAAACTTTAAAAACATATAACTCCAGTTCTACCTATTGGATTACTATCATTTTGATGTTAAATAATTTATCAAAATGGACTCTGTTTTTCTAAATTAGTTTGGGATTTTTCTTGTGTTTGATTTTCAGTTTACTACTGTCTGTGCTGCAAACATATTTTACACATTGCCTCTAAGTTGAGTCTGATTGCCAGCTTTATTACCTAGAACCTGGGGCAATGAACAATATAGAAGCTACAGTGGTTCAGGGAAAACATTTTACATAAAATAATTAGGTTTAACCACATACAAACATACACTCAAAGTGCAACCAAAGGTACCGATGGACAAACTTTGTCTGAAAGCAACTTCATGTTATTAGGATAACTTATTGCAGAACACAAACATATAACATGGTGCTCATCAGGTTACACATAATAAACGAATAAAGACAGAAATAACAGTGTATACCAATAAGCATAATGGCGAAAGAATGATAAATCAAATGTCCACTAAATCACAGGATTAATAGTACAATGACTGCATTCTCTTTAATTGCCAAAGGAAACCTCAATGGCGTTTCGACCTTGTCACTCAAAAATCATCATCACAAAGATAAATATTTTGAAAGCGACCATGAGAAAACTGATAGTGAGTGAATTAATCACATGAAAGGATCATAAGGCTCAACCAAGGATATAGTCTTGCCAAACAATTAGGACTCAAAACTTCAGAGATCAGGACAGGAACTTTTTTGGGGGGGGGAGATGACAATTTCTAAATGGACTGTGTCCGAAATAACACATCTGATATGTCCCAGTGATTCACAATGGAGATTCACTGAGATTGGGTAAAAAACGTCTGTAACAATTTGTGGTACTCTCAGTCCATTATTTGCACTTTAAATGTATTTTTGTATATAGTTAAACCTAATTCTCTTATGTAAAATGTTTTCCCTGAAACACTGTAGCTGCTATTTCATTCTAGGTTAGACTGACTTCTTTTTGTGCCAAGCTACCCAGCATTCTGGACAGGATAATTTAGTCACTTTTTGTGGTTCACCCATTAAGGGATTGGGGCTTCTGCTTGACTAGAGCTCACAAAATAATATGTATGTAAGTCAAAATCAGTATAGGAGAATTTATGTGTGAGTTTATTCAATCCTAAAAATATGTGGTCAGGAGGAGAAGGCACTCGTTTGAGTTTATTACCCCGTCTCCATCAATTTTTCCTCCAGCATCCTGCTCTTCTAGATGGACTCCCTGTGGGCATACACCATGGGTAGGATCCCCTTAAAGGAGCTGAAGGAATTTGGACCCAGAGGAGACCTTCCCTTGCAGGTGCCAGACATGGTACCCTCATTGTGCCCTATCTGTCTTCAAGATTTCTACTTGTCAGTGTTACATGATGCATGCTGACGTCAAACGCTGCTGGAGAGTTTGCTGCTGCTCTGGACTGTTCTGCTCTGCCCTGCTCCAGCCAGGACTTTGGGGCCTCTGAATCCTAGCCTCCATCCTGGCTGATCCCGCCCACACTGAAAATAAGTACCGGAGGGCAGAAAGGGTGCAGCCATGGAGAGGCATGTGCCGGAGTACCGAGTGTCAGGCCTCGGTCAAGAGTCTTTAGTGAATTTCGGCTGTGGTAGCGGCAGTTGTTTTAAGTCTCCGAATTATGTGGAGATGAATGCAGGGTTGCTGCGCTGGTCTCTGTCTGCCAATGTTTTTGGCCTGGTGGGCGATACCACATTTCTGCCTCCCCAGGTTTTCATCAGCTCCCATCATGCTGCCAAGAGCTCAGGCTTCCATCAGTTTCGATCAGCCTTCCAAACTTGTCCAAGTGTCCATCAGCCCGCCAAGCCTGCCAAGCCTGCTAAGTTGGTCAGTCCAGTGGTAAGCTGAATATAAAGTGAGGGGTGCCTCATTAATAACTGTGGCCACTCAGACAGTGTCGAGCAAATTGTTGAGGAAGCAGAGCAATTAGGTTGGCACAATACGAGCAATAGATTGCAGTCCCACCTCCCAGTTGCACAGAAGGGGCCAGCATTAGGCTGGTGCAGCTTGTGCATGGCAGGACGGTCAGTGTCAAAACCCCTAGCACTCAATTGCCACACGAAGGCTACGTAGCCTCTCAAGAAGGGTTAAGCGATCGAAGACTGGTGAGTGGGGGGTGAGACACAAGGAGCGTAGAGGCTTCTCAGCCCTTCCTGGAACCGACCTTCCCTCCACCTACAGGGCTGACTCGACTGGGCTCAATCAGATTAGCCCTAGCCAGACTTAACTGTAGCATGAATGTGGAAGTAGCTGAGGAAATCAGCCTGGTGCAGCAGCCTCAGCAAAAAAAAAATCCCTACCCGTGCTTTTCACCCATTAGAGTAAGCTGTTGACATGGACAGTAACCTTTAAACGGTTTAAGAGCATTTTAGACATCATTAAAGATTAACAGGGCTATGCGCTCAGGCAAGGAAAGACCTCCTTTCCCCCTCACAAAGAGAAAAAAACATCTCCAATCATCAGAAACTTTAAACAAAGTTAAGGCACAATTAGCAGGGAAGAACCAACTGTTATCTCTGCAATGGCACGTATGTTTGGAAAATCTAAGAAAATTCCACACAAGTTTCACTTTATGAAAGACCAAACTAGAGCCATGTTAACTCTACAAACAGAAACATGCAATCCTCAATCCCCAATAAAACCAGAGAGCGAGGTAAAAACTGTGGGCCCGATTCACAGAACTAACTTAAGACAAAATCCTAAACTTACTACTATTTTGGTATTCACAGAAGGCACTTACTCATTTTGGTATTCACAGAAGGCACTTACTCATTTCGGTATTCACAGAAGTTAGGAGTCCTAACTTTAGGACTCCTAAACGCCTTCTGTGAATACCGAAAGCCTTAAAATTAGGATATTTCTCAGTTTAGTTGTAGTATAGTTAGGACTCCTAACTTTAGGACTCCTAAATGCCTTCTGTGAATACCGAAAGCCTTAAAATTAGGATATTTCTCAGTTTAGTTGTAGTATAGTTAGGACTCCTAACTTTAGGACTCCTAAATGCCTTCTGTGAATACCGAAAGTCTTAAAATTAGGATTTTTCTCAATTTAGTAGTAGTAAAGTTAGGAGTCCTAACTTTAGGACACCTAAATGCCTTCTGTGAATACCGAAAGCCTTAAAATTAGGATTTTTCTCAGTTTAGGAGCAGTAAAGTTAGGACTCCTAACTTTAGTACTCCTAAACTGAGAAAAATCCTAACTTTAAGACTTTCGGTATTCACAGAAGGCATTTAGGAGTCCTAAAGTTAGGACTCCTAACTTCTGTGAATACCGAAATGAGTAAGTGCCTTCTGTGAATACCAAAATGAGTAACTGCCTTCTGTGAATACTAAAATGGTAGTAAGTTTAGGATTTTGTCTTAAGTTAGTTCTGTGAATCGGGCCCATAATGTATAGACCAAGAGACAATAACTCCAGATCAGCATGAAGTAGGACAAAAAACTCCAACCCGAGGAAGACATGGACATTCAATGGGGGCAAATAACAGATCTGCTTCAACCACAAATCTGCTCAAAGTGGTCCTAAACTCCCCTAAATACCGCCAGGAGATTCTTGAAAACTACTGTTATCGGGGGCACCACACCCACTTGAAGTAACAGTAAATATCAAAAGCTGTAAAGTAGTAATGGAACCTACACCTTGTTCTTCTCAAATAAACCAGAGAAAACTAAAGTCCCTCAATTTTCTCAATTAAATTATGTCGCTAAAAGAAACAATACCAAAGACAAATGGATCTAGTAGAACCTAACGCAGCGGAAAGGGAACCATGATCAAACAGTTGAATCCTTATTAAAAACTGATAATTTGCAACTTTGAAATACACCTTGCCACAATAATAACAGGAACACCAGCTTGCATTTTATTCAGTCAAACATAAAAGAAGAGAAACATCCAAGACCCCCCACTTGTGAATGAAAACCAACACACCTCTGAGTGTGGTCTAGACCAAGGCTCTCCAGCCTCTGTAAATTGGGACTCAGAGGCAAATTCGGACTTATTCTTTAGAACTTCTCACTTGACATTAGAAGCGCTCATGTACTAATCGAATAAAATGGAAGTACACATAGTTCTTGCATTAGAAGACAAAAGAGTAGAAGTCACAATCATAAAGAAGGAAGGAGCCAACTTATCTTTAAACCAGTATACCAGTCCAGGGTTGAGCATAACATTTGAATTGGAGAAATATTCTTCACGTTTTAAAGCAATTCCATTGCTGGTAAAAATCTAAAGCAAAAGTATAGAATTGCTTAAATTTCCACCCAACAAAGAGGATAATCAAGAACTTACAGCGGTGACAGAGAATTCTACGGACCTAGTTGAACATGAATACGAAACCTTTCTTAACTGGGAAATACAAATCACTAAGCCATCTCAACCCTCTTATCCAAGCTCATTCACCTCACTAGACAAATCAGACTATCAACAGACCAAAACCAAAAATAGTCACATATTTTCAATATTGAAATATCCTATCAGTAAAACAACTAGCTAAATACCAACATTTATAACTAAACATCAAGAAGAGATGGTGATGGAACTGAATCAGGGTTGTTTGACAGCGGCCCTACATGGGATATTTCAGGCCTAACAGGATAAACCCCATTGTGTATAGCAACAATCATTTGACCAAAGGTAAATTATAAAACTATGCTCTTGCAACATAAACAAGGAAAATTGATACCTCTCAGGGATTAAAAGAAGGGGGTGTTCTCTCACTATATCTATTTAATTTGTTTTTATCGGATTTAAAATACGCCTTGGACAGTGAGAATTCTTATCCCCTTAAATTAACAAAAAGAGATATATCAAATTTACTATATGCTTATGACAACATTTTATTAAGCCAAACAAAGATAGGATCACGTATAAATAGAATATCAAAATGCTCTTTGGCAAATGGCATGGTAATAAAGGAGGCTAAAATCAAAGTAATGGAAGTCAATAACAAGATATACAATATAAACATAAATGGTATATACAAAACCGTCTACTAGAGCAAGTAAATACCTTCAAATACCTAGGAGTATTATTTGATGATACGGGCTCATTTCGGCAACACAAGGGGGTCTTGCTAAGGAGGAGCAATACCTTACTAATGGCATTTGGTACTTTGCAGAGGTCTCTTGGAGGACCTAGCTATCTCCCGCTGCTAAAGGTCATAAATGTAAACTTGTCTATCATCACTTACGGCAGTGAGAAACTTTGTGGTAATGAATCTATAACCTTATATAAAGATATTACTAAAACCTATAAGCTTCTTTTCCGTCTACGCTGTAATGTATCACCAGCCCAAATTCAGTTAGAATTGTTGGTATCCAATCAGCTCATTGCACGGAAGGGTCACTATAAAGGTATAGAAAAGAATAAAATCACATACTTCCAACCCAATGTTCAATCACACTGGCAAGAAAAATAATTAAATCAAAACTCACAGTTTTGGAATTAGCTACAAACAGCCTTATACAAGTTCTCAGCACATTCAATTTAGGACATGTCTATAACACTAGAGTCTTTCAAAGAAGGTATTAACAGAATACCAAAAGAAAATCAATGTTGAAAGAAAAAGACTCCTTCTTAAAAGGAGAGCACGCATGGATGATTCTGAACAAGTACAAAATTTCCACATTGCATGATTATATAATTGTATGATTTTTAGACTTGCACTAAGGACAAATCATATGTGCCATTTTTTTTTTATTATGTGTTAATTTTTCACGATTAGATTTTAATTAATCAAACAATAAAAAGTACTAACTCACTTCCTGGTCCTCTACTATCTTACATTCACACAGTAGAAATCAAAACGTAAGAATAGGAGGTCAGAAGAACTGTAGTGCGTTTAGAATATTAAAATGTAATTTCAACCTAAGGGTCCATTAAATAAATGTTCCAAGTCTTTGTAAGCGATTTTCAGGCTGGCAGGGTATACAACGCAGCATTGTCCAAATGCTGCAGTTGACATTTTTTCATTACTATTGTGAAGGCCCAATCCGCCTTTAAGACACCAAGGGGCCGATTCCAATCCGGGTCGGAAAGCACTCCGACCGAGTCGGATCCGGAGTGTTTTCCGACCGAGCCGGACCCCTACAGTCCGACCGAGCGAGTACGATGTGCACGTATGCTTTCGGACTCGGTTCGGTCAGACTCCCATAGAAGTCAATGGGAGCCGGTCGTACGGCGCGTACATGAGTTCCCATTGACTGAATGGGTACGTCTCGAACAAGTGCGCCCCCTACAGTGGGTACGCGTCGGTGCCATCCGCACCGTACATGCCTGTGTCTGAGTCGTAGGGCCGAAGTACGACTCTGGGAGCTTTTGAGAGCCGGACACTCCGGCTCGCACAGGATGTCCGACGCGTTCATCGTACTGGCTCGGTTGTAAATCGCATCCATTGCACGCCACGGTTAGCTTCCGACCGCGATGTACGGAGCGGTTCGGACCCGGAAATGACTCGGTCGGTGAATTTCATGTAGCTCGCATCGTACTTGCTCGCTTGTACAGCTGTACGAGTCGGCTGGAAAACACGCGTACGGCTCGTAGGTTTTTCGGCCGATCACGTTCGGTGCCCTTCCGATCCGGATCGGAATCGGCTCCCAACTGTACAATCTGGAAATATACTGATGGATGTACATTCAACAGAACTGATTACTATTCTCCCTCACAATGTGGAGCTTTCTTTTGTCTATCAGTTGGTCTTGTGGGTAGAATGTGTTATTCACATAATTATTCTCATTCTTTTCCTTGTTGGCTATCCTGAGTGAAGTCAGAGAAACTCACACTACTGATTCCAACAGTAATTTGTTGCAACAAGTTCCCAGTTACCAGCAGAGTTTGTTTTCTGTCCCATCGCGGATTCAGTCTGATATGATCTGTCAGATTTGGTATCTGATGTTTGCAGGTAATAGTGCGATGTAAAAATACAAATAGCATCAGATACGAAGGAGGAGAAACCACACGTTCCCCAAAGATGCTGTTATCCACCTTCCTCTATGACTGCTGTGTCATCAATCTGTCACTCAGCTGAGTGGCCCTTGCTGGTCCACTGTCCCGCACATCCACAAACCATGCAGGTAATTCACAGCAGGACAGCCAGGAGCATCATATTGTCTTTTCTGTGGTAGGCCAGACAGTTCAAGGGGAAATACCAGGCAGGCTCATCACAGAAAAGTCTCATTCCTCACCCAAGCACTTCAAAGTAGGCATGAACCCCCAAGTGTCCACCTCCTTTCCTGAGTCAGAGGTTGTCCAGAACAGCCCACACCGCCTGGTGGCCATTCAGACAGACAGGTTGCACCCCAGGGTTGCTCTCATTGTGGCAGCTCTATCAGTAACTGACCACAATCAGCAGGCTATGTAACAGTGTGCATACTCAGCATTCGCCAGCAGATTGCCGAGATGCAGGTCCCCTCCTCACTCCTCAATGGATTGAGAACGATCTAGGCATACAACTTGTATTGGCACCTCTGGCCAGCCTGAGGTAGAATTCCTGCATTTGTGACACAGTCACAATAGTTATGAAAGGTGAATGGGGCCTTCCAACAGACATCCTCTGGCTCCCTCTATCTGAGCACCACAAATAAGGTGAATATTTCCATACGGATTCTGATGGATTACAGATATAGATAGCCAGCCACCTAAGTCCTCAGCCACCTCTGCCTTAGTCGCAGTTCAGTAAGAGAAAAGCTGGAAATGTGTAGAAACTTTAGCTTTATTAATCTATGATGGTTTGTCATGATTTTCTAAAATCAACCTTTACAAAAATGTAGCACATTACTCTTAAGGAAAAACCAGACCAGGTCTGAATAGAGAGAATATGACCTGAATTGAGGAATACTCCTCACCCTGAACATGGAAAGTGTGGTGGTTCTTTAGTTTTGCTAGCTAACGCTTGATCTGGAAGATACTGTGGGTTCATGGCCTCTTGCTGACCCCACTAGCATCCAATTTCTGGCCATCAATGCCTAACAGCTATTAGTAGTAAAGGAAGCAGGATGGAAGGAGCATGGAAGATCCAACCAACACCTGCCTGCACCGGGAAGAAAGTACTATATGCAAAGTGAGCAGACTTTTGCCTGTGAACTGGAAGTGGAGTAGAGAGCAGCTTCTCTTACACATATATGACTTCTCTGGAACACTGGGGACCATTGCAGTATCTGGGAAGAAGTAATTTTGCTTTTGCTAAAAATTGGAAAGTTGAACATATACACCTTCCAGCATTCATTTGAATGTTTATCAGACCATAAAAGTCATATTTATCTGTCAGATTTCTCAGTAGCATCTTTACCAAAATCCATGCTCCTCCAAAATCCTTCCAGAACATAACAGATTTGAAACCTTTTTCAAACATTTGAAGCATGCCTCTGCAAACAAAATTAAATATCTTCCGAAGTCTCCGCCAAAAATCCTTTCTGGTCAGGTGTTTGCCTCATCGGGGCAAGGCAGACTGTACTTCAAAATGTGTATCTATTGTGTTTTGTGGTTGAGTGAGCTTGGGGACTCCTATGGTAACTGAGCAGTTTCCAACCACGTTGATAAACTTTTTACATTTAATAGTTTACTATCTATTTTATAATGATCTGATTACTCTCTGCATGCATCATACTTGATGATACGTAAATGATTTGAAGTAAAAGCAACATTTATTTTCTATTTTTCTAGGACATGGATCAAGAGAACTGTACCAAGGTCACGGAGTTCCTTCTTTTGGGAATGACAGATGTTCAACATTTTCAAGGGATTCTTTTTATGATGTTCTTGGTCATGTATACCATGACTGTGGTTGGTAACGCTGGCATGTTACTTCTAGTCTGGCTCAGCCCTCGTCTTCATACCCCTATGTATTTCTTTCTAGGTATCCTTTCCCTTGTGGACCTCTGTTACTCGACAGTCATCACCCCCAAAATGCTGGTGAACTTCCTTGCTAAAAGGAATACCATCTTGTTCCATGCATGTACTGCACAACTCTTTGCCTTTGCACTTTTTGGAACAACGGAGTGTGTGCTACTCACCGTGATGGCATATGACCGCTACATGGCTATTTGCCACCCCCTAACATACAATAGGGTCATGACCCGGACGGTCTGCGTGCAGTTGGTCCTTGCAGCCTTCCTTTGTGCTTTGTTCAGCTCTACTTTGAATGTTGCTGGTGTATTTCGTCTCTCCTACTGTGGGTCTAATGAGGTTCAGCATTTCTACTGTGATTTCCTCCCTCTTTTGGATCTTACTTATGCAGACACCTTTGCAAGCAAGCTAGTGCTCTTTATCTCTGCCGACTTCCTGACCATAAGTGCTGTGTCAGTGATTGTGGCCTCCTACGTGTCCATCATACGGACAATTGTGGCAATCCCATCCTCTCATGGAAGACGAAAGGCCTTCTCCACATGTTCCTCCCACTTTACGTGTGTTATCCTTTTCTATGGTACACTTTTTTTCTTGTATCTCAGACCCACATCTAGCTATTCCCTGCAAGAGGACAGAGTGGCTTCAGTATTGTACACAGTGGTTATTCCTATGCTGAATCCCATGATCTACAGCCTGAGGAATAGAGAGGTGAAAGATGCTCTGGGGAGGACCCTCCATAAAATACAATGTCCTTAACATTTACTGAAATGCTTGTCAAAGTTTGCATCCTATTTCTGTTACGGGACTTTGTCATGTACATACAGAAGATGATCTCAAATTGAATATTTATATTATTGTCTTTTTATTTACTCATTTCATTTTCATACGTTTGACAACATTTCATCTCTCTAGATAACTTCCTGTAATGATGATAAGGCAAGGTTTAGCCTGTACACATGATATCTTCTTATCAATAGAAAATAGTGTTTCTAGCTACTTAACCTCACAAAATGCCCTCATAATGTTTCCATAATACATTTTTTATCAGTGTTTAGTAGTTTATCATTGTAATTCCAGGCTAATTAGTGGAAAAACACCACTGGGACTTTGGGTGAGTATTGAACCCTAGAAGGTATATCATCTGAGCCCATAATAGAAAGGTTGGTTCACAAACGTCTTTATGATCCTTCCAACAAACTTTGAGTCAGACCACAAAATGATTCAATCAACTTGATCAATGAAATCTTAGGAAACCATAAACACCAAGCTGTTTGCCGCCAAGACTGACCTCACGCTGGACATTCAAGTGACTGTCATGCATCTCTCAAACGTTCTAGGTGTGCTACAATAGTGTAAACCAAAAGCAACTCATTATCATCCATAGCCTAGAAACCAAAGTACAGTGGGATGTGTCATGTTCCATAGCTTTTCCTGAATTCCTTCATCCTAACCATGAATCCTCCTTAAACCAACCAGTTGACATCAGCCTAACGAAAAGGATTGACATGTCTTTCTGGCTTCCCACCAACACAGAAGTCCACTTGACCCTGGAGCTATTGATCGAATATTGCCATCTGTAAGCTAACACAATTCTCCATTGCGTTAGTCAGCAGTGAAGAATAAAGTTAAAACTCACTTGCATCACACAGCTCACGACTGTCCTACAACTATTTCCAAGGAGTCAATAGGTACGAACGCCCTGCCATGGATGTGGTGCAGGCAACACAATTAGCAAAAATGTTAGCAGTCACTTTTAATGCTGATTCTTCCAGTTGCCATTGGACCAATGCATATTTCACAACACAGTTACTTTTCCATGGAACTGCCTAGCACAATCTTTGAGCAAATCCAGTATTCAAATTCATGGTAGCAAATTTATAAACATTCTACAAAATATCCACAAAGCCATTTCTGCAAACTACCAATACACTATCTACTTATAACCCAGTGTTGAACACGCCTGGAAACTATTTGACATACGACTGTAAGGCCATTTTACAACTCTAACAAGCATCACACTGAGTATTGTCATTGTGCTCTTTGACCACTGAGGGGCAGATCCACAAGAACGTGCAATAACTATCGCCAAAATAATTTATCGGCAGAAAAGTTAGCACTGCCTAACCCCGAATATTAATGCCGTGATAGCGGGGTATTCAAAAGCCCGCGCTACATGGCAATAATAACAGTGAACGGCGGAGAAAACATCGCAATGGCATAGTTATTCCTGCGTTAGCAGGCGATAGCTGTGGATCGGCACATCAGCACCAGAAAACTCACCTTTCTCCACCAAGGCGATATCGCATTGCGAACATGGCCCTACAAATATTAGGATGTGAGGGCTAGGATGTCAAGTGAATAACAAATGCAGGAGATATTGTCTGGTTCATTTATCATTTGTCAGGCAGCCTGAAAGACTGCTGTGTCAACAGAGGCCCTTTCCCCGACCTCTGTTCTATTGAAAGACCCTGCCAGCCAGCACCTACAAGTGATAGATGGAAATGCATTCACGGGTGAATGCTGAGGTGTTGGCAGGTTATTAAAAAAATATGGCAGAGGGGCTGGGGTGGTGGAGGTGGGTGTTGTGACCCTCATGGGTATCGGAGCAGCATGATCATTGCCTCCATGGCATCTGTGGGTCTTCAGATGTGGCTCTTGGCTTGGCACCTTTTCATGTTGTGGGTAGTCGTCCTGCTTAGCACCAGCAAAAGGCAGGTGTAGAATCCCTGGTGCTACCGCAGGTTATCCCCTGTTTTTGCTTCGCTGATTTGGCAGTTCGTTGTAAATGTGGTGTTGTGGTTGTTTTGTGTGTTTTTGCACGGGAACGCCTACTCTGCATCTCATTAGTGTTAGTTGGTAGTGTCCACCGTGGAGATAAATTTTGGGACAGTTATCACGGGAATACTGATGTTGTCTGCAGTTTGCACCAGATTGTGAATGGGGTGTTAAATCTATCTCCACTTTTTGCTGCGTTAAGGTGGAGATAAATAAAAGTTAACTCCTTGTGAATATGCCCCTGAGTTTTCCCACTCCACCATAACAGTAAGTCTACTATAAATTCACAGCCATGCAACAATTCTATGATGAGCTGTTGCAGAGCTGTTCCTGAGCCAAAACCTTTTTTCACATTGCTTTCCATTGTTGACGTACGCAAACAAGTTGCTACCATAACGTTTTTCAATTGGGCCACAACAAGGTTGCTGGAAAAAAAATCCTATCTGCATTATTCTAATCACCCTGTAGAAATCTAATCCAAACAAATCTTTATTCGGCAAACAGCCATAAAAGAAAAAAAACACAAACAATAAATGCAATTCACCCCTTCAAATTATTAAAATTCATAGTGCAAATCACAAAGGGAAACAGCGTAAAAGAATAGGTCTCCGTGAATATCAAACAGACAGCAGAACATTGGGATCAATAAATAAAACATTCCACACCATTAAAAATCTAAAAAATATAAAATGGAGACAGAATCAGCATCATAATGAAATGAGTTCATACATTTTTCTAATCCTTACGTCCTGTCTAATTAAATTTAACATTGCTAGGCAAGTTTCTAAAGTAACTAATCTCTGTACGAACACCAGGGGGTATGGTTCACAAGAACGTGTGATAACTACCGCAAGAGTAGCCCATCGCGGGAAAATTACGACATGCCAACCAAGTATTCACAACGCGTCAGGAGCGTGCGATAGTCACCAGATAACGCATCAAATGGGCCTGCAAAAATCAATGCCTCGCCGCAAAAATGCGATACATGAACGGAAAAAATCATGCGATGAGGCCAATCGCGGTACAAAAATTGCAAAAAACAGCCACAGGCCTGCAAATCCCACGCGTCTTGCGCGAAAATGCACCATAAAAAACACAGAAACAACACACCAGAAACAAGCCAAAGCACGTAGCAATATGGATGCACCCTGACCCAGCGCAGAGGCCAACGCGAACCCCACAACCCCCACAGACAACCAGCAAGGAACAACGGGGTCGGGGAAGGCCAAGGAAAAGAGGGAGAGGAAGACGGGGTGCAGACCGCTGAAAAACAAGACCTACTTCACGGAGGTGAAAGAACACCGCCAGCAACTGACCCTCAAGCAGACCACCTGGAATGCAGTCGGAGTGCTGAGGAGGCCAATCGAGGAGGACAAGAGGTGCCAGCATGACGTGACAGCTTAAACCAGGCACAAATCCGCTGCCAACAGGTAGGCAGCAATGGCAACAGGAGGTGGCAGTCCAGCGCCACAGGAGGAGCTGGAGGAAACCGAGGCCACAGTCATTAGTGAGGAGACGGTGCAAGGAGTAGAGAGTAGGGACACAGCTCGAGAGGACCTGACAATATCAACAGGGAAAGTAACGGACAGAGACTGGGTGGACGGGGGGAGATGGGCACAATGGCACAGATGCACAATGAGGTGTAGCACACCGCACACCCACAATTACCCAAGATCACGTCCCTCATCCCTTGGCACACTGCAGCACACACCCATAGCAAGAACTGCACACCCACATTGATGACAACGTGGTACAATGCGCAAAGCCGACACTGCAGAACAGAGGACACAACTGGCTCCGCACATGCACAGAAACATGCCTACTACATCTGACAGAGCTAGAAAATGTGAAATGGAAATGTATGCGTACGACCTCACATCCATCATGTAGTCCAAATGTACACTGTCCCGCAGAAGAATCCAGCACCCCACAAGCAATCACAATGTACATTGCCATACAGTCTGCATGTAAACCAGAACAATGCATCAACATGCATGTCAACACAATGTCAACATTCATCTCCGCTTCACATTGCAGAAGGGCACACCACACCTCCAGCAGAGCACAGACGACAACACATCTGTGATGCTGGAGAGGACCACTACACCGTCGACACCGATGCCCTATAACAGCCCATGGATATCCCACGCAACCCACCACCAGTACCAGGGCAGACAAGGAAGTGCCCGCAAGCACAGCTGGCTCACAACACTTCACCCACCCACACAAGGCACCCCAATGCCATGTGTCAGCACGCCAAAAGGAGGTGGCCCAACAGGTGTGGGTTGGTGCCGAACCCATGGAAGGCGAACTAGAGCACATACGTTGGTTTCTATCACCCTCAGGGACCACCCACACCCCACAAAGGAGACCCACACTGCCAAAGAGACACATGCAGATGCACATTCACAGTACAGAACCATGCCCAGGGGTGCGCAAATAGCAGTCACCCAACCACTTTGGCTCGGCATACGACGGCCCTGGCCACTCCCCTTATGAATTGAGTGGGTGACGACAAAGCTACCTGTCCACGCTCCAACCCGCTGCCTGCAGTGATGTGCCTGCATCTGATGTACACAGCACAATGTAATATCGTAGGGCCCAGGGCACTCATGCATACAACAAGACCTCAGGGACACACGTAGACATTATGTTGTATTGGCTACAGGCACATGCACCTGGCCCCTTTATTGCCAGGTAAAACTGTGTGATCCCCGTGCACTCTAAGGTATGTGGACGGTTTAACAATATAGTTTCGGCGCACCTTGTGAAACACGAAGTCCTGGCGTGTCTTTATCAATGCATATATGTTGTAAGAAAGAACATCTTCTCACTGACAAGGGTGCACTTAATATACGATGAAACACGCTGGTTTCTTCATCAGTTTTCTTTTATTATTCAAGATTTTTTTAAACTCCAAATAATAAGTTTCAAAACTTTGTCAGTTCATATTGACAATCATATTCATCGTTCATTTCCAATCAGGTGAAAATAAATTTTCATGACAACCTTAGATGTCCACCCAATGCATTTCGGGTCAAAAGAAGTCTGACCCTTCTTCAGGGGTATAAGAGTTAACGATCATGTGTAATGTAATTTAATTTGTGGTATATGCATTTAAAATTCATGATTAATTTACATGTATTAGACTGTATGCTTGAGTGAAGCTAATGGTCCTGTCTCATTTACTTTTAGACCCCTGAAGAAGGGTCAGACTTCTTTTGACACTGAGGTAGGGGCACTACAGCTGAGCGCTCCCATGTGAAGAAAAAATATTGGATTGTGTCCTTTCAAGACATTCCTTATGCAGATGCAGTGGGGTGTGTTAGACCTGCATCATGTTCCTAATCAGTGTCCCAGGTTTCTCACACTGCTTGAGGTGACATTGCCACGCAACCTCTCAACAAGTAAAAACTCAATCAGTAACACACAATGGCGGACCTGGAGTGCCGAGCAGGGTATCCGACTAATGATGGCATCCATGACAGGTGTGAGCAACTCCGTAAGTCTGTCAGGACCACCGTTTTGACTCTAGCAGATTGTGGTTGGAGCTGGTCCTGGCGGTGGTGGCGTGTGCCTCCTGCGATGATGCGACATCCGGGCCGGTCAGGCCTCAATTTGATATGTGAGCCCTGGTGGAACGCTGTTGAGGCCGGAGGCAGCGGACAGCGCAGGGCCACAGACACATGGCGTTGATGACCCTAAGGCTATCGCCTCAGAGGCCATCCAATATCTCAGAAGAAGGGGTCCAGGACCTGACGAGCACAAAGATAGTGGCCCCGGATGCACAGCGGCCGGCACAGACACCCTGACATGGGACAGTGATTTTCAGTGCACTGAGGTAGGTCCACACACAGTGAGCGGGTCCTCATCGATGTCCAAGGTGAATGTGGCGTAGGCTTGGGGGGACAGAGGAAGGTGTCCTCCAGGGCACGATGTGGAAGGTCTGATGTTATCAGGCAGCAGCAAATGGAGTGGAAAGCGCCAACCTCGTTTTCACCACCAATTCAGAGTCAGCTACATGAGGATGAAAACTAGCCCCTAGTACATAGACTCAGACGGGGGCAATAGTAATTATTACCCCCGAGCTATCAAACTCTTTGCCTACTGTTGCACTCACTGGAGTGGGAATAGTAATGTTTACCCACCCGCTATCCAACACTTTCCCTACTGTTGCACTCACTGGAGTGGGAATAGTAATTTTTACCCTTCCGCTATCCAACACTTTCCTTACTGTTGCAGTTACTGGAGTGGGAAATGTAATTGTAACCCCTGCGCTATCTAACACTTTCCCTACTTTTGTACTAAATTATTATTTAAAATGTAATTAATATTTTATATATTAAAATTATAATATATATTTTTTATTTATAATATTTATGTTACAGGTGTGTGTGTATATATATATATATTTAATCGTAAATATATTTCTGATATGTTATAATTAAATAAAAATATGATTTCTTAATTATTTTAAATTAAATATATATATTAAATTGGAAATATCATGTTTATCTTTTTAAATTAAATTTAATATTTATAAATGTTGACATTTTCAAATTAATTAAAATAATGTAATATTAAGTTAATATTATTTTTTTCCTTATTTTTCCAAATTTTTTTCATATAGAAAAAACAGAAATATTTAATTTCAATATTTTAAACAAGGTTATATTTTTTTCAATATTTTTGTACTTCCCATGTCGTAGATAGGATGTCGATATTCTGGACATCGATATTCTTGACGCTATATTTTGGTAGGTCGATATTGTTGTTGTTGATATTATGTCAGTGATCCTTGTGTCACAATGCCAGGTCAACATGGCCTTTAACCCCCCTTGCCAAGCCTTAAACTCCCCTATTATGACATGTAAGTCCAACGCTAATGTAGGCCCTAGGTAGCCAATAGGAAAGGGAGCTGTGTAAATAAAAGGTTGGACATGTACTTTTAGGAGTTAAATGTCCTGGTAGTAAAAAACTCCCAAATTAGTTTTTCACTACTGCTAACTGAGAGGAAGTAGGTATATCATGGCTGGTACCTATTGAATTGTAAGGATAAGCCCTCTTTAATGGTAAAGTTGGAGTTTTCATTACAATTTTCAAAATGCCACTGGTAGAAAGTAATGCGAAAAGAAGAAAAATGCAAAAAGAACAATTGATGGACAGAATGCTGAACAATGTCATACATTCCCCCCAGTACAGAGATCTAGGCCTAAATCCATAGTTTTTTTTCTGACCATGACATTCCAGTTTGGACCCAGCCATATACAAATCAGTTTTGACCCTGCCCCCAATGGGAACAGTCCTGCCTGAACTTCCACGCCAGGTCCTCCCTGGACTGGAAAAGAGCACCCTAGGACCGGTTTCAGGCTTTCAACTGGTAGAAAGTAGGCATTTTCCTGCCCGTAACCCTTTGTGCCTGCAGCCTCTCTTGGGTCACATGACTGGGTGTAGCTGACAGACTTTGCAAGTTCCTTCCAAACAGTCACACAATAGAGGGATTGGAGGTGCCTGAATGGGCCATCTGCTGGCAGGATGGGGCCGTAGCTGAGTGCAGCCCCACTTAACCTGAATAGCCTGTGCTCTGCCTTCACACAAAGGCCTAAAGACCCTGTAGTGTAACTGCATCTGGCTTGGAGCCAGGCAGTGGAGTCGGGAAATTACACAACAAACCTTTCTGGAAGATTCTCCCACCTTCCAGAAGAAGGGCATCAGGGTATAAAAAAGGACCTTCAGATACACTCTTCAGTTCACTACTGGACCTGCTGATGTCAAGGATTTACCTGTTTGATCCTGTATCGTGTGATGGAATTCTCAGATGCTGGTTCCCAACTCCCCCCGACACCAAGGCTCTTTTCATGAAGTTCACCCGGTCAGAATGAGGGTATAATGGGAGAGTGGAATGGAGATAGAGAGAGAGGGAGGAGCTTGAAGGTGATCCCTGGTTCACAATGTCTGAGTAGTGGTATTTGTAAGACACACGTCAACTATTGTATTTTACTATAGTGGTTCCTGGTCTTCCTCCCCTCCAGCTCCACCTTATGCCTGTATTAGTTCCCTTCCCACTATTAGTGACCTCTCTCCCTATGTGTTCTTGAACAGTTCAGGTTTGACCCAAAACATGGAAATACCATTTGTTAGAATTTTAGTCCTCCTTCTGTCCCTCTATGCCTCCCTTTTACCAAGGCACATAGCCAATTCTTATCTTGGTGCTCTTCTTCCAGGAACATCAACTGAGTGTTGTGATTCACTGTTGACACAAGCAATAAATATTTGTTGATATGACAGTTAGAACCACATTGTAAGCTGACACAAGTGTATTTACAGCACTTTTAGTATTGCACAACTGTTAACAATTGGGTTAATATTTTCGACAGGTAACTTAGCTTGCGCAGGAAGGTAAGTAAATCAAGTTCTACTGAGTACTAAAAAAGCAGCATGTTAACACTAGATACATTTTTCTTTCAGGTTTTCCCACATGCAATGCTTTTCCTTTCCCGAGATGAGCCAGAGGAGAGGTATGGAACCCCACACTGCAAGCGGGAATATTGGGACAATATGCTTCCTCACCAAGCAGCTTCCAGAAGCAGGCATGGTCTTAGATAGCCCAATTTTGTGATAATTTGAACAAGTTCTAATTTGGTTTCACCTTAAGTGTAACAATGCTTGTTGAAGTTTTTACTTTTGCTCTCTTCATTCACTCAATAGTGAAGGTGCTTGTGGAGATTTTCTTAGTGGTCGATTTGGTCCTGAGCATGAGCATGAGCCCCTGAGTGCTGGAAACTTGTTTCAGTGGCAGGCCCTCAGACCTGACATAGGAAGCACTCTCAGAGGACTGCCTGCTTCTGTGACCTGCTGTGCACTCTGCCAGGCTGCTGCTGTACCAGGAAGGACTGCTTTGCTGCCTGTAGCTTGCCTCGAATCCTCAGAGGTCAGCCCTGCATCTACTGCTGCACCCAGAATTACTGGAAGTGACGCCAAGGACTAGTTTGCTTGCCTCCTATTTAGAGCCACATGGACATAACAAGCTCCCACCAATTGAATCCACACCTGGACCCAGCATGAGTGAGTCATGTACCCACAAAGACGTGTCTCACCAGTCCTGGACCCCTGGTTGGGGTGCTAAAGGTGGGCATTTTCCAAAACGGAGGACTTAAAAAACAAATCTGACCAAAAACTGCTCTGAGAACCAAGGGGGATACAGAGACAAACTCTCTCCCCTCTTTGCCAGGGGTGCATCGCTGGTCAGATTGACTTCATGTTTTCTCCCACTATGCTTCAGTCGACCTCTTGAACTGTCTTTGGTAACAACCCTCTGCTACGTCTCGCTGGAGTTTTTCAACTTTCCTTTCAACATCTAAGTACAAGTGTGGAAATCTTCACTACCGCATCGACCCATGGATATCTGAGGATGATGCTCCACCCTTGGAAACTACCAACAGGCTTGCCCCAGTGAACTTTACCTTCTCAGACAAAGTACAAAGGTAAGCACTGACCCAGCCCAATTCACTTCTCGTATCCGAACTGCACTCCATCGCAGTTGGCGTCGCTTTGATAATTTAGGTGCTAGATTTTATTTGAAACTTTAAAAATATATAACTCCAGTTCTACTTATTGGATTATTATCATTTCGATGTTAAATAATTTATCAAAATGGACTCTGTTTTTCTAAATTGGTTTGGGATTTTTCTTGTGTTTTATTTTCAGTTTACCACTGTCTGTGCTGCATACATATTTTACATATTGCCTCTAAGTTGAGCCTGATTGCCAGCTTTTTTACCTAGAACCTGGGGCAATGAACAATATAGAAGCTACAGTGGTTCAGGGAAAACATTTTACATAAAATAATTAGGTTTAACCACATACAAACATACACTCAAAGTGCAACCAAAGGTACCAACGGACAAACTGTGTCTGAAAGCAACTTCATGTTATTAGGATAACTTATTGCAGAACACAAACATATAACATGGTTCTCATCAGGTTACACATAATAAACAAATAAAGACAGAAATAACAGTGTATACCAATAAGCATAATGGCGAAAGAATGATAAATCAAATGTCCACTAAATCGCAGGATTAATAGTACAGTGACTGCATTCTCTTTAATTGCCAAAGGAAACCTCGATGGCGTTTCGACCTTGTCACTCAAAAATCATCATCAGAAAGATAAATATTTTGAAAGCGACCATGAGAAAACTGATAGTGAGTGAAATAATCACATGAAAGGATCATAAGGCTCAACAAAGGATATAGTCTTGCCAAACAATTAGGACTCAAGACTTCAGAGATCAGGACAGGAACATTTTTTTGTGGGGGAGGTGACAATTTCTAAACGGACTGCGTCCGAAATAACACATCTGATATGTCCCAGTCATTCACAATGGAGATTCACTGAGATTGGGTAAAAAACTTCTGTAACAATTTGTGGTACTCTCAGTCCATTAATTGCACTTTAAATGTATTTTTGTATGTAGTTAAACCTAATTCTCTTATGTAAAATGTTTTCCCTGAAACACTGTAGCTGCTATATCATTCTAGGTTAAGACTGACTTCTTTTTGTGCCAAGCTACCCAGCATTCAGGACAGGATAATTGAGTCACTTTTTGTGGTTCACCCATTAAGGGATTGGGGCTTCTGCTTGACTAGAGCTCACAAAATAATATGTATGTAATTCAAAATCAGTATAGGAGAATTTATGTGTGAGTTTATCCAATCCTAAAAATATGTGGTCAGGAGGAGAAGGCACTCGTTTGAGTTTATCACCCCAGCTCCATCAATTTTTCCTCCAGCATCCTGCTCTTCTAGATGGGCTCCCTGTGGGCTTACACCATGGGTAGGATCCCCTTAAAGGAGCTGAAGGAATTTGGACCCAGAGGAGACCTTCCCTTGCAGGTGCCAGACCTGGTACCCTCATTGTGCCCTATCTGTCTTCGAGATTTCTACTTGTCAGTGTTACATGATGCATGCTGACGTCAAACGCTGCTGGAGAGTTTGCTGCTGCTCTGGACCGTTCTGCTCTGCCCTGCTCCGGCCAGGACTTTGGGGCCTCTGAATCCTAGCCTGCATCCTGGCTGATCCCGCCCACACTAAAAATAAGTACCGGAGAGCAGAAAGGGTGCAGCCGTGGAGAGGCAGGTGCCGGAGTACCGAGTGCCAGGCCTCGGTCAAGAGTCTTTAGCGGATTTCGGCTGTGGTAGCGGCAGTTGTGGTAAGTCTCCGGATTATGTGGAGATGAATGCAGAGTTGCTGCGCTGGTCTCTGTCTGCCAATGTTTTTGGCCTGGTGGGCGATACCACATTTCTGCCTCCCCAGGTTTTCATAAGCTCCCATCATGCTGCCAAGAGCTCAGGCTTCCATCAGTTTCGATCAGCCTTCCAAACTTGTCCAAGTGTCCATCAGCCCGCCACACCTGCCAAGCCTGATAAGTTGGTAAGTCCGGTGGTAAGCTGAATATAAAGTGAGGGGTGCCTCATTAATAACTGTGGCCACTCAGACAGTGTCGAGCAAATTGTTGAGGAAGCAGATCAATTAGGTTGGCACAATACGAGCAATAGATTGCAGTCCCACCTCCACCGTTGCACAGAAGGGGCCAGCATTAGGCCGGTGCAGCTTGTGCATGGCAGGACAGTCAGTGCCAAAACCCCTAGCACTCAATTGCCACACGAAGTCTATGTAGCCTCTCAAGAAGGGTTAAGCGATCGAAGACTGGTGAGTGGGGGGTGAGACGCAAGGAGCGTAGAGGCTTCTCAGCACTTCCTGGAACCAACCTTCCCTCCACCTACAGGGCTGACTCGACTGGGCTCAATCAGATTAGCCCTAGCCAGACTTAACTGTAGCACGAATGTGGAAGTAGTTGAGGAAATCAGCCTGGTGCAGCAGCCTCAGCAAAAAAAAAATCCCTACCTGTGCTTTTCACCCATTTGAGTAAGCTGTTGACATGGACAGTAACCTTTAAACGGTTTAAGAGCATTTTAGACATCATTAAAGATTAACAAGGCTATGTGCTCAGGCAAGGAAAAACCTCCTTTTCCCCTCACAAAGAGAAAAAAACATCTCCAATCATCAGCAACTTTAAACAAAGTTAAGGCACAATTAGCAGGGAAGAACCAACTGTTATCTCTCCAATGGCACGTATGTTTGGAAAATCTAAGAAAATTCCACACAAGTTTCACTTTATGAAAGACCCAACTAGAGCCATGTTAACTCTACAAACAGAAACATGCAATCCTCAAACCCCAATAAAACCAGAGAGCGAGGTAAAAACTGTATGTCTGGACCAAGAGACAATAACTCCAGATCAGCATGAAGTAGGACAAAAAATCCAACCCGAGGAAGACATGGACATTCAATGGGGGCAAATAACAGATCTGGAGATGTTAACATTAGCTTCAACCACAAATCTGCTCAAAGTGGTCCTAAACTCACCTGAAATACCGCCAGGAGATTCTTGAAAACTACTGTTATCGGGGGCACCACACCCACTTGAAGTAACAGTAAATATCAAAAACTGTAAAGTAGTAATGGAACCTACACCTTGTTCTTCTCAAATAAACCAGAAAAAACTAAAGTGCCTCAATTTTCTCAATTATGTCGCTAAACCAAACAATACCAAAGACAAATGGATCTATGAGAACCTAACGCAGCGGAAAGGGAACCAAGATCAAACAGTCAAATCCTTATTAAAAACTGATAATTTGCAACTTTGAAATATACCTTGCCACAATAATAACAGGAACACCAGCTTGCATTTTATTCAGTCAAACATAAAAGAAGAGAAACATCCAAGACCCCACCACTTGTGAATGAAAACCAACACACCTCTGAGTGTGGTCAAGACCAAAGCTCTCCAGCCTCCGTAAATTGGGACTCAGAGTCAAATTCGGACATATTCTTTAGAACTTCTCACTTGACATTAGAAGCGCTCATGTACCAATCGAATAAAATGGAAGTACACATAGTTCTTGCATTAGAAGACAAAAGAGTAGAAGTCACAATCAGAAAGAAGGAAGGAGCCAACTTATCTTTAAACCAGTATACCAGTCCAGGGTTGAGCATCACATTTTGAATTGGGGAAATATTCTTCACGTTTTAAAGCAATTCCATTGCTGGTAAAAATCTAAAGCAAAAGGATAGAATTGCTTAAATTTCCACCCAACAAAGATGATAATCAAAAACTTACAGCGGTGACAGAGAATTCTACGGACCTAGTTGAACAAATCCTCCATGAATACGAAAACTTTCTTAACGGGGAAATACAAATTACTAAGCCATCTCAACCCTCTTATCCAAGCCCATTCACTTCACCAGACAAATCAGACTATCAACAGACCAAAACGAAAAATAGTCACATATTTTCAATATTGAAATATCCTATCAGTAAAACAACTAGCTAAATACCAACATTTAAAACTAAACATCAAGAAGAGATGGTGATGGAACTGAATCAGGGTTGTTTGACAGCGGCCCTACATGGGATATTTCAGGCCTAACAGGGTAATCCCCATTGTGTATAGCAACAATCATTTGACCAAAGGTAAATTATAAAACTATGCTCTTGCAACATAAACGAAGAAAATTGATACCTCTCAGGGATTAAAAGAAGGGGGTGTTCTCTCACTATATCTATTTAATTTGTTTTTATCGGATTTAAAATACGCCTTGGACAGTGAGAATTTTTATCTCCTTAAATTAACAGAAAGAGATATATCAAATTTACTATATGCTTACGACAACATTTTATTAAGCCAAACAAAGATAGGATCACTTATGAATAGAATATCAAAATGCTCTTTGGCAAATGGCATGGTATTAAAGGAGGCTCAAATCAAAGCAATGGAAGTCAATAACAAGATATATAAGAAATATAAACCTAAATGGAATATACAAAACCGTCTACTAGAGCAAGTAAATACCTTCAAATACCTAGGAGTATTATTTGATAATACGGGCTCCTTTCGGCAACACAAGAGGGTCTTGCTAAGGTGGAGCAATACCTTACTTATGGCATTTCGTACTTTGCAGAGGTCTCTTGGAGGACCTAGCTATCTCCCGCTGCTAAAGGTCATAAATGTAAACTTGTCTAGCATCACTTACGGCAGTGAGACACTTTGTGGTAATGACTCTATAACCTTATATAATTATATTACTAAAACCTATAAGCTTCTTTTCCGTCTACCCTGTAATGTATCACCAGCCCAATTTCAGTTAGAATTGGTGGTATCCAATCAGCTCATTGCATGGAAGGGCAAGAAATATAATTAAATCAAAACTCACAGTTTTGGAATTAGCTACAAACAGAGTTATACAAGTTCTCAGCACATTCAATTTAGGACATGTCTATAACACTAGAGTCTTTCAAAGAAGGTATTAACAGAATACCAAAAGAAAATCAATGTTGAAAGAAAAAGACTCTTTCTTAAAAGGAGAGCACGCATGGATGATTCTGAACGAGTACAAAATTTCCACTTTTCCATGATTATATAATTGTATGATTTTTAGACTTGCACTAAGGACAAATCATATGTGCCTAATGTTAGATTTTAATTAATCAAACAATAAAAAGTACTAACTCACTTCCTGGTCCTCTACTATCTTACATTCACACAGTAGAAATCAAAACGTAAGAATAGGAGGTCAGAAGAACTGTAGTGCGTTTAGAATATTAAAATGTAATTTCACCCTAAGGGTCCATTAAATAAATGTTCCAAGTCTTTGTAAGTGATTTTCAGGCTGGCAGGGTATACAGCACAGCATTGTCCAAATGCTGCAGTTGACATTTCTTCTTTACTATTGTGAAAGCCCAATCCGCCTTTAGGACACCAATAGCTCACATATACTAAAGGGATATAACATACAATCATCAAATGGTGGTAGGGTAAATGAACACCTTGAGGTAGATGGGCTTCTGCCAAGCAAACAACGGCGCACTGAGAGCACCATTTCCTCACAAGATCCGCCTGATATGGATTGTTCTATTTTTCTCGACCCAGATATTAGTGGGGTTTCAGGAAGCAACCATACTCTTTCTGGGAAGAAAAGCATCCTGTGTAACATTAGGTCGCTCTCGAAACATAGTGCTGAAGTTTGGGACCTAATCTCTTCCAAACAACCAGATTTATGCTACCTCACAGAAACGTGGTTGAAACCACATTCCACTCCTGCCATAACCTTGGGAGTCCCTAGTGACTATAAAATAGTTAGGCTGGATCGCCCCACTAAAATTGGTGGGGGGATCGCAATTGTACATAAACAGGAAATTGGTATATCTGTTTTAGATGAAATAAGTACCCTAGAAATTGAATTAATAATTTTTAAAATAATACTGCCATCTAATGATACTCAAAAGGGTGCATTAGTATATCGACCCCCTGGATCGTCCAATAATTTCTCTAGCTTATTGATTGAACTACTTGCCCCATATGTCAATAGTGACAGCGAGTTTATTTTAGTCGGAGACTTTAATGTACACTGTGATAAGTCGGACTGTTGCGAGGCCCAATCCCTACTTCTTGACTTGGCCTCATTGGGCCTTATGAAACGCAACTCTGGGCCCACACATCAGGCGGGCCATACCCTTGACCTGGTATTTTCCAATTTTATGCTGGTCTCTTGTCCACCAGCAAGGCAGGTCAATTGGACAGACCACTATGTTGTGGAATTCCTTACTCCCTACCCGAAACGTATCTCCTCTCGAACTAAACAGTTACCGAGGACACGTAGACAGTGGCATAAAATTACCGACACCATTTTTAAAAATAATTTTTATTGCCCACCTTTTGTTTCTAACGAAAATATTGATACGGCCGTTAAAAATTGTGAAAAAGCTATTGTGGAAACTATTGACAAGATTGCCCCTTTTAAACAATTTAAACCCAGACCTACAAAGAAACAAGAAATTTGGTTCACTGATCAACTTAGGACGTTAAAATTGCATGCCAGGAAACTTGAAAAGAGATGGAGAACCTCTCATTTGATCGAGGACAAAAATATATATTGGGACTCACTATCTATATACCACAAAGCCATTCGTGTTGCCCGCAAAACTCACATAGCATCGCAAATTACAGCTGCAGGAAACTCTTCAAGGATTTTGTACCAAGTTCTACAATCCTTTGTTAAACCGGCAGCATGTGAATCTTCGGATCTTGCATCCCAACAGCTGTGTGACGACATCTCTTGCTTTTTTACGAACAAGATAGATACTATCTATGACAAAATAGTTTGCACTAATAACAAACTGACCACAGATATGGCACCTTTGGAAATAGATGCTGACCCCAACCTGAAAAAATTGATGTTACGCTTTTTTCCACCTATTTCTTTACAAGAGACATCTGCACTAGTATCACGGATTAAAAGTGGTAGCCCTGACGATATTATCCCAGCCAGGATTATGCCTGTCCTGACTGACGAGCTGTGCCCCATGATCCAAAGGTTGGTGAATCTTTCTCTGGGCTCAGGCACTGTCCCAAGAGAGTGGAAACGTGCTCTTATCAGGCCTATTAGGAAGAATACTGCCATCCCATGGTCCGATCTAACAAATCTCAGGCCCATATCCCTTTTACCATTCTTAGGGAAACTGATCGAAAAATATGTTAACGGTCATCTGTCCAATCATATCGAACTTGTTGGCGGCCTGGACTATTCACAATCAGGGTTCAGGCCGAAACACAGCACAGAGTCTACCTTGCTGTCTGTTATGGACGACTTACATATGTATCAGGACAAGGGTTTCTCAGTAATCCTAGTTCTTTTGGATCTTTCAGCAGCGTTCGACACCGTGTCCCATACCATTCTTATTAACCGGTTGTCGAACGCTGGTATTGAGGATAAAGCCATTGATTGGTTAAAGAGCTTCCTATCGGGGCGTTCCCAGAGAGTGATCATGGACACGTATCGATCAGCGGAGGTGGAGATATCTAAAGGGGTGCCACAGGGCTCTTGTTTAAGCCCTACCTTATTTAACATCTATGTGGCACCCCTGGCAAGAGTGATGCGCAGCTATGGATTCATCCCAGTATCCTATGCTGATGACACGCAGCTCCTCTTCCCTTTTAAGACCATGTCCGCAGAAATTAAAAACTCCTTTTCTGCGGGCATGAAGGCGGTGGCTAATTGGATGTCTTCCAACTTCCTGCAATGCAATGTCAGTAAGACGGAACTAATGTTGTTTGGAGAAGCCAAACTATTGTGGACCCCTGATTGGTGGCCCCCCGATTTGGGAGTAGCTCCAGAATCTAAACAAGTTGTGAAGAGTTTAGGGATTCGGATGGATCAAGACCTGTCATTTGGACAGCATGCTAACCATACTGCTGGAATTTGCTTCCATACGATTGGCCTGCTACGCAGAGTCTTTCCCTTACTACCGGACTCTTTTAGAAGAACTCTGGTCCAGACATTGGTTCTGAGTCGTATTGACTACTGCAATGGCCTGTTGCTTTCTGCCAACGAAAATGTGCTGGCCAAGCTTCAGGTCATTCAAAACACCGCGGCTCGTCTTGTCCTTAATGTTCCTCCAAGAACTGCGTCCAAACCTCTTCTGGAGAAACTGCACTGGCTTTCCATTCGCCAGAGATCTAAGTTCAAGATCTGCTGCTTGATCCATAAATGTTTAAATGGACAAGGGCCTATTTATCTTCAGAACAAATTTGTTCCTTATGTTCCAAGTCGTTCACTTAGGTCCAGTAACTGTCTTCTTCTGGTGACTCCCCGTGCAAAGAAATCTAGACACGGTAGTAAAGCGCTATCTATCGTAGGCCCTACCCTATGGAACAGACTTCCTCTTCATCTGAGACAGTGCAAAGAACATCTCACTTTCAGGAAACTCCTGAAGACTGTGTTGTTCAGAAACGAGATCTAGCTCCTATTATTCCTCTGTTTCTACCGGCTCCAGAAAGCGCAGAGATACTCCAGCTGGAGTCGATTCTAGCGCTATACAAACCCACAAATAAATAAACAAATAAGGAGCCGATTCCGATCCGGGTCGGAAAGTACTCCGACCGAGTCGGATCCGGAGTGTTTTCTGACCGAGCCGGACCCCTACAGTCCGACCGAGCGAGTACGATGCGCACGTATGCTGTCGGACTCGGTTCGGTCGGACTCCCATAGAAGTCAATGGGAGCCGGTCGTACGACGCGTACATGGGCTCCCATTGACTGAATGGGTACATCTCGAACAAGTGCGCGCCCTACAGTGGGTACGCATCGGTGCCATCCGCATCGTACATGCCTGTGTTGGGGAGACCCATAGGTCTCCCCCTGTGTCCGAGTCGTAGGGCTGTGGGTGTTAGGGGGTCCGACGCGGACCCCCGAAGTCCGACTCCGGGAGCTTTTGCGAGCCGGACACTCCGGCTCAGACAGGCTGTCCGACACGTGCATCGTACTGGCTCGGTTGTAAATCGCATCCATTGCACACCACGGTTAGCTTCCGACCGAGACGTACGGAGTGGTGCAGACCCGGAAACGACTCCGTCGATGAATTTCATGTAGCTCGCATCGTACTTGCTCGCTCTTACAGCTGTACGAGTCGGCTGGAAAACACACGTACAGTCCGTAGTTTTTTCGGCCGGATCGCGTTCGGTGCCCTTCCGACCCGGATCGGAATCGGCCCCCAACTGTACAATCTGGAAATTTACTGATGGATTTACATTCAACCGAACTGATTACTATTCTCCCTCACAATGTGGAGCTTTCTTTTGTCTATCAGTTGGTCTTGTGGGTAGAATGTGTTATTCACATAACTATTCACATTATTTTCCTTGTTGGCTATCCTGAGTGAAGTCAGAGAAACTCACACTACTGATTTCAACAGTACCTTGTTGCAACGAGTTCCCAGTCACCAGCACAGTTTGTTTTCTGTCCCAATGCGGATTCAGTCTGATATGATCTGTCAGATTTGGTATCTGATGTTTGCAGGTAATAGTGCGATGTAAAAATACAAATAGCATCAGATATGAAGGAGGAGAAACCACACGTTCCCCAAAGATGCTGTTATTAGGCCTGGGCGAAAATTTCGTTCCGTTCGCGGAAATTGGGATAATTTGACATTTTCGCGTTCCGCGGAGAGCGCGAAAATGTCAAAAATTCCGGTTTCCGCAGCTTGGCGATAATTTGTTTCTCGCTCGCGCTGTAAAATAATACATTCTCGCGCGCGCGCGATCGCCTTACCTGAATCCCTGCGTTCGCCGACAAGTTTTCTTAATCCGGTCGCGTTCTCCATGAGATGTTGTATTGTTTTTAGCCATTTGCGCTGTCTCGCGACAGTTCGCGCCCGCAGTGACGTCATGCGTCGCGCGATCACGTCTTTCTTCTCGCGATCATGCACCGCGAGAACAACTCAAAACAAGATGGCCGCGCCCGCAAGCAACCACATGGGTAAGTTGGCGACCCGCAACCATGCAGAAAATCTCGCGAACATGCCGGAAAAAAACTTCCGCATCTTCGCGATATTTCCGCTTGTTTGCGATAATTTTAAACATTTTCGCGATAATTTGCGAAGGTTAATTCCGCAAATTCCGCCCACCCCTAGCTGTTATTCACCTTCCTCTATGACTGCTGTGTCATCAATCTGTCACTCAGCTGAGTGGCCCCTGCTGGTCCACTGTCCCGCACATCCACAAACCATGCAGGGAATTCACAGCAGGACAGCCAGGAGCATCAGATTTTCTTTTCTGTGGTAGGTCAGACAGATCAAGGGGACATACCAGGCAGGCTCATCACAGAAAAGTCTCATTCCTCACCCAAGAACTTCAAAGTAGGCATGAACCCCCAAGTGTCCACCTCCTTTCCTGAGTCAGAGGTTGTCCAGGACAGCCCACACCGCCTGGTGGCCATTCAGACAGACAGGTTGCACCCCAGGGTTGCTCTCATTGTGGCAGCTCTATCAGTAGCCGAACACAATCAGCAGGCTATGTAACAGTGTGCGTACTTAGCATTCGCCAACAGATTGAGAACGATCTAGGCATACAACTTGTATTGGCACCTCTGGCCAGCCTGAGGTAGAATTCCTGCATATGTGACACAGTCACAATAGTTATGAAAGGTGAATGGGGTCTTCCAACAGACATACTCTGGATCACTCTATCTGAGCACCACAAATAAGGTGAATATTTCCATACGGATTCTGATTGATTACAGATATAGATAGCCAGCCACCTAAGTCCTCAGCCATCTCTGCCTTACTCGCAGTTCAGTAAGAGAAAAGCTGGAAATGTGTAGAAACTTTGGCTTTATTAATCTATGATGGTTTGTCATGATTTTCTAAAATCAACCTTTACAAAAACGTAGCACATTACTCTTAAGGAAAAACCAGACCAGGTCTGAATAGAGAGAATATGACCTGAATTGAGGAATACTCCTCACCCTGGCTATGGAAAGCGTGTCGGTTCTTTAGTTTTGCTAGCTATCGCTTGATCTGGAAGATACTCTGGGTTCATGGCCTCTTGCTGACCCCACTAGCATCCAATTTCTGGCCATCAATGCCTAACAGCTGTTAGTAGTATCTCCATGACCCGCCCAAACGGTTACGCCCTTAAATGGTCAAACATCGATCCCGTTGCCACCTTAGAAACAATCATTAAAGCGGCCCGCCCAGCCTTTGAGGCCTGTCTAATGGAGACGTCACCTCCCACAGAGATCGTGGCAAATTATGAGAAAATAATCGTGGCGGTTAAAAACGCCCTGACTGTGCATCCCCCAAAGCATAAAAAGGAAAAACCAAAGTTTAGGTGGTTTAACTCAACATGCTCTAGGGCATATAAAACCCTTAAAAAAACCCTAAAAAAAACCCAAGAAACATTATTGAGGTCTCGACAGCCAGGCATATATACAATAAAGCAATTGCCTCCAGGAAAAAAGAACTAAAAGAGGCACATTGGATTGCCCTACACGATAGCTGTCAGGTTAAAAATTCGACCACCTTCTGGGAGACTGTTAACTCCTCCTTCCTGGCTGGACCAAAAGTTTGCGATAAGCTGGATACAAACATTTCTGAACAAGACTGGGTCACTCATTTTTCTAAAATCTGCTCCATTCCATCGGGGAAAGATAGACAGACCCATATTCCAGCACCGCTCCGAACAAATCCACTAGCGATGGACTTCACCCTAGAGGAGGTGAAGCTGGCCCTGAACGTGAGTAGTTCAGGAAAGGCCCCGGGACCGGACACCATCCCTATGGATTTATACAAATCGAATGTTGATCTCTGGGCCCCTCTCCTACTAAATGTCTTAGAGGCACTGGGACACGTAGGACTACCAACCTCTTGGTCAGACTCTATATTAGTTCCCATTTTCAAGAAGGGAAATAGGAACTGTCCAACGTGTTACAGACCCATATCCCTACTGGACTCCTTTGGTAAAACAGTGGGCGCCATTGGTCTTAGGACGCCTACAAAACTGGGCAGACACAAATCACATTCTGTCTGACCTACAGTTTGGTTTCAGGGAAGGAAGAGGAACAATAGAACAGGTCCTGAATCTTACACTCCTGAGAGGGAAGTATGTACATGCAAAGGGTGGCAGCCTCTACATGGCATACGTTGATTTATCCGCAGCTTTCGACTGCGTCGACCATAATAAACGTTGGCTCATAATGACACAAATGGGAATTGATACCAACTTGGTAAACTATATCAGGGAAATCTACTCAAATACCACCTCTAGAGTAAGATATGGTTCAGGGGGGCAACTAACATCATCTTTTGGCATTGAGCGGGGAGTTAGACAAGGCTGTGTCCTGGCTCCCTTTCTCTTCAATCTTTATACCAATGACCTAGAAGCGGCCATGGTAAGAGGAAGCCAGGACCAACCACATATCAACTCACGCCCGGACCCCGCACTTCTTTATGCGGACGACGCAGTTATAGTCGCCAGCACCCCCCTGGAGCTCCAGCGGGCCCTGGACAGATACGCCAAATTCATGAACCATCTGGATCTAAATATTAACCCCAAAAAAAACTTTTATAATGGTCTCAGGCAAACAACCCTGCAAAATGAAAACTATTTATCTAAATGACACCAAAATAGAACACACTGCCACCTATCCTTATCTGGGAGTTGTAATAGATAAAAAAGCCACTTGGAAAAGCGCGATTGAGAACAGAAACCTACAATTTCTAAAAGCAACCACGGCTTTGAGGGCTTTTTCGCGGAGACTGGGTAAAAAAGCCTCAAAAGAAATGATTGATATTTACAATTCAAAATGCCTTAGAATGGAAATTTATGGGGCTGGGATCTGGGGTAGTGTACGAGTCGACTCATTGCAAAAAACCGAGAACTCCTTCTTGAAATCCCTGTTGGCAGTCCCGTCGTCCATCTCGACCTTTAACATCCACAATGAATTGGGTTTTCCGCACATCACCGACGTGATACGAACCAAGCCAATCCTTTTATGGCATCGCGTCTGGTCCACCCCGGAACTAAAACTTACCCAAGCTCTTATCTCCGACTGTATGAAACTGGATCATGGCTTACACATTACTTGGCTTGCCTATGTCAAAAATTTATTTTCTGATCTGTGTCTTAATCATCTCTTCCTAAATCCTTCTAGCATAAATCTGATTCCCAGAAAGAGATTACGAGACATGTGCATAAACCATCTAGCAGACTTACGTCTGGCACTTGAGTTAAACAAAAAATCAGTACAGCTCTATTTCCCTATACAGACTACTGATCAAATAGAGCCATACTTAAACTCCAGTCTCAGTAATTATGAGAAATTTTTACTGACTAGATTACGAATGAATGTGTCCCATCGGTTAGTCGCCTTTCCCGAGACAAATGACTGGTCATCACAATTGATGCTATGCCCCTGCGACGACCTTTCTGCCCAATCGACCCTCCATGTAATAATTTTCTGTAAATTTTACACTGAACCACGAAAACAATACCTTATTCCCTTTTTAAAACAGATGGGCCTAACCCAATGCCGACCTGCACTCATTGTTCTTCAAATGTTAGAAACAGAAGCACTGGCGTATAATATGTCAAAATTTCTCAAATTTTGTGTCCGACATAGAACAAACCTCTAAAATGAGACCTGTTCTCTTATCTGTCTTTTTTAAATTGTCCTATACAGATGGTTGTTACGATGCATTTAAACTCACCCTTCGACAATACGGGATTACCCTCCTATGCATCCTAAATTTGCTACAGGGGGGTCTGTTTTTTGTACCATCTGTATAGCTCTCTTTGTATTTTTATCTTTTTAGCTGGGTAAAAATAATTTTTTGATAACTTTATGATGTTTAACGTTTATTTTGTTAACGTCTCCTTTTTTAAATATGTAAACGCTTTCATGGTATGAAATTGTATTACCGAATAAAGCTTTTTTTTGTTTTTGTTGATCCAACCTGCCTGCACCGGGAAGAAAATACTATTTGCAAAGTGAGCAAACTTTTGCCTGTGAACTGGAAGTGGAATAGATGGCAGCTTCTATAACACAAGAACCAGTGTCTAATATGACTTCTCTGGAACACTGGGGACCATTGCAGTATCTGGGAAGAAGTAATTATGCTTTTGCTAAAAATTGGAAAGTTGAACATGTACACCTTCCAGCATTCATTTGAATGTTTATCAGAGAAATCGGACCATCAAAGTCATATTTATCTGTCAGATTTCTCAGTAGCATCTTTACCGAAATCCATGCTCCTCCAAAATCCTTCCCGAACATAACAGATTTGAAACCTTTTTGAAACATTTGAAGCATGTCTCCGCATACAAAATTAAATATCTTCCGAAGTCTCCGCCAAAAATCCTTTCTGGTCAGGTGTTTTCCTCATCTGGGCAAGCCAGACTGTACTTCAAAATGTGTATCTATTGTGTTTTGTGGTTGTGTGAGCTTGAGTACTCCTATGGTAACTGAGCAGTTTCCAACCACGTTGATCAAATGTTTACATTTAATAGTTTACTCTCCATTTTATAATAATCTGATTACTCTCTGCATGCATCCTACTTGATGATACGTAAATGATTTGAAATAAAAGTAACATTTATTTTCTACTTTTCTAGGACATGGATCAAGAGAACTGTACCAAGGTCACGGAGTTCCTTCTTTTGGGAATGACAGATGTTCAACATTTTCAAGGGATTCTGTTTATGATGTTCTTAGCCATGTACACCATGACTGTGGTTGGTAACACTGGCATGTTACTTCTAGTCTGGCTCAGCCCTCGTCTACAGACCCCTATGTATTTCTTCCTAGGTATCCTTTCCCTTGTGGACCTCTGTTACTCGACAGTCATCACCCCCAAAATGCTGGTGAACTTCCTTGCTAAAAGGAATACCATCCTGTTCCACGCATGTGCTGCACAACTCTTTGCCTTTGCACTTTTTGGGACAACGGAGTGTGTGCTACTCACCGTGATGGCATATGACCGCTACATGGCTATTTGCCACCCCCTAACATACAATAGGGTCATGACCCAGACCGTCTGCGTGCAGTTGGTCCTTGCAGCCTTCCTTTGTGCTTTGTTCAGCTCTGCTTTATTATTTATTTTTTATTTATTTATTTAACTTATATAGCGCACAGATACCCCAACGGGGTGTCCCGGCGCTTGTGTGAGAACGTGTATAATGCTCGCTGCAAGGTGAAGAATTAGCAGAATAGAAAAGTTTTCAGGGCTTTCCGAAAGGGAGGTTCGTCTTGAACGCTCCTGATGTACAAGGGAAGGTTGTTCCAATGGGAGGCAGTGCAAACTTGGAACGTTTTCCCCCCAGATCGAGCCTTTTTAACCCTTGGGGTAAAAAGAAGATGTTGAGAGCTCGATCGGAGTGGACGGGCGTTGCTGTAGGGGCGGAGACATGAGGACAAATGAGCAGAACCCTTCCCGTTGATAGCCCGGTGGGCAAGGGTGAGGGCCTTAAATTCCGACCTTTTATGTACTGGGAGCCAATGCAGCCTGAGGCGGTGGGGGGTAATGTGTTCTCTAAGGGGGAGACCACAAACCAAACGGACTGCGGCATTTTGAACTGTTTGCAAGCGCCTCAAGAGACCTTTAGATAGTCCCAAATAGAGGCCATTGGCATAGTCAAGATGGGAGGTGATTAGCGCCTGCACAATTGTTTTCCTAGTTTGGTTAGGGATGAAGTTGATGAATTTTTTCATCATCCTCATTTTAGAAAAACAGGCCACAGATACAGATTGAATCTGCTTCTTGAAGGAGAGATCACTATCCCAAATGACTCCCAGGTTTTTGACGGAGTCCTTCGGCAAAGGAGGGGCACTCAAGTCAAGAGGCCACCACAGAGTAGGATCCAGTGGGGAGGGCTGGTGAAAAAATATTACTTCGGTTTTGCCAGCATTAAGCCGGAGGCAGTTGATATCCATCCAGTTGGCAATGCTCCGAAGGCAATTTTTTAGTGGGTCGAAGGTAGACTCAGAGGGAGAGTCATATGAAAAAAGAAGCTGTATATCATCCGCATAAGATGTGGCCTGTATTCCAGATTGGGAGATGATCTCGGCCAGCGGAGAAAAATATACATTAAACAAAAGAGGGCTTAGTGAAGAGCCCTGAGGGACGCCCCACTTGAGAGGACGACTGCATGAAGTGAAGGGGGGAGTGAATACAGCCTGGGTCCGATTGGACAAAAAGGAGGCAAGCCATTCCAAGGCTTTGCCCTGAACACCTTTTTCCTGTAGTCGGTTGAGGAGGATCGGGTGGGATACGGTGTCGAATGCTGCTGAAAGGTCTAGCAGCACCAACACCGCTCTAGAACCCTCGTCAACTTTCCACCTAATAGCGTCCGCCATCTCCAGGAGGGCAGATTCGGTGCTATGACCCGGCCTGAAACCGTGCTGGGAGATGTGGAAGGCGCCGCTCTTCTCAAAGAACCCAGCCAATTGGCCATATACAAGTTTCTCCAGCACTTTGGCTGGGGCAGGGAGCAGGGAGATGGGGCGGTAATTTGCTGGTTCAGAGGGGTCTGCGGTTGCCTTTTTGATGATTGGTACCAGTCGAGCATGTTTCCAAGAGTCTGGAAAGATACCCGACAGGAGAGAGTCATTCCATATTTCGTTCAGTACTGGATTGAGCAAAGGAGCGAGAGATTTGTACTGCTTCGCTGGCCACGGGTCAAGGGGGGAGCCCGATTTGCACTTGAGAAGTTCCGCCAGAGACTGATCTAGGGAGATCGGCTCAAATTTGGAAAAGACTTTATCCGGGTTGGAGCTAGTTAAATCTGCCTTCAGTTGAGGAGGAGTGATGTTGCTGGGAAAGGAGTTCTGGATTAAAGCGATCTTATCTTCAAAAAAGCTCGAAAGATTGTCACAGAGAGCCTGGGAGACCAGTGGTTGGCGCTTAAGGGCCAAGGGGTCGGTAAAGGCTCTGACCGCATCAAAAATGACTCTAGGTGCACCCTTAGCCCTGGTGATTTCCTCCTCAAGGTGTGATCTTTTATGGTCAATGATTTTTCTTCTGTACTCCTTAAGGGAGGTTTTGTATTTGGATCTACTGTCAGGAGAATAAGATCGCCTCCAATTTCTCTCCAGCCTCTTGCAGGTAGATTTATGTAGCCGCAATTCCTCAGAATACCAGGGTGCCGAGGGAGAGGTACGAAGGGACTTAATAGGTCTCAAGGGTGCTAAAAGATCCAGAGCCGAGGTAACCCAATGGTTGAAACTGGCCACACGAGAGTCCAAATTGTGGGCCTCCCCTAGGGGGGCGTGGAGAGATGAGGGCCTAGACTCTCAAGAGAGATTCTCCTCCAATTCCGCCCCATGGTGTTGGACTGAGGTCTGGAGCGATCCACCAAGCGGGAGGAAAAGGAGAAAGGGATTAAAAAATGGTCTGACCAGACAGCAGGGGTGGGCTTACCTAAAATAGTGTCAGTGAGGTTGGTACATATCAGGTCCAGAGTGTGCCCGCCCTTGTGTGTAGGGCCAACGACAAGTTGCTTTAGGCCACCATCAGATAAAGCTGACAAAAAGTTGGAGGCATTAGGTTCATTAAGATCGTCAGCGTGCAGATTAAAATCACCCAAGAGGGTGAAATTGGCATAGCGGAAAGATGCCTGTAAAGCAAAATCAATGAGGGCCGGAAGATAGGAGAATTTGGATTTGGGGGGACGGTACACCAATAAGCCAGAATAAGTAAAGTTGGCGGCCAGTTTAATACAGAAGGGTAACGCCTCGATGCACTCTATTTGAGGGTATGGGAAGGAGGAGATCGACCAGATAGATCTGTATATAATGGCCACTCCTTCACCAGGGTGTAAATTCTGCCTGTTAGCGCACAGAATTTTGTAGTCGGGAGGAATAGCGAGGCAGAGGGCAGGATTGGTGTCATCTCCCAACCAAGTTTCCGTAAGGAAAAGGATATCCCACCTGTTATCCTCGAGTGATTGGGCTATGTCTAATGAATGTTTTACTAACGAGCGACAATTAATGAGTCCTGCTTTGATAGATGTATTACTGCCGCTCACGGGTTGACGGTGTGCGGACTGCCGTAAGTGGCAGGCGGGATGAGAAGTATCGTCAGTATGCCGTACGCAGCAGGGTTTGAAGACAAAGGATGTCGGGTCGTCCGGCAGTGCTTGGGGTGCCTGTGGCCAAGAGCATGAACTGGAATTGAGGCCTACAAGGGTTTCCCTGTTGTAGATGATGGGATTGAGGGACTCCCGCAGCAGGGGGATAGTACCTGGCGTGGCCGCGTCCGAGACGCGGACGAGCGCAGACGGGCAGGACTCTGGCACGACTCCGGCGCGAGTCTGGCGCGCCCGCTGAGCGCGTTCGCTGCGCGAAGTCATGCCCTTCCCCTTTTATGCGCGACTAGAGCGCTCCGGGTCTGATCCACCCCCTAGATGGCCGCCACGCTTCTGAGCCCCGGGACCAACTCCACAGCGTTACAAGTCAGCTGTAGGTGAGAGGGCGCCAGGCAGCGGGATACGGGAAGACACCAAGGTGAGGAGGTCTGCCTAGTGCAAAGATGCGATCACAAGTTAAAAATAACGAAGTTAAAAGCAAGTCGACTAAATGTGCAAATATTCGCAATAGCAGCGTAGAACACAGCGTAACAGCAGCAGAGCACACAGCCTCCCGGCTTCCGCCTCAGGAGGGGTTACACACAATCACACAGACTGGCGCATGGGATCTAGGCCCCTTTTATGCGCGACTAGAGCGCTCCGGGTCTGATCCACCCCCAAGATGGCCGCCACGCTTCTGAGCCCCGGGACCAACTCCACAGCGTTACAAGTCAGCTGTAGGTGAGAGGGCGCCAGGCAGCGGGATACGGGAAGACACCAAGGTGAGGAGGTCTGCCTAGTGCAAAGATGCGATCACAAGTTAAAAATAACGAAGTTAAAAGCAAGTCGACTAAATGTGCAAATATTCGCAATAGCAGCGTAGAACACAGCGTAACAGCAGCAGAGCACACAGCCTCCCGGCTTCCGCCTCAGGAGGGGTTACACACAGAATGTTGCTGGTGTATTCCGCCTCTCCTACTGTGGGCCTAACGAGGTTCAGCATTTCTACTGTGATTTCCTCCCTATTTTAGATCTTACTTATGCAGACACCTTTGCAAGCAAGCTAGTGCTCTTTATCTCTGCCGACTTCCTGACCATAAGTGCTGTGTCAGTGATTGTGGCCTCGTACGTGTCCATCATACGGACAATTGTGGCAATCCCATCCTCTTCTGGAAGACGAAAGGCCTTCTCCACATGTTCCTCCCACTTTACGTGTGTTATCCTTTTCTATAGTACACTTTTTTTCTTGTATCTCAGACCCACGTCTAGCTATTCCCTGCAAGAGGACAGAGTGGCTTCAGTATTGTACACAGTGGTTATTCCCATGCTGAATCCCATGATCTACAGCCTGAGGAATAGAGAGGTGAAAGATGCTCTGGGGAGGACCCTCCATAAAATACAATGTTCTTGACATTTACTGAAATGCTTGTCAAAGTTTGCATCCTATTTCTATTACGGAACTTTCTCATGTCCATACAGAAGATGATCTCAAATTGAATATTTATATTATTGACTCATTTCATTTTCATACGTTTGACAACATTTCATCTCTCTAGATAACTTCCTGTATTGATAATAAGGCAAGGTTTAGCCTGTACACATGATATCTTCTTAGCAATAGAAAATAGTGTTTCTAGCAACTTAACCTCACAAAACGCCCTAGCAATGTTTCCATAATACGTTTTTTATCTGTGTTTAGTATTTTATCATTGTAATTCCAGGCTAATTAGTGGAAAAACACCACTGGGCCTTTGGGTGAGTATTGAACCCTAGAAGGTATATCATCTGAGCCCATAATAGAAAGATTGGTTCACAAACGTCATTATGATCCTTCCAACAAACTTTGAGTCAGACCACAAAATGATTCAATCAACTTGATCAATGAAATCTTAGGAAACCATAAACACCAAGCTGTTTGCCGCCAAGACTGACCTCATGCTGGACATTCAAGTGACTGTCATGCATCTCTCAAACTTTCTAGGTGTGCTACAATAGTGTAAACCAAAACCAACTCATTATCATCCATGGCCTAGAAACCAAAGTACAGTGGGATGTATCATGTTCCATGGCTTTTCCTTAAGTCCTTCATCCTAATCATGAATCCTCCTTAAACCAACCAGTTGACATCAGCCTAGCGAAAAGGATTGACATGTCTTTCTGGCTTCCCACCAACACAGAAGTCCATTTGACCCTGGAGCTATGGATCGAATATTGCCATCTGTAAGCTAACACAATTCTCCATTGCGTTAGTCAGCAGTGAAGAGTAAAGTTAAAACTCACTTGCATCACACAGCTCACGACTGTCCTACAACTATTTCCAAGGAGTCAATAGGTACGTACACCCTGCCATGGATTTGGTGCAGGCAACACAATTAGCAAAAATGTTAGCAGTCACTTTTAATGCTGATTCTTCCAGTTGCCATTGGACCAATGTATATTTCACAACACAGTTACTTTTCCATGGAACTGCCTAGCACAATCTTTGAGCAAATCCAGTATTCAAATTCATGGTAGCAAATTTATAAACATTCTACAAAATATCCACAAAGCCATTTCTACAAACTACCAATACACTATCTTCTTATAACCACAGTGTTGCACACGCCTGGAAACTATTTGGCATACGACTGTAAGGCCATTTTACAACTCTAACAAGCAACACACTGAGTATTGTCATTGTGCTCTTTGACCACTGAGGGGCAGATTCGCAAGAACGTGCAATAACTATCGCCAAAGTAATTTATCGGCAGAAAAGTTAGCACTACCTAAACGCTATTGTTATTCAAAAGCCCATGCTACATGGCGATAATAACAGTGAACGACGGAGAAAACATCGCAATGGCGATAGTTATTCCTGTGTTAGCAGGCGATAGCTGTGGATCGGCACATCAGCGCCAGAAAACTCATCTTTCTCAACCAAGGCGATATCGCATTGCGAACATGGCCCTTCAAATATTAGGATGTGAGGGATAGGTTGTCAAGTGAATAACAATTGCAAGAGACATTGTCTGGTTCATTTAAAATTTGGCAGGCAGCGTGAAACGCTGTGTCAACAGAGGCCCTTTCCCCGACCTCTGTACCCCCGCTCTATTGAAAGACCCTGCCAGCCAGCACCTACAAGTGATAGATGGAAATGCATTCACGGGTGAATGCTGAGGGGTTGGCAGGTTATTAAAAAAATATGGCAGAGGGGCTGGGGGTGGTGGCGGTGGGTGTTGTGACCCTCATGGGTATCGGAGCTGCATGATCATTGCCTCCATGGCATCTGTGGGTTTTCAGATGTGGCTCTTGGCTGGGCTCCCTTTAATGCTGTGGGTAGTCATCCTGCTTAGCAGCAGCAAAAGGCAGGCGTAGAATCCCTTGTGCTAACCCGTTTATCCCCTGTTTTTGCTTCGCTTCACAGATCTGGCAATTCATTGCGAATGTGGGGTTGTGGTTGTCTTGTGTGTTTTTGCACGGGAACGCCTACTCTGCATCTCATTAGTGTTAGTTGGTGGTGTCCACCATGGGGATAAATTTTGGGGCAGCTATCGCGGAAATACTGATGTTGTCTGCAGTTTGCACCAGCTTGTGAATGGGGTGTTAAATCTATCTCCACCTTTTGCTGTGTTAAGATGGAGATAAATTGGAGTTAACTCCTTGTGAATAAGCCCCTGAGTTTTCCCACTCCACCATAACAGCAAGTCTACTATAAATTCACAGCCATGCAACAATTCTATGATGGCCAAAAAAATCATGTCTGCATCATTCTAATCAACCTGTAGAAATCTAATCCAAACAAATCTTTATTCGGCAAACAGCCATAAAAGAAAAAAAACACAAACAATAAATGCAATTCATCCCTTCAAATTATTAAAATTCATAGTGCAAATCACAAAGGGAAACAGCGTAAAAGCATAGGTCTCCGTGAATATCAAACAGACAGCAGAACATTGAGATCAATAAATAAAACATTCCACACCATTAAAAATATAAAAAATATAAAATGGGGACAGAATCAGCATCATAATGAAATGAGTTCATACATTTTTCTAATCCTTACGTCCTGTCTAATTAAATTTAACATCGCTAGACAAGTTTCTAAATTAACTAATCTCTGTACGAACACCAGGGTGTATGGTTCACAAGAACGTGTGATAACTACCGCAAGAGTAGCCTAACGCAACTCTCAACATCGCAGCCCATCGTAGGAAAATTACGCCGTGCCAACCAAGTATTCACGTGGCTGTAGCGTGCGATAGTCCCAAGATAACGCATCAAATGGGCCTGCAAAAATCACCGCCATGCCACAAAAATGTGAAATGCAAATGAAAAAAATCATGCAATGAGGCCTGCAAATCCCACGTTTCTTGCGCGAAAATGCACCATAAAAACCACAGAAACAGCACACCAGAAACAAGCCAAAGCACGTAGCAATATGGATGCACCCTGACCCAGCGCAGAGGCCAACGCGAACCCCACAACCCCCACAGACAACCAGCAATGAAGGTCAAGGAAAAGAGCGAGAGGAAGAAGGAGTGCAGACCGCAGGAAAACAAGACCAGCGTCACAGAGGTGACAGAACACCACAGCAACTGACCCACAAGCAGACCACCTGGAATGCAGTCGGAGTGCCGAGGAGGCCAATCGGGGAGAACAAGAGGCACCAGCATGACGTGACAGCTTAAATCAGGCACAAACCCGCTGTCAACAGGAGGTGGCAGTCCAGCGCCGCAGGAGGAGCTGCAGGAAACCAAGGCCACAGTCATTAGTGAGGAGATGGTGCAAAGAGTAGGGAGTAGGGACACAGCTCGAGAGGACCTGACAACATCAACAGGGAAAGTAACGGACAGGGACTGGGTGGGCTGGGAGAGATGGGCACAATGGCATACATGCACATTGAGGTGTAGCACACTGCACACCCACAATTACCCAGGATCATGTCCCTCATCCCCTTGGCACACTGCAGCACACACACATAGCAAGAACAGCACACCCACATTGACGACAACGTGGTACAATGCGCATAGCCGACACTGCAGAGCAGAGGACACAACTGGCTCCGCACATGCACAGAAACATGCTACTACATCTGACAGAGCTGGAAACTGTGAAATGGAAATGTGCGCGTATGACCTCACAGCCGTCATGTAGTCCAAATGTACACTCTCCCGCAGAAGAATCCAGCACCCCACAAGCAGTCACAATGTACATTGCCATACAGTCTGCATGTAAACCAGAACAATGGGTCAACATGCATGTCAACACAATGTCAACATGCATCTCCGCTTCACATTGCAGAAGGGCACACCACACCTCCAGCAGAGCACAGACAACAACACATCTGTGATGCCGGAGAGGACCCCCACACCGTCGATACCGATGCCCTACAACAGCCCATGGATATCCCACGCAACCCACCACCAGTACCAGGGCAGACAAGCTACTCAGAGGAGAACACAGATCCTGCAACAGACCACACAGCAGGAAGTACCTGCCAGCACAGCTGGCTCACAACACTTCACCCACCCACACAAGGCACCCCAATGCCATGTGTCAGCAAACCAAAAGGAGGTGGCCCAACAGGTGTGGGTAGGTGCCGAACACATGGAAGGCGAACTAGAACACATACGTTGGTTTCTATCACTCTCAGGGACCACCCACACCCCACAAAGGAGACCCACACTGCCATAGAGACACATGCAGATGCACATTAACAGTACAGAACCACGCCCAGGGGCGCACAAATAGCAGTCACACACCCACATTGGCTCGGCGTACGATGGCCCTGGCCACTCCCCTTATGAATTGAGTGGGTGAGGACAAAACTACCTGTCCACGCTCCAACCCGCTGCCTGCGGTGACATGTCTGCATCTGATGTACGCAGCACAATGTAATGTCGTAGGGCCCAGGGCCCTGATGCATACAACAAGACCACAGGGACACACGTAGACATTATGTTGTACTGGATATGGGCACATGCGCCTGGCCCCTTTATTGGCAGGGCCACATGAACAGTGACGCCTGTGCTGGATGTGTGTGTGGTGAGTGCAAGCCAGCCCGCACGGAGTGCTTGGTGCTGACAACCACTTGAAGAGTGGACAACAGTGCAACGAAAACTGAAAACACCTGCATGATAGAGTCAACTGCTGAGCAACATGGGGGAGCCGGAGAAAGTCCTGAGGTAACACAACATGCAAACAGAAGTGCCCGTGAATTGCAGTGCACTGAGGTAGGGGCACTACAGCTGAGCGCGCATGTGAAGAAAAAGTATTGTATTGTGTCTCTTTGAGACATTCCTGATGCAGATGCAGGCGGGTGTGTTAGACCTGCTTTATCTTCCTAATCAGCGTCCCAGGTTTCTCACACTGCTTGAGGTGACATTGCCACACAACCTCTCAACAACACAAAACTCAATCAGTAACGGACAATGGCTTACCGTGCACTGAGTCAGTGGGACCTGGAGTGCCGAGCAGGGTATCCGACTGATGATGGCATTCACGACAGGTGTGAGCAACTCCGTAAGTTCGTCAGGACCACCGTTTTGACTCTGGCAGATTGTGGTTGGAGCTCGTCCTGGAGGTGGTGGTGTGTGCCTCCTGTGGTGATGAGACGTCCGGGCAGGTCAGGCCTCGATTTGATGTGTGAGCCCTTGTGGAACACAGTTGAGGCAGGAGGCAGCGGACAGCGCAGGGCCACAGACACATGGCGTTGACGACCCTAAGGCCATCGCCTCAGAGGCCATCCAATATCTCAGAAGAAGGGGTGCCGACCTGACCAGCACAAACTTAGTGGCCCCGGATGCACAGTGGCCGGCACAGGCACCCTGCCATGGGACGGTGATTTGCGGTGCACGGAGGTACGTCCACACACAGTGAGCGGGTCCTCATCGATGTCCAAGGTGAATGTGGCGTAGGCTTGGGGGGACAGAGGAAGGTGTCCTCCAGGGCATGATGTGGAAGGTCTGATGTTATCAGGCAGCAGCAAATGGAATAGAAAGCGCCAGCCTCATTTTCACCACCAATTCGGTTTCAGCTACATGAGGATGAAAACTAGCCCCTAGTCCATAGACTGAGATGCCACCAATGTACAACCAGAGAGTGTCCATAATGTCGGGTAACAGACTTTGTGGCATCGGTGCTGAGAGGGGATGCAGTCTGCAGTGATGCCGGTACACTGATAAGAACACTAAATCAAGACTCAGTGACCTACTGGACCGCAGTGTAGGCCAGAGGCAGCAGTCAGCAATGTCCTACACCCACCTGTCATTGGCTCGCGATGCACAGAGTTAGTGACACCAGGGCAGTTGTCGGTAGTGTTCGATCACCTCCGTAACAATGATCCTGTTCCCTCCGGACTGCAACTCGTCATCCTCTTATGCCTATCCTTGCGTGCAATGATATGTATTCGGCCTTTGAATAATCGATGTTCAGTTCCAATTCTGTGACCTACTCGTGCACAGTGTAGGCTGAGGGCAGTAGTCCGCGTAGGCCCACAGACATGTGTGGTTGTTCATGCTATGCAGAGACCTGGTGGCACCACATCGAAGGGAGTGTCCTGACATGCACTCTGCCTTAAACAATGTTCACTGCTATGGTGTAATAAAGACTCAGTTCCAAATGTGTGACCTACTTGACCATGGTGTAGGCCAGAGGAGGCAGTAGGGTACGTCAACGAGAAAGGAGTAAAGCAGGCCGTGATGGTCTGAGGAGGCTGCCAAGGTCGTGGGATTCGGGTTCGGAGCTTGCGCAGGCAAGTAGTGGGCCCTCCTTGACACACGCCGGTGTCGGCAGGTCAGCGCAGGGGCAGGCCTGACGGGTTCAGGGTCCAGCGTGCCGGGGTAAGACAGGGGCACAGGATCGCAGGCAACGCCGCTCAGGAGGACGGCGTCGGCCTCGTGGTGTGGTGAGCGGTGCCACCCTGGCACAGGCGTTGGACTTTCCGGAAGAGGACCATGCCCAGGTCTACATGCTTTTTGTGCACACCCCTACGCTGGCCTGGCATGCACCGGGCCATCCCACTCCACTCACGCTTACGGTGGGATGTCACAGGCAACATTTCCACAAACTTCCCCACTGGCCTGGGTGACATGGTTGCATCCACGGTCCACTACACTGTCGTCATGATATGGGTGTGTTCTGCATACTGCGGTCTGTCCAGCCCATCTCCACCATTCTTCGCATTGTGTAGTTTCCCAATTATTGTTCTCCTGCCTCCTTCACACATGCCTGGTTGCCACCTCTTCCTATATTCGGCTAGTGTGTGGCTGAGGTGTCATGCCGTTGATGGCTCATGTGCAGGGCTTGCCCAGGTTACCATTGTGAGTTGTTCTGTCATGTCTGGTGGGTGGGCATGTTGTTTTGCCTGTTGGTTTAGATTTTGGGATGTGTGCATTGCCAGAGTTGCATGGTTGTGAAGTTGAGGTGAGTGGGGTGTTCATTTGGAACTTGCCAAGGGGCTGTGAATTTCCCTTGGTGTCATCCTGGGAACGCTGGTTGCTGATGTACTGTCGGAGGATGGAGGAATCATGCACACTGGCTGGGTATTTGGAGGCAACATTGGTGGAGGTTCCACGGTGTTCAGTTGTTGCCTGCACATTGATGTGAGACGTGTGCTTTTTGTTGCAGAGAATGTGCGCTGTGTCGGCAGGGGGCACAGGTTTGACATGTGTGCTGTGGATTGCCCCCAACACGGGCATGCATCAAGCTATGTCGTATGGTCCTTGCTGGTGTCCAGTGGATCCTGCGCATTGTGTTGGACGTAATAGGGACTGGGGTACCAGGCTGTGGTGATGTCCAGGACAGGTGTGAGGGACTTGGATGTGGGAAGCTGTGTGACTCCTCCGACTCTGGCAGGTGTTGGTTGGGGGGTACCAGGGGCCAACAGGTGCAGCAAAGCTAGCAGCTTTGTGTGGGGTGCAATGTTGGTAGTCCGCTGTGTTGGTTCAGTCGGCCTGTTGGGCGTTGTTGGTCAGGATGCGTAGGATGGCTGTCCTTTTGGGCCTGTGGTGGGCAATTACATTGTCAGGTGTTGGGTCTGTGAGGCTGGTGCGTTTCTTGGGGGTTCACTGTCTTTGTCTGCGCTGCCTCTGTGGTGGTCTGGGTGGGGTGTTCCGGGTGGGGGTTGGGTACCTGGGGTGGTGGCGGTGGGTGTTGTGGCTCTCTTGGGTGTCGGGCCACATGACCAGTGGTTCCATGGCATCTGTTGCCCTTCTGATGTGGCAGTGGGCTGTGCTCCCTTTTGTGGTACAGGCTGTGGTCCAACTTTGCACCAGGTCAGAGCAGGTGTTATTTTCCTGTTGCTAACGCACCTTATCTCCTGTTTTGTGTTCTTATCGCAGTTCTGTCTGGTCGTTGGGAATGTTGTGGAGTGGTGTTGTCACGGATTTTTGAACGGGAATGCCTACTCTGCATCTCATTAGCAATAGTTACGGAGATCTTCTGTGGCGATGTTTTTTGCGGCTGCTATCACGGTTGAACTGGTGCTGTGGGCTGTTAACACCAGCTTGTGAATAGGGAGATACATTTATTGCAACTTTGGCTACGATAAAGTGCAGTTAACTCCACGATAGCTCCTTGAGAATATGCCCCCTGGTCTCTCTGCTGAGTTCTCAAATGTGATTTTTGTAAAACAGGAACCAGAAGATCATGCTTAGAATTCTTATATAAGGGGCAGAGCAGTATAAAATCAGCCATACCTTGTTTAGTAGCATTATCACAATGGCATTAAGGTAAATCATTCAACAATAGACATGGCAGGGGAAAGACGTTCTTTAAATGCATTTAACTCAGTGTAAAATATGTGAAGTAACATAGACGATTGGGGTTCAGAACTCAAGTTACATAAGGTTCCATGCGGTTGCAGGTTGATACCAACACACATCTATGAAATGAAACCAGAGACTGAGCCCTCAAATCGGTACAGTGTTTATAGAAAAATTTCTTAACTACCATTTTACTTCTAATGGATATCATGTGAGGGTTATCAAACATTTCAGCTAATCCTATAGCCTCAAATGCATTCTTAAGATATACTAACCATGGGATCTGTGCCACCCTGACCAGTGCTAATCAGTCAAAAACACTAAGGGGCATATTCACAAGGAGCCATCCCTGAGTTAATGGCACATTATCGCAGCCAAAGTTGCGATAAATTTATCGCCCCAATCACAAGCTGGTGTTAACAGCCCTCAGAACCAGTTTACCCGCCATAGCAGCTGCAAAAATATCGCCACAGATGACCCCCGCAACTATTGCTAATGAGATGCAGAGTAGGCGTTCCCGTGCCAAAAGCTGCGACAACACCACTCCACAACATTCTCAATGACCAGCCAGATCTGCGATAAGAACACAAAACAGGAGATAAGGAGCATTAGCACCAGGAAACTAACACCTGCTCTGACCTGGTGCAAATTTGGATGGCAGCCTGCATCACAAAAGGGAGCACAGCCCACAGCCACACCTGAATAACAACCGATGCACCCTGGCAACTGAACATGCAGCCCAGAGGGCCGAAAGGGCAACAACACCCACCACCGTCACCCCAGGAACCTCCCTCCCTGGCACTCCCCCGACAAAAGACATGTTACATCAGCAACACCTAAACATGTACAAAACAATCAGCATAATGTCGCACAATCACAACTGGTGACATGCATGTGTCGTCACAAAAATGAGCATCACACATTCACTTCTGAAGCAACAAATGAAACTTTATTAAAAGGAACACTGAAGTGAAACGAAGACACATGGCGGCTCCCCTCGGGACAATCCGTAGGTCACAGCCTGCAAGACAAAAACCATGATGGGAAGGTGTGTCCTGCACACATCAAAGGACGGAGAGAGAGCAAAGGCGAGAGAGAGGAAGAGAGGGAGAAAGAGAGAGAGAGAGAAGAAGAGAGGGGGAGAGAGAGAGAGAAGAAGAGAGGGGGAGAGAGAGAAAGAAGAGAGGCTCACCTGCTGCCACCGGTGTGTCTCCAACCACTTGCCGGTATATATTGCAGTCCACCAGGTCACACATCTGAGACAGACCCGTGATCTGAAACAGAGTCTAGATACATGATTGGCACAGTACACAAAATTGCACAAGACAACATCACCTGCCTGCCCCTGCGCACCCAGGCAGATGCACCCCAGCCCCTCCCGCCTCCCAGTGGAGCATGCCCACCCCTGTGCACCCAGGCAGATGCACCCCAGCCCCTCCTGCCACCCATCGCAGCATGCCCGCCCATGCACACCCAGGCCTCACTGCTCACCTTCCACCACAGGTGTGCATGAAAGAGGTCCCACCACGTGCCTCTGCAAGCCACAAGCCCGGGGCCGAAGACATGGCACCCTCCACAGCATGCAGCCCTGCGCCGCCGGCCACCAGGTCTCACGTTTGGTGCTGGGCTTGTTTACTCCATGGCAGAGGACATACCAGTGCACAGGGTATCAACGCAGGCTGCACACCCGCTCAGCCCAATAGGTGCCACGAACTCTGTGATCCCAGAAGCAACGCCACATGGCGGTAGGCCCACGCTGCCCACTTACTCTGGCCTACACTGCGGTCCAGCAGGGCACACAAAACCTGAGCTGTCTGGACCGCCGGGACGGGGCATCATCACAGGCTGCACACCTGCTCAGCTCTTAAGGTGGCCCTACCTCAGTGCACCCAAAATCACCATCCCGTGGCATGGTGCCTGTGCCGGCCGCAAAGCTTCTGGTGCCACTAACCCTGTGCAACCCCAGTCAGCGCCACGTGGTAGTCGTCCTTTGCCAGCTGCAAGGCATCGGGTGCCACTAACCCTGTGCAACCCCAGTCAGCGCCACATGGTGGTAGGCCTGTGACGGCCGCAAGGCCTCGGGTGCCACTAACCCTGTGTGCAACAACTCATGGGCCCTTTATGATTGAGAACCGTGGAGCGTCCGTCACCCAGTCACCTCCGGCAGAGGGGAATGTGAAATCGTCGGCCCCTTATGTTGGTGGAGTAACATGGCCTGTGACGCCTCTGCCGGATGGGTCTGGTGTGTGTGCAAACCTGCCCTCAGGGAGTGGCTGTGACATGCTGACAACTAGACCAGTGACCTGCACACCACCAGCGAGTACGCCTGCGACGGGTAGCAATGAGGGCCCCCCCTCAGAGCGTAAGCGGAGTGGTCTGGCCTGCCGTACGCTGGACCAGCGCAGGGCTTGCAACAATGACTCATGGGCTCTGGGCATGGTTCAGTCCCTGTCCTGACAAGGAAGTGACTGATGCATGTGTCCCTGTTGTGGTGTCCACGGCACCCAGAACACAATAGGCAATGTAGCACCCTCTGACTGGCATCCCACAGGATGAGCATCATTGACGCAAGGGAAGTCACTGTCCCTACATTCATCCACACATTCACACATGGTTGATGAAAGACATGACACAGCAGTGCTTTACTGGATGTTTATTGCACATTCAGTGCAATTGTGCAGCTGGAGCGGTACAGGACAATTGCAAGCACACTGCACAATATTGGCACGTGGAGGGTCAGCCAGAGTCTATCCGGGAAGGACAATTACTGCCGGAGAGGAAGGGTACACTCCGCAGTCTGGTCGCCATGTCATTGGTCATCAAACAGGATATGACAGTCCATGTTGCGGTCCAAGGTGAGTGCATCGGAGTGTATCGGGGGTCAGTGGACGGTCATGGGGCCATGTACGGCACCAAGCAGGAACAGGCCAGGTGGAGGAATTTAGTGCTAGTGCCTCCTTCTGAACACAAACCCATCCACGTCCTTGTCCCCGGATGTGTGCTCTGCCCCACCTGTGGGTGTTGCAGTACCTGCTGAGGCACTGTGTGCCACTGACACTTCAGGGGCCGGAGGAGGATTGTAGGCTGCACTGTGTGGCTGTGACACAATAGGTGCCGGAGTGGATTGCCTGCTGCACTGTGAGGCACTGGCACACCAGGGGGCAGAGATATGGATGGTGTGGGGGCAGCAGCATTCGTCAGCGTCACACCTTGTGGCAGCAATGACATGATGAGGATCTGCAGGGTATGGTAGATCCCAGCTACATTACGCTGATGTGCAGAGGTGGCTGCCATCCTTTCCGCCTCCATCCACACTATGTCCTCCATGAGTCTCCGCATGTGTGCCAGCTCACAGCTGGTATCGCTGGAGCCCCTCTGAGCGGACAGCTGTTCTTCTCTCTGCGTCATGACTCCAGCGATGTCAGTCAGGGCTCGTTGGAGACCATGGAGTGGGCCTAGACTCCCGAGGATGGGGTCCATTTTGGTAGCCATGAGGTCGAACCCCACCCGCACCTGCTCAGCCGTCTCCCTCTGGCCCTCCAGCACATGATGCCGTTGGAAAGCTGTGTGTTGTGCCTGGGGGTCTTGGGAGACTGCGGGCCATGGGTGCCTCCTGCTGGGTGGTTTCGGTGGTGGTTGGGGTGTCCTCGTGCAGCTGGGCTGCCCAGATCCTGGATGTGAGTCACGGTTGAGGTCAATGATGTCGAGGAGGGCTTGTGCATGGATGCTGGGGTTGTCCTCCTCGTCATCAGTGAAGAGTGGCTGGGACTGCTCTGCAGGGGGTGTTGACGGTGGCCCTGCAATGTGAAGGGGAGATGGTGTATTACAATGTGTCCACATGTATGTAGCCGCATGGTACATGTTGACATTCAGACAGCATGGGATTGTACATTGTGACAGTCTGTATATCTGGGCGATGACCCAGAGTCATCGAGCTTTGGCACTCTGCTCTGCTTGATTGTGCATGTGTGCCATTGTGGCCATCTCCACCCGTCCCCGCAGTACCTGGTGGTCACTCACCTTGTTGCGGTTGTGTTGTGTCCTGACGAGCAGTATCCGATCCCCCGACTTCGGCCACAGTATCCACACTGATGACTGTCGACACCAGCTTCTCCATGTCATCCAGCATGAACTGTGGAGCTGGGCCCCCACCTCCAGTCAGCAGTGCTGCTTTCAGGTTGGCTGCGAGTTTCTCCTTGGGCTTTCGCTTGATGTCATTCCATCACCTCTTAACCTCGTCCATTGTCCTCTTGTGCTCTCCGATGGCATTCACCTTGTCAATGATGTTCCGCCATATATCATTTTTGGTGCCCAATGACACGTTTGGAGGTAACGAACAGTTGTTAATGGTGTTCCAGCACCTCCGTGACTATGATCCTGTTCGCCTGAAGACTGAACTTCGTCTTCCTCTTCTTCTTATCCTTGCCCTTCCATGTCCCTGAGGTCCTGGACTGGTCATCAGGGGTGCTTGTGGGGTTGCGCTCGTCCTCTGCGCCTGCTCCGGCTGCCTCCATGGTGCTTGGGTTTTGGTCAGTTTGTATTTGGGTGTTTTTTACACTTTTATGGTAATTTTTCCCACCTGCCAGGTGTGTGTTGCAGGCCTGGCACTGCCTATCGCTGATTTCCTCATCGCGCTTTGGCCCATCACAGAATTTTTGTGTTGTGGTTTTTGTTTTTATCTCCATCGGGGGCATTGTCCGCGGTGTCGGCAGACTATCGCATGGTACCGCCTTGTTGTGAATTCCATGTTGACACAGGGTTATTTTCCCGCAATAGACTGCGATGTGTAAAGTTGCGTTTACATTTTTGGGTGTTTTTATCACACGTTCTTGTAAATATACCCCTAAATCTCACCAAAGCCGCCTCCGGGTTTCCTAGGTCTTTACCCACAGCAAATGTAGGGCAAGACTCATCTGTTCCTTCAGCTAGGGGAGACCTATTTCCTCATGGCAAATCAGGGTGGTGGTCCCAAAGGGAACCACAAGAAGCCTTCTAGAGTATAAATACATTTGAAAACCCCCACTGACCTGCTCCATAAAGTACAGCAGAAACCCATTTGTTCTTGCAAAAGAAGTCAACTGCCTAAAGGGGTTCTGTCCCAGCCTATCTGCAAATTTAAAAATAACCTCAGTATTTATTTTTAAATGATGTGAACTTGCAGTTAAAAACACGTTCCATTTTAAGTAGGAATTAAATGGAATCCCCAAGTAATTAAAATAAGTCACTTTTTCCAAGCCGGTTTTCCCTATCATGTGTGATTTGGTTCTTGTACTACTATGACCACACATCTTTGTAAGTGATTTGGAATGGTGGATTTTAATGTTCAGGCCTTCCATGTAAAATGGAAAATGAATCTAGTAATTTCTAAAGGCTGTTTGCAGTACTGCAATCAGTACGGTGACATACGCATACAGGAGGATTGGGACGGATTGCAAACCAATTCGTGGTGTATCCTTTCCCACCTCAACTAAAAATTTAGAAACTCCATTTATGTAGAGAAGGAGGAGGAAGGGAGCAAGTATACAGCCCGGTCGCACTCCCAGTATAGATATAATTGTGGGAGTAGTAAGCAATAGCGGACTCTGATTGTAAGATTCTCGTGCAAACATTTGATTTGGGTAAGTGGTTCTGGTTCCACCCACATCCTTTCCATCAGGGTTCAAATTAGGCCAGTTCACCATGGCAAATGCACTAGATAGGTCGATAAATGCAAGCTGCAAACTTCCTTTTTTAGCCATTATTTATTTTTCCCTGCAATCACCTAAAGGTTTAGTCACTGGTCCACCATCCCCTGTCCTGGCCTAAAACCAACTTGCACATCAGACAGAATCTTATTTTCTGTGGCCCAAGTTTCCAGGGCGGGTGTAAATAACTCTTCCTAAGATGTTCATGCTAGAGTGTATAGGAGAAATTGGTCTGTAGCGTGAAGGTGATAGTAGCTGTACACTAAGAAGCGTGCATTTTACCCTTCACTGTGCTCCTACATGCATTGTCAGTGTTAACTATGTCAGCAGGGACACCATCAGGGCTGGGTGTGTTTCTGAGGGCACATTTCCAAATAGCGTTGACTGCTTCCTTAGCTTCAATTACCAAACAGGAGGATTGTGAACATGGAACAGGGCTAGCAACATCGTTTGCTGAAAGAGTGGATGAAAAGTAACTCCGCCTAGGGTCAACAATTTTTGAGAAGTGGGCCAGCCATAGATGAGCTGGGATAACTATGCCATTGTTCATCTCATAATGGGGCATATTATCAAGACAGGCGATGTCCTTCACATCTAACATGGGCTTCAATTGGAATTCCTTAGAGCAAATATATCAAGCCCATTATCGCCGCTTTAGCGGCGATAATTTTATCGCCTGGCTTGATAATATGCCCCAATGTCTCTCCTAAAACCCGGGCTGAGCCCCATATAGCCTGCCTCCTGTTTCATCAGTTTGATCATGGGTCTACCCTGTGCCATCAGGCAGGATTTGATCTGATTAATGAAAGTACTAATTAATTTTAAGGTGTTTCTCAGTAGGTCGCTGCTGTTTCTCACAAATTTGTATTGTAAGTTCAATATAAACAGCCAAACTCTCACAACATCACTTCATGTTAATGGCAAATTCAGTATTATGTAAATAAAGACAGAACTTGCTTATTCAACTTGAACTGAAAAAAAATGCTGTTTTACAGAGATGGATGTAGTAAACATCAGCAAGAATATTGAAAGATGCTGGCAAAAACCACAATCATTGACAATACCAATCTGATTGCGAATGTGTAGTGAGATGGTTTTAATAATGCTTTCTTAATATATGTCCCAAGTGCCGCATGGGCAGCTGCAGTGTAAGCATTCATATGCCATAAAACAGGCCATCCAAAAGCAGGTCACACCCAACACCACAAAATACTTTTTCACATGTACATTTACTGGCTCAGACTTACAGAACTGCACACACACACACTCATACACAAAAAGACACACACTAGGTTTTCCCTTACATAAACATACTTGTAACTTCACAGGTGTCTTGGCACCAGTTCAAACTTTCTCCACAAACACAACCTATCTACGGCACAGCCAGCAGCAGAGCATTAATCCCACCCTCATTCAACAAGCAGAAGTGACTGTGTTTTGTTTTGATTAGGGTGCATGAGTGGGATTTGGGAGTATATTAGGATGACACGATGTGTGACAGGGACAGATGATTTGTGTCAGTGAGAGCAAGCATGTGCTTCTTGTGTGTGCAATGTAAATGTGTGATGTTGTAATAGCATAATTGAATAGTGTAGTGAGTATTTGGACGAATGTCTTCTACAAAGCTTTGGAAAACTGTCTCACTCTGCATTTATTGTTCTTTTCTGGACAGCTCTCTGTTGATAATCAGGAGATCTCCACAATCATGAGAGCCCACTGAAAGTGTTTCATGTCATTTGTGATCTGTGCTCTGATGTCAGGGTGACACGCAATGAATGCCCTTTCCTGACTGAGAGTGGATACTACACATCCCAGGCCACTAGGGCACCAGTGATGCTGGTGATGTCAATGAGATTCCACTCTAGCAACACCAGCGTTTTACCGGTACGTCTGTGGGTGGACTGTCCACCGACTTTCCCTGATTGAGGTCTGCCATATCCCCGTTAAAGGGGATATTTGCCTTCATCATTTTTGAGTCATGCCTGCACTGCATATGTTGTGTGTGTGTGTGTGTGTATGTATGCAGAAATCTGAGCCTGCACACATTGCCATCGTGTTCCCTTCCAGGAATCCTGTGTACATGTTAGATCTTACAGGTTCACGCTCACGTGGAGCAAGGGGGAGAGAGGTACTTCCCTTGCCTTCGTCCTCGCTAATATTATCATTTGTCCCACACACAAGAAAGGAAGGGGCATTTTATGTATATACTTCTGTCGGAGCTGCTTGGTTTGCCCAGGGGAAAACCCATTGTTGTTATAAGACTGCCCTCAAGCACTGTCATGCTTTATTATAGGGCGTGCATCAACTCTCTGATGTAGACCAATGTACATAGTGGTGTGAAACCTTTTTTGGGAGGGTTGTTGTGGAGCCAAATGCAATTCTTTTCCCCAGTTGCCATTTAGGATCCTCACGACACAACAAAATCTAAAACTACCATGATCTGAAAGGTATCCAGCGCTTATTGTTTTTTTTCAGTATAGGTTTCTTCTAATTTGATGACACTTCCAGCCCATAGCCCCTGTGCTGTGATTATCTCTCATGAGAACATGAACAGTTCAGAGACCCAACATGAAGACAAATATAAATAACATCTTGACCAGTCAGTTCAGTTCAGTTCAGTAATACTTTATTTCGGCAAAATAGCCATAAAAGCCAAATACAACAATAAATAACACATTTTACATACATGGCCATGATATACAATTACATACAATTGACAAAAATTGGTTTATCTCCATGATTAAGCAATACCGGATATTAAGATATAAATAAGAATATTACATTAATTAAAAGCCAGATTTTAAAAATGAATAAAACTGAGTAAGACTGAGGAAGACAGAGTGTCTTGAATCGATGTGGAAAGGGAGATGGGTCGATTCCCCCTCTTGCATTACAATTTATGACCAGACCGTTTCCTGATAAGATGCACATTAAATAAGAATCTACATATACCAAACACCACTAGTTGTGAGGTGTTAGACTTTATTATGCGCTCTGCTTCTTTGTAGGATCTAACCCCCACGTGTTTACAAAGGGGTTTGATCCAACAGAGCCTCGGTTTCTTGTATGCCGGGCAGAAGAAGAGTAGATGGACATCATCTTCCCTTGCCCCTAAAGAGCAGAAAGTGCACATTTCCGAACCTTTTTCCCCGCCCCACATGCATGTATAAGCACTGATCAATAATACCCCATACCTAAATTTCAAATATAATAATTTTGCTAGTGGAGGGCCAATCTCGTCCATGAATTCTTCAAAGTTGGGTATATCTTTTATATTTAGGAAATTCTGAGTCAATATGCCAGTCGTAGATCCAAGCATTAGCTCGCCGTAGACATAGGACCAGAAAGTATCCTTTAGAATTTTTTGGGAGGACAGAGTCATGTTCTGAGGCGCCTCCCAAAAATGAGAAAGCCCTAATCTCTTAAACCACTTGCATATATACTTTAGCCATGGGGTTTTCAAGTGCTCATCGATCTGGATTAGTTCAGTCAATCAACACTTATAATCGCTCAACTCCGGGGTTGACCAAACCCTAACCCAATACAACAATGGTCTCAATAGTGCTAAATACTCTGTTCTTTTGAGATTAATATCAAGGAATACGGGGACAAGGGGGGTTCTGGACGGTATTTTAAGCAGTCTACGTACAAAATTGTTTTCTACCTTCCCAAATTTGTTAGTACTGCAGTAACCCCAAACCTCGGCACCTTAAAGAGCCGCCGATTGGGCCTTCGCTTTAAATACCTCAAGTGCTGGAGAAATAGCTTTATAGTAGCTAGCACCATGCACTTTTAGGATAGGCAATGAATTTTGTTTGAGGGATAATGTACTTTTATCTAACTGGCCTTTCTAAGTCAGATTATTATCCAGCGTCAGACCCAGATAGTTAAAACTTCCTATCTTTTCCAGTTTACGATTCTCTAAGAACAGATTTTTCCTAAGGGTTTTTTTGGGATTTATGGCCATGTATTTGGTTTTAGTTGGATTTATTTCTAACCCCTTCTCCACACAATATTTTTGAAAGGAGTTAACCAAATTTTGTAAACCTCTCGGAGTCTGAGAAATAAGAATAGTATCATCGGCAAATAATAGGGACGTGATTGTTTCTCCATCTAATTTCGGGGAGTCGTGAACACAATTCTTTAGGTAGCTTGGGATATCGTTAACATACAGCGAAAAAAGTGTAGGGGCTAGCACGCAACCTTGGCGCACGCCTCGATCTACGGGAATGGCTCTTGATATTTCGCCAGCCTTCCCCCACCTAATTTTGGCATAATTCCCTGTATGTAGCTTGATAAGTTCATTGAGTAGCTCTCCTGGGACCGCCATCTTCCTTAATGTGGACCACAACAAGTTATGAGGAACAAGGTCGAAGGCGGCCCTTAAGTCCATGAACGCCACATAAAGGCTACCCTTCCTAATATTTATATATTTCCAACAGATACACATAAACCTAAACAACTGATCCACTGTGCTGATTTTGGATCTAAATCCTGCTTGGTATTTGGTTAGTAACTTTGTCTCCTCAATCCAATCTAAAAGCCTATTTAAAATATGTCTGGCAAAATTTTTTTGTAAAATATCTATTAAACTAATAGGGCGGTAATTACATGGATCATAGCGATCGCCTTTTTTGAAAATTGTTATAATTTCTGCCCCTTTCCACGATTCAGGGATTGGTGTTCCGGACACAATCGAGTTACTTAAAAAATTTATATATGGTCCCCACACTTCCACGTCATGTTTTAATAAATCACCGGGGATTTTGTCAGGACCGGGGGCTTTACCCATTTTAACGGCTTGTAGTGTCTGATTAGTTTCTTCTAGACTAAAATATAATCGGACAATACTCTTATCTAGATTAATTTCTTTATCGTCAAGGGACAGGTCATCCTTATTATTGGAGTAAAGTTAAGAAAAGTGGTCACACCAAGTGATTTCATCCAGGAAAATATCCTTTGGCGATCTACCTTTCTTATTTCCCTTGGCGATTAGATTCCAGAACGTACTCTGATCGTGTAACTTAGCTGCACTCAATAGATCCTCCCATAGATCAGCATCCCATGCTTTTTTAGCTTGGGCCATAGTTTTATTATAGGCCAGTCTAGCATTTTTTATATCAATTTGAATCCTGGATTTTACTGCTAGAATCAGCCTAGATTTTGCTGTTCTACAGCCTTGGTTATACCATGGGTTTTCTGACTCTAGATGGTCCTCTTTCCTGTTTCCATCTTTTTTATAAATTTTGCTCAGGAGAGGGGTTAAAGCGTCGACCAACTTATAGTGTAATTCAAGGACACCCTGTGTGCCTGGTAAGGGCAACTGGGATGCTCCAATGGTTTCATTGAATTTATTATAAAAATTGGTCAATGCTTCTTCTTTGCCCAAAATATATGACCATCTTAGAGCACGCCTGTTGTTAGATATCTGTAATTCCCCAACCGGAGAGTTTGATAAAACCTCTTCATATGGTCTGGAAATGAAAGGTAAAGAGTCTAGCCATAATTGAAGAGGAAAATGATCACTCTCCGTTCTGGAGTCTATCTTGAAATCAATTACTATGCCCCATAAATTCCGGGAAGCCATTACAAAGTCTGTATGTGACCTAAGATTTCCCTTAAAGTAAGTAGGAGCTGGTGGTCTATCAGAACGAAAGCGGCCATTACATGCTTTTAAGTCATGCGACACAGTCATCTGTAAAATCTGTGTGGCAGCTATTGTACTTTTAACTGGTCTTACGGGCTCCAAGGGCATAATATCATTAGCAGCGTCTTGTTCATCGAACAATCTTTCCAGGCCCTGAATAGGTTCATATTTACAATTGAAGTCCCCACAAACTAGTACCTGAACATTTTGTCCTAGAACTTCTAAAGTGGAGTCCAAAGTTTCTACCACCTTTGATTCCTTATTAGATGGATACGGTCTGTTGTAAATATTTATTAGGTAGATAATTCTTTTCCCTCTTGTCACAATTTTAAGACCTAACAGATCAGGAGAAGGAATAGATAGCTGAGTGATGTCTCTTTCCAAAGTAACTTTAACCCAGATGACCAACCCCCCAGATGCCCTTCCTCTATTTGATGGTATTGCTTTAGAGCTGAATGTTTTATATCCTAATCTATGGGGGGTTTCTACCATCCAGGTTTCTTGTAAAAGGATAATGTCATAATTCTCAATATATGAACACCATACTACGTCCTTTAGATTCCTAGATAGACCAGCAATATTCCAAGATATCAACCTAATATTAGGATTTTCTTTTGCACATAATGGAGATATTCCTAATAAAATATCTTCTGTGGCAGTATCATCCTCGGGAGTGGCTAGGGAGTTTACTACATCCACTTTGTAATCATCTTTATTATTACCATTTTCCTCCAACCGTACTAAATGGGACTTAACGACCATATCTGATCCAGCTGACTCACACAGCCGGGCCTGAATAATCCCATCAGTATGTGGCAGCTCATCTGCTGACATGTCTATTGGACTCGATGCTACTAGGATTTTTGAATCAAAGACTTCGTTACTCATATGAGTCCCCCTCAACGGGGTATCTAATGCTGGTACTAGGATTTTTTTATCAGTCTTTGGAAGTCAATCATTTAGGTCTAATGAGCTCAATACTGTATATCTATTTTCGGTCGGAATTTCAAAAATTGGGAATCTATTGGTACACATAGGTCTTTTTCTATTCATAGTTTGTGCTGGCCTGTCTAAGTGACTATAAAAAAAACCCAAAGGGTGTACACCCACATCGTTCTCCCCCAGTACGAGTGATGCTGCTCTTAATAGGACGGTTACAACATGTTGGGGGTGTCTAAAGTTTATAATGACACAATCCCCCTTACATGTTTTCCTTGCGTTGCCTATCCAAGAGACTCGTCTAGTGGACAATATTTGGTCTGAGAAATTTGTAGGAAATCCACAATTTTTATTTAACCAAGCGACTGATTTCCGTTTAAGTGAATCGTGAGGTTCCTCTCGGAAATTAGATGTTGCTGGGTCTAGGGGTGGAACATTTGAAAGAACGATGACATAGGGTTCGCAATCTGGTGGAAGATTAACAGAATGTGGTTTTTGCACTAAGGCCCTAGACCTCTCACTACTGGGTGGAGCTGTATTAGTTTGAATACTACTACCAGCTGCTCGCAATAATCTCGTAGAGCTAGAGGAACTCACTACCTCAGATACAGGCAGCGGTGCAGAGTGAGCAGGTTGTATCAGTGTCGCAGGCAGTTTGGTAGGCTGTTCCTTATTTAACTTCTCTAGGAGGCCACCCAATCTTAACACTTTGTTTGATAACAATTCAATTTTATCCACAAGTGGTTTGGTCATAAGCTCTAATTTTGCCTCGAATATCTTAGCAATGAGCCCCAGAAGAGCAGAGTTCTCATCCCCGTTGGTAATCGGGGTCTCGTTATGGACCACAGTACTTCTCTGGGATTGGTCCAACGATGTCTTGTGGTGAGTACTCCCTCGCTTGGTTTGGAGCTTCCTACATTTTCTAACGGCTCTTTTCGGAGGGGACAGAAGTGATATAGGCTCATTTGGAGACTCCAATAAAGCTTGACTTTGAACATCATGATCTAAAGGAGAAATTGCTAAATTATCCATTAAAGAGGCTTCGATTGGAGAGTCCACTTTAGTAGAAGTGTTAGTACTAACATCTAGAGGTAGCAACACATTTTCTGGAAAGGACTCCTTTCCCAAAGATTTCCTTCTTTCACTATTAATTATACTGACCCTTTTGACCAGATAATTATCCATAGTAATTTTGTTTTTAGCCATATCAAGACACGATCACGTTTTTTGACAGTCACGACTACTATGGATGAGGGAAAGGGTTAACAATAATATATCTAATTATAGAGGACCAACGCAGGGCCAGTGGAGCACCAGGAGTATTTCGATGGTATCCGGCTCACATGTACTCCCGGTGGCATGAGTTACACTGTCTGACAATACACAAGAAGGGGTTACCTAAGTGCTAATAATATCACAGTTCAGATGTACACCAAGTCTTGACTGACAATACCCTTAAAATGTACTTGCAGTTATCACGGTATCCTCACGGCTTAGGGGGGTGGCCCGACCCGACCTCTTCCGGCCCCCTAACGGCCACACAACGGCCCGCCCTTTGCCCGGGCTTAGCCCGGCGTCGCCCGCGCGCGTCCCGCTCCACCGAGGGAGCCTCTCCGATTTAAGCGCCTCCGGGCGCGCTGGCAGGCGGAAACAGGAAGTGCCGCCGAGCACTCTGGGAGCTGTAGTCTCCCCCCACAGCGGCCAACGGTAATGGTGGCGGCGGGGGAGACCAACAGCGTTGCTGTCCCAGGAAGAGTATGCCACGTCAGGTAAGTGTTGGTGCAGCCATCCTCTGCTTAGAAGTGCTGGAAATGCCCCCCAGTCAGTACTAGACATATATTCCGCTATGCTGGCGGAGTTGGTGAAATTTCGGACACTCCGCATTATGTTTGTAATGCCGAGTTCTGGCTAAATTCTGACGACAGCCACATAAGTTGTCAAGCCCCAGCAAGATTTGGGGTACCCTAGCATGATTTTCAGTCACTAGAAAGACACCCGGCGATATTTCTCCATTGAGGGTGGTCACGACTGTTCGTAGTCAGAACTCTCCCGCTTGAGTAGAAACTCTACTCAAGTGGCAGCAAAATCAACTTGAGAAGGTTCACCGTCTGCTACACTGCATGGTGCCATTCATGCTGATTTTTCAGTGTGGAACGAGCTTACAGTGCTGAATCACTACGAGCAGCGCTACGTGCCTATTTCCGCCTGTTTATGGAAATCTGCCAGAATCTCACAAAGTGTTAAGTAATCAGTGGAATTCTTAGGAGTGAAACTCCATGAGTTCTGCCCAGGCCGAGCCGAAACTAGTCTGCCTGGACTTTAGGCTCAGAAACATATGAAATAAGCCAAGCATCAGGTATAGGAGGCCTATAATCCTTTACATGTTTTGTAGTCCAACTGCTTAGCATCCATCCTGAAAAACCAAAATGGTATAAATACAGGAAACCATAGTTTTCTCTCACCCTCTGGAGCCTATACCTCCTAGAATATGGAGGGATTTGCCTTCTTTGTTGGCCAATCCCCTGTTGTCAATTTTTAATTATTTATTTATTAGTGGGTCCCTCTTCTTCAATTGGAAAAAAGCCATGGTTTATCCTCTTTATTCTGTGCGGATATATGTATATGTGTATATATATATATATATTATCTACTGGCGGTCGCCAGTAGCTAGTTATAGTTAGGACCCTGTTTCCATAGGAAAACCGCAACATTCTATTTGGAATAACTTTGGCGCCGGTCGACGAATCCTCGCGAAATTTTCAAAACTAATGGGGCGCTACGCTCCGCTCCTACCCTGAAAGTCTCGGGGGGATTCGTCAAGCGGGGGCTGAGAAAAAAGGGGGGTCCCAAAACGCGTTTTTCCCATGCATTTTTCCATAGGACCTTTAGACACAGCTACAGCCCGAACGGCTGAACAGAGTTACTTGAAATTTGGCAGAGAGGTAGTGTACAGGTCAAGGAAGTGCCTTTTGTAGGTCTGGTGTAAATCTGTTCAGTAGTTCCTGAGAAAATAGCATTTAAATCAATATATATATCTGTGGCAGCTTACGGTGCGCTCACCGTGCGCTTACGCTAAGCTTACCGTACGCGTACGGTGCCGTGCGCGAGCGCAATTCTGATTGGCTGTTAGATCTTAGTAAACATTCGAATCGGTCGAAACCAGGAAGCGGCGGCCGCCATTTTCTCTCTCGCACTCTGAGGGGGGAGGAAAAACAAAGGGTGAAAACATGCAAAGGGGCAGGTTAAACAGCTCCCAACCACCTAGACTTGATCAAGGTGTTCCAAAAGAAACCCCCATGCCAAAAATTCAATTTAATTTTTTTTAGAAAAAACGCCGATTACGCTTACCGTACGCGTACGGTAAAAATTAATTTAAAAAAAAACAGTATCCACACTTTCCCACCCCCGTGTGCAAATGGTGCCTGCAGGGCACCATTTGTGCATTGCATATTTTTAATTAGAACATTTAATAGATTACCTTTCATAACGAAGGGCATAATATGATCTCCGTGAGCGGACGGTGCGCGAAGCGCATCGTGCGTACATTGCCCATCCAGTGTAACGCACCGCGTGCCCACCGTGCGTGCACGGCACTAACTGCGTAAAGTGGGCGCGTGGTGTGCGAAGCGCACCGCGTGCTCACTGTGCGCGCACGGAGCGCGAAGCGCACCGTGCGCGCACGGAACGCACTGCGTTAAGTGGGCGCGCACGCCACGAACGGCGTAAAGTAACTTAGCATTTAAAAAAACGTACAAATTCACTGAAAAAACCATAGGTTTCACACACGTTATAGTTAGGAATTAGCATTTAAAAAACCTTGCAAATTCACTGAAAAAACCATAGGTTTCACACATGTTATACTTAGCTGGAGATTTTACTCATAAAAAACCAATGAAATTCCCCCGTTATAGTTAGTGCAGGCAACTATAACTCACGCGACCGCAATCTTCTGCTGATGACATATGTGTCTTTATGAAAAAAAAATATTTGTAATATATGTATAGCTAAAATTTAATGGAAGAAGACATGGGCAAATAAGTGTCTAAATACAGTGATGTAATATCTGACGTCATCGGCAGAGGATTGCGGTCGCGTGAGTTATAGTTGCCTGCACTAACTATAACGGGGGAATTTCATTGGTTTTTTATGAGTAAAATCTCCAGCTAAGTATAACATGTGTGAAACCTATGGTTTTTTCAGTGAATTTATATATATATATATATATATTCAGTGAAAAATACTAAGGGGTCTATTAGGATGGCGGGCGGACACCAGTGTGCCCGCCACCCTAGTGGTGCTGGGACCGGCCGCCAGTGGTGCAGCTGTCCCGCTGTGCCAATTAGGATGCAACCGCCACCATGGCGGTCACATCCTCTATATTTAACATTGTGGTGAGCGATGCTGTATTCAGCCCCCGCCACAATGTTAAAAGGGCATGTTGTGCATTTGCATGCACAACGTGACAGGCACCGCGTGGTGCCTGCCACTTTGTTCATGCAAATGTCAGGGGGTACCATGGGCATCCCCCCAAGTGCAGCCACTCAACCCCCTGGGGCCCACAACAGTCCCCTAAAGGCATTCTCCACATGCCTTTCCATGGCTGAGTCTCCGCCATGGAAAGGCATGAGACCGCCATCATTGTAATAGGCACCGCCACCATATCACAGGTCTTTTCTGCCTGGTAGTCAATCGGGCGGATTGCCTACCGGCAGAAAACTGGCAGACAGTCTTTCGGTCCGCCTGGGTCCGCACCGCCATCGTAATATGGCGGGGGGAAATGTTAGGCGGGTGGATGGAAATGGCGGGCTGATCGCCACCGCCATACGGACGGTGGCGATCAGCCCGCCATCCTAATAGACCCCTAGGTTTACAAGGATGTTGAAGCTAGGAATTAGCATGTAAAAACCTTAGAAATTCACTCCAAAAACCAAAGGTTACAGAAACGTTATAATTAGGCTCAGGTTTCACTTGTACAAAACTACTCCACTCCACCCATATTTATGGGTGGAGTGCGAGGAGGAAGGCTTGAATCCCTAATCAGAATTCTACAATCCTATGGAGCTGGCCCCCACAGTGGACTCCCAACATCTCTCGTTATCTACCTTGGTGAGATCTACATCCTACATTTACAATATTGGTCAAGTCAAACGCACATAAGAGTTGCCCCGGGGGACAACCTCACCAATCAGGGTTAATCTGCTTTATGTTTTATTTGTTTCATTTTTGTATTTGTTTATTTTATATGGTTGCTCACTTTATGTCAATGCCATAATTGTATATTAACAACAGGAGAGGGAGGAATAATCACTCTTATTCCTCCAAATGTATGAGTTCAGTAACAACAAAAGAGTGAGTAGAGAAGGCGAGTCAGCACAAGGAATGCCTTTTATTTAAAAGAACCCTCACTCACCAACCTAGTTGGTGACATGCTTCATCATCGGGTTCCCACCAGAGAGGCCGAGTGCATCCCTGGTGTGCTACAACGCCTGAATTACAGCGGAACGGGTATTAGTGATGTAGTGTCAGTGCAGCGGTGAAATAGTGCAAGTTAAAATTTAGCCAGACAGCTAGCATCCATCTCACTTGTTTTTAATGATACATGGTTTTCCACCATTAAAATTACTTTGGGATTAAACCATGGCAATAAGAGGTATGCCTCGTGCTGACTCGCCTTCTTTACTCACTCTTTTGTCACAGAATTATGCCATGACTACAGAAGGCTACACCATCCTATTTGGGACCGTGCCAGTCCAGGGTTCCCTCGTATACTTGGGATACACCGTACTCTCTGAACACATGACACAGACGTTAAGTTGATAATTCTAACTCTAAATGTCAAGTGCCTTAACACCCAGATCAAGTGAATGTCCATTCTTCACTAGCTCCACTTTTAGCATGCCAACATCATGGTACCACAAGAGACTCAGCTCTTGGCGAAAGATATCCCGGGTTGCTGCAGAAAATACTTCCCACCCCAATCCTACTATAATGCCAAGACTAAAAAGAAAGGGAGTGGCAATCCTTATAGGGGGTTTAATATCCTTGCAGCTTCCATCTGCGCATATGGATTGAGAAAGATGGATTATTTTTGTCTTTCTGGTTCTGAGGGAGATAGGACCATTTGAATAGCATCCCTCTTCGGGCCTTACAAAAACAAATCCCAGTTCTACTCCAAGCTATTTCTCTTTATAACTCAACACTTGCACATTAATTGTATAGATGGAGGGGACTTTAATGAGGCTTTGGACTGCAAGTTGACAGTTCATTCATTGAACCCTCTGCTTTCTTTGCTCATGCGTCTAAACAACTTGCAATTAACGGCTATTTGGCACACATATCACAAGGGGGGGAGGGATTACATGTATTATCTCAGTCTCCAAAGATCTCGTTCATGTTTTGACTATATTTGTCACGCTCCTAGTTTGCCCCTGGGTTGGCGCCAAAGGGATCAGAACCAGAAAACATTCAGATCATGCCTTGATGACTCTGTCGATTGAGATTGCCCCACCAGAAATGCCTTCCCAGCAGACTATTCAAAATAAAAGAAATAGCATTCCTGCACCCTGTCCATAGAGGCAATATGCAAGAAACAGTAGAGCGTTAAGTTATTCAAACTGGAAAAATGCTCCTTCCCAGTATAAATCATACATAGAATATTCCTTGAGGAATAATTTTTATCCAAATTATTTCAAAATTCAATGTCGATCCACAGTGTGAATCCAAAAGATTAATCATAAGAAATGGAAACAACAATCACGGGGATATTGAGAATAAAGTTAATCTTTTACTTAATTTCTGTATAAATTATAATATACATGTTTTTCAACAACATATACAAGCAGTATTTACATTTCAATCATCACAACACTGGCATCTCCAGAAAATCCCATTATCTGCTTCAGTTTCTTTTGTCACGAGATGAGTGGAAGTGCAGTCACTCCTTTTAACTCAAATAGCATTAAGATCATATGGAATCCCAACTATACACACCTTAACACTCCTGGGTTATAACACACGAAAACCAAATTTATAATATTTGAGGTTATGAAGGATGTGGATACACTTCTGCATGTGGAAACGGTGGAACATGCCCTGCTTTGTACCCTACAGACATTTTACAATGAAGGCAACAAAGCAAGTTGAATACTGGCCACAAGCTCAAACTGCGTGCTTGCCTTTCAGTTTTACTCTGTTTACTTTTTGTAGCATTTTATGTGCACTATTTATTTTCTGTATCAAATCCTTGCAGCTGTTGTCTAATGTTTTAATTTGAAAAAAATGAAATGCGTTTTATTAGGAACAAATAGAAACAAGACAAATGCACTGAATACAAGACACAGACACACAAAGCTCAAACTATGGAAATGGCAGAACATGCCCTGCTTTGTACCCTGCTGACATTTTACAATGAAGGCAACAAAGCAAGCAGACTGTTGGCCACAAGCTCAAAATAAAAATAAACAGAAACAGAATGCATTCCATCAAGATTTACATTGCTTCAGTTACAGAAGACAATGTGAAAATATCTTAAGCTTTTCAAGAATTCTACAATGAACTATATTTCACAGGTCACCGCCTCTTAGAGGAAATTAGTTGCTTTACTTATGGCCTCAGGCATCCATGTCCTCACAATTAACCAATGGAAGGCATATAGAAACCAATCATGATAGTGGAATTTTTATTCACCTGTATCTAGACTTCAACGGAATAAGGCTCCTGGGTATGATGAGTTCACCCTCAAATTTTATAATACAAGTTTTCAGACCCTCACTACAGTTCTGACAAGAACCGTCCACTCTTTTGCTCTGGATGGACACTCTATCAGCTATCATGAAACTGATAGAGCGCTTTCGGCACTCTATTTTGTATGGGTGCATTATAGTCATAATTGCCTTGCACCCACAATTCAGTATTGTGAGCAGTGCTTTATTATCACTGAAAATGTACTCAGTAGATTTATGCATATATTCTTTATAGTGCAATGTTATAATATGATCATGTATGTATCGTCATACCTGCATATACAGAAGCAGTACAGTTTATAATCATATAATTTAACAGAAAGTTGTTAAATTTCCCGATTTCCTAGGCCCAAGACTGTACTTGTTTTTGTATCTCCTTGGCTTCTCGAGAAACAAATAATGAAATGCATGTTGTTTTCAAGAAATAGCAGTCATTCTACTGCAGGTATCGGAATGCCAACTCGTTATTTTCAGATTGGAGAAGATACAAGGAATGCTTTGAAGACAGTTGAAAGCGAGAAGGGAGGGTATCTTTTGCTTCTGGCTGCTCTGGGAATCAAGGTCACCACGCCAAACAAAGAAAACTTAATTAGAAAGTGTGAACCTCCCCATTTAGAAAATGTTGCAAAGGAAAATTTTACCAGGATGAAACTATGAATCGAATTCTATATTGTGTGATGCACAGGGACAGAGACCTCAGACTTCTGCTAGCTTTCGGAGAGAAAAGAGCATCTTAGAACTCGCTCCTAGCCTTAAGCACCCTAACCCATTTGACGTGCGTACTTCTCAGGAAGTCAACACGTGCTGACACCTTTGGGAATAGATGGAAGGGTATTAGATAGCATCTCCACTTAGTACAGTGTATGGGACAGATTTGTTGTATTTCTGATGAAAAGGGACCTAGACTCTGTGTCAGTTTTGAGTTGCATCCTGATTCTCGAATTTACCAATTTATTTTTGTTATGCCGAATTACTTATATTCGTAGAATCGGCTCTGTATTGATTTTCTTATATCTGTATATGTTGATCTTACGATGTGTGTACATCTTATTATTCTTGGCCTTATAATAAATTGACAAACCTAAAGTCGGAGTCCGTGGTACTTTCAGGCATACTATTGTCATTGTGTTATGAAATGTTTTTCCTCACTACCAGTTTTTCCTTACCTAAGTAGGTAAATAAAAGATCCATTGCCATTGTTAATCTTTATTTCGGCTCAAAGGCCATAAAAGCAGCATAAGTTATCACAATTCACAAATAAAATAGGCAAATTAAATCACAGTTATAAAATATTGCGTAACATTCAAAGAGATCAGAACTCAATATTGAACTATAAAAAATTCCTGCGTTTTAGCCACATAGCAATTAAAAACCGGGAAACTGCAAATACTATTGGGGGTTGGGTATCATATTTCAGGACTCTCATTGCATGCTCACACTCTCTGAAACCAAGATTTATACAGATGGGCTTAACCCAACATTTTCTTTGAATATGATAGATAGGACAAAAAAAGAAAACGTGTTTTTCGTCCTCCAGACTGGAGCCACAAGCCGGACAGGCGGTACTATTATTTAAGGCCCCCCTGGAGGTAAACGATCTGAGTGGCAAGCATCCCGATCTCAGTTGGCAGTAAAGCTTCCTAGCAACTGGGGGACTGACCAGATCTAGGAATTCCTCTCTCCTATAATTGTCTTTAATTTGTAGGAACTCGGTCGTCAACCTCCCGGACTCAGCACGTTCATGTAAACACATGAGATGATGGTTTCTGGCCTGTTCGGCCAATTTTTCTTTTGGTAGGGCCGGGCACGAAGTCTCTGGGGAAGTCCATAGTTCAGGTAGACCAATCTTAATGCAGGTATCCTTGACAAAAGTCAACAAGGGAATGTTCTTTTGCTTTAATAGGGGCCAAACCCCCATAAATTCCTCCCGATAAGAACCCAGCTCTGCATTAGACCAAAGTCTCTTCCAATATACTAGTGGGCGCAGCATTACCACTTGGTCCATAGGTAACAGGCCGAGAACCAGCCTGATAGGGATCAACGGGGAGCTAGACGGTAAGCCCAGCAAACTCCTCACGAAAGAATTTTCAGTCCTACTTAGACTGTTTGTTCTTGAATGACCCCACAATTCTGCTCCATAGATGGACGCAGCTCTCACTTGGGTCCTATAGATTTCAATCGCTGGTCCCACTGGTTTGGAGACCGAGCCTCTGAATACTTGTGAGATTCCACCAGTGGTTTGGGCAAGTTTCAACACAGAGTTGGCAATTTGTCCCCCCCATCCAAAGTTTTCTTGCAGGATAATCCCCAGATAACTGAACGTTATCACCCGCTCAAGGTATACGCCGTTCAGAACTGGGTTTGGCTGTGTATGCTTGGGGGGGTTGAGGATCATAAATTTAGTTTGAGCTAAATTGATCTCTAAGCCCCTTTCAGCGCAGAAATCTACAAAGCCATCCAAGATGCGCTGGATGCCAGTTGACGTTCGGGACAGCAACAAAGTATTGTCAGTGAACATCAACGCTGGCACCAGGCCCGTGGCGAGTCTTGGCGCATCTGTATCCCTGATACCCTCCAGGTGTTTAATGAGCCCGTTAATATATAGACATAATAGCGTGGGTGCCAACACGCATCCTTGTCAGACTCCACGGTTTACGGGGAAGCGGGAGGACAGGTCGCCATGTTTTCCACATCTGACCTGGGCGAAATTTTTCCTGTGGAGTCTGCTCACAATATCCAGAAGATACAAAGGGACATTTAGAGCCTGAAGCACCTTCCACAGTTTTTCTCACGGTACCAGGTCAAATGCCGACCTCAGATCAACAAAGATGAGGTAGAGGCTGCCACCCTCTAGATACATGGTCTTCCAGTGAATGATCTGAAGTCAAAAGATCTGGTCAACAGTGGAAATACCCTCTCTGAAACCCGCTTGCAAAAGGCTTAGGATGTTGTTTTCCGACTCCCAGGACTGTAATCTGTCCAGAATTATACGGCCGAACAGCTTTTGTGTGATGTCAATTAAGCTGATAGGCCTATAATTTGAAGGTTGTAAAGGACAGCCTTTCTTGAATATCGGAACGATTTCTGCACGAAGCCAAGACTCTGGAAGTTCCGCACCCATCAAAATAGAGTTGAATAGAGCACAAAGGTACGGGACCCAAATCTTTGGTTCCGAGCGATAGAGGTTGCCAGGGATTTTGACCAATCCCGGCGCTTTGTTGGGTATCAGCAGGCGTATGGCCGATTCCACCTCCTTTGGTGTTATTGCCAAAATGGCTTCTGCTTGAGAAGCAAGTCTAGTAGGGGAAGTGGATATAGGTAATATATTGTCGTTTGGGTCAGAATAGAGGCCCCCATAATGAACTTCCCATACCGCTGCGGATATATTTGGGAATGAGATGGTGCCAGGTTCTTTCCTACCCGTACTAACAATGGTCCAAAAACCCTTAAAGTCTTTGGCCTGCAAGGTTGACATCAGCTCCTCCCATGTCTCGGCCTCCCATGCCTTTCCAGCCCTTTATAAAGTTTGTTTATGCCTTGCCCTCAAAGATTTTATTCTGCCTTTGTCCAATGCTTTGATCGCAAAGAGCAAATCGCTCTTTGATTTCCTGCACTCGGCAGAATACCACAGATACCTTTTGGGCAGATGGGGCCTCGCATTCCCCGGCGAACAAAACACCTTCGAGAGTTTTTCCACTAGCTGTAGGTGAATACCTGTAGGTCCAATCACCTGTTCTGTGTTAATTCGATTTGAACCAACCTCAGACATTTCAAGAAGATGGGGTAGGGCGAGGCGATAGATCGCTGCCATTTTGTTTGTACTTGCAGCAATACGGGGCCATCTAACCCTTCGTCCATTGTTGCGCAAGATTAAAGGTTGCGCAAATGTAGGTGATATGGTGTTTTGACTAGTGCTACTGATGCCCCAGCTACCTGGTTTGAATGTGGCAACCAAAGCATTGTGATCGCTGTCAACGCGTTCAATCACATTAAAATCGAGCACAATGTCCCACGATCGTGTTTGAATGAGAATGTAATCGAGTATAGAGGTTTGTCCGATTCTATTAAAGGTGGCTCGACCAGGTCTATCAGAGTCAAATCTCCCATTACATGCCCTCAAAGATAATGAGAGAGTAAGAGCCGAGATCTGAAGAACCAAAGGGGTCCAGGCTTTGACCATGGGGAGCATCGGATCGGGGATGTTCCGGTGTTCATTTTCGGCAGATGGATCATCTAGGACCGACACACTGAGTGGTTCATATTGGCAGTTAAAATCGCCGCCCACAATTACAGAGTATCCGGGATACAAAGACAGGATTAATTTGTTTAGCTGCTCGATAACCGTGGATTCCCGACCACCACGGGAAGGTCTAGAGTAAACATTTAGGAGAGCCAAATAGTTGTTCTTAGGCAGCTCAAGCAACACACATAGAATGTCATCAAGGTTGGTGTTGAGTTGTCTTGCCATAGCGCCCAGGTGGAGACCCACCCAGGTAGTGAGGCCTCCAGAAGGTCTGCCCTTACCACCAGTTACTGCTAGTGTGCTAAAAGATGCAAAGCCTGCTCTTTGAAAATTTTCTAAGGCCCATGTCTCTTGCATTAGGCAGATATCAAAATTGTCTATAAAAGAGCCCCAATCTTCGCACATCAATTTGTTCTTGAGACCTGCCACATTCCAAGAGAGCAAGCAAAAACTCGACTTTAATTTGGTTGTTTTGGGAGGCTGGTCAGCAACGGGACTTGTGTTTAGTGGTAAGTTAGTTAACCTACTCGGGGTTTCCTGCCCAATCCCATTTGTCAAGTCTACCAATTCTATCCGCCCCCCCGAGACTGAATTGGGCTTCAAAGCACTACAGTTTGGACGTCAATCCACCTGATCGAGGGTAACTAAATCTATTAGTGTGCTGGAAAGCTTCTAGCAGAGGGGGGCCGAGTCGGTCAAAGATCTGAATTCCGTTAGTGAAGCAAGAGGGGGGGGTAGTCCAACCCTACCAATTCTTCTGTCTACCCTTCCCCTGTAAGAGGCATCAATACCACAGTTCTGGGGTCCCGGGTAGAAATAGGTGAGTGGAAGGGCTCTGATTGCTGTGTGGGAGCTAAAATAGGGACCCGACTGAAATGTGCAGATATACCTAGCAGTGTTTGGATTCCTGAAGTTTATTACTACGCAATCGCCCGGGATATCCTTAGGTCTGCTGCCTACCCAATTTATCCTCCTTACGAATAATAACTCGCTTGTACACTGGTTCGGGAGGGGTTTGTTACAATTTAGCCTGTGCATGCATTTGTTCTTTAAATCAAAGAAGGACTCCCTTGATCCATGGCTCAGGGAGGGGACACCGGCAAGGACCACCGTGTACGGGGCAGATTCGGGAGGAAGGTTCAAGCATGGTAAATTCGAGTCGGGGAAGGGCCCTGTCTGGATGCATGGGGTATGATCAGTGCCACTTGGCTCATTTAGCGGGATGCTAGTAGCAGGAGGCAACCCGCTCCTTAAATTCCCTGCGACAGATGGTGGGGGAAGAACACACGGGGCTATATGGAACACATTAGCCAGAGTCGGGACTTGGCTCAACGGAATGGGATGTTCTATTGTATCTGCCACTGCATTAGATGAATTAAGAGCGGAATAAGCAGTCTCGGCAGCATTTTCTTTAGTACCCCCTCTATCCTCTGACCCCGTGGCCCTAGACAATAGAGACAACATTGATTCCAGATTTAGGAGACTGTTTTCCAGAGAATCAAGTCTATTGCAGATAGGGCGACAGGTCGCAGTTAATAACTGTTCCATTCTTAGCCAGTAGTCGTTGTTCAGTGCAGAACCTTTCAAGACCTCAGGACCTCCAGCCGGCGAGTCAGTGTTAAGCACAGGCTCGAGAGTACCCGTGTTTTGCCGTTTCTGGGTTTTTGGTCTTTTGTTAGGTAGCACTGTGTCACCCCGCTTGCGTTTCGCCACCTTTCCTGACGGCTTGACAGAAGTAGCATCAGAACGTAGAGGTTGGCCAGATCTAGTTGTTCCTTCATTGGTCATAGATATACGAGCATCAGATCCATAGGAGGCGCTTTGTTCGGACACAGACAAAACATTACTGGTTGCCGTTACAGCTACATTTTCATGTTCACTCAGCAGTGGTACGCTAATAACGGGAGCTGGAGCAGACAAGTTTATAGCTACTGGTGACTTTACAAAAGCGATACTACCCAATGAGGAACGTTTGTTATGCTCAAGATCAAGAGAGAGTCTTTTCTCAGTGAGTTCAATTTCTTTCTGTAGGACAGACGCAGCTCTCGTGATGAAACTGTCCAGAGTCCCGACTACTCCTGCCCCACCAAGGGACTTACGACCCTTCTCCACACCAGCGGAGGCCATTGAATGGTATATGGGCAGGTCAAATGCACACCTCCGTGCCGGTGATATATCACGTTAGCGTCAAGACACAGCGACTCAAGAGTTAAAGCAACTCACCGGCAACTTTTACTCTTACCCCATAACACGCAGCTCACATAGGGAACCAAGGGGGGTGCCCCGTCCCGGCCTCTGTCGGTCTCTGACGGGCACAGACGGGCCCGCCCTTGTCCCCGGCTTCGCCCGCGCTGCGTTCCGCGATGCGGAAATGCGTGGGCGGAAGTTTGAGGATGCGCTGGGGGCGGGGTTTCGAGGAAGAGGCAGGCAGCGGGAAGGTGGAGGGTTGCTGGGCCTCGCAGTCCTCAGTCCAGGTATCCTTGTACACCAACACCAACTCCGGGCTTACGAGCGGCTCCCGCGAAGCGGGGGCCGCGAGGATTGAAGTAGTCACCAGGGGCAGGGTTACGAGGAAGAGGCAGGCAGCGGGAAGGTGGAGGGCTGCTGGGCCTCGCAGTCCTCAGTCCAGGTATCCTTGTACACCGACACCAACTCCGGGCTTACGAGCAGCTCCCGCGAAGCGGGGGCCGCGAGGATTGAAGTAGTCACCAGGGGCGGGGTTATGAGGAAGAGGCTGGCAGCGGGAAGGTGGAGGGCTGCTGGGCCTCGCAGTCCTCAGTCCAGGTATCCTTGTACACCAACACCAACTCCACTGATGCAGTCTGTGCTCTACCCTGCGGTGGATGAAGGGGTAGGCTTCCTGTGCCAGATCTTTCCAGTCTCCTTGCATGCTATGTCTGTGCTCTGCATCTTGGATCTCGCCGATCTCAGAGTCCCGATAGCTTACTCCCTCCCCTACGGTAAGGGAAGCTGCACGCCGCACAAAAGTTGAAAACTGTGTCTCAGCTGCACTCATGAAGCCCGTAAGGAAAGGTCGGTGGATCCAGGAACAACCTAACGTCTCTGTGAAAGCTGGGCAGAGGAGCACGAATAAAAGATCCAGAACGCTAATTGTTAGGAGGAAGACAGGGGTGCAATTTAGAGTAATCAAATCCTGGTTCAATCCCCCTCTGCCTGATGCCCCCCGTCCAATGTGATGCTTATACAGCCCCATATCCCACAGCGGATAACTTTGCACAGAGCTTAACCCATGCATGCTCTTTCTAAAGAATCTGGGGTAGTTAAGTTAGTTTGGCAGGGAAACCGTGGTGATTGATGACCTCTATAACAACTCTGAGACCTGATAATTGCAAGGACTGGGCTGAGAAGTGCTTGTAGTACTTATAGGCTTAATCATCAGTGAGTGGGAAGGCAGGCAATTTATCAGACTGAGGTCTATGAGGATAAAGGTGGCAGAGGAAGTGCCTGGATGATGGTCCGAGTGCAGATTGGTAAAACTTGAACTTGATGGGATGAATATTACAGCTTAATTTCCTAAATCTAGGCAACTGCTGTGATCCTGTGTGCATATTTGACGATAATCTCTTTGGAATTAGTCAATCAAATAGGATCTGTAAAGCATTGCTTATCAACCACGAGGTTATCCAGAAACTGGGGAGAATGGGGGCTGGTGCTGCTATTAATCATAAAGTCCAGTGTTTAGTTCTTTCCTGGACTCCTGCAGGATGGGAGCTGTGCAGTGTTGGCACGGGAGGCCACTCCAGGATTTGGCCGCCAGGTGTGTAAAGGTGATGATGGAGTTGGAGCTGTGTAACTTGGCTCTTTGCCACTTTATAAGTGCTCTGCTTTTGAGTTCTCATGGTGCATTCATCCTTATCCTTAGCCCTTAGTTCTTGTGTTGGTCCTCAATAAAACGCAGTGGTAATGCCAGGAAAGCTATCTGAGAAGTGGCTGTAGCAAATGGTAAAAGTAGTTTCTGTTCCCAGCAGTTTTTACCACTTTTGTTCCTTATCTCATTGTAATTCCATGGGCTTGAAAGTGGGAAGAGGCTCTTTGTTGGGTAAACAGATGCAACTACTGCAGCATCTGTAAGGAGGCCCAACCAGCTCCTACCATCCCTCCACACCAATCAGTGCAGTTGAAGCAGAGGGTATCATGGCTGTGAGCAGCCAGATTCAAGACCCTTGTATTTCTGTTTTGGACAACTTGAGCCCTCAAAAGGTACTTCAGGAAGAAGTTCCAGAGGTTTGAAGAGGTTTGGAGCAACGTTTAGAAAAAGCTCCATAAGGTGACGGACCTGACGTTGATAGTCAAGCCGGCTACCTTCACCTGCACCTGGCCTGGATTTCAGGGTGTCTTACTGAAAGCTCGAGACTTCCAGGATTTGACTGATGCCTTGCAGAGAAGCAATCTGATGATGTTGCATTGAAATTGGGCTGCTGCAGGGGACCACTCGATGTCCAGAGAAAAGTCCTTCAGAAATGTTTCTAAGTCCGAAGGTAAAATTTTGACCAAGGCCTCCCGCTTTCTGTTTCCATCCAGGGCTCTATTTTGGTCAACCTAAAATTTTGACTCTGTGTGCAACCAGATGTCCCAAAGTTGCACTATATGTGTTTAAGCACTAGAAATGGTTTGTTCTGTAAAAATGTATGTCTCCAGTTCCCTAAATTGGATTTTTGTTCTTTCGCTGCCATTTTAAAGTTACAAATATTTCCTATTTTTATAAATTGGTTTTGGATATTTATTGTGTGTTGTGTCTTTCTTATTTTGTGTATCAGTGTTTTTAAATGCTTTCCACACCTGTTGCCTAAGTTAAGCCTGCTTGGTTGTTGCTAGCTACCAAGCTTTGAGCAAGGGAATAATTTATTGAGACCCTAACTGAACCTTTGATTGTATTTTTCCTCTTTTACTAGTGGTAAGTCATTACTTATCACTACTAATAATCAAGTTTCCAACATTTGGTGTTCAGCAGTTTGTGTGACCCAAAACTAGGGATACCATAGTGCCTGAGCAAACTAACCTGACCAAACTCACAGTGGCTGAGCTTGGGGTTCATTGTAGGCCCAGGGGGGGCTACATACTGCCAACAAGATCACAAAGGTAGAGTTGATTAGGTCCCTTAAGGCTTCGTACAGAGAGCTCCAGTTTGTGAAGGAGAGAGAGACCCTTCCAACAATCTCAAGGTGGAGGATAATTGAAACTTGTCCATTACTTCTAGCCCTATGTTCAGGCATGCAGTTGTTGGGAGAAGGGGCGACTCCTACATGGAGAATGCAGATATGTCCCATAGAGAGAGACAGTTTGAGCCTCAGTTATCTTCCCTAGCTTTGGAAGAAAGGAAGTTGGAACTAGAGAAGAAGAAGTGTGCAAGGGAGGAAGAGAGAAGAAATGTAAGACACAATTGAAGATAGTTAAAGTGAGCCAAGGGTCTTCTGTCCCAGGAAGGAAGAACCCCAAAGTTGGCACTGGTGAGGCTTCTACTGACCCCAAGGAAGTCCTGAGGAGTCAAGCAGCTGTCAAACATCAGGCAGCTGCCCCCGCAATGACAGAAGGGAGAGCGCAAGAACAACATCTATCACCGGATGCGATAGCCTCCTACTCTAAACAGCAAGAGAGCTCCAGGAGCCCACAGTTGTCTCTAATGCAGCTCAGTCACCTGTCAGTGGAGAGCTTATGGTGTGGTTTATGATTCTGACAGCTGTCAGTAGCCTCTGCCGGGTGCTAGTCTTTGTGGCAGCACTGTACTTGGAATGGGAGGCAGACCCTATGGCCAAAAGTAAGTTAGTTCCCCTGACCCTGTTGGTCATGGTTGGGTTGCTCTAGTGTAGAGTGACCCCTGTGGGTAAGCTAGGTGCTGTCCTAGCAAAGTTAGGGGTATATAGGTGAGCACCTCACTACCCAAACTAAAGAGGGAGGAAGGAAATCAATCAGCTGTGGGGAAGTTTCTGTTTAAAATGGGCCCAGTTACTGCAGAGATGGGTCTGCATCCCAGACAAAGTGACCTTGGCTGCAGGATGTAAGACAGAGTAGGCCCTTCAATTATACAGCCTGGATTGCCCTTTACCCCCTTATCCCCTGGCTATCAGTCTGGTTAAAAGAAGATCTCTCGCTTAATAGGCTCATAATACACAATTGTATGGCGTTGCAAGGAGCGACGAGTATTTCTTGGTTAGCCTATATCAAGCTTGCTTTTTAGTCTTTGGGTCAACCTCAGCTGTTTTCCAATCCAGAAGAGATAATCAAGAGGAACTTTCCCCGGGTAAAAAAGGCTTTTTTGGAAAGGGCCGCTTCAGAACGGGAAGCCTTTGTCCTTCATAATATTTCCTTCCAACAATTCATTATGATCAAGACAGTGCAGGGCATTGAACCCTATTCACTGTAGGTAATGTCTTCATATCATAGGAGGCTCCTGATGTACTTTAGGTATAACAAGATTTATCAGCTTTTGTTACCTAAAGTAGCTTGATGTACAGTCTCTGATCTCCCTCCTTGCTCTTGAGGTCATGTGTCCCTTCCTGATACTTTCTATATTGTAATATGTCCTAAATGTAATCAGGTGCTCCACAATTCAGTCCGGCCTCTTCTGTTGAATCAGGGTTTTATTCAAGTGCGGCCAGGTTTTTACTTTCTCCAGATGTTAAAAACACCCACTATCTGTTATTATTTAGCTCGTTTTTTATCAGGGGTTGTTAATGGCCACTGAAAATGTATTATAGAGGGCTGGTTTAAATAGGACAGTTGTTCTTTTATTTGATGAGATAAGCTATTTTTATTTTTGCATTATTATCTTTAAGTGGATTTTATGTATATATTGTATTGGATGTTGGGAGTCTTGGGATAACAATTTTTTTACATTGCATGATGTTTTTTCTCTGTACTTTTATGATTTGAACAGAAATTGAATAAAGTTATAACTATCTAATTAACTAATGTACACTCAGGGGCATATTCACAAGAATGTGTGATAACCATTGCAAAAGTTACTTTACCCAACCTACAACATCGCAGTCTATCATGGGAAACTTATGCCGTGTTAACCAAGTATTCACAACACAGCAGTACTAGGCAACGCGCCAAATCGCTGCGTTAAAATTAACGCAACGCCGCAAAAATGCAAAACACAAACCCCTAAAAAGCTGCAATGAGGTGAAGCGCGATACAAAAAGCTGTGAAAACCAGCCACAAGCCTGCAAATCCCATGCGTCTGGCGGGAAAATGCACCATAAAAGCAGAACAGGAAAAACACACCAGAAACAATCCAAAGTGCGCAGCACCATGGATGCACCCTGACCCAGTGCTGAGGCCAACGCGAATCCCACAACCCCTACAGACCACCAGCAAGGAACAACGGGGACATGGACGGCTGAGGAGAAGAGGGAGAGGAAGACGGGGTGCAGTCCACAGCACAACCAGATCAGCGCCATGGAGGTGACAGAACACTACCATCAACTAACCCACAAGTATACCACCTGGAATGCAGTCGGAGTGCTGAGGAGGCCAATCGAGGAGGCCAAGAGGTGCTGGCATGATGTAACAACCTAAATCAGGCACAAACCCACCGCAAACAGGAAGGCTGCAATGGCGAAAGGAGGTGGCAGTCCTGCGCCACAGGAGGAGCTGGAGGAAAGCAAGGCCACAGTCATCAGCATGGAGATGGTGCAAGGAGTACGAAGTACGGACCCAGCCCAAGAGGACCGGACACAACATCAACAGGGTGAATAACGAGGAGACGGGGAGAGATGGGCACAATGGCACACATGCCCAAAGAGGTGTAGCACACTGCACACCCACAAATACCCTGGACCATGTCCCGGATCCCCTTGGCACACAGCAGCACACACACATAGCAAGAACAGCACACCCACATTGACGACAACGTGGTACAATGCGCAAAGCTGACACTGCAGAACAGAGGACACAACTGGCTTCGCACACGCACAGAAACATGCCTACTACATCTGATACAGCAGGAAACTGTGCAATGTAAAAGTACGCGTACGACCTCACATCCGTCATGTAGTCCAAATGTACACTGTCCCATAGCAGTACTCAGGACCTCCCAAACAGTCACAATGTACATTGTCAAACAGTCTGCATGTAAACCAGAACAATGTGCCAACATACATGTCAACACAATGTCAACATGCATCTCCCCTTCATATTGCAGAGGGGCGCACAACACCTCCAGCAGAGCACAGAAGACAACTCATCTGTGTTGCCGGAGAGGACCACCAAACCTTTAACACCGACGACCTACAACAGCCCATGGACATCCTACGCAACCCACCACAAGGACCCGGGCAGCCAAGCTACTCAGCGGAAAACACAGAGCCTGCAACAGACCACACAGCAGGAAGCAGCCGCAAGCACAGCTGGCTCACGACACTTCACCCACCCACCCATGTCACCCCAATGCCATGTGTCAGCAAGCCAAAAGGAGGTGGCCGAACAGGTGTGGTTGGGGTCCGCACCCATGGAAGGTGAACTAGATCACATATGTTGGTGTCTATTACCCTTCAGGGACCACCTACACACCACAAAGGAGACCCACACTGCCATATACACATGCAGATGCACATTCACAGTCACAGTACAGAACCACACCCAGGGTCACGCAAATAGAAGTCACACAGCTATGTTGGCTCTGCATACGATGGCCCAGGCAACTCCCCATATGAATTGAGTGGGTGATGACAAAGCTACATGTCCAAGCTCTAACCCTCTGCCTGCGGTGTCATGTCTGAATCCGCTGTACACAGCACAATGCAATGTCATAGGGCCCAGAGCCCTCAGTCATACAACAAGACCACAGGGACACACGCATATATCATGTTGAACTGGCTCGGGCACGTGCGCCTGGCCCCTTCATTGGCAGGGCCACATGTACAGTGGTGCCTGGGCTGGATGTGTGTGGGGTGAGTGTAAGCGAGCACTCACGGAATGCTTGGTGCCAGCAACAACTTGAACAGTGGACACCAGTGCAACAGAAACTGAAAACACCTGCATAACAGATTCAACTGCTTAGCAACATGGAGGAAGCCGGAGAAAGTCCAGTGGACACTCAACATGCAAACAGAAGTGTCCGTGAGTTGCAGTGCACTGTGGTTAGGACACTAGAGACGAGCGCGCTCATGTGAAGAAAAAGTCTCGGATTGTGTCCTTTAGAGATATTCCTGATGCAGATGCAGTGGGGTGTGTTACACCTGCATCATCTTCCTCATCAACGTCCCTGGTCTCCCACACTGTTTGAGATGACTCTCCACAGCACAAAACTCAATCAGTAACAGACGATGGCTAGCGTTGCACTTAGTTAGTGGTACCTGGAGTGCTGAGCAGGTTATCAGGCTGATGATGGCATCCACGACAGGTGTGAGCAACTCCGTATGTCTGTCAGAACCACCGTTTCGAATCTGGCAGATGGTGGTTGGATGTGGTCCTTGCGGTGGTGGCGTGTGCCTCCTGTGGTGATGCAACGTCCGGGTCGGTCAGGACTCATTTTGATGTGTGGGTCCTGGTGGGCCGCAGTTGAGGCCGAAGGCTGCCGACAGCGCAGGTCCACAGACACATGGCATTGATGACCCCAAGGCCATTGCCTCAGACGCCATCCAATATCTCAGAAGAATGTGTCCCGGACCTGACCAGCACAGAGTTAGTGGCCCGGAATGCACTGCTGACGGCACAGGCACCAAGCCACGGGACAGTGACTTGCGGTGCAGTCAGATGGGCCATGCGACCTGAGCGGGTCCTCATCAATGTCTGGGGTGTATGTTATGAGGGGTTGCGGGGGACATTGGGAGCTGTTCTCCAGGGCATGATGCAGAGGGTGGAAGCTGTCCGAAAGCAGCAAATGGAGGAGTGGAATGCCACGGCATCATTTCCACCACAAAGTCAGTATCACCAACATGATGGCAATGACAACCCCAAGTCCATGGAATCAGTCGCCACCAAAGTCCAACCAGAAAGTTTCCATGTGTCGCAGGGAACAGACTTAGTGGCATCAGGGCTGAAAGGGGATGCAGTCTGCGATGAGCCCTGTACAATGACATCAAGTCAGCCATAAATAATCAAGGCTGAATTCAAAATTATGTGTGACCTACTTGACCGCAGTGTAGGCCGGAGGCAGCGGTCAGCAAGGGCAGGACGCGTTTCAGCAAGCCCCTCCTGGAACCCTACCACACGACGTTGAGATGACATTTGGGTGTGACTTGTGGTTGATGGAGGCAAAAGCACCAGAGCCGAGCGGGTGTTCAGTCAGCGATGATGACGTGTCCTGCCTGGTACATACTGGAGTGGATAGGCGTGCACCTGCTGGACTACAGTGTAGGCCGATGGCATAGTCATCAAGGGCCCACAGCCACGTGTCGTTGGGATGCTATGCACATGGTTGCTGCCACCTGATGGCAGGGAGTTCAGTGAAGTAGAAGCTTCATTATTGTGCGTACACGTTGGAATCAGAGAAACAGCCAACCATTGGGTTGCGTCGTTCCTGAGTGAGAGAGCCTTCCAATGTATGGATGCCGGATTCAAGTCAAACTCCCTCCATCAGGAATCCTCCCTGAGTCCAACACTCTTTAAAATATATCTCAGCCCCTTGGCACACATAATACAGGAATGTGACCTCTCCATCATGTTATATGCCGATGACACGCAATTAGTGTTCTCAATCTCAGACTCCCTTAACTCGTACCATAGAAAACTTGTCCCTTGCCTTGAAAAAATTGGATCTTGGGTGGCTGATTGTAGCCTCAAATTGAATGGGGACAAAACAGAGCTTATGATCCTGGGCAGCAATTTCAGTCCTCGCTCGGAGATTTCCTGGCCTGCTAACTGGGGGCCGCCTCCTCCTCCTAAAACGACCGTAAAAAAAACATAGGTATGTGGCTGGACCAGAACTTGACGATGGAGGTCCAGGCCAAAAAATGATCAAGTACTTGCTTTGGGATACTCCGCATGATCAGAAAAATAATGTCACTGCTCCCAGAGCAGTCCAGGAAGACTATAGTCCAAGCCTTGGTGATATCAAGGCTGGACTACGGCAACTCCCTGTTTCTGGGCTCTCCTAAATATGTCACAAATAGATTGCAAGTCATACAGAATGCAGCGGCCCGACTGCTTTTGAACATCCCCAGACTCCACTCAGCTCTACCCTCACTTAGAGAGCTTCACTGGCTTCCGGTCCAAGCCAGGATTACATTTAAGTCTTTAAGCCTGGCTCACCATGATGGTCTGAGGAGGCTGCCAAGGTCGCGGGCCTCGGGCTCCGAGCTTGTGCCGGCACATGGTGGGCCCTCCTTGACAGTGTTGGCAGGTGATCAGTGTGGCCTGGCTGCACAGGGGAGGGCCTGACGGGTTCGGAGTCCAGCAGGCGCACAGGATCGCAGGCAAATCCGCTCATGAGGACGGCGTTTGCATCGTGGCGGGGTGAGATGCGCCACCCTGGCAGAGACGTTGGGCATTCCGGAAAAGGACCACACCCAGGGCTACATGCTTTTTATTCACACCCCTACGCTGGCATGGCGTACACCGGGCCATACCACTCCACTCATGCTTACGGGGGGGACGTTACAGGTAACATTTATGCGAACTGCCCGACTGGCTGGGGTGACATGGTTGCATCCACTGTCCACTACACTCCATACACCAGCGATGTATGTCGCCATGGATATGGGTGTGTTCTGCATATTGCGGTCTGTCCATCACATTTCCGCCACTCTTGGCATTGTGTACTTTCCCAATCATGGTTCTCCCGCCTCCTTCACACATGCCTGGTTCCCACCTCTCCCCTCATTCCGCTATTGTGTGGCTGAGGTGCCATGCTGTTGATGGCTCATGTTCACGGCTTGCCCAGGTTACCATAGGAAGTTGTGCTGTTGTGTCTGGTGGATGGGCATGTTGTTTTGCATGGTGTATGTGACGTGTGCTTTGCCAGAGTGGTGAGTTGCATGGTTGTGGAGTTGAGGTGTGTGTGGTGTTAATTTGGGTCTTGCCAAGGGGCTGTGCATTTCCCTTTGTGCCATCCTGGGAGCGCGGGTTGAAGTTTGACTGTCCGAGGATGATGGAATCATGCACACTGGCTGGGTATTTGGCGACGGCATTGGTGGAGATTCTATGGTGTTTGTATGTTGCCTGCACATTGATGTGAGACGTGTGCTTTCTGTTGCGGTGATTGTGTGCTGTGTCACCATGTTGCACAGGTATGACATGTGTGCTGTGGATTGCCCCTAACACATGCTTGCATCCAGCTATGGCGTATGGTCCTTGCTTGGTCTCCAGCGGATCCTGCGCATTGTGATGGACGTATAGGGACTGGGGTACAAGGCTTATGGTGATGTCCAGGACAGGTGTGAGGGACTCGGATGTGGCTGGCTGTGAGACTCTTCCGACTCTGGTGGGTGTTGGTTGGGGGGTGCCAGGGGCCAACAGCTGAGCACAGCCAGCAGCTTTGTGAGGGGTGGGATGTTGGTTGTCCACTGTGTTGGTGCCGTCAGCCTGTTGGGCGATGATGGTCAGGATGCATAGGATGGTTGTCCTTTTAGGCCTGTAGTGGGCAAGGACATTGTCAGTTGTTTGTTCTGTGATGCTGGTGAGTTTCATGGGGGTCCACTGTCTTTTTCTACGCTGCTTTGGTGGGGGGGCTTTTGGGGGTTGGGCTCCTGGGGGTGGTGGCGGTGGGTGTTGTGGCCCTCTTGGGTGTCCGACATGCATGTTCAGTGGCTCCATGTCATCTGTTGTTCTTCAGGTGTGGCTCTGGGCTGTGCTCGCTTTTGTGGTGCAGGCTCTGGTCTGACTTTGCACCAGGTCTAAGCAGGTGTTCGTTTCCTGGTGCTGATGTGCTGTATCGCATGTTTTGTGTTCTTATCGCCGATGTGGCTGGACGTTGTGAATGTTGTGGACTGGTGTTGTCGCAGCTTTTTGCTTGGGAACGCCTACTCTGCATCTCATTAGCGATAGTTGCCGGGGTCATCTGTGGCGATGCTTTTTCAGGATGCCATTGCAGGAAGACTGGTGTTATCGGCTGTTAGCACCAGCTTGTGAATGGGGTGGTAAGTTTATCATAAATTTGGCTGCGTTAAGGTGCTGATAACTCGGCGATAGCTCCTTGAGAATATGATCCTCATTGTGCTAACCACTGGAGTAGCCCTTTAAAACATGCCTCGGGCCTCAAGCCTGCCACATCAACCTGTAGTGCAGTTTTTAATTGCCATTTTAAGCTGGTAAAATTAACCTTTTGGCAGGCCTAAACCTTCCTTCTTTTTGATACCTGTAAGTCATGTCTATGATAGGCCTAAAAAGGCCACAGGGAAGGTCGCATGCTATTTAAACTGTAGATCATGTGGGTTTATGTTTTACATGTTGTAGTACTGAAAAACATCAACATTTGTTTTCCACTACTGTAAGGCCTATCTCACCCATTGACTAAAATGCATTACCTTATTACATTTATTAAGTTAGAACTTTATTTTGAGAGTAGGAAGAGATATGGTGTTTGCACTCAAATGCAAATGTAGTTAAACGCTGAGGTCAGCTTTCAAGTTACAATCCTAAAAATGCCACTTTTAGAAAGTTAGAAAGGTAAAGATGCCTTCAAGAGATTTATTCAAAAATGAAATAGTTTTGAGTAGTTCCATGTATATATCTGTGGAGTGACATATAATAATAGCAGTAGCACTCAATAAAATCAGTCAAACTGAAGTGTACAAAATAGATTAATAAATCAATTACAACAACTGGGTGACCCAAAGTAGAAAACTATATTTCAAATATCATAAGAAAAATAAGAGTAAAGAAATAACAATGAGAAAGCTCAACAAACATTGACCCCTTGATCAAAGAATGGAAGCATAAATGGGATTCCCAAATGAATGGAACGCCTATTCATGTGGAACTCACATTGAGACCATGAGACAGATGCCGTGGCAGCGCTAAGCAAGAAATTCATTTTCCTTGTCCTTCCAAAGATGCTAATCAATTTAATATATTTGCTCCTATCTGTTACTAGAGATATCTCATTTGGGAATCCCAGTTATTCTTGCTCAAGGGGTCTAGAAGTTGGATAAGATTTACGTTATGCTGAAGATGGTCTCATTAAAAACAAAGTCATCAAAAAAAGGAGGATGGACAGCAAAAAGTTGGCGGAAAACCATGTAAAGAATGTCAAGTCCAACAACCATCATGCAGAAAGATATTTTAAGACATATGAAGATATTACATCATTATTCACAGGTTCCACATTTTCTCTGACATTTCATGGTATGGAAGCGGAAACAACTATTACTGATCAGCAAAAATATTTTTTGAAAGCTCTTTTCACCTCCTGTTTTCTGAGTCTATAGATCATTGGATTTAACATCGGAATCATTACTGTATAAAAAACAGATAGAACTTTACTTTGAGTCATGGAAGAGTTATGAGCAAGTTGTAAATACATACGTAATACAGTAAACACATAAAACAGAGATCACAGTAAGGTGAGAACCACACGTAGAAGAAAAGCAGAGTCAATCTTTAGGATAGTGGAAATAATGGAGCAGTAGGAGGTCAGGGTAATGTTGCATGACCCCATGGAGATTAGAATAATAAAGAGAAAAATCACCATTTCATTTCCATATGTGTCAAAACAGGGCAGCTTTAGTAGCGGTGAGTAGTTACAGAGCACATGATCAACTAAATTGGATTTGCAGAAAGACTGACTGAAGGTAAAGATTGTTTCTGGAGTTGAGGTTAGAACACTTACAACATAAGTGGCAGATGCAAGATGGACACATATCTTTAAGTTTATTATGACTGATAAAGCAATGGATTACAAATAGCCACATACATATTGTAAGTCATTACCCCTAAAAGTAAGCACTCGGAAATCACAAAAGCACTGAAAGTTGAACTGCACAACCAGAGAAGGAGATGGTCTTCTAGGCATGAATGAAGTTCCCCAGCATGTTGGGGGTGACAGTGGTGGAAAAACAAAGATCAACACAGGCAAGGTTACTGAGGAACAAATGCATTGGGTTGTGGAGAAGAGGATCAGTCCATATCAAAATGAAGATAGCAATATTACCATGAAGAGTAGCTAGGGAGACCAAACTGAAGATCACAAAGAGCAGAATTTGTAAATCCAAATCAACAATACGTCCCAAAAGAATGGGCTTTGTCACTGAGGTCTGAATCTGTCTTTCCGTCCCTTCGTATAGCTGTCCTGAGTTTGGCTACTAATGTTGCTGATCCTTTACTGCTTTTCAGGTGGTCATATTTCCACATGAGATCATGGATCTTATTACATAAAGAGAAATAAAAGGATGGGAGATTATATGTTTAAGATTGCAGTAGAGGTGCACTTCTTTTCAGTCTGTCACATTACATGGTAAACATAAACAGCAACCTGCACCTGTTCATCTTTACCACAAAATATTCTTTGATACGTAAGATTGCACGTTTATCCATAAACTGGGGGTCTGTTCAATAATATGCAGGCCACACAGCAGAACGTTTGCTTGTACTGATTTGACTACTTTCCTGTTCCCTTTCTTCCTTTTTTCTTCATTGTAGGTCCATACTCCAAACTTTTGAAAATGCATCATGAAAGCCACAACCTCCTATGCTCTAGAGGACATTATTCCTCCATAAATAATGCAGCTTTACCATCCAGGAGAGGTTAACTGTATGATAATTAACTAAAATTACATAATTTCCTCACTTGTCGATTCTTTAGCGCTAGTCTAATTAAATCAACAATACTTGAAATCAAGCTAATCGTACTAACCTTTATTTTCTGAGATACTTAATGACAAAAGTAAGGGGTAATAATTTGAATGAATGCATTCCCATACCAGTTCACAATAAATTAAATGTACTGAGAAGAAAAATGAATGTATTCATAATAAACGTTTAATCATGTATATACCTATTTAGCCAGTCTACAGCCCTGTTGATATAAATGCAATATGATGTAGAAGCCAAAACGCATCCCTAACTAATCCCCTTGGCTATAGGAATTCTTCTTCTAAGCTCACTATAGTTCAACCATCTTACTTGGACCTATGTACCTGCATGACGTTCCATTAAAACTGACAACTAAGACCCTGAAATTCCATAATCCTTCAGCACATCCCAGTGTTAATTCCTAGGGTATGGTTAAAAGCAGCCTTCATATCAGCAGAAGCAATGTAGAGGGAGACTTGCTGAAAGAGAATATACTGCCAGCATAGTTCCTGGAAGAAAAAATCAAGTCAAGTGAACTTAATTTTGACTGGATTCATGTCTGTAAGTCAGTCAAGATGTGACTTTCAACCATCTACTCATTCAATTTAGATAACACTTTGTTCAGAAGATTTTCTGCAGATTGTTAATCAGACTTATAGGCCTGTAGTTTTGCAGGGTTATCTTTACTCCCCTTTTTGTGAATGAGAACAGTTTCTACCCTTTTTCAAGATTCAGGAATTTCCTCACCTGTAATTATTGCGTTTGATAAGCTATTTAATAAGGGTATGCACACAGTGTGTTCAGGTAAACACAAATCGTCTGGGACTCTATCCGGTCCCAGAGCCTTCCCCCTTTTCAGGAAGAGTAAGGCTTCCTCTCTGTCTCTTATGGAGAAGGACCAATGGTCAAGGGTGTTTCTCACGTGTTCATCAAGGGATGAAATCCCTTCTGATCTACTTTCTAGGGAAGTCAACACATTAGTATGAGCAGATACATTTGGAAAATAACTTTCTAAGATTCCGGGGAGTCATATGTCTCAGGTTACCAATTTACCGATGTACAACTGTTCCCTAGGATACACCAGCAGAATCCTTTATTTATCTAAGGTTGTATTGCAATTGCCTGCTTTAATCACTGGTCATTTAGGACTTAATGTATCTAGTAGGGCATTCAAAGAATACACAGTCTCAGATTCACGTTTTTCTCAAAACTGACCAAATGTATACATCTATAACAACAGCATTCATGAATGTTCTCCCATGTGGTAATGTCACAACCAAAAACCAAATGTCTGGCGACCTTCTATGCAAAACCATAATGATCTAAGAGAGGTTCTAAACCAGATTAACACGCTATCTGAAGCACTGCTAGTCTTGGCGAGCTGCAATATGGAAAGAAAAAGCCTATATAAACTTTCAATTGCCTGTGTATCTTGAAATAGACACAAATCATACATCTTTACAAGCTTGACCTTTTCTTTTATACCCACCACATTCCATGATAGCAGCTTAAAAGTCACATAATCATTTTTTTGTGTCACATTCCAGTTCAGCATCTTTGGTTCATTCTTATGTTATTGCATGTCTTGAGTTCCAAGTACTCTGGATTGCATCACAAATGTCAACATGAACCATTTCCCAAATCCCTTGTTGATACAAGAAACCAAACTTTCATGTGAGTAAATTGGTTGTGTGAGTTGTGTTTGTCAGTATGGAATTAGAGATGTTCCTTTTGAACAGGTGGGAGATAACACAGAGCGAGCAGCGCAGCAGATGGTGTAATTCCAGCAGCACTTTAAAAAAGGTATGTTTTTTTGTTATTTTTTGCGCTAAATAATGCATTACTTAACCAATTCTCTTTGTCTCTATGGACAGCACTTTGTGCATTGTCAAGTCACAACCAAATATGCTTGTACGTACTGTAAATATGTAATCAAGAGCCTTTTTTTTTAACTTCATTCATCCGTACTCATGAACCAGAGAGGTGTGATTGGAATAAAGGCAGACATGTTCTATTATAAATGTATAGATGTATTATTTTTAGGGGTGGGCGGAATTTGCGTAATCGCGTTACGCAAATCTCCGCGAAACGGTAAAAAATCTCCGCGAACACGCAGAAATTCCGCGAACACGCGGAATTGCTTGTTCGCGATACTTTTTTCCTGTTCGCGATCGCTGTTTGCGTGCTCGGGGTGAAATATCTCGCGAACACGCATATTGAGAACGCGAACAAGCGAAAAATTTCGCGAAGTCGCGGAACCCAGATTTTTGGGTAATTTCGCGTTCTCCGCGGAACGCGAAATTACGCAAATTCCGCAAATTCCGCGAACGGAACGGAATTTGCCGCCCAGGCCTAATTATTTTAAATATCAGATGTTACTAAAGTATGGCTCTGGCTCCAACAGAGAGGGGTACACAAAGAAACGAAATTGTTACATGACCCACACTCAGGGACTCATTTATGGCAGTGCCTCAAGTCTTCTTGCTATGCTGCCCTACACCAATGTGAAATGGTGGGAATGTACGGTATTTATGAAATGAGGTGCATTCCTGTACATTTCCCCTGCATTCGGGAACAGTATGCTGCTAGCACCAATACAGGCACCCTTTGGTGCAGTATTGTTTTTGTGCAGGAAAGGGTACGTTCATGCACAAATACAATCTCAAAAAACAAAAATATTTCTCTATGTTACGCCTGCTCTGGGGAAGTGTAATGTAGTGAAGATCATTATCTATATATGTACAATGCTAAGTTAGCACAACCGCGTTAGATGTTAGAAAGCCATCTTGCCGCTTTTGCTGCTTTTGCACACGACACTGTAGTCACATGTTATTAAATTGAGAAATGCTTGCTCGACTTTGCTTCACATGAGAACTGTCTGTTGTTCACATCCCAAACAGTGAGCTGCGACCTTGGTCTGTACACAGTGTAAAGAAACAGTCTGGGTTGCTAGACGGTGCATGTTGTTGAGTTCAGGTTGATCGGCCCACTAGCTTAGCCATTACACGCACGCAGCTGCAAATACCTGAAAGTCGAGTGCTTTTAATATTGCAGTGTTACATGTTTTCATTACATTCGGAAGAAGAGCTTTCCCAGGAGCAGAGCATAGCTGATCCTGTAATGTGAACTCACTGAGCTGATCTTTACGGTATGGGGTTCCCCATTCAAGCCTAGAGACCTTTTACTAGTCTAATAATAATACTATTAGTTTACTAGAGAAAGGAAGGTGGCATAGATCCACTGTCATTTTAGTATGATTACTCCTTTCATTTTCTATGGTATTGTAACTATGTCGATGGTTTTGATTTTAATCGTTTGTCTGCTTATGTTAGCCAAGCTGCTGCATCTTAGGACACGAGGTTTATAAAATAAACTCTTTAAACTTTTTCCGTGTCTCTGTTTATTCTGTTGTGGACTGGTATGAGAATAATTACGAAAAGGTATTTCTGATTCCCACCATTCCTGAGAAATATACTAAGTCGCTTGTTCTGGGTTGTCTATACATTGGGACCGCCGAGCTCAACCTCGGATAACGAATGGGTCACTGATACTGGCCGGATAAGGGGTTCTGGGTTCTGAGGTGAGTTTTTGGTACACCACAATTCACTGAGGGCCTGGGTTCCTGCGCATAGTTGTGTGCATGAGCAGAATCCCTGCAACAGTAAGGAGCAGCATCAAAATCCATTGGTGTTGTGTGGGAAAAGCGACCGCAACACCAATGAAATGCCTCCATGACACAGATTCTAAATCTATATCAATGAATTCATGCGAAGCCATGCAGAGTTGCTTCAGGTGGCTTCACAGATATTTTTGAGAGGTTTGCACCGCCGTAGCATCAGAAAAAGTGATGCTCCAGTGGTGCAAACCTCTCATAAATAAGCCCCTTAGTTTTTCAGGATGTATTCGGGGCTCCTTTTCATTGCTTGGGAGAAGGTACAGCCCATAGTGCAAAGTATTTTTACCATCAGCAGCAGTCTGATTTGGAGTTGTTTGTGATAGCAAAAATGCATTTTTAAATATACTAATTCTATTTTAGCAATCTGTAAATATTTACTGTTTCCTCAAATGGAATTGCGTGGTGTAGGGGCATCCCAGTTCCAAAGACCAAATCAGTGTGTAATGTATCAATGCTTTGCAACTGAAATCAAGCAGCAAAGTCAATGCAGTCGGAGTGTCGAGTAGGTCAATGGAGGAGGTCAAGAGACGCTGGCATGAAGTGCACAGCCAAACCAAGAAGAAGCTCGCTGCCAACAGGAAGGCAGCAATAGCGTCTGGAGGTGGGAGTCCTGCGCCACAGGAGGAGCTGGATGAGCTGAAGCAAATGGTGGCCACAGTCATCAGTGTGGAGACGGTGGCAGGAGTTGTGGGCATTAACATAGTTTGCAATGACCTGACCCAGCAGCAACAAGGTGAGTAACCACCAGGGACAGGGGGCCGGGGGGAGATGGGCACAATGGCTCACATGCACAATTATGTGTAGCACACTGCACACCCACACTGATTGTGGAACATGTCCCTGATACCCTTGGCACACTGCAGCACACATAGGAACACCAAGTAGGCCCCCGTCCACTATTTACACATATGGGCCGGTTACAAATCACCAATGACACAAACCAGCCATGCACATGTGATGAATACAGAAAAGCAATGGCTGTATGAGCCACACTGACTATGCAAGTGACACTGCATGACCGATAGCAGGGCAGCAGCCAATATACATGACATGGTGCACGATTCGAAATGGAGGTGACCCAGTGCGGATCACATCCGTAAAGGAGCAGGTCATACTCTGACATATCCACGTGCTCCCACAACCCAGGCCGCCCAATACATGCAACAGACGAACAATGCACAAGGCCACAAAATGTGTCCAGGAGCACATATGAAGTCGCAAACAATTCAGCCCCCGAAAAGCACACAATTCAAAGGCACACCGCTTCAAAGGGATAAGAGTACACACAATCAAAGCTGCAGGGGAAACTCCTCCACAATGCAGCACACACACATAACAATCACAGAACATCAGCTATGATGGGAATGTGGTACAAAGTGCAACACCTACACCACAGGACAGAGGACACAACAGGTTCTGCTTGTGCGTAGTAACTGACCACTCATATCTGGCATAGACTGACATGGTGTGATGATAAAGTAAAGTGTCTACCAGACATCCGTCATGTAGTTAAAAATCCCACTGTCTGCCATCAAATAGCCAGCACCACCAAAACAGTCACAATGTGCATTGTCATGCAGTCTGTATGTAAACATCTGCTAAGCGTCAACATACAAGGGAAACTCTGTTAACCTACATCTCCCCTTAAAATTGCAGGGGGACAATCAACACTTTCTGCAGAGTAGACCACAAACTCCATCATTGATGGGGAAGAGGACAACCTGCACATATGTCAAGACACCCTCCAACGGATAATCAATGGCCTCCGCAGCCCACCCCCAGGAGCAGTGCAGTCCAGCTGCCTTGAGGTGACCCAACCACCTGGACGGATCACACAGCAGGAAACACACACCACCACAGCTGTCTCCCAGGACCCCCACGAACAATACATGGAATTTCAACACCATGTATCGGGTTGCCGGGTGGAGTTGGCGGATTAGCTGCGGGTGGGTTTCGAGCTAGTGGTAGCCAAACTCGAGGTCATACGTGGGTGTCTGAGTCCCATCAGGGACCACATGCAGTTACTTACAGACACCCCCTGTCTGCACCATGCTCACCGACAATCCTTAGCTGACCTCGCTGGGGCCATTACACAGATACAGGAACTGTCCAGTCAGACAGGCACCAGAGATGACAGCACAGTGTTGGCACAGATGCGGAGGACAATGGAGACCATGGAGCAGATGCAGGCTGGAAGGAGGGCTGCCATGGCTGAACACCAGCGAGATGTAGCAGTGATCTTCCATGGCCTGCAGTTCATCATCTTGCCATTGCTGCCACTGAGCCAATCCCAGATAACTGCAGTAGGAACTTCGACACACACATCTCCGACCCCTGATGTGTCAGGGGCACACAGTGATGCAGCCCCATCACCTTCGCCCCCTGATGTGTCAGTGGCACACAGTGATGCAGCCCCATCACTTTTGCACCCTGATGAGTTAGTGACACCCAGTGATGCAGCCATTACACCGCCACACACACCGGACACACCGGACCCCGAAGAAGTATCAGAGGAGGAAGATGTGGATGGTAATTACTGTATGAGGAAGTAGGTAGTACCATACATCACCGCCATATGGCCTGTTCCTGCATGATTCTTCCCTATGCATCATGCCCTGGGACAACACCTCCCACTGTCCCTCAAATTACTCTGCGACATCCTCCCGGACCCCGCCACTGACTGCCACATCTTCACTGCTTGACAATTACACAACAATCCTGCTGATGACTGCACTCCCCCTCTTCCCAATCATTTTTCAATCCCCAAAGGACTCAGGTCGGCACACCACTGGGCTTCCAAATCATGTAGGTTTGGATGACCATGTACGGCTCCAGCTCCGTCATTCACCAGAATGTGAATAAAACATTCAAAATCACACAGATTTGTCATGACTATGTTCACTCATGTATGAAAGTATGGCTGGATGTAGGGACAATGATTGCACAAGAAGGCACACCCTGGTGAATGACATCAATGTGCATGTTTATCCTCGAGACACATGACTATGAAGGCGAGTACTAGCTATGTCCCCATTGCATATTGACAGCAATCTCACAACCCCCTAACGTAGGCACACGTCCGTGTATTGAATAGGGTTGTGAGTAGGAATGAACAAATCTGTCGCAGGCCAGGAGTGGTGTCCAACATCACATGTGACAACAGAACTTCACATCGCATACCTACTCACACACATCTGTGTGGACATTCTGTTATGATATATGACATTGCTCCACATGGTCAGAGGTTGGACACCATACTCACATTGCTGAAGCCACGTAAGTGCACAGGTTTGCCAGCAGCTATCCCAAGACAATGTCTGGCTCACAGAGGTGGAGCTGTCAAAAGGGACCCACCCCCATTGTACATGCACCAGTCAGACCCTCCCGTTGTAGGGACGATGCTCATTGTGGCACACAAGTGGTCAATCTAATCAACACCCATCACAGTTAGACACCAGTGAATCTGCGTAGACTGTATTGGCATGTGCGTGTCAGTATGGACATGGCACCAGACACAACATGCAGGGATATGCGTAAGACACTTACACGCAGCATGGGAACATGTCGAGGTGCAGAAGATTGGGAGGCAGAATTGAACACCATTCATTACGGATGGCAACGGTCTCAGCCCACCTTGCCTTGCTGGACGAGTCATGTGTTTGACGTCTGCCCATTGCCCCGTGTGAGGGGGCACGACTCACAGCCCATGAGGTCTGCATAGTGCTCTTCCACAGGACTGCGATGACTGTCTGCTCTGCTGATGTTGCAGCGCTTAGCGTCAAATTCCCCCTTCGGCACAGACCAACTCCCTCAGCATTAAATTCACTCAAATACATTCATTTGGTGGGGCCCATAACACCAAATATACTTACACTCCGTTGATCTGTTTTCCCAAGGGAAATACGCCTCCAAACGCTGACATGAGAGGAATACCTTTACCTTACACTTAAACACATTAACCTCAGACCTAAGATATCCCTCTCATAAGGAGATGGATCATTTTGTTGTTTTGAAGGTTTAGATTCACAGTCATTTATCTAGTCTTAAATCCCATCTAACTCTCTTTTTATAATAATCGACACAACACGTTTGTCAATTAATCAAATATTCTTTATCTAAGAAATATTGCAAGAAACTTTAGAAATCATCATCAGCATTTTAGGGTATCATATTTACCTATTCTGGCTAAAGTCGTCCTCTAAGTCAATCAGTCGAGGAAGAATTTATTCAGCAAAGTTAGGTCGCAATTCTGTCTCTCAAAGATTCAGGATAACAGCTGTCCAGCAGTGTCACCGTCCTCTCCGTCAGCATAACGTCAGGAAATCGAGTTCGTCAAAGAAGAGCGTGTCGATCAGCGATATCGGTAGCGTTTGCTTTATTTAGCCTAATTCCCTACCTACTTTTATGGAAATAATGTCAAAAAGTATCAAGATCGGGGTTTAGAGAGTCCTGATTGGTCCATTTGGGGTAGCCGGGTACAGTTCTCAAGGTGTCGAATGATAAAGTCATCAAACTTGCTTGTTCCGGCTTTTAAATTGAGCTTTGTCTTTGGTCTTGGATGGGTTCCCGGAGCGTCCTTGAAGGGTACATGTTCTCCCGGGGTCAGGTCCAGGCCACTGCTGCTGGCGGTGACTCTTGCGCACTTCACCCAGAACCTCGTGTTGTCAGGGCAGTCACGTTTAACGTCTCGTTCAGCCATCTTGTTTAGGCCGAAATGGTCAACTTAAGCAATAAACACAAAAAACGTAATTAAACATAGAAATGGCTAATAAAATGTTATCCCCTTGCTAGTACCCATATGTGTGTGTATTTTTCTAGCAGAAGCAACACTCAGAGCGATTTATACTCACTGAATAAAGCACAAATTACAAATACATCACCAAAGCGACATATAACATGCAATATTCTAGTTTTCTACTATTAATATGCGTACTCAAGTTAGTTTACAATTAATATAGCCATGCAAGGTGCAATTCCCACGTGTAATTCTTTGTTAATATAGTTGGTGAGTTATCACTTCAAACAAATGAATAATATTACAATTAATTGATTATTCGGATTATTATGAACATGCAGAATGGGGGGTATACAAAATTTTGTATTACCCGCTCCAGCAATCCCCCCTTTGGTGATTATATCACCACACTAATTAAAAAAATGGTATCCCTTTTTCGGAAATTTAAATTGATTTCTTGTTTCGTTCATGTTTCAGTTTCCCCTGTTTCTCCTCTTTTTGCTGTTTTATACATGCTATCCTTTAACTCTTCTAGTTCTATTTCTTCAATTTCTCTTTCTCGTTTCTTATCCCTTCTCCTTGAGTTTTCTCTTTTTATTCTTTTCTGATTTTTATTCTTTCTACAACAAATACAACTTAGTCTAATTATTAATACTAAGGAAATCACACAAGTTAATGGAAATAATATCTTACCTATAAATGTACTACCTAATTTTACTACAAAGTCCTTAATAGCTGATATTTTCTTACCAATCTTCTCCCAGATACCTTCAACCTCTAGCGGTACAATTTCATCATGCAATTCTGTAATATTTTTAATATAAATTTTCAAATCTCTACTTTCATCAGAAATGTAAGTGCAACAATGTTGAATTTTCAGCATTCCACTGACTTCACCCTCTTTTACCAATAAGATATCAAGGGCAAGTCGATTTTGCATTACCATAGCATGCATGGCAACCATTTCAGTATTTACCAATAAGAATCCTCCAGTGGTGCTTGTTGACAAGCGATCCACTACTGTTGAAAGTTTTCTAATTTTGTTTGCATTCAGAGATATTCCCACTGCGGGTATCAGTGCTCCAAAAATGTCACCCACAATGTCAGTCCAAGATTCTCTCTTACTACGTGCTAAATAACTACCTAAGCTAAGTACATCATCTTCTCCTCTATCCATGTGAAAAATCTTTGGAAAGACCAGGCCAACATAACATGTGCCATACCAGTGGACTGGCAAACGATAATATGCCCTGTTCCCACAAATGAAATACAGTCCTGGAAATACTGGATCACTTCTACCTTTAAATCCCCATCCTCCCATGATTCGGTATGTATCATGGCACTCACTATTGCCTAGAAAATAATTGTCATACGCCGTCTAATTCCTTCTTATACACAATTTCCCTTTCTGAGGCCAATCTAAAGCCATAGTTTGACTTGTTTCTCCTCTTAAATGTTTCTCCGTTTCTACATCCCAAACCGTTTTCTCCACTTTCCCTTCTGATACCTTCCTTTGCATTTTCAATCTCCTTTCTTCAACCATATCCAAAAATGTATTCTCCTCTTTAAACTGCAAATCAACTTATTTCTAAATATATATTCTAAGGTTAGTTCATTTGTCTCTAAGAAAAATTCACCTAATGCCTTAGCAGGATTTACCTTGTTTAGTTTGTTAATTGCTGGTACCTGTGAAAATATAGTATCTACATCAGAAAAATAATACTCTAATATACCTGTTTGATAAAATAATCTAGCTATTACACTACAGGTTATTCCATATGTTACAGGAAGGTGATGATAAGTCACTCCTTCAGATACAGATGCAGGTAATTGCATACATACGTAGCAATCCCTTATGTCCATTGTTTTTACATATTCATACAACAACTTTGAAAACACATTGTTAGAAAAATCTGTTATTGACCTGTCTTTATGTAAATAGTTTTTATCTATTCTAGTTGGAACTACCTTTTGAACTTTCCCTATATTAGTTATGTTATCACTATGTCCTTCTAATGTATCAACAGTAACTTTAAATGAAATTAGTAGATCAAGAATACTCCAAAGAAGCATTAATAATCCTGTACAACAACAACACATTTTGCACCATCTTCTAAGAAAGGTACATTTACTTTTGCTACTTTCTATGTTTGCCATCTTTCTAAATGAGCCGTGTCTTTTGACTTAGCCTCTTCTACTTCACAACTAGTTTCTAACCCAAGGCTTCTAAGAACCTACGTGGTTCTACCAGTTTTTGTATTGTTTTTCCATCAGTAACTTCCTTGTCTCATTCAGTTTGGCATCTCATCATCTTTCACCTTCCCTTCGTTTTCAATATACAGGTTGTCCTGAACATCCGCTTCTTCTTCCATATCGGAGAAGATAACTCTCAGAATTTCCGATTCTTCGTCTTCCTCAACCACTTCCGGTACAACCACCTCTGGATTTCCTTGGCTATCCGCCTCTTCCTTCACTTCAGGCAGGGCCACATATGTCCATTCCGGTGATTTATACTTCTGGTTAGGTTTTCTTGGTCGTTTGTTTTCTTTGACTACTGTCTGTTCTTCTTCTTTCTATTTTTCCTGACTCGTTACTTCATTCACCTGTTCAGCTCTTGGCGAATTTACACGTGTCAGTCGATACCTCAGTCTCTTTATTTTGTTTGGCCACACCTCGGCTTTTGCCGCACTTTCCAATTTAGTCCCTTTATCACTCTTTTCAGTTCTCCAAGCTCTCAGAACTCGGCCTTCTGGTATTTCTGTAACGCCCTGAACGTCTCAGGATCGTTTAACAGACACGATAATGAGAACGCAACCACTTGTGAAGGTTTAGTTATTTTAATGAAGGCAAAAATAATACAAGGAATAAACAAAGGTTATAGTCACTGGAATCCTCCAGGCTAAGTACGTTACCAGCCCACAGCACGGATGGTCCTAACCGTCCTCTGCATATACGCCGATCCCGGCGTATGCCAACAGAGGGCAGAAATGAAATGGCCGACAATGCCAATCGGTAGGCTGTGAGGGGCACGAAGAGTGTTGGGGAGAATCGAGGAGTCAGGGAAACACCCAGCCGGGGTCTCTACCTGAAGGGAGCAGCCGCTCAACCTCTTCCTCAGACTGCACCGGGACGCGGAGTCACCTCCTGGTGATGCGTCACCGATACCCCAATCACAAGCAAAGAAGACTGAACCGAGAGCAACCGCTCGATCGATCCTGTGGACTTCCGAGTCTGTAACGCGGCAAACACCTCCTGGTGTGCGTTACAGCTGGCAGTCCCTGTATCTCTGGTCGGGCTGGGAGTTACGACTCCAACCAGCAAAAGCGCCACTGCGCTTTGACTCAGCCGAGTCAAAAAGCGAAGCTCAATGGTTATCCGGTAGAGCTTCCGGGTCCTTCACAGGTGACGATGGGGCAAGACACGGCCCAGGGAGTAACGACTCGACCTACCTCCGTTCTTGCCTTACTGGAGCACCACTCCGGAACACTGCTCTTCACTAAGCAGGTACGTCGGTTGTAAACACAATATCCGACAGCGTTGTACCTCCCGGTTCCTCCCTTTATAGGGCGTTGTTTTCCTTGAGTTATGTAACAGCTCTCCTGTTTACATAAGGGCGTGTTTTCCTTGAGTTATGTAACAGCTCTCCTGTTTACATAAGGGCGTGTTTTCCTTGAGTTATGTAACAGCTCTCCTGTTTTACATAAGGGCGTGTTTTCCTTGAGTTATGTAACAGCTCTCCTGTTTTACATAAGGGCGTGTTTTCCTTGAGTTATGTAACAGCTCTCCTGTTTACATAACCTCTCAACCGCTAAGCATCCTGGGAGATGTAGTCCGTTTTCGCTGGTTACCGTTTTCCTCCCCTCACATGACAGGAATTCTTGACAGTACATCCTCCCTCTCAGCGGCTCCCAACGGGTCCAGCGCTGGCAGGAAAACGCCGATGGAACAAGGAGACCAAGCGCGGAGCATGAACCCCTTCAGCCGGTTCCCATGACTGCTCCTCCGGGCCATAGCCTTTCCACGCAACCAGGTACCACAGCTTCCCCCTGCGCCATTGGGACGCCCGTATGCCCGACACTTCATACTCCACCTCCGACTCCACGCATACCGTCCTAGGTGTCCCAGACGGCTTGAAGGGTGCTGGTTTGAGCAATGATACATGAAAGACAGGGTGTATCCGCAATGACTGGGGCAAGCACACCTTCACGTTCACGGGACCCATACACTTGGTAATTCGATAGGGGCCCATGTACTTGGGATGGAACACACTGTTCTTTCGAAACCTCATGTTTCTTGTGGATATCCAGACGTAGTCTCCAGTGCGGTACAGTGGCCCGGGCCTTCTCTTCCTGTCTGCCGCAGCCTTGTATCTTCTCTTGGCCTCTATTAGGACAGCCCTTGAGCGCGTCAACGTGTCTTTTATGTGTGCCACCCTGTCCGCTGTGGCGGGAATCCTGTCCTCTCTGAACGGATGTAGAAATGGCAAGAACCTGGGATGTTGGCCATAGTTGCTATAGAACGGAGATGACTGTGTGGAGCTGTGAGTGGCGTTGTTATAGGCGATCTCTGCAACCCATAGCAAGTCGACCCATTCTTCCCTGCCCTGGTCCACAAAACATCGCAGATACTGTTTGAGAGTTTGGTTCAGGCGCTCGGTTTGGCCGTCCGTTTGAGGGTGGTAGCTGGTGGACAGGGCGGTCTTAACATGCAGCGCAGTGCACCAAGTCTTCCAGAATTGCGCAGTAAACTGCGACCCCCGGTCTGACACGATCACCCCAGGTAATCCATGCAGTCGTACCACATTCTTTAGGAGTAGTGACGCCAATTCCCCGGCCGTAGGGACTCTCTTGCAGGGGATGAAGTGCCCCATTTTCGTCAAGTAATCCACCACCACCAGTATTGCCGTCATCCCCTGGTCTACCGGTAGGCCCACCACGAAGTCCAGTGATATGCTATCCCATGGTCTATCCGGGGTCGGAAGTGGATGTAAGAGCCCTTGGGTTCGGCCATGGTCGGCCTTCATGGTAGCACACGTAGGACACTCCTGTCCCCACCTCCTGACATCCACTCTCATGGTTGGCCACCAGAAATGCCGTCCCATGCTAGCCACCGTTTTTTCAAAGCCCAAATGACCTGCGCATGGAGAGTCATGGCACCAGATGAATGCTTGTTTCCTTAGCCTAGGCGTGGGTATCAATAGGCACCTGCCCTTCAGGGGTATCCCGTCCTTCAGCTGCCATTCTCTGTGACTGAGGAGCCACCTCCGCCATGCGAATGACCTGATCCCTCTCTTTATTCCCCTCAAGAAAGTATCCGGTTGGATAACCCCCAATACCATCCTCGGGGAAATGATGGAATGCTCGGTCGCAGGCAATGGTTCCTTAACTGCAGATTGACGGGACAGGGCGTCCGCCTTCCGGTTTTCCGTCCCCGGCCGATATGTGATGCGGAAGTTGAACCCCGCAAAGAAGATCATCCACCGCAGCTGTCTGGGAGAAAGGTGTATTGTGGCCGTCATGAACTGTAGGTTCCGATGGTCCGTGTACACCGATACCACATGTCTTGCCCCCATCACCCAATGCCTCCATTCGGTGAAGGCGTCCTTGATTGCGAGAAGCTCCTTCTCCGCAATATGGTAGTTGCGTTCGGCGTCGTTGAGTTTGCGGGACATGTACGCAACGGGATGAAGCACCCCTGTGTCGTGTTTGCGTTGGGACAAGATAGCCCCCAGCGCCACATCCGATGCGTCCGCTTCCACTACGTAGGGGAGATCCGGATCGGGGTGAGCCAACACCGGTGCCTTACCAAAGGCGCTTTTCAGGGCCTCAAAGGCTTTGTTCGCTTCAGGGGACCAGACAAACTCCTTGGACTTCCTCAGTAGCTGTGTGATTGGGGCCACCAATCCTGAAAATCCATCTATAAACCGCCTGTAAAAGTTGGCGAAGCCAATGAAACTTTGGACGTCCTTCACGCTTTGGGGCACCGGCCATTCTTTCACCGCCTTGATCTTTCGTTCTGCCATCTCCTGTCCCTCTGGACTCAGCATCACTCCGAGGAATTCCACGGATGTGACGTGGAAGTCACACTTGCTGAGTTTACAAAACAGCATGTTTTCCCTCAGCTTTTGGAGCACGGCTTTGACGTGGTGTACGTGCTCCTCCACACTGGACGAATAGATGAGGATGTCGTCGATATATACGACCACGTAGATATCCAACTCCTCTCTGAATACCTCATTCAAAAAGAACTGAAAGGCTGCCGGGGCGTTGCACAGACCGAACGGCATGACGAGGTACTCAAAAAGGCCGAACCTGGTCTTAAAGGCGGTCTTCCACTCGTCTCCGTCCCTCATGCGCACCAGATGGTATGCCCCTTTCAAATCCAACTTGGTGTAGATACGAGCTTTCTTGACCTGTTCCAGGAGTACACTGATGAGAGGCAAGGGGTACCGATTCTTTACGGTTATCGCATTCAATGCCCTAAAGTCCACACAGGCTCTCAGCTCCCCATTAGCCTTCGGGATGAAGAAGAGTGGCGAGGCGGCCGGAGACTTGGACGGGCGGATGAATCCTAGCTTGAGGAGTTTATCCAGGTACCCCCGGAGATGCACGTTTTCAGGCTCCGTCAGGGCATACAGCCTGCCGCTGGGAACGCTGGCCCCTGGCACCAGGTCGATCTGGCAGTCAAACTGTCTATGTGGTGGTAGCACTTCCGCCTTCACCTCATCAAATACATCCTCAAAACTGTGATAAGCCTGGGGGAGAGCCACATCTTTTTCTGCCGCTGTAGCCACCGTCTGACTCCCGCTCTCATCTGCGTCAAGGGATTCCGTTCCTATTCCACAATGCAGGATGCAATACGGTGACGTCAGTTCGATGCGATGTGTTGGCCAATCCACAGAGGGGTTGTGTTTCTGTAGCCACGGCAATCCCAATATGACGCCATATTGGGGCGCTCGGATGATGTTAAAATCGATTTGTTCCAAATGGTTCCTCCCGCATCTCATCGGAAGGACCCCCGTGTGCTGCCCGATGGGCCCCGTCACCAATCGCCTTCCGTCTACAGCATAGACGTCTTCGGGTACAGCTTTGGGAAGAAGCACTAGCCCTAGCCTGCATGCCTCGTTGTGGTCCATAAACATGCCAGTGGCCCCTGAATCCACCATGGCCACAACGGGTATCCACTGGTCATGCACTCCCATGTGCACCGTGAGAAACAGGTGTCGTTGTCCCTTAGTGACCGAGTTGGAAAGTGAAGGGATGGATTAGTGACTCCGAGATGCCCCTTCTTTGGTCTGGGAGTCCTCTAGTTTTCCGCCGGTACGTCCACCACAGCTGTTACCGACCGGTTGGCCCGATAACGTGACGTCTTCGGTTTGGCAGGGCATTCACGTACGTAGTGGCCTTTTTTGCCACAATATAGGCACAATCCTTGTTTACGGCGTGACTCTTTCTCCGTGGCTGTGAGGCTCGCTCGTATTGCGCCGATGTCCATGGGTTCTCCCTTGGATGCGGTGGAAGTTTCAGGACTTCCCACTGTCACATAGGATGGAAGGGATTTTCCTTTTCTCCCATGATCCCCCTTTCTTTCACTTAGCCTATGTTCCAGCCGTAATACCAGGTTGATAAGGCCCTCACATGTCTTGGGTTGTGGGTCAATATGAGCCACGGCGTCCTTGAGCTCATCGCACAGCCCGTGATGGAAGAGCGCCGTCTGTTTAGCAACAGGCCACTTGGTTTCCGCAACCAGCCTTCGGAACGCGTTGAGATACTGCACCAGGTCGTTGGATCCCTGTCTCAACTCAAGCATTTCACGGTCCGCCGTGTACGAGTCAGCCCTTCTGTCGAAGACCTTCAGGAATTCCTCGCGAAAAGCACCCCAATCACATAAGATGGGGTCGTCCCTGCTCACCAGAGGTACGGCCCATTGTGCCGCGTTTCCAGCCAAATAGGATATAAGGAAAGCCACACGAGCCTGACTCGTGGGGAACGCCCTTGGTTTGCACGATAGATGTAGCGCCACTTGTGTGAGGAATACCTGCACTGTGTTAGGATCCCCACTGTACCTCTCTGGTGTTGCCAAGGGGACGGCTACCGGCATTTCCACTACTACCGCAGGGGTCTGGTTCGTGAGGGAGGTGCTGGGCGTGAGCGGGTCCAATTGGATAGCATCCAGTCTGGCTTTTACATCGGCTGTTTCTTGCCTGGAGGCAGCCAATTCAATTTGCACGGTCGCTAAAGCAGCCAGCACATCATCAAGTGTTGCCATGTCTGTTATCGACCGGGAGACAGTTAGTGTTATTAAGGTCGGATATTTTGTAACGCCCTGAACGTCTCAGGATCGTTTAACAGACACGATAATGAGAACGCAACCACTTGTGAAGGTTTAGTTATTTTAATGAAGGCAAAAATAATACAAGGAATAAACAAAGGTTATAGTCACTGGAATCCTCCAGGCTAAGTACGTTACCAGCCCACAGCACGGATGGTCCTAACCGTCCTCTGCATATACGCCGATCCCGGCGTATGCCAACAGAGGGCAGAAATGAAATGGCCGACAATGCCAATCGGTAGGCTGTGAGGGGCACGAAGAGTGTTGGGGAGAATCGAGGAGTCAGGGAAACACCCAGCCGGGGTCTCTACCTGAAGGGAGCAGCCGCTCAACCTCTTCCTCAGACTGCACCGGGACGCGGAGTCACCTCCTGGTGATGCGTCACCGATACCCCAATCACAAGCAAAGAAGACTGAACCGAGAGCAGCCGCTCGATCGATCCTGTGGACTTCCGAGTCTGTAACGCGGCAAACACCTCCTGGTGTGCGTTACAGCTGGCAGTCCCTGTATCTCTGGTCGGGCTGGGAGTTACGACTCCAACCAGCAAAAGCGCCACTGCGCTTTGACTCAGCCGAGTCAAAAAGCGAAGCTCAATGGTTATCCGGTAGAGCTTCCGGGTCCTTCACAGGTGACGATGGGGCAAGACACGGCCCAGGGAGTAACGACTCGACCTACCTCCGTTCTTGCCTTACTGGAGCACCACTCCGGAACACTGCTCTTCACTAAGCAGGTACGTCGGTTGTAAACACAATATCCGACAGCGTTGTACCTCCCGGTTCCTCCCTTTATAGGGCGTTGTTTTCCTTGAGTTATGTAACAGCTCTCCTGTTTACATAAGGGCGTGTTTTCCTTGAGTTATGTAACAGCTCTCCTGTTTACATAAGGGCGTGTTTTCCTTGAGTTATGTAACAGCTCTCCTGTTTTACATAAGGGCGTGTTTTCCTTGAGTTATGTAACAGCTCTCCTGTTTTACATAAGGGCGTGTTTTCCTTGAGTTATGTAACAGCTCTCCTGTTTACATAACCTCTCAACCGCTAAGCATCCTGGGAGATGTAGTCCGTTTTCGCTGGTTACCGTTTTCCTCCCCTCGCATGACAGGAATTCTTGACAATTTCATCTTCGCTTTCCTCAGACTCTATTTCAACTTGCTTTTTACCTTCAATGAGTTCTTTTTCCACCTCTTTTGTTTTCCCTACTTTTGTCCCTCCTTGTATCTCCGTCACACAATCTTCCTGCTGACTACTTGTCCCTGCTTCTAGCTGGATGTTGGAGTTCCCTACACCTCCTCGGGGGTCTTCCGCAATGATCTTTCCCTCTCTCTCTGTATCTGGCACCTATCCATCTAAGGGTGTTGTCTCAGGTGGAATTTCTCTTAATCCTTCATCTGGCACTTCCTTCTCACGGATTTCTTTTATTGTCTCTCCAATGACCTTTTCTTTGTTCTTCCTTTGTTCTTTCTTGGATGAATGGGCTCTTGGTTCTGTCTCTGAGTCTGAACTGGATTCAGAAATCTGTAACCTTTTCCTCAGGGAGTTACTTCTGGGGACCAAAGTTAACCTTGGCTCTGTCTCCCCCCTTTCAGAGTTTTCTCCTTCTTTATCTTTTGCTCTCCGTCATCTGACTCAGTACTGGATTCTGACTCATCAAAATACTACTTTTCTTTAAAATCAACTGGATTTGGAATTCTCAAAGTATGACTAGCATGGATCCAATTCTTCAATCCAGCACACTTCACAGCTGTTGTTGTAGTCAAAATGACTTGCCTTAGTTTTCCCCAGCTGGGAACCAAACAGTTTCTTCTTCGGTGTACTTTTATCCTTACCCAGTCCCCTGGGCTTAGATCATGAGCTGGCTTCTTTTCAAGAGTGGCGGCATCCGCTCCAACCTGATGAAACACAGAATGAACTGCGTCAGCCAGGCTTTTACACTATTCCAATACCATGTCATCAGTTATTGTCATCAGCTTGTTGACTGGTATAAATACATGTCTCATTGCGCGTCCCATGATGATCTCATCAGGACTCAAACCAGTGGTTCTGTCTGGTATTAATCTAATAGTCATGTGCACTAGAGGCAAGACATCGGGCCATTTCATACCTGTGGCTAAAACAAATTTTCCCTATTCTGTTTTTGATAGTACCATTCATTTGTTCTACTACACCAGAAGCCTCTGGTCGGTAGGCACAATTCAGTTTTTGTCGTACATTCAATGCTTCACAAATCAATTTTATGATCTCATTATGAAAATCTCCTCCTCTGTCTGATTCAATTGTTATTGGGAACCCAAACCTAGGTATAAATTCCCTCAACAATAATTTTTCCACTGTCATTCCATCATTTCTTCTTGTTGGGAACGCCTCTACCCACCTAGAGAATAGGCATACCATTACCAAAACATACCTCAACCTGTTACAAGGAGGCATCTCAATGAAATCTACTTGCATTCTGGTGAAAGGCCCTCCCTCTCGACCTATTGTTCCTAGACTCACCACTGTCTTTCTTCCGGGATTGTACTGCTGACAAATTAGACATCTTTGACAAATACTTTCCGCCACAAGCCTAAACTTGGCATTATACCAAGTTTGTTTAAAAGACCTAATCATGGCGTCTCTCCCTATATGTCCCTGTCCATGATACATCCGTGCCATGGCAGACATCATGCTATCAGGCATAACTGGTTTTCCATCTCAATAGACCCACACATGAACTTTCTCTCTTGGTGCGCATCCTGCTTTTACCCACTGTTTTACTTCTTCCTCTCCTGCTTCTTCCTGCAATTGTCTTACCTCATCCCATGTTCCCACAGTGTTAGTAAACATTGGGAAACAAGAAATCATTTCCTTTTTCTTTGCCCGATTGATTGAATTCTGATTTCGTGCACAATACTGTGCCATGTCATTGGCAAATTTATTTCCAGTGGCAATGTAATCACCACTGCGACTATGAGCAGCACATTTTACCACAGCCAATTGCCTAGGCAGCTGTATTGCCTCAAGCAACTTCCCAACCACTTCAGCATTCTTAATGGGAGTTCCACTCGAGGTCAGGAAGCCTCTTTGCAGCCAAATTTTGGCCGAAATCATGGACCACCCCGTAGCCATATTGGCTATCAGTTATCACAGTCACTCTCACACTTTTGCCAATCTTACAGGCTCTAGTCAGGGCAAAAAGTTCAGCTACTTGGGCTGACCTTACTCCCTTCAAATAGGATGCTTCCATCACTGCTGCAACTGTACATACCGCATATGCTGCACTCAGCACCCCATCATCTGTTCTCAAACAAGATCCATCAACAATCATGACATAATCACTTTCTGGGAAAGGGTCATCTTTTATGTCAGGTCTTGGTTTTGTACAAAAGTCAAGTACATCCAAACAATCATGATCTGCTTCATCTCTTACCTCCACATGTTCTACATCAGGCAACAACGTTGAAGGATTCACGTTCACACATTTCACAAGACTCACATTTGTTGCACCCAAAATGACCTTTTCATACTTAGTCAGTCGGCTGTGCGTCATATACTGAGTACGACTCCTTGGTAAAAGAATCGCCACATCATGAGGCACAAACACTTTCACAGGGTATCCCATCACAATTCCTTCACTCTGTTCCAAACTTCGACATGTAGCAGCTACTGCTTTCAGACACCCAGGAAGGGCTACAGCTACTGGGTCCAACATGGATGAAAAGTAAGCAATTGGTTTCCTCAGTTTTCCATGCTTCTGTACTAGAACAGAGAGTGCACATCCATTTCTCTCACTGCAATACAACTCGAACTCCTTATCATAGTCAGGCATACCTAATGCTGGCGCTTCACACAATCCTTCTCCCAACTTCTTGAATGCTGCCAACTCCTCTTTATTCAAATCAATTGGATCTCTCACATCACTTCTTGTCAATCGTACCAAAGGTTTTTCAATCAATGAAGAGTTACCTATCCACTGACGACAATATCCAACCATTCCCAGAAACATTCTCACTTCTCTTTGGGTCATTGGCGGACTCATTCTTTTTTTGATCCTGATTCTATCTATGGTTATTTTCCTGTGTCCTTTCTCAATGCTGTGTCCCAAATATTGGAATTCTTTCTTACAGAATTGTAATTTCGATGGTGACACTTTTAGTCCTCCATCTGCCAAATGATTCAGCAAAGCTACCGTGTCTACTTCACAAGCTTCACGAGTTCTCGATGCCACAAGTAGGTCATCGATATACTGGACTAGTACTGAATTTTCAGGCATTTCTAGACTCTCCAAATACTTTTTCAATAGCTGATTAAATATTGAGGGGCTTTCTGTATACCCCTGTGGAATTCGGCACCACGCCAGAATACGCTTGTCGAAATGAAATGCAAAAATTTGCTGACTGTCATGGTGCAATGGGATGGAAAAGAAAGCATGGCACAAATCAATCACTGTGTACTATTCTGCGTCATGAGGGATCTGATATAAAATCACAGATGGATTCGGTATAATGTGACAACATGGTACAACAATTTTGTTTATCTTTCTCAGATCTTGCACTATTCTGAACTTCCCACTAGACTTTTTCAGTCCCATTATTGGTGAATTACATGGGCTACTCATTATTTCTTCTAAAAATTCCTTGTTTTATCATCATTCTCTCAATCACAGGACTAACTCCTTCGATTAGTTCAGGGGTCAATTTATATTGTGGGACATTTGGATAACATACTCCTTCTTTTACAGTTATCTTTACTGGATCTACATTCCTCATCAATCTTACATCTTCTCCTGTGAAGTCCCAAACTTCTGCTTTTACTGATTGTTTCAATTATTTTGGTAGTTCGTCAGGGTTGAATACAGCATAGGTTCCTGTGACCTCTTTCTCTCTGTTTGCCAATGTCATTTTATACAACACATCATCATCTGGTGTTTCAAAGGCTATTCCATCTGGAGTACAATATACAGTGCAATTCATCTTGCACAATAAATCTCTACCTAACAAGTTCACAGGACTAGTGTCACACACTACGAATCTGTGCATTTCTGAAAATGTCCCTATACTTACTTTCACTGGTTCTGTAAGGTAAGTTTTAATCTGTCTGTTGGAGACCCCAACTACTTGGATCGTTTCATCCGAGAGAGGAAGATTCTTGACATCAGCTGATCTAACAGTTGATCGAGTAGCACCTGTATCAACTAGGAAAGTAATATTTTCATTATTAACTTTCCCCTCTACAAATGGGCCTGTCTGGTCTACTTCTAGAGTTGCGCCAAGTACGCACTCCTCTTCCTCCCTTCGGCAGCGTCAATAACCCTCTTCTGAATCGCTATCATCGCGTTGCAGCCAATACTTAGAAGCAGCGCTAGTACGTTGCAGCTTATTTACCTGTTCTTCGTTGTAGAATCCGTTCTCCTTACTATACTTCTGGCAATTTTTGTTCTGTGGAAAAGGTGGTTTTGGCAGCTGATTCTGTTGTGTTACACCCTGCTGTTGTCGTTGCTGTTGACACCTGTGGATTCAAGGATGAATTTTCATCATTAGTACTTGGTGGATTCTTACACTCGGATTTCCAATGCCCTATCCTACCGCAATTATGACACGGAAATTTCTTTTTAGCTTCCTCAATATTCCCTTTATTTTTCCCAGGATTAATTCTCTGTTTTGACCCAGCTTGTTCCACTAATTGTGCTTCCTGTCTCTCGGCTACCTTTACCTGTGCCCACATTGCCTTCTCTTTTAGTTTTCGCTGTTTTGCTTCAATTTCATCACTGAAATATTTAGCATGTCTCAATACTTCGTCTATTTTCTAATTTTGCCAATCTACCCTATGCTGTTTTATCATTTCACTAATTTCCGGACGAAGACTATATTCAAACCTGTATACGAAATGACTCAAATCCTTGTCACTCAAATTTTCATATCCACTGAATTGTTTAAAGGCTAAGATTAACCTCTCCTAATAGGCATGTACTGATTCTTTGCTTTCTTGATGTGTTCTGTCAATTTTCACCCAATCTGTCTCTTTAAGGGGTATCTTGTTCTTCAGGAATGCCATCACCTGTTCATATTTCTTCATTACTTCAGGGTCTGGAGCTCCTGTCTTAGGATCCCTTGGGTATTCCTGTGTCAGCCAATCTATTACTATTTTACATTCTGTCCATAGATCTGCTGGTACTATTATGTCAAACAAGCTATTCAGGTCAATCCACAATACTTTGGATAGCTTCACAAATCTGTCCACCTGTCTATACCACTCAACGGGTTTTTCAAACAGTCGAGGGAAGTCATTCGTAAATGACAAAATATCCTGTCTAGCCCATGGGACATGCACATATCCTCCTCCCGGAATCTCTCTCATAGGACGACCTTCTCTTTTTATCTCATAGGATAAGCTGAAAACGTTTTGTCTGAAACTTCGTCTCGCTTACGATACCATCTGCTCTTCCATTTGTCCACATCTCCCCATTTTCTCAAGAAAATAATTAAATCCTTAATCTGACCTATTCGTCCTGTGGTATTCATGTTTTCAATGTCTTTATCGGTGAAGTCTACTCGATAGGGTTTCTGTAGGGCTTTTACCTTTTCAATATCAATACCCATCTCATTCGCCATTTCTTCTAATCTTTCATGAAGACTTTTTGCTCTTTATGTTACGCTTTTGCACAGAAACAACAACTCCTCATCTTGGTAGGTTTTTAATTTCTGTCGGGATAGTTCCTACTAATAATTCTTCCAGTACCATTCGTAATTTAGCTACATCTATTCCTTGTCTTTCTTTTGCAAGCTTCTCAACCATTCACTCAACTCCTCTGTAGACAGTCCTACTGGCTTCTCTACATTTCCTTGTCCAAAATCTTTTTGAGTTTCTGACATTGTCTCTATCATCGTCATACGTTTCTCTGCACAGTTTTGACCTATAAACGGGTTATTTGAAAAATTCGGTTCAATCATACTCCATGGATTCTCACTCTGACTCATTCTTGGTTGTTCAACCGGTTTATTATTTTTATAAGGGACTGTCAAACTATGTTCACTGTCTTTCTGCTTCTCAAAAATAGGCATTACTGGACCTATCGTTACTGGTTACAGTTACCGCTTCCAAATTCTTGGTTAATTCTCTTATTTTCTCAGTTAATTCTAGGGTTGTCTTTGCTAATTCTGCTGAATTTTCTCCATCTAATTTTCCTCCAGACTTCTTTTCTACCTCTCTAATAGGATTGCTTCTTCCAAAATCTTGGAACTCTAGTTCCGATTTTATGATTCGTACTGTTTCTTTCATTGGGGCACTTGGAGTTAATATTTCTGGTTCTGGTCGGTATGGTGGTGGATTCTTATAGAACATATCATTAAGAACATCATCCTCAGACTCATTCACTCCGTACCCTCTCGACTCCACATTATGCCTCTTTTCTACACACTTTTGTCCTTCATTCCATCCTGCAGTTCTTACGGGAAACAAAACCTCAGTCATACTCGCATTTCGCCATCTTCTCATTCGATCATCATGCGTCTCATGTCCGTATGATCTGCCAAACAGGTTCTCCTCATTTGTAACATAGCTGTTATATATAAGGAAATCCTGCATTTTACTCACTACTAACCAACAACTTTACATAAACTAAGCACATTTCATTCAATATGTTTAACTACAATAGCATTTCTGGCTTCTAGATGTACCATTTGCTGTGTCCAAGCGCAAATTTTTGAGCAAACTTTTTCACTCTTTGGTTCCCCTCTTCTTGTTCAAAAAACCTGGATTTATCACACTGGGAGATTTTAATTAACGAGCAAAGAAGTGCTTAATTTGTGAAAGAAAGAAGGATGGTGCCCTAAGTTCAGCTTAGAATCTGGTGGCCGGTTCAACTAAAGATGGCTGTGCGGAATTCCTAGGCCAGTAGTCTTTAATGCACTATCAGACACTCTAGTCTCTCTTTTCTCACTATTGCTGTTGACAGTTTTGGTGTCTTTTTTTTCCTTAATCTTTTTCAACCTGTGTGTTTATAAAAAAGACTTAATAAATTGAGTAACTATTTCTATAGCTGTGATGGTCCTTCATGACAATCGCAGTGGACCTTATGCCCCCTGGTATTTGGAGAGCCTTATTCAATCCAAAAGAGTATGGACAGATGTCCTACTGCTGTGTAATATAGTGTTATACCTGACAGCCTTAAGGAGGTCTTCCCCCAACATTTGTGCCTTCCACGTCAACTTTTTTTCCGACCTTCTTTTTGCTGGTATTAGGACGCTGTGCACTTTACCACTGCTACCCTGTGGGAAAGTGCTTGTGCTCTCTCCCTTAAACGTGGAAACATTGGTTCATCTCCAATTTACATATTTAATATTTAATTTACTTACCTCAGGGCTCTCAATGGTAGGACTCCTTCTGACCTTGATGGGGCTATGACCTTTAATAGGTTAAGCAGCCCGTCAAGAATTGATTACATCTTATTAGACGCGAAACTATGGTGCGATTTAATAGATATGGTGGTGACTCCTTCACAGGACAGTGACCACAATCCCTTAGGCATGTCGATAAGATGGGGAAGGCGGAACACCTCTGAGAGGAGTTCGCACCCGAGATCTACTAAGGAGGTGATACCTTTTCAGGGAAATCGAAGACTGAAATGGGAGAAGGTCCAGTCGCAGGCCCACAATTTGATAAAAATCAGGGCGTATGTTGAAGACCTGAGTACAGAAATGGGGGTGTTTGATCCGGACCTAGCGCCTCTACAGGGCACGCTTTTTGTCCAGGCGTACAATAGTTTAACAGAGAAAGTTGGGGAATTTTTCCTCTTAAAAGGTAATAATAAGGTCAAGAGTGGTGGCAGGGTTAACAACAAAGCTATATCGAACAGTCCCTGGTACACGGCGCATTGTAAAGCTACAAGAAATGAGATTAGAATTGCCTTGCGTCAAAAGAACCAACTCCGGGTTAGTGTAGCCAGGAAAGAATACGCTAGGGCCTTGGAGCAAGCAAAACGTGTATGGGAAGAACAACGCTGGCAAGATCTCAAGACAGCTTCCAAAGGAAAGAATTCTTCGCTGTTCTGGGATCTGATCAACAAAGCCAGGTTGAATAGCTCTCGCCCTTTAGATAGCCACATAACAGGTCAGCAATGGCATTCCCATTTTTCATCAATTTATGGTGGGTCAGAAACTCCCCTTGCCCCTTCTGTTTATGCCTCCAGTGCCCACCCCACGCTCCCGGTCAGTGAACCCTTTTTGCCATCTGAGGTGCTGCTAGCTATTAGTCATCTTACTCCTAAGAAAGCAGCAGGCCCAGATGGGATACCTGGAGATCTCCTTATGGAGGCCCCAGAGTTATGGGCCAAACTCATTGCAAAAATAATGAATCTCATCTCCCATGGTTACCCTGTCCCAGTTTCGTGGAAGGGAGCGGAGGTAATCACTGTCTTTAAGAAGGGTGCCAGAGACGACCCTGCCAACTATAGACCAATCAGTTTGATTGATGTGTTACAGAAGGTGGTTGGCAGGGTAATCATATCTAGGGTCGGCACCTGGATGGAAGAAATGCATGTGTTGTCTCATCTTCAAGCTGGGTTCCGACAAAAGGTGGGCACGATGGACCAGGTCTTTCGCTTTTCCGCGATCTATTGGAAGTCGGTTACTATCAACAAAGGTAGCTTATACTTGGCTTTCATAGATCTTAGGATGGCTTTTGACCTGGTACCACGTGAGAGACTGTGGGAGGTTTTGGAGAATATGGGGTTTCCTGGTCCCCTCTTGAGTTTAATCGTGCACCTCCATGGGGGGAATTATGCCAGGATCAGGTGGGGCACCCAAGGGGAACTAACTGAAAAGATCCCCGTGAAGAGGGGTGTACGCCAGGGATGTGTCATGGCTCCTACGCTGTTCTCTCTTTTTGTGAATGGAGTGGTGGATTACTTAAGAGAAGAATCAGCTGATGCTCCATCCCTGGCAGGTGTTAAAATCCCTACACTCCTCTTCGCCGACGACACTATTTTAATTTCGAAGTCGCCGTCTGGCTTACAAAAGCTTTTGAACCGATTTAGTGCATTTTGCTCTGATAGAGGTCTCACTATCAACACTCTAAAAACTAAGCTCATGGTTCTAGCACCTTCACCCAGATTTAGAAATAATCTTTTACTTAATGGAGAGCCCTTGGAGCTGGTAGACTCTTATGACTATTTGGGCATTAGGGTCAATAGTCGCATGAGCTGGAAGGATCACTTGGCTAAAATGATGTTAAATTATAAAAGAACTTCTGGGGCGGTTATGAGTGAATATCGTAAATCTAAAAGCAAACCCCTTTCACCGCTCCTAACTATTTACGAAGGCCAAGTTCTCCCGTCCGCTCTATATGGCTCAGAATTATGGGGGTTTGAAAATACTGCAGAGCTGGACAGAGCCGAAAACAAGATTTTGAGAGATGCAGTAGCCCTCCCAGTCTCCACTCCCCTATTCCCCTTAAGGGCTGATATGGGCAGGCGCCCCCTTAAGGATTTAGTGCGCTTACGCCCGTTACTCTTCTGGGTTCGTCTGCGCAGGACAAGGGAGCTCCAGGATTACGCTGCTGCCCTAGATGAATTAATCCAGCTAAATACCAATAATAGGATTAAGTGGCTGAGCAACTTGAAGCGGTTGGTGGTGCTCTTGGGTTTGAGCGACTCATGGGCAAACCAATCACCTCCGCCCAAGATGGTGATTAAAAAGCTCTACTGGAACCTAGTACAGCAGGAGACTCTTTCTAGTAGTTCTGTGGGCTCACTTACTGAGCGCTTCTTGTCCTTTAAGTGGTCAAGGAGCTTTGAACCTTTTTTGGATTACATTGAGCAGCCTTTAGATAGATCTCTTTACTTGAAGGTTAGGCTTGGGATCCTCCCAGTAAACGATTATACCTCGGGGTGGAAAAAGAATGTCGGCAAAATGAGATCATGTCCAGGCTGTGCAGCCCCTACAGAGTCAGTGGCACACTTCTTTTTTGCTTGCCCAGCTTACAGGGTTGCTAGGAGGATCTGGTTAAAGCCGTTATGTAAGAATTTGGGCGTTAGATGCCACGTATCGGCCTTGCGGATACTTAGCACGGATACCTCTTCGATTGCCATGGTCTGTGGAGTCGCAAAATTTTTGGGCAATGCTTGGCGATCCCGCATGAGGTGCTGTAAAACCCATTCTGACCCACTTATTAGTCAAGAGTAGTTGGCTAGGATTTTCATCATGTTGATATGTGACTGTGCTTACCCTTAAGTGGTCTAGTGCTTAATTGTGTTTTATTAATCGTCTGTTTGGAAATTTTACATTGTATTGTGTTGTTAATTGCTCTTTTATGATGAATTTTCATCGAATAAAGAATATTTGATTTGATTTACTTATAAGCCCCTAGTAAAATGCTACTCCCTGTACCTAGGGCCTGTAAATTAAATGTTACTAGTGGGCCTGCCTAACTGATTGTGCCACCCACTTATGTAGCCCTTTATGCACAGACGGACGCTCCCTCCCACTGCTGCTACCTACCTGCCTGCCTCCGCTGCCTGACGCCTGTTTGCCGCTCCTCACCACCTACCTGACGCCGCTGCCTGCATCTCGCCTCCGCCGCCTCCCAGGTACCGCCTGCTGCTTCCTGGTCACCACCCACGCCGCTACCTTCACTCCTCACGCCCGCTGACCACCGCCACTTACCTGGTCACTCCTTGGGCTCCGTCGCTTCCCGCCGATTTTCCCGCCGTTTTCTCGGCGCCGCTGCCCCAGGCGCACAGTCCCACTCCCGCCTCCTCCTTCAGTCCCGCCCCCCCCTCCCTGCCCATTGGCCACCCCGCTCCCGCCTCCCGCTGACCCTCCCTCCCGGCTCCTTATTTAAGGGGACCCCGCGGGCTGGTCAGTGCGACCCCCTGTGCCTGCACAGACGGACGCTCCCTCCCACTGCTGCTACCTACCTGCCTCCGCTGCCTGACACCTGTTTGCCGCTCCTCACCACCTACCTGACGCCGCTGCCTGCATCTCGCCTCCGCCGCCTCCCAGGTACCGCCTGCTGCTTCCTGGTCGCCACCCACGCCGCTCCGTCGCTTCCCGCCGATTTTCCCGCCGTTTTCTCGGCGCCGCTGCCCCAGGCGCACACTCCCACTCCCGCCTCCTCCTTCAGTCCCGCCCCCCCTCCCTGCCCATTGGCCACCCCGCTCCCGCCTCCCGCTGACCCTCCCTCCCGGCTCCTTATTTAAGGGGACCCCGCGGGCTGGTCAGTGCGACCCCCTGTCCCTGCACAGACGGACGCTCCCTCCCACTGCTGCTACCTACTTGCCTGCCTCCGCTGCCTGACGCCTGTTTGCCGCTCCTCACCACCTACCTGACGCCGCTGCCTGCATCTCGCCTCCGCCGCCTCCCAGGTACCGCCTGCTGCTTCCTGGTCGCCATCCACGCCGCTACCTTCACTCCTCACGCCCGCTGACCACCGCCACTTACCTGGTCACTCCTTGGGCTCCGTCACTTCCCGCCGATTTTCCCGCCGTTTTCTCGGCGCCGCTGCCCCAGGCGCACACTCCCACTCCCGCCTCCTCCTTGAGTCCCGCCCCCCCTCCCTGCCCATTGGCCACCCCGCTCCCGCCTCCCGCTGACCCTCCCTCCCGGCTCCTTATTTATGACGCCCCCTCAGCGACCGCGCAGCGGACGCGCGCAGCGGGAGCGCCGATTGAGCGCCGATGGTGCGCCAAAGGTAAGCCCGTTTGCGCCCGTCCGCGCCTGGACCGCGCCCAGCGCCAGACCCCCTGGTCCCCGCGCCCGCCAGCCCCCCCGCAGGACCTACGACTTCGCTACGCTCATCGCACTCAAAACCGCCCGAGCCCCCGGTTGCTACCGAGCGTCCCCGCGACGCACCCATGGACCCTTCGCCTGCCGATCCTGCAACTTCTCTTGCCTCCAAACAAGCACCACGCCCACCAAGACGGACAACAGCAACCACCTCAAGTGCATCCTGCTCAACACCCGCTCCGTCCACAGACACGCCGTGGAACTCTGGAACCTCCTCGACACTGCATCTCCAGACGTCGCCTTCCTCACGGAAACCTGGATGAACGACTCTTCAGCCCCCGACATCGCCATTGCCATCCCGGACGGCTACAAGATCATCAGGAAGGATCGCGTCAACCAGACCGGAGGAGGCATCGCCATCGTACACAAGAGCACCATTCGCATCTCGACTGACTCCATCGACGTATTCAACGCCGCCGAATACCTGCACTTCCAGATCCACACCGACCCCAAGACTACCCTCAGAGGCACCCTCATCTACAGACCCCCGGGAACACGCGCACAGTTCTGCGAAGACATCGCCGACTTCATCAGCCCTCACGCCCTCCCCTCCGCCGACTACATCCTCCTCGGGGACCTCAACTTCCACCTGGAGAGCAACAATGACCGCAACACCACCGCCCTGCTGGATAACCTCGCCAACCTCGGACTTCAGCAACTGGTCAACACCCCCACCCACTTCGCCGGCCACACGCTCGACCCACTCTTCTCGTCCAGCAAGCACGTCACCTTCAGCCACTCCACCGGACTTCACTGGACCGACCACAGCTGCGTCCATTTCAGCTTCAGAAAGAACACGGTCCACCATCACCCGAAGCAGGCTCCCCACAGAAACTGGAGCAAGATCACCGCCGACCAGCTCGCCACCTCCCTCAGCCAGAGCCCACCTGTCAGGACCACGGACCCTAACACAGCTGCCCTCGACCTCACGCAGTGGCTGACCTCCTGTGCCGACGACCTCGCGCCACTGAAGAACCCCCTCACCAGGCCCAGAAGCAAGAAGGCCCCCTGGTTCACTGACGAACTGAAGGACTCCAAGAAGGCCTGCCGCACCCTCGAGAAGGCCTGGCTCCTCAACAAGACCGCCGACAACAGAACAGCACTGAAACTCGCCACTCGCAGACATCACCAGCTCATCCGCACCACCAAGAAGAAATCTCTGCGGGAACGACTGGACAAGAACGCCCATGACAGCAAGGAGCTCTTCAACATCGTCAAGGAGTTCTCCAACCCCAGCACCGGCAACAACGACATCACTCCCTCACAGGACCTCTGCGACTCCCTCGCCTCGTACTTCCACCGCAAGATCGCCAACATCCACAACAGCTTCGACATTTCACCCCCGCACCCATCGGTCGTACCTTCGCACCCCGCCGTCACCCTCCAGACATGGACCGAGGTGACCCCCGAAGACACGTCACGCATGATGAACACCATCCACTCCGGATCTCCGACCGACCCGTGCCCCCATCATGTTTTCAACAAGGCAGCCTCTACCATCGCACCCCACCTCCGAGACATCATCAACACCTCCTTCAACACAGCAACTTTCCCGGAGAGCTGGAAGCACGCCGAACTCAGCGCTCTGCTGAAGAAACCAACAGCGGACCCGACCGACCTCAAGAACTTCCGCCCCATCTCGCTCCTTCCTTTCCCCGCCAAAGTCATCGAGAAGGTCGTCAACAAGCAACTGGCAGCCTTCCTCGAGACGAACGGATCCCTCGACCCATCACAGTCCGGATTCAGAGCCAACCACAGCACCGAGACCGCCCTCATCGCAGCCACCGACGACATCCGAGCCCTGCTCGACAACGGCGAAACAGCGGCACTCATCCTCCTAGACCTCTCCGCAGCATTTGACACTGTCTGCCACCGCACACAAGTCCAACGCCTCAACGACACCGGCATCCAAGGGAAGGCTCTGGAATGGATCATCTCATACCTCTCCGGCAGAACACAGAGAGTACGCCTCCCTCCGTTCCGCTCCGAGGCCACCGAAGTCATCTGCGGCGTCCCGCAAGGATCGTCGCTCAGCCCCACTCTCTTCAACATCTACATGAAACCCCTCGCTGCCATCGCACGCCAACACAACCTCAACATCATTTCCTACGCCGATGACACCCAGCTAATTCTCTCCCTCACCAGAGACCCCGACACCGCCAAAGCCAGCCTGCACGAAGGGATGACAGACGTCGCTGAATGGATGAACATCAGCCGCCTGAAACTGAACACGGACAAGACAGAAGTCCTCATCCTGGGACCATCACCCTCCGCATGGGACGACTCCTGGTGGCCCCCGGCACTAGGCACCGCACCTGAACCGACGGACCACGCACGCAACTTGGGCGTCATACTGGACTCCTCCCTATCGATGACCAGACAAGTCAACGCCGTCTCCTCAGCTTGCTTCCACAACCTCCGCATGCTCCGAAAGATCTTCCGATGGATCCCAACCGAGACCAGGAAGACGGTCACCCACGCTCTCGTCACCAGCAGACTAGACTACGGAAACACCCTCTACGCCGGTACTACGGCCAAGCTTCAGAAAAGACTTCAGCGTATTCAGAACGCCTCCGCCCGACTCATCCTGGACGTCCCCCGACGCAGCCACATCTCGTGCCACCTGAGAGACCTGCACTGGCTCCCGGTCAACAAGAGGATCACGTTCAGACTCCTCACCCACGCACACAAGTCCCTCCACGACCTAGGCCCAGGGTACCTCAACAGCCGCCTCACCTTCTACACGCCCACCCGCCGGCTACGTTCCGCTAACCTCGCCCTCGCCGTCGTCCCTCGCATCCAGAGAGCCACCGCTGGAGGAAGGTCATTCTCCTACCTGGCAGCTAAGACTTGGAACTCCCTACCCGTCCACCTGCGGATGACCCAGGACCACCTGGCCTTCAGGAAACAGCTCAAGACCTGGCTGTTCGAGCAGTAGCAGACCCCCTTCCCCAAGCGCCTTGAGACCCTTACGGGTGAGTAGTGCGCGATATAAGTTCCATGATTGATTGATTGATTGATTGATTATCATGTCTCAGATCTGCCATTTCAGAGCCTGTGCATGCAGTTTATATTGCGAAGTCGAGCTGGCAAAATAACAGTTTGCCATGCCCAAGCCTTCCCTTTTTCTACAAATAATCAACCCCTAATTTAGGCAGGGTGCACTGTATCCAAATGCAGGACATGTTCCTTTAGATTTTACTTGTCCTGGTAGAGAAAAACACTTTTTCACTACAGAAAGAGCCTATCTCTTCCGTAGAATAAAATTGATTTGACTGTATTAATGATAATAATAATAATAATAATAAAAATAATAATAATAATCACAATTCCAGATTTGTAAATTGCAACTTATCAGCCCTAAGAGTATCCCAGCACTAGGGGCGGTTGGTGAGATAAAGTGAGATATTGCCCAGAGTCACATGATGCTAATCTGAGCTGCTGCCAGTGATCAAACCATGAGCCCTGTGCTCTGGAGTTAGCCGCTCTGGCCACTACACCACTCCTCTCCATTTTATAAGTGTAATTCCCCATTGCAAAATATATGCTTTTCAATTTTGGTGTCTCTGGAATCACAATTTAAAATCCAAACTCATGGTGAAATCAGATTTAAAATTGCCTTTCTGAATATGTCACTTTTAGGAAGTTGTCATTTTCTTACTTTAGCCATTTGGTACCAGCCGCCTGTCTCTGATCACATGTCTGGGGACGGTGACAGTTACGCTTTGTGTATTCCCCATAGACAACTACACACAATGGGAGCTTAGGTGTGACTTGATGGCCATCCATGCAAGATGGGAGGGAGGAGCAGAACCCAGCCTCACTTACACCTGAATAGTCTCCACTGCACTGCACTGCAGCTCTCCATTTTATAAGTGTAATGCTCCATTGCACGATATATACTTTTCGAGTTTGGTATCTCTGGAATCACAATTTAAAATACAAACGTATGGTGTATTCAGATTTTAAATTGCAATTCTGAATATGTCACTTTTAGGAAGTTAGCATTTTCTTACTTTAGCCATTTGGTACCAGCCACCTGTCTATTATCACATGCCTGGGGTTGGTGACAGTTTGGATTTGTGTATTCTGCGTAGAGAACTACACACAATGGGAGCATAGGTGTGACTTGATGGCCATCTGGCAGGATGGGAGGGAGGAGCTGGACCCAGCCTCACTTATCCGTGAATAGGCTCTGTCTTGTGCCCACACAAAGGACTGCAAACTCCACAGTAGTGCGTCTGGAGCCAGGGCAGGAAGGGGGAATCTGTGCACTTCAAAGGCAGGTCTTTGAAGTCTCCCCCACTTTAAAGGCACCACTGGGTATAAAGGCTGGACCTCTGACACCAGCACTCCAGTACTCTTCTTAACCTGTGAAATCTCTGCGAGGAAGAAGGGTTGCTGTGCTGCTGAAAGGTTGCCACTCTGCTGGAATGCTGCTTTGTGTTCTCCTGCTTTGCTGTGCTGACCTGCTGGCCTGCTGCCCTCCTGCGTTGGTAAGAAGCACTGGACCTGCATCACTAGAACCCTGTGTGACTTCAAGGGCTAGCTGGCTGGCCACCTGATCTGAAGTCCCTGGGACATAAAATATTTCCAACCAACCAGCTCCTGTACTTAGACTCTGCCATCTGTGAGTTTGCCCTGCCAAGTGGTGCCATCCCATTCCTGGTTCGTTGAAAGTGGGCCTAAGGTGTCTCTCCAATCGAACCAATGCATCCTCATTTGAGCGGCACATCCACAAGCAGAACCCACTCATCTCCTCGGCTGAGTGGTGAATCTTAGAGCAGAACCAACGCATCTCTGATGTTGCTTGGATTGACCCAGTTGCAACAGATCTGTATTGCTGCAGTCTCCCACATTTTGGACCCATACATCCCCCTCAGAACCGCCACTTCACAATGCTTTACCCTTTGCAAGCTCCTTGAATCCCTTGTAGACGGCAACCTCAATGATGATGCTGGATTTCTGCCTCGCAGCTTCACCACTCATCAGAACAGACACATCACCCCTGCTGCACCTCGCATCCTCGACACCAGACTTTGCATTGCAACTCCATCAACAAAATCATCTATGCATCACCTCCCATGCATGACACATCTTCAAAACAAGTTCACACAAGCGCTCGGCAACCAGGATTAAGGTCCTCTGGTTCAGCAGACAAACTGGGTACCTGTTGCCAGCCCACGTTCCATCGTGGTAGGCCTGAACGTTTGACTTTGTCTCAATCTGGTGCAACAAGATCTCCCAAATAGCTCTATTTGCTTCTTAGTGCTATTTTTACTCACTACTTTAAAATTCAATACCTCAAGCGCTACTTATTTAATTTTTGTCAGCTTTGTCTTCTTTTACTTATGTTCTATTTTTCTAACTTGGTGTGGAATTTTTTGTTTGGTGTTTTCGCTGTTTTACTTTTTGAAGAGTTGCACACATACTTTACACATTGCTTCTAAAGTTAAGCCTGACTGCTCTCTGCCAAGCTACTAGAGGGTGAGCAGAGGTTAAGTTAGGATTTTGACAGATGGTTCCAATGTGATGGCCATAGATTCTCTAGGTGGTAGGATACATTTGTATGTGGCACAGTTTTAGTTAATTAGGTTATATCCGATAACCTTTTCTTTTCTTCTTGCCCCTTTCCAAACGGAATCCTTTGTAAAGGCTTACTCACAAACACATGATGAAGAACCATATCTTCTAATACTGAATAAGGATAAAAACCAAATCATATTGGCACAGATCTCAAATGTACCCTTTTGCAGCTTGACTGCTGTACAACTAGTGTCACACACTTTCCAGAATTATGGACCCACTATTTATTCGCTATATAATCATTCTTGTCAGAGTTTGAGTCTATGTGTTGTTAGAATGTTACGGAAGGAGTACTATCTTTATTTTACTTTGTTACTTCCTATTGCTATGTAAGCTGCAGGAGGGATTGTTTTTGTGCAGAAAGGTGTCCCTTTTTATACAAAAACAATCCTGCTTTCAAAGCAGGCACCCTTGTAACATGGTGCAAGAGTACCTATGTTGGTGCTTGGCAGCACATTGTGCACTAGCACTGGGAAATGACAGGAATGCGCTGCATTTGCATCTTCCCTATCATGCAGCGCTGTGCCACAAGGTGTGATTCTACGCTGTGCTGCGTAATACCTAAGTATATTTTCCCCTTCGTACCAAACGTCTGAATATCCCCTTCAAATAACGGAAGATGGCAGTGTACTTCTGGGGAGAATGATATGGAATAACGCCTTGATTGCAATAATGCAGCAAATGCCACAATTTGCCTAATTTCTATTTGTTTCACAGCTCAGGACAACTCTGGCACAACTTTGATGAATGCCTACAGAAATGTAAACTTCTGTGACATTTGTGAGGTTCTGACTGTACTTGGGGTACCTACATCACACCTTACACAAATTAAGCAATAATAGTCAAGGTGGCCCCTTTGTGGTACGATCTTGGTTAACACAATGAAAGCATACTTTGATTGCTACTATGCAGGTCCAGGCAAGTCTCTTCTGCATCAACTGAGGAAGGCGCCTCTCTGGTCCTCCAATCATTCAACAAACATTGCACTCACTCAGTAAAGCTGATCACTCTTGTAAACTTGCTTTCCGATGTTTATTTTTAAAACGGACTAGGTATTCTGAAAATGTCTTCCTAAGTGGAGTAATCATTAATTAACAGCACCAATTATAATCAGCATTTAATGTCTTGGGAAGTTGCTGTCCCTGCAGCATACATTCTCAGGGCAGGGCTTGAGTTCCTCACCTCTTCTTGCCATTTTGAAAAGACAATAAATACTGCAGCAGGAAGCCCTGCTGGCACAGCTGCTGAAAACAACAATCTCGGGGGTGCACTAGTCAGCTTTTAACAAGAATCCTGTGGTGTGACTCCATGCCTCTGCCATCGGTCGGGTGTTCATTAGCGCTGGCTTCATGTCATCTATGGCATAAGAGATATTCTTTTTGAGCAGATTTTATAATTCCAGCTGCACTTTAAAAAAGTAATGTTTTAAAAAAAATATTTTCTTTTGCCCAATAATGTGTTAATTCATCTGTTCACTTTGTCTATATGAACCGTACTTTGTGTATTTGCAAGTCACAACCAATGATGCTGGTACGTGCTGTGAATGTGTAATCAAGATCTTCATCCATCCGTACTCATGGTCCAGAGGCGTCTGACTGGAATGAAGGTAGACATGTTCCATTATAAATGCACAGATTTATTATTTGCATATCTTTTGTTAATAAAGTGTGGCTTTGGCTCCAACAGAGAGGGGTTCACGAAGTGACAAAATGGTTACATGACCCACACTCAGGGAACCATTTATAGGGGACATGCGTAAGGCAGCTCTGCAAGTCTTCTTGCTACGCTGCCCTATGCCAATGTGAAAGGGCAGGAATGCACAGTATTTATGAAATATGAAGCTATTTCTGTCCTTTCCCACGGGTGCTGCCGCACATCTTGCTGCGTAGCGACACATTCACCATGGTACAGGATTTTTGTTGTGAAGAAAGGGACACCTTCCTGCTCAAAAACAACCATGAGAGGTATTTCCCTCTATGTGTCCATATAGAAAGAGAAAAAACAAGGAGAAATAAAAATATTTCTTCTCGTTGCACCTGCTCTGGGGAAACAAAAGGTTTTGGCGCTGCCCCAGGTTTACATGATTAAGTATATCTGAGGCAGCATCAAAATCCATGGGTGTTGCCTGAGAAAACCCATTGCAACACCCATGGAACCCCTCCCAGTGCAGAGGAAGGCAGCTCAGCGACTTGCACTGCTTTGTCTTACTCCATATCTTTGAAGCCACGCAAAGCCACGCAAAGTGTCTTCCTGTGGCCTCATGGACCTGGTTCCGAGGTTTGTGCTGCCAGAGTGTCAGAAAAAGTTACGGTCCGGTGGTGGCGCAAGCCTGTCATTAAACAAGCCCTTCTGTTTTACAGGGTATATGCAGGGACCTTTTCATTGCTCTGGAGAATGTGCAGTATGCAGTGCAAAGTATGTTTATCGTCAGCAACAGTCTGATTTTAAGCTCTTTGTGGCAGCAAAAATGCTTTTTTAAATATAGTAACTTTATTTTATGAATCTGTAAACTTTTACTGATTCCTTAACAGGAATTGTGCTTTGTAGACCGAATCAGTGCTTAGCAACTGAAGTCAAACAGCAAAACATTGAAAAATGATCATATACTAAGTTGAGGTTGTAATTCATTCCCAAACGGGAATGGGGTCACTGTCCCTTTAGTGTCTTTTGGATTGCAAGAGAGATGTTAGGTTTAATGCAACCTGTGCCAGAGAGATATATTTTACTTGCCAAGTATTGCATTGAATATTTTGCACATGTGCATGTTTGCAAGCCTCAGCTTGCACTGATACAGAAGGCACTCAAAGAAACAAGTATGCCGGACCGACAATAGGATTTGGTAACACCTGTTTAAAATTAACCCCCACAAATATAAATGCATCCAAAAGTGAAGGAGGAAGCCAAAACTTAGTGGGTGACCCTTCAAAGAGGGCCATTTCCAACAGTGAATCAAACAGTTCAGGAAAGTACATGTGGCATACATCATTTTTACGAAATCAGGGGCATATTTACAAGGGCTTTATCTCCGCTTTTTTGGCTTTTAAAGCCAAAAAAGTGGAGATAAAAATATCACCCTATTAACAAGAGGGTGCTAACATGCATTAACACATGTTAGCACCCTTTTACCCAACGCCTCCCTTTGCAAAGTGGGTGTCACTGGGCAGGACAACCTTGTAAATATCGCTGATGAGTACATCGCGATATTTACAAGGCTGCCAACGCATTTTAGCAAACGTTAGTTTTGTGTGAAAACCGCTGTTTTTGCCAGAAACTAACGTCTGCTAAAATGTAGACTTAGGCATACCTATAATGGGGGTGGATTGTGCTGATACGACCCTGTGGGTCGTATTAGCCAGGTTATCGCCGTTTTGCAGGGAACATCGCTGGAAAATCAGCGATGTTCCCTGCAAAACGGCGATCTCCCCGCTATCGCTGGTAATTATATCGCCCTGGGGAAACGCATTATGAATAATGCGCTAACAAGGCGATATAATCAAGCGATAGACGGCGATAAATAGAAAAGCGCTAAGCACGCTTTGCCTCTATTTATCGCCATCCTTGTAGATATGGCCCTGAGTTCTACATTTCAATTCCTTTTCTTTCGCTTCTGGGTACATTATGAACTTGAATCATATAAATGAGAATGGACAGGGGCATGGATAGGTTTAAAAACGTCAGAACACATAAATCTCGAAAAACACAAGCAGTACAGAAGAGTTAAACAGTCTTGTATGGCAGAGCGTTCACCCCGGTATGGAGAACCCTCTGGTTCATACATGTGGAAGTGCAGTAATTTTGTCCCCAAACATCAGCTTGTCTGTTAATAAAAATATAAGCATATTGCTGTAAAATGCATAATTTTCATTTTAGGACAATGCACTTGATTGGCCAAACCAAAAACTTATTGTAGTTCTGAAAAATATTTTCTTTCAAAACAACACTTTTTAAAAGCGATCAAACATCAGTTGAACATTTCCATCGAGTACTCATGTGCATTACAGACAAACTCGGGTAGAATCTGTGTTGCATACCTACACATAAACATTTTAAGCCCTGGATGATTGCCATATCCTAAGAATTGTTATTAGTATGTAACCATTAGCAATTTTGCCAGGGTGAACATCGTTATGCTGTTGGTTATAAAATGCAATGGGATTGCCATGATTAAGTCAAAGCAACTTCCTGCTAAAAATTGTCCAAAAATGCCAGCAATCACTATAAATATGTAAGGGCCAGTGGTTTGCCTAGGTTGATTTGAAATGGCCCCAAAACTGCAAGAATTGCCACCAGTATGTCCTCATACACATGTATGTGATAGCCTAGAAACTTGCAATTCCATGCACATGAACCCACACACACAAAGTCATGCTTCCTTTACAACCGGCAAGAGAACCATTTTGAAAAAGTCTAAAGTGCATGTCTCATTCGCGAAACTGTGGCTTTAAGGTCTACATTTCTTCTTTTTAATGCTTTATTGTTTCATAGTGGTCATCATGATTTGTCAGACTTGTTAGTGCCTGAAAAGAATTTGACTTGGACAATCCTTGCAATTGTTTTCTCACATCTGGATTCAGCCCATCAGGCATAGCATCAAAATATTTCAAAAAGGGGGCGTGGCCAAGCACGGCGGAGAAATGGCCGCGTAGCGTCCGAGCGCCGTCGCCCAACGTAGCCCTACACCATCCTGAACCAACATCCGCAGCACCTACAAGTAATCCTGAGCGCTGGATCATCGGCGGAGCCCATCTGCGGTGGCCCGGTGTCTCTGTGATCGGTGGCGAGGCTGCGGGGGCTCCTGCGATATCGCGGCCTATGCGCCCTTCGGGAGCCGGGTCCTGTGGTGGCAGTTGCGGCCGCCGCGAGGCCCTGCTCCGCTCCGCCCTCCACGCCGCTGGAGCCACGGCCTTTGCGGTTGTGTAAGAGCCCCCCGCCCTCTCTGGAGCCAGGAGACTGCGGATGTTTTTTGTGCAGTATTCTGCCGCTAAAGCCGCGATAATGTAATCGCCTGTCTTGATAATATGCCCCTCGGTTCTTCATCATGTGTTTGTGAGTAAGCCTTTACAAAAACTCAGGAGACCCAAAAAGGGTTCTGTTTGGAAAGGGGCAAGAAGAAAAGAAAAGGTTATCGGATATAACCTAATTAACTGAAACTGTGCCACATAAAAATGTATCCTACCACCTAGAGAATCTACGGCCATCACAATGAAACCATCTGTCAAAATCCTAACTTAACCTCTGCTCACACTCTAGTAGCTTGGCAGAGAGCAGTTAGGCTTAACTTTAGAAGCTATGTGTAAAGTATGTGTACAACTCTTCAAACAGTAAAACAGTGAAAACACCACGTAAAAAATTCCACACCAAGTTAGAAAAATAGAACATATTTAATAAGTAGAAGAAGACAAAACTGACAAAAATTAGCGCTGAGGTATTGAATTTCAAAGTGGTGAGTAAAAATAGCACCAAGAAGCAGATAGCGATATTTGGGAGATCTTGTTTCACCAGATTGAGACAAAGTCAAAATTTTAGGCCTACCACGATGGAACGTGGGCTGGCAACAGGGACCCAGTTTGTCCGCTGTACCAGAGGACCTTAATCCTGGTTGCCGAGCGCTTGCGTGAACTTGCTTCGAAGATGTGTCATGCATGGGAGGCGATGCATAGATGATTTTGTTAATGGAGTTGCAATGAAACGTCTGGTATCGAGGATGCGAGGTGCAGCAGGGGCGATGTGTCAGTTCTCATGAGTGGTGAAGCTGCGTGGCAGAAATCCGACATCATCATTGAGGTTGCCGTCTACCAGGGATTCAAGGAGCTTGTAAAGGGTAAAGCGTTGTGAAGTGGCGGTTCTGAGGGGGACGTATGGGTCCAAAATGTGGGAGGCTGCAGCAATACAGATCTTTTGCAAATGGGTCAATCCACGCAACATCAGAGATGCGTTGGTTCTGCTCGAAGAGTCACCACTCAGTCGAGGAAATGAGTGTGATCTGCTTGTGGATGTTACGCTCAAAGGAGGATGCATTGGTTCGATTGGAGAGACACCTTAGGCCCACTTTCAACGAACCAGGAATAGGATGGCACCACTTGGCAGGGCAAACTCACAGATGGCAGAGTCTAAGTACATGAGCTGGTTGGTTGGAAATATTTTATGTCCCAGGGACTTCAGATCAGGTGGCCAGCCAGCTAGCCCTTGCTACTAGGTTCTAGTGATGCAGGTCCAGTGCTTCTTACCAATGCAGGAGGGCAGCAGGCCAGAAGGTCAGCACAGGAAAGCAGAGAACACAAAGCAGCATTCCAGCAGAGTGGCAACCTTTCAGCAGCACAGCAACCCTTCTTCCTCGCAGAGATTTCACAGGTTCACTAGAGTACTGAAGTGGTGGTGTCAGAGGTCCAGCGTTTATACCCAGTGGTGCCTTTAAAGTGGGGAAGACTTCAAAGACCTGCCTTTGAAGTGCACAGCGGTCCACCCTTACTGCCCTGGCTCCAGACGCACTACTGGGGAGTCTGTAGTCCTTTGTGTGGGCACAAGACATAGCCTATTCAGGGGTAAGTGAGACTGGGTCCAGCTTCTCCCTCCCATCCTGCCAGATGTCCATCAAGTCACACCTATGCTCCAATTGTGTGTAGTTCTCTACGCAGAATACACAAATCCAAACTGTCACCAACCCCAGGCATGTGATAATAGACAGGCGGCTGGTACCAAATGGCTAAAGTAAGAAAATGTTAACTTCCTAAAAGTGATATATTCAGAATTGCAATTTAAAATCTGACTACACCATACGTTTTTATTTTAAATTGTGATTCCAGAGATTCCAAACTTGAAAGGTATATATTTAGCAATGGGGAATTACACATAAAATGGAGAGGAGTGGTCCAGTGGCCAGAGCGGCTAACTCCAGAGCACAGGGCTCATGGTTTGATCACTGGGTGCAGCTCAGATTAGCATCATGTGACTCTGGGCAATATCTCACTTTATCTCACCGACCGCCCCTAGTGCTTGGATACTCTTAGGGCTGATAAGTTACAATTTACAAATCTGGAATTGTTATTATTGTTATTATTATCATTAATACAGTGATATCAATTTTATCCTATGGAAGAGATATGCTTTTTCTGTAGTGAAAAAAGTGTGTTCTGCATTTGGATACAGTGCACCCTGCCTAAATTAGGGGTTGATTATTTGTAGAAAAAGGGAAGGTTCGGGCATGGCCAGCTCGACTTCTCAATATAAACTGCATGCACAGGCTCTGCAATGGCAGATCTGGGACATGATAAAGGGCTACATAAGTGGGTGGCACAATCAGTTAGGCAGGCCCACTAGTAGCATTTAATTTACAGGCCCTAGGTACAGGGAGTAGCATTTTACTAGGGGTTTATAAGTAAATTAAATATGTCAATTGGAGATGAACCAATGTTTCCACATTTAAGGGAGACAGCACAAGCACTTTCTCACTGGGTAGCAGTGGTAAAGTGCACGGAGTCCTAATACCAGCATAAAGAAGGTCAGAAAAAGTTGATGTGGAAGGCACAAATGTTGTGGGAAGACCTCCTTAAGGCTGTCAGTTCTAACCGTATATTACACAGCAGTAGGACATCTGTCCATACTATTTTGGATTAAATAATGTTCTCCAAAGACCAGGGGCATAAGGTCCACTGCGATTGTCATGAAGGAACATCACAGCTATAGAAATAGTTACTCAATTTATGAAGTCTTTTTTATAAACACACAGGTTGAAAAAGATGAAGGAAAAAAAAGACACCAAAACTGTCAACAGCAAGAGTGAGAAAAGAGAGACTAGAGTGTCTGGTAGTGCATTAAAGACTATTGGCCTAGGAATTCAGCACAGCAATCTTTAGTTGAACCGGCCACCAGAATCTAAGCTGAACTTAGGGCACCATCCTTCTTTCTTTCACAAATTAAGCACTTCTTTGCTCGTTAATTAAAATCTCCCAGTGTGATAAATCCAGGTTATTTGAACAAGAAGAGGGGAACCAAAGAGTGAAAAAGTTTGCTTAAAAATTAGCGCTTGGACACAGCAAATGGTAGATTTAGAAGCCAGAAATGCTATTGTAGTTAAACGTATTGAATGAAATGTGCTTAGTTTATGTAAAGTTGTTGGTTAGTAGTAAGTAAAATGTAGGATTTCCTTATATATAATAGCTATGTTACAGATGAGGAGAACCCACTGTGTGAACCAAAACACTATGGAGCAGAGCACCATAAATCATCAAAGAACAGCATAAAGTAAACAAGTAATAGAGGAAGCTGGGTTGAGGACGATTAATGCTTTGTGATGTAGTGTCTTTTCAAGAGGTGAGTCTTCAACTCTTTCACAAATTGGAGTGGTGTTGGGGTGGTCATAATGGATATTATGATGTTGCTCCAGATCCTGGGTGTGTTTATGGGCAAGGCCTGCTGACTTGTAAATGACAGCCTCCTGAATGACTATACCAATCCATATGACTGATTTCATATAGTGGGGGTACTGCTTGCAGACTTTTAGGAGCAAAGAAATCTCATAAATCAACGTTTATATTAAAAACATCACAAGAGACATGTCGGGGACTAGAACAATTTATGGCCAATTCAAAAGGGTATATATAGTTGTATGTCTGTTCTATCCTCCTCCTCAGCTTATTCAAAACTGTCCTATACTTTCCTACCTAAGACCTACTTCTTTACAAAATATAACCAGCAATGGGAGACCCGACCGGAATGTACTTTATACTATTTTTATACCATGTTAGACCTACGGCGGTAAACCCGGATAACAAATGTATGTACTATGTATAGAAAATAAAATATATTAAAAAAAAAAAGCACAATATCACATATAGAATCTGATCCTCATTAAATTTAGCAATTTCTATGTAATGCTTTTGAAGAGACCTAATGCTAAGTTTATAGTTATTGTCACCCTGGAATTTTGCAAGGGGATGAAGGGTGCGGTTAGTAGGATAAGTGCAGTTTAAAATTGTCCACATCTCTGCATTCGGAGCTTTCGATAGCAGCAGCTAGTTGCAGTTTTCACTTTTTGATTTTTGGTCCAAGAGGCAGGGGTTCTGTCCACACTGTGTTTTAAAAAATGAGAGGGTTAAGGAAGCAGATCAAATCAACCATTCACCCCCCGTCAATAAATCTGGGTTAAATCTATTGTTCTTTTGCTCACCATGCCACTCCAGCTTAGACCCAGCCATATGAAAATCAGTATTGCCGCTGGAGTCAAGCTATCCTGGCTGATGAGGGGTATAACCCAGAAAGTGTTCCTAGGTTGCTTGTTTTGAGTCCAGGCCCAGATCTCTGTACTGGGGTCAATGTATGACATTGTTCTGCATTCTGTACATCAATTGCTCTTTTTGCACTTTTAGAAAATTGGCATTGGCATGTTCTTGCCTTAGCAATTTGGTGCCTGCAGTCTGTCTCTGGTCACATCACTGGGTGTTGTTGGCCGTGGTGCTTTGTGTATTCCTCATTGATAGCTACACACAACGGGAGTTTAGATGTGACTCTGTGGGCCATCACTGGCAGGATGGGATCGAGGAGCTGGGCCAGTCTCACTTACAACTGAATAGGCAGTGCCATGTTTACATACAAAGAAATGCATACCCCCGGTGCACTGCAAAGGCATGCTTCTAGAAGCTTCTCCCCACTTCTAACGCACAACTGATTATAAATGAAGGACCTCAGACAACACCACTTCAGTGCAAGTCTGGACCTGTGGTTTCTCTGGGCGGAAGAAGGACTGCTGTTCCGCTATAGGACCTCCAATCTCCTGGACTGCACTATGCTGGACTCCTGCTTTACTGTGCTGACCTGTTGCCCTCTTGCCTGAGGGAGAAGGACTGAGGCTGTATCACTTCAATGCAGAACTCAATGTGACTTCAAGGGCTAAGTGTCTGGCCTCCTGTTCTAAAGCCTTAGGCACATAACAGAGATCCAACCTCTTTGAACCTGCACATGGACTCTGCCATTTATGGGTCTACACTTCCAAGTTATGCCATCCCAGTCCTGGACCCTTGGAAGTGGCCCTAAGTTGATTGCAAGGACAACAGACACAGCTTCTGTGCTGAGTAACGCATCCCCAAGCAAAACTGATGCAAATCCATGGCTGGGCAGCGCACTCTCGAGCAGAACCAATACATCACTGCTCCTGTGTGCATTGGACCCCTTGCAAAGACCTGCATTGTCCTAACGTCGTGGCACCTCCACTAACCAAGTCCTCACAGCTATCATCATCAGCAGCCTTAACACCAGGCTCTGCATTGCAGCATTGCAGCTCCTCAGAATCGTAGCATCACCTGCTGAGCACCGCAGTTGATGGGATCCTGGACAACGATGCAACAGGACCTTTGACCGCAGCCTTGCCGGATCTTGGAACAGATGCATCACTGCGGCTGTATGGCGCTTCTTTACACATATTCATGCAATGCTCTACAAACAAGATTTAAGGCAGTCTGTTCAGCAGGCCTAACTGGTTTCCCTATAGCTGACCCACGCTCTACTGCCTGAACTTGTAACTTTGTTTCAGTCCAGCACAACCAGATCTCCGCCAATTGAGCGTTGTGCTTTTTTGTACTATTTTCACTAAAAACTCTCAAATTCAATATCACGATTTCTATTAAGTGGATGTTTGTCATTTTTCTCTTGTTTTATAGATTAAACATTATTCTATTGTTCTAAATCTGTAGTGGGCTCTTTTTGTGGGGCATTTTCACAGTTTTACTGTTTGAAGTGTTGCAGAAATACTTTACACATTGCCTCTAAGTTAAGCCTGACTGCTCTGTGCTAAGCTACCAAGGGGGTGAGTACAGGGTAATTTGGGGTTTGCTTGTTCCTTACCCTGACAAAGATTGTGATTGCAGATTGACCAGGTTTACACCCGAGTAAACCAACAACCCAGCTTCTTACAAACACCTTTCAGTGTCAATGACTTTGTTGTAAATTTATGTCAAATCACACTTGGTGTGGAGTTTAACCCCTGCAACCCTCCATCATGACAGTTGGGCTCACATGCTGGAATTCAGATCTGGTGTTAGGTCCAACAACTAATGAAGATCACCAACCACCACTTGTTAGATTTCTAATACTAGACCCTGGTATTATACTCCACGTGAACACTTGAAGAGAACACTTGCAACAGGGAAAAGAGGTATTTCAGAATACGGCATATTACTGCTTACTGCTATAGATAGATGTAGTGTTGGTATCCTCATCTATGTCAAGCTGATGTACTGTTTATCTGATAGAATACTGCAATCCAACTTTCCCATGCAGAGCATTTAATCCCTTCCGCCATAAAAAAAGAACAGATAATGTAACACGCAAGCTTAAAATGAAAGGTCAAGTTCACTTATACCAGAGGTTTATCTTTCTTCTCTAACCCTCAAAGAATGATCACTGTGAAGGGAGGTCAGGAGGTATGACTATGCACAGACATCTCCCTAAAAGTACAGAAACCCCCAAATCTCTGGTCTAACACACTGTAAAAAGGGTACTGCCTAACAATTCCCCAAAAGCTGTATGTTTCTCCTATGGCCCAGAGAAGGGACAGTCTATATGACGAGAAGGTGGAGGCTGGAATCAATAGACACCCCACCATCAGAGCTCTTGCATTACAAAAAGAGCTATTAACAATGAGGCAAGTATACAACATTCACAATGCACCGCTAGATAACCCCTAGGTCTACGGTAGCACATTAAAAATTACAGGAGTATGCCAGGCAGCTGTTATATTAGCTAGTGAGGCTAGACCCATCCTGAAAAACAGTACAGAAGAAACAGTATGTCTCTGAATGTGAACAAATGAGGACCACAACCTCTCAATAGCTCATTTAAAACAATACGCAAAAAATATATAGCAAATAACACTAGAAAAGTGAATATGTCTATACAGGCCACAGCCTTAAGAATGCAGTGCAGCATCTGCCTAATAGGAAAGAAGCAAGCAGAACTTTCAGGCGACAGGTCAGGTATTTATGTTATCATAATAAAGGGAGGGGCTAAATATTTTGGTTACAGATAAAGAGCTATATTTTATAAAGGTTTCTGTCCACGAATCCCCTTCAAGGTCAAGAATTGCACCCTGTTGGGCCTGTTGGCTAACCTCATACTTTGAAACGTATTATTACAAAATAAAAATCATCCCTCAGCTTAAACCTTTGTTGAATTATTTGATGTAAAGTGACTGGAGCTATACACCAGTAATGTTACTTTTAAGCAGGTGTTACTACAATGTTTTGTCAGTCAGGTGCATTTCTGTCATTGATTGCATGCTCTATCAGTGCAAGCCGAGGCTTGCAAACATGGAAATGTGCTAAATAATCAATGCAATACTCTGCAGTAAAATCTAGGGGCCATATTCTCAAGGAGCTATCGCCGAGTTAACGGCACTTTATCGCAGCCAAATTTGCGATAAATTTATCACCCCATTCACAAGCTGGTACCAACAGCCCCTGGCACCAGTTTACCCGTGATTGCAGCCGCAAAAAACATCGCCACAGATGACACCGGCAACTATCGCTAATGAGATGCAGAGTAGGTGTTCCTGATGAAAAAGCCGCGACAACACCACTCCACAAAATTCTCACCGACCAGCCAGATCGGCGAAAAGACCACAAAACATGCAATAAATCGTGTGAGCAGCAGAAAATTAACGCCTGCTCTGACCTGGTGCCAAGTCGGACGACAACCTGCACCACAAAAGGGAGCACAGCCCAGAGCCACACCTGAAGAAGAAGAGATGCCATGGAGCCACTGAACATGCGTGCCGGACACCCAAGAGGGCCATAACACCGACCGCCACCACCCCCAGGACCACCCGCCCTGGGCCTCACCCTGGGCACCCCCCAACTCCCCTGGACCAAGACACTGCACAGCAACGGCACGACAACATGAACAAAATCACCCGCCTGATGTCGCACAATTGCAACAATCAACATAAATGTGAGCACTGAAACCCTGATTCACACATTCACCATTGATAGACAAAACCAATCTGTGGCTCACAGCCTGCAAGACAATATCCAAGATAAGAAGGTGTGTCAGGCACTCATCAAAGGACAGGGAGAGAGAAAGAGAGAGACTGGACAAGGAGTGCTAGGCCAATTGTGCCCTTGGCCCATGCAAACATGCCAACAGCTGTGTGTGTTTCGAAATCTGTGCACCCACGATCACAGGACTGGCATCAAAGTCAGCGCAAATTCCACATTACATTTAGGAAATGCAAGCAGTAGCCAGACTGAAATCAGGAATGAAAGCCCCTTTGTCTCAACACATAAGGCTGAAGGCCAACCTAACTCCTGACCTTGGTCCTGAATGCGGCTGGCACACCCTGCGTGAGATACCATACCAGCCTCTGACGAGTCCCATATCACGGACTGCACTGTGCCAACACCCCACACACTCTCGTCCCTGCACGACCCACACCTGCAAGGGATGCCCCTGACACATTGGCTAAAAACTACCCATATGTCCAAACGTTGCACACACATATGACTCATTGCCCAGAGCTGTGGCATATTGTCCACTGCCCTTCCATAGTTCTGAGGAGTGCCAACAAACGCAATGGCAGGCATTCCCCGGTACATGCACAACCCCTGTCACGTGGAACTGTTCCGTGCATGAATGCTGCATCTGTTGGGATCCCTGCCACTAGCAGTTTTGCAAATCAGTTTCCGTCTGAGTTTCGGTCTTGCCTACGTCACCTGCCTCCAGCCCTGGTTCCACTGTCGATCATGCACATTCGAGTGGCCCATGGTGTTCTGCCTATCCAACGCAACAGTAGCTGAATTGGATTATGACCTGACAGTGCGTCCCCTGTTGGTCCACGACCAGGAGTGTCACTGGGATAGCCATGCATGGGATGCACTGATCTCTGGTGTATGTGCTGGCAGTTGCATATGGGAGATTGCACAACTCCTCATGTGCAGTGACCACATCAAGGTGCTCCCCGATTGGGCTGTGTTGCAGATTCGGGAAACGGCGTGGACTAAGCACATCTGCCCGGACCAGTTAATGCATTGGCTAACCCTGGTGTTCCTAGAACCCAACAACGATGTACTATTGGGACACATTGCACATGAAGCTGCGCTAGGCATTCATGGACGAGAAACTACGTTCCTGCAGCCACATCGGATTGTCACCCACAGCACAGGTCCCAACACCTTGTTGCATCACGGAGAATGCTCACATATCCCACCACAACAAAAGACATGTCTGGAACTATGCGTGTGTACACACACCTGTGCAAGGTGATGCAGTTCCATGGTCGGAGCACCACAGTGTTTTCGTTTGGCAATGTTACCAATTTGGACACACAGCTGGGGGGAGAGCACACACATGGCAACACAGCACAGCATGTGACCGTGTCGGACCCTTTCACCTGATCACTGTCAGCAGAGCAGACAGTCATCGCAGTCCTGTTGCAGAGCACTATGCAGACCTCATTGACTGTGAGTCGTGCCCCCTCACATGGTGCAATGGGCAGACGCCAAACACATGACTCATCCAGCAAGTCAAGGTGGGCTGAGACCGTTGCCATCCGTAATGAATGGTGTTCAATTCTGCCTCCCCATCTCCTGCACCTCGACATGTTCCCATGCTGCGTGTAAGTGTCTTAAGTCTGTCCCTGCATGTTGTGGCTGTTGCCTTGTCTGTACTGACACGCACATGCCAATACAGTCTACACAGCTTTACTGGTGTCTAACTGTGATGGGTGTTGATTAGATTGACCACTCGTGTGCCACAATGAGCATCATCCCTACAACGGGAGGGTCTGACTGACGCATGTACAATGGGGATGGGTCCCTTTTGACAGGTCCACCTCTGTGAGCCAGCCATTGTCTTGGGATAGTTACTGGCAACATTGTGCACTTACGTTTCTTCAGCAATGTGAGTATGGTGTCCAACCTCTGACCATGTGGAGCAGTGTCATATATCATAACAGAATGTGTCCACACAGATGTGTGTGAGTAGGTATGCGACGTGAAGTTCTAGTGTCACATGTGATGTTGGACATCACTCCTGGCCTGCTACAGATTTGGTCATTCCTACACACAGCCCTATTCAATACATGGACGTGTGCCTACATTAGGGGGTTGTGATATTGCTGTCAATATGCAATGGGGACATATCTAGTACTCGCCTTCACAGTCATCCAATTGGCCATGTGTCTTACAGATAAACATGCACATTTATGTCATTCACCAGGGTGTGCCTTCTTGTGCAATCATTGTCCCTACATCCAGCCATACTTTCATACAAGAGTGAACATAGTCATGACACATCTTTGTGATTTTGAATGTTTTATTCACATTCTTGTGAATGACGGAGCTGGAGCTGTACATGGTCATCCAAACCCACATGACATGGAAGCCCAGTGGTGTGCCGACCTGAGTCCTTTGGGGATTGAAAAGTGATTGGGAAGAGGGGGAGTGCAGTCCACAGCAGGATTGTTATGTAATTGTCAAGCAGTGAAGATGTGGCAGTCCATGTCGGGGTCCGGGAGGAAGTCGCAGAGTAATCCAGGGGACAGTGGGAGGTGTTGTCCCAGGGCATGATGCATAGGGCAGAACCAGGCAGGAACAGGCCATATGGCGGTGATTTATGTTTCTACCTTCTTCCTCACACAGTAATTACCATCCACATCTTACTCTTCTGATACTTCTTCGGTGTCCGTGTGTCCGGTGTGTGTGGCGGTGTAATGACTGCATCACTGGGTGCCACTAACACTTCAGGGTGTGAAGGTGATGGGGCTGCATCACTGTGTGCCACTGACACTGTGTGTCGAAGTTCCCACTGCAGTTATCTGGGACTGGCTCAGTGGCAGCAACGGCAAGAGGATGAACTGCAGGGCATGGAAGATCCCTTCTACATCTCGCTGGTGTTCAACCATGGCAGCCCTACTTCCAGCATGCATCTGCTCCATGGTCTCCATTGTCCTCCTCATCAATGGCAACGCTGTGCTGTCATCTCTGGTACCTGTCTGACTGGACAGTTCCTGTATATGAGTAATGGCCCCAGCAAGGTCAGCTAAGGATTGCTGATGAGCATGGTGCGGAAAGGGGGTGTCCGTAAGGAACTGTATGTGGTCCCTGATGGGTCTCTGGCACTCACGTATGGCCTCAAGTTTGGCTGCCACTAGCTCGAAACCCACCCGCAGCTAATCCGCCAACTCCACCTGGCAACCCAATACATGGCGTTGAAATTCCATGTATTGTTCGTGGGGGGTCCTGGGAGACAGCCGTGGTGGTGTGTGTTTCCTGCTGTGTGGTCTGTCCTGGTGGTGGGGTCACCTCGAGGCATCTGGACTGCCCTTCTCCTGGGTGTGGGCTGCGGAGGCTGTCGATTATCCGTTGGAGGGTGTCTTGACATATGTGCAGGTTGTCCTCTTCATCATCAATGACAGAGTTTGTGGTCTGCTCTGCAGAAAGTGTTGATTGTCCCCCTGCAATTTTAAGGGGAGATGCAGGTTAACAGAGTTTCCCTTGTATATTGATGCTTAGCAGATGTTTACATACAGACTGCATGACAATGCACATTGTGACTGTTTTGGTGGAGCTAGCTATTTGATGGCAGACAGTGGGATTTTTGACTACATGACGGGTGTCTGGTAGACACCTTTACTTTATCGTCACACCATGTTAATCTATGCCAGATGTGGGCGGCCAGTTACTACGCGCAAGCGGAACCTGTTGTGTCCTCTGTCCTGTGGTGTAGGTGTTGCACTTTGTACCACATTTCTGTCATAGCTGATGTTCTGTGAATATTATGTGTGTGTGCTGCATTGTGGGGGAGTTGGCCCTGCTTGATTTTGTGTATCCTTATCCCTTAGAGGCGGTGTGCCTTTGAATTGTGTGCTTTTCAGGGGCTGAATTGTTTGCGACTTGGGTCATATGTGCTCTTGGACACATTTTGTGGCATTGTTCGTCTGTTGCATGTATTGGGCAGCCTGGGTTGTGGGTGCACGTGGATATGTCAGAGTGTGACCTGCTCCTTTACGGATGTGATCCACACCAGGCCACCTCCATGTCGAATCGTGCACCATGTCATGTATATTGGCTGCTGCCATGCTATCGGTCAAGCAGTGTCACTTGCATAGTCAGTGTGGCTCATACAGCCACTGCTTTTCTGTATTCATCACATGTGCATGGCTGGTTTGTGTCGTTGGTGATTTGGAACCGGTCCATGTGTGCAAATAGTGTACGGGGGCCTACTTGGTGTTCCTATGTGTGCTGCAGTGTGCCAAGGGTATCAGGGACATGTTCCACAATCATTGTGGGTGTGCAGTGTGCTACACATAATTGTGCATATGTGCCATTGTGCCCATCTCCACCCGGCCCCCAGTCCCTGGTGGTTACTCACCTTGTTGCTGTTGGGTAAGGTCATTTCAAGCTGTGTCCATGCCCACAACTCCTGCCACCATCTCCACACTGATGACTGTGGCCACCATATGCTTCAGCTCATCCAGCTCCTCCTGTGGCGCAGGACTCCCACCTCCAGACGCAATTGCTGCCTTCCTGTTGGCAGCGAGCTTCTTCTTGGTTTGGCATTTGGCGATGCAGCGCGCGCTACGAAATTCTTTTTTTTTTTTTCGTAACTTACCTGAAATCGGCAGTTTGCCGCATTTTGCAACCCCCCACCCTGCCCCTCCTCTGCGCCACGTCACCGCCCCAGTAAAATGCCCTATACGGGCCGTCACTGCCTACACATAGACATTTTAAGCCCTGGATGATTGCTATATGCTAAGAATTGTAATTAGTATGTAACAATTAGCAATTTCGCCAGGGTGAACATCGTTATGCTGTTGGTTATAAAATGCAATGGGATTACCATGATTAAGTCAAAGCAACTTCCTGCTAAAGTTGTCCAAAAATTCCAGCAATCACTATAAATATGTAAGGGCCAGTGGTTTGCCTAGGTTGATTTGAAATGGCCCCAACACTGCAAGAATTGCCACCAGTATGTCCTCACACACATGTATGCGATAGCCTAGAAACTTGCAATCCCATGCACATGAACCCACACACACAAGTCATGCTTCCTTTACAACTGGCAAGAGAACCATTTTGAAAAAGTCTAAAGTGTATGTCTCATTCGCGAAACTGTGGCTTTAAGGTCTACATTTCTTCTTTTTAATGCTTTATTGTTTCATAGTGGTCATCATGATTTGTCAGACTTGTTAGTGCCTGAAAAGAATTTGACTTGGACGATCCTTCTAATTGTTTTCTCATATCTGGATTCAGCCCATCAGGCATAGCATCAGAATATGTCAAAAATATTTTGTGAAACATATATTGAGTCTAAGATATTCAGACGTCCAAAATATTTTGGGACATAATATAGAAGGTAAAAATATTTTTTGTTAAGTTAATTATATATTTAGATTTTTTTTAAACGATTCATATAATCTTGTTTTTATTACTGTGTTTTGATATATATATAAATATATATATACCAATCAATCCACTGCGTCTCACTTTCCCATTCACGGGACGAAAGAACAGACACTGGAGCCGCGGCCACAATCCAAAAATGTGTTTATTTCAACACTAGGGTGGCGATTACGATCCGGTAACAAAATTCCCCGTACGACTCGTATCCGGTCTTTTTACCGTACGAATCGTACAAGTGCCGTACAAACTGCCAATTACGATTCGCATGGGAAAAAGACCATACGAATCGCATTGGGAATTATTCCCCACACGTCCTCGGGTCGGAAAATGTGTCTGACACGTCCACGGACGATTTACCGTACAAATGTGAAAAGTGAAGTCTGACCGCGGAATTACGATCCATCCCGTGCGTCCGATGTTACAACCGTATGGAAAAAACACCGTCCGCACCGAACTCCCATAGCAACCATGGAGACATGTGCCCGCATATGCGCCCAACACTCCCCCCAGCCCTCCTATGTACGAGTCGAATCCCCCCTCCCCGCCCCCGTATGTACACGCCGACCCCCCCCAGCCCCCGTATGTACGCGCCGACCCCTCCCAGCCCCCGTATGTATGCGCCAACCCCCCCCAGCCCCCGTACGTTCGAGTCGTACCCCCGTGTATGTACACCCGTGTACGTGTCGTACCCCCGTGTATGTACACCCGTGTACGTGTCGTACCCCCGTGTATGTACACCCGTGTACGTGTCAAACCCCCGTGTATGTACACCCTTGTACGTGTCGAAACCCCCATGTATGTACACCCGTGTACGTGTCGAACCCCCCGTGTATGTACACCCTTGTACGTGTCGAACCCCCGTGTATGTACACCCGTGTACATGTCGAACCCCCCGTGTATGTACACCCTTGTACGTGTCGAACCTTCCCGTGTATGTACACCCATGTACGTTCGAGTCGTACCCCCACCCGTGTATGCACACCCGTGTACAAGTCGTACCCCCGTGCATGTACACCCATGTACGTTCGAGTCGTCCCCCCCGTGTATGTACACCCGTGTACGTGTCATACCCCCCCGTGTATGTACACCCGTGTACGTGTCATACCCCCCGTGTATGTACACCCGTGTACGTGTCGTACCCCCGTGTATGTACACCCGTGTACGTTCGAGTCGTACCCCCCGTGTATGTACACCCATGTACGTGTCGTACCCCCGGTGTATGTACACCTGTGTACGTGTCGTACCCCCCGTGTATGTACACCCGTGTACGTGTCATACCCCCCGTGTATGTACACCCGTGTACGTTCGAGTCGTACCCCCCATGTATGTACACCCGTGTACGTGTCGTACCCCCCGTGTATGTACACCCGTGTACATGTCGTACCCCCGTGTATGTACACCCGTGTACGTGTCGTACCCCCCGTGTATGTACACCCGTGTACGTTCGAGTCGTACCCCCACCCGTGTATGTACGGTGCGTACTAGGGGTGGGCGGAATTTGCGGAATTAACCTTCGCAAATTATCGCGAGAATGTTTAAAATTATCGCAAACAAGCAGAAATATCGCGAAGATGCGGAAGGTTTTTTCCGGCATGTTCGCGCGATTTTCTGCATGGTTGCGGGTCGCCAACTTACCCATGTGGCTGCTTGCGGGCGCGGCCATCTTGTTTTGAGTTGTTCTCGCGGTGCATGATCGCGAGAAGAAAGACGTGATCGCGCGACGCATGACGTCACTGCGGGCGCGAACTGTCGCGAGACAGCGCAAATGGCTAAAAACAATACAACATCTCATGGAGAACGCGACCGGATCAAGAAAACTTGTCGGCGAACGCAGGGAATCAGGTAAGGCGATCGCGCGCGCGCGAGAATGTATCATTTTACAGCGCGAGCAAGAAACAAATTATCGCCAAGCTGCGGAAACCGGAATTTTTGACATCTTCGCGCTCTCCGCGGAACGCAAAAATGTCAAAATATCGCAATTTCCACGAACGGAACGAAATTTTTGCCCAGGCCTAGTGCGTACCCCCAGCGCGTACCGTACATACACGGGTGGGGGTATGACTCGAACGTACACGGGTGTACATACACGGGGGGTACAACACGTGCACGGGTGTACATACACGGGGGGTACGACTCGAACGTACATGGGTGTACATACACGGGGGGTACGACACGTACACGGGTGTACATACACGGGGGGTACGACTCGAACGTACACGGGTGTACATACATGGGGGTACGACTCGAACGTACGGGGGCTGGGGGGGGTCGGCGCATACATACGGGGGCTGGGGGGGGACAGCGCGTACCGGGCCCCCTACTCTGGTCGTTTCGCGCCGTACTTCGCTTTTCCGGCACTTTTTGGGTGCCGTGAAAATATTGCCGTCCGGACTGCTGTCGGTTCGAATCGTACTTCCTGGGTCGTGAAACGCTGCCTGAAAGCGTCCCGACGTCACGTCGCAGCATTCCCGGATCACATTGGTACGTATAATTTCGTCGGTCGGTGTTTTTTACGATTCGTACGGAAATGGTGTTTCCGTGCGAATCGTAATTCCATGTTTGTAAAGTTTTACAACCGGGTATGAGTCGGACGGAGAAAACGCTCTGACCGACGGTTCGTACCCGGTTTTTACCGGATCGTAATCGGCACCTAGGTCCGACGCGTTTCGGAGTTTACTTGCACTCCATTCTCACGAAGGCCAGTGTCTGTTCTTTCGTCCCGTGAATGGGAACGTGAGACGCAGTGGATTGATTGTTGTATTCGGGGGTGGCTACCCCTGCCGTGTGCCCGCCGTTCAAGTTGCTCGGGAACAGCCAACCTATTTAGGGAAATAAATATATATATATATATATATATTCACTGAAAAAACTATGGGTTTCAGGCCTGATATAGTTAGGAATTAGCTTTTAAAAAACCTTTGATATTCACTGAAAAAACCACAGGTTTCAGGCCCGATATAGTTAGGAATTAGCATTTAAAAACCTTAGAAATTCACTGACAAAACCATAGGTTTTAGGGGTGTTATAGTTAGCTGGATATTTCACTCGAACAAAATCATTGAAATTCCTCCGATATAGTTAGTTGTACTAACTACATCCCATGCGCCCGCAATCCACTGCTGATGATGTCACATATTACATAATTCATGACATGGTCAGTGACATCACTGATGACATCTCAAATGACATTACTGATGACATCACTGATGACACCATCCAGTGAATGTGGTTTGGTTTGTTATTTAAATATGTATTATATATATATAGCAATTTGCATTGAAGAATGAGTGGATATATAAATATAAATATCTGGATGGAAGATTTAATAGCAGGGTGATTGACTGTCTACTTGACTAATTTATAGTGTTTCAATAAATATATTGGATAGTGACTAAACTGTGTGAATATCTGTATCACTTTGTCAGTTGTTGAGTAATCTGCTGCACCAGTTGGTTACTAGCTACGTGAAAGTCTATATTAGTTATTGATTAGTTAACTGAGTATTTGTATGGGAGAGTGTGTGGTTCGGTGGGGGGTGTGTGACAGCCCAAAGATGTGTGAATAGTTGATTCAGTAGGTATATGAAGTTAAAACTACATGTTATAACAGTTGTTTGGGTGAGTGAATATCTTTATGGGTGTGGTGATGAGCAAACATATGTCTCAATGGTACATATCCAACAAACTAGAAAAATAAAAGCCAGTATGTGTGTCAGTTGTTGTATATAAATAAGTATACATAAGACTCAGTGATTGTATGAGTGACTGTATGGATAACTGTATACTTGTGATTTTATAACACACTAAGTATGAGTTACTATCTATATGAATAGATGAAGTGGTGTTTGTATAAGTGTGTAGCTAAGTAAAAGTAAGTATGATCCATTGTTTGCATAAGTGAGTAGGATGATTTCATAAGTGATTAGGATGTGTGCTGGTGTGTAATGTCGATACAGGTGTATAAGTATATTTGATAGTGTTCTATTGATCATTGACAGCATGTATGAGTGAATCTTTAGGTAAGTGATTAGATGTGTGTATAGATCTAGGAATCCCTGAGTAGGTGTTTAGAAACTTGTATTGGTGTGTCAATGGTTTCAAATATGGCACTCTGTATTTTACAGTGAGTGATGAAAGGTTATACTAGTGTATGATGAGGTGTATCTGATTGTCACGTGGATGATGTCATCAGTGATGTCATCAGTGATGACATTTGAGATGTCATCAGTGATGTCACTGACCATGTCATGAATGGTGTAATATGTGTCATCATCAACAGTGGATTGCGGGTACGTGTACGTGTCGTACCCCCCGTGTATGTACACCCATGTACGTTCGAGTCGTACCCCCCGTGTATGTACACCCGTGTACGTGTTGTACCCCCCGTGTATGTACACCCGTGTACGTTCGAGTCGTACCCCCACCCGTGTATGTACGGTGCGTACCCCCAGCGCGTACCGTACATACACGGGTGGGGGTATGACTCGAACGTACACGGGTGTACATACACGGGGGGTACAACACGTACACGGGTGTACATACACGGGGGTACGACTCGAACGTACATGGGTGTACATACACGGGGGGTACGACACGTACACGGGTGTACATACACAGGGGGTACGACTCGAACGTACACGGGTGTACATACATGGGGGTACGACTCGAACGTACGGGGGCTGGGGGGGGTCGGCGCATACATACGGGGGCTGGGGGGGGACAGCGCGTACCGGGCCCCCTACTCTGGTCGTTTCGCGCCGTACTTCGCTTTTCCGGCACTTTTTGGGTGCCGTGAAAATATTGCCGTCCGGACTGCTGTCGGTTCGAATCGTACTTCCTGGGTCGTGAAACGCTGCCTGAAAGCGTCCCGACGTCACGTCGCAGCATTCCCGGATCACATTGGTACGTATAATTTCGTCGGTCGGTGTTTTTTACGATTCGTACGGAAATGGTGTTTCCGTGCGAATCGTAATTCCATGTTTGTAAAGTTTTACAACCGGGTATGAGTCGGACGGAGAAAACGCTCTGACCGACGGTTCGTACCCGGTTTTTACCGGATCGTAATCGGCACCTAGGTCCGACGCGTTTCGGAGTTTACTTGCACTCCATTCTCACGAAGGCCAGTGTCTGTTCTTTCGTCCCGTGAATGGGAACGTGAGACGCAGTGGATTGATTGTTGTATTCGGGGGTGGCTACCCCTGCCGTGTGCCCGCCGTTCAAGTTGCTCGGGAACAGCCAACCTATTTAGGGAAATAAATATATATATATATATATATATTCACTGAAAAAACTATGGGTTTCAGGCCTGATATAGTTAGGAATTAGCTTTTAAAAAACCTTTGATATTCACTGAAAAAACCACAGGTTTCAGGCCCGATATAGTTAGGAATTAGCATTTAAAAACCTTAGAAATTCACTGACAAAACCATAGGTTTTAGGGGTGTTATAGTTAGCTGGATATTTCACTCGAACAAAATCATTGAAATTCCTCCGATATAGTTAGTTGTACTAACTACATCCCATGCGCCCGCAATCCACTGCTGATGATGTCACATATTACATAATTCATGACATGGTCAGTGACATCACTGATGACATCTCAAATGACATTACTGATGACATCACTGATGACACCATCCAGTGAATGTGGTTTGGTTTGTTATTTAAATATGTATTATATATATATAGCAATTTGCATTGAAGAATGAGTGGATATATAAATATAAATATCTGGATGGAAGATTTAATAGCAGGGTGATTGACTGTCTACTTGACTAATTTATAGTGTTTCAATAAATATATTGGATAGTGACTAAACTGTGTGAATATCTGTATCACTTTGTCAGTTGTTGAGTAATCTGCTGCACCAGTTGGTTACTAGCTACGTGAAAGTCTATATTAGTTATTGATTAGTTAACTGAGTATTTGTATGGGAGAGTGTGTGGTTCGGTGGGGGGTGTGTGACAGCCCAAAGATGTGTGAATAGTTGATTCAGTAGGTATATGAAGTTAAAACTACATGTTATAACAGTTGTTTGGGTGAGTGAATATCTTTATGGGTGTGGTGATGAGCAAACATATGTCTCAATGGTACATATCCAACAAACTAGAAAAATAAAAGCCAGTATGTGTGTCAGTTGTTGTATATAAATAAGTATACATAAGACTCAGTGATTGTATGAGTGACTGTATGGATAACTGTATACTTGTGATTTTATAACACACTAAGTATGAGTTACTATCTATATGAATAGATGAAGTGGTGTTTGTATAAGTGTGTAGCTAAGTAAAAGTAAGTATGATCCATTGTTTGCATAAGTGAGTAGGATGATTTCATAAGTGATTAGGATGTGTGCTGGTGTGTAATGTCGATACAGGTGTATAAGTATATTTGATAGTGTTCTATTGATCATTGACAGCATGTATGAGTGAATCTTTAGGTAAGTGATTAGATGTGTGTATAGATCTAGGAATCCCTGAGTAGGTGTTTAGAAACTTGTATTGGTGTGTCAATGGTTTCAAATATGGCACTCTGTATTTTACAGTGAGTGATGAAAGGTTATACTAGTGTATGATGAGGTGTATCTGATTGTCACGTGGATGATGTCATCAGTGATGTCATCAGTGATGACATTTGAGATGTCATCAGTGATGTCACTGACCATGTCATGAATGGTGTAATATGTGTCATCATCAACAGTGGATTGCGGGTACGTGTACGTGTCGTACCCCCCGTGTATGTACACCCATGTACGTTCGAGTCGTACCCCCCGTGTATGTACACCCGTGTACGTGTTGTACCCCCCGTGTATGTACACCCGTGTACGTTCGAGTCGTACCCCCACCCGTGTATGTACGGTGCGTACCCCCAGCGCGTACCGTACATACACGGGTGGGGTATGACTCGAACGTACACGGGTGTACATACACGGGGGGTACAACACGTACACGGGTGTACATACACGGGGGTACGACTCGAACGTACATGGGTGTACATACACGGGGGGTACGACACGTACACGGGTGTACATACACAGGGGGTACGACTCGAACGTACACGGGTGTACATACATGGGGGTACGACTCGAACGTACGGGGGCTGGGGGGGGTCGGCGCATACATACGGGGGCTGGGGGGGGACAGTGCGTACCGGGCCCCCTACTCTGGTCGTTTCGCGCCGTACTTCGCTTTTCCGGCACTTTTTGGGTGCCGTGAAAATATTGCCGTCCGGACTGCTGTCGGTTCGAATCGTACTTCCTGGGTCGTGAAACGCTGCCTGAAAGCGTCCCGACGTCACGTCGCAGCATTCCCGGATCACATTGGTACGTATAATTTCGTCGGTCGGTGTTTTTTACGATTCGTACGGAAATGGTATTTCCGTGCGAATCGTAATTCCATGTTTGTAAAGTTTTACAACCGGGTATGAGTCGGACGGAGAAAACGCTCTGACCGACGGTTCGTACCCGGTTTTTACCGGATCGTAATCGGCACCTAGGTCCGACGCGTTTCGGAGTTTACTTGCACTCCATTCTCACGAAGGCCAGTGTCTGTTCTTTCGTCCCGTGAATGGGAACGTGAGACGCAGTGGATTGATTGTTGTATTCGGGGGTGGCTACCCCTGCCGTGTGCCCGCCGTTCAAGTTGCTCGGGAACAGCCAACCTATTTAGGGAAATAAATATATATATATATATATATTCACTGAAAAAACTATGGGTTTCAGGCCTGATATAGTTAGGAATTAGCTTTTAAAAAACCTTTGATATTCACTGAAAAAACCACAGGTTTCAGGCCCGATATAGTTAGGAATTAGCATTTAAAAACCTTAGAAATTCACTGACAAAACCATAGGTTTTAGGGGTGTTATAGTTAGCTGGATATTTCACTCGAACAAAATCATTGAAATTCCTCCGATATAGTTAGTTGTACTAACTACATCCCATGCGCCCGCAATCCACTGCTGATGATGTCACATATTACATAATTCATGACATGGTCAGTGACATCACTGATGACATCTCAAATGACATTACTGATGACATCACTGATGACACCATCCAGTGAATGTGGTTTGGTTTGTTATTTAAATATGTATTATATATATATAGCAATTTGCATTGAAGAATGAGTGGATATATAAATATAAATATCTGGATGGAAGATTTAATAGCAGTGTGATTGACTGTTTACTTGACTAATTTATAGTGTTTCAATAAATATGTTGGATAGTGACTAAACTGTGTGAATATCTGTATCACTTTGTCAGTTGTTGAGTAATCTGCTGCACCAGTTGGTTACTAGCTACGTGAAAGTCTATATTAGTTATTGATTAGTTAACTGAGTATTTGTATGGGAGAGTGTGTGGTTCGGTGGGGGGTGTGTGACAGCCCAAAGATGTGTGAATAGTTGATTCAGTAGGTATATGAAGTTAAAACTACATGTTATAACAGTTGTTTGGGTGAGTGAATATCTTTATGGGTGTGGTGATGAGCAAACATATGTCTCAATGGTACATATCCAACAAACTAGAAAAATAAAAGCCAGTATGTGTGTCAGTTGTTGTATATAAATAAGTATACATAAGACTCAGTGATTGTATGAGTGACTGAATGGATAACTGTATACTTGTGATTTTATAACACACTAAGTATGAGTTACTATCTATATGAATAGATGAAGTGGTGTTTGTATAAGTGTGTAGCTAAGTAAAAGTAAGTATGATCCATTGTTTGCATAAGTGAGTAGGATGATTTCATAAGTGATTAGGATGTGTGCTGGTGTGTAATGTCGATACAGGTGTATAAGTATATTTGATAGTGTTCTATTGATCATTGACAGCATGTATGAGTGAATCTTTAGGTAAGTGATTAGATGTGTGTATAGATCTAGGAATCCCTGAGTAGGTGTTTAGAAACTTGTATTGGTGTGTCAATGGTTTCAAATATGGCACTCTGTATTTTACAGTGAGTGATGAAAGGTTATACTAGTGTATGATGAGGTGTATCTGATTGTCACGTGGATGATGTCATCAGTGATGTCATCAGTGATGACATTTGAGATGTCATCAGTGATGTCACTGACCATGTCATGAATGGTGTAATATGTGTCATCATCAACAGTGGATTGCGGGCGCGTGAGATGTAGTAAGTACAACTAACTATATAGGAGGAATTTCAATGGTTTTGTTCGAGTGAAATGTCCAGCTAACTATAACACCCCTAAAACTATGGTTTTTCAGTGAATTTCTAAGGTTTTTTAAATGCTAATTCCTAACTATATCAGGCCTGAAACCTATGATTTTTCAGTGAAGTTCAAAAGTTTTTTAAATGCTAATTCCTAACTATATCAGGCCTGAAACCTATGGTTTTGTCCGTGAATTTCAAAGGTTTTTTTTAAATGCTAATTCCTAACTGTATCAGGCCTTAAACCTATGGTTTTTTCAGTGAATTTCGAAGGTTTTGTAAATTACAATTTATAATGTATTAATTGTTATACTGATTTTTTTTATACTGATTTACTACATTTTGTAAACTATTTATTTTTAGGTATTTTATTTTCTTAATAACATTATAATTACATTATACATTACAATACAAAATATACTTTCTCAGAATGAACTACTTTAGTTTAAATACTTTGCATATAGGCAATAGACTTTTAAGTACAGTAGTTACAGTTGTTGCAATGGGCAACACAATTTCAAACACAATGCAACATTGAGCTCAATGTGAATTTCTAGTCAAATGTAATTAGTTACTTTATGGATTACTTTTCTAACCACAGGACTGGATTCTAGATTCAGTCCTTGGACATCTCCTGTAAACAGTTGAGTAAAAACATTTTGATTACAGTAGTGATTTTTAAGGAATATTATTGTATTTTAAAAGTTGACACTTAGACATTTTTTCACATAGAATCACCAATGTTATCCTAAGGCAGAAAATTCACTTAGCAGGTAAATAGTGTTATCGTTACTTTTTCTTACTTTTTCTTACTCATTGCTGGATCCAGCACTGGTGAATCTCCTGTAAAAAGTTGAAAGAATGTGTTTAAGTCATCCAGACGATTTTTTAGGAATATTTTTAGTTTGTGGAAATAGACACTTAGAAACGTTTCTGCTGAAAATCCCACAATGGATTCATATGGAAGGAAATACAAGTTACTGGTAAGTACACTTAGAATTACTTTTCAGGGTCAGTGCTGGGCTAAAAGATGCAGCGCTGGGTTCTCTCCTGATAACAGGTGAGTAAATCGGAATTCGTAGATCGACTGATTTTAGAGGAATATTTGTACGTTTCAAAAATGGACACTCAGAAAGTTTTCTGCTGAAAACCACACAATGGATTCCTATGGAAGGAAATACAAGTTACTGGTAAGTACACTTCGAATTACTTTTCAGGGTCAGTGCTTGGCTAAAAGATGCAGCGCTGAGTTCTCTCCTGATAACAGGTGAGTAAATTGGAATTCGTAGTTCGGCTGATTTTAGAGGAATCTTTGCACAATGGTGAAGGAAGGGGCGGGACCTGAGGTGACATGTGTGCAAACATGCCCTATGGCACGTTTTAAGTTGGGGAATTAATTCCTCTTCAATCCTGAGGTCCCCTGGGGGCCAACTAGTCCACCAGGTACCTCCAGTATGCGCCAGGGAGCTGGGTTGCATAGAGGTGTTCAGAGGCCACGCCCCTTTTTACAACACTCTGCAACGCAGCTCCGTGGTGCTTACTGGAGGTACCTGGTGAGCTAGTTGGCCCCCAGGGGACCTCAGGATTGTAGAGGAATTAATTCCCCAACTTAAAACACGCCACAGGGCGTGTTTGCACACATATCACCTCAGGCCCCGCCCCCTACCTTCACCAGTGTGCAAACTCGCCCCATGGCACGTTTTAAGTTGGGGGATTAAGTCCCTTTGAATCCTGAGGGTCCCTGGGGTACAACTAGCCCACCAGGTACCTCCAGTAAGCACCACAATGCTGCGTTGCAGAGAGGTGTAAAAAGAGGCCTGGCCTGGAGCACCTCTCTGCAACGCAGCCCTGTGGCGCTTACTGAGGTACCTGGTGGGCTAGTTGGTCCCCAGGGACCCCCAGTATTGTAGGGGAATTAATTCCCCAATTTAAAACGCGCCACAGGGCGCGTTTGCAGAGTGTGCTTATGAGGGGGTGGGGCTTAGGGACGATCGCATTTTTTTTTATTTGAAAGGGGGGCTGTGTGGCCCCCCTTCCTTTTACGTTTTTGTGGCCCTGGGGACCCCATCCCCTAGGGCCTCACCCCCAAATTAAAATTCTTTAAGAAAATTTACGGGAAGGGGGCTGCGTGGCCCCCCTCCCGTGGCCAATTCCGGGCCCCGCGGGCCCCATGCCCTGGGGCATGGCCAACTTTTAACATCTTTTTATGGAGGGGGGCTGCGTAGCCCCCCTCCTCTGGCCACTTATGGCCCGGGGACCCGATCCCCCAGGGCCGGCCATTGATTTCTTTATTTTTTTTTTATGTCCTTAATGGGGAGGGTGGCCACGTGGCCCCCCTCCCAGGCCTCAATCTCCCCACGGTCCCAGCCGGCTCCCTGCCTCCTGCGGGAGCCGTTATTGCTTTTCCACATGGGGAGCAGCTAACATGCTGCTCCCCATGTGGAAAAGCAATCTGTTTTGCTTCATTGAAGCCAGAGCAGGTTTCCCTGCTCTTGCTTGAATGAAGCAAAGCAGTTTGCAATGACAGGGTGGGAGCCGCGAGGCTCCCGCCCTGTCAGTGCAAACTACAGTGTACCGGGGGTGGGCACCCCGGGACACTGCAGGAGGCGGCCCTGGGGGGTGCCAGTCCCCAGGGCCTATACAAGGCTCCAGGAGTGGGGCCGCGTGGACCCCTTCCACATTTTGAAGTTGCCCCAGGGGGCGGCGGTCCCTGGGGCTGGGCAGCCTGAGAGCCCTCCCACCCATTTTAAAGAAGCCCCGGGGGTGGCGATACCTGGGGCTGCGGGGGGGCCGTGAGCCCCCGCCTATATTATGTTAGAGCCCCAGGGGTGGCGGTCTCCGGGGCAGTGTGGGGGTATTGTGACCCCCCTCACACAATTTTTTCATTATGCCCCCGGGATTTGGCCCCCCTGGGGGCAAATTAGCATATTTAGCGCGGAAGGCCGCGCTGATTTTTTTTTTCTATCGGCAGGATGCGCGCATCCAGCGCCCTTCCTCCCATTTTGTTTTTTGTAAACTCTTTTTGGGGCCTTGGGGATCCTTGTGGGACACCCTGAGCAGTCCGAGGGGGTCAGGGTGTTTCTACCCTGCCCCCTTTTCGCGTTTTGCAACATTTTTTGGGGGGTTTCATGTGCCTCGGTTCTACCGAGGCGCAAGATGGCTGCCAATACTTCCTGATTCAGAATGTTGGCAGCCAATTAAAATTCAGCTCGTGTTCGGGAGGGTGCGTGGATCCTCCGAGGCAATAGATATATATGTATTTTTAACTGTCATTTTCTCTGGAACTACTGAACAGATTTACGCCATTTAGGCGAGACGCACGAGTCTGAACTAAGGACTACCTCTTTGCCAAATTTGGTGTTATTCCGTTCAGGAGTTCGGGCTGTAGCTGCGGCTAAAGGTCCTATAGGAAATTGCATGGGGAAAATGCGTTTTGGGAACCCTTTCTTCTCAGCCCCCACTTGACGAATCACCGTGAAACTTTCAGGATAGGAGCGGACCGGAGCTGGCCAAAAGTTTTGAAAATTTCGCAAAGAATCGTCAATCGGCGCCAAAATTATTCCTAATAGAATGTTGCAGATTTCCTATGGAAAATAGGTCCTAACTATATCTACCTACTGGCGACCGCCAGTAATATATATATATATATATATATATATATATATATATATATATATATATATATTACCTACTGGCGGTCGCCAGTAGGTAGTTATAGTTAGGACCTATTCTCCATAGGAAATCCGCAACATTCTATTCCCAATAAGTCTGACGCCGGTTGACGAATCCTCGCAAAATTTTCCAAACCTTTGGCCAGCTCCGCTCCGCTCCTACCCTAAAAATTTTGTGGTGATTCGTCAAGCGGGGGATGAGAAAAAAGGGGAGTCCCAAAACGCGTTTTCCCCATGCAATTTCCCATAGGACCTGTTGTCGCAGCTACAGCCCGAACCGCTAAACGGAATGACACCAAATTTGTCAAAGAGGTATTCCTCAGTTCAGACTCGTGCCTTTTGCATAAATGGTGTGAATCCGTTCAGTAGTTCCTGAGAAAATGAGAGTTAAAAGTACATAAATATCTATGGCCGGGGAGGATCCGCGGACCCTACCCGCACCGAGCGCGCACCCTCCCGATCGCGCGCTGAATGCTAATTGGCTGTCGAGTGTCTCTCTACATTCGAAACCAGGAACTGTTGGCGGCCATTTTCTGCCTCGGTAGAAGCGAGGCTGAAGAAGCAAGGGGAATAAGTGTGTAAAACATATAAAGGGGGCAGAGTGGATATACACTGACCCTCTAGAGGTGCTTAGGGGGTCCCAGAAGGACCCCCTGGGGCCCCCTTTTTAAAAACAAAAAAACGGCGAAATGCTCGCACGGTGTGCGCATCCTATCGCGTTGGGTGCGTGGATCCACAGATTTTTTTTAAAAAAAGACAAGAAATCATTGGTTGTATGACTACTTTGTACACTGAAAGGTAGGGTGTATATTTCAGTTTTTTAAAGGTATGATTCTTATTGGTTAACAAAAACAGATTGTAAGGAACATTATATATGATTTGCTGATATGTTGAAAAGTGAAGCACACTTCCTCTCTTGTGTAGGAACATTGTGTGCTGAACTTCTGATCTGTGTGCTTAGTGCAGTGTTCCATGACCTGTTTCTATGGTAACAGGCAGAAGGCAGATTGGGGGAAGGGTTGAAAAGTATTTCAGTTGGAAAGGGTTGAAATGTTTAATCAATAGAAATGTGTATGTGTGGAAAATGAAAGGGAAACTTTTCCATTCTTTGTTTTTGCTGAGAGGTGCACAGTGCAGAGCTTCTTTAAAAGAAAATATGGTGAGTGACTGATATACTTCTTATTCTCCAAAAGAACTTGAAAGATGAGTTATTTAATTGTGAGGGGATGTATGTAGACTATTTTGATTTTAATCAGACTAATGTATTTCTCCTGCTAAAGTGTAGGGAGTACTTTTTTCTCTACAATCTTATTGACAGTGTGTGTGCATGTAGAAACCATTCTGTGATAAGCATTTGTGTTTTTCATGTGTTTGCAGACAGATAACTGTGCTGTTTTTATATTTTGGTAGAATTAGAAACCAGTCATTGTTTATGAATTTGTGAAATGAGTTATGTTATGTTTCTATACTAAAATGTAGTACTACTTCTAGATGAAGAAATGTGTTTTGGTATAGTGCAAGGGATAGTGTTGTTTGTCTAGAATCACACAGTGAGTATGTGTGCATTTGGGAACCACTGTGAGAGAAGCATTTGGTAACATCATGTATTTGCTGACAGATAACTGTTTTAACATGTCATGTTGTGAAGTTTTAGTAGCATTAGAAGACAGTTATGGCTTTTGCTTTGATTAAATGAATCGGGCTTTGACAGAAAAGTGCAGTCCTGAAATATGTAGATTGTGTGCAGTTCCCTTACCACTTGCACTGTAGTGAATGAGTTTTGGTAAACTCCTAGGGATAGTGGTGCTTGTCTAGAATCACAGTGTGAGTTAGTGTGTATTTGGGATCACTGTGAGAGAAGCATTTGGTGACATTATTTATTTGCTGACAGATAACTTTTTAAAAATCTGTCATGTTGTGAAGTTTTAGTAGCATTAGAATCCAGTCTTTGCTTATGCGTTGATTAAATGAGTGATGCTTTGACACTGATGTGCTGTACTTAAATATGTAGATTGTGTGCAGTACCATTAACTCTTCTAGACTAGTGAATGAGTTTTGGTAAACTTCTAGGATAGTGTCGATTGTCTAAAATCACACAGTGAGTCTGTGTGCATTTGGGTAAGGATTGTGAGAGAAGCATTTGGTAACATCGTGTATTTGCTTACAGATAACTGTTTTAAAACCGGTCATGTTATCAAGTTTTAGTAGCATTAGAAGCCAGTCTGTGCTTATGCTTTGATTAAATGAGTCAGGCTTAGACACAAAAGTGCAGTCCTAAAATATGAAGATTGTGTGCAGTTCCCTTACCACTTCCACAGTAGTGAATGATTTTTGGTAAACTCCTAGGTATAGTGGTTGTTGTCTAGAATCACACTGTGAGTCTGTGTGCATTTGGGAACCACTGTGAGAGAAGCATTTGGTAACATCGTGTATTTTTTAGCAGATAACTCTTTTAAAACCTGTCATGTTGTCAAGTTTTAGTAGCATTAGAAGCTAGTCTTTGCTTATGCATTGATAAAATGAGTCAGGGTTTGACACTAAGGTGCAGTACCATGTACTATTCTCTTCACTGTGGCAGAATTGAAAATTTAAAAGTTTTACCAAAGCACTGTCCTAGAAGTAGTCTGATTATTTATTCAGTTTCTAAGTACCAAATAGATTGCTTCAAATGTCTATGCAGTATGCATGTAGTGTTCTAACATACTATACACTTGTCTTTTACACCTTCAATTGCCTAGTCAGTATCCATACACTTCCAGGAAACACCCTGTCACTCCCTTTGCAGTCCTCTAGTGACCCATTCAACACCATGTACTAATCCATTCACTGTGCCAAAAACCCAAACACTTATAAATTCACCAAGACACTCTCTTTCCAGTACTCCAATGATTCATGCACAGAGCCAGGCCTTAGCACATGGACTTCTTCAATACCCTATCCACTATGCATGTAGTCCTCTAACCACCTACACACTTGTCTTTCACACCTTCAATTCCCCAGTCAGTGTCCATACACTTCCAGCAAACACCCTGTCACTCCCCTTGCACTCCTCTAGTGACCTTATTAAGCATCATGTACTAATCCATTCAATGCTCCACACCCTAATAAATTCACCCAGACACTCTCCTTGCAGTACTCTAATCATTCAGTCAGCACCCAATTACTCATCCAGTGACCCAGGCCTTAGTATATGGACTGCTTCAAACCCCTATCCACTATGCATGCAGTCCTCTAACCACCTACACAATTGTCTTTCACACCTTCAATTCCCTAGTCAGTATCCATACACTTCCAGGAAACACCCTGTCACTCCCTTTGCAGTCTTCTAGTGACCCATTCAGCATCATGTACTAATCCATTCACTGTGCGAAAACTCAAACACTTATAAATTCACCAAGATACTATCTTTGCAGTACTCTAATCATTCAGTCAGTGCCTACGTATTCATGCACTGAGCCAGGCATTAGCACATGGACTGCTTCAAACCCCTGTCCACTATGCATGCAGTCTTCTAACCACCTAGACACTTGTCTTTCACACTTTCAATTTCCTAGTCAGTATCCATACAGTCCAGCAAACATCTTGTCACTGCCTTTGCACTACTCTAGTGACCCATTCAGTACAAAGTACTAATCCAGTCCCTGTGCGAAAAGCCTAGCACTTATAAATTCACCTAGGCACTCTCCTTGCTGTACTCTAATCATTCAGTCAGTACCCAAGTAGTCATGCAGTGAGCCAGGCCTTAGCACATGGACTGCTTTAAATGCCTATGCAGTATGGATGCATTCCTCTAATCACCTACACAGTTGTGTTTCACACCTTAAATTCCCTAGTTAGTATGCATACTCTTCTAGCAAACACCCTGTCACTCACCCAGTGCGTCTCCTTATAGTACTGTAATCATTTAATCAGTTAGCATGTAAAGTTTTGGGGGCATATCAACAAGGGCTTTATCTCTGCTTTTTTGGCTTTAAAAGCCAAAAAAGGAGAGATAAAACTAGCTCTCTATCAACAACAGGGTGCTAACATGCAAATTTGCATGTTAGCACCCTTTTACTCTACGCTTCCCCTTGAATCTCTAATGAGATGCACAGGGGGCGTTCCAGGGTAAAATAATAGGAGAAATGTCGCTAAGCGTCATTTCTCCTATTATCAAGAATGTCGCTAACCCTGTTAGAGACAAAAAAGCAGCGCTAACCGCGGTTAACGCTGCTTTTTTACGTCTGGTATTTTTCAGACTTAGCCATGATATCCTATGGAAGGAGGATATCATGGATAAGTTTGCCTGTCCCTATCAACAAGGTAACGTGAGAGTATCGCTGGGATTCCAGCGATAATCTCACGTTAGCCTGTTAGCGTGAGGATTTTTATCGCTATTGAGATAAGCGTTGCTAATAGCACGCTATCTCAGCGATAAAAATTCACGCTAGCCGGCGATAATTATCCTAGCGCTAAGTGCGCTTAGAGATAATTATCGCCGGTTGTTGTTGATATGCCCCTAACTTTCCTGGTTTAAAAAAAGAGCTAAATTTCTTTGTTAGTGTTAGTTTAGATGAATGTATGTGTAGTATGTAATTGACTGAATGAATGCATTAGTAGCGTATGGTGAATGTATAAGTGCAGAACTATGAGGAAGTGCTGCAGCATCACACAGTAACCTCTTTAACTGCAGTGTGCTGTAGTACTTCCGAAGCACAGGGATGCAACATATGTACATAAATATGTTGGAAATCTATGCTTCTCTCTGCACAGCTGGTTTTATTATCAATTCTGCCCGGCTCCGACTCTCGAGCCTCCGCAGCTGCCCCCGTCATTGTACGGTTTCTCGTTCTCCAATGAGTACAGGCAATTTCGTTCACAATCAGGCATGTACACATCTAAGTCCTGATGATGATCCTGTTATTCTTCTAAAAAGGATCGAAACGTCGTCGACCCCTTTAAATAGCATGCATGTTATCCCATTGTGTTAAGAAAGTGCATCCACTGTTTTGAAAAAGCTTTTCACACTGAATAATCTAAAAAAGCTCAATTTTTTGTCTTGCCTGAAATGCCTTGTTTGTTTTGTTAATGTCAATGTTTATTCTGGACACAGGACTGTGTCCCACACGTATTGTAAATTGTATATGTATTTCCAAATTGAATAACTAAATCGGTTGTCCGGCTGGACTTCCAGAATATAGTATCGATTCTGAACTATATTTATCTGTACATCATTCTATCCATTTGAGGATCATTGTTGCTTGTATTGTACGATTACCCAAGGTCCTCAATTACCTTTTTGGGTTCCCTTGTTCTATAAAAATGCAGCCCTTTTCTGGGCTGCAGCACAAGCCTCAATGGAAAAAGGGATGTTTCTGACCGCCTACACAGTGGTCGCATTATAATATGGTGAGTCCAGGTACAATGGCAGTCAGACGCTCATCCGACCGCCATCGTAATGAGGGCCTAAGTGTAGAGTACACAACAAATAGCCATTTTGTCTATGAAATAGGGAACGCTTATAACTTATTAAAAGAAAATCCTTTTTACCAAACCAATGAAAATAAACTTACTCCCCTAATGGAATACTTTAAAGACACATGGGTAGGGAGACTTCATAGATCAGAAAACAGATGGTACCCTCGGCCAACAAGCCAAAACTAACAACGTAGTGGAAGGGTGTCATAACGCCTTCCAATCAACATTGGAAAGAACTCAACCTAACCTTCACAAACTACTAGAATCTATAAAAAAAAAAACAAAGTTATCAGGAATTTAGACTAGAGCAATCCGTCACACAACTCTGCCTTGAACTAACCATGCAAAAAAAAAAAATGTATACACATTTACAATACAAAGTTAAGGAATTTCTAAATAGCAAAATACCTATCTATCCTCTAAACAAAACATTTAAACAACACAAACAATATTCCCAAAAATAATATAATACAAATACATAATTGAAAAAAATAATAATATACAAATATTATTATACAGTTAATAAAAATATTTCATAATTTATCAATACTAGTTGATATAATAAAAAAAAATATATTAACAACATGTTTCAAATTAATTAAAAAAAATGATCCTCTCCAGGAAACTCACAAAAATGTAATAATTAAAAACAATTACTTTATAATAAGTTAATACAGATTTCCATTACAAAAAATGTAGAACCCTTCTTCCATTGAAAATAAGTCCGGAGCATAAAACGCATGTAAAAGACAACATTCAGCACAAATATTAAAATTTCGATACATAACATCACATAATACAACCACACCCAAAACTAGACACATACCCAAGTATACTACACACAAATAATAAGCTACAACACTGTACACAGTAAACTAAAGCATATAATAACACAACATGATATACTACCGAAAAAATACTACACTATGGAACACCATAAAAAATAATGCACTACATACTCCAAACATAACTAAACTACCTCCCCCTACCTTCAAATTACCTTAACATTAGTATAAAATAAACTTACCTTTACTAATGAAATGCAGCACCCAACCCAACTGCAACCTTCCTTCTCCACAAATGACCTAACACGACCTAAAACAATAGCAATAGAACACAAAAAACTGTTGTTTCCTCCCGCCATATTATAATGGCAGGAGGAATTGTTGGTAAAGCGTGGCAGCCGTAAAGACCACTCGCCATGGTTCCGACAGGTGCTCCTTTCCCGAATGCCTGTCAGAACCAAAACATTGGCTGACATTGCGGCGGTGTCTTGCAGGCCCTGTCGTAGGGTTTATGATATCCTTTTCCTCCGTTTGGTTTGCTGTAGACAGCCCGTAGCAAAATGAATGACAGAAATGGATTTGGGGGCCCTGAACACATCCCCCTCGATCCCAGGTGCAGGGACATGTCCCCTGGGGACAAGTATGGCGCCCCCTCATATATCCCTGCCCCATGTGGCAGGCACCGCAGCGTGCCTGCCACTTGGTACAGGGATGTGTCTGCACCCTCTCTTTTGATTTCTGGCTGGGGCGTCTGACCGCATCCCCGCCACAATGCAAAATATAGGGGATGCGACCGCCGTGGTGGCAGTCGCATCATGATTAGGATTGTGAGGAGGCCACCTCATAGGTGCTCGGTCCCAAATCTGTATTGATGGCGGACAGACTAAACTTCGCCACCATCATAATGAGGCACTATGGGGTCCATTAGGATGGCGGTCGGAAAATCACTCCAACCACCATGGTAGTGGGAAAACACCACCCGCTAGGATGTGGCATAACCGCCGGTCCAATTAGTATGCTCCGCAGCAGAAATCCGACCTCGGCGGTAGGATCGCAGCATTTAACATTGCGGTGGTTGCTGCTGCCAGCAGCACCGCTGCAATGTCCAAAGAGGCATGTCCAGCATATACCTGCACTGTGTGGCAGGCACTACGCAGTGCCTGCCACCTGGTACAGGGACATGTAGGGGGGTGCCATGGGTACCCCCTAGTGCACCCACTCATCCCCAAACACATTTGGGGCCCGCAATGGGCCCCCGGAGACATTCTCCGCATGCCTTTCTATGACGGTTCCACCGCCGCGGAAAGGCTGGCTACCACTGGCATCATAATCATGCCGGCGGAGCCTGACCCTGTACCGGCCCCATTTTAGCGGTCCAGCTCCGCCTGCCAGGCAAGCGTGCGGACTGCTACAGGCGGAAAAGTGGCAGGTGGAAAATCTCACCGCCGCGGTAGTCACCGCCATGCTAATGGGACCGGCAGTTTTCTGAGTTGCGATCGTGGGCGGATGACCGCCACCGGCTTGGCAGTTACCACTGCCGGACTGGCAGCGGCCATACAACTGCCATACTAATAGACCCCTTAGTTACAAAAAAAATTGGCCGTCATTCAAATGAATTAGACAATAAAGTAAAAATGTACAATTATTTCAATATATTTTTTACAACTTGGAAAGAATTTCATAATTGCTTATAAAATGTTTTGTAAAAATTGTGAAATATATATTAAAAAACATTATAATATATATAATATTTTTTATGATACATTAAAAAACTATTTTTCTAATGCCTGCTAAAAATTATATTTCCAATACTTTGAAAAAATGGACAAAAATTATACATGATATGAAAAAATATACAACTGTACAATATTTAAGAACTACTCCAATAATATTTTTTTCTATATCTTTACTACGGTTTTAGAATTTAGAGACTAATTATGATGTCGGGCGGACGTGGCTCCGATCACAGTATTGTTATGTAACAGCCCATAGGCATAAAAAAAGGCCCGCAGCACAATCTTCCATTGAAAAATGGATGTTTGAAAACATCCCTGCAATGTGTGACAGGCACCTCATGGTGCCTACCATATGGTGCTGGGATGATTAGGGGGGGCATCATAAGTGCCCCCCCAGGCCCCATAGCGGACAGCAAAGGGGGGGAAGAGGCCCCCAAAGACACTTTCCGACAGCCTTTTCATGTCTTAAAGCTCGACATGAAAAGGCCGTCAGAAAGTGCCATCGTAATGACGACGGCGGAGCCCAGCCTGGCTCTGCCATCATTCAAGGGATTATGGTGGGTTCCAATGCACTGACGGGCTCCTTGCAGCGGGCAGGCCCCAGGGACATTGTAATTAGGCCATAGTAATAAATTAAATGATATCATAAAATATATAATATTATTTAATATATAAGCAAAAGTGAAATACATGTAAATGTATATGTTAATAATTTTGAAAACAATTGTAAAATACAGATTAAATAATTGTAAAATGCCTATGCATTGAAATGTGATCTTTATTTCAATGCATAAAAACATCCATAAAAGTTTTGAGGAGTACATATCAAAAAATATAAATTGCCTACTAAAATTAGTTGAAATACATGAATGATATTAAATCTTTAAAAAACCCTTTGTATTAGCATTTTACACTTATGTGCAAATCCAATTCCTAGTCCCACTTTCAATAGCAAGCATACCTGGCCAAATTTTATAAAGTGCCTATAAACTGATAATAATTTTAAAAGTTAAAAATCTGGCTATAAGATAGTTATATTACAAGTCCCTGTATACTGCTGAGTGTTCATTTTAATAGAAACAATTAAAAAATGAAAAACAACATGATCTACTCCAATCAAGGCATTACACCCAGATTCTTTCTAGTATAAAAGACTGACTATGAAAATGGCACCATTCTATAACATATTTCTAAAGTAGATAAGGTTTGCAAGTATAAATATGTCGGGCAGCATTTAGTAAAACCATGCTGCTTTAATATTGGAACGATGTATCTTTTTCGTAAACAAGTATAAAACTTGCAAAAGCAAAGCACATGCATTGTGTCCTGGGACGACAAATCATCACAAGGGCAGTGGGTCAAATTTGCTGCCCTGTTGTTAATCTTTGGGAAGCTAATCAATCGGTGGAAAATATCTTATCTTAAGCTAAACTGATTTGAGATAGGGTTGCATATTAAAAGTAGTTACAATTAGTTGGTCCCTTAGTAGACTCGGTTTAGGTGCTTCAAGTGTCCATCTAAGGGTCTCTAGATGCATCAAGCCTTTCTCTTTCAGGTTTTTTTTTTTACTAATGGAGCATAGGGTATCTGGTCTTTCATAATATTCATGGCAACTCATCTCTTGAAAAAAGTGTTGAACATATGCCGCAAACTTAATTTTAGACAGTCCCTAATAAGGGCTTGATTCAATACTGTATACTCCGAGGTCCAAATTTTGTACCAAAGGAGTATTGGTTACAACTTTATCATGTCTGCAATATGTTGCGCCCCCTAGTTCTGCATCAGTAACATAGGCAGATACACTTTTAGGGATGGCTAGCAAATATCTAAAAAAATTGTTTTACTCCATTTGTAGGTCTGTGCAATATTTGTATCCCCAAAATCCTGCCCCATATGTCTCTATACTCTGACTCTTGGCTTTATATATTTTCATCATAACCTTGGGGGGGATTTGTTCCCAGGCGTTTTGCAAAAGACCTAAGAGCCATGCATGATTTTCTAAAGAGTAACTTCCTGTTGTCAATTGCTTTATTTCACAAGCATTCTCTATCGAAATAAAACCCTAGGTAAGAGAATGTATTAGTAAAACCAATGGTGGTATCGTCAATTCTTATATCTCTGCATTTTTTGCTTACCCTTCCACATTTCTTGATGAACTGTTTTCCCTATGTTAATTAAAAGACCAAGATATTTCATATAGTCTGAAAAGTTAGACAACAGGGACTGCTGAGCTAAGGGTGTGTGGGCCATAAGAACAACATCATTAGCGTAGAGGAGGGCCGGGCCTGAGCACGTTCCTAATTGTGGTAGATCTTTTGATGAAGTTGCAAGAACCTCCCATACATTGTTGATATATAATGAGAACAGGAAGGGGGCCAGGACACATCCTGCCTCACCCCTCTCTCGACGCTAAAAGCTTCAGTGTATTCTTCCCTATTTCCATATCTGACCCTGGGTTTGCAACCTGAGTACAGGTCAATAGGCTAATGAATGGTGCCTCCACTCCCAAATCCATCAATTTTTGCCACAGCTTGGAGTGTATTACACAGTCAAAGGCCGAGGTTAAATCGACAAAGGCTAGATATAAATCGCCTTTCTAGGCCTTAACATACTTTCCAATTAACATATTTAAGTTGAGGCTCAGCTCAATCGTACCAATACCCAGGCGGAAGCCATATTGCAAGTCTGACAAGACGTTTTGTGATTCCGGCCAGCAGGGCCGGACTGTGCTGCCAAGCTGGGGGCTGATTTCGTTGACAGGGACCTGTGTGTGCTTAAAACCATTTGTTTTACTTTGTTTATGTAGAAGCATACGTAGGTCCCCATCAACAAAATCAGCCCCCACCGCAGTGAAATCAGGCCCCAGCTTGGCAGCACACCAAAACGCCCAGTAGCCTGTCCGGCCCTGCTGGCCAGTCCTGCAACCTTTTTAGAATTACCTGCCCTACTATCTTAACAAGAGAATCAAGAAGTGAAATGGGCCTATAGCAGGCAGGATTAAGCTGGTCTCCTTTTTTAAAAATCTGGACTATGATAGACTCACCTCGTGTGGGCAGCTTTCCTTTTAGTCAGCAGGCCCTTAGTACTAGGGTTAGGGTTAGCGAAGGCCCCCAAAGGTCAATGTTACCCTTATACATTAATTTAATATGTGTTAAAAATATATTTGTTAACAACAGTAAAAAATGTTCATTTGAAAATGTGTTCAAATATAGATAAAACATATATTTTACATTTAGAACATTTTTTGGTGCTGTTTGTCACACGTTCTTGTGAATATACCCCTAAAAACTTTAAATATACTACTCCCACTAAAAGAGTCAAATAGTTTACTGAAAAACTAGAAAAGTAAAGTGATAAAAATGACTATTCCCACTCCAACATAGTTTAATGAAGATTGTTAACAGTAATATACCAACATTCACCTTGAAAACCTAATGAAAACTGATCTTGGGTAATGTTTTATACACTCAAAGGATTCAAATTACTATTCCCACTCCCAAAAAATGAAATCAGGGAAACTGTTGGACACTAAATGAGCAATACATACTATTCCCACTCCAATACAACTTAACTCACGGAAGGTGCTGGGCAGTAAATACTCCACTTTAACCTTCATTACTCCCTAAAAATGTATGTTTGGGTAAGATTAATACATTAAAAGCATGAAATATACTCTTTCAACTCAACCTAGAATATTTCTAGAAAATTATTCGATAAAATAAAAATAACATTAACCATTTCCGCTCCAATACCACTCAACTTTGTGAACAGATTAAACACTAAAGAAACAACATTCACTTTCTACACTACATAAAAACGTCTAACAAAGAAGGTTTTGCACACTAAGGGGTTGATTACGATCTCGTTCTGAAGGGCACTGAATCAGAATGGCAATGGAAAAAGAAAAAAAGGCAAGTTTCTACCTATATCCCTTTGAAACAATCTACCCAGGTGTGGAGGTTTACCCTGCACAGTTACGTCGCGAGAATGCACATCATAATTAGCCCAATGGAAATATAGACTGACTCCCTCTGACAGTCGCTTTTACCTTTGGTGCTGTTGAAGCAGGAGGATAATTCTAGAGGAGACGGCTGCACTCGGACATACTGTTGCCCATGGACATCTAAATTGAGCAGGCAGACCACCTAGTAGGCAGGCGGAGAAACTGACGTAAAAGTGACAGCAGGACCAGACACATGTCAAGCAAATTACATTTGAGAGAACATAGATTATAAAAGTGAACAAAAGGATGGGGTTGGTGACAGCACAGGGTGCAGATGACACAGCAAAGGTGCAGAACACACCAAAGATATAGAGCACTGAGATTAATGTGATGCTATGAGGACAACAGACAATCTGAAAAATAAAAGAGGTACATTAGATTATGACAACAATCATTCAGGGATCAAAGAATGGAGCAAAAGTAGACCCCAAATAACAATTCAAACAATGACAAAACTTTAACTTCTAAGGAATATTGCAACTCTTCATCTTGTTGAAGGACCAGCTGTGTCCATATTAATAGATGAGGGAAGTTTCAAATTCTTGCAATCAGTTGGTTTATCATAAGTAGCTGTTTTATCATGGCATGCCATTTTGAAGAGACATGGGTAGGTGAATCCAAAGTGAGCACCCAATGTATGAGGCTGTGGGCAAATATCAGGAATTCCTTCCCCTGAAAGCAGCTGCTCTAAAGATATCTCTATAAAGGATTATCTTCTTCCCTGACCAAAATAGTTTTTTTTTTTTGTGTTTGTGGCATTCAGTACATTCAGCAAATCAATAAACTCTAGAATGAAAATAATACGATCACTAGGTTTGGTTAAAGAAGCATTTTTTGCCTATTTTTGTTTTATAAATCCTCCGTTTGCATCTTTAATTCTACCATCTCTCTCCAAAACCACATTTTTATTTGTTTCATACTGATCATTACTGATTCTTTGTTCAATTAAAGAAACCTTTGCTTTTATTTTCTATCATTTATTTTCTAGGTTTTGGATGTGAGTTTTAGTTTTCTCAACAATTGGGTGCAGAGCTCTGATTTCATCAAGCAACAGTTCTAGTGAATAAAGTGAAGGCAATTTCAGAGAAGATTATGGATCTGTTTAACTTATTTATTTGCATCTGTGGTCATGTTAGTCTTCAAAGAAGGTGAAGATAAGGAGGACAACATAGGAATATTGGAAGGCATGAGGCATGTAGCAAAGGGATTACCCACCACGCTCTAAGCTTGAGGGCACCTCCTGTTGAGAAGATAACTTAAGCTGCTTAGTTTTACCCATGCAAACTGAGCATATTAATAAAACATGTGAGGCAATTATGGCATATTAGTTATGATGCACAAAAAACCACAGTAGACATTTCAAAATGCCAATTTAAACAGAAGAAAGTTTTCAATAGTCAATATGGTAATATTAAGCACATCACAATGTCTTAGGCATGGATAATGATGATTTATGGGGAAGAGGAAATCAAAAAGTCCTATGGGTGACTTCTGTGTATGCACCATATGAAACATTGAGTATTCTGCTTGCGAAGAACTAAAGTAATCTGACATTAAGTAAACATCCAATTCAGACAACCTAAATAATTGCATCCAACAAGGTGATCAGAAACGTTTATAAAGTCACTTAGATGTGGCCGTGCTACAACCTAAGAGAGAAAATCCTCTGTCATACATGCATACAGAAAGCTTAAAATGTCAGCCACAATGAAGAGATGCACAACATGAAAGGAGGCATAACAAATGAGGAAATGGGAGCCTATCAAATGCTGACTGCAAAGCTACATCATGAGAGGTCTTTCAGGTGCATTAGGACTTCATGGTTGCTGAGGACACTCTAGTGCGGCACAGAGATCCTGCAGCTAAGGTCTGTTCTCCACAAATACCCAATATTAATTAGAGATCTATCTCTGCATACTATTTTGCTCTAACTCTCTCTTAATCATGTAATACTCTGAGGCATAATCCCTTGTTTCATGAATCTAGGTTCTCCCAGGCAATTAATTGGGAAAAACATCCTGGGTTGGACTGATCACAATGTTTTAACAAACCCCTTTCCTTATTTATTTATTAGTTTTATATAGTGCGAACAAGGCCGCGCTTTACATGAGCACCAGTTTTGTTACAGATGGACACATTCATTTTGTTAGGTACAGGGAGATTAAGTGGTTTGCCAAGAATCACAGAATATTGAGCGTCGTTGTCGAGACTCGAACCCGGTTCCTCAGCTTTGAGGTCGACCGCTCCAGCAGTAAGGCTACATCCTCTCCTTTCTTCCATCTCTTTCCATCCATATATTCTCTCTATCCTCTCCAGATTATAGGAATTGCATGATGCTTTGTAGAGTGTGCTTGGCTTGTTTCTCTGGGTGAGGGTTTCGAGGAATATTTTTGTCTTGGCATGATCATCGTTGCTGTGCTTTTCTTGCATTTTATGCCATTGCACCTCTGTGTTAGATCTTTCCGCCTTTGGTGGTCTACCCCCAAACCTTTTGCCTACTTATCTACAATTTTTGCTAGATCTAGTTTTTGTTGGCCTTAGGACTCTACGAACTTTACCACTGCAAACCAGTAAACATGGCTTGATTGAAAGATTCCTAATTGGAATACATAATTGACATATATAGCTTATATCTCTTGTAAATTCAATCAATCAATCAATCAGAGAAATTATAAGCTCACTACTCACCCGTAAGTGTCTCAAGGTGCAGGGGGGGGAGGGTCAGCAGTTCCATGTCAGTCGAAGATCAATGTCTTCAGAGCCTTCCTGAAGGTGTTTAGGGAGGGGGCACGTCTGATGTCAGTGGGGAGCTTGTTCCAGGTCCTGGCAGCAATGTAGGAGAAGGATCTTCCCCCTGTTCTGGCTCTGCGGATGTGCAGGGTTTTGGCGAGGAGGAGGTTGGTGGAGTGGAAGTTTTGTTTAGGTACTTGGAGGGTGATTCTGTCATTGAGTTATTGGGGTCTGGTGTTGTGTACTTATTTGTAGGCATAAGTGAGTATCTTGAAGGTGACTCTTTTCTTGACGGGGAGCCAGTGGAGCCCACGTAGGTGTTCGGTGATGTGTTTGTGTTGAGGGACCCCAATGGCGAGTCTGGTGGCAGTGTTCTGTATTGTTTAGAGCTTCGGAGTAGAGATTTGTTGATGCTGGTGTAGAGGGCGTTTCCGTAGTCCAGCCTGCTGGTGACAAGTGCATGGGTGAGTGTTTTGCTTGCCTCGGGGGGATCCATTTGAAAGTCTTATGGAGAATGCAGAGGGTGTTGAAACAGCAGGAGGTGACTGCATTGACTTATCGATTGATCGAGAGGGAGGAGTCAAGTACAATGTCGAGGTTCATTGCATGGTCAATAGGGGGTCAGGGTGTGCTGAGGGTGGTGGGCCTCCAGGATTTGTACCATGCCAAAGGGGTGGTTCCGAGGACAAGGACTTCAGTCTTCTCTGAGTTGAGATTTAGGGAGCTGTTTCTCATCAAGGCTGCAACGTCCTGCATTCCTTCCAGGAAGTTGAGTCTGGTGGTGGTGGGGTCCTTGGTGATGGAGAGGATGAGCTGGGTGTCATTGGCGATGGAGACTATGCTGAGGCCGTGCTGTCGGACGATGGTGGCGAGGGGAGCCATATAGATGTTGAAAAGGGTTGGGCTGAGTGATGAACCCTGTGAGACTCTGCGGTAGATTTTCGTGGGTTTGGAGAGAGACTGATCCAGTCGGGGTGGTGCCTTGTATGCTGGCGTCGTGTAGTCTGGCTGCGAGTGTGCGGTGGAAGACGGTGTAGAAGGTTGCTGATAGGTCAAGTAGAATCAGGGCTGTGGTGTGGCCTTGGTCGAGGAGGGTGCGGATGTCATCAGAGGCAGCGAGCAGGGTGGTCTTGGTGCTGTGCTTGCTTCAGAATCTGGATTGGGAAGGGTCGAGGATGGTGTTGTCTTCGATGAACCTTGTCAGTTCTACGTTGATGGCCTTTTAGGAGACTTTAGCTGCAACAGGGAGGAGCGAGTGGGACGGTAATTTTTGTGGTTGGTCGGGTCTGCTGAGGGCTTTTTGAGTAGGGGCCTGACTTCTGCACATTTCCAGTCATCAGGGAAGGAGCCGGTCTCGAAGGTGGTGCTGATGGTGCATTGCAGCATGGGTGCGATGGTGGTGGTGACTCTGTGGTATATGTGGGGTGGACAGGAGTCTGTAGGGGGGCCAGAGTGAATGCCTTTCATGGTCGATGTGGTCTCCTCTGTCGTGATCTGTGTCCAGTCGGTGATGATGGTCTGGCTGGTGTTGCCGCCGGGTGGATTGACTGTGGGATTAGGCGTGTGGTCGTGGAAGTTGGCGTAGAGGTTCTTTATTTTCAGGTGGAAGTAGAATCCGAGTTTGTCGCAGAGGTCCTGGGAGAGGGTGATGTCCGTAGCTTCGCTGCGGGTTTGGCAAAATCCCTGATGATGCTGAAAAGTTCCTTGGAGTTGCCAGAGTAGGTGAGGATTCTGTTGGGGATGAAGGTCCTTTTGGTGGTTCTGATGCATTGATGGTATTCTGTCATAGCGTCTTTGAAGGTGGTGTTGTTTTTGGGTGTCTTGATGTTACTCCAGTTCTTCTCCAGGTGTCTGCAGGTGCACCTGGTTTCTTGGAGGTAGTGGTGAACCAGGCAGCATTCCTGGGGCATTGCTGTCAGGGTTCCGCAGTGGTGCGAGTTTGTCTGCGCAGTTGGCGATCCAAGTGTGGAATTACATGGCCGCGAGGTTGGCGTTGGTTGCACCAGAGGGGGTGTTGCCGTTGAGGGTGGAGGTGAGTTGTTCCTCAGTGACCCTGCTCCAGTTCTACGAGGAGGGCACGGATCCGGTTCGGGTGGCTTGGGTTTGCTGATGAGGAAGTGTACGCAGTGGTGGTCAGTCCAGGGGGGCTGAAGTGAACTCTGTTGCCTCCAGCAAAGTTGGGGTCGAGGTTGTGTCCTGCCTTGTGGGTCAATGTGGTGATGAGTTGTTTCAGTCTGATGTTGGAGAGGTTGTCATGGAGGGCGGCAATGTTGGGGTCATTGAGGTCGTCGACGTGGGACTGTGTAGTCCTATGAGATCTGTGATGGGGACGGCGAAGAGTGCTCGTCGGCCGGGAGTCTGTAGGCGAGGGTGCCGTGGAGTGTGGAGTTAGGGCTGGGCTGGAACAGGAAGTGCAGGTAATTTTTCCTGGAGGTGTTGAGGCAGAGTGAGGTTATGGGCGCGATGGCAATGCCTCCTCCCTGGTGGTTGGGGCAGTCCTTCCTCTGGATCTTGTATTCGGCTGGGAAGGCGATGGCGCCTTCGGGGGCCGAGGAGGCACTGGTCGGCCTTTCAGCGAAAAAGGCGACGTTCGGTGAGAGCGAGTCCAGGAGGTTCCAGATTTCCACTGCGTGTCGGTGCAAGGAGAGCACGTTGAGGAAGATGCATCTTAGGGCACCTGGGGATTTGGATTTGGTGGCCAGAGCGATAGTTCGGATCTAGGGTCCCTGGTGCTGGTTGTGGTCAGGTCGCGGACGGGCGCAGAAGGGCATGCCTTTGGCGCCCCTTCGGCATGCCAGTGGCGGACCGTGCAGCAGCCAACATTAAATAGGGGAGGGGGTGGGATGAGAGGCTGGGAGGCAGGAGCAGGGACTGTCTGGGGGGGAGGGGCCGCAGCAGCAGCAGGAGAACTGGCAGAAAAATAAGATATAAGTGAAAGAAGAGTAAATAAGTGGGACAGTGAAATTAAAAATAAATAGTAAAATGGGGACCCAGCCGGAGGCTGAAAGCTGCACAGAGGCAGGCAGGATCGGGCAGCAGGCACAAACCATCACCGAGAGGCGATCTAAATACTGCGGCGCAGCAACCGCACTGTGGAGCTCCTGGGGAGAGAGTTGACCCAGACCAGAGGTCAAGGTCTTACTCGCACTCCCCCTCAGCGGCTGCCCTTAATTCGGGGTGGGTGGGACAAGAGGCTGGGAGGCGGGAGAGGGGGCTGTCTGGGTTGATGAGCTGCAAGGGCAGCAGCAGCGGGTAAACGACAGAAAAATAAGATATAAGTGAACGAAGAGTAAATAAGCGGGAGAGTGAAATAAAATTTAAATAGTGAAATGGGAACACCAGGCGAAGGCTGAAAGCTGCGCAGAGGCAGGCAGATTCGGGCAGCAGGTGCGTACCCTCACTGGGAGGTCTAAATACTGCGGCGTGGCGACAACGCTGCGGAGCTGCTGGGGAGAGAGTTGACCCAGACCAGAGGTCAAGGACTTACTCATGCTCCGCCACAGCAGCCGCCATTAAATAAGGGAGGGTGCGGGACGAGAGGCTGGGAGGCGGGAATGGAGGCTGTCCGTGCGGAGGGGCCACAGGTGCAGCAGCGACAGGAAAACCGGCAGAAAAATAAGATATCAGTGAACAAATAGTAAATAAGCGGAGAAGTGAAATTAAAAATAAATAGTAAAATGGGGACACCAGGTGAAGGTTGAAAGCTGTGCAGAGGCAGGCAGGATCGGGTGCCAGGCATGAACCCTCACCAGGAGGAAGTCTAAATACTGTGGCGTGGCAACAGCACTACAGAGCTGCTGGGGAGAGAGTTGACCCAGACAAGTGGTCAAGGTCATTGGTATTGATATCCATTACCCAGGGCTGGTCAATTCTACCAGTGAGCCTGCATCACTTATTGTGCCACCCACTTAAGCAGAACTCTAAAACATGTCCCAGGCCTGCCATTGCTTTCAACCTGGATACAGTTTTGCAGTGTCATGTTGACTTGGCATTGAAACCCCCCTGCCAAGCCTTAAGCTCCCCTTTTCTTACATATAAGTCACCCCTAAGGTAAGCCCTCGGGAGCCCATAGGGCTATAATTCTTAATTGGGAACAGGCAGATATGTCATGTTGAGTACCTATGATTTTGTAAGGATGAACCCTTTAATGGTTGATTTTGAAAATTCTACTTTTAGAAAGTTGAGGCAAAAAAACGTGATGGAGGGGCTGCTGGAATTAGTCTCAGCCACTGGCGGTAACTTGGGGCCACATTCTGATCCATTGTTTTTCACTCATCATGCCACTTTAGTTTGGATCCAGCCATATGCAAATCGGCCTTGACCCTGCTCCTCATAGGAACAGTCGAGCAGGAATGGCCAATCCAGGTCCTCCCTGAACTATAACATATGCAACTTAGGATGAACCAGTCCTGGGTTGCTTGTGTTCCAGTTCAGGGAAGATCAGGTTTGGCAGTTTGTGCTGGACTGTTCCTACATAGATGGGTCCAAACTGAGGTGACATGGTGTGCAAATAACAATGGGTTAGGATGCATCACCAAATAATTACCAGTGACTGAAATTCTGTCCATCAATTTTTGTATACTTTTAGAAAGCTGATATGATCCATTTTGTGCCTGCAGCCTGGCCTGGGTTTACATGCCTGGGTGTAACTGAGAGTTAGACTATGTGTATTGCTCACATACAGTCACACAATAGGTGTGCCTCAATGGGCTATCTGCTGGCAGGTTTAGGAGAGCGTAGCTGAGCACCACTCCACTTACACATGAATAGCCTGTGCTTTGCCTTCACACAAAGAACTTAACAATCCTGCATTGTCACGGAAGCCAGATTGGAGCAAGGCAGGGGAGTCAGGAAAGTCTATGCACTTCAAAGAATCTTTTCAGATGCTTCTCCCACCTTCCAGAAGAATGGTACTAGGGAATAAAAATAGGGCCATCAGATCCAATCCTCAGTTTACTACTGGACCTGCCATGCACTCTGCCAGACTACTGCTGCTCTGGAAGCCTGCATTGAACCCTTAGAAGCCAGCGTAGCTTTTGAGTCCAGCATATTAACCCTGGACACCAGACTACCAGAAGTGACTCCAAGGGCTAGTTTACTGGCATCCTGTTCAGAGCTACAGGAACATTATTGGCTCTCACCTTCTTGAACCCATACCTGGACTCAGCCTGAGTGAATCCTGAACCCCCAAAAGGTGTTCCACAAGTCCTGGCAAATTTACAAACCTTAGGTCTTTGACAAAATGTGGGCAAAAAGTGTTCTGAGAGAACAGACAGGAGATCGGGTCCAACCTGCTCACTTATCCACTTGAGGTGCATCACCGGTCTTATTGACTTTGCAGCTTTTCCCATTACATTCTTCTCCACAGCAGCAAACCTGTTTCAGCAGTCCTTCACCAAATGGGAGTCCAACATCGCGGGAATTTTCTTTTGCCTACAGCCATTTGCTCCGTACTTCTGGAGGTTTTTGACTTCCATTTCAGTAACTAAGTAGAAATCTTTCCCACTGCTTCAACTGAAGACAATCCGATGATGAAGCTCCATCGTCTGACAAGTCCTGTGGCCTTCCCCCACTGAACTTTACCTTCACATACATCTTTCTTCAAGAATTTTTCAAAGTCCGAAGGTAAGCACTGACGGGGCCCAATCCACTTCTTTTGTCCGAACCGTGCTCCATTGCTACATTCCTTAAATTTCGACTCTGATCCAGTTTTTCCCACCTGATGTCTGTGGTTGAGGCTTTGATCATTTAGGCACTATTTTTAACCTTAAGTTTTACAAATTCATAACTCTGGTTCTACTGGGTGGATTTTTGTTGTTTTGGTGTCAAATAATTTATTCAAATGTATTCCATTTTTCTAAATTGTTCAGGGATTTTCCTTGAGTTGTGCTTTTACTTTTGTTCTCTTAATTGAGCCTGACTGCTTTTTGTGCCAAGCTACCCATGGTTAAGCATTGGTAATTTAGTGATTTTTTGTGGTTCACCCTGCAAAGGATTGTGGCTGCTGCTTGACCAGTGCACAAACCCCAGTGAATCAACAACCCAATTTCTCACACTCGGCTAATCACATTTGTGTTTTGTTGTAATGGTGTGGGAATGGGTGTAGTCAATGTAGGACCTGTTTTGTGACACACATGACTGAAAGGAAACGGAAGGGCTCTATGAGGCCAGATAGCCATTAGATGAGGTTTCAGTGAAGTAACTTCCTTACTAGCCAGATACTTTTGGTGCCTTTGCCCAATGAAGATTTCTACATTTACAGTTAATCACTTTTTTGGAGCTCGCATGCCTCCAGCAGGGCAATGCTGCAATCTGTAGCCAAACCTTCTCCATGACACCCCCCTGAAATGTATTTGCGGCTGCGGAAAAGCTTAGAAAATAAACAGCCTCAATCTATGGCCCAGAAACAATGCACGCTCATCAGATTTCTTAGAATCTGTGTTAGAGTCCTCCAGAGGTCTTTGGAGCCAAACACCAAAATGTTTGTAAGTTCCGGGTTCTCCAGGATGTTAGGAGGAGTACACTTTGACACAGCTAAGTCACTGCACATCAGAAGAATAACTTGATTGTCAAGGCTCACTCCAGCAAAAGCCCCACCAGGTTTAGGACAGGTCCAGGAAAAGGGCTTTTAGCAGCTTGTTAAATCCCTGTAGCTTAACAGGAGGTCAGAAAGCTAACCCTTGGAGTCCACTTCTTTGTCCTGGGTATACATGGGAGCAGGTCCAGCCTTTCAGTTCTTCTAACAGGTCTCAAAAGCAGGTTTGGTCCTTCTTCTGTCTTTCATAGACCCAGAAGGGTATTAAAAAGGGTGCCTTGGAATGCCACATTTCTACATGCCACTAAACTGTGGGTCGAGGTGACTCATGGCCACTCCCTATCCAATAAGAAAAAGGTTAATAGGTGTAAACTTACCCAATTTTGCAGCAGTTCTTGTGTGTCCTACTGCAAAAAATCTTACAGTGTCCCTCCCCACCCAAATCCAACACGGAAGAACCTTTCTTCCCCTACGGATAGCTCCTGTGCCTACTATAGAATGTGTATATAAGTTCGACGGTAGGTTGTGTTGGGTATTTAACTGCTTAGTTCTAATGATAATAATTCATAATCAGTCTCATCAGAAAAAATTTATCAAAGATACACTGCAAGGTTTTTTTTCTTTTTCTTTTTTTTTTTTTTTGAAAACCTTTATTTCAAAATTCAGGACACAGTTATTCAGCCGACAGCCCGAAGGTTCGGCAGCATTGAGAGTTAGATACAGTGATGTGTCCCCAATACAGTTCAACGAGTAATGCAAAGGTCCAATTTTAAATAAACACAGAAAAAACTCACAACAAACCCCAGCAAGGCAGAACATTGAAAGCCCATGGCGAAAGCCCCCAGGGGAGGCCGGACCCCACTCATCTACTAGTTACAAGACTGTGTACGGAGGAAGAAGGGGGACAGCAGAGGCCCAAAACGGTTCCTAAAACCAAACTGTGCTGGAAAGTAGGTCAGGGGGAAAGCTGTTCCTCGGGAGGTTCCAGATCCGGGGCAAGACATATTCCCCCCCTGTATTGGTTCCACCGCCCCCAGATGGCGTGCCACTTCCGGGGGCGACCTCTAGAGCAGTAGACCGTCTTCTCCCTAAACATGCTCCAGTCCATGTTCTCCTTCCACGCGGTCAGTGTAGGGGGTCCCGAGGAGCCCCACAATCGCGCGATATCCCTTTTAGCTACCATGTTACCCAGAGTCACCCATTGGGTCTGCGCCTCATCGAGGTCAGTGGGCCCCCAGACGTTCAGGAGGCAACACCGCGCCTCCGGCTGTACCGCAGTGCCCGTCACCTCCCCCATAACTGCATGGACTCTCCTCCAGAACTCCACAATGACACCACATTCCCAAATGATGTGCAGGAAAGTACCCACCATACCACATCCCCTTCTGCACAGGCCGTCCTCCGAGAATCCCATGTGGACCAGCCTTGGCCCCGTCACATACACCCAGTGCAGTATTTTAAGCTGCACCAGCCTCAGACGCGACGGGATCGCAACCTCCTTAGGAGAAGAAACCGCTGACTGCCAGTCCTCATTATCCAACTCAAGGCCATCCCTAGTCCACTGTTCTCTCAGCCCCAAAAGCGTATCTGCCCGGACGTTAATCAACTTCTTATATATGAGCGAGATCGTGCTCTCGGGCATATGACCATCAAGGACTCGGTCCTCAAGGGGAGAGGACTCCGGCACCTTCTCACCCTCCACGAGGACTGATCGAAGGGCGTGATGCAGCTGGATATACCTGAAATACTCTGAGGGCCCTAGCTCATACTCAGTCTGCAACTCCTCGAAGGACTTCACCCTCCCCTTATGCAGCACGTCTCCCACCTTGGATATACCTATCAGGTCCCACTTATCAAAGCCCTTCGTATGCCAGAGTCTTCCCAATCTCTCCGATTCAAACAATGGGGTAGCGAGGGTGAGCCTATCCTTCCAGCCCAACAAATCAGTCGCCATCTTCCATACACGCACCGCCACACCTGTGGGCCCCGTGAGGGACGAGTCTAAGGACCGCGAATACAACGCCCTGTAGTAGTTGCCGCCACGAAGCAGCCACCTATCCAGGGCATACCCAGGGCTGAGGGCAGGGCCATAAAACCCATGGTTGATCGCGCTCAGCTGCGTGGCCCAATAGTACCGTCGGATGTCTGGGAGCGCAATGCCCCCATCGTACCATGGGTGCGTCAACTTTGAAATAGCTATTCGCGGCCGCCCATCCCACAGCAACGTCCGTTGGAGGCCTTCGACCTCCCGAAAGTATTTGGCCGGTACCCAGTCCAAGGTGTTCTGGAGGGCATAGAGGAAGCTGGGAAGAGACATCATTTTGAACAGGGCCGCACGCCCAACAAGGGAGAGCGGCAGCCTCCGCCAACCTTCAACATCTCGCCTCAAGCGCGCCAAGGGGGGGAGCAGATTCCTCTCATAGCGCACAGCAGGATCCATGGATATAAAAATCCCCAAATACACGAAACCCTGCTGGGCAACCTGTATCGAACATGTTCTAGGGATCGGTGGGACCTCTCCACTAAGAACGTACAAGTACGATTTGCCCCAATTAATCACAAGCCCCGAGTTCCTACCGAACGATGCGAGTACGTCACAGACCACTATAAGTGACTTCTTAGGTGAGGCAAGATACAGTAGGATATCATCGGCATAAAGCGAAATACGGTCCTCGTGATCAGGCGACCACCGAAGGCCCCGTATATCCGGGTGCCAACGTATCCACGCAGCCAACGGTTCAAGGGCGAGGGCGAACAACAGAGGCGACAGGGGGCAACCCTGCCGAGTACCCCTACCAAGCTGAAACGGAGTAGATGCCCGACCATTCACCACAACATTCGCTAGTGGCCCCTCGTACAGCAACCGAACCCAACTCACAAAACCGCGACCGAAACCAAACTTGGCCAGCACGGCCCATAAGTATGCCCACTCCACCGTGTCAAAGGCCATCGTGGCATCAAGAGATGCCACAATAGCCGGTTCACGCAGCGTGCCCGCCCTGGCGATGACGCCATGAAGACGCCTAAGGTTTAATGCTGTGTTTCGGTGCGGGATGAAGCCAGATTGATCCGGGTGGACCAAATCGCCAAGCACCCTACTCAAACGGGTAGCCAGGAGTTTGGCCAGAATTTTCGGCTCAGCGTTGAGGAGTGAAATGGGCCGATAGGAGGCGCACCTATCTCGGGGTTTACCCTCTTTATGTATTACCACGATCGACGCCAGCCGCTGATCCAACGGAAGGATCCCATCCCCCCGCGCCTCCAAAAACATGGCGCGCAGGTGAGGGGCGACCCTATCCGGGAACAGTTTATACAGGTCGATCGGCAGTCCATTCGGTCCAGAGGCCTTACCCGAGTTTAACGCGCGAGTCGCCCCCGCCACCTCGTCAACCGTTATGTCACCATCCAAATCATCCCTATCTATGTCAGAGAGGCAGGGCAACTCGATATCACGGAGGAGCTCAGACGAGTCCTCGGGCGGCCTGTCCGACACAGAGGAATAAACCCTACGAAAATACTCGGCGAAACACTTCACAATCCCCTCAGGTTCCACAATCGCCTCTCCCCACTCTCCCGTCAACTCTGGCACCACTCTATTGACCCGTTCTTTCCTGTCCAACCACGCCAGGAGTTTCCCTGCCTTATCACCAACGTCATACAGGCGGCCCTGTTGTTCCCTACTGAGGGTCTTAGCAGCGTTCGTAACCAGGTCCCTATACTCCGCCTGCTTCAAGCAAAGCTCATGCAGTGAGGACTCTGTAACCTCCTCCTCCATAGCCCCCTCAAGGGCCGCGATCTCCTCCTCCACTTGCCGCACCTCGCCATCCCTCCGATTCTTGGCAGCCACCACCAGGGTGAGGGCTTCCCCCCGAAGCACGGCCTTAAAGGCTTCCCACAGCGACACCGCCGAGTCCACAGTTCCCAGATTGTCCTTAAAGTAATTATCCACCTTCTTTACCAGGGCGCTGCGCATCTTGGGGTCTCGGAAATACCATGGGTTGATGGGGGCCACCCTCCCTCCTCCCTCCCGACCTAGATCCAGCCGGATCCACACTGGCGAGTGGTCAGAGATACCGCGTGCCATGTGCCTCGCCTCGGATATCAACGAGGCATGTGCGGCCAGAGTGAGCAGGTAATCAATCCTGGAGAGGCTACCATGCGCCCCGGAGTGAAACGTGTATTGACTCTGTGTGGGGTGCCGGAGCCTCCAGCAGTCTATCAGACCAAACGTATCCAGGAAGTCTGGAAGCCATTTCTGAGCCCCCCCTGTGTCCCTGGGCGGGTATCTATCCAACAGTCGGGAGCCCACAGCGTTGAAATCCCCTCCCACTACCAGCATTCCCCCCGGGAGAGTCAGCAAAGCCCTGCCCAGTTCAGCAAGTGTGGAGGCCAGCAGGGCCGGCGGGACATAAACCGAGACCAAAACCAAAGTCCTTCCTTCCCACCGCCCCGCCACCGCCACAAACCTCCCCCTATCGTCAACAATGGTGGAGTCCACCTCAAAAGGCAACGATGCTCTAACAAGGATGCCCGCACCCCTGGACCCAGAAGAGAATCCCGAGTGTGCAATGAATTTATACCCCTTCCTATTCAAGGCATAGCACATATTACCTATGAGATGCGTCTCCTGCAGCAGGACAACATCTGGCATTGAGCGTTTCAAAAATTGCAAAACAATCCCCCTCTTGATGCGATCCCCCAAACCATTAACATTCCAGCTTATAACACTTAAGCCCCTACCCCCCATCCTCAAACGAAAAGAGGCCCACCCCACACCCGAGGAGCCACCATGGAACTGCCCTGAGGATAATCATCATGCCTTGCAGAAATAAACCCCCCAACAACAAACTCAAAATCCCCAAAACTCCCCCCACCCTGCACCCCTGCTGCAGCTTACAAAGCCCCCCCAACTTGCAGTGTGCCTGTCGCCCTACAAAAACAAAAAATCTACAAAAAGTACCCTAAGGGAGGAAAAGAGCACCCCTCGTCCTCCCGCAACCCTCCACAGTTACTGCACTCTGTTCGAATCTTCAAGTATGGTCAAATCAAGTCAGGCCGGCTCTGAGATCTCAGCCCTGTCAATCCCGGCCACTGTCTCCATGCTCGGCTGTGTCATCCCCCGTCCGTCGCCGGGGCAAAGCGTCCAGCCATTCGTCGGCCATAACAGGAGAGTCAAAAAAGAATGTCCGATCTTCATGCACCACCCGTAGTCTGGCAGGGAAAAGCATGGCATACTTCAGATCCAGTTCCCGAAGTCTCCGCTTCACCCCCAGGAAGCTCTGTCTCTGTCTCTGCACCTGCTGGGTGAAGTCCGGATAAAAATTCACCGACGCATTCTGGAAGGGGACTGGGCCCGTCACCCTCGAAGCTTGCAGGATAGCGTCCCGATCTCGAAAATGAAAGAGCCGGGCGACAATCGGCCGCGGCGGGGCACCCGCCTTAGGCCGCCCGCCCGGCACCCTATGGGCCCTTTCCACCGCAAAAAACTTTCCAAGGCCCTTAGGCTTCAGATGATTGAGGACCAAATCCTCCACAAGCAGGTCCGCCGAAGCCTCATCCGAGGACTCCGGGACCCCGATGACGCGCACATTGTTGCGCCTGGCCCGGCTCTCGAAGTCCTCCAGCCGGCGGGCGGCGAGGTCACTCTCGGCCCTCAGCTTCCGAACCTCGGTCTGCAGATCCGCAACATCATCAGTGAGGCCCGTGGTCTTGTGGTCCAGGTTCTTAACGCGCTCGTTCGTCTTGCCCAGGTCCGAGCGGATCAGATTGACATCTACCAGGATGGCATCCACCTTATGCGCCAGGGCCTCGAACTGTCTCCCCATCGAGGTCTGCATCCCGTCGAGCGCGCCCATGACATCCTGTAGGGAGAGCTCCGGTGTCCCAGGCGAGTCTTCCTTCTGGGCATCCGGCGCCTGGCTCGATCCACTCGGCGATGCTTTCAGGAGGGCGTAGCGGTCCATACTGTTGACTTGGGAATACGTTCCCCGCCTGGTGGACTTAGTCTTCAGTCGATCCCCTTTTGCTTTGCCCGACATAATGGACTCCGGGCAGTCCAGTGCAGTTAAGACTGTTCCCTCTCAGCGAGAGGGATAAGGAGTGAGCAGCCCGCCGAGCGTCCTTGGGGTAATAAAGCCACCCAGAGCTCTACAGTGTCCGGGCAGACAAAGGGAACGAAATCGAAAGTGAAAGTGCGAGGACCTCCGTCCGACAGTTCACACCTCGCCAGGCCGTTGTTGATCAACTAGGAGTCGGGCATCCTGCCAACTCTAGCCCCTGGCATCCCCGGGAGTAAGGCCGCAATCTTCCGCCAGTCGTAAGTCCGGTTCCCGATGGGCGATCCGACCACGGGTAGCATCAATCGCCTCCCTGACAACTCAGCAACACGGTGCCATGCATACCATCAGGATTAGAGACAGGATAGTCGACGGAGGGCGCGAGGGTCTCGGGAGCTCTAAGCTCACGCGGCCATCTTGGTCAAGCGCTAGGCTCCTCCCTCCCTGCAAGGTATATTTAATACAACATTTATCTATTATATGAATATATTATCTTACGTATGGCTGATATACAATCAAATTCACAACAAAAAATATTATCAAAATATAGTTAGACCAACATGAAATGAGACATAAAAAATGAACAACACATGCAATACGATTCACATTTCACAACAATATGAAAAAACATACAGAAGTCCTTTTACAATCAGTGTAGTTCAACTACCACTCTACATTGGGTTCACAAGGGTTTAGATAGGGTGATTGAGTTAACACATGCAGTGGCTGTGTGTCGACATTTTGACCCGGGATGTATATGTTATTGTAAAAACATCACAGAAGGTCTACTTCAGGACTTGCGGACAATCATATAGACAGCCAAAGAAGGTGGTGGACCCATCCGGATCTTGTCTGAAGCAAAACTGGAATAAAACCTGTTTTGACACTCACCTCACCTCCAGAGGCCTCATAAACATCCCAAGGGTGGTAACAACCCTTTTTTCCAAAGTACAATAACCTGGTCTCTGGGCCCAGCAAGGCATACATCTTGCTAACAACCTGTCTCTTTTCATGCATCTGTAAAGGTACAGGAAAATGTTCCTGAACCAAGGGCTGCCTGAACAGAAAGGGCCGAGAAGATCTACACCCATTTATTTTCACGGCCCATCATAGACTATTTTGCTTCAGTTCCTGCAGACGAAAACAATTTCTGACCCTGGCAGAGTGAGGAGGTCTTATCTAAATTGGGGAGTGGGTTTAGGGAGAGTTAGAAGATCTGCTGATGGGAGTTGTAGATAACCATTTTGGACCTAGTGCTTCAAAACCTTTTTCAGTAGTGTGAAGATGAGGCACTGCAAGAAGAGATAGGCATAGGGTGAGACATGATGTGTGGTAAACAAAATCTCTAATCACTGATTAGTGCACAGAATAAGACTGGTGCCTTGCCATCACCTCCTCAGAAGATTTCTGGACCTAGGAAGACTATACCAGATTAAAAAACGTGCTGATGGAAGTAAGAAGACGCTTGGACACCTGGCCCTGCTGACTCCCAGGGAATGAAAATGCTTTCCATGGGTCATGTGGTTGACCTTCTCTTTACCTGCTTGAAGGACACAAAAACAGAAACACTCTTCACCACAAGAAGATCTTGCTTACCACTGACTACGGGAAATATCTGTTGTTTAGAATCCTGTGTTGAAGGTCTGAGGGTTGCAAGAGTGACCAAGTGGGCACTGCTGAAGAGTGGGACAAACTAATTCTTTTTACATCCGAGGGACCTGGACAAGGTGCTAAGACTTGCCCGTGGCTGTCACATGCTACATTTTGCTCCCTTTTCACCTCTTTCTCATTCCATTTATAGTTATGTCATGTCTTTAAGGATATTCCTTTTCTGTATACCCCATTCTTTACATACATTGTCCCATCCACAAGACAATAACAATTCTGAATAGTTGACCTTTTACCTAGTAGCTTGCTCCTGTTTCGTCACCACCAGGCTCTAAGTATTCTATCATAATCCCTGTACCTGACGTACATAAACATGTCCGAAGACACGGCAGAATTATTCTGTATAAGGGTCACCACTTTTTTCACCCCTGGCCAACAGCCAGCTGTGCATGATCGCACTTGTTTAGAAAAGCATTGCTGATTGTTTTCAAAACATTTATGATAGTTTTCAAAGCATCTATGTTTTAAAAACATATTGATTCTAGGAAAAACCCTGAAGTGACAACTTTTGTATAAAAGACCCTTACTCCCCCCTACAAATCAGAGGAGAATTCCTTCCAAGCTGAAACTGTGTCCTGAATGCTGAAATGTATCTACTATTTACTATATATGTACTAGCAATCTCTTTCTTATGCGTCTGTCTCCTGATTGTCGCAGCATATATGGTTTACACTGTCGCTGGACCACAAAATTCTTATTGAAATGTCCTAATCACAAACTAGTTTATTTTCTGAGAGAAAGCAAGCACGAGGGTTTGAGCGAAACGTACTGTGCTGTTTTCCATGATCGCTGATAAATCAGGTTTGGCATGTTCAGTGGTTGCCAGAGACTACCCACACCACTGTAGAATACAGGGTGTGGTAGTGGCACTATAGAGCTAGCTGGTATAATGGCTGACATATCCTGTGCTGGGGTCCGGAAGCAGTAGGGACACCAAGCACTCAGTTTAGGTCATCCAAAACGGGCAGCTGCTGGGGGATTCCTGGGAACAAAAATGACAGTTAAGCCTTTTGAAGGATTTATTGCCTTAAATGTATGCGGGTATGCCGTCAGTCATTTCCATGAGAAGATTGTTTCAATTATATTGATTTAAACTTTTGTATAAGTGTGCTGGAACATTTGTATTTGCATCGTGGAAACCAAGAACATTATTTTTCACAATAAACTGTTTACAACAGTGCATTCTTTTGAAGAGGGACTTGTTTTTAAAGGAAAAGCCTCAGAGTCTGTTTACTTTTGAATCCAAGGGCCTCATATAGAAGTGCACTCTGGGTCTGGCCCACATGAGTGAACCAGATATCCACTCCCCTTTCTTGGCCATATTTACCAGCTTCAGCACTCTCTTGTTGCACATCATTGTGAACTCTGCCATTTTGAGGCTCTCATCACTGCTCAGAACCAGATGGTGGGAATGTAGGCCTGGGCAGTCAACTCCTCTCCATTCGCAGAGTTTGTGGAGTTTTACACACTCCGTGGAGCATGCGGTGTTCAAAAAATCTCTGTGGAGTGGAGTTCTTTCCACACTTACCAATATTAAGTTGGCAAGCGAGGAAAATCCAATGCTACACTGCTTGCCAGTGACATTTCTCAATGCAGACGGTCACGGCTTGTCACGAATGCTCACGTTGAGAAACCATCTGTTCATGGTGCGGAAGCTGCCCCTCAATTAGAAAATCTATTTGAGTAGCAAAAAGATGCAGTGCTCCCTTGCACTGTACATAGTGCCATTCAGGCATGGGAAAACCACCTGGTGCTAAAAGTCTGCGTGAACGGCATGACCTAATGCACTTCACCGCTTGCAGACTATAGGAATAAAATTTATGAAAAATCTAAAAATGAGCAGTTAAAAATCAGAAGAGAATTTCAAAATCAAAAATACTATTTGATATCAGTTTACACAAGGTTTTTTGATTTTAACCTAAATGACTGAGTGGTGCTGCAAAAACACCTGGATCGCACCTCTGAATTTCAATGTTAGAAAGTAGATTATTAGATGAGAGGGGTATGTACCACCTCAATTAATAATAAGAGTGCTTGCAAATATGAGCCACTAAACTAAACGTGAGCTCCAGCCCTAATGGCTAGGACACAGAGCAGAGAGGATTAACTGAGTGCAATGTGTAAAGAATGTCTGTATTACTAAAATAGCGATATTGTTGAAATGCAAAACAATACAAATGACACAATGAATTAGGAAAATAGAGTAACTGTGATGCAGTATGGTCTAGCTTAGGTGAGAATAGGAGGGTGATGGCCTGGGCCTTATCTACACCTGCTTGTGACAGTGTAGTCCTCTTGGAAGTTAATCAAGTTCTTGGGTCCAGCCCACATGTAATCCTATCAAGGGCAAAATGACACTTCCCTGCACCCAGCACCTTTTTTGATTCTCCTGCCTGTTAAAATTCTATTTACTAGCTGGTAGAACGGAATGAGCGAAATGCAGACTTAGGGGCAGATTTACAAGAAAGTGACGGATCTGTGAAGATGCGTCACTTTCCCTGCACCACTTTGTGAAACCCTTGCGCCACTATGGATGCACCGTATTTATAATACGGCGCACCATGGCGCTAGGATTGACAGATGCGTCAGACGCAAAAGTCACGCATTGCTGGAGTCGTGTCGCAAGCACGACGCAACTCCAGCAATGAAGGGGGATGTCTATCCTCATTGTGCTGCGTCACACCTTACGCCCGCTTCAAGCAGGCGTAAGAATTTGATGCAGTGGCGTCCTAGAATCGGCGCAGTGAAATCTTGTAGGTTTCACTGAGTCACTTCTACGAGGCTTTTTTGCGTTGGAACGCCCACCCTGCAAACATTATACCTGACTCAGGTATAATGTGACGCAGGGCTTAACAACGTGACGCATCTCCCTAGATGCGTCACGTTGTAATTGGGCCGCATTTTTACGCTGCTGCTGTGTCACAAAAAGTGACGCAACTGCGGCGCGAAAATGACGCAAGGGGCTTGTAAATCTGCCCCTGTGTTTTCAGGGACTTTGAGCAGGGCAGAGGTGTATTTTAAAAAAAGTCATCTTTCCAATATATTTATAACAAATCTAAATTCAGCAATAAACTGGGCTTGTGATAAGTATTTTAAAATGTTCAAAACTTGAATCAGTTACTGTTTCCTAGGTAGAGATAATATTTAATAAAGTCAATCATGTTTCCTAGTGCTGTTCAATGGAACAGTCAACCCTAGTTCAGTGAAGTTAGTTTTGCGATGGTAGCCACTGTAAGGACATACTTACAATTACCTTTGGTATGTCCTGCTTTTGAATAGCCTGCACCCTGCCTTAATGGTCAGTAAGGTTTACTTTAGGGATGACTAATACATATTAAAAAGAAGGGTTTTAAGCCTGTCAAGAGAGGTATTATGATAGGTCAAATTCGCAGATAAATCCTCCACCACTGCTCTGCACAAGGCAGGCCTGCAGTCATGTTTGTCCTGTCAATGCATTGGGTAGCACAATGTGTGCTGCAGCCCCCTGGTGACATTTAACATACAAGCCTGGGAATACATTAGGTACCATACCAACAGGGTCGTACTTTGAGTCTTTCTCTAGGTCTCATGTATGTGACAACTGTTCTGCATATGTGGGCCTGCTATCACGTTCTTTTCTTCCCTTACCTTGTAAGCAGGGTCATTTATTGTAAATAATGGCCAATACACTTGTAGAAACCCCACAGACAATTGCTTGGCTGATATTAATTTCCACGTTTTGCATCAGATTTATAATGCTAGTTTCCCTATTTCTCTAGAGATTGCAGTACCAAGATCAAAATATTCTTATTTACTTGAGAACTCCATACACAATATGAAGGTTGGCCCAAGTCTCTTCTTTTGCAACTGAGGAAGAGGTCTCTCTGAGCAATCAAGTGAACAATCAAATAAAAATATGCACTAATTCAGAAAAGCTTTTCACTCTTCTCAACTTGCTTTCTGATGTTTGCTTTTTACACTGTGTTCTAAAAATGTCTTACTACTCAGTAATTATTAATTACCAGTACCACTAATCAGTACCTAGTGCCAAGGAAAATTATTGTCTTTGCAGGATACATTATCAAGGCATGACTTGAGTCCCACTCCTGCTCACAACACCTTTTCTATTCCCAGAAGTTACTTCCCTATTCTGGCATTTTTAAAAAGATATTATATACTGTTGCATGAAGCCCTGCTGGCACAACTGCTGACAAACAGAATTCCCAATTTCTGCAGAGTGATTCCATGCCTGTGCCATCTGATGTTTGCTGATTAGCACTGACATAATGTCACCCATGGCATAACAGAAAATGTGTTTGGGCTGATGGGAGATAACTCAGAGTGAGCAGCACAGATGATGTTGTTTTTTTCAGGAGCACTTTTATTAAATGTTTTTTTTATTTTATTTTCAAACTTGTGTGCTAATGAATCTATTCTGTTATCTCTATGGACAAATCTACTTTCATCGGCAATTTGCAGCCAATTATGCTCCTTGGTACCACAAAGAGGTAATCAAGTTCAATTTAAGATCTTCCTCCCTCAGTACACAAGATCCAGCATTTTCTGTCTGGGCTACAGGCAGACATGTTGTATTACAAATGCATATATGGGGCGTGGCTTGGGCACCGAGCTGAATGGCCGCAAGTCAGTGAGGCTCTCGCCTTCTGTGGACTAAGCCCGCCAAAATATCCACAGGGATATCCGTATACTTCCCCAGAGGAGGAGCGGTGGCACAGCGCTAGCCTCCGCAACAGAGCGGTGCATATCTTTAGCACCGGGGACTGTGTCAGCGACCGAGAAGCCCCGGGCTCGAGTTCAGCTCTGGCCAGAGGTGACTTCCGGAGGGGGCAGCCACAAGCAGAGAAACTTCGCGGTGCCTCCGGTGACCATTATCAGCAGCGCACGAGCAGAAAAGCGAGTGGAGCCCGGCAACACTATGTCTCCCATCCCCGCCTTGGTGTAGCCTGTGAGAGATATAGGCAACTGGTGCGGCCCGCACCCCCGCGGGTGAGGTGAGGAGCTGGTTGAGTGGTGCAGCCACAATGGGCAGAGCAACTCGGAGAGCGGGTGGCGAGCCCCCCTATTTGTGGAAAACACCATTGACCCAGCGGAGAGACGGCAAGACAATGTATGGCCCACTGGAGACACTTGAGCGGATTTGACTCGGTGTCGGTAGGGCCTGGAAGCCCTAGAATAGAGCTTGGCCGGTGCCAGAGGTGTCTCGTGGGGACAGGAGAGTGCACTGTCATGGGGCACGGCGGCTCCCCCCCCTGAACTCAGCCGAGGTCTAATGTGCGTGGCCCGAGTGGCATCGGATTAAGATCTGCCTCTCCTCCCGGGGGCAAGTGGGGGTGGAGGTGAAGAGGAAGCATTAAGCTGATCAGCTTTGGATTCATACAGTTGGTGAGCAGACAGGACTGCCTGGTCTTGATGAGTGTCCCAACTAATTGCCTACGAGTGAGTGAAAAAGTGGCAGGCCTAGCAGCGAGGGACTGAGGGACTGAGTGGTGCCCCCCCCCCTCGCCTGGAGAACGTGCCTGACTTAAATAAGCTGCCTCACTGGTTCGTCCGGGTGCATGGTGGAAGTGCATAACTTTGTGACACAAGGCCGCACTGAAGAGTTAAGGAGACCGCAGGAACGACCAACCAGGCACTCAGTGCCCACGAGAAACCTGGACCTGTGCAGGTGCTGGGTGCCCTGAGCCATATACATTGCCAGTAACCTGCGTTGTGCAGAGGGAAACAAGGCACTGCAGGGTGATGTTTGGGAACATTGGGTAAGTCAGCCGGAGAGAGGGGGCAACCAAAAGCCAAGTAACCCACCTAACGACCATTGCAAAGTAGGAATCATTGCCCAGAAATGTCTGGGACCAAGAAACAGAAAACAAAGCACCAGACCAAGATGGATAAATATGCTACACAGAGGCAGGGAGAGGTAGAAGCAGCAAGGGGAGGAGAATTGGAGGGATCACAGACTCCAACTATGAGAGAACCCACACTCAAGGACGTGATCGCAGCCATAGCGGGGGTGTGCACTTCGCTGGAACAACGTATGGATACCATCAGTATCGAAATGACATTGCTAAGAGCCGACCTCCAGAAAACAACTGAGAAAGTGTCAATGGAAGCGGAAACTGCAGAGTTGATTGTGATACCAAACAAATGTGACAGGAGATTAGAGAGCTGTAAGTTACCCAGAAATGAGCAGAAGCCCAGCTGGATGACTATAAAAGTAGATCGCGTAGCAACAATGTCAGAATTATTGAAGTTCCCTAGAAAGCGGAGGGATGGGCAGTGGACCTATTTGTAGAGGACTTAATACTGAACCACCTCCGGCCAAAAACCCTATCGAAGTACTATACAGTTGAAAGGGCACATAGGGTACCTGGGGGACGGCCCAAGCCGGGGTCTCCCCCGTGTCCAATTCTAGCGAGACTCTTGAATTTCAGAGACCATGATATCATATTACAAGCGGATCGAATGAGTCCTCCCCTCAAATTCGGAAATAGCATGCTGTCCTTCTTCCTGGACTTCACCATTGCCGTGCAGAAACAATTAGGGACCTTTTTGAACATTAAAAAACAGCTGAGAGATAAAGGTATCCGATATTCAATGTTGTTTCCTGCCAAGCTGAGAATAGAGGTAGACAATAAAATGTGGTTCTTTGATTGTCCAGAGGCAAAGCAGGAGTGGCTGGAGGGCTGGAGGCCGGCGAAAGATCACAATCCGAGATGAGGAGGGGCCCCTACTCTCGAACAACATTTGCCTTTATCGAACTGGACAGGAATGTGTACCCCATCTCTATGGTGGCCGTCCTGGGACGGAACCCGGGGCTCATGACATTGATGCACACGCTAAGTGACTTATATTGAATGTAATTGTGTTCTAATGAACAGAAAGGGGGGCATACTGTGGCCTAGAGTGCGGGAACGCAGGGAGGGGGGAAGTTGGGGATTCAGAATTAAGTTAGTTAATTTTCTTTTTTTTTTTTTACTTGCCACTTGTAAAGCACACGGCTACTCCACAGAGTGTCCCGGTGCTAAGAAGGACCCAAAGACCAAAACAATGAACACAGGCTGGCATGGAGATCTCTACTAACGTTGGAAAACCCAGGTTTTTAAATTTCTCCTAACAGGAGCGGCTCCCTATGTGAGAGCAAGCAAATTTTGGCACCATCGAGAGTCGCTGGGTAGAAGATCTCAGGGGAGCATAATGTTGAATTCTGTTCCTTATGTAAGAGGCCCTATTTTGTGAAAAGCTTTAAATGCCAGAACTAGGGCTTTAAAATGTATCCTCTTTTGCACCAGAAGCCAGTGCAAGGATATCAGGTGAGGGGTCATATGTGTCCTGGGGCCTACCGTGAGGATGGCACGTGCAGCAGCATTTTGTACCACCTGAAGGCGGCCTAATAGATAGTCTGTTAGGTCAAGGTACAAAACATTGACATACTCCAGTCTAGATGTAATTAAGGCCAGGACTACAGTTTTCGTGTGAGGAACTGTTAAAAGAGGAAGAAAATTCCTCACCATTTTGAGTAGTCCAAAACATGTCCCGGCCACAGTTTGGACCTGAGACTTCATGGACATGTCCGCGTCTAGTTTTACTCCAAGATTTTTCACCATGGTGACTGCGCTGCCTGGAGGGGACATATGCTGAGGCCGTTCTCACACGTGAACAGCAGCTGAGTGTCGTCGGCATAGGATATTACTTTGGCACCGCATTCCTCTGCCAGAAGTTCCAGGGGTGCCATGTACACAGGAAACAGGGACGGGCTCAGAGTAGATCCCAGTGGCACTCCTTCTTTCATGGAGGGGATGAGGGGTGAAAAGGGAGGGGCCCATACTGTTTGCTGATGGTCTTCCAATATGAAGTGAGCCAACGAAGGACCGTGTCTCCAATGCCACAGGCCTGAAGTCTGTGCAGAAGTAGATCATGGGGCACGGTATCAAAGACCGCGGAGAGGTCTAATAGTATCAGTATGGCTTTAACTCCTCTATCAAGCGTGCTTTTTATTGTTTCTGAAGTTTCAAGTAGAACTTTCGCCGTACTGAAGTTGGTTCTAAACCCTGTTTGACTTGGGTGAAGAACATGATTGGCCTCTATAAAATCGGTTATGACATTATTTACATATTTCTCCAAAGCCTTTGACAAAAAAGGTAGCAGCGATACCGGCCTGTCATTGCTTACTACAGTAGGGTCTGCCGAGGGTTTCTTTAGATGTGGTAAGATTTTCCCATCTTTCTAACTAATGGGCGTAGTACCCTCGGACCGCGAAAGGTTCATAATCGAGTTGACCACAAGGTTGATCACCTTGGCTATAGATGCCAAAACTTTCCCAGGACAAGGGCCTGCAGGGGAGCCAGATTTAAGTGCTTTAAATCATTTTAAGTGATTTGGCCAGTGAGATGGGGGAAACTGGGGGGAAACTGCAAGAGAGCCCCTTTTAAAATAGAGGCATCTGGGGACGACAGATCTAAGTCACCATCCGTTTCATGAGGTAGATCCCCAAAAGAATCTTGAATAGTTGTAATATTACTGTGAAATGTTTTGCAATCTGTGTGGTCCATTCCTGAGTGGGGGTAAAACGGTTATTGATAGCGTTCGGGCTGGCAAAATCTTTTACAATTTGAAAGAGTTCTTTGCTACTGTTTCCAGCCTGTTCGATTTTCATAGACAGGAAGAACATTTTTTGCTCACGGACATTGGCGTAATGAGCTTTTAATGCTAATTTATAAGTAATTTTATTTGTGGGGTTAAAATTCTTCCTCCATACCCTCTGAAGCTGCTTGCATGCCCTTTAACTTTTTTAAGAGCCTCCGTAAACCACGGGGAAAAGGCTCTACAAGATTTAGCTACTCTTGTTTTAGGAGGGCCTAGCTCCATGGAGCGCTCCAGGAGCCAGTTATCTAGAGAGCGTACGTCATTTTCTATGTTTCCACTGACAGGGATAGGATATTGCCTAAGTGAGTTCGCTAGTGCCTCCGAGGTGAGCTGACCAAAAGACCTGAAACAGCTCACCCGCGGCTTACCAAATGATTGAGACCTTCCTACTTCCTTGTGAATTTTAAAAGTAAGTAAAAAGTGATCAGACCGAATAATGGGAAGAAGTGCATCTATTTCAATCTTAGCCGTCGAAAAGATCTGGTCAATAATTTGACCCTTATCATGGGTGGGGAGTGAGACATAGCGATTCAAATTTAAAATACTAAGGGATTCGTACAGCCTCATCAGTTCGAGATCCGTAAGTTGGTCCATGTGGATGGTAAAATCACCAAGTACCATGCAGTCACTGTACTTGGCCACGACTGGGGCGATGGCGTATCCTAATGACTGAAATTAACCTGCCGGCCCTGGGGCTGGTAGATTAATACACCCGCAATGGACTGATGAGCTGACACTGTTAGAAGGAAGCTAATAGACTTAGCCCCCGATACTTCAGCAATGGGAAGTGGTACACATGAAAAAGTATCCCTAAAGATGATAGCTAACCCCCGCCTCTGCCGATTGGCCTATCCACCCTTATTCATAAGTATTTGGGCGTTAGCGATAGTGGGGTTAGAACTGGAATTAAGCCAGGTCTCAGTTACAAACATAATATCGAGCTTTGAATCGATGAGGAGATCAAAGAGCTGCATTTCATGTTTTTTCATAGATCTTGTGTTGAGGAGGGCTGTCTTCAAATTATTCCTTGTTCCAAGAGTCGGAATAAGGCTTATCTGCACATCGGGATTCCCTTGGCGACAAAGGAAGGGCAGCTCCGCCCAGGTACAGTATTTACATGAGAGATCGTTCAGGTCTACTGGAAGAGGAAAGTGGGAGCGGCAGCTAACACACTTTCCTATGGCAAAAAGACTTTTCCTGCTAAATTTTAGATGCTCATCTTTACGATGCACGTTACCTGGCAAGCACCCAGTAGAGTTCCTGGCGCTGGTCGCCTCTGGGGCACTGACGGGCGCAGACAGGTATGCCTTAGGTGCGTCTTCAGTGCGCCAACGGCACGCCCGCTGCGCTCTCGCACCAGCGTTCCTTTGTATCTACCCCGGTTAACAACTACACCCACCCCCAGGCCGAAAATGGTGGCCACGGAGCGTCCGTACTGATCAGTAAATTTCCTCCCCACCAGCTATCGAGTCCTGCTCAAATTCAAATTCAATTAATAGTGCAATAACAGAGAGTTCATTAAATACATTATTCTAATTTGGGATGTCAGCAGGTATATTTCAGGGCAGGGTTGGTTAGATAGGCTACAAGGAGGGCACATGAATGCAGCTGTGACATATCGGTGAGTAGAGAGATGCAGGCTTGCAAGCGCCAAAAGGCGGGATCCGAGAAGGGTTGGGGGGAGACGACACGCGACTCCGTGGGTGACAAGAAACTTAGCAATCTGTCCTAGAATGTGAATGGTCCGGGTGATAAACTGAAGAGGGGAATAATCTTACAATATATTAAAAGGCACGCCCCAGACGTGGTCTTGCTCCAGGAGACACTTTTGGGAGGGAACAAGTGTTAAGCGTTGGACAGATATGGCTACCGACTTGTCGTGCACTCTGCATTTACCTTAGGTTCACGGGGGTAGGTATTATGGTGCGTAAATCTCTTCTGATGTCCACGGAGCGCACTTGGATCGATAAGATGGGCAGATGTGCAGCGGTCAAAGCAAAAACCAAAGGAAATGATGGACGGAGTGTTGAAAATTGCTAGCACTCACCCCCAGTCAACTGATCTGGGTTTAATCCATCACCGTTCTTTAGCCCACTCTGCCACCCCAGTTCAGACATGGCCATATGCAAATCAGTCTGACCCTGTGCCTCATGGGAACAGTCCAGCCCGAACTGCCAAGCCATGTCTTCCCTGGACTGGAAACAAGCTTCCTAGGACCGGTTTCTGGCATTTCAGCCGTCTTCAGCCAGGCTTGCTTGAATCCAGTGGCAAAGTGAGCAAGGGACTCACGTCTGAGTAAACCCTGCCAGATATGCGGCAGTGTCGGGAAGATGGAAGGGAGGGACACTGACCCTGGTATAAGTCTATTTCCCCCCGGGTTTATAAGCAGTGGCTTGGGGAGTGCAATGATAGGGTTTCCAGATGGGAGACTGTTGATTGGGGGGTACTTCAACTCTGTGGTATGTTGCGGGCATGACCGTATCCCCCTAGAGACCTAGCACCATCCCATTTGGTTCTGTCCACATTTCTAGATGCAACAGGACTGGCTGATGTATGGTGAATCTGTCATCCGGGGACTCACAGTTTACATTCCACTCAGGAGCACATAATAGCCTTTCCCGTATTGACTACATACTCATGCCGGCAGACCAGGTGGGAAAGCCAAAGACACACAATTGATGGACGGAATGCAGAACAAATCAAAACATTCACTCCCAGTCAAGAGATCTGGGTTAAATCCATCATTCTTTTGCTCACCATGCCACTCCAGTTTAGACCTGGCCATATGCAAATCAGTCTTGACTCTGTGCCTCATGGGAACAGTCCAGCCCAAACTGCCAAGCCTGGTCCTTCCTGGACCTGTAACAAGCAACCTAGGACCGGTTTCGGGGTTTCACCCCTCTTCAGCCAGACCGGTCACAGAAATTAGACACATGGCAAGGGGCATATCCGATCACTCTCTAATCTGGGTACAGTTGGGCAGGGGCAACATTCAGGTGGGTAGGACGGCGCCTATAAAGCCATGGTACTTATACAACCCCAACATACGGAACAATATTACTTTATCAATCGAGCATTATTTCTAGGATAATGTGGGTTCAGTGGGCTCTGCCCGCACGCTTTGGGAAGTGTTTAAAACCGTGATGCGTGGTCAAGCAATCTCTCAGATAGCTGGGGCAAAAAAAGAGAGAAATGCTGTGTTATTGCAGTTGGAAGGAGAGATATTGGTGCTAGAAATGTTGTTGTCCTGTAATCTGGATGTACTACACAACCTCACTCTCAAGAAGTAGAAATACAAGAGTGTGGTGACTGACAGGGATAAGCTTGGTAGGATATATGAGCTAGAAGATAGAGCAAGTAAATTGCTCGTGTGGCTAGATCGGCGGGAACAGGCCAACTGCCTGGTCATGGAAATCACAACCGAAGTGTGGAAGACAATCACTGATGTGCAACTAGCTGCAGATAAATACGCTGAATACTGTGCTCAGATATATAAATCACAAAAAATCTGTCCAATAGATGAATCGAGAGTCTTGCTAAGGGACATTCAACTCCCAGTGTTGTCGGATGTCGACCGAGACTTCCCCGACAGTGAGCTTACGAAAGATGAAATAGCATGGGCCATTAGGGATTTGCAATCCGGGAAAGCTATGGGTCCAAATGGTCTCCCAGTAGAACTCTATAAACTAGAACCTGACAAAATAGCACCCTATCTAAAGGCCATGTATGAGGAAAGCCTGGAGGCCAGCCTGCTTCCACTGGATTAATGACTTGCAACAGTGGTGGTTATACATAAAGAGGGTAAACCTAGGGACCGATGCTCCTCATACAGACCCATCTCGCGCTTGAATGCTGAGGTGAACATCCTAGAAAGTTGTTGGCTACACAGTTGATTGGTGTGATTTCTGATAGTCGGGTTTCATGCCATCTAGGAATACTTCCCTAAGCCTGAAATGGTCGGAAGACTGGGAGTATCGTATCTCCCTTTATGCCGACAATATCCTCTTGTACCTGGCGTCGCCGCGGGCCTCAATCATAAGAGTCCTGGACATCTTTGCTACCAATGGCAGATATTCTGGTTATACCATCAACTGGGCCAAGTCTGTGATCTAAGTGTTCAGAGGGAGGTTCTTGCGTCTGCCAAGGGGGTGTAGTGCGACAGAGGCAGTCGATGGCTTTAAGTATCTCGGTATATACATCACAGGAGATCATAAGCATTATTACGAGCGAAACCTTTTTCTACCATTAAGGCGGCTACGGAATGATGTAGCACACTGGAAGACCCTTCCGCTCTCACTGCTGGGCAGGGCAACTCTTTTCAAAATGATGTACCTGCCTCGCTTTTTATATACTCTACATAATTCGCCTGCCCCTGTCCCGGCAATTTAAGGTGAGCAGAGAGCCCTACTGTGGGATGGGGGTACACCTTGTATATTGCTTCCCAAATTGGTGCAGGGCTGGTATGATGGGGGAATAGGGCTCCCAGATATCAAAAGACACTGCTGGGCAGCGCAATTGGCCGCAATTAATCAGGGCATATACCATTCTCATAATTGCCAGGGATATCTAATGGATAGGTGACTGTTGCCGGGAGGGTCTTACACAAGGGTGCTCTATTCCCGGCCAGCTACATTGCGCGTCACGGGGCCGACGGCACATTCCGTCCACATCTGGCATGCATCCCAGAAGAGTCATGGGTCGGACAAGAGAATCATGCAAGTCACTCCCCTGTGGTACTTGTATTTATTGGGCACCCTTAGACACTCGAGGGGCTTTGATAGGTGGAATCTGATAGGACTGTTGAAAGAGGGAGACATGTGGAAAGGGGGTAAAGTAATTGAGTTCTCCGCGTTGCAGCAAGAATATGATATGGCCAACTCAGAAATATTTCGATAGTGTCAAGTGAGACACGCCCTGTATGCACATATCCCTAAAGGGGAAACCCTAACCGATGCAACGCCGTTTGAAGACAGGCTCCTGGATGGCTATATGGCCAATAGGTCAATATCCCTCACGTACCACAAATTAATTAATCACGCCATAGATCCCATGGTACAACTGCGAGACAAGTGGACAGGTGACCTGCTAGAAATGGATGATGAGGATTGGACTGAGGCGCTCACGTCTCCTAGGGAAGTGGAAATCTCATTGAGACTTAAACTAGTACGGCTGAAAATGTTACACAGAATGTATTCTTCGCGGACAGCCCAGGCCCAAATTTGCTATGGAGTAGATGTAGGAGAGAATGTGGAGGGGAGTGAACATTCTTCCACATTTTATGGGAATGTCAGATCGTTCGCAAGTACTGGACAAGTGTGTTAGGATGCATGACAGAGGTGCTGGGCCATAAATTACATCTGGAGGGCAGAATGTGTTTACTTAATGTGTGTGGGCCAAAGGATTTAAACACCAAAGAGAAGCTGTGGGCGAAATTGGGGTTCATGATAGCGAAATGCAATATAGCCAGACTGTGGAGTGCGAATGAGGCCCCTACACTGGCGTTAAGGAAAAGGGAGATGGACTGGTGTATGTTTAGGGAAAAAACTGTCTATGTGTCTAGGGGTTGTCCAAAGAAATGGTGTCAAATATGGGCAAACTGGAATGAATATCGTGGAAGTATTTGTATTCCCCCGTGTCTCCCCTCCCTCTCCACCCTAGATGAAGCTATATTGGCTGCTTAGTTTGATTCCGCATTATGTTTAATTGTAACTGATTTTTGTGCCATCCCAAGCGCATGTTTGATATCTGTAAGAGTTTTTCTTTTTGTCTCTATGACATGATGTTATATATCTGCACCACAGCTCTCAATAAAAAGAGTTATAAAAAAAATGCTTATATTTATGACTTTTCATGAATGGTATTTATATGGTCTTGCCCTGGCCTCAGAAAGCAGGGTTATATTTGAAATCCTAAGAACACAGAGGGACCTTTCCATGGGTAGGGCAAATCTTAGGCCCGATTTCTTAAGCATTTTTACTTTCACAAACACACCCTTTCAAAGTTTATGATAACAAAATGCTTTTTTTAAATGTACTAATCTCATTTTAAGGTTCTGTAAACTTTTACTGTTTCATTAAAAGGTATTGTGACTTCATATTGATTCAGTATTTGTAATTGGTGAGTTGTAGCTATCCTGTTCAAAGACAATACCAGTGTGCAATGTGTCAATAAAAGTGCTAAAATCTGGCAGCAAAACACTAACAACTCCTGAGTTGGGGTAGTAATGATTTCACAAACGGGAATCCCTTTAGTGTCTTTTGGATTGCATGACAGACAATAGGTCCAGTTGAACCTCTAACAGAAATGTAGATTGTATTTGTCAGCGCGTAAGAGCCAGCCTTTTTGCTAGGGAGGGCATCAATATCCTGTTGTTGACTCTAAGATGCACTAGAATTGCCATACAAATATCAGGGCATCCTCCTGCTAAGGATGGTCTCAAAAGGCCAACAATCACCATTAATATTTAAGGGCCGGGGTTATGCCATGTTGAGCACAATCATTATATGGATGGCCTCAAAACAGGTCAAAGCATACAGATACTTTGGAGTTCTATTTGATGATGAGGGTTCTTTCAGCCGCAGAGGCAAGGCAATAATCTACCTAAATCATTCCACACTTTACAGATGTCAATGGGTAGTCTAAGCCATCTCTCATATAGGACAGATATGGTGTGGTAGAGACTCTCTAATCTTAAATACAATCTTTGTAAAAACATTTTCTGTCTTCCCTGGAGACATTGCTGGCCCTTGTAAGGGTAAAGCTTGGATAAATAAATAAAACTATCACGAAGAAAGGAGCATATACTAAAATTTGGAAGAGAATACAATCAATCTCAAGCCAACTGTGCCAAGTTCATAGGTAAGAAGTCCAAACAAATGTGAACTTTCCATCCTGGAAGTATCTAGATGTGGCAATTGATGAGTTGTCAGATTGCACTCTATGAAAAATGTCTCTACCCGGAGTCCTTTAAAAAGAGTCATCAATGGATTCATGAAAAAAATCTTGATGTTGAAAGATAACGAGTCCCTCGCACATAGATCACATGCCAGGATGATACTGAACGACCATACAATTCTTAAATCACAGCCCTCTCTAGAGACTAGTTGGTCAACACAACTAAAAATGATTTTATTAGAGCACGATTTGGCCTTCTCCCAACCTGAGCTGGGGGTACCAACACCCACATGTTGCAGACTGCGCAACAATGGATTGGAACACATCACACAGTTAATCTGTCTCTGCCCTGCACAACTGGAAGAAAGAAGGGGGCAGTTAAGGATAACTTTTAACAAACCAGGAGTTTGTATATGCAGGAAAGTGGTGGTAGAATGTTTTAAAACATCTGATACAATGTTGAACTCTATTTTCACAAAGTTCCTGACATTTGTTGCTCGAAAAAACTGGACAAGCATGAAGCCATTCTGGTTTGATTTTTACTATTAGTTTAATATATAGTATAAGAGTACAGGTTCATGGTATTTTTATGTATACTCACATGTTTGATGAACTATTCAAATGAGGTGCTGATATACGTACTAATAAGATGCACATTTTTCACTTTGTTTAGTTACTAAGACTTGTATATGTGGTGCTATCTAGCTGGTGTATCAAGAGAGGACTAGAGTGCACGTTTTGCTAACCGTGGAAACCTTGGGATCTGTTGATATTTTATTATTGGTTTTAAACTGCAACTCTGAAAGATTTGTATTCAATCACATCCAAGTATTTTTATCACTATTGATTGTATAACATGTTGTTTTAATGATTGTATATTATAAGATTTGAATTAATCAACACGAAAACTGATTTGATTTGTGTCTCTCCTCAAAATGCCATGAATTACAACTGAAATGCCAACAAACACACATACACATATTCATACTCACATACAAAGTCAGATTGCCTTGACACCTCCTTCTTTTTTGGGGTTTTGTACTTATCCACCCATTCCTGTCCATTTCTGGTGTTCCATGGTTGGAGTACGATACATGCCATTGATGGACTCAAATCAAATGCCTATACTTTACATTGGGATCATGTATTCTGGCTGGAATACATGCTGCCATCTTAAATTAGGAGGTGCAGTTTATACCTGCACCCCGTGGCATGCACCTTCAGGCCACGGGGTGCAGGGATCAACAGGGGGGTACCATCGGGGTCCTGATGGGGGCCCCCAACGTCGAGGTCCAACAGCCTTTCTGTGTCATAAATGCCGGCACAGAAAGGCTGTCTAAATGCGACATTATAATCCCTCGGGTGGAAAGATCGTCCCTTGGGATTACTGAGAGCATTCTGACTGGTGGGCGTGCTCTAGAGCCCATCAGAGGCCAGTCAGAATGACCGCTCCGATTCATTTCCGACTGCCTGTATTGTAATGAGGCGGGTGGACAGGAGTCCACCGGCACATTATGAAGCTTCGTAATCGGGCTCATAGTGTGCGAGATACACACGACCTTCAATATCTAGAAAATATGTCAATGGTAGCCAAAAAAACCTCTCTATTCAGTTTCGGAAAATATTTAGATGTGAAAGCTGCATCTAATCTATGATAAAGTCATTCATTATATCACCAAGCTTTGTAAAAAATATTAGAGGAACATTTCCAGTTAAGAGGTATCTGTTGAAAAGCTAAATCCAAAAATAGATCCAACAACATATTGTTAAAAAATAGTGGGTTGCTGTCATCCACCAAGCTTCCTCAAAAAAGGAGTGTAAGAGAAAAAGGGAACCAGATGTGAAAAAATAATTTTGAGTTGAGACCAAACCTTATGCCAAAAAGATAAGGAAGGTGAACATTGGAATAATGTGCATAAGATCACCCTTGCAATGATTACATGACCAACAATGGCCCATATTTTCTTAATGAATGTCGCTAATCATATGGAAGTAATATAAAGTCTGTGGTAATAAAAGAATAGTGTTTGAGTTGTATTGACCATTCTGTAAACCTTATTTATGTTTTACTAAATCCTATTCCAAACTCAGAAAGACCCTGTACATTGCAAATATAATTCACAAAGAAGATTGATTTTAGATTTAAGCCTAGATAAATTTACAGAGCTAAAGGGCTGGACTAACAAAGGTAAAGTTAGACCAAAAGTCTAACTTAGACCATAAGTCTAAATCTACTACTTTTGGTTATTCAAGAAGGGACTTAGGAGCGGTATCTTACTTCTGTGAAGGTGGCGGGTGTTGGTTCCGCCCTCAGGGCAGAATCTCGGCACTCGAGCTGGACTACAACACAGTGAAATAACAGAGAAAACATTAAATCAGTGGTCTTTAAACTGGGGGGTGGGCCCTCATAGGGGGGCCCAAGTGATCCCTGGGGGGCACCAGGCTCTGCCCAAAAGAAGCATCGTGCTGATAACAGTGCTTCTTTTTAAGTGACAAAGCCGCTCTGTAATGGCCCATCAATAACATGTTTTGTCAGTTATATTTTAACTGGGAGAAGGTGTGTGTCAAAAGGGAAGGGACTCCAAATATTCTTCAAACCTGTCACCTCCACTTCTAATAGTCACACTGCGGATGCTTGTGCATGTTAGTAAGGCCTGCCTGGCCAGAATAGTATGTTTGGCAATCACGTATTTTATTGCATTTATAAAATAGTAACAGAATGAAATGGCAATGTTTAAATATGTATAGACATATTTAAATATTGCCAATTTAATAAGATCATTTTGAAAAATTCTGAGGGGTGCCCCAATAATTTTTTCCCCCACTGAGGGGGCGCAGCATTAAAAAGTTGGAAGACGACTGCATTAGGAAGCTTGTCTCCAGTCCAGGGAAGGTATGGCTTGGCAGTTCGGGCTGGACTGTTCCCATGAGGCACAGGGTCAGACTGATTTGCATATGGCCATGTCTGAACTGGGGTGGCAGAGTGGGCTAAAGAACGGTGATGGATCAAACCCAGATCTGTTGACTGGGTGTGAGTGTTTGATTGGTTCTGATGCTCCGTCCATCACCACCCCCTTTTGTACCGACTATTCTTTCTAAGCATGCGAAGCTCCACGTGTGTTCTCAGTAGCTCAGGAACCGAGCAATGATTGGGCTTCAGGAATACCTGGTGACATCTCCTGTGGCCATGGATCAGCACACTGGTCCACAATGAAGAGGGCTGCTACTTGTGATCTATTAAACACATCAGTGGTCAACCTCTTAATATATGTTTCATTTATTTCAGTAATAGTGGTGTTTGATAAACCCAGAAAGCCCGTAATATTATGTTTCAACTTCACCTCTACATCTTCATTCCTGGCAATACATTTCCTACTTCAGCATTTTTTCCCCTCTATCATTGGCATTGTCTCCAATGTCTGAGATGCTCCTTTCAGTCATGTAGAGTGTTCTGCTTAATTATCCAGCCTTTTCCTCATGTGATATGTTTTTGCTGTCAATAAAACCTATAGGATAAATGTCAACGATGTTGGATTTAAAATAAACTATGTCCTGAATGCAGACCATGAGACAATACTCAGATATAACACACACAATAATTCATTGTAGGCTCCTTACATGGATAGAGAAGTGCAACTAAAAAAATTATCAGAAATAGTATATAGTTGCACAGTGACAAATAGAGCAAAAAAACTGCGAAATAATACTGAGATAATTACAAATTCTGGCAATCGTGAAAGTTTATTTAAACTATGCATAATCTCTACATAGATTAATTTGATGAATGTTTGCATTTATTAGCACCATGTCTTCACTTATTTGACAAAGACTTGTTAATGCTTCATTATTACAAGACTGCTAGCATTTGAATGTCCTGATGAAGACTTTGGAGCCAATAAAAATTAGGGTCATAACATCACAAGACTAACCATTTAATTTGTACACCAGGGTTCAGATTTACTAAAATTGCAAGCAACATAGCACAGCAATTAAAATTGGTGTGCTGTGTTGCGTGGAAGGAGATGAGCAGGACATCTCCATTTCTTCTAAGATATGATGCTGTTTTCCTCTCTCCCTGTTCTGACAGTCTTTTGGCTGCTATGTGCCAATTCACACAGACCTGTGCCACAGTGGAACGCATGTGTGCGTTCTGTAAGAAACCATTTTGTACATGAAGGACAGTACAAAACCGTACACTTTTATTGATTTTTATGTGTGTTGCATTATACAACATGCATGAAAAGAAAAGAAAAAAAAGGAGAAATGATAATATTTCTTCACATTATGTCTGCTTCCAACAGGCAAATGATTGTGGTCCAAACCCCTGTCTACAAATATGTGTAGATAAGGATTTGCATCAAAAATCATGGTCGGTTGCATGGAAACACCTATGTACCACCCAATAGACACCCTCCAGATGTAAAGTAATGCAAAGCAGGGCATAGTGCACTTTTGAGTTATTTTAGATAACGATCCACAACAAAAACTGCTTTGTGTTGGATAGTAAAATCCAACATAACACTTTGAGACTTGCTTGTGTTACAGAAATAATGCAAATTCAATGCAAAGCATTAGAAAATGAGGCCAGAGTCAAAACAAATGAGGTCTGAACTTGTGCTATAGTCTGTACTGTCTTTAGGAATGTTTGTATACAATGAAAACAGTACCTACCTTTTCTACTTTCTATGGAGACCATATTTACTATACTTAGATCCATAGTTTAGCAAATGTCAGTTTGAAATGTGGCATTTCTGGTTTAAAAGCAGTTTTTGTAGCATTAAAACCAAGACAGAAAATAGCAATCCACTCACTTGCCATAATCACTATAAAAACATTTTAAAGCTTTCTCATGTCTGCTTATACATTTGACTAGTCTAAACTGATACTTAATGACTTCTTTCTTACTTGGACTTAGACTAATTATTGAGAGGAGGTGGCCACATAAATAGGAGAGTGAGTGAGTGACAGTGACAGAGTAGTGGTATGTTGATAAGCAATATCTTCCCAAAGCATTCTTGGTGCTACAACTATAGGTAATTAAACAACAGACAATCTGACAAAATAAAAAAGAGTTAGTATAAAGCTTTCGAGAAATAGGCAAACCTGGTAACCTGTATCAGAGATTAGGCATAATAAGTGAAGGCAAATGGTCTCCTAAGAGAGAACAAATAAGTGTTATTTGGAAAGAAAAAAAGTTAATCAAACCATAGTATGTCTTTTTTAATAGGTCTGTAATATTGTCTGTAAATATTCAGAAAAATTCAATGTGGTTTGCCCCCATGGATGGCTCTCTGAATATATGTTGCAAGCTATGAACTGGTGCTGCAGATACTTTGTCAATCTTATAAATTCCAAACATAGGTTAGACTAAAATGTTTTGTAACCATTGGAACTGATGGATAACCTCCATAAGGATCTCAAAATAGCACGCAGTATCAAAGTCAAGCCTCAACAAAATGCTAGCACTAACCATAGGAGCTCATTGATGGTTGGAGTGTATTTTATTTTACCTTGTTTACTAGCAAAGTGGGCAATCCCAGCTTAATAGACCATAAGACTTAGTTGTCCTACGGAACATGAGTGTCTCTGCTTCGACGATTTGAGTTTAAGAAATTCCCAGTCATTTACATCTGGTTGGCAACACTGCAAATTGGTGGTCCTAGTGCAACTCAGATTGATTTTATCATTTTGCCTGTATAGGAGAATGAATACACGTTAGATCAAATAATGCCTGTAAGTGAACGTAAGTAGATATTGAGAGGATTTTTTAAAGTGATGGACTCTTTCCTGAATCTTTATTGGAAATTAGGCAACTTTAGATAGTACCCTCTCCAAGAGAAGTTAGCGTAGGGTCAAAGCTGCCCCATGCAGTCCTACCTTCATCAAATTGAATAGTCTACTGTATCAAAGGTGGCTAATTTCAAATCCTTTGTTGAGACTAACCCCTCTGTCATCCCAATGTTTTTCCTTATTACACTGCTTTCCTTTCAAAGGAATGGCCGTAGCAGACACGAAGGAGCCTCTGACCACAGATATGGAAGCAGAAGAGTCTAAAGGGTTGAAATATACTCAGGGCCTTATTTAGAGTTTGGATTAATTGATAATCTGTCACAAATGTGGCTGATCTCACCTGCTGTTCCTGTTCCATCCACTAAACTCTAAATGAGGCCCTTGGATTCCAATGCAGTGGGTTGCCTTTGTGAGGAAATGGAAGAACGAGATGGAAAAGAGAGAAAATGACAAGGCTCTGATGAGCCTTTTTTTAAAACTGTCACTCACAGCTCTGTGGGATTCCTTTGGCAGTGAGTCAACGCAGTGGAGTGCGATTTGAATTTCAGTGTAGTAAAGGAAAAAATGAAAATGTGTGTGGAGACTTTAGCTTTATCAGCCTGATTCACCTATGCAGGTTAGCCAATAAATGCTGAGTTCAATCCATGCTGAGTGCAACCCTTAGAACTACTGCACACCACTATCTAGAGAAAACTTGATGATGGACTGTGAATAGGAGCCTTTAGTTTTGCTTGGATTCTTAGGGTCTGGAAGCAACTCTGAGGCCATGGGCTCCTTCTGACCACAGAAAGAGCCTTCTGCTCCTGGTACCAGTGGTCAGAGCAGCATTCACATTCACCACTGTTGACTTGTAGCTGTTAACAAATTCTTTCCTGAGTTTGGAAAAGTGTGGAAGATCCAAAGGATATATGCATCCACCTGGAAGACTGCAGCAAGCAAGTAGTGGCTAGACGTTTGCCTGTGAACTGGAAGTGGTGAGAAGTCTTTCTAACACTTGAACCGGTGGCCTAGTGTTTATGATGCATCTCAGACACATTTGGGATCTTAGTAGCAATGTGGAAGAACTAATTATTCTTTTGCTAAGAGTTGTACAGGAGAGGATGCCAATTTTAAATGCACATTACACAGCTTCATTTTCCAGGTCTGAGTATTTGACATTGACATTTAGGGCTACTAGTTAGAGGTACCTAGCATTGCGGAGAGCTGTTCAGTGGCAGTATTTTGACTTGCCTACCTGAATAGATTTTGACTTCCACAAAATTCGGAAAGTACAATGAGTTTTTTACCAAGATGGACTGCAAATCCTCCCTGAACCAGCACTAACAGTGGTCGATCACAAATGGTGCCTAAAGTCACTGCCCACCATAAAACCTGACTAGGTTTAAATACTAGCTGGTTTCTGACCTGTATCTATCAATGTTCAATATTGGAAGGTGACAGGTTTCTGGTCTACCACATTATATTATTGCATTGGATTCTGGTTCCAACTGTTTCCTTTGTGATTTTTATTTACTGTAATAAGGTTTTGTTTTCTTTTGTGGTGTTTTTAATCATTATATTTTGTTCCTTTTTAACTACATTTATTTGGTGATTTCTAATGTCCTTCTTTATTTCAAGTAATGTAGATTTGGTACCACATGCTATACACATACTTTTCTCAGAAACAATGCCTTGCTGTTCGTGCCACGCTAACAAGGATATACTAAGGATTCCTCGCAGTAATGATTTTACTTACTTATTAAGAACTAGATTGTTTTGACTTTGGCTGGTCAGCCACAGTGCTTATCAAGGCTGATGGATCTTTTTCCAATGTTTTAACTACCTGGCATCTTACAAAGAATTAAGATTCACATATTCCTCACCGCTTTTATTATCACCATCGAGTAACTATCATTTTAATTAATTTGACAACCCTCTACTATGGTCGTTTTTGCCACTGATAAGTCAAACTTCTGAGACTCATTCTAGCTACTTGCCTATGGTTCTTTGTGGAAAGTGAAAGCGATTCTTCTTACCTGCTTTACTATAATCATCTTCATCCAAATCTATTCAATCCTCTAGCATCTCATGACCAAACAGATCTATTGAACAAACAATCACGCTACAAGGAGACCAAATCCACATAATGCAGCGCTGCTACAATGTGAATTAGTCTCTGAGCTGATATCTAGTTTCCCTTGAAGACACTAACCCACTCTGTTGCGGGGGTATTTTTTTTTGTTACCTTACTCAAGCTAAAAGTCTAGAACTGTGTTCACAATTAGCATTGAGTTTAATGTTTATGAGTGAAATCGGGCCATAAAACTCATATTTATGTGCAAGATTTTTAACTCATAGGTTGAATAAGACCCATGCTCTTCTAAAATTATTTTGCAGAATCTCAGATTCAAAACCTTCTTCAAACTGTTTGGTGAGGCATGCCTCACCAAACAATCTGAAAAATCTTCTGAAAAATCCACCTAGAGTCTTTTTTGGTCATGGGATTCTCTCATCAGGGCCAACACATACTCTGCTCCTTTAAATGTTATATCTATTGCATCTTGTGGTTGTGTAAACTTCTGTGACACTAATACAACTGAACAGTTCCTCAGGCTACCTTACATGAATAAGCACAAAAAAATGCAAATGTAAAGTTTACATTTGATAATTTGCTCTCATATCTATAATAATTAGATTACTCTTTGAATGCCTCATGTGTGCTTATGAATATAATGATCTGAAACAAAATAAAGGCAACATCCAATTTCATCTTTTTCTAGGGCATGGATGGAGGGAACTGCACTAAAGTCACTGAGTTTCTTCTTTTAGGAATAACAGATGTTCCAAACATTCAGGGGGTTCTGTTTGCTGTGTTCCTTGCCATGTACACAATGACTGTGGCTGGTAATGCTGGCATTATACTTCTAATCTGGCACAGCTCTCGTCTTCGGACCCCTATGTACTTTTTCCTTGGTAACCTTTCCCTTGTGGACCTCTGTTACTCTACAGTCATCACCCCCAAAATGTTGGTAAACTTTCTTTCTGAAAGAAATGCCATCCTGTTCCATGCATGTGTTCTGCAACTTTTCACCTTTGCACTTTTTGCAACAATGGAGTGTGTGCTCCTCACCGTAATGGCATATGACCGCTACATGGCTATTTGTTACCCCTTGACGTACAATATGGTTATGACTCAGAGGTTCTGCCTGCAGTTGGTCATTGGAACCTTCCTTTTTGGTTTGTTGGCCTCTACTATGAATTCTGCTGGTGTATTTCGCCTCTCCTACTGTGGGCCTAATCAGATTCAGAATTTCTACTGTGATTTCCTCCCTATTTTAGACCTTGCCAACGCAGACACCTATGCAAGCAAGTTAGTACTCTTCATCTGTGTCAATATCTATTGCATAAGTGCTGTGTCAGTTATTGTGGCCTCTTATGTGTCCATTCTCCAGAGAATCCTGGCAATCAGCTCCTCTGATGGGAGGCGCAAAGCCTTCTCCACATGCTCCTCCCACTTTACATGTGTTATCCTTTTCTATGGTACAATCTTTTACTTGTATCTTAGGCCCATGTCTAGCTATTCCCTGGAAGAGGACAGAGTGGTTTCAGTTTTGTATACTGTTGTAATTCCCATGTTGAATCCTCTGATTTACAGCCTGAGGAATAAAGAGGTAAAAGAAGCCTTGAGGAGAACATTCCATAGAAAACTGTGTTTTTGAAATGTACTGAAATACTTATCAAAGTTTGCATCCTGTTTCTTTAGTGACATTTTCACAGACAGATGAAGCCTTCAGATTGCATATTTATGTTAATTACTTTTTATTCTCCTTTTCTCGGATCTTATGAAGTTTTAATTCAGATTTACAAAGAAGAAACGGAACACAGTACAGCAAGTAAAGTTACTGCACTGTGTTGCGTGAAAGGGAGACAGCAGAACTACACCAAATCTATTGAAATGTGGTGCTGTTCTCCTCTCTCCCTGTGCTTGCACACTTTAGGCAGCCATGCAGCAACACAGACACCCTTGTGCCATAGTTCAAGCATGCCTGCATTGTCTGAAGCATAGGTTTTGTACTGGAAGGAGCTCCTTCCAGTACAAAAGCTATGCATTAAAGTCTCCACATTGTACATGCCTCGAGGAGGCCCAGGATTTAGGAGCAAGATTCTTTGTAGATAGGGTGGGAGTGCCCATCCACCAACCATGGAATGCCCCCTTGACCTAGAGTAACGCGATGCAGTGTATTACCCAACTTTGAATGAGTTTATGTTACTATCCAATGCAAATCACAATTTGTGTTGGAAAGTAAATCCCACATGAGCACTTTGCATCAGGTTTGCATTAGAAAAGTAAGGCAAAACTGAAGCAAAACACCTGGAAATCTGGGTCTTCATCTCTCTAGATAGCTTCTTGCAATGATGAAAAGACAAGGAATACCCTGTGCACATGCTATTTTCACTTCACATTGATTTAAATAATCTACAATATTTGGGTTGTCTGATGTTTTTCTAGCTACTCGACTCATCTCAAAATGCTGTAAAAAAATTCTCATATCAAGTTGGAATTTTTAATCTGTGTTTAGTATTTATCTTTATGAAGCCAGAATAATCAGTCAACAAATAGAATTCTCTGGGCCTTTGTATATGCTCTGAAAGCTAAAATCAAGCTATAATGTGAAAGCTAATTTATATTGGTTCAGTCCACAAACTTCTTCATGAGACTTCCAAAATGTTTTGCTCAAACATACTACAAATGAAATATTATGGAGCCGTAAGCACCAAACTGTTGGCTGCCAAGAATGATCTCATAGTCTACATTCAACTGACTCTAAAGCTTCTTTTAGACTTTCTTAGTGAAGTCTTCCTCCAATTTGGTAAAATTTACCATCCATTTCATAAACACAAGAGTAGGTCTTTTACCCACCTGCATGTGAATAGAAATATCAATGTGGCCAGTCAGAACTTTTCTAATTGTTGACTTTGGACTCAGGAGCCCATGAAATATGTCCAGCATCAGATCATGTATAGGATGGTCTAGCAAAATTAAAAGTGCCTAAAAACCATTAACTGTTGGAGTCTCTCGGGGTTAGTATCATGTGTGAAACACCATAGCGGCACTCATGCTGGACCAGTGGACCAGTGAGGCTTGCATATTACTTTAGGGATGAAAATATCCCAGAATAGGTATAATCTCTCTTTGATTGCTAGAGTTTCACCAGAGTGGCCTAATTCATAGTAGCCTCGCTGCTGTAACCTGGGGGAAAGAACAAGGACTTACCTTCCTAACTATACTTGCTAAGTCTAGTGACCGGATTCCTGAGAAAAATTGCACAAGACTTCGCTAACTGAAATTTCTTCACGACAGTAGCTCAAAGGACTGCGTCTGCCCAGTAGTCTTTAGCGCAGAATAGAACATAGAAAACATAGAAAAACATAGAAAACATAAATGGTGCACCAACACAACCAGACATTGGTTTAAGAATGATCCTGCACATTCTGTGCCCTATGTGGTACCTGTAGCTTGCCTGTGTCTCATCATCTTATCCAGAGATGAAGAAGAAGCATCAGGCCTCTTCATGCCACCATTAGGATCTCCTAGCCATAGGAGGTTACATGTATTGGAACGTAATTAGTACCATCTTTATGACCATTTCGAACCCTGTGAAATAGCATGTTACATTTGCATTAATTACCTTTCCATAAAGAACTAATTCTCTGTTGGGTCTGTTGACAAATAATGACTACAGTGGGTTACCCAAGAGCAGTGAAGACCTGCATTTAGAGAGAAAATTGTTACATTGACTGGTAGAGTCCATAGGGCAAAGGCACCCTTATCTATCCATTATGATAGCTGGCCCACTGCTTCAGTCCAGATGAAAGGAAACAGTTGGACACTTAACTGGTCCCTGGACATTACTACTAGTATAGTTAGACTTTTGGTCTAAGTTAGACTGTTGAACTAAACTTAGACGAAAATCTAACTTCACTACCAGTCCTTTAGGTCTCAACTTGTACTTTTGGTTTAAGTTTTCAAATGGGGCCCTTTTCCCTGTGGCACTGTACTCTCTCTTTTTGGACAATGACAGGTTTGTTGCTCTCATTGCTTCGCCTTTCTGTTCAGAGGCTCTTCTCTCTCTCCCTTTAGATACTGTACTCATGCTAACAGAGGATTGACCGTACTATAGGTACGAGCATAGACAAAAAACATTGAGTAATACAAGTTCTCAGAGGATGAATACCACCCAGAAACCAGTGATATCTTCAAGGAGCTGTCAATTGAATTGACTTTGGCCACTTCGAGAGCATTTTATATCCACAGCCCAGCAACATTCCAGAACTTTGTAACTGAGTTGTGTACATCTTCAGCCAGATACTGCATAGCCTAGTAAACAGCAGGACACCTTACACTCGCTTTCTGCCCCTCCATTTAGGCTCAATCTCTAAATAGTGTCTTAAAGAGGGGAGTCTCCCAATTCTACCTATGTCTACTTAAGTGGGCTACGAGGCATGTTTTTGATATTCTTTGAATTTTTTACCTTTGAAAGAATGCTTATCACCCTCTTCACGAGGATCAGAGACTCTTCCCTGGAGTCCATGCTCTTCATCAGGCAGTGCAGTGCCTCTTGTTTGTTTTTTGTGGCTGGATTTCTTTGCTGTAGGTCCAGGTCCTGGTGTCAATCAATCAATCAATCAATAAATTAGGATCTGTGTAGCCCTGCAAATTACCTGATAGGGTATCCAGGCACTTTCAGGTCCCAAAGTCTCATTCAAATAACCAGGTCTTGCGGGACCTGCGGAAATCCGGAAGAGAGGTGATGGTTCTGTGCTGCATGAGGAGGTTGTTCTAAGTCTTTGCTGCTATTTAGGAGTTATCCTCCACTTCTGACTCAGTTGATGTGGGGATGTGAGTAAGTGATAGAGATTTGGAGTATAAACTTCTTGACGGTAGATGGAAGTTCAGGCAGTGGTTGATGTAGATGGGTACTTGGTTGTCCGGCCTTGTGTGAGTGGGGCAACAGCTTGATTTGGCATCTCTTATGTATGGGGAGTAAGTGGAGTTGTCTGAGGTGAAGTGTGATAGTGAAGCATTGGGAGAGGTTGAGGACGAGTCAGGCTGCAGTGTTCTGTATGATTTAAAGTCTCTGTAGGAGGTGATGGGTGATTCCTATGTAGAAGACATTTTGATTGTCTTGTCAGCTGGTGATGAGGAACTGTGTCACCGTGTATCTCCAGTGCAGGGGTAGCCACTGAAGATCTTCCGTAGCATGCACAGCATGAAGAAGCAGGCGGAAGTGACAGCATTAATCTGTGATTTCATGGTGAGGTTGTTATCAATATGGTTTCTGACATGGTCGGTGGCTATGAGTGCGGGTCGCAGGTCAGGGGGCCACCTGGAGTTGTTGCAGGGGTCTGTCTTGTGCATGTTCAGCCTCAAGCAGCTGTTCTTCATCCAGTCAGCAGCACTTGTCATGCATCCGTGAAATTTGGTCCTGGTGGTGGTAGGATCATCAGTGAGGGAGATGATGAGTTGGGTGTTGTTCACATGGGAAATTATGTAAAGATCATGAGATCTGATGATGTCGGCCAGTGGGGTCATGTATGCATTGAAGAGCGGAGGGCTGAGGAATGAGCCTTGGTGGACACCACAGATCATATCCATAGGTTCGGAGGTGAAAGGTGGTAGGCAGACTCTATGTGTCCTTTCGGTGAGGAAGAAGGTGAGCCAGCTGAGGGTTGACGTCAATGTGGGGAAGCCTTTTGATCAGTGTGTGTTTGGGAAATAGTGTCGTCGGCAGCCGAGATGTCGAGGAGGATCAGGGCTGTTGTTTATACTCAGTTGAGAAGGGTTCATATGTCATTATTAGTTGCAATCAGGGTGGTCTTGGTGCAGTGACTGCTGTGGAAACCTGATTTGAAGGCACTGAGTGGCTGGTTTTGCTCCAGGTGTGTTCTTGAGTTGCCTGTTGATAGACGTTTCCAGAATTGGTGCTGAGAATGGGAGCAAGAAGATAGGCTGGTAGTTTTTGGGTTCACTGGTGTTGGCTGGGTAGTGGTCTGGCTTCCGTGTGCTTCCAGGCATTGGAAAATGTTGCAGTGATGTTTGAGGTGTTGAACAGGATGGTGAGTTCCTGTCCAATCCTTTGGTTTTTGAGGTTGAAGATGTGGTGCAGGCATGGGTCAGTGATTCCAAGTAGATGATTTCATTATGGAGGTGGAGTCATGTGTGGAGACCTGGTTCCAGGTGGTCAGTCTGTGGTATGTGTCATTTGCTGTGCGGGGGTATTGGTTGAGGAATTCTGTGGGTATAGGTTGGGGTTCAAAGTTTCTCTATATGGTTACGTTCTTGTCATGGAAGTGTGGAGGTGGGCAGGCTTTCAGGATCTTTGGCCAGGCTTTTCTAAATGTTTTCACTAACTTTCTGAAATTTTAGTAAGTCAGATTGGGAACAAAGGTACAGTGTCTTCATGTATATTAGGTTGATATATATACAGTCTAGCCCATCGTGCACAAAAATATATTTTGGAGTTTTTGTGGCATTGACATGCAGACTCTCTTTCACCAACATTCAAGTCTCTAGAATCTGTGTTTGGATTGTTATGAATTGAATATGTTTTCACAGCCATTTATTGGAGAGCTGGCAACATGTATACAGTTTCTTTAAAGCATATAAACTGGAATTCAACGTTAAATCATCCTCGATCTACATTGTCATTCTTCATTTCCATTTTACACTGGCTACAAGTGGAGTTCTTACTTCAAGAAACTCTAACTGCCTAGACTGTTACTTTAAAAATATTTTACTTTCATCATCCATCATTCTGTATGCAGGAGACCACACAATTTTGACACCACAAACTTTAGCTCAACAGAACAACCATATTATACAAGTGATTAAGTATAAGGGCCTACTCAGTAACTGATTTCTAGATCTGTGGAATAGTTTTAACAGATTCATTAAAAAAAATCTGAAATGTGGTACACAATAATTGCCATGAAGGCTCTCAGTAAATAAAGCATTATAGAGAAGTGCAAAATCAAAGCATTCTAAGTTCCTAGTAGGTACCAAAATCAAGAGAGAAACATACAGCTCATGAATAGCACAGGAAAACTCTTTGACTCAACCCCTCAACAGAGGGTTTGTATACATTATTTTTGCACATGTGTTACATTCTCGGCAAATCAGAGCACAGTCTCATTAGGTGTCATATTGCCTAAATACCCAGGCCAGTTGCCAGTAGTATATTTTAAGGGGCATGGTCCTCAAATATGATCAAACACTAAAGCTGCACACTAAATATGCATTCTTTCCCAAGTTCTAATTGTATGACTAAATATTAACCCCCAGAATATTGTGATATGAGAGTATTGAAGAGAGAGTATATAAAGATAAGTGAATATAGAAAAATATAGATTAACTATTCCTTGAGTTACTATCCTGGGACCTCCCATTTGACCCCACGCTAATTTTTTTACACTGCACTGATGGGATCAGAAGAAACCGGGATAAACAACATCCATTATTCCATACCTAAGTGGGATATTGCGCTACCGTGGAATGGAACAACCCCCTGACCATAGGGAAATGGCAAACCAAACTGGACAGATGCATGGGAGCTGAGAATGTGGTCTTCCAAGTGAGAGGTTCTCCCTTAAAACATAGAAAAATATGGTCCTGATGGGCATATTACAGGGCATAGATCTTTGCCCCCTTCCCTCTAAGACCCCCTGATGCATGTGTTTTCCCGTTTGTCCCAGGCCACAATATGACACGTTTATTACCATATCTCTGGCGACATAAAAACTCCCAAATATTTGCCAAATTTTATGGGTGATGGAATGCTCCATGCAAAGTTTTTATTGTTCTATCTGTTATTGGCACTAATTTTGTATGCAAACTTTGGTACTCTTGATTTATGTGATGTTTTGATGTATATATGCAGAGCTGCTGCCCAAATGGTACCATTTAAACTCAATAAAATATGTTTAAAAAAAAAGATTAACTATTCCATATCTGCATACCTCAAAGATATATATATATATAAATATGAATATATATATTCACTGAAAAAACCATAGGTTTCAGGGACGTTATAGTTAGTTGCACATTTCTCTCATACAAAACCATAGAAATTCGGCCATTATAGTTAGTTGAGCTAACTATAACTCACGCCCCCCTCAATGCACTGCTGATGACGTCAAATATTACATCATTCATGACATGTTCAGTGACATCACTGATGACATCACTGATGACATCTCAAATGACATCACTGATGACATTACTGATGACATCATCCAGTGAGTGTGTGTTTCTGTAAAGTTTACATATGTTTTATAAATATATTGGCCAAGGTATATTGAAGAATGAGTGGGTGTATAAGTGTGTGGATTTAGTAGGTGCGTGACTGACTGTATAAGTGAGTGATTAAATGTGTCTTACTGAATTCATGATTTTGTGACTAAACTGTGTGAAAGTCTGTATCAGTCTGTCTATTGCTGTGTAAGCTGCTGCATTGGTTTATGAGTAGCTACATGAGTGTCTATATGGGTTATTGATTGGTTGCCTGAGTATTTGTATGAATGAATGAATGAATGAATGAATGAAAATAAATTTATATTGCGCAGAACTCAGCCCAGTGGGCATCAAGGTGCCTTAGTGTGTGTGTGGGTGGGTGGGTGGGAGGTGTGTGACTTTGTGAATAAATGTGTGAGTTCTTTATTAACTGGGTGTATGGGTTCAAGACTGCATGTGTAAACAGCTGTATGGGTGGGTAAGAGTGTGTATGGGTGTGGTGATGAGTGAATGGATATCTCTGTGCTACATATCCAAGTAACTACATATGTAAAATGCAGTGTATGAGAGAATTGGCGTACATAAATGACTATACGTGAGAGTCAGTGATACTGAGAGTTCTGTATGGATGAGTGTGACTTGTATCAGTGATTGTATAAGAGAGTAAGTATATGTTAGTATCACTATGAATAAGTGAGGTTGTGTGTGTATAACTGTATAGCTGAGTAAATAGAAGTGTGATTGATTCTTTGCATGACTGACTAGATGTGTGAGTAACTCTGGATGAGCGGCGGTGTGTGAGTGTTTGTATAGGTGTATGAGTGCCTATAAGAGTGTTGTATTGATAAGTCACTGCATGTATGAGTGACTGTATGGGTGAATGAGTAGATGTGTGTGTAGATCTAGGAATCAGTGCATGCATACATAGTAACTGGTATTGGTGTCTATTGTTGCGAAAATGGTAGTCTGTATTTTAGAGTGGGTGTATCAAAGGTTTTATTAAGGTATGAGGAGGTGCATCAGATTTTCAAATGGATTATGTTATCAGTGATGTCATTTGAGATGTCATCAGTGATGTCATCAGTGATGTCACTGACCATGTCATGAATTATATAATATGTAACGTCATCAGCAGTGCATTGCGGGGGCGTGAGTTATAGTTAGCTCAACTAACTATAACGGCCGAATTTCTATGGTTTTGTACGAGTAAAATGTGCAACTAACTATAACTTCCCTGAAAACTTTTGGTGTTTCAGTGAATTTCAAAAAAGGTTTTTTAAATGCTAATTTGTAACTATAACGTCCCTGAAACCTATGGTTTTTTCAGTGAATTTCAAAGGTTTTTTAAATGCTAATTTCTAATTATAATGTTCATTAAACCTATGGTTTTTTCAGTGATTTTAAATTATCATTCCATTCTCAACCTGGTGAAAACAGCCGATAACGCCAGTTTTTCAGCAATAGCTTCCGCAAAAGAAAATCGCCACAAATGAGAGCAAAAACTAACGCTAATAATAATAATAAAAAGACGATAAGCTGCATTAGCAGTGGTAATGCAACATCTGACTTTTACTGGTGTAAAGTAGGACGCCTACCTACAGTGTGAAAGGGAGCCCAGCCCAGAATCACATAAGAAGACCAACTCATGTCATAGAGCTACGGATCATGCACCTCCCACACCCAAGAAGGCCACAAAACCCACTGCCACCACCCTCAGGACCTCCCCCCAGACCACCCCTTCTACTACCACTGAGGAAGCGCACAACAGGACAGCGAACCTTCCAAAATTGGCATGGCCCCTTTGCCACACAATAGCTGAATGTTGCAAGATGTGGCAACCAAACATGTGTGAAGGACCCAAGTCACCCACCAATAACAAGGCACACAATACCAAGTGTAAGGGTCATGTGCTGGACAGACCTCATTATGCAGAGCACAAACCTCTCCATGTGTACATATGCTGGTGGTGCTTGTAGTGTTGTGGACAGTGGACGCAACCATGTGGGGAAGATCTTGGTCATGTACCTGTCTCATTGTCCCCTGTAAGAGGAAGCGCAGTGGGCTGGTCCAACGTACGCCACTCAAGCATAGATGTGTGAATAAATAGGCCGGGGCTCTGGGTGTGGTTCACTTGTTTGAAGGCCTGAGGGCTCCACTAGGTCCCGGCACATGGTTGGAGACACAGCAGTGGCGTAAATGTGAGCTGTGAGGGTTTTGTCCACAGTAGGGGCACTCACTGTCCCTCTTCAGCTCTTCCTTTCTCTCCTTCACACTCTTTCTCTCACTCTCCCTCTCACACTGTTTCTCTCTTTCTCTCTCTCTTCTTCTTTCTCATACTCTTTCTCTCTCGCTTCCTCTCTCTCACTGTTTCTCTCTCTCTTTGTCTCTCACTCTTTCCCTCTGTCTTCCTCTCACTCTTTATTTCTTTTTCTCTCTCTCTTCCTCTCACTCTCATTATTTCTCTCTTTCTCTCTGTCTTCCTCTCACTCTTTCTTTCTTTCTCTCTCTCTCTCTTTCTCTCTCCTTTTATGGACACATGACGCACAATCTTATCTTGCTTTTTATCTAGCAGGCTGTGATTCACAAATCGACGTCCCCCCCAGCACCACCACAGCTGAACGCGTGTAGAACCTGCGATGATGCGTGGCCATCCTGCAATGCCTGAGAAAGTTGCTTCGGCACATGGTGGACCCTCTTACACACACTGGTGGTGGAATGTGAGCAGAGAGGCTTCTTTCCGCAGCAGCGGGCAGTCACCTCTGGGCGGTGGGAGTGGATAGTGTGCAGCAGCCTGGGCGCACAAGAGCGCACAGACACCTCCGAGCAGTGGGAGTGGATGGGCTGTAGTAGCCTGGGTGCGCATTGGCGAAACTGAGAATTAGGCACATGCAATTGGATGTACTCTGCAATTACTAATTCTATACTATCTTTCAAATGAATAAACTTGTGGGTGCACTATGTCCCGGCACGTGGTTGGAGACAGACTGGTGGCATACAGGTGAGCTGCGAAGATTTTCTCCAGTGTCAACACTCCCTCTCCATCTCTTTCTCTCTCTCACACTTTCTCTCTTTCTCTGTCTCTTCCTCTCTCTCACTCTTTCCCTCTCTCTTCCTCTCTCTGACTCCTCTCTCTCTCTTCCTCTCTCTCACACTGTTTCTCTCTCTGTCTTTTCCTTGTATCTTACTCTTTCTCTCTTTCTCTCTCTCACTCTTGCTCTGTATTCATCTCTCTCTAACTCTTTCTCTGTCTCACTCTCACACTTTCTCTCCTCCTCTCTCTCACTCTTTATCTCTCTCTCTTCCTCTCTCTCACACTGTTTCTCTCTTTCTCTCTTCCTTGTATCTCACTCTTTCTCTCTTTCTAAACTCTTTCTCTCTGTCTCACTCTTTCTTTGTTTCTCTCTCTCTCACTCTTTCTCTCTTTCTTTTCTCCTTTGCTGGACGCATGACGCATCATCTTATCTTTCTTTTTGTCTTGCAGACTGTGATTCACAAATGGTCGAGCGATGACACAACATGGCTGTAAATAGTTTTATTTGTTGTTGTTTTGTTTTAATAAAATGTTTTATATGTAAATCCATACATGACTAAGATTCTTATTTGTCCAACCTCACAAGCATCTTAATAATTCTATATCATTACCCAATTTTTTACGTTCCAGATTCCCTAACGTTTGTTTGTGGAGGGTGGGGGTGAGGCGGGATGGAGGACAAGGAGCTCCTGCTGGGGGATGTCGGAGCAGTGTTGGGTGTCCGACCTGCATGATCGTTGCCACCATTGGATCTGTTCTCGGAAAAATACGAGCCGGTGGGCTGGCTCATAGATGAATAGCTGTGAGTCGACTGGCAGGCTCATAGAGGGAGAACCACGGCCCGTCAGTTCGCAGAGGGAGAGCTGCAGGCCAGCTTGCAGAGGAACACCTGCAGGCCGACTGGTATAGGGAAAGGTGCAGGCCATTGGCTTCCAAAGAGATAGCTGCAGAACAGTGATGTGTAGAGAGGGACCATGAAGAGCGGCTCTCGCAGAGAGAGACCTGCAATATATTTCCAGTCTTAGCTTCACAGATACAACTGTGGGCCCGAGAACTCGCACCCAAAGAGCTGTGAGCCGACAAGTGGTTCGCAGAGGGAGACTTGCGGGCCCAAGAATGTTGTTGGAGGTATGCTGCTGATGGGGGGAAAAGGGTGTGTTTCCAGCGTGAAAGGGGTATCTCGCACAGACAGAGCTCCGGTATATTAAATTGCCCCTGGACCTTTCTTTTATATTTTCATTCGATGCGAGGCACAAGATGGCTGCTAGCACTTCGTGGTTTGAAGTGTTAGAAGCCAATCAGAGAACACTTCCTGGTTTGAAGTGTTAATAGCCAATCAGAGGCAAGCTTGTGCTCGGGAGTTAGGTACCGTCCAGATACATATATCTTTTTTTCCTGAACTGAACGGATTTACATTTCAACAAAAGCGCGCTTTCTGGACCAAGACCTTTCTCCCTGCCACATTTGGCGTAATTCCGTTCAGCAGTTTGACCTGTAGCCTTGTCTAAAGTTTCCTATGGAAAATGCATTGAGAAAACACTTTTTCGAACCCCCCTTTTTTCTCAGCCCCCCCTTGACCAATCACCCTATATTATGTCTTCTCAGCTGGATGGCTCCGGTCGTGGGTCAAATATCTCACAATAAACGTGCTTTCAATCAACAACCAACCTTGTCCGTCCTCAATACACCCCTAAACTTTCAAGATAGAAGCTGATCCAAGATAGAAGCTGATCCAAAAAGAGAAACTTTTTGGAAAATTTAGCAAAGATTCGTCAAACGACGCCAAAGTTATAAGCACATGTAGGACTGCGCAACCCCCCTCCCAACATGAGTGAAGCCCCGCAGCCCCAGCGAGCTCCCGCTATTAGTTTTTTAAGAAATGCCCCCGGGACCTAGCCCAACCCGGGGTCTCTTAAAATAAAACGCGGGAACCCGCGACCCCAGCGCGAATTGCGCATGAGCAGTCCTAGGGGTCAGGGTGTTTCTACCCTGCCCCCTTCTCTTGTTTTATACCTTTTTGTCTCTGGTTTCTGGTGACTCGCTTCTACCGAGTCACAAGATGGCTGCCAACACTTCCTGGTTTGGAGTGTTGACAGCCAATCACAGTGAAGCTACTGCCCAGATATTGAAAGTTTTATTTTTCTAATCTCTCAGCAACTACTGAACGGATTTACACCATTTAAAAAAAAAGGTCGCTTTCTGATCCAAGCACTACCTTTTTGCCAAATTTGGGGTACTTCCGTTCAGTAGTTTTGGCTCTAGCCTTGCACAAAGTTTCCTATGGGAAATTGATTTTGTGACTCTTATTCTTCGAATTTCTCAAAAACTACTGAACGGATTTACACCATTTAAAAAAAAGGTAGCTTTCTGAATCACGCTCTACCTTTCTTCCAAATTTGGGGTAATTCCTATGGAAATGAACATGGGGAAAACGCATTTTGGGACCCCCCTTTTTTCTCAGCCCCTGCTTGACGAATCACCCCCAGACTTTCAGGATAGGGGCTGACTTGACTAGACTTTTCTTTGGGAGAATTTTGCAAAGATTCGTCAAATGACGGCAAAGTTATTACCAAATCAAAAAATGCTTTTCCTATGGAAACTAGGTTGTAACTATAACTACCTACTGGGGACCGCCATTAGGTAATATTACATAGGCACATATATGTGGAGGGCACGATGTGCCCTCACATCCTATGAGAGTGGCACTTTTTAGAGTTTTTTTCACAATCTATTTCCCGCCTCGAGTGCTTGGCTTTGTCTGCTAAATGTAGGATTTACTTGGTGTTGTCGCCACACTGGTGATGGAGGATAAACTGTGAGTGGTAAGAATCTATCAGGCCCGGCATTAGGGACCCTAGATGCACCATGACGGTAAATAAATTGCCACCCACATTTATAAGCAAAATATGCCTATATGAGCCCTACTGCCATTGGTCTTTTTACAGTTTGGGTATGACAATGATGGATGCCTACAGCATGGAGCGTGGGATGGTGCCTGCACTCTCTAATGAGTGTAGTAAGGAGAGGAGCAAGTGCCTGGCAAACATTTTTATAGAAAAGGGCAGAGAAGTCATCTGGGCCTGAGGATTTAAGAAGCTCCTGCTGTGCCATGGCTGCAAGGACTTCCTCTATGCAAATAGGCTGACCAAGGGAATCAACCTGTTGGGGTGTCTGCCGGGGTGTGCCCGTTCCACAAATAGGCCTGTGAGTCTGTAAGCTGCAGGTCTTGGGCTTCAAAAGAGACTTACATAGAGAGACTTATAAATGTCCCTGAAAGTAGTCGCCATGGCAGTGTCCTCTGTAATTTCACTATCTTGCTGCAGAAATGGGGCCTCTGCCCTCTTAGCTTGCCGCTTAACCTGTAACTTGTTCGCTAATAGCCGGCAACATGTGTCCCCCTCTACATCGAAGGACCGCAGCAACGCATATTCTGCTCTAAATCCAGATTGCAGAGCTGCGCTCTTGCGGTCTCCAACTGCCTTCATATTCTTGGCGCCCCTGTACTTTTATGAATAGCCTCCAATTCCCTCACCATCCACTCTTGTTGCCCCCTTTATTCCTTATGCAGCTTATTTTCAGCTGTGGAGATAGCAATGACCTCTCTCCGGATGACTACCTTCAGTGTGTCTCATGGGCATGAGAGAAAAAAGTATAGTCTCTGGTGCAGGGTGTGCCAGCTGCTAAAGATCCCACAATCCAACATCTTGCAGATGGACTGCTCCCTCACTCCTGATTGGTCATAGCGATATCCCAACCTGTCGAGGTCATTATTCATCATTAAATTGAGGTCCCCCATGTTAGAACAACCTAACCCTGGATTCTCTTATGTCTGTTATGCCCTGCATTAGGAATTTCTCCTGCTTTTCATTATGGGCAAATATGGATGCAAGGGTGAAGAGCAGGTCTTCTTTTTTGTATTTAACTCTAGAAGTAGCCCACTTAATTTCTCAACCCTGCACCGAACTGTCCCCATGAAGGAGCGGGCAAAAAAAATGGCAACTCTCTCTTACTTGTAGGGTTTTAGGATATGATATGGGAAGTGATGTGATTTCAGTCTGTGGCAGTCACTGGGGGTTAGGTGCATCAGGGAAACATCCCATCCTGCCTGCTCTAGACAAGACAGAATTGCCTTGTGTTTGACCAGCCTCTAAAGCCCCTTCATTGCGGGCAGGATTGGAACAAGACTAAGGCTTTGGTATATGACAGAGTGTGGTTAAGTTATAGGCAACTGGTGTTGGAGTTGTGGAGAGCTGGAAGTCCGGTAGTGTGAGTGGGTCTCATACATGCACCTGAGGACCTATAGTAGAGTGAGTACAAAACCGACATAAACCCCAACCAAAAACCTAAACAAAGTGAGTTTGCTGGTTATCTGGTGGTAAGTTCCAAGTGTTGTTCCCAAGCAGGGACCAAGGAAGTCCTTGTCCAATGGTATGTTTCAAGTCTTCTGCTCCCCCGCCGTCCCACCCCAAGAGTACAGTCTTACCAGCTTGTAGGGCAGCTCTGGGAACCACAGGCCTGGGTCAGGTCTCATTTCGAATTCTGTCTCTCTGGGTCACTGGCGAGGCTGTCAATGAATTCTTGTCACTCTAGGGTTATGGTTTCAGGTTCCAGGCAGAGTCCCTTGGGCAATGATGGAGCTCTCCTTGTTCTTGCAAGGCCTGCATTGTAAACCTTCCCCCACCCTATTAGGGATGTTTAGGAGTCAGCATGCCTTTCAGTTGATGAAGCATGTCCTTCCACTGAAGCATGAGGCAGAATGGGTGACCCCATTTGTAAGAGATACCCTTGTTCCTGAGGAATTTAATGATAGGTCAGAATTTCCTGCATGTCTAAAGATTTATCACAGACAAGCCCTGGTATAATGCACATTTATCGCCTTGGAATTATATAGGCTGGGTGCCCCTCACCCCTCGCAGGACGGCCACTTTCAGCTGAAAGTAGTGAACACAGGCAAGGATGCCAGGCGGTCAACCTCTAGTCCAGTTGCATGTCTAACTCCTCCTGTGAATACAGTATCTGTCGAAAGAAGACCTGCACATAGTCCCCAATGTTCACGCCTCCAGAACCTGTAAGCACTCCATGGATCTGTATAATATTCCTATGGGAGCATCTCTCGAGATCTTTGGCTTGGGCCTGCAGTGCATATTGTTGCTCTTGCAGCCAAAGGACATCTTTCTGCAGGTGCTCGATATCCTTTCCCTTTCCAGTCTCATTGCTGCTGTGTCCACCTCCACTAGGTCTCGCTTGACCTCCCTGAGGACCTGCACTTGTTCCTGCTTCCCTACTCAGATATCCTTGTGCAGGGAAGTGAACAGCCTTATCAGTGGGGCTTCCTGCTCACTCCCTTCTGCCAAGGGTATCGATTGCTGATGGTTCAGTAGCGTTCCCTGGGAACTCCCTTTTGCTCTTGCCATCAGGGTAGAGCTATGATTCGCCATCAAACTCTGGGCTCGGCCATGCAGACTCACTGTCTCAAAGTGGAGGTCTCTCTCGTGGTCCAGGTAGGGCAGGGGAAGCTTTGTCTGTTGTCCTAGTGCCAGGCCATGATATAGGCCAATGCCACTGCCATGCTACTAGGGAGCTTCTCCAGTAGGTGGTGGGGCTAAAGGGATGTCCCTCTTGCATGTTCAAATGGGGTGACATCTACTGGGGGAACCGTGTGCCATTGCCCAAGCATGCCAGTCACTTTTCTTTAGGGCTGCTGTTCCGTTCATGCTTACCCATGGCTCCTCCGCTTTCCTCGGGTCCAGTGATGAGGGTCTATCATCAACACCAACTGCATTCTTTCTCTGACTCACCCCTTATCACCTCTAAGGGTCTGCAGGATGGGTAGGACCTCCGGGGAAACCTCTCTCCAAGGGGCTTTGGCCTATTGATCAGATGTCCACTCTAGAGTTCCTGGGGCCCTTTCCAGGCACCAATGTTTCAGGCCCAGTCTCCCCTCCCCCACCAAGTCTCTGGTGCAGCAGCTGTCTCTTTCGAGATATTCAACTCCTCCTGGGTGGGGCCTACTGGAATTGGAGAAGTCCCCTTTGTTACGTTAATCCAAGAGTCGAAGTATGGTTCAAGACTAGATTTATTCCAATAATGATAAAAAGGAAGCACCGCTGGTTACACGACTTCCAGCTCCAGCAGACCCCCAACAAATGTCTCCTCTTGGTTCATGGGACCGATCACATGTTCTATTCTAGAACACTGTGATCGTGCCATGAACGAAGGGTTTGTAAAACAACATGTAGATGATCTCGTGCATGCAAGCACGAGACAACAAAGGAAAAGTAAGTAAGCATATATAACACACCTTCCTTCCTTAAATAAACAATAAAGAAAATAAAAACATTTAATACACAAATCTGTTTCTGATAAATGAAACAAAATCAGCCATCCACCCAGGTTTTTTCCGCTGTCGTTTTCCAGAATCTACATTACATTCATTATCACTGAAATATTGACAAATTCAGCATTACAGATTGGACTATTGACACAATCTTCATCCTCCAAATTGTCACTAGACTTTGTTTCATCCTCAGAATTTAGATAAATACTTTTGTCCCCTTTGAGAACAGCAATTCTACTTAAATTCCATACTTTATTATTGGTAATTTTAACTGAGTTCTTAAGTACCTCTTTTATTTCAAAAGGTCCCATAAATTGACTTTCCAAGGTTTTTTTACTTTAACCAGCATTCCTACATTAACAATCGGATCATGTACCGACCCTCTTTTCTTATCATAACGTTCTTTAATGACAGCATGATTTTTTATGAGATTTTCTTTCACAGTCTTAAAATCCAAACTAGACATGGTAGATGGTGCCAACCATGCCGGATTGCATTTGGTTCTAGGGAGTCTACCCCTCCTTATTTCAAACAGGAAGTACCCCATCATAGCATTAATGGAGGTCCTGTACATCCATACAGTTTTAAAGATTTGCAGTTCCCATTTATCATTCTCAATACCCGTAACTTGGATAGCACTTTTGAGAACTCTATTAAACCTTTCAATGACACCATTACCGCTGGGGTTGTACAGAGAAGTGGTACAATGAATAATGCCTACTCTACTGAAATACGCTTTTGCTTTGTTAGACAGAAATTGAACACCATTGTCTGTGATTAGCCGTACTGGTAACCCCTCCTCAGTAAAGATTTCATCCAGAAATGATAAAACAGAATCAGTGTCCACTTTATCAACAATTTTGACCACAGGCCATTTTGAAAAAACATCAATGATTGCAAGAACATATTTTGAGTTAGGACCAACTGGACCCATAATATCCATGGCAATGGTATGCCTCGGAAAATCTGGAATGGTATGTTCACCTATATTAGGTTTGAGAGTAACCAAAGTCTTATCAGCATTTGCACAAGTGATACAGTTCCTAATAATACGTTCAATGAAGACATCCATTCCGGGCCACCAAAAACTATTTTTCACTTTCTGCTTGGTTCTCACAATACCACAGTGACCCTCGTGAATGTGAGAAACAATATTATGTCTTAATTTGCATGGAGGAATGGCACGATCACCTCTTTTAAGCACACTATCTACCACGGAAAGTTCATCCCTTATCTCCCAAAAACTCCTAAGGTCAGAATTGATGTTCTTTTTATCGGGCCAACCCGATAAGACATACTCTTCAACTTTTTCTAAAATAGGATCATTTTCGAATTCCTTAAACCAAACCTTTCGGCCAATTGGCAAAAGATCTTCATCATTTACCAAAGCTATATGATAATCATCCCACTCATTGTATGTACTTTCTTTCAGAGGTAAAGGCATTCTTGATAGAAAATCAGCAGTTACGTTATCTTTCCCAGGCACATAAACAATGGAGTAAACAAAATCCTGAAGACGCATAGACATCCGGGCTATGTGTGCTGAAGCCTTCAACATGCCTTCTGTGGTTAAAAGGCGTACTAAAGGTTTATGGTCAGTTCTAATTAAACACTCCTTGCCCCACACAAACACCCTGAAATGCTCAAGTGCCCATACGCAAGCTAAAGTTTCCCTTTCTATGGTAGAATATTTCTCTTCTGCAGGTGTTAGTGCTCTGGAAGCATGCGCAATGATGTGTTCTAAACCCTTTGAACTTGCGTCAGTAGTGATAATGCACAGGAGTGAAGGATCAAAACCTGAAAGTGCAGTTGCAGCACAAATGGCTTTCTTAACATCATTAAATTCAGTCTCACAATCCTTTGACCACAAAAATGTGCTCTTGTTTTTGATCAATTGTCTTATGTTGAAAGTACGACAAGAAAAAATTGATACATATTTTGAATAAAATTCTGTAAGACCTAAAAAAGATCTAACATCATCCTTGGACTTGGGTTAAGGAGCAGATCTAATAGCTTCAACTAAATCATATTTTGGTTTGACTCCCTCCTCACACAACTCGTGACCCAAATAAGTCACTGACTTCACACCAAATTTACATTTGGAATGTTTGATAGTCAGACCATGGTCAGAAAGAACCTTAAGTACATTTTCTAATGCCGACCAATGTGACTGAGGATTACTTCCAAAAACAAGAATGTCATCTTGAAAGCAAATTGCATTGTTGCAATCCTTAAGGATCTCCTGCATTACACGTTGGAAAATGGCTGCAGCAGACGCCAAGCCAAAAGGCATCCTATTATACCTGAAACATCCGAAAGGAGTAATGAATGCGGTGTAATCTTTGCTATTCTCACTCAATTCAATCTGGTGATACGCTGCCGATAGGTCAATCGTAGAAAAGAATTTTGCCCCCCCAACGCTGCTCAGCATTTCAGAGATGTGTGGTAAAGGAAACTGATCAATGATAATGTTGTTATTCAAGTGGCGTAAATCAATGCATAATCTAATTTTTCCATTGGCGCGTTTAGCAACGACAATGGGTGAAACCCACTCAGAAGACTCAATTCTCTCAATAATGCCGTGTCTCACTAGTGAGTCTAACTCTATTTTAACTTCTTCACGGACAGCCAGAGGGATGTTGCGTGCCTTGTGAATCTTTGGACATGAATCTTTTTTTAAACGGATTTCATGTTTAAAATTGTTTAATTTACCAATACCATTTTTAAACGCACTGGGAAATTTTTGTAATAAAAGTGCACTGAGGCCATTAGACTCGTCAATTACCATAACAGGATCAGGGCTATTGGGGTTAAGAACAATGTCCAATTTGCCCTGATCGAACCAGCTTAAGACAGATGGTCCTTTCTTTGATACGTATAATTTGGTAGTGCATTCCCGATTTTCGAATCTAAAGATGAGAGTTCTATAACCCAAAATGTCAATTCTTTCGCCAGAATAACCCTCTGGACTGATGTCCGTCAACTCCAACGTGCTACCTAATTTTGGCACAAATTGTGTATTCCATACAGTCTCATTTACGATGGAGTAAGGAGAACCTGAATCTGCATACATCTTGGTGTTGACACCCCCGATAACCATATCACACACAGGTTTTTTCCTAATTATCAATATTCAGGATGGACTGATGCGAATCCTTAACCCGTTCGACGCTTGTGACGGAGCGGTTCCGTCACGTGCGTCGGTTGCGCTGTGCGCATGACGGAACCGCTCCGTCATGGTTCCGCCCGCGCACGGAATCTTCAGCGCGGCGCGGAAATCCGCGCCGCGCTGAAGGGGTTAATGTTGAGAACGTAAGAACATACCTCGCTATAGTCATTGTTATGTTCTTCACTCTCACTATCCTCATTTTGATCAATACACTTGACTTTGTTGTTAGCCTTCTTTTTGTTACACGCTTTTGAGAAATGACCAACTAAACCACAATTAGAACACTTCTGCTTGATGGCTGGACAGAATTTGAAATTAGCTAAATGAGTTTTGCTGCAACATCTATAACACTTCAAATTATCTTTTTGTTCATCATTCTTACCCTTGAAAGAACTGGAGGTTATTTTTGTTTTAACATCCTGTTCTTTGAAGCGAGTTTTCGTATTAACTTTAGCAATTGTATCTTTATCAGTACTGTTAGATTCCCCCTTGACTTGCTTTGCGCTTCTACAAGACATTTCAGATTTTCTCACAATGGCTAGAATACTCTCCAGATCAGAATCCCCATTGACCCATAACCTCTCTTGGATAGTAGAATTGTTCGTGTGCATTACAACTTGATCTCTAATGAACTCCTCTTGTAAAGTACCAAACTTGCAATCCAAAGACAAAGTTTTCAATATCGTTGTCAAATTTCTTTATTCGATAAAAAGTTTTATCATAAAAGAAGATAATAAGCAATACAATACAATAAAATATACAGAACAGGGAAACATCGGTATAAAATACATCCATCAACTCCCATTACACCATAAATGAATAGAATATGAAGACAATAAGGACAATGTTGGGCAGGGTGGAAGTCCTAACCATTGTCTTTACACTGTTGGATGGAAGTGGGGGAGGCTTTACAACGCCTCATGCGTGACCGCCAAGCACTACCCAAAAATTTTACGACTCCGCAAACCATAGCAATAGAAGAAGTATCAGTGCTGAGTATCCGCAGAGCCATTCGGTGGCATCTAAGGCCCATCCCCTAGCATAGCGGTTTTAACCAGGTCCTCCTGGCTACCCTATATGCTGGGCAGGCAAAAAATAAATGCGCCACGGACTCTGTAGGTGCTGCGCAACCAGGACATGAGTTTGATCAGCCACTCTGATTTTTCCATCCCGAAGTGAAATCGTTGACTGGGAGGATCCCAAACCTAACCTTCAGATAAAGAGCTCTGTCCAAGGGTAACTCAATATAGTCCAGGAACGGTTCAAAACTCCTACCCCATTTGAATGATAAGAATAGCTCTGTTAGAGAACCCCTAAACTACTAGAGAGGGTCTCCTTCTGAACTAGATCCCAGTACAGCTGTTTAATCACTAACTTGGGTGGTGGTGTTTGACTTTCCCAAGAGTCACCTAAACCCAAAAGGACAACCATCCGCTTCAGATTACTCAGCCACTTAACCCTATTGTTAGAATTGAGCAGGATTAGTTCGTCTAGGGCGGCGGCATATGTATGTAGCTCCCTAGTCCTTCGCAAGCGGACCCAAAAGAGTAACGGGCGCAAGCGCACTAGGGCCTTAAGAGGACGCCTGCCCATATCTGCCCGTAAGGGGATTAACGGGGTGGAGGCCGGAAGGGCAACCGCGTCTCTCAGGAACTTATTTTCCGACTTATCTAGCTCTGTGGTGTTTTCGAACCCCCATAATTCAGAGCCATATAAAGCAGATGGAAGAACTTGGCCCTCATAGATAGCAAGGAGCGGTGCTAAGGGCTTGCTCTTAGATTTCCGATGTTCTCTCAAGACCGCCCCTGAGACTCTTTTATGACTTAGCAGCATTTTGGCCAGATGGTCTTTCCAACTCATGCGATTATTAACCCTAATGCCCAAATAATTGAAGGAATCTACCAACTCCAAGGGCTCCCCGTTAAGCAGGAAATTTTTCCTGAATCTAGTGGAAGGTGCTAAGGCCATAAGCTTTGTTTTTAAAGTATTGATAATAAGGCCTCTATCTCTACAAAATGAGCTAAAACGATTCAGAAGCTTTTGGAGACCTGCCGGGGACTTGGAGATCAAGATGGTGTCATCCGCATAGAGGAGAGTGGGGATTTTTTCACCTGCCAGGGATGGAGCATCAGCCGGATCCCCTCTCAGATGGTCCACCACTCCATTCACAAAAAGAGAAAACAGCGTTGGAGCCATAACTAGGCCTGGGCGAAGCACTACGCTACGCTCGCGTAGTTTGCGAAGTTCGCGCTACTTCGCGCTACGCGAACTGCACGTAGCACAGTGCGAACACGCGTAGCGTAGTGTTGCGTAGTGCTGCGGTCATTTTTTGCTTGCTCGCGGTCCTCAACGTCAAGTTGGCGACCGCGAGCAAGCAAAATGACATCCTGGCGAGACTTTTTCCTTGTTCGCGATCGCGAGCATGGAAAATAAACCTCCCGGCGAGATTCCCAACGCGAGAAGGTCAGGTTTCTCATTGCGAGGGGTCGCGTATGCTCGCGACCGCTCGCGATGAGAAACTACCAGTTCGCGTTGAGAAAGCTGCAGCTCGAGTAAAAAGCTACTCGAGCAGCAGAAAACTACAGCTCGCACTGTGCAAGATGCCATTTTCAATGATTGCACAGTGCCGGTTGCTTGTCCGCACTGTGCAATCATTGAAAACAACATCTTGCACAGTGCGAACATGTTACTTCGCAGTTCGCGAAGTGCTACGCGTAGCTCGCGTAGTGCGAACTTCACTTTGCGTAGCTTCGCGAAGTGCTACTTCGCGAACTACGCCCACCCTTAGCCATAACACATCCCTGGCGCACACCCCTCTTCACGGGTATCTTCTCGGTCAATTGACCTTGGGTACCCCACCTGATCCTAGCGTAGTTGCCCTCGTGGAGTTGCACAATGAAGCCCAGAAGGGAACCTGGGAAACCCATTTGCTCCAAAACTACCCACAGCCTATCGCGAGGGACCAGGTCGAAGGCCATCCTGAGATCTATGAATGCCAGGTATAAACTACCTTTATTGATGGTAACTGTCTTCCAATAGATCGCAAAAAAGCAAAAGACCTGGTCCATCGTGCCCACCTTTTGTCGGAACCCAGCTTGGAGATGGGACAAAACATGCTTCTCTTCCATCCAGGTGCCTACCCTCATAATGATGACCCTGCCGACCACCTTCTGTAACACATCAATCAAACTGATTGGTCTGTAGTTGGCAGGGTCATCTATGGCACCCTTCTTAAAGATCATGATTACCTCCGCTCCCTTCCATGAGTCTGGGACGGGGAATCCCCTAGAGATCAGGTTCATTATTTTTGCAATGAGTTTGGCCCATAACTCCGGATCTTCCAGAAGGAGGTCTCCTGGTAACCCATCTGGGCCAGCAGCTTTTTTCGGAGTCGGGTGTCTGATAGCCAGCACCACCTCAAAAGGCAAAAAGGGGTCCTTAACCGGTTGTAAGGGAGGGGCCCTGGAAACATGGTCAGGGGAGGAAAAGGGCACTTCTGACCCACCATATAATGCAGAAAAATGAGAATGCCATTGCTGACTGGTTATGTGGCTATCTAGGGGGTGAGAGCTACTCAACTTAGCTTTGTTAATCAGGTCCCAAAACAGGAGTGAATTCTTCCTTTTAGAAGCTGCTTAGAGATCCTGCCAGTGTTGTTCCTCCCACTCACGTTTGGCCTGCTCCAGAGCCCTTGCGTATTCTTTCCTGGCTACGCTGACCAGGGGTTGACTCTTTTTACGCAGGGCAATTCTAATCTCATTTCGTTTTGCCTTACAGTGAGCCGAGTACCATGGATTACTTGCTATTGTCATATTATTTTTCCTAATATCTCCCCTGCCCTTTTTGTTTTCAGTTAAAAAGAATTTCCCAACTTCCTCAACCGTGTTGTTATACGCCTGTATAAAAGACATACCCTAGGCGGTCGCTGGTTCCTGGTCGAGCGCCGCCAATTCTGTGGTCAAATATTCGACATGCGCTCTAATCCTTGCCAAATTGTAAACCTGCGATTGAACTTTATCCCATTTCAACCTGTGGTTACCCTGAGTTGGTACCACCTCTTTGGTGGACCGCGGGTGCAATAACCTCCGGTTGACATTATGCTTCCACCATCTCAACGTCATACATAAAGAGTTGTGATCACTATCCTGTGAAGGGATCACCTCCATATCTATTAAGTCGCACCACAGTGTCACATCTATTAAGATGTAATCAATTCTTGACGGACTACTGAGCCTATTAAAGGTCATCGCACCATCGGGTTTGGAGGGAGTCCTACCGTTAAGAGCTCTGAGGTTATAGTCCGCGGTGAGGGAGTTGATCTGTATAACCTTTGTTGACCATTTTTTAATTGGGGCCAAGGACAGGGCTGGAATAGACCATCTGGAGTCCGCCTCCTCGGTACCCAAAGGGTCATCACCATCTAGGGGTTCAAAGGTGCAATTAAAATCCCCTCCCACAATGATTTTAGAGTTGGGGGGACAGTTGGCTAGTGCCTGATCTAAGATCGATACAGTGCTTAAATTTGTATCCCCTGCGTTCCCTCTTACATAAATATTAAATAGTTCTATCCTGCTGCCCTTGTTTGATCCCTCCAATGAAATGTGTTGAATATCCCAACACCCAGAATCATGAGTAATTATTACCCAGTTCAGAGAGATCTTTATCCATACATGTAAACCCCAGGCTGGTCTACCCCTTCCACTACTCTGGGCTGGTAGAAAAAAAGTGGTGTATCCAGATTTATGTATTGGAAGAGTGCTCCAAGTTTCTTGGAACATGCATACATCGAATTTCTCGATGAAGGAGTTCCATTCAGGGAGTGCCAACTTTCTTTGCAGCCCGGCCACATTCCATGAGACCAGATGTACAACCTTATTATCTGCTAAATGCAAATTGGAAGAGACCCCCACATTCATATCCAGAGCGTGCGGAGTAAGGGAATTTATGGAATCTGTTTAATGTGGTGGATTTATCAGCCTAAGGTCTACGGCACTGAAGCCCGGGAGCACTGGTGAGATGGAGGTTACAGTCCTACCAGTGGCAGATCCAGTTGGCGGGGTTAAACCTGTAATCCCGGGATCAGAACTAGTGGCCTCTATACACAACTCGCGAGAGGTGGCCTCAGAACTAGCTGAGCCTGCTCGTCCCTCCCGACCCAGGGGAGCCATTAACCTTCAATCGCAGTCTTCCAAACAAGAGAGGACTTCAAACCTGTTCGCTGCTTCCAAGGGAGTAAAGGGCCTCGAGTGATCCCTGCCTCCCTTGTAGTTCCTAGAGGATCTAGGGGGAATAAAGTTCCACCATAAGGGGTCAGCAGCTAGAGTAGTATAAGGGGCATTAGACTGGTGACTAAAAGTAGATGCACCTGGTAGGTTTGGATACGATAAGGCCTGCTTGGTTATAAGAGAAGGGGGAAACACCAAGGATCTAGGATAAAAATATGTTAGTGCGCGTGGAGTAATGCCGTTGTTACCATTTCCAGGGGGCCAATCCAGGATGTGGTCAACTGCTCGTGGGTCTCTAGAATTTACCACAACAATGTCTCCCTCAGTGTTTTTACTTCTGCCACCCAGCCAAGGGAGGCGCCTAACATGTAATATCTCCCCATTAATGTTCTCCTCTATTGGTCTATAAATACTGAGCCAATGCATGATTTTATTTTTCAGCTGAATATACCCTTCTCTTTTATTATTCACCAGAGGCGGAACCCCCGTCAAAACAACCACCAAGGGCACGGCTTCAGGAGGCAAATCAACTTGCGGCATATTGTTTGTTAAGGACTTGCTAATACTGGAACTTTCCCTCTCATCCCGCGTGGACACTTTGTAAGCATTTAATCGTCCCCCCTCTGGATCGTTAGATATAGTCACACCCTGAGTATTCCCGCTCGTGGGAGGCAATGACCTGTGATGGATAGGAACTAACTGATTAGATGGCTGGGCTATAACCTTGGTGGAGTGGGAGATGAAATTAGATACCTCAGTTATAGGCTCTGAGCCGGTGGAGACAACCACCTTCCCCTGTCCTATAATCGGTTCAACTTTCCTACTTATAGCGGATTCTAAATCCGCAAGTCTTTTCTCGACTCTTAGTAAGCTTTCAATAATGGGTGTGATAAGAGACTTGATCAAAAGGCCCCAAGCATCATGGTGGACAACAGAAGGGGTAGCTAATAATAATGATTCGGCAGGGGAGGGACATGGCACATTAAGGGCTATTGAAGCTGGAAGGGGCGATTTAGGCATAGAAATCGCTTCATCTATTTTCCCTTTTACTGAATTTACTACCTTCAGTGAATACTTCCCAAAGTCAGAATGGCTGGTCTTGTATTTAGCTGAGACTCCCCCTTTCTTACGTCTTCTCTTGCTCGGTGGCGGACCATAAGTCTTAACTACTTTGTAAGACTTAGTAAACTTCTTAACCAGTTTACCAGGTGGTGGGGTGGATTTAATTACAGCATGAGGTATGCTAGAAGAACTAGAGGCGGTTTTTCACAGATATCCTGCACCATAGAAACAGTGGATATAGGGACACATTCCCCTAGCGGGAAAAGATCGCTCATCTGAGTAGAAGGGTTAGAACTAACAACAACACAAGGCGGAACCTGGGAAATGGGGCCTTCGGGAGCCCTGAGCTTTAGATTTTCAACAGAGCGACGACGCTCAGTTCTACGTTTAGCCAGGGTGCTATCCTTTTCCTCATCGGGTAACACCCGTTTAAAGTACAAATCTAACGGACCAGCCGGTGTAACCCCCGACAGTTCATGGACGACTTTAGTAGAGCTGTGGGTCATGGTAGCAGTGTGACCCAGGTGTGCACGACAGAGGGCACTGGCAAGGAACTAACAGGTTAATCACCGGGCCCAGCCCGGCCTCTCTAGGCCTCTGAGGGCCTAAGAGGGCCCACCCTTTGCCCGGGCTTCGCCCAGCACGCGTCCCGCACACGCGGGGAAGGAGAGGAGTTAAATAGGGAAAAAATAATAAGGGGAGGGGCCAGGAAGAGGACCAGGTGTGGCCCATCAAACAGGCAGCAAGGCGCCCTGGTCCTCGCAGTCCCGCAGTAAAAGGTAAATTAAAATCGTCCTTTAACCTCCAGAGTCAGCGACCAAACTTGCGGTGGGAGCCCCAAGTGCAAAGTCTCAATCCAAGCCTTCGAGGAGCTCTTATTTCGCTGCTTGCCTGCTTTGTAATGGTGTTTAAAAAAAAAAAAAAAAAAAAATTGTATTCAAATCTTTTAATTTGAAAATTGGTGTTTCCGTGGTTAAAGCTTGATCAATTCCTTGCGGGGGACTTTAGTGCAACTAGTGAATTTCCCCCGCCTTCCCCCGTCTTCTATGTTTTATTTTTAGTTTAGTTTTACTTTACTTTAAAAGAGCCTGGCACACCTAGACCATCTAGCTCACCCGCTCCATTAGATGAACTGTTCTAGCGCCATCACCACCCTCACTGCTGCCACTTGCTCCGTGAATCGGTGAATCGGAGAGTCAGGGCTCCTGAACCAGCCGCTCCAGCCGCCGCTCACCTCTCGCTCTCTACACTCCGCCCAGTCCCGCTCCTCGGAATCGGCACCTCGAGCTGTCGCCGCAGCAGGGAGAAGTCAGTCACAGGAAGCACAAAGCACAAAGACCTCCTGCCGCCGCTGCCGCCGCCGCCTCGACCTCACTCTCGCCAAATGGAGTGAAGCGGGAGGAGTAACACTGACCCGGCGGGGCCAGGGGGGGACTCGGACTCCACGAAATTTAGAGGCACTAGAGCAGCTCTGCAGTGTCGCGGGTGACGCGGGTAACGCGGGTGGTCAGCTCACCGCTTCCCGCTTCCCGCTTGCTGCTCTGCTTTCAATATGGAAACATAACTATCTACTGGTTCATCAGTAAGGTGCTTCCTTTGAAAGAACCTTGAAATGCCAATACAAACTTTAGGAGAACAGTAGCGATCAAAGTCCGAAATAGCTTTTTCAAATATATTACCATCCCCACTGCTGTCTAACCTGGGTAATTGGTTAAATGCCTTTAAACCTTCAGGGCCTAAGGAATGTAAGAAAATGCCTTTCTTCTCAGGTGGTTTCATTTTACCATTAGCGTCCAATGTCTATACGCTTTCCATTCAACCCAGGGCATACATGGAGAACTACCAGCTGACCAATACGGTTGCGGAGGTGAAAGAGTATAGCCTTGTGCACACATGTTAATGCTTTACAGAAGAAATAACTGAAAGCAGAAAAAAAAAACTATATGGAAGAAAGATGACTCAAATATGGTAAACACAAATACACAGAAACAATGCTGATAATATGATTATTTCCACAATATCCTTCAAACTGCCAAAAGAAGCGTTAAAAAGAAAACTGGAGAAATAGTAAATACATGCCCCATAATGTAATATTGAAAGGTCAGCCACAAAAACTAACAAAAAAAATACAAAATTAAACCACTAGATGGCGAAAGCGGCTTAAGAATAACCTGAAACAGAAAAGAACATTAATGAAATTGCTTCGCTAATACAAACCAACAAGAACGGAATGTATTTAAAGTTCCTTTCGACGGTGTAAACTATTTCACCTGGATGAGAAGATAGAATGAGTCCGTCCCTTTGATGCAGAATCTACGTGTTTGATGCCGATCTACGTGTAACGTTGAACGTGATGATGCGAAGCACACGTCATAACCCTCATTACGTAGGCAGCGCAGGAAGAAGGAAGAAGTCCACACGGAATGACGATGGAGATTCTGGAGCGTGCTCGATGAGTGAAACGTTGGTTATGTTCAAAGCATAACAGTAACGCAGAAGCTAGCCACGAGTGCTCCGCACGTCTAGAAAGAGCAATGCTTACACCCTTTTTGGTTCCGCACTTCTGTATAATTTGAAATGATCATCCGCTTCCGCTTATTTATTTCCCTCGCTCCGTCTCAGGCTCCGTGTTTTTTTTTAAAGTACAGTACTCCCAAAAACGAACATGAAATCCAAAGTAAACTCCAATGAAGTTGAGTACTGTAGGTAGAGATTAAGGTGGAGGTTCACTGCAAACAAGATAATTAGAAAAATTTGGATGTGGAGTCAAATGCGCGAAGAGTAAAAAACTTGAAATGCGCAAAAATCAATCCAAATCGTAGGTTCGATGGAAGGTGCTTCCTTGGATCGTCGCCAGTTTTGTTACGTTAATCCAAGAGTCGAAGTATGGTTCAAGACTAGATTTATTCCAATAATGATAAAAAGGAAGCACCGCTGGTTACACGACTTCCAGCTCCAGCAGACCCACAACAACTGTCTCCTCTTGGTTCATGGGACCGATCACATGTTCTATTCTAGAACACTGTGATCGTGCCATGAACCAAGGGTTTGTAAAACAACATGTAGATGATCTCGTGCATGCAAGCACGAAACAACAAAGGAAAAGTAAGTAAGCATATATAACACCCTATGATACTGAAACAAAGAAGATAGTGATCTGTGGCCGATATATCCCTACAGCTTGTTGTCAATTCTTGTTGGACATGTGGCTGCATGTAGTTAGTGGGTTTTTACTGCTTTTGGGCAGACAAAGAGCTATTGATGTCCACCACATTACCTTCACTGTACAGCGGACTTTCAACAGGTCATCAACAGTACTGGAAAAGATAATGTTTCTTGTAGAAACATTTTATTTTATTTTCCAAAGTCAATGTCACAATGACCAGAGTTACATTTTTTGTTTTGGTGTATTGAGTAGCACGCTCAAGTGAAAGCAGAATATGCTAACTGAATGTGTGGAGATCCACAAATGTCCTATCACAAAGCATTCCTGCACTTCTCTTGATAGCATGAGTACTCTACTTGTGTGACTGTGTTATTGCCTGTCAAACACAAGGTTCCATAAGACACAAGGAAACATCAAGAATGTCCCTTTCATACTAACTCATTCTGATGATGTGGGTAGCTGCAGTTGGAACCCAGGGAAACCTGCCAGGCCCTGAGGTCACCCAGCATCCCCACACTTCTCCCAATCAAAACTCTACCCCAAAGTTTGACCAAATGTTATGCATTTAGCACATTAATTGCATAGGACCTTATAACAGCAAATTTATTTCCCAGGACCATAAATTAGATAAAGGTAAAGAACAATATCAAAGGAGCCAATACATTTAAAAAACTGAGATTCATACGACACTGATCATACATTACAATATACAAAACTCAGAAAATGGTATCTGATGTTCTGTGGACATGTGTAGTGAGGTCAATTATAATACAAATATGTTTTGCCTCAGATCTCCTGATGATGTTTTCAACAGTATTTGGTGCCAGGAGAAGACTCCTCAGTGTGTTGACCATGGGAGGGTTAACTAGATATTAAAATATTTTTGAAAGGTAGTCTTTTATAGCATGGCAAGCTATATTGGATCATTTCAAATTCACACTACTGCTAGTTAGCGTGTTTGCCATCATCTGCCACTGGCACATTAACCTAACAAAACGCCATAACAGAATACCACCAATGCATCAGATCAGTTAGAAGGACAGTCATCCAAGATCCTCACCAACTCCAGCAACTCTAAGGAACTCTTCTGCATCATCCAGGAATTCACCAAACCCTCCAGCGAAAACACAGACATAACCACTTCCCAGGACCTCTGCAACAAGCTCGGCTCCTACTTCCATTTGAAAATCAAGGTCATCTACGACAACTTCAGCAGCCAGACACCGGACGCCGAAACCAGTCACTCCTCCAGCAACGTCAGCCAAACCACCATCTCCTTCTGGACGCCAGTCACCACCAAAGACACCACATCGACCATGAAAGGCATCCACTCAGGAGCCCCCACAGACCACTACCCCCTCACATTTTCCACAGAGCCACCGCCACCATCGCACCAGAACTATGTCACACCATCAATGCCACCTTTGAAACCGGCATCTTCCCCGATGACTGGAAATGTACTGAAGTCAGTCCTCTACTCAGAAACCCTCAGCAGTTCCCATGGACCTCAAGAAATACCGACCCTTCGCGGCCAAAGTCACAGAGAAGACTGTCACCATCCAACTAATCAAATTCATTGAAGAAAACTCCATCCACGACCCCTCCCAATCTGGATTCTGCAGCAAACACAGCACTGAGACTGCTCTACTTGCTGTCACAGATGACATTTGCACCCTCCTCAACCACGGACACACCCCAGCCCTGATCCTCCTCCACCTCTCTGCAGCCTTCAACACTGTCTCCCACCACATACTCAGCGCCAGTCTCCACAACGCCAGCATACAGGAAGCCGCCCTCAACTGGCTCCGTTCCTTCATCACTGGCAGAACGCAAAGAATCAGACTTTCAGCCTTCTTCTCTGAATCCACAGAGATCAACTGTCGAGTACTCCAACGATTATCGCTCAGCCCCACGCTCTTCAACATCTACATGGCCCCCCTTGCCGACATCGTCAGACAGCACAGACTCAGCAAAGTATCCTACGCCAATGACACCCAGCTTATCCTCTCCCTCACCAAGGACCCCCCTCAACACCAGAAAGGAATGAAGGACGTTGCATCCTGGATGAGCATCAGCTGCCTGAAGCTGAACTCAGGGAAGACAGAGGTCCTCGTCCTTGGACCCTACCCCTCTGTAGGAGACTACACTTGGTGGCCCTCGGCAGCCCTCACATCCCCACGGACCATGCCCTAAACTGCAGCATCATACTCTAATCCTCCGTCTCCATAACCCAACAGATCAACGCCGTCGCCGCCACCTGCTTCAACACCCTCTGCATTCTCCGAAAGACCTTCAAATGCATACCCACCTAATCAAGAAAGACCGTCACCCACACACTCATAATCAGCAGACTGGACTGCGGAAACACCTTCTACACCAGGATCAGCAAGTCTCTGCTCTGCAAACCCCAGACCATACAGAACACCACAGCCAGACTTGTCCTCTGTATCCCTTGACACAAACACATCTCCCAATACCTGCATAACCTCCACTGGCTCCCCATCGAGAAGAGAGAAGCATTTAAGATACTCACCCACGCCTAGAAATGCCTCCACAACACTGGACCCCAATATCTTAACGATATTACCTCCTTCCACATACCCAAGAGGAACCTCCGATCGGCCAACCTCACCCTCACTTAATCCCCATGCATCCGCAGAGCAAGAACAGGTGGAAGAACCTTCTCCTACATCGAAGCCAAGACCTGGAACGAGTTCCCGATCGACTTCAGACATGCCTCCACCATGTAAATCTTCAGGAAGACCCTCAAGACCTGGCTCTTCGACTGACTGGACCTGCCCTATAGCACCTTGAGACCCTCACGGGTGAGTAGCGCGCTTAAGACTCCCTGATGGATTGATTGATTGATTAAACTGTCTGGCTCCTGCAAACACAATAACGATCTTTATAAGCAGTTACATTTTCAGTAACATTATCTACCTAGGTTACATTTCACAATAGGCCAGAGTAGGCTGGAGCAAAGTCAGTCAAACCTAAGTCATACCTCACTTGTTATGACTATGTCCAGGCACAATAGGCACATCAAAGCTCCATATAACCATATCATATTGGAATCTGGAATTTCCTGATTGGACATTGCTTGTGAATGACTGGTACATTTAGGTAGTGACAACCACTTATGTATTGGGAATAGGAAATGCCATGAATGTTTCTGGCTCAAGAAAAGCATGACTCAATGTCCTGTATAGTTGTACAGCTAATTCTTGTTTGACATACCATATCTGAAGGGTACCCATTGAATTGTTGGCCTCTCAGCTGTGATAGTGAAATTGTGTTGATAACACCATTCATATCAGCTCCTCGCACACAACACTGTGGAATTCCACAGAGGTCCATCATATCTCCTCTACTATTCAAAATGTACCTAACACACTTACCAAACCTGATTAAATCATTCAGCCTCAAACGTTACAACTATTTAGTTGACACTCAAATCATTTTAAAAAATGGATGTCCTGGAAGACCTCTACAACTTGATGACTGCCTTCAGAATGTAAACACATGGATGATGAATAGCCATCTAAAGCTAACAGATATTGTGATCTGTGGACAATCAAAAAAATACCAGGCTACCTCTGCATGGCTTAAGGAACATTAGGCCCCTCTAATATTATCTAGAGAACTAAGTAACACATGGGTAACCGTGGATTCAGACCTATATATGATAACACATCTGAACAACGTAGAACAGAGCTCCTTCTAGACAATGAAAACACTCTGTTGCATCCTCCCAGATATTGAAAGTTTTATTTTTCTAATCTCTCAGCAACTACTGAACGGATTTACACCATTTAAAAAAAAAGGTCGCTTTCTGATCCAAGCACTACCTTTTTGCCAAATTTGGGGTAATTCCGTTCAGTAGTTTTGGCTCTAGCCTTGCACAAAGTTTCCTATGGGAAATTGATTTTGTGACTCTTATTCTTCGAATTTCTCAAAAACTACTGAACGGATTTACACCATTTAAAAAAAAGGTAGCTTTCTGAATAACGCTCTACCTTTCTTCCAAATTTGGGGTAATTCCTATGGAAATGAACATGGGGAAAACGCATTTTGGGACCCCCCTTTTTTCTCAGCCCCTGCTTGACGAATCACCCCCAGACTTTCAGGATAGGAGCTGACTTGACTAGTTTTTTCTTTGGGAGAATTTTGAAAAGATTCGTCAAATGACGGCAAAGTTATTACCAAATCAAAAAATGCTTTTCCTATGGAAACTAGGTTGTAACTATAACTACCTACTGGGGACCGCCATTAGGTAATATTACATAGGCACATATATGTGGAGGGCACAATGTGCCCTCACATCCTATGAGAGTGGCACTTTTTAGAGTTTTTTTCACGATCTATTTCCCGCCTCGAGTGCTTGGCTTTGTCTGCTAAATGTAGGATTTACTTGGTGTTGTCGCCACACTGGTGATGGAGGATAAACTGTGAGTGGTTAGAATCTATAAGGCCCGGCATTAGGGACCCTAGATGCACCATGACGGTAAATAAATTGCCACCCACATTTATAAGCAAAATATGCCTATATGAGCCCTACTGCCATTGGTCTTTTTACAGTTTGGGTATGACAATGATGGATGCCTACAGCATGGAGCGTGGGATGGTGCCTGCACTCTCTAATGAGTGTAGTAAGGAGAGGAGCAAGTGCCTGGCAAACATTTTTATAGAAAAGGGCAGAGAAGTCATCTGGGCCTGAGGATTTAAGAAGCTCCTGCTGTGCCATGGCTGCAAGGACTTACTCTATGCAAATAGGCTGACCAAGGGAATCAACCTGTTGGGGTGTCTGCCGGGGTGTGCCCGTTCCACAAATAGGCGTGTGAGTCTGTAAGCTGCAGGTCTTGGGCTTCAAAAGAGACTTACATAGAGAGACTTATAAATGTCCCTGAAAGTAGTCGCCATAGCAGTGTCCTCTGTAATTTCACTATCTTGCTGCAGAAATGGGGCCTCTGCCCTCTTAGCTTGCCGCTTAACCTGTAACTTGTTCGCTAATAGCCGGCAACATGTGTCCCCCTCTACATCGAAGGACCGCAGCAACGCATATTCTGCTCTAAATCCAGATTGCAGAGCTGCGCTCTTGCGGTCTCCAACTGCCTTCATATTCTTGGCGCCCCTGTACTTTTATGAATAGCCTCCAATTCCCTCACCATCCACTCTTGTTGCCCCCTTTATTCCTTATGCAGCTTATTTTCAGCTGTGGAGATAGCAATGACCTTTCTCCGGATGACTACCTTCAGTGTGTCTTATGGGCATGAGAGAAAAAAGTATAGTCTCTGGTGCAGGGTGTGCCAGCTGCCAAAGATCGCACAATCCAACATCTTGCAGATGGACTGCTCCCTCACTCCTGATTGGTCATAGCGATATCCCAACCTGTCGAGGTCATTATTCATCATTAAATTGAGGTCCCCCATGTTAGAACAACCTAACCCTGGATTCTCTTATGTCTGTTATGCCCTGCATTAGGAATTTCTCCTGCTTTTCATTATGGGCAAATATGGATGCAAGGGTGAAGAGCAGGTCTTCTTTTTTGTATTTAACTCTAGAAGTAGCCCACTTAATTTCTCAACCCTGCACCGAACTGTCCCCATGAAGGAGCGGGCAAAAAATATGGCAACTCTCTCTTACTTGTAGGGTTTTAGGATATGATATGGGAAGTGATGTGATTTCAGTCTGTGGCAGTCACTGGGGGTTAGGTGCATCAGGGAAACATCCCATCCTGCCTGCTCTAGACAAGACAGAATTGCCTTGTGTTTGACCAGCCTCTAAAGCCCCTTCATTGCGGGCAGGATTGGAACAAGACTAAGGCTTTGGTATATGACAGAGTGTGTTTAAGTTATAGGCAACTGGTGTTGGAGTTGTGGAGAGCTGGAAGTCCGGTAGTGTGAGTGGGTCTCATACATGCACCTGAGGACCTATAGTAGAGTGAGTACAAAACCAACATAAACCCCAACCAAAAACCTAAACAAAGTGAGTTTGCTGGTTATCTGGTGGCAGCACGGTAAGTTCCAAGTGTTGTTCCCAAGCAGGGACCAAGGAAGTCCTTGTCCAATGGTATGTTTCAAGTCTTCTGCTCCCCCGCCGTCCCACCCCAAGAGTACAGTCTTACCAGCTTGTAGGGCAGCTCTGGGAACCACAGGCCTGGGTCAGGTCTCATTTCGAATTCTGTCTCTCTGGGTCACTGGCGAGGCTGTCAATGAATTCTTGTCACTCTAGGGTTATGGTTTCAGGTTCCAGGCAGAGTCCCTTGGGCAATGATGGAGCTCTCCTTGTTCTTGCAAGGCCTGCATTGTAAACCTTCCCCCACCCTATTAGGGATGTTTAGGAGTCAGCATGCCTTTCAGTTGATGAAGCATGTCCTTCCACTGAAGCATGAGGCAGAATGGGTGACCCCATTTGTAAGAGATACCCTTGTTCCTGAGGAATTTAATGATAGGTCAGAATTTCCTGCATGTCTAAAGATTTATCACAGACAAGCCCTGGTATAATGCACATTTATCGCCTTGGAATTATATAGGCTGGGTGCCCCTCACCCCTCGCAGGACGGCCACTTTCAGCTGAAAGTAGTGAACACAGGCAAGGATGCCAGGCGGTCAACCTCTAGTCCAGTTGCATGTCTAACTCCTCCTGTGAATACAGTATCTGTCGAAAGAAGACCTGCACATAGTCCCCAATGTTCACGCCTCCAGAACCTGTAAGCACTCCATGGATCTGTATAATATTCCTATGGGAGCATCTCTCGAGATCTTTGGCTTGGGCCTGCAGTGCATATTGTTGCTCTTGCAGCCAAAGGACATCTTTCTGCAGGTGCTCGATATCCTTTCCCTTTCCAGTCTCATTGCTGCTGTGTCCACCTCCACTAGGTCTCGCTTGACCTCCCTGAGGACCTGCACTTGTTCCTGCTTCCCTACTCAGATATCCTTGTGCAGGGAAGTGAACAGCCTTGTCAGTGGGGCTTCCTGCTCACTCCCTTCTGCCAAGGGTATCGATTGCTGATGGTTCAGTAGCGTTCCCTGGGATCTCCCTTTTGCTCTTGCCGTCAGGGTAGAGCTATGATTCGCCATCAAACTCTGGGCTCGGCCATGCAGACTCACTGTCTCAAAGTGGAGGTCTCTCTCGTGGTCCAGGTAGGGCAGGGGAAGCTTTGTCTGTTGTCCTAGTGCCAGGCCATGATATAGGCCAATGCCACTGCCATGCTACTAGGGAGCTTCTCCAGTAGGTGGTGGGGCTAAAGGGATGTCCCTCTTGCATGTTCAAATGGGGTGACATCTACTGGGGGAACTGTGTGCCATTGCCCAAGCATGCCAGTCACTTTTCTTTAGGGCTGCTGTTCCGTTCATGCTTACCCATGGCTCCTCCACTTTCCTCGGGTCCAGTGATGAGGGTCTATCATCAACACCAACTGCATTCTTTCTCTGACTCACCCCTTATCACCTCTAAGGGTCTGCAAGATGGGTAGGACCTCCGGGGAAACCTCTCTCCAAGGGGCTTTGGCCTATTGATCAGACGTCCACTCTAGAGTTCCTGGGGCCCTTTCCAGGCACCAATGTTTCAGGCCCAGTCTCCCCTCCCCCACCAAGTCTCTGGTGCAGCAGCTGTCTCTTTCGAGATATTCAACTCCTCCTGGGTGGGGCCTACTGGAATTGGAGAAGTCCCCTTTGTTACGTTAATCCAAGAGTCGAAGTATGGTTCAAGACTAGATTTATTCCAATAATGATAAAAAGGAAGCACCGCTGGTTACACGACTTCCAGCTCCAGCAGACCCCCAACAACTGTCTCCTCTTGGTTCATGGGACCGATCACATGTTCTATTCTAGAACACTGTGATCGTGCCATGAACCAAGGGTTTGTAAAACAACATGTAGATGATCTCGTGCATGCAAGCACGAGACAACAAAGGAAAAGTAAGTAAGCATATATAACACACCTTCCTCCCTTAAATAAACAATAAAGAAAATAAAAACATTTAATACACAAATCTGTTTCTGATAAATGAAACAAAATCAGCCATCCACCCAGGTTTTTTCCGATGTCGTTTTCCAGAATCTACATTACATTCATTATCACTGAAATATTGACAAATTCAGCATTACAGATTGGACTATTGACACAATCTTCATCCTCCAAATTGTCACTAGACTTTGTTTCATCCTCAGAATTTAGATAAATACTTTTGTCTCCTTTGAGAACAGCAATTCTACTTAAATTCCATACTTTATTATTGGTAATTTTAACTGAGTTCTTAAGTACCTCTTTTATTTCAAAAGGTCCCATAAATTGACTTTCTCCTTTTCTGACTTTCCAAGGTTTTTTTACTTTAACCAGCATTCCTACATTAACAATCGGATCATGTACCGACCCTCTTTTCTTATCATAACGTTCTTTAATGACAGCATGATTTTTTATGAGATTTTCTTTCACAGTCTTAAAATCCAAACTAGACATGGTAGATGGTGCCAACCATGCCGGATTGCATTTGGTTCTAGGGAGTCTACCCCTCCTTATTTCAAACAGGAAGTACCCCGTCATAGCATTAATGGAGGTCCTGTACATCCATACAGTTTTAAAGATTTGCAGTTCCCATTTATCATTCTCAATACCCGTAACTTGGATAGCACTTTTGAGAACTCTATTAAACCTTTCAATGACACCATTACCGCTGGGGTTGTACAGAGAAGTGGTACAATGAATAATGCCTACTCTACTGAACTACGCTTTTGCTTTGTTAGACAGAAATTGAACACCATTGTCTGTGATTAGCCGTACTGGTAACCCCTCCTCAGTAAAGATGTCATCCAGAAATGATAAAACAGAATCAGTGTCCACTTTATCAACAATTTTGACCACAGGCCATTTTGAAAAAACATCAATGATTGCAAGAACATATTTTGAGTTAGGACCAACTGGACCCATAATATCCATGGCAATGGTATGCCACGGAAAATCTGGAATGGTATGTTCACCTATATTAGGTTTGAGAGTAACCAAAGTCTTATCAGCATTTGCACAAGTGATACAGTTCCTAATAATACGTTCAATGAAGACATCCATTCCGGGCCACCAAAAACTATTTTTCACTTTCTGCTTGGTTCTCACAATACCACAGTGACCCTCGTGAATGTGAGAAACAATATTATGTCTTAATTTGCACAGAGGAATGGCACGATCACCTCTTTTAAGCACACTATCTACCACGGAAAGTTCATCCCTTATCTCCCAAAAACTCCTAAGGTCAGAATTGATGTTCTTTTTATCGGGCCAACCCGATAAGACATACTCTTCAACTTTTTCTAAAATAGGATCATTTTCGAATTCCTTAAACCAAACCTTTCGGTCAATTGGCAAAAGATCTTCATCATTTACCAAAGCTATATGATAATCATCCCACTCATTGTATGTACTTTCTTTCAGAGGTAAAGGCATTCTTGATAGAAAATCAGCAGTTACGTTATCTTTCCCAGGCACATAAACAATGGAGTAAACAAAATCCTGAAGACGCATAGACATCCGGGCTATGTGTGCTGAAGCCTTCAACATGCCTTCTGTGGTTAAAAGGCGTACTAAAGGTTTATGGTCAGTTCTAATTAAACACTCCTTGCCCCACACAAACACCCTGAAATGCTCAAGTGCCCATACGCAAGCTAAAGTTTCCCTTTCTATGGTAGAATATTTCTCTTCTGCAGGTGTTAGTGCTCTGGAAGCATGCGGAATGATGTGTTCTAAACCCTTTGAACTTGCGTCAGTAGTGATAATGCACAGGAGTGAAGGATCAAAACCTGAAAGTGCAGTTGCAGCACAAATGGCTTTCTTAACATCATTAAATTCAGTCTCACAATCCTTTGACCACAAAAATGTGCTCTTGTTTTTGATCAATTGTCTTATGTTGAAAGTACGACAAGAAAAAATTGATACATATTTTGAATAAAATTCTGTAAGACCTAAAAAAGATCTAACATCATCCTTGGACTTGGGTTAAGGAGCAGATCTAATAGCTTCAACTAAATCATATTTTGGTTTGACTCCCTCCTCACACAACTCGTGACCCAAATAAGTCACTGACTTCACACCAAATTTACATTTGGAATGTTTGATAGTCAGACCATGGTCAGAGAGAACCTTAAGTACATTTTCTAATGCCGACCAATGTGACTGAGGATTACTTCCAAAAACAAGAATGTCATCTTGAAAGCAAATTGCATTGTTGCAATCCTTAAGGATCTCCTGCATTACACGTTGGAAAATGGCTGCAGCAGACGCCAAGCCAAAAGGCATCCTATTATACCTGAAACATCCGAAAGGAGTAATGAATGCGGTGTAATCTTTGCTATTCTCACTCAATTCAATCTGGTGATACGCTGCCGATAGGTCAATCGTAGAAAAGAATTTTGCCCCCCCCAACGCTGCTCAGCATTTCAGAGATGTGTGGTAAAGGAAACTGATCAATGATAATGTTGTTATTCAAGTGGCGTAAATCAATGCATAATCTAATTTTTCCATTGGCGCGTTTAGCAACGACAATGGGTGAAACCCACTCAGAAGACTCAATTCTCTCAATAATGCTGTGTCTCACTAGTGAGTCTAACTCTATTTTAACTTCTTCACGGACAGCCAGAGGGATGTTGCGTGCCTTGTGAATCTTTGGACATGAATCTTTTTTTAAACGGATTTCATGTTTAATTTACCAATACCATTTTTAAACGCACTGGGAAATTTTTGTAATAAAAGTGCACTGAGGCCATTAGACTCGTCAATTACCATAACAGGATCAGGGCTATTGGGGTTAAGAACAATGTCCAATTTGCCCTGATCGAACCAGCTTAAGACAGATGGTCCTTTCTTTGATACGTATAATTTGGTAGTGCATTCCCGATTTTTGAATCTAAAGATGAGAGTTCTATAACCCAAAATGTCAATTCTTTCGCCAGAATAACCCTCTGGACTGATGTCCGTCAACTCCAACGTGCTACCTAATTTTGGCACAAATTGTGTATTCCATACAGTCTCATTTACGATGGAGTAAGGAGAACCTGAATCTGCATACATCTTGGTGTTGACACCCCCGATAACCATATCACACACAGGTTTTTTCCTAATGACAGAATTATCAATATTCAGGATGGACTGATGCGAATCCTTAACCCGTTCGACGCTTGTGACGGAGCGGTTCCGTCACGTGCGTCGGTTGCGCTGTGCACATGACGGAACCGCTCCGTCATGGCCCCGCCCGCGCACGGAATCTTCAGCGCGGCGCGGAAATCCGCGCCGCGCTGAAGGGGTTAATGTTGAGAACGTAAGAACATACCTCGCTATAGTCATTGTTAGGTTCTTCACTCTCACTATCCTCATTTTGATCAATACACTTGACTTTGTTGTTAGCCTTCTTTTTGTTACACGCTTTTGAGAAATGACCAACTAAACCACAATTAGAACACTTCTGCTTGATGGCTGGACAGAATTTGAAATTAGCTAAATGAGTTTTGCTGCAAGATCTATAACACTTCAAATTATCTTTTTGTTCATCATTCTTACCCTTGAAAGAACTGGAGGTTTTTTTTGTTTTAACATCCTGTTCTTTGAAGCGAGTTTTCGTATTAACTTTAGCAATTGTATCTTTATCAGTACTGTTAGATTCCCCCTTGACTTGCTTTGCGCTTCTACAAGACATTTCAGATTTTCTCACAATGGCTAGAATACTCTCCAGATCAGAATCCCCATTGACCCATAACCTCTCTTGGATAGTAGAATTGTTCGTGTGCATTACAACTTGATCTCTAATGAACTCCTCTTGTAAAGTACCAAACTTGCAATCCAAAGACAAAGTTTTCAATATCGTTGTCAAATTTCTTTATTCGATAAAAAGTTTTATCATAAAAGAAGATAATAAGCAATACAATACAATAAAATATACAGAACAGGGAAACATCGGTATAAAATACATCCATCAACTCCCATTTCACCATAAATGAATAGAATATGAAGACAATAAGGACAATGTTGGGCAGGGTGGAAGTCCAACCATTGTCTTTACACTGTTGAATGGAAGTGGGGGAGGCTTTACAACGCCTCATGCGTGACCGCCAAGCACTACCCAAAAATTTTACGACTCCGCAAACCATAGCAATAGAAGAAGTATCAGTGCTGAGTATCCGCAGAGCCATTCGGTGGCATCTAAGGCCCATCCCCTAGCATAGCGGTTTTAACCAGGTCCTCCTGGCTACCCTATATGCTGGGCAGGCAAAAAATAAATGCGCCACGGACTCTGTAGGTGCTGCGCAACCAGGACATGAGTTTGATCAGCCACTCTGATTTTTCCATCCCGAAGTGAAATCGTTGACTGGGAGGATCCCAAACCTAACCTTCAGATAAAGAGCTCTGTCCAAGGGTAACTCAATATAGTCCAGGAACGGTTCAAAACTCCTACCCCATTTGAATGACAAGAATAGCTCTGTTAGAGAACCCCTAAACTACTAGAGAAGGTCTCCTTCTGAACTAGATCCCAGTACAGCTGTTTAATCACTAACTTGGGTGGTGGTGTTTGACTTTCCCAAGAGTCACCTAAACCCAAAAGGACAACCATCCGCTTCAGATTACTCAGCCACTTAATCCTATTGTTAGAATTGAGCAGGATTAGTTCGTCTAGGGCGGCGGCATATGTATGTAGCTCCCTAGTCCTTCGCAAGCGGACCCAAAAGAGTAACGGGCGCAAGCGCACTAGGGCCTTAAGAGGACGCCTGCCCATATCTGCCCGTAAGGGGATTAACGGGGTGGAGGCCGGAAGGGCAACCGCGTCTCTCAGGAACTTATTTTCCGACTTATCTAGCTCTGTGGTGTTTTCGAACCCCCATAATTCAGAGCCATATAAAGCAGATGGAAGAACTTGGCCCTCATAGATAGCAAGGAGCGGTGCTAAGGGCTTGCTCTTGGATTTCCGATGTTCTCTCAAGACCGCCCCTGAGACTCTTTTATGATTTAGCAGCATTTTGGCCAGATGGTCTTTCCAACTCATGCGATTATTAACCCTAATGCCCAAATAATTGAAGGAATCTACCAACTCCAAGGGCTCCCCGTTAAGCAGGAAATTATTCCTGAATCTAGTGGAAGGTGCTAAGGCCATAAGCTTTGTTTTTAAAGTATTGATAATAAGGCCTCTATCTCTACAAAATGAGCTAAAACGATTCAGAAGCTTTTGGAGACCTGGCGGGGACTTGGAGATCAAGATGGTGTCATCCGCATAGAGGAGAGTGGGGATTTTTTCACCTGCCAGGGATGGAGCATCAGCCGGATCCCCTCTCAGATGGTCCACCACTCCATTCACAAAAAGAGAAAACAGCGTTGGAGCCATAACACATCCCTGGCGCACACCCCTCTTCACGGGTATCTTCTCGGTCAATTGACCTTGGGCACCCCACCTGATCCTAGCGTAGTGGCCCTCGTGGAGTTGCACAATGAAGCCCAGAAGGGAACCTGGGAAACCCATTTGCTCCAAAACTACCCACAGCCTATCGCGAGGGACCAGGTCGAAGGCCATCCTGAGATCTATGAATGCCAGGTATAAACTACCTTTATTGATGGTAACTGTCTTCCAATAGATCGCAAAAAAGCGAAAGACCTGGTCCATCGTGCCCACCTTTTGGCGGAACCCAGCTTGGAGATGGGACAAAACATGCTTCTCTTCCATCCAGGTGCCTACCCTCATAATGATGACCCTGCCGACCACCTTCTGTAACACATCAATCAAACTGATTGGTCTGTAGTTGGCAGGGACATCTCTGGCGCCCTTCTTAAAGATCGTGATTACCTCCGCTCCCTTCCATGAGTCTGGGACGGGGAATCCCCTAGAGATCAGGTTCATTATTTTTGCAATGAGTTTGGCCCATAACTCCGGATCTTCCAGAAGGAGGTCTCCTGGTAACCCATCTGGGCCAGCAGCTTTTTTCGGAGTCGGGTGTCTGATAGCCAGCACCACCTCAAAAGGCAAAAAGGGGTCCTTAACCGGTTGTAAGGGAGGGGCCCTGGAAACATGGTCAGGGGAGGAAAAGGGCACTTCTGACCCACCATATAATGCAGAAAAATGAGAATGCCATTGCTGACTGGTTATGTGGCTATCTAGGGGGTGAGAGCTACTCAACTTAGCTTTGTTAATCAGGTCCCAAAACAGGAGTGAATTCTTCCTTTTAGAAGCTGCTTTGAGATCCTGCCAGTGTTGTTCCTCCCACTCACGTTTGGCCTGCTCCAGAGCCCTTGCGTATTCTTTCCTGGCTACGCTGACCAGGGGTTGACTCTTTTTACGCAGGGCAATTCTAATATCATTTCGTTTTGCCTTACAGTGAGCCGAGTACCATGGATTACTTGCTATTGTCATATTATTTTTCCTAATATCTCCCCTGCCCTTTTTGTTTTCAGTTAAAAAGAATTTCCCAACTTCCTCAACCGTGTTGTTATACGCCTGTATAAAAGACATACCCTAGGCGGTCGCTGGTTCCTGGTCGAGCGCCGCCAATTCTGTGGTCAAATATTCGACATGCGCTCTAATCCTTGCCAAATTGTAAACCTGTGATTGAACTTTATCCCATTTCAACCTGTGGTTACCCTGAGTTGGTACCACCTCTTTGGTGGACCGCGGGTGCAATAACCTCCGGTTGACATTATGCTTCCACCATCTCAACGTCATACATAAAGAGTTGTGATCACTATCCTGTGAAGGGATCACCTCCATATCTATTAAGTCGCACCACAGTGTCACATCTATTAAGATGTAATCAATTCTTGACGGACTACTGAGCCTATTAAAGGTCATCGCACCATCGGGTTTGGAGGGAGTCCTACCGTTAAGAGCTCTGAGGTTATAGTCCGCGGTGAGGGAGTTGATCTGTATAACCTTTGTTGACCATTTTTTAATTGGGGCCAAGGACAGGGCCGGAATAGACCATCTGGAGTCCGCCTCCTCGGTACCCAAAGGGTCATCACCATCTAGGGGTTCAAAGGTGCAATTAAAATCCCCTCCCACAATGATTTTAGAGTTGGGGGGACAGTTGGCTAGTGCCTGATCTAAGATCGATACAGTGCTTAAATTTGTATCCCCTGCGTTCCCTCTTACATAAATATTAAATAACTCTATCCTGCTGCCCTTGTTTGATCCCTCCAATGAAATGTGTTGAATATCCCAACACCCAGAATCATGAGTAATTATTACCCAGTTCAGAGAGATCTTTATCCATACATGTAAACCCCAGGCTGGTCTACCCCTTCCACTACTCTGGGCTGGTAGAAAAAAGTGGTGTATCCAGATTTATGTATTGGAAGAGTGCTCCAAGTTTCTTGGAACATGCATACATCGAATTTCTCGATGAAGGAGTTCCATTCAGGGAGTGCCAACTTTCTTTGCAGCCCGGCCACATTCCATGAGACCAGATGTACAACCTTATTATCTGCTAAATGCAAATTGGAAGAGACCCCCACATTCATATCCAGAGCGTGCGGAGTAAGGGAATTTATGGAATCTGTTTAATGTGGTGGATTTATCAGCCTAAGGTCTACGGCACTGAAGCCCGGGAGCACTGGTGAGATGGAGGTTACAGTCCTACCAGTGGCAGATCCAGTTGGCGGGGTTAAACCTGTAATCCCGGGATCAGAACTAGTGGCCTCTATACACAACTCGCGAGAGGTGGCCTCAGAACTAGCTGAGCCTGCTCGTCCCTCCCGACCCAGGGGAGCCATTAACCTTCAATCGCAGTCTTCCAAACTAGAGAGGACTTCGAACCTGTTCGCTGCCTCCAAGGGAGTAAAGGGCCTCGAGTGATCCCTGCCTCCCTTGTGGTTCCTAGAGGATCTAGGGGGAATAAAGTTCCACCATAAGGGGTCAGCAGCTAGAGTAGTATAAGGGGCATTAGACTGGTGACTAAAAGTAGATGCACCTGGTAGGTTTGGATACGATAAGGCCTGCTTGGTTATAAGAGAAGGGGGGAACACCAAGGATCTAGGATAAAAATATGTTAGTGCGCGTGGAGTAATGCCGTTGTTACCATTTCCGGGGGGCCAATCCAGGATGTGGTCAACTGCTCGTGGGTCTCTAGAATTTACCACAACAATGTCTCCCTCAGTGTTTTTACTTCTGCCACCCAGCCAAGGGAGGCGCCTAACATGTAATATCTCCCCATTAATGTTCTCCTCTATTGGTCTATAAATACTGAGCCAATGCATGATTTTATTTTTCAGCTGAATATACCCTTCTCTTTTATTATTCACCAGAGGCGGAACCCCCGTCAAAACAACCACCAAGGGCACGGCTTCAGGAGGCAAATCAACTTGCGGCATATTGTTTGTTAAGGACTTGCTAATACTGGAACTTTCCCTCTCATCCCGCGTGGACACTTTGTAAGCATTTAATCGTCCCCCCTCTGGATCGTTAGATATAGTTACACCCTGAGTATTCCCGCTCGTGGGAGGCATTGACCTGTGATGGATAGGAACTAACTGATTAGATGGCTGGGCTATAACCTTGGTGGAGTGGGAGTTGAAATTAGATACCTCAGTTATAGGCTCTGAGCCGGTGGAGACAACCACCTTCCCCTGTCCTATAATCGGTTCAACTTTCCTACTTATAGCGGATTCTAAATCCGCAAGTCTTTTCTCGACTATTAGTAAGCTTTCAATAATGGGTGTGATAAGAGACTTGATCAAAAGGCCCCAAGCATCATGGTGGACAACAGAAGGGGTAGCTAATAATAATGATTCGGCAGGGGAGGGACATGGCACATTAAGGGCTATTGAAGCTGGAAGGGGCGATTTAGGCATAGAAATCGCTTCATCTATTTTCCCTTTTACTGAATTTACTACCTTCAGTGAATACTTCCCAAAGTCAGAATGGCTGGTCTTGTATTTAGCTGAGACTCCCCCTTTCTTACGTCTTCTCTTGCTCGGTGGCGGACCATAAGTCTTAACTACTTTGTAAGACTTAGTAAACTTCTTAACCAGTTTACCAGGTGGTGGGGTGGATTTAATTACAGCATGAGGTATGCTAGAAGAACTAGAGGCGGGTTTTTCACAGATATCCTGCACCATAGAAACAGTGGATATAGGGACACATTCCCCTAGCGGGAAAAGATCGCTCATCTGAGTAGAAGGGTCGCCCGCATCATTAGAACTAACAACAACACAAGGCGGAACCTGGGAAATGGGGCCTTCGGGAGCCCTGAGCTTTAGATTTTCAACAGAGCGACGACGCTCAGTTCTACGTTTAGCCAGGGTGCTATCCTTTTCCTCATCGGGTAACACCCGTTTAAAGTAGAAATCTAACGGACCAGCTGGTGTAACCCCCGACAGTTCATGGACGACTTTAGTAGAGCTGTGGGTCATGGTAGCAGTGTGACCCAGGTGTGCACGACAGAGGGCACTGGCAAGGAACTAACAGGTTAATCACCGGGCCCAGCCCGGCCTCTCTAGGCCTCTGAGGGCCTAAGAGGGCCCACCCTTTGCCCGGGCTTCGCCCAGCACGCATCCCGCACACGCGGGGAAGGAGAGGAGTTAAATAGGGAAAAAATAATAAGGGGAGGGGCCAGGAAGAGGACCAGGTGTGGCCCATCAAACAGGCAGCAAGGCGCCCTGGTCCTCGCAGTCCCGCAGTAAAAGGTAAATTAAAATCGTCCTTTAACCTCCAGAGTCAGCGACCAAACTTGCGGTGGGAGCCCCAAGTGCAAAGTCTCAATCCAAGCCTTCGAGGAGCTCTTATTTCGCTGCTTGCCTGCTTTGAAATGGTGTTTTAAAAAAAAAAAAAAAAAAATTGTATTCAAATCTTTCAATTTGAAAATTGGTGTTTCCGTGGTTAAAGCTTGATCAATTCCTTGCGGGGGACTTTAGTGCAACTAGTTAATTTCCCCCGCCTTCCCCCGTCTTCTATGTTTTATTTTTAGTTTAGTTTTACTTTACTTTAAAAGAGCCTGGCACATCTAGACCATCTAGCTCACCCGCTCCAGTAGATGAACTGTTCTAGCGCCATCACCACCCTCACTGCTGCCACTTGCTCCGTGAATCGGTGAATCGGAGAGTCAGGGCTCCTGAACCAGCCGCTCCAGCCGCCGCTCACCTCTCGCTCTCTACACTCCGCCCAGTCCCGCTCCTCGGAATCGGCACCTCGAGCTGTCGCCGCAGCAGGGAGAAGTCAGTCACAGGAAGCACAAAGCACAAAGACCTCCTGCCGTCGCTGCTGCCGCCGCCTCGACCTCACTCTCGCCAAATGGAGTGAAGCGGGAGGAGTAACACTGACCCGGCGGGGGGGACTCGGACTCCACGAAATTTAGAGGCACTAGAGCAGCTCTGCAGTGTCGCGGGTGACGCGGGTAACGCGGGTGGTCAGCTCACCGCTTCCCGCTTCCCGCTTGCTGCTCTGCTTTCAATATGGAAACATAACTATCTACTGGTTCATCAGTAAGGTGCTTCCTTTGAAAGAACCTTGAAATGCCAATACAAACTTTAGGAGAACAGTAGCGATCAAAGTCCGAAATAGCTTTTTCAAATATATTACCATCCCCACTGCTGTCTAACCTGGGTAATTGGTTAAATGCCTTTAAACCTTCAGGGCCTAAGGAATGTAAGAAAATGCCTTCCTTCTCAGGTGGTTTCATTTTACCATTAGCGTCCAATGTCTATACGCTTTCCATTCAACCCAGGGCATACATGGAGAACTACCAGCTGACCAATACGGTTGCGGAGGTGAAAGAGTATAGCCTTGTGCACACATGTTAATGCTTTATTATTATTATTATTATTATTTAAGAAGCTTATAAAGCACGCAGCTACCCCCGAGGGGGTGTCCCGGCGCTGTAGACCTAAATGCTTAGAAGAGAGACAGCTTAATGAAAGGAGAACAACCAGGTTTTCAAGTTGCTGCGAAAAAGGGATTCTGATGGGAGAAACCTAAGCTCAAGTGGTAGGTTGTTCCAAAGTTTAGCCGTCATGACGGTAAAAGATCTACCGCCCATTCTGGAGCGACGGAAACGAGGAACCGTCAAAAGGCGGAGGTTATTAGATCGCAGAGATCTAACCGATTGGGAAAGCACAAGTCTCTTTCTCAAATAACCTGGGCCTGATCCATTAAGGGCGCGGAAAGCAATAATCAACATCTTGAACTGAATACGACGAGAAATGGGGAGCCAATGCAGCTGCTTGCGATACGACGCAACCGACTGACGATAGGGGATATTGCCAATAAGTCTTGCCGCCGCATTCTGGACAATCTGGAGACGTCCAATAAGGTACAAGGGAGCTCCAGCATAAAGGCTATTGGCGTAATCCAAATGTGAAGTGATCAGGGCATGAATAACAGTTCTACGAGCATCCAAAGGCAGATATGGGAGGATCTTCCTAATCATGCGCAGCTTCCCAAAACATGCTGCCGTGACCTTATTGATTTGAGCCTTACAAGAGAGGTCATTGTCAAATTGAAAGCCCAAATTGCGAGCTGTAAGAGCAGGTACAGGAGGGGGGTTGAGCACAGATGGCCACCACAGAGTGGCAGGAGGGATGGATTTCTGATTGAAAAATAAGACCTCAGTCTTGTCGGTGTTGAGTCTGAGATGGTTGGCAGACATCCAAGAACATATGTCGCTCAAACACTTGCGAAATCTGGCGAAGCTGGAATCTGAGTGATCACTGAAGGAGAACATAAGCTGAGTATCGTCAGCGTAGGAGATCACCCTAATACCCCAAGACTCCACTGTCTCGGCCAGGGGTGCAAGATACACATTAAAAAATAAAGGACTGAGTGAAGAGCCCTGTGGCACCCCACATAAAAGGGGTTGACTCTCTGACACAAACGGGTCAAGAAGGACTTTCTGGGTGCGTCCGGTAAGAAAGGAGGCAATCCAAGCTAAAGCAGAGCCTCCCAGTCCAAACTGCATTAGACGATCCAGTAGGATTTCATGAGAGACTATATCAAATGCACCGGATAGGTCGAGGAGGACCAGCATGGCCTCCTCTCCCCTATCCACACACTCACGGATCGTTTCAGAGACCTCAAAAAGAGCAGTCTCCGTGCTAAAGCCAGTTCTGAAACCTGATTGTGAATCATGCAGTAAGGAGTTGGTTTCTAAGTACTCTGCCAATTGTAGCTGCACAGCCTTTTCAAGAACTTTCGCAGGCTTGGGTAGAAGGGAGATGGGTCGATAGTTACAAAATTGCATAGGATCCACATCCACTTTCTTCAGAATGGGAACTAATAAAGCCTTTACAGAAGAAATAACTGAAAGCAGAAAAAAAAACTATATGGAAGAAAGATGACTCAAATATGGTAAACACAAATACACAGAAACAATGCTGATAATATGATTATTTCCACAATATCCTTCAAACTGCCAAAAGAAGCGTTAAAAAGAAAACTGGAGAAATAGTAAATACATGCCCCATAATGTAATATTGAAAGGTCAGCCACAAAAACTAACAAAAAAAATACAAAATTAAACCACTAGACGGCGAAAGCGGCTTAAGAATAACCTGAAACAGAAAAGAACATTAATGAAATTGCTTCGCTAATACAAACCAACAAGAACGGAATGTATTAAAGTTCCTTTCGACGGTGTAAACTATTTCACCTGGATGAGAAGATAGAATGAGTCCGTCCCTTTGATGCAGAATCTACGTGTTTGATGCCGATCTACGTGTAACGTTGAACGTGATGATGCGAAGCACACGTCATAACCCTCGTTACGTAGGCAGCGCAGGAAGAAGGAAGAAGTCCACGCGGAATGACGATGGAGATTCTGGAGCGTGTTCGATGAGTGAAAGTTGGTTATGTTCAAAGCATAACAGTAAGGCAGAAAGAAGCTAGCCACGAGTGCTCCGCACGTCTAGAAAGAGCAATGCTTTCACCCTTTTTGGTTCCGCACTTCTGTATAATTTGAAACGATCATCCGCTTCCACTTATTTATTTCCCTCGCTCCGTCTCAGGCTCCGTTTTTTTTTTTAAGTACAGTACTCCCAAAAACGAACATGAAATCCAAAGTAAACTCCAATGAAGTTGAGTACTGTAGGTAGAGATTAAGGTGGAGGTTCACTGCAAACGAGATAATTAGAAAAATTTGGATGTGGAGTCAAATGCGCGAAGAGTAAAAATCTTGAAATGCGCAAAAATCAATCCAAATCGTAGGTTCGATGGAAGGTGCTTCCTTGGATCGTCGCCAGTTTTGTTACGTTAATCCAAGAGTCGAAGTATGGTTCAAGACTAGATTTATTCCAATAATGATAAAAAGGAAGCACCGCTGGTTACACGACTTCCAGCTCCAGCAGACCCACAACAACTGTCTCCTCTTGGTTCATGGGACCGATCACATGTTCTATTCTAGAACACTGTGATCGTGCCATGAACCAAGGGTTTGTAAAACAACATGTAGATGATCTCGTGCATGCAAGCACGAAACAACAAAGGAAAAGTAAGTAAGCATATATAACACCCTACGATACTGAAACAAAGAAGATAGTGATCTGTGGCCGATATATCCCTACAGCTTGTTGTCAATTCTTGTTGGACATGTGGCTGCATGTAATTGGTGGGTTTTTACTGCTTTTTGGCAGACAAAGAGCTATTGATGTCCACCACATTACCTTCACTGTACAGTGGACTTTCAACAGGTCATCAACAGTACTGGAAAAGATAATGTTTCTTGTAGAAACATTTTATTTTATTTTCCAAAGTCAATGTCACAATGACCAGAGTTACATTTTTTGTTTTGGTGTATTGAGTAGCACGCTCAAGTGAAAGCAGAATATGCTAACTGAATGTGTGGAGATCCACAAATGTCCTATCACAAAGCATTCCTGCACTTCTCTTGATAGCATGAGTACTCTACTTGTGTGACTGTGTTATTGCCTGTCAAACACAAGGTTCCATAAGACACAAGGAAACATCAAGAATGTCCCTTTCATACTAACTCATTCTGATGATGTGGGTAGCTGCAGTTGGAACCCAGGGAAACCTGCCAGGCCCTGAGGTCACCCAGCATCCCCACACTTCTCCCAATCAAAACTCTACCCCAAAGTTTGACCAAATGTTATGCATTTAGCACATTAATTGCATAGGACCTTATAACAGCACATTTATTTCCCAGGACCATAAATTAGATAAAGGTAAAGAACAATATCAAAGGAGCCAATACATTTAAAAAACTGAGATTCATACGACACTGATCATACATTACAATATGCAAAACTCAGAAAATGGTATCTGATGTTCTGTGGACATGTGTAGTGAGGTCAATTATAATACAAATATTTTTTGCCTCAGATCTCCTGATGATGTTTTCAACAGTATTTGGTGCCAGGAGAAGACTCCTCAGTGTGTTGACCATGGGAGGGTTAACTAGATATTAAAATATTTTTGAAAGGTAGTCTTTTATAGCATGGCAAGCTATATTGGATCATTTCAAATTCACACTACTGCTAGTTAGCGTGTTTGCCATCATCTGCCACAGGCACATTAACCTAACAAAACGCCATAACAGAATACCACCAATGCATCAGATCAGTTAGAAGGACAGTCATCCAAGATCCTCACCAACTCCAGCAACTCTAAGGAACTCTTCTGCATCATCCAGGAATTCACCAAACCCTCCAGCGAAAACACAGACATAACCACTTCCCAGGACCTCTGCAACAAGCTCGGCTCCTACTTCCATTTGAAAATCAAGGTCATCTACGACAACTTCAGCAGCCAGACACCGGACGCCGAAACCAGTCACTCCTCCAGCAACGTCAGCCAAACCACCATCTCCTCCTGGACGCCAGTCACCACCAAAGACACCACATCGACCATGAAAGGCATCCACTCAGGAGCCCCCACAGACCCCTACCCCCTCACATTTTCCACAGAGCCACCGCCACCATCGCACCAGAACTATGTCACACCATCAATGCCACCTTTGAAACCGGCATCTTCCCCGATGACTGGAAATGTACTGAAGTCAGTCCTCTACTCAGAAACCCTCAGCAGTTCCCATGGACCTCAAGAAATACCGACCCTTCGCGGCCAAAGTCACAGAGAAGACTGTCACCATCCAACTAATCAAATTCATTGAAGAAAACTCCATCCACGACCCCTCCCAATCTGGATTCTGCAGCAAACACAGCACTGAGACTGCTCTACTTGCTGTCACAGATGACATTTGCACCCTCCTCAACCACGGACACACCCCAGCCCTGATCCTCCTCCACCTCTCTGCAGCCTTCAACACTGTCTCCCACCGCATACTCAGCGCCAGTCTCCACAACGCCAGCATACAGGAAGCCACCCTCAACTGGCTCCGTTCCTTCATCACTGGCAGAACGCAAAGAATCAGACTTTCAGCCTTCTTCTCTGAATCCACAGAGATCAACTGTCGAGTACTCCAACGATTATCGCTCAGCCCCACGCTCTTCAACATCTACATGGCCCCCCTTGCCGACATCGTCAGACAGCACGGACTCAGCAAAGTATCCTACGCCAATGACACCCAGCTCATCCTCTCCCTCACCAAGGACCCCCCTCAACACCAGAAAGGAATGAAGGACGTTGCATCCTGGATGAGCATCAGCTGCCTGAAGCTGAACTCAGGGAAGACAGAGGTCCTCGTCCTTTGACCCTACCCCTCTGCAGGAGACTACACTTGGTGGCCCTCGGCAGCCCTCACATCCCCACGGACCATGCCCTAAACTGCAGCATCATACTCTAATCCTCCGTCTCCATAACCCAACAGATCAACGCCGTCGCCGCCACCTGCTTCAACACCCTCTGCATTCTCCGATAGACCTTCAAATGCATACCCACCTAATCAAGAAAGACCGTCACCCACACACTCATAATCAGCAGACTGGACTGCGGAAACACCTTCTACACCAGGATCAGCAAGTCTCTGTTCTGCAAACCCCAGACCATACAGAACACCACAGCCAGACTTGTCCTCTGTATCCCTTGACACAAACACATCTCCCAATACCTGCATAACCTCCACTGGCTCCCCATCGAGAAGAGAGAGGCATTTAAGATACTCACCCACGCCTAGAAATGCCTCCACAACACTGGACCCCAATATCTTAACGATATTACCTCCTTCCACATACCCAAGAGGAACCTCCGATCGGCCAACCTCACCCTCACTTAATCCCCATGCATCCACAGAGCAAGAACAGGTGGAAGAACCTTCTCCTACATCGAAGCCAAGACCTGGAACGAGTTCCCGATCGACTTCAGACATGCCTCCACCATGTAAATCTTCAGGAAGTGGTGAGTAGCGCGCTTAAGACTCCCTGATGGATTGATTGATTGATTAAACTGTCTGGCTCCTGCAAACACAATAACGATCTTTATAAGCAGTTACATTTTCAGTAACATTATCTACCTAGGTTACATTTCACAATAGGCCAGAGTAGGCTGGAGCAAAGTCAGTCAAACCTAAGTCATACCTCACTTGTTATGACTATGTCCAGGCACAATAGGCAAATCAAAGCTCCATATAACCATATCATATTGGAATCTGGAATTTCCTGATTGGACATTGCTTGTGAATGACTGGTACATTTAGGTAGTGACAACCACTTATGTATTGGGAATAGGAAATGCCATGAATGTTTCTGGCTCAAGAAAAGCATGACTCAATGTCCTGTATAGTTGTACAGCTAATTCTTGTTTGACATACCATATCTGAAGGGTACCCATTGAATTGTTGGCCTCTCAGCTGTGATAGTGAAATTGTGTTGATAACACCATTCATATCAGCTCCTCGCACACAACACTGTGGAATTCCACAGAGGTCCATCATATCTCCTCTACTATTCAAAATGTACCTAACACACTTACCAAACCTGATTAAATCATTCAGCCTCAAACGTTACAACTATTTAGTTGACACTCAAATCATTTTAAAAAATGGATGTCCTGGAAGACCTCTACAACTTGATGACTGCCTTCAGAATGTAAACACATGGATGATGAATAGCCATCTAAAGCTAACAGATATTGTGATCTGTGGACAATCAAAAAAATACCAGGCTACCTCTGCATGGCTTAAGGAACATTAGGCCCCTCCAATATTATCTAGAGAACTAAGTAACACATGGGTAACCGTGGATTCAGACCTATATATGATAACACATCTGAACAACGTAGAACAGAGCTCCTTCTAGACAATGAAAACACTCTGTTGCATCCTCCTAGACCTTGGATACCAACAGAAACTGCAAGTCATTCTTCCACTCATAATCTCCAAGATGGATAACCGTGGATTCAGACCTATACATGATAACACATGTGAACAACGTAGAACAGAGCTCCTTCTAGACAATGAAAACACTCTGTTGCATCCTCCTAGACCTTGGATACCAACAGAAACTGCAAGTCATTCTTCCACTCATAATTTCCAAGATTAACTATATCTTAGTGCATCCTTCAATCTTCAAATCCAAATTACAATTCATCCGAAGGGCTGCTGCAAGGCATCTTCTCTGCCTTCACCCAAGAGAATACATGAATCCAGTCTTGCAATTACTCCACTGCTTATTTATAGCAAGAAGGGAATTATTCATGGCACTTTACATTGTTCACACAGCCACCAACAAAAAGGCCTGATATACAATGACGCTAAATTCAAGTAATACAAATAAATAGGGACAGTTTGCTCCAGTTTTACACATTCATACCACCTTACCATAAGAACATATGTAGCAGGTAATGCTATTTCAGTGCAATCTGCCAAGCTCTGGAACTTACTCACAGCCACCATTTGAATGATCCAGGAGATTTGAACACTTCAGGCACTAAAAACATGATATTTCCAAGATAAATACACCACCCACATCCCATCCACAAAATCTGGAAAGACAGAGACACTCTCAAATTCAATCTCTGGTTTACAATGCAAAGACGGGAAACAACCACACCAGCAAACCGATGTTGATAAACAGGAAAGTTAAGAAGGGCTGACCTATGCCCCACATAGTATACTTAATATTTCTGGCCTACAGCGGTCAGCAGCCAACTGTAACTTACACCTTTTACATTATACCTCTTACATGCAATTACTACCCACATTTAGGGTTGATAAGCACTATAAATATGTGCAATAAAATACATTTCAATACAATATTTATCATTTGTGCACCAGAAATATTTGTTTTGAGCCTATTAAAATCTTTGTTTCCGCCAAACTTCTGAATTATAAAAACAAAATGTGTTTTATTCGTGCTTTCCTAACTGCTGGTACATGATTAAGTATTTGAACAGTTCATTCACAGGTATTTCATTTTTTTGTGCATTAGAAACAGTTTCACATACTACAGTACATCTTTTTGTGCCCACTGTATGCAAGGCCAATGGAATTATGTGATTTTGTGATTTCTGTGTAATGATTGATATACTGCATTTACCTCATAATCCATCATCTTCTGGATTTGATTCTAGCTCAAACAGATCAAAGGTTACTAAAAGCGATGCAACATGTGCTGCTGCACAGTGGAATGTCCTTCCAAAAGGTTAACTGGTCAGTTTTCAGTTACTTATAGCTGTATTTGAATGTGGAACTGGTGCTAATGTAGTGAAACCTTTACCCAGCCAGTGGTAACATATCAAAAAAAGGATGAAATGATGAAGTGAGGTGAATAATTTATATTTTCTTGCCACATGATTTAGTCAACATTGCTGTATAATTTAGTTCCCCTGCCATATAATTCCAGTAGCCCTGTCTGTACCCCAGCGAGATTTTCACGTAGTCCAATTTACACAATCCTAACTAAAGTAAACATAAACACAAAAGAATAAGAGGCAACATTTTAGAAGACATAGCCTAAAATTCAACCTGTCTTGGAACACACAGCAAATGTATCAAGATAGAAACAAAATGCAAAGGCATTTTTATTGCTAAATCACCTTCCAAACTCCCATGCCACATGGACATTTGGGGGCAAATATTGACTTCGCCCGATCCTCAATGACAGCAAGCTACTATGAATGAATATGGTACAGTGAGCTAGAGAAAAGATCTTGAAGTAATAGCTGCAGTTTTGTGACTACGCCTGTGAAGATGGATAAAGAACAATGTAAGCAAACAATGTAAGCAAATACAATGGAAATAAGTTAACATGATTTTTCTTGTCTGTGTGCTGCAGAAATAACAAATAGAGAAATGCGCATGGGAAGCCAAGGAAAACATCTATTTTGAAAAAAGATGGCTGCTAGGCCAATACTGAGGCCTTGTTAACAAGGGTTGGAAAAACATTATACATCATAGGAAATTTGTTTGAAAAACAACAGTACAATATTGGTGTGTACACATGTAATTGAGCTAAAAACTACATTCTGCGCAACAGGATATTGCACAAAAATTTAAATGCAAAAACAGTGCTAAGGCTGCACTTTTAGCATATCTTTCCTTGCCCATGTGCCACTGATTTCCCAATTTGTGTTTCTCTTTTTCAAATATTTATTTTTCATAAACTTATAATAAAAATCAATTGAACACAATAAAGATAAACACAATGAGATAGTCACTATCTCAATCCTTGTGTTACATAAACATAAAGCCTCGGTTTTGCACATACTACATACACCTGTATTTTGACGTAGGGCAGTGCTACAGGAAGGCTTGAGGTGCTGTCCCACAGTTTAGTTGAACATTCAAGTTGGTATAATGATAGATTGGGACAGTTGAGATGTCCTTGGTTGGGTGCAGTAAGGGAAACATCTGGAAACGTTCTCTAGTTATTAATGTGATTCTCTCAATGTTTATTTAATTCAATAAGACAGCAATAGTCATCACATGGCACATTGTGACATCAGTGCAAGATGGAGGACAATATAAAAGCAACCTAGGTTAGTGAAAGCTTATTTTGTGATGCGTTTAATATGCAGGAAGAAAAACAACTTTCACAACCCTCCCGATGACTTCTAAATCATTATCTCAATCCTGTATTACAGTACATCATTCATTAACTTTCTGTTCTTTGTCCTGGTTTACCCCAGGTCCTTCAGTGTTTCATAAAGGTCACTCTGCATTTCTTCAACCTTTATGTCAAGCCTCTTTCTTTTTCTTCCTCTCATTGTTTACAGCTTTTTATACCCACAAGTCATATCATTTCATGATGAAATTCCTTTACAAAACTTCAAGGAAATAATCCACACATTCCATGCCAATCAATATCAGAAAAAGAGGTGTTAGAAGCAGTTCCATAATTCCTACAGTAACACGCCATTACTCTATTTTTTTTTTTATTTTCTATAGCGCAAACTGGACCCGAGACATTGGGTATCAGAGCGCCTTACATAGCACCAGTTTCTTTACAGAAAGGCACATTCATTTTTGTTAGGTACGGGGAGATTAAGTGATTTGCCCAGAATCACAGGATGTTGAGCGTAGTTGCCGAGACTCAAACCCGGTTCCCCAACTTTGAGGTCGACCGCTCTAGCCGTAAGGCTACATCCTCTCCCTATCTTGGCAAATCATTTTCCAATGGACCCTTCCCAGGCGCCTGACTCTTCCAGCTCAGTTAACTCATGCTTTATATTTGGGATCTTAGTGCTATAACTTTCAAGCTGCTTGTCTGTGTGCAGTATGCATGCATGACATTCCTGAGTGAGAATGACTTTGTAAACTCTGCCTTCCTTTGTGAGGAATAATCCATTGCAATGTGATTTTCGATAATCATAGCTCTAATTGCAAGCAAGTCTTTATTAACTACAGTTAAGGCACCCGCTATATTCGTGGCAAGGAGGTCAACCAAGGTGGACAACTTTCTAATCCTTGCATCATTATACGCCACTCTTACATATGGTGAGAATGCTCCAAAGACGTCACAAAAAATATGTTTCAAAATATGTTTACTCCTTCATAGGTATTGCTCAAGAGAAAAATCTAACTTATTAGTATGATATCTGGCTCATTAGTATTGATACATTCTTGAGAACACTAATGCTGTGTAACAACTACCTGTCCAATTATGCGGTAGCTGGAAATAAGCTGAAATACCACATACAAATGAGATCCTTTTTAATACTTGCATCGACATTCGAAAAGGATTTTCCCTTAACTAAATAGCTGTGCTCACATTTACTATATTCTAATTTCTCTTCAGTTCAGTTTCCCTCTCAGTGCTGTATGATGTATAAAGATGCTTTCTCTGTGACATCAATGTTCAATCTAAGGGGTGCTTCTCCTCAGCCTTTCCAAGGACGTGCTCTGCATTAGTCTTCACCTCTCCTCTTTCCTCATCTATTCTTATCCTTTCATTTAATTTGTCTATAAATATAATTTTCCCCTTGTTTAGCTACATCATACATGCATACATCATGCTCTGGTTAGTAGTAATCGCGCTAGTCATGGGGGTAAAGTATTTAATTGTTGGAATGGGTAAATACGATGTCAATGAATACTGTGATATGTGCAGGCCCGACAGCAGTAATGCTAATAAGTACAATGTCAATGTTTGACATTTCCTAAGCCTGCACAACTGTGCTGATACCGACAGTAGCAATATCAATGTATGCTACAATCCATGTACAAATGATAATGTTGTGTCCAGTAAAAGCAATATTAATCTACGCCATGATCTCGGAATGCATAACTATGTAAATATCACTAAATACAATATCAGTGTACGTTATGACTGCAGTACGTGCAATGTTGAGAATGTTGATAAAAATGACACCACTGACTGCTATATTATTTTATGGAGTTCCAGGGAACTTGCATAATTGCTATGGGATTCACCCAAGGTGACCTCCCGGAGTCAGAAATATGTGGTCAGATATTCCCTGAAACCCACACCCATGCCTATTGAAAAACAGTTCACAGGTGAGGTCTCTCCTAAACCAAAGACAACCGCACATCCAAGGAAAACCCTGATCAATCCAACAGATAGATAGATGCACCACAAACAGGTCTGAGGCAATTGGCCCAAATAAAACACATTTGGCCAAAGGCTTGCACTCCCCCAAAATACCACAAAGCTAAATACCACATATAGATACAAACACTCAGCCAATCAGGACATGGCATGCACACCACACATAGTGATCACGTTGGGACATGCTGTTCCACATTAGATCTCTCTGAGTTCGAGAGCAAATTTTGTGTCCTTATCAGATACGCAAACTTGTTAATTCATGACTGAGATGCTTTTAAAGAATACAGACGTTTTAGCTCACAAGATGTATATAATACCAACCAAAACTTTGAACTCCGAGAGATTTTCCGCAGACGCATTCTTTTGAGACTCTCCTCGCCGCTGCGTTAAATTAAATTAAACCAGCCACTTGTCTTTTCATTTCTTTAATGTAAATTCATATCCAAGCAACATCATCATATACTCACGCTGATCCCTTGATTTAAACCATTTGCAAGAGCAACAACCATGTCTAATACAGGTTTTCACCACTGAAAATCGGCACATTTGATAGTGGATCATCAAAACCAGAATAACCCAGTTCTTGCTGATGGAGAAGATTGAGGAAAACTGAACAGGAAAAAGAGTAGGACGGGGTAAGTGAAATGCGCTTCTCCCTCAGCAGCAGAGTGTGGAAGATAAGAACAAACAAAACAATCTCTCACCTCCATATTTTTCATGTAACCAGCTTACATCTGATAGTATAGATTCTAACTATACACACTCTCATACTCGGGAAGGTGAGACACCTTACCTGTGGGAGTTCAAGGTCTGGTTTAAGGGTACAGTTGACTGATATTTGAGGGATATCTATTCCCACCATATAGACATCCAACAGTAATCCAAGCAAAGAAGCAGAAATGGCAACTGCCAAGCTTTGAAGCAATATTTTGCAGTATTGCTGCCACATGTTAAACTAGATCAGACCAAGAAAATCTAAGTAGAGTGGTTAGTCCTCAAGGTATTATGCTACTTTTCTACCCTATTTCAGAAAGTGCCAGGCTTTGTATTCTACATCATTTAGGTCACAGTAATACCCTGTGTTACCCTGTGACCTAACGGACCAGTCGTCCTCGGACCATTGCCCTAAATCTCCATGTGTCCATTCAATGGCTCAATAGTTAGTGAAAGGCTCCCATCCTGGAGGTATTTGTCTTAGGGGGCCAGTTAAGCAGCCATCAGAGTCAAACTTGGCAAGGTATGTCCAGTCTGGATCTAAATATTACAGATTGATCTTTCTCTATCTCTTGGATCGCTTAATACTGGTCAGATTTAGGCTATCATCCACACTGACAATTGGATCAGCCTGCTCTTATTTGTCTAACTCATTGTCTTCTCTGATCATCGCTGGTCTCTTCTTAGGTGTCAACAGTCTCTTTAGGGTGGCTGTAGTTTTTGGTCAGATGTCTTCAACTGGGCTTTAACATCTGGAAGTACTTGTGATCTCTTGCTTCGAAGGGGCTGACTCATTCTCCAAAGGTGAGCTTCTTTGACCTGCTTTCATCTTTGTTCCTGGCGAGGCTTGCTGCATCGGGTCAGCTATAGTCTTCCATGAAATTCCACTGTCAGGGGGGATGTGAATCCTTAATCTGGTGGTCAGTATCACAGTAGTAGTCACTGTGGTAATGGTACTTTTGTATTCCTTAACGTACTGCTCTGCCTGTAAGTTAAACTGACCCACTACCTGCCCAGCCCCTGGTCACACCCTGTGTATTATCTTGGATCAAGGTCAACAAAAGGCCCATCTCCCTTAATCTTAATGTCTAACACACTGGTCTTATAAATGTAAGACCGCCCTGTTACACGACAAGCCTCTTGTACCCTTGCTGGGATTCAGGGACAGAGGTTAATAGGAACATGTACTTTTAGACGCTCCATTAGTGCAAGTAGGTGGGGGGAGTTTCCACCGATTCCCTACTTTTTAGACGCTCCCTTAGTGCAAGTAGGTGGGGGAGTTTCCACCGAGTCCCTCCCTTAAATAGCTCTCCTCAGCAGCAAACCGGTGCTTGGCTTTCAGATTCATTGAGTCCTGAGTCCACGCCCCTCCTCTCCGTGTTCCTGTTGTTCCTTGGAGCCCGCTTTGCTGTGTGCCTGCAACCTTTCCTTGTTCTAGCCCTTTTTGACCTTCAGCTGTGGTTTATTCTGCCTTTAATAGGTATTCACTGAATCTCAGAACCACCCGTCTCCATTTGAAAGCAGTCGCGTGTGTATTTTGTTAGTAACGCGACCGCGGCGAATTAGCAACTTTGTTGCATCCACTATTCCCTCACGCTCTCAGAGCGCTGCTACATTCCCCCGAGCCATAAGGCGTAGTTTAGGCAGCCGGATACATTGTTGCCTGTATTCGCGCTCGCCGCGCTTTATAGACAAGCTGAAAGGGGATTGTTTTTTACACGTGTTTGGTGCGCGTTTAGGAAATTCATTTGAGGATCCTCAATATAATTTCTTGGCACTTGTGTTGTGCTTGTACATATGCCTTTTTGTCACCCTCTTGTTTATTTAGGGTAATGCTTCACAGGGTTTCTGAAGCCTGAAGGAGTCCCCCTCTCCTTGCATATCTACTCTTCTCTAATAGCATTATCACACATACCCCTTAGGTTCAACCCTCTGGTATAGTCTCCTTTGAGCCTAAGTCTGATTATCGTACTTGTAGTTTTCCTCTCGCTTTAGTCTCCAACGGTGACTCCGCCCTCCAGTTATTTGTCTGTCGGATATTCCTCTCCTGCCCTGCTGATTCTACCAAGTCCCAGCTGAGTCACTCTTTGCAGCATAACGAGATGTCCAGCGAGTAAGAGGGAAACGGGGGAGAGCATAGTTCACGTTACCCTTAGAAATTAGGGCATCTTACATCACTACGAGAGAATAGAGGGTAATATTTTTCTTGTCTTTATTGTCTTTGCTGCAGGTTGTTTTCTGCTGTGCCCATTAGGAAACGCCCGCTGGGGGAATCAAGTGAGCTCTTCCAAACCTTGTCCCCACATCTCTCAGGGTCAGTCTGCTGCTAGAGTGTATACAAGTTCACGCTTCCGTGGACAGACCTCGAGAGTGTGGGGGTATTCTCGTCGTTCCTGTGGATTGGGACTACGACTTCCCGCAGGTGGGTCTACAAGGCGACACGCCCCCACCAAGCACAAAACCTTAATTTGGAGCCTGCTTAACCGAAATCACTGGGATATTCTTTTCTTAACAGAAACCTGGCTGAACACCCACTTAGCCCCATACATTACCCTGGCTATTGCAGATGGCTACTCAATCACTCACATTGATCATTTGACAGAAGAGTCAGGTGGGAAGACCATCATATATTGTTCCAACTTTTACTGAACCTTCATTAAGCTTGAGGGGGCAGACCTCATTAAAGTACTGTTCTTTTCTTCCTAGATATCTCCTAATTTAACTCTCTCTGGAGCACTTCCAAAACCTCTACCTCACCCCTCGATGTACTTATAAAAGCTCTGACCCATTTCTATCTCCAATATCCAACCTTCATAGTGCTCGGTGACTCTATTGTCCACATAGATGATCCAAACGTCAGATCAGCTGAGCATTTCAGTGAGGCAATGTGACCTCACCTAACTGGCAGCGGGGGCCACTCATAGTGGTGGACATACCTTGTATCTGATATTCTCTAACTACCTGTATCTTATGGTCGATCTCCCTTTCTTCTAATCTGGACCAATCACTTTCTAGTATTCTTCCATGTATTCCTGCCTTCAGACCATACGGGCTCTACTAAGCCCAAGAATATCTCCATATTATGGAGGAACATACCTGAGTCCTGCCTCTCTCACACGTTCTCTCAGATTGAGGTGAACATCTTGGTTGGAATGGAGGAGGCAATGTCCTCCTTTAACCACTCTCTAGTGCAAGGTTTTGATAAATTGGCTCCACTCAAATTGTAATTTAGTAAACAAACTTTTCATTCAGCTAGCTGGTCCACACCCAGACCTCAGGAAGAAAAACTCAATTGCAAACAATTGGAAAGAACGTGGCGTAGGAATTATGACATTGTGGACAAGTGGGATTATAACAATGCCCTAAAGCATTAAAAAAGATAAAATTGCTTTCTTTTCTCTACAAGTTGTAGTCACTGAAAGTACCCCTAGAACGGTTTTTAAAATCTTCATCCAGAGGCTTTCAGACAAAGGGTCCCGGATCCCTATCTCTGGCAGAGGACCTCTACTTAGTCATCCACAAGAAAGTTGAAAAAATATACTCCAGTTTTAACAAGAGGACGAGACCTATATTCTTAAGTCACAGCCTGGACAGTGGCGCAGCTTGAGTCATTCATTCCTATTTCATTAGCCGAGTCTGAGCAAATAATTCATAGAATCAAATCCGGTTCACCTCTTGACCCCTGTCTGGCATTTATGCTTGCCAAGACAGCCCCTTCCATTAACCCACAAATCAACTCTCTTCTTAACCTGTCCTTAGAACATGGTAAGGTGCCTCTAAGCTGGAAGAGGACACTGGTGAACCCCCATCTAAAAAAGCTAATTTCATCCCATGCGCATCCATCACTTTCCTTCCTCACCTTGGCAAGAATCTAGTATTCCTGCTGAACCAGCCGATCACAAACCATATGTCATACCCAGTTGGGCTTACATGCAGGCTTCAGTATGTAATTAGCCCTCCTTGGGGTTATAGACTACATGAGTGGCACATAAAAGCCTATTTCAAAGGCTGGATCATGTGGGAATTCAGCCATCTTGTAGGCAGATAATATCTAACTAATGCTATCCTTCCATCAGCTTAACAACACTTGAATTGGGGACTTCCAGGCCTCTCTTGTGTCCATTGCTCAATGGCTGCATGACAGCTGTCTATAACTCAAATCCGACAAAACTGAAATCTTTGTGCTTGGCGCCTCCTCCCCCTCTCTGGCCTTCTGACCTAGTACCTGCTCCCACCCTTTTCGCAGTCATAAGGAATCTGGGGGTCTTGATGGACACTGCACTTATATTCAAACCCCACGTTAAGGCCACCTCAGCTACTTGCTTTGGTCTGCTAAAATTCCTTAGAAAGATCTTAAAATATCTGCCCTTGATGCTCGGAAGGGGATTGTACACATGCTTATCACCTCCAGATTAGATTACACCAGTATACATAATCTAGGCACGCGCATAAATCTGCTGTTTGACTGCAGAGAGTGCTAAACACTGCAGCCAGTCTCTTCCTGAATATCCATAAATGTCAGGCTATTAGACAATGGCTCAAAGAGCTACAATGGCCCTCGGTCAAGTCCAGGATTAAATTCAAAATGCTTATTATCACCCGCAGAGCACTTGACCAGAAGGGTTTCAGATACATTCAAGATGAGCTTCGGAACTACTCTCCTGTAAGAGCACACTGTTCTTCAAACCACAATGTTCTGTGCATCCCAAGATTCCACAAAGCCATATGAGGGGCATCTCCTTTCTCTGTTCTGACTCCCAGCTTCTTTAATGCTCTCCCTCTCGGTGAGCCATTCTTAGCGAAAGCCTGTTCAAGCCACAGTTGAAGGTTATATATTCTACCTGATGCAAACTTGCACAACCAATAGGACACTCTATAAATACCTATTCAGTCATAGGGTCATCTCCACAAAGTTGAATTGGAGACGGTTGAAGGGACTTGCAGACATCCCAATGTGACTCATTGCCACAGCGACTCTTGTGTCCGCAGTTAGCTTTTGAAAAAAATAACTAATGGATAACCAGGGGGAATGATTACCACCATTTTTGCAAACCTCAATGAAACAATGACTTACCAATCAGTATGAATTTATATTGCACTACAACAAAGAATAATCCAGCCGCAGAAGAGCCAAAGTTCCCCTCGTGTAAAAGGGCAGGTAGAGTTTTCATGTGACTGAACTAGCTATTTGATTTGTGTGGGACACCTGACCCGTTGGTGTTGTGCATGATGGCTCCACATTGAGCTGGGACATGCTAAAGCCTGTGCAATATACTGCTTCTGCAAATGCTGATTCTTGTCCACCTTACAGCTTCTGCCATCTTAGGGTCCTCTTATGAGTCTAGCGGTCTGAGGACCACCAGACTTGTGGTGGCTTAGAGGTGGTGGATCCAGCCACAGCTGCACCGGTGGTCCAACGACCCCAGAAGGATTTGGATGGTTGGACTGCCCTGGGGCTGCTATCTCTGCCACGGAACTGCAATTCCCTGGCATTGGAGCAGCAGTCAGAGGCAGCAATATGCTTATCGGGGCCACCATGATCCTGCCAAGCATATTATGCATTTCCTCTCCACCAGGCTTTACATGGAGGTTCTTCCTCCATGTAAACATGGAAGTTCTCCCTCCATGTAAACCTTGGAAGAGAGGAAACTGCCTTGACAACATGTGACCTCCTGTGTGCATGCACATAGGTACCAGCATCTGCCTCCAGATTATTGAGCAGAAGAAATGCCTGTATGTGGAGATACTAGGGAATTTATAACCTCCCGCTAGGCACCGCAATATAAGTTTCCTTGACTTCCTTAGTCCGGAGGAGGCCTCTTAATCACATTGGCTGAAACACATCAAGTTGTTTTGGAGGAATGAGTCCAATTCTTTTAGATTAGAATGCCTATCGGAGGAACTTTAGGGTGCTTAGTCCTTCACCCCTTGCACAAAAAAGCGCACCCTTCAGATGGATGCTTTGTTGGAAAATCTCAGAGAACCACCTTTGTTTACATAATAACAGGAGGGAGAACCAAGGAATGGACTTTTTTCATTGGGTGTTACCCTTGATTATACCTGGGCATTGAACTTTGCTCCATTTGTAGAGTTTTTGTGAGGTAGGCACTCAACGGAGCACTCAGAGTTGCCAAAAACTCTGCTCTGATCTGTGAAGTGGAATTTTTTTCCTCACTCGCACTCACCATTGACAAATTGGCGAGCACGAGCGAGAAAAAAACATATTCCGTTACAGCATGAGACAAACAACCAGCACTGAAAATCAACTCTAACGACATGTCCAAATTCACTCTGCCACTTATGGAACTCTGCGTAGTGTGGCAGAATTCTTGGTCACTACGTGGAACTCCGTGAACTCCACCCATCCCTAGCCATGATGTATATTTGCTTAATATAGGCATGGATTCCGGTACGTAATATTGGAATAATGTTATGATTGTTTAATGTTTGTCTGGATGAGTCACCCATACACATGAATGTAATCATATAAACCTAATTGGCACACACTGATTGGTAGGTATGTACAGTTTACAATCACAGTAAAAACAACTCTTCAATTACCTTATTCCTTCAGATTTTTGACTCCACACATCAATTGTTATTTCAATTCTTTGACTCCACCAGTTTTTTTTTTGCTTGTTTACAAAGCTGATTCTTCACAGTAGCCAACACATGTTTCGTCAAGAATATCAAGATTGTCAGGGCTAGAAATACCAAAAGGAAATAACATTATAGGCATTCTTAGCCAAACATTTCAAGACAACTGTTATAGCCACCACCAATGACTGATGGTGTATTTTATCTAATGGGTACATTGATGGCAATTGCATGCATACATTGTGGGCAGGTGTGCAAAGAATTATAATACCATACATTTATATCTATGGATAACATCAAGGAATTTGTTTTATGAGTCAAGAAAGGCTGAGAATAAAGAGCAAGTGACAACACCATATAGCACAGTAAAGATTAGATAGAGATCAACAGGCCACGGTGACTCTGTACTAGACCCCACATGCAGGTGAAGAGCAGATGGGGATTAAGCAATTTACCTTATTTTCTTAATAGAGTCAAGCTAATAGCACAGCCGTCCTATCATGAGAAACCATCGGTCCGTTAGCAAAGTTGACCGTGTCACTGAACTAGTCAATCCAGATTTAAACATCGCTGTGTGATTATCTCCCATACATCTGAATATTTACTCACCCTATTGTATTTAGAGAGACACAACATTGAACCGTTAAAGCATCCAATGTAAGGTTGTTCTATAATAAACAGACCTAGAACCCTTAAAAGACCCAAGACCAATGCCTACACATAATATGGGACTCACCAGTAAATATTAGAATGATCTCCCGTGGCAGCAAATTAATGGTAATTATTTCATTCCAGCTACTGTACCGGGTCCATGTAGACCTTATGAAATGTACAGTAAATACATTCCAATCCTGATACTATATGTGTTGTAATAACACATATAACTTAAATCAAAATAAATCATGAAGCTTTCCTAATCCTGCCAAAGTAGTAACCAGAGCATCATGGCGTTCTTTACGGTACCATATTGTATTCCCGATATAAAGGCAGGAAGGAAGATGTGCCCGTACTTGAGAGTACGTCCATCCAGTGCATTGCATTTGGACGTGCCATTTTGGAACATTTGATAGTTCCGCCCAAACGTCAAGTCCAAAACCCAAAGAGATTAATAACAGTGCGGCGGGACAAGGGGCAGTATTCCCAATGAAGATTAATGGTATTCATTGTCCCCTAAGGCTGATACAACACTTAGGGGCACATTTACAATGAGGTGGTAGAGCGCAGCATTAGCCACTTCAGAAATGCAGGGCTGCACCATATTTACAATATTATGATGCAGCCCTGCCTTCCTCCCTGCGCTGGAGCTAAATTTAGCAGCCTAGCGCCAACACAGGCCCCCTTGCACCATAGTGCAAAGGTGTCTGCGTTGAAGGGAAGAATGTCTATGTGCAGGAAGGTCAAACAATACGGGACTAGACAGGCTAGAGGAAGTGACAACCTAAGCCCTGGTGAGAGAATAGCCCTCAGAACCCTCCAGGACAATTAAGAGGTCATTCTCAAAGAAGCTGATAAAGCGGGAACATTGTAGTGAAGAATGGGTGTCACTGTGAGTCTGAAATACTATCACAACGTAATGATGGAACTTGCTATGAAAGGATGGTGGGAAATCCTACTTTTCAATTAACTACGAAGATTAACCAAAATCTAAAGGAATGGCATGACAATGGTTTACTCAATGATGATGGGTACATGTTCTTACGCACCGATCGGCCTATGTACCCCTGCCTGTACACTCTCCCAAAGGTACATAAGAACTTACCTTTCCCTCCAGGGCGACCAGTAATTTCTGGCATTGGAGGACCTACGGAACGTTTATCTGAATATGTAGATGTGTTCTTACAGCCCCTTGTAAAGAACATGCCCTCCTATGTGCAAGACACAAAACATATACTTAACATTTTAGAAGATGTAAATTGGGAACCAGGTGTGATAAAGGCTACTCCATGATCTTTTACCTACCACCCGTATCACCTGTAACATCTGATGTAAACAACCACAATAGATAACAAGAAGAAATATGGCGGTAGCATGCACTGTATATATGCAAATACGTTAAGATCATAGTAAACCATCACAGGGTCACAGGTTTTATTGTTGGTGGATTGCCATTGTAATTTAAAAAACTAGACACAGATAAACAGTTATGCTTCAATTTGACCACGTTCTTTAGATGTATTTACTTTGACTATAAGGAAGACTTACTGAGCACGTACAGAGGGACCATGTAATATAATGACCCTAACAGTGATTTTGTCACTCGTCTCAGTGACCTTTGCTTGCCTAATACACCTGTCTTTTCACAGGGCTTGATTGGGGAAAGCTTGTTCCTGCTAATAAGGGGCATGAGTTGTTTACAAATTAAATGTTGTATCAGCCTTATGGGATGATGAATAACATTAACCTTCATTGGGAATGTCGCTCCTTGTCTGTCAAAACTGTTTATTAATCTCTGTGGGTTTAGGACTTACCATTTGGGTGGAACTATCTAATGTTCCAAAATGGCGCATCCAAATACACCGCATCAGACAGATGTACTCTCAAGTACAAGTCTGTCTTTCTTCCTGCCTTTATATTGAGAATACAACATAGTGCCTGTGCAAATTGCCAACCACACGCTGTGCAGTCCCAGAGAGCTCCACCTTTGGCAGGATTAGGTAAGCTTCATGATTTATTTTGACTTAACTTATATGTGTTTTTACAACACATATAGCAGTGAAGTACTCCAATTTTTGAGACCCCAGAGGTGCTAGGGGTAGCACCCTATGACTTTGAGTACTTCCTGATGTGGTATTATAGAATTTTGCATATCTTGATAATATAACAAAGAACTTGGCAACAGAAGCTGAAATATGAAAAGACATCTTTATTAAACTCAAATGAGTGAGACTACGTCGCACAGAAGCCTTAGCAACTGAATGAGGCAGCCTCCAGAACACAAAACAGTATTCTTTTTTATACAGAATATTTCGCTCTGGGCAACACCGCCCTTCTCTTGCAGTTGGTCATTCACATATTTTACTTCAAAGAACAAGCAGAGTCATGATTGCAATCTCACATTTCAGTTCAGCCAGCCCGCAATTATTTACCCAGCAAGGCTCAGATCCCACATCAGATATCAACTGACCCCAATAAACACGGGCAGCTCCTGTTGATAAAACAAGCCATAAAGCAGGAACAGTCAAGTGTGAAAGAGATTAGCCGGAGGCTTGTGTGGGATGAAAAGGCTTTATGGTGTGTCAAGCCCTGATACTAATCACAGGTGGCCAGGGGACGGGGAGCTCGTGAGACCGGACTGACCTGGTGCAGCGGAGCCAAGCTGCCCAGGTCACAGAGAAGTCAAAGGAAAGTACATGCCCTTTAAAGGTCCATATTTGCTTCATGATATGTATATAGCCTATGTGAGGGCAACCATAAGATGGCCACCGCTCTAAGATGGAACCCACGTAGTGATGTCTAATAATGTATACACAGTGTATTCATAGCTAGAACGTTATATAAAGCACTTGTACATACCGCATTGACCATTCGCGGTTCGCTAATACTGGGAGAGACAGGGGTAGGGTCCTGCCTCCTACGCGGTCCCATATTATAAAGTACGACAGACCCTCCTTTTGCCCTTACATAGGCAATAACTATACTCTCATTAATCCGAGTCTAGGTCAATATTCATGAAGTCATGGAGATGTTGCTGTAGCATCATCCTATTTCTTAGCTCGTCTTCTGATACATGTTTCCTTACACATGTAGTAGCACAAAGGCCACATATGGCGGGACAAAATGAGGAATACCTCTGTCTGTAGTAGGCGGCATAAGATCACACACCCAATAATTAGTGATGGTCATTACTAACTAGTGTTGATGCTGAAGCTGTACAAAAGAATTGCTTACAAATTCTGATCTTCTAACCTGCTCATGTTCAGGAAAAGGGTGAAAAGAGTACAAAGAAGCAGTAGTAGGAAAGGACATAGGTTGGGAAGCGGGTGCAGAAGTCAATTGGGTAGAGAAAAACAATCCCATCCATAAATGACAACGTCATGTTTAAAAAAACACTAGAAAACTCGTTATTAAAAACATATAGACAACGGGAGAAAGTAGTGACCACTATTACAAATGAAATAATAATTTTTATGTTCAGGTGAAACAAGTGGTGACCCTCATCAATGCTCTGAGGTGAAAATACTCTTTCCACAGACAATTGACTTTATTCTGCTTTTACTAAACAGAATAGTACTTTAAAACAATGCCAGCAAAACAATCAGTCTCCTTAACACCTAGTCTATACAATCACACGGAAACCTCTTGTGAAACCACCTATGCCCAGAGTCCATTCAAAAAGCCTCTCTGGCAGGCTTCTATTGTCCATCAAATCTTCTTCTGTTGTTTTTTTTTTGCCTGGGCCTCTTCATTCAAGCCTTTCATGAGAAAAGTACTGCTTAGTTGGAGTGCCCTCCTGGCAAACACCCACAGCTCACTCGAAAAAGTCTCAATGTCTCAAGGCAGTGCGCCAGTATTTTTCCTTTGCGGCAGGCACTACAGGTAGTGTGCTCTCCATTGATCAAGGGCACAGGTCATCTCGTGCAGATTCGGGACCATTCTCAGACTCCAACACTCGTCATTCAGTGTCAGAGGACGCTCAGGCTGCTCTTCCATGGGCACTGGAATGTAGTGCCTTCTGTCAATCTTGGATCCGCCGGTGCACTGCACTTCCATTGGAGCAAAGGAAAAGAGGGGGGGTGTGTGGCCAAAAACTCAGGCCAAGGGGCTCAAGGGACTGCACACTGTCAGAGGTTACCAGCACATGACAGGCGCTCTTTTGCACTGGAATTCTGGTTCTGTGGCAAAACCAGCTCCTCCTTCTTTTCTGATGTTGAACGCATTCTGATGAAGCAAGTGTGATGCTTTAAACAGTTTGTTGTATAACAAGGGGACTGTAAACAGGTGGCCTGTGATTTTCAAAGGAGTGGCCACACGCCATGGGACAATTTTAGTCTAGAATACACTGTCTTTCTCAGGAAGCAATACAAATAAAAAGGCAGTAGGCAAAACAGTGCCTCTAAGCTTTTCAATTGAGTTTCCATGTGAGAGCCTCCATCGTCTAAGGGTAGATAACTACACCAGAATTCTATCTAAATGGATGTCTTCACATATGGTGGCATTGTCTAATAGGGCAAACACATTTTTTTTTAATTTTTTTTTTTAATGATTACATATAAGTGTTTCTAAATTCCTTATCTAGGACATCTCAATAGAGAAATCACATGGTACAGATTATCATAGGCATGTAGAAACCTTTCACATCAGGTGCACTAGGCAATACACAGGCTAATAGTCAGATATGAAAACAAAAGACAAGAACTAGAGGGTCCTGACATTTGCATGATTAGAAACTTCTGATCGCACCGAAAATTAAAGCAGCAGGAACAAAAAGGGTAAAAACCACATTAAAAAATAGACATTGAAAATTCGTCATGTTCAAAAAAAAAAAAAAAAGGTAAACGTAAGTTATCTCCTTTTGAGATGGAAAACTTGTTTTACTATAATATTGAGTCAGTTAACCAGTCTATCGCTACCCTGACAGTCAGGCTGGAAAACATTGAAGCAGGCCTAAGGAAAATTCTTGGAAATCAGTCTGGCCATACAAAAGGGAATTATACATAAACATGCAGTCTGGAAGTGTGTACCTGAACCATACACCTACAATAATAAATGGGCTGACTGGTGAAAGGAATACGGAAAAGGGAATTGGAACTAGGACACAACTAAGATCCCCAATAACTAAGCATGATGCGACATCGGTCAGGGAAGAAGCAAAAGCAAAAAATAAAAATCTATAGGAAGGACAAGAATTTACTTGGGTGATAGTCAGGCATGTGACAACACCAAGAGTACGGGTGATACACAAAGGCTAAAGTCACATACGTTTTAACTCTACCGCTGGCGACTACACCATATACGGTAATCTTAGGTAATGTTCCAGTTCCTTCTTCAGGGAAAAATGAAAACCTAGTTTTCTTTTAAGGAACAAGAGCCATATGCTACTTAGGAAGCAAAACATCATTAACTAATGTAATATAGAGATTAGGCCACCTTGAGTCATGGATCTATAATTTCATCCTTAGGTCCAATCAAGGATACATAAATATAGGGCTGCCTGTTCCTTTAAGGGAAGGGCAGTAACGTGACTAACTACAGGTGACACACTTCGATCCTGTATATCTCTTTCATTTTCCTTATCATTATAGCCAAATAGACATGCACTGGTAAAGTGTTGTCTCTCATGTTCATAGCATGAAATATCATTATCTGTGGAATTTAGTAACCAGAACGAGTTCAACCAACTGTTGCGTAGCGATGGGCATCGTCATGACCATCCCCTCACAACACAGGTAAACTTGTAATAGTATCAAAAGCAGCAACAAAAACAACGAAAACATGCAAAAAATAATAAAAACGCACAAAACGTCAAGCCATCAGATATACTTGCTGTATATCAAGCACAAAAAGCATAGACAAAACAAAAGCATATGTAATAAGCGGTGACACACAAACACCATGTCATGTACTTTATGCACTGTAAAACTGCAGCCCAAAACCCAATATTTGGGCCTGTTTAATTTGTCAGGTTTAAAATCTTTACCCTCCTTTTGACAGTAGATCACCAGGCAATGGAAATCTGCTGTCAAATATAACTTTACTGTTTCTCTTCTAACATACAGGACCAGCAAGAACAATTCATGATAGAACCAAATATACAAAAATAAATTGCCATTATTAACTGTTACCCTCTTGTCAGTCCTTGCAACATCAAGCCACTTTAGTTTTACCTTTCTAAAAATAAAAATCGCTACACTGACACTCCATATTAATTTGGCACCTACAATTTCCACTGTGAAAAATAAGTCTTAATTGTCAATTCGTTCACACTTAGCATGTAGCCTTAAAGAAATTTAGAATCTCATTTTCTGTCTAAGACTTAATGCAACACTTCGTTTTCTGTTAAAGAAGAGCAACTATAGCAGGCATCATTCTATTTTTTTTTTTAGAGCACCAATGTATCTGCAAAGCATTTAACATGATGTTTGGACTTTCAAAGAAAACCCCTTTGCTATATTTTCCCTTTGGAATTAAGTTCTTTAGTTTTAGTGATGCTATGGAGAAACCAGTAACCCCACCTTTAGAGGCCTGTGTAGCAAGGTCATTCTGCATTCCACAGAGGCAAGTCCCTAATTTAAAAGGTCATAAATGTCAACTCCATTGTGTACGGGAAAGATAGCATCTCAGCAGCGTGACCGAGCCAGCCTCTGCAGCTCTCCCAACCCCCAGCTTCTGACACTCTGAATTCGTCAAAGCCAGAAGGCCTTCCTAATTCCTCCTAACTTGCAATAATTCGCTCTATTTTGAAAAATAATTTCTCCTTTTTAGGCGCTAAAAAAATTATCTTTATTCCCATATTATTAAACTACATTTACTGTGAATAATTCACAAAACTTAATAACACACATACCACTTTTTAGAATAAATCCTTGTTACAATCCTATGTAATGGTACACATTTCAACAACCTTAAATGAATGAACGTCTCAGTAGGCCCAGCTAAAGTTAGACTGAACTCCAGCAATTGAGACCGCTTTCTGCCCCAGTCCACTGGCACTGTGAATTGTATTCGCAATGAGTTTGATATTTTCTTCATCATTTAGTCACTTGCCTTTATTCAAGCTCTGTTCGTCGCTTTCATATTAGCATATGAAACTCAGTGCCTCCCGTTAGGTAATTACAATATTTTCACCCCTACTGCTAGAACTTGCAATCTCATCTTTCCCCTCCCACTTACTCAAACCGATACCACATTCCTCTTTATTCCCTTCGTCAATACAACCTTCCTCACGCTACTCTTCATGTCTTTATTACTCCCCTTCATCATCTCTCTTCCCTCCACGGCATTCTATTTTCCCAATTGTTCTTCTCCTTCCTACGTATTACCTAGTTCCTATAACCGTAATTCTACATTTCTCCACCCCTCTATCATTACTGACTTCATCACGTACCCGCTCACAAACATCCTCTTTTTCCTTCATCAAAAAAAAAAATTCCCCATTTCTCTTTCTCTATGTGGGTGCTAACTCCATTAAGGCCATTTTTTATTAACATCAAATAGTTGCGGGTTGCGACACCATATTTTATTTAATTTCTCCAGGTTTAAAAAGGTCCTGTTTTTCATAGCGTGTTCAGTAGTATGGTGACAGACACAGCTAAAGTTAGAACCTTCAACCCTGATATTAAAACAAGCCTTTGTACTGGCACATTGACTCATTGAATCATAAGAAGGCACAACCTGTAAATATATATCAAACCTAAACGTATGCATTTACTGAAGTCTGAGACACTTTAAAAAGTACTCTGAATGGAAGAAAATGCAGTTCAAACAGTGTTTTCTACCCAAATTCGACTTTCATTTTTTTGGCATTAAAAAATGAATATCCTACAATTTTTTTGCATAATATGCATTACCAGAATGTTTATTACATAACCCATGAGTCAGGCATTGGAAATAATAACTTATACTTTATAAAAATGAGCTTGTTTGCACCTGCGCCAAGGGAAAATTGTACACGCGAATGCTTGTCATTTTAGTGATGCAACACAACTTAAATCAAATTTTAATGCTAGGAGGTCATAGTATGAGTATTAAGCTTTATAAATATCAAAAAACGATTTTGAAAAGCACTTATTTTTTTTAAAATAATTTTTCCCATGATTAATAATTTTCTTTTAAAAAAATCCCAATTATTCGTTTTTGTGGTAATTCCATGTATAAAAAACAAGCTGCATCTCTTGCCTGTCATTTTGGACACATTAACTCACACGCCTAAACGCATAAGCCCAACTTGAAACGCGTCACATTTTTGCGCCACTTTCATTTAAAAGGATGGTTCTGCAAAATTCCACCCGTGTTCAACTGGGAAGGTGCTGGCTGAATGAACATTTCTATCAAATATACTGCAGCTGAAAAGTTTGCCTGTGAACATCTAATACAATGCATCTAAGGAAAATGCTGTAAATTTATTTACTTTTGCAAAAATAGATAATTTCGTTTTTGGGGCCTGATTTATATCTATTGAATGTGTTTCTAATGTTATCCTTTAAGCATTTAACGGCAGTTTTATATATGTGCACAATTGCTCATTCTATAAATTAAAGAGCACCATATAGCTATTTTAGCACGTCACATGGATCGTTTCTGGATTTCTTTTTTAAGTTTCTACTTGATATTAATTAACCAACAATTTACTTAACAGACTGGAAACATCAGAAGACCCACAAACACATATTGAGCTCATTTCAGACATAAACAGAAAGGGGTTAAACAGACAATACAGCGCGCTTTAGCCATTTTTCATAAATAGCGCCGTCGCAATTTACTTACAGAAGTTGCACTAATGAAAAAAAACCACAGACATTTAAACACACAGTTGACTTACAAATCAATACGCATGACAGAAAGAAAGAACAGCTCACAGACTATACTTGAAACAAACCATTTGCAAATACTAGTTGTAGGTCATATTTACAAGCAACGCTTTTCAATAGTGTTCCAAAAGGCTGCATAAACAGCCCCACAGACAGATGCATGTCCAAGAAGTAGTGAATGCGCTCAATTCACTAGCTTTGCCTAGCAGAACACCACACAAAATCGTTCTGCATATCTTCATTCATGAAACTGCGCAGAACGAAGGATCCTTGTTTTGTATCATGTCATATTTTAATTCCCTGGGGATACAAAATCACCAAGGAAGAAATATGTTTTTAAATTTAACCTATTTAGATATTTCCCACACTATGGTACCTTTCAAAACAAAAAGCACCACATTTTTCCATGTGAGCTTACAAACAGGCATGCCAAAAATACTGCGGAAAACTCAAGTATTATAATCAAAACCAAATGGAGAAATATCTCCTCATTACCTGCCTACACAAATTGCAATTCGCAGATCCAAACCTATACAAACCAAAAGCTACATTTCCAAATTTGCTAAGATCAGGCATCTTATAGCTCACGAATCTAGCTTCAAACTTCAAGGGGTTATCTCTACCAATACACTCGCAAATATGCGAGACCCTCGGTTTTGGTAATTGCAATGACCAAATCAGAAACCAAGAAACCAACCCCTCGGCTTTGGTAATTGCGATAACCAAATTAAAGACCCAAAGAACCAAAGGACTGGGAGCGACCCACTTATACTTAATTCTTATTCAAAAGGTTTTCCAAATTCTAATTGTCAAGTTCTACATGACCAAACGTCTTCTATAATACTCACGCCAAAAGGGTTCTTTTTCTCACCTTTTGAGTGACATCATGTGGAAGATCAAAATCAGGAAGAGCAGAAATATACCGGGCTACATAATCAAAGAATCTCCAGAATCCCTGTGCACAGAGTACCTTCTTGGTAGAATCCCGTTCTGTCCTCCTCAGTAGATTTCAGTCTCCTTACAAGATCACTGCCACAGAAAGTCATTTCTCTGATGAGGCCCCACATTGGGCGCCAACTGAAGTACTCCAATTTTTGAGACCCCAGAGGTGCTAGGGGTAGCACCCTATGACTTCGAGTACTTCCTGATGTGTTATTATAGAATTCTGCATATCTTGATAATATAACAAAGAACTTGGCAACAGAAGCTGAAATATGAAAATACATCTTTATTAAACTCAAATGAGTGAGACTACGTCGCACAGAAGCCTTAGCAACTGAATGAGGCAGCCTCCAGAACACAAAACAGTATTCTTTTTTATACAGAATATTTCGCTCTGGGCAACACCGCCCTTCTCTTGCAGTTGGTCATTCACATATTTTACTTCAAAGAACAAGCAGAGTCATGATTGCAATCTCACATTTCAGTTCAGCCAGCCCGCAATTATTTACCCAGCAAGGCTCAGATCCCACATCAGATATCAACTGACCCCAATAAACACGGGCAGCTCCTGTTGATAAAACAAGCCAAAAAGCAGGAACAGTCAGGTGTGAAAGAGATTAGCCGGAGGCTTGTGTGGGATGAAAAGGCTTTATGGTGTGTCAAGCCCTGATACTAATCACAGGTGGCCAGGGGACGGGGAGCTCGTGAGACCGGACTGACCTGGTGCAGCGGAGCCAAGCTGCCCAGGTCACAGAGAAGTCAAAGGAAAGTACATGCCCTTTAAAGGTCCGTATTTGCTTCATGATATGTATATAGCCTATGTGAGGGCAACCATAAGATGGCCACCGCTCTAAGATGGAACCCACGTAGTGATGTCTAATAATGTATACACAGTGTATTCATAGCTAGAACGTTATATAAAGCACTTGTACATACCGCATTGACCATTCGCGGTTCGCTAATACTGGGAGAGACAGAGGTAGGGTCCTGCCTCCTACGCGGTCCCATATTATAAAGTACGACAGCAGCAGGATTGGATCCTATCTACTAATAGAATGTGTTTAATGTGCATTTCATAGGTTTGACACGGACCCAATAGAGTACCTGGAATAAAATAATAACCGTTGCATAGCTGCCACGGGATAACATTTTCTAATGAGCCACATATCATGTGCAGACATTGATCTTTGGGTCTTTTAAGGATTGGAACACATATAGGGGTAATATACCCATAAATTACTAACAATTGGGTTCCTTATAAGTTGTTTATAATATTGGAACAACCTTACATTCGATGTTTTTTATGGTTCAATGTTGTGTGTCTCGCTAACTACAATAGGATGAGTAAATATTCAGAAATATGGGAGATAATCACACACTGATGTTTAAAACTGGATAGACTAGTTAACTGATCTCGAATACATAGGTGACCAGTGGCTTCTCTTGATAGCACGGCTGTGCTATTAGCTTGACTCTATTAAGAAAATAAGGTAAATGGCTAAATGCCCCACCTGCTCTTCACCTGCATTTGGGTTCTAGTACAAAATAACCCTGACCTCGTGATCTCTATCTAATATGGCCCCGTATAGGTTAATCATTTCTATGCTCTATGCTATATGGTGTTGTCACTTTCTATTTATACTCTGCTTTCCTTGACTCATAAAACACATTTCTTGACATTATCAATAGATACAAATTTATGGTTTTATAATTCTTTGCATGTCTGCCCACACTGTACACGTGCAATTACCCTCAATTTACACATGCGATAAAATACACCCTCAGTTATTGGTGGTGGCAATAACAGTTGCCTTGAAATGTCTTATTCAATGCTTGGCAAAGAATGCCTATACAGTTATTTCCTTTTGGTATTTGTAGCCCTGGTGAAGTCAATATTCTTGAAAAAACACTTGTTGGCTACTGTGAAGAATCATCTTTGTGAACAATCAAAATAAATGACTTGTAGAGTCCAGAATTGAAATAATAATTGATGTGTGGAGTCCAAAATCTGGAGGAATACAGCAATTGAAGTGTTTATTACTGTGATTGTAAACTGTACATACGTACCAATCAGTGTGTGCCAATTGTGTTATATGAATATGTACAGAAACCTTTTTAGAGTCCTTGGTTGTGAATGAAGGGTGAGCATTCCGCGCTTGTGTGCGTATATTGTGTTAACTGCCAGATGAGCGCAGAGAGAACTCCAGTTTTTCCCCCTACCTATAGTTGTAACATTTGAATGCAAGTTGGTGGCGTGAACACGGAAGTGTTGGCAGTATTTAATTTATTCAATGATTTAGATTTAACTAAATTCATACTCAGTGTTAACTCATTGTTTCATTGAGGTTTTTAAAAATTGTGGTAATCTTTCCACCTGATAATCTGTTATTTATCTCGAGTTCTAGTCCAGGTACAAGGGGGCTATATGGGAAAACCCTTCATATTCGAAGACACATTTTGCTTTTGCATCTGAAATGAGGCTTGCACCAATAGAATCAGAAGTTAGACACAATTCTCTCTCTACCCACAGGAGTTTGACCATTTATGTATCACACCATTGCGGGCAAGAGGGAATCATGGAGAACGGGCTTTCCCTCGCTGAACACCCATCTGTCGCTGGCATCCCACATACAACCCAACCTCTCCCATTTGGCTTTCTCCAGCTCTGGTGCAGTATTTTGCAATTCCCTCAGCTCCTTGAAAGTATGTAAAGTATTCAGTTGCAGATTGGATACCGCCTCTCCTTCTGCACTACAAAGTTCATCAAAATGGAAGGAGCTGGACTCAAGAGTGTAGTTTTGGGCAATTTCATTTGCATAACAATTGCCTCTGGTGACAAAATCACTGCCGCTCTTGTGCGCACCCCACTTCCCCATGGCAGTTGCCTTTGGCATTTGCAGAGCATCTAACAATTTGAAACATATAGCCCATTCCTGATGGGGGTGCCAGCTGATGCCAGAAACCCTCACTGTGACCATAATTGTCAAAAATCATGACCAACTCCAAACCAGTCCAGGCTGTCAGTTTGTTATATTTTGGTATATAGATTTGTACAGCATACCAATCACTCAAGAGGGTCTCCAAGTGTGTGTGCAGGTGTGGAGATGTGTGGTGCCCAGCAAAGAGCTAGATCTTCAGCATTTTGGAGTACTCAAGAATTGAGAACAAGGCTCTGATGTGTTGAGCAAGGTAAATCTATATATTGGATGCGACGTTGGAGAGAGACCGACCTCCTGTGTTGCTTTTACAGATGCAGGGAATATGTGCAAGTGAAAGTGAGGTAGATCATAAGTGTCTGGTGGGTCAGTGAAAGTATATGTGGATGTTCAGGTATTCTGGTTCAGTGTTATATAGGGCTTTTTGTGTGCGTGAAAAGCTTGAATTAGCTGTGCTAGTAAATGGGGAGCCAGTGAAGCTTCTTTAGGTCAGGTGTGATATGGGTGCAGCAGGGAGGTTGAGTACAATTCTTGCAGTGGTGTTCTGAATGTTCTGGAGTCAGTGTAAGAGTTGTTTTGGAGATTCTGGCGTAGAGAGTGTTGCCGTAGTCCAGCCCGCTGGGGATGAGTGCTTGCCTGATGGTCTGCCTGGTGTTCTGAGGCAACTATTGAAGATCATTTGTACCACACGTAGGATATATAAGCAGGAAGGGCACACTGTATTGACTCAAACTGTCATGTTGAGAATGTCATCTAGAATTGTACCTACATTTGTTGTGTAGTATCCGGGTGTTGGTTCTAACTCCGATGGGTGCCAGATGGAGTCACATGAGGAGGGCTTGATGCAAAAGACCAGTACTTCCATCTTGTCAGAGTTGATCTGCAAGCATATGCTGGAGCGCATCCAATCTGCTACCATGGTCATGCAGTTGGTAAAATAGGTCCTGATGGTGGTTGTCTTGTCCAGCATGGAGAGGATGAGTTGGGTGACATTGGCGTAGGAGATGACAGTGATGTCTTGTGATTAAATGATGTTAGAGAGTGGTGTCATGTATATGTTAGAAAGAGTGTGGCTGAGGGGCAATCACTTAGACTAGGATGTGAAGGTTGACAGCGTGACCCTTTGGGTTCTTCCTTTAAGGAAAGAACAGATACATTTGAGATCTGATCCTTGTATGCGAATCTCATGGAGTCTTCTAATGAGGGTGTTATGGGAGACAGTGTTGAAGGCCCCAGAGAGGTCGAGCAGGATGAGAGCCGCTGTTTTTCCTCAGTCCATAATGATTTGAATGCCATTGGTGGCTGCAATGAGGGCTGTTTCTGTGTTGCGCTTCTTTCTGAATCCTGATTGAGTATTGTGTAGAAGATGGTGAAGTTTGAAATGGGTTGTTAGGGTTGTTGATGGCCTTCTCAATCACTTTGGCTGGATGGGAGAACAGAGAGATAGGTTGGAAGTTGCTCAGTTGATTTGGGTAAGCTGTGGACTTCTTAACTAGGGCATTGACTAATGCAAGTTTCCATTCATCTGGAAAGTGGCGGGCGTGATGGAGGTGTAGATGATGTGGGTCATAGTGGTGATAATTGTTTATGTCCCCAGGTTGTAGGTCATGGGGGCATTGGCCCGTTGGGGCTCTTGAGTGGATGGCCCGCATGATTGCCTCTGTGTCGCTGTATAAGTAGCAAGCCTTCTGATGGGTAGGAAGCTTAATTAAGGGTAATCAGTTCAGCCACTTGTGCAGATGTTGCATGGCTCAAGAAAGACACTTCTATAACTCTGCTCAGTGTGCATATGCACACGATCCAGACCTATCAACAAAAGGTGTATGGTGAGACTCTGAAAGAGGTACATCCAGTATGTTGGGTCTCAGTTTTGTGCACAATTTGGTAACACTCATAAAGTCATGGTCAAATTTGCCCTCATGGTATCCCTCTGAGGTTGACAACAAGGAAGCAGTGTTTAGTATGTTACATCTCTGCATTGAAACACTTTCAGCTGCCAAGATGATTCTCTTATAGTGGGTTAGGTGGCTGTTTGTCTGATGCAGGGTCCTGGTATTGATCATGAGAATGGGGCACTGTTACACAAAAGTGATATTTCCCAAGCCTCCAAGGGTATATTGGGTTTCCCCACTTTCTTTTTACTGATTACAAGTTTGGCATCCCTGGAGTGGGCTGCCACAGCAGTGCCCCGCTCCAGGACAGGCAAGCTCACCAGACAGCCGCACACAAGATGACGAGTAATTTTGTAGCCTGGCGGGTGGTCCTTTGGAGTTCCGCACTGCACTGCAATGTAAAGACCAATGCCTGTTCCTGCTTGGCATGGACTATAATGTTCATGTCGTGCAGGAAAGGCGGTGACTGCACACAAGAGGACGCAACATGTGACCCCCTCCAGGCACCCCATGGTCCTGAGGCAACTGGGGGCCCCGTAGGGCCACCTTTGTTTCCTTACTGGAAAAGTTCTCATGTTGGACTCACCATCATGAAAACTGTTGCGGTGAGGAAACTCCTAATAGGCTTGGTGGTGCCCCAGCGGCCAGCATATTAGGGCATCTGACATCTGCACTACCACTGCGGGATTCATATCTCAACGGTTGCAGCAGTCCTGTGGCAGTCCCACAGCCATATTCATAATATCTGGTGGTCCAGGCACCGCCACCACTGGTTCGGCGGTCTGATGGACTAACAAACTCATAATTAGGCAATTTCATCATGAGCTTCGGATCTTGCACTTTTGGAAGTGCAACTTTGTCTGCACCCGGACATCAAGCAGCTCCGTCTCCTGTTGGACCAGAACATCTTCCTGGCGGCCAAACTGAGTTGGGTGGGGTACAGACGAGAAGAGCGCACCGAACCATTTCCAGGGAGGTTAAAGTCCTTAAGAAAGATGCTGCTGATGGATGTGGTGATGTGATTGACAGACTGACTTCTTTACCCTCACTGCCCCTAAATCTGAAACAGAATAAATACTGCTGGCAATCATAAAGTTTTTCATTGCATAACTGCCGACACAAATGTATCAACTCTCTCAACTGCTCGGAGGCGCAATAAGATCTCCACCGGCCTACAGCAGTGCGGGAAGCGAGGAACACCACGACAACGCAGCAGTGAGGGGAACAGCCATTACTTCCCAGCCGTGAGGGGAATAGCCAACTCTGCCCTCACTGCCACCAACCTGCCGTGAGGGGAACCGCCAATGCGAAACCACAGTCCCCAGCAGCCCCGTAATTGACGCCTGTCTCTGACGCTGCGTCCCATGCCCGGAGGGGCGATACGATCTCCACTGGCCTCCTGCAGCACACGGGCGTGCCCGGGACGTGCCTGGGCCACGCCCAGGCCAAGGGCGGACCTGTCTGCACTCGTCAGCGAAAGGATGAGACAGGGCAGGGCAACATTTCTTGGTCTCATCCCCCGGCGATTGACTCAACAGGTAGCACCCATTTGCTGAGGTTAATATAGCTTTAGCTTACAGTTTTGAGCTGACATTTGAAATATCCATCCTAAAGAAAATAGTACTGGCATTTGGTAGCATCGGCCTTTTGAACATCTCGGACACTAAAGGAATATCAAATAACCCTGAGTGGGACTACCTGGCTAGTTGATATTCCACGTCACACTTCTTGCTGCTGACCTTTTGGGATATCGAAACATAACTGTAAAGAGCCCAGAGGGCTGATTGGGACATTTTAACCTCATTTGGACACCTGATCTTGGAACCCTTAACTTTGGTCATAAGTACAAGTTCCATAATAACCTTGAGATTTGCACTGCTCTCTGCTCAACGGTTGGCAACTATTAGGCTGTTCATTTCTATGTGGGTTTATGTAGTCACATCCTTCACCTACTAGTTCTATTCATCTGTATTGTTAATTGCCCATATAAGTATATAAAAGCAGCATTGTGCGGGGGTTGGTTAGTGGTTCACTCGGAGAACTATATTTAGTAGGTTTTAAAATGGGGAAGCGCTCATGTGTGACAAAATCAAAAGCTCCTAGCTCAGCAGCACTCCCTCCAGCCTTGATTGATAAAATGTTGCAGAGGGCTATTGGGGTGGTTAACACTGAAATAGAGCTCACAGAGAGGTGCTTGTCACTTACCCCGGACCTATGTATTTTAGTGTCAGATTCACAAACTGTGCAAAATGATACCCATGTGCCTCCTGAAGAAGTACTATTGTCACCACGCTTGGAAGTCCCACCCAAAAAAACTGCACGCAGAGGTAGGAACACCAATATTATTCCAAAGAATGGGAAGCGCAAACAATCGATCGAGGCGGGACCTAAAAGGAAGAAACTGTGTGAGGATAGTGCATTTAGCGTAGGGGAGGGGTAAACCAGGATCATAATCCAAGCAGTTCACTGTTTTGTAGAGCTGATAAGAACTATCCTACCTGGGCACTGAATCTCCTGACTGATCTGAAGGCTCAATTAAGGGATATTGTAAGAGATGAGTTGGCTCCCCTATTCACTCGTTTAGATAAATTGATAGTAGTTGAGGAAAATAGACAAACTCTTCCCAACACAGCAGTTAGAGGGACTGACTTTGGATGCCAGGCAGACATTTCTTATCCAAAATCTCTGGGCAGGTTGGGTGGGCAGACAAGTGATGGTTCCACCACAACTCAAGAGTTAAGGCATCAGAATGCTGCCAACCAACAGCCAGGCACGAGTACAAATCATGAGAATGGTGGTAACAAGGTAGTTCCCTCCCACACAGGTAGGGATAAATCCAGTTGGCCTCAACACAGGCCCAACGGGATGTTGAGTATGCAGGTACTGGCAGAATGCCCCAATGATAACCTAGAAAAAGCAAATCTGCCAACCATATATCTGCCCCCTGCCTGCTCCCTGTATGTAATTATATTGACTGGTGTCCCCGAAATTGCTACCAACCAGAGGGAAACTCAATTTGATTTTAGGAATAAGTGGCTTTACTTGCTAGCAAAACATAGACAGTTTGACTACTGTAGGGCAGGGGAAATTTTAACGGTTCGTAGAATAGGCTGGGTGGGAAATTGACAAAAAGCAGATCAGGGAGACTGTGTAATTGTACACTTTTAAAATCCTAAAACTGTGAGCTAGTTACTCAGCCAGACCGCAAGTCACCAGGACTCAGTAACAGAAATCGGGCTATACTCACTGGACTTTTTCTACACTCAACATCAATTGATGTATAGGGGGCCGTACTACCCCAAACACCCTAAGCTGCCAATCAAGACCTCTGATAGAGGGTAGGTGGGATGCCCCTCTCAGGCCTCTACTATACAATCTACCAGTGAATAACAGATTTGGAATCCTGGAGGAGGTAGATTGACACGAGGCAAGTCTGACTCCTGGTGGGGACTCTGAGGAACAGGGGTTAGATTCCAAATTGGAGGAGTGCAGTGGGCTGGGGGCACCAAGTAAGGAACACAAACCAGACTCTTCACAGGCCACCAGCCTGCAAGTGTCTGGGGTACAAGCAGGCAGACTACCTGGTGCTCTTAAAGATGCCATTTTGATTGAAACTGCTAGAGTGGGCGTCTGCTTGAGGTCCTCAGATATTGATCACATGGCAGAAGTGAGGGACGCTCAAATTACCACTAGCAGTGCAAATGAGGTTCCAGAAAAGGAAAGTGATCGAGGTAGCAAACTGAGAGTTCTATCCTGGAATGTTGCTGGGCTTAAAAGCAAACTTGCCTGTCCTGATTGGGAACATTTTGTAGACAAACAGGACATATGTATGTTCTAGGAAACCTGGGCTAGGGAGGCTTATCGGATAGTAGACTTTGCATCATTTACCATCCCAGCCACCTCTGGGGGAAGAGGCAGACCATCGGGGGTCTATCCATTTGGGTAGGCTCACATTTGGGTTGTAGAGCTGAGCAGATATCCACCCCCACAAACGATATTCAGTGCGTCCTACTTACCTTCCCTACAAAGACAAAAATTGCTTTTATTAATGTCTACTCCAGACCGGTTGCCATCAGTTCATAATCTACCACCATAGACCACTTGAGACTCTTTATTCCCACCATGGACCAAACGGTATGGCGGATCACAGAGGGTGAATTTAACTGCCAATTTGAACCTCTCATTGACCTGAGCAACACCACCCCTAGTGAAAAAGACTCTTACTGGCAAATCCCCGGCCCACAAATTCATCCATTAAAGCTTGGTCGCCACTGGGCCATTACTGATTAGCTTAATTACACTAGCCCATTCATTAAGAGCGTGTAATGGCAGAACAATATCAGAGATTCTGGGGCAGCTAACTTTTATAGAGTAGGTCAAGAGTCTCTGTTGGATTACATTCTGGTGGAAACCAGACTGTGGCAAATGGTCCATGACTTTGGTGTCATAAAGAGGCAGGATAGTGTTAATAATGCCCTGGCTTTGGAATTGAAGATGCTAAACTTGGGATACACTAATACCAATTTTACGACCATACCTAGGAACAGTGGACTAATACTAACTAACAACAGAAGGAGAGCTAGGTAGTCACAAATTAAACAAACACCTGATAAGATGGCCAAGGTCTTTCATTTGGTAACCCCCTTTTTTTTTTTTAAAATATTTTTATTATGAGGCTTGAAACAAACAGCATTGGTTAAAAAAAAGAAACATGTTTTCTTACAATACTCAGTAAATTCCCCCAACAGTTAAGTTCCATAATAGCTACAAAGGAGGGTAAGGTCAGAGCAAAATAAGGCATAATAAAATAAGTAAGTTCACATTTAGCCAACCCATTTTTTGGCTATTCCTTAATCCATTTTTCCAAAAGATCCCAAATACGTTGCCCCATCTCACGCCTTCTTTTACCCCCTCTTAGGAAAATAGCTGACTCTAGGTTATATAGAGCCAGAATCCTTGCTCTCCAATTTAAGAAGGTGGGAGCATCAGGACTTATCCGCTCCGAAGTTATAGACAGCCTTACTACAGACATAACTATAAACAAAAAGGCAATTCTATACCTAGTTCTCCACTTCAGATAGTTACTCTCACAACCAAATATAACAAGCTCTGCCAAGAGAACAACTGAAATATTAAGTTTGGAATTTAGAAAAGCTTCTACATCATGGAGAAATGCATAGAGTTTAGGACAAAAAAAAAAACCATATGTAAATCATTAGCCGCTACCAGCCCACACCTCGAGCAGCAATGACCTCCTCTACCTCCCCATTTAGCAATGTTGGCCGGGGTGTAGTACAAATCAAACAGTGTCATGTAGCTTTGAGACCGTAAACTTCCTGATATAAAGGCACTGTTTGAGAGTTGTAAGGCCTGAGAAATATCTAGATCTGTTTTACCTTATTTAATTTCCCATTAAGCATTCTGTGAGAGTATGTCATCTGGAAAGCCTGAGAGTAAATGTTGATATAACGCACCTATTCTAGAGCGTTTTATTATCAGTACCATAAGTAGATTTTTCTTGAAAAATCCAGAACCTTGCTCCCTAGCTCTCTCTACGTAACTATGGATCTGTAGATATTTAAAGAAATCGTGAGTATTTAAACAAAATTTCTCCCTCAAAAACTCAAAAGAGGCCAGTGCTCCTTCGCTTCTAAGATCACCCAACGACCTTATTCCCTGTGAAATCCACCTAAATGTAATTAGATCTTGGAAAATGGGAGGTAAAAGTCCTGCCGCAGTAAGGGGTGTGTAATTGTTAATATTGGGAATCAAATATTTACGACGGAACTTACGCCAAAGCGAGAACATTGCTATTATGACCTTGAAATTTGTCTTTTTATAGTAGCTGGGCTCCAATACCCGTACTAATATCCCCTTAGCTTCTTCTTCTAATCCTATTTCAAAAATAGAGGGCTTGCAACATAATGGTACCCATGCTCTGTCTCCAAAAAGTGGTGTAGCAAAGTGTTGAACAAGAGCTGACCAATAATACAACACTAAATTAGATATTGCCCATCCTTCCCTCTCCCTAGGGAGGTACATCCATTTTGCTGCCCTCCGAAGACGATGATAACCCCAGAGAAATCTATTACAACACCTTTCAGCTTGAGTTAGGCTTGTGTGAGAAAACTCCAATGGAATGGTCCTAAGGAGGTATAAGAACTTTGGTAAGACCAACATTTTTAATACATTCCCCCTACCATATAGAGACAGATGAAGATTGTCTAGCCTTGTCAACGTGGAATTAATTGCGTTGATTACGGGCAAACTATTCAGATCTGGAATATTTTCTACTGCAGCCATAATTTTAACCCCTAAATACCCCGCGATCTGCACCACCGGGGCATCGGAGGGATCCATAGCTGCTGACTGAATCACCTGGGTTTTAGTGAAGTTAAGTTTACAGCCAGATAAGTGACCATATTGTTCTGCCAGACTCTTGATAGCAAAGAATGCCAATGCCACATTGCTAGTCAAAACTACAATGTCATCAGCATATGCTAATACCTTATACTCTGCTGTAGCAACCCTGACTGGAAATATATCTGCACATTTCTCTATTTGACTTAGAAGAGGATCTATATATAATGCAAACAAAAGGGGCGAACAGGGACAACTTTCTCTAGTGCCCCTTCCAATGCTAAAAGATCTTGATTGCAATCCTGAAACTGAGAGAGCAGCCTCCGGAGAGATAAATAACGATTGGAGTGCTTGAAGAAATTCCAAGCTAAACCCTTTCCATCGCAGGACTGCCCATAAGAACCCCCAGGCGACCCTGTCGAACGCCTTCTCGGCGTCTAACAGGATCACTCCGAGGGAGGAGTGAGTGGTCTGAGCCCAATCTAGAAGAGCTATTACACGCCGAACATGGTCGGCTGTGTCTCTGCTTGGGATAAAACCGTGCTGTTGTAGAGACATTAAAGGAGAGATCACGGCTGCTAGTCTAGTGGATAAGATTTTCGAATATATTTTACTGTCTACATTTATTAACGATATTGGACGGAACAATGCGGGTTCCAATTCAGGTTTGCCTTTTTTTTTAATAAGAATTATAGTTGTTTGTCGCCATGAATCTGGTATATATCCTCCCTGTGCTCCTCATAAAATAGCCAGCAACTCTGCCCGAATTTTTGAACAAAACAACTTATAAAACTCAAGAGGAATGGAATCCGGACCTGCGGCTTTCCCATTGGCTAAAGACTTAATTGCCAGCTCCACCTCCTCCCATTCTATAGGGGCTGAGAGAGTTTCATTCTGCTGAGCAGAAACCTGAGTGGTATTAAAATCCTGTAAAAAATCTTCTATTTTTAGCTCTACATTGGAAGGAACATCTTCCTCTGAATATAGACGGCAGTAAAACTGCCTGAAGACCCCAATGACCCCCTCTGGTGTATCCTGTATGCAGCCTCGGGAGTCCTGAATCTTTATAATGCGATTAGCCAATCCTTTCTCATGTAACCACTTGGCCAGAACCCTGCCAGCTTTTTCCCCAAATTCAAACATCATTGATCCAAATTTTAAGTACTTTGCAGCAAGATCCTGCCCAAAGAATTCCAACAAAGAGGCCCTTACTCTAGCTATCTGTGACTGATTTTCCAAGATCTCTCGACCCTCCTTTATTGCACATGCCAATTGAGTCTCTGCAGTCCCCAATTCCTCAATCCGCCGCTTAATCTGATCCTGAACAAGCTTTTGCCTAAAAAATGAAAAACTTTTCGTTTCCCACCTTACCGCTGCTTTAAACGTATCCCAGACTATTGTATGTGAAGCTGTGTCTTTATTGATTTTGAAAAATTCCCCCTTCCAATTTTTCATGTGATCTATATAAGACTGTTCCAATAGTCATTTCCTCTCAAAAGTCCAAATCCTTGGGACCCTTTTAGTACCCCTCATCATACATTCAATTATCAAAGGATTATGATCCGAAAGTATCCTGGGTAAGACTGAGATAGATGTAGCTTCTACCACCTGATCAGACAAAAAAAAATAATCTACACGAACCAACTTGTTATGGGGGACTGAAAAAAATGTATAACCATCTAAGTGTTTTTTATTATAAAACCAAGAATCAATCAAACGGTGTTCCTGAACCAGAGCTTGAAGAGCCCTGAAAACTCTAGGTTTTTTACCAGTATAAATTTGGAACCCTCCTAAATTAAAGTCAGCTAAGAGGTTAATATTCATATCCCCACAAAAACATATAGGGTGAGGCCAAAGAGCCAATTCCACATTTAAATAATGGAGAACTGCTGGGTCATCAAAGTTTGAGCAATAAACTGTACAAATAGATATGGGGCTACCATTGATCACCAACTCAGTTATTAGCCATCTACCATTACTATCTTGTGCGGTTCTATTACATACCCCAGATCCATGCCTCAAGAGAACTGCAACCCCTCTAGTCCTAGCGGATTGTCGAGAACACCCAACCAAATCAAACCCGGGAATTTTTAAATATGCTCGGTCACTCCAGGATACATGCGTTTCCTGCAAACAAACCACCTCAAGATGAAAAGCCTGAATAACTTTTGAGAATAATGCCCACTTTTTACCATCGCTGAGGCCGCAGATATTCCAAGTCCCTATACGAATTTTATCCTGCGCAATTCACGTTTGAAAAAAATGGAGCCAGCCAATAGAAATAATAACTCTCCCGCCACAAACACATGCTTTTAACAAGAAAAAAAACATATTGTGCAAAAACCATGAAGTTCCAGCTTCTTTTTATATTTTTTACCCCAGCCCCCCAAAACCCCCCATGCCCACTTCTCAACCATCCTACCCCCCTCCAGCTCTCCTACCTCCCTCCCCCCTACATCCCCCAAAATGAGGCATAAGGACACTGTCCTTACGATGGAAAGGCTGGTTGACCACCCGTCCCCTCCTGTATCATTGCCAAAAAGAACCCTTAATTGTCCATGTAGACACTGCACCTAGAAAAATAGCAACAAGAAAACCAAAACCAAAAACTCCTCAGTTTTTACGAGAAAACAAAAAGAAAACCCCATATTTCCTATGTGGTGCAGTGTTTCCCTAAAACAAAAGAATTCCCCTAGGACCCCCGCCGAAGAAGACAACAGAATCAGTAATAGAGAACTATGGCCTTACAATGAATCCAAGTACTCCTTAGCCTGAATTTCTGAGACAAAGAACTTTGTCTGACCTTGAAAAATAATTTTTAGTTTTGAGGGAAACAACAAAAACACTTGAGCTCCCTTAGACTGCAATGGCCCCATTAACTACCGGAGCTGCCACCTCCGCTCCACAGTCGCTGGACTCAGATCGGGCCTGAAAAAGAACTCACACCCCCTGCCAGCCCTTTTTTTATCGGGTCTTGCCAGATCGTAGATCTTCTCCCTTGCTAAGAAGCTTGAAAAACATATTAGAATCGCTCGAGGCCTAGTGTCCTCTTGTCCGGGTCATTGCTTAATCTTAAATGGGAAACAATGTATTTCCTTTTGCCAGTCCCATTGATGATTTCAGCAAATGCCTCGGTAAGAAGTGCTGCAATGAAGTTTCTAGCATCTGAGCCTTCCGTCCCTTCGGGCACCCCCAAGACTCTCAGATTGTTCCTCCGAGCTCTATTTTCAAGATCAGTAAGCTTCCAATGGATGTCATCTCTTTGAGACTGAATTATATCCGTTATATTCCTCTGGGTTGCCATATCGTCTTCCAGGGTAGATATCCTCACTTCTGCTTCCCCAACTCTCGAAGTGATCTCAGAGCATGTCTTAACTACCCTCCGAATGGAGTTTTGAACACGACGGCACACCTCCCTGTAGCCGAGCATTCTCATGGCGAGCCTCCTCGTGATGTGCCATTAGTGTCTGATAAATAATTGCAAGTGTTCTCTCGCCTGAGGGTGGATTAATCCCAGTATCATTTTGAATGTCATTTTGGATAGCCGCAGTTCCCTCTGGAGCCGGTTGAATAGAGAATGAATAATCCCAGGCTAGAGAACCTGTGTCCGCCCCCTGAGGCAGAGACCCCTGATCGTTGTGTACTCTGCGGACTGTATCCAAACCTTTAGAAACAGCATCAGCATTTATAACTTCATTACTGCGCCAATCTCCTAAGTCACTATCATCATCCGTCCAATCTCTACTCAGAGCAACATCATCATCTGAGGAGACCGTGTGATCTGATAAGGAAAAGAATTTATCACCGTCAGTGTCCAATATCCCATTCTGGATTCGAGATTTTTCCCCCTGCGTGGTCTGCTGTTTGGTGATTTGGCCTGAAGGTGTGGTTACTAGAGGTATACTTGCCAATGAATCAGAATGGACTACAGTTCCCAGCATCCCTTTTGGCTGAGTCATAGAATCCTTCTGGACTTCAGTGATAGAAGGATTTTTATGAGGGCTATCCCCTACCAGTCCTCCCGCCTCTGCTTCCTCCTTTCCCTTCTCCGCTTTACCCTTCACTGTAATTACATTAGTAGCTACCCCACTGAGAGGGTCCGAAGGTAATTGTGATGAATCTGACAATGTCTGATCATAGCCCGAAGTAGTGACATTCTGTATCTTATCTGGCAATGTCTGATCGCAGCCCAAAGTAGTGACATTTTGTGTCTTTTCGTTGTTCTGTACCACTATTGTTTTATCTATTTTATCTGTTTTATTTTTAAACATCAGTGGTAAAATCTGTCTGTTTTTAGATTTAGCCCCCGATCACTTAGGCGTCTGCTCGATTCCCTGTTTACTCGCCTCCACCTTGCCATCTACACCACTCACGCCGTGTCCCACCGTACCTTTAGATTGTACCATGATTCCCCCGGACTTCGCTGCGCCGAAAGCCCGCGTCTGGGCTTTCGGAGGCATCTCCACGGACTGCAACCCCGGCCAAGCTGCCGCAACCAACCGGGAAGCGCAGACCGTGGCCCGCTTCGACAGGGAGAGAATCCAGGCGAGACGATTCCTCCGATATTCTGAAGACAGGTAATCCGCTTGTTAGAAGGCGACCTCAGAGAAGCCCGGAGGGGGCCCTGACTATCCTGAGACCAACCCTCGAGGTATCGTAGCCGGGCACTGGGGGGAGCCTCCTCAGGGGAGGAATCTCTTATCTAGGATCGTACACTCGGCACCACACGACAAAGAGACACCACACCGGGAGTTCTTGAGAAGAAATCTTTATCAGATCGGAGTTGTAGGATCTTTATGATCAGCAAGGCAAATATATACAAGTGGAGCGCGGGCTCACAGAGTCTTGGAGGGGGTAGGAGGTAGCGGGATAGTCTTTGGGGATATGGATCAAATGCAGGAGCGTACCCGCCGCACAGCTCACAATCCTCGAGCTGGGGGATACGCTTGTCGTCGTTGGGTTCCGGCGGGACCAAGGGAGTCTGTGGGAGCCGCGAGTCACTCAGCAGGGCTCAAGTACACGTTCGGAGGTCTTACGATCTTCAGGGAGCCGCGAGTCACTCAGCAGGGCTCAAGCACGAGTTCGGAGGTCTTACGATCTTCAGGGAGCCACGAGTCACTCAGCAGGGCTCAAGCACAAGTTCGGAGGTCTTACAATCTTCAAGGAGCCGCGAGTCACTCAGCAGGGCTCAGGTGTTCCAAAGGCGAATCTGCCGGATAGTCCCAGAGCACCCCTTGTTATAGGACGACTCCTCTTTGATGTCCGGAGTCTGTGCAGGCAGGGGTCTTGTCACCTGGGGGCCGCTTGTCGGGGTTTTCTGCCATTGTCTTTTGATCCTTTCAGGGCCGGGTCGGGAGGAGTCCAAGACACCCAGCAGGCGTGGAGCCAGCCCTCGGGGAGGCCGGCGGGCCGATCGAAACCCACCTTCCCAGGGGAGCTCAGAGGTGCGATGGAAACTGCTCCTCCCTCTCTCATCCCCATGGGAGCGCGATGTCCCCCAGCCGGAGTGGCGCCTCTGGGCCAGGGTCGTGCTGGGGCCGGGCGGCCATCTTGGTGCATGAAGTGGGCATGCTGGCCCGGTGTGGCCGATAGGAGGAAGGCCACGGACAGGGGAGTCCGGGTCGGGTGTGTGTGTGTTCTGGTGGGAAGGATCGGCTAGGCCGTGGGCTCGGGGGCTGCGTGAGGTGCAGGGGTCAGGTTGTGTGGTGCGGGGACAGGGATGGCTATGTTCCGAGGGCCGGGTCTAACACGCGTCCCCCCCAGCTGAAAGCCGGAGAGAACTACCCATCCTCGTGGGGGTTCTCTTCGCTGAGGCGGAAGAACCGGGAGAGGCCATCGGCGTTGGCGTGGTCAGTACCAGGGCGATGCTCCACGGTGAAATCCATCCCCTGGAGGGAGATTGACCACCGCAGTAACTTGGGGTTTTCTCCTCGCATCTGCATGAGCCATCGCAAGTGGCGATGGTCGGTTTGGACCTTGAAATGGGTGCCGAACAGGTAAGGGCGTAACTTCTTGAGGGCCCAGAGTACGGCGAACGCCTCGCGCTCGATGGTGCACCATCTCTGTTCTCTGGGCAACAGCCTTCGGCTGAGGAAGGCTACGGGCTGGTCTAGGCCGTGGTCATTCACCTGGGTCAGGACGGCCCCAATTCCATGCTCAGAGGCGTCCGTTTGGACCACAAACTCCTTGGAGTAGTCGGGGGCCTGGAGGACGGGGACAGTGCACATGGCCGCTTTCAGGGCCTCGAACGCCTCTTGGCAGGCAGGGGTCCACTGCACTTTCTTGGGCTGTTTCTTGGACGTGAGTCCCGTGAGGGGACCGACGAGGCTGCTGTACCCCCGGATGAATCTCCGGTAGTAGCCCGTGAGGCTCAGAAAGGCTCGGACCTCCGTTTGGGTGGTGGGGGGTTCCCAGGCTAGGATGGCGTCTATTTTGGGCTGTAGAGGGGCGACCTGGCCGCTTCCGACCTGGTGCCCCAGGTAGGTTACCGAACCTTGCCCAATCTGGCACTTGCTGGCTTTCACGGTGAGGCCTGCCTGGCGCAGGGCGGTTAGCACCCTCCGGAGGTGCTGGAGGTGTTCACTCCATTCGGAACTAAAAACTGCGATATCGTCTAGATAGGCAGCGCTGAATTTTTCCAGCCTGGCCAGGACTCTATTTACCAGTCGCTGGAAGGTGGCCGGGGCATTTTTCATCCCGAAGGGCATCACGCGAAAGCGATAGTGCCCATCCGGGGTGGAGAAGGGGGACCGCTCCTTGGCTCCTTCTGTGAGCGCAATTTGCCAGTAGCCGCAGGTGAGATCGAAGGTACTGAGGAACCGAGCAGCCCCGAGTTGGTCAATGAGCTCGTCGGCTCGGGGAATGGGGTGGGCATCGGCCCGGGTGACTTCATTGAGTCCTCGGTAGTCCACGCAGAAGCGGAGTTCTGGGGCGACACCGGGGGCAGCTGCTTTCGGGACCGGGACCACGGGGCTGGCCCAGGGGCTGTCTGAGGGTTCTATCACTCCTAAGGTCAACATCTTCGAGACCTCGGCTTGAATGCAGGACCGGACCCGATCAGGGACTCGGTAGGCTCGGTGTCTCACCGGCGGGCTGTCTCCGGTATCCACGTCGTGGACACACCAGTCGGTGACTTTGGGGACCAGTGAGAAGAGGTCGGAAAACTGTCCTAGGAGCTGGCGGCAATCCTCACGCTGCTGGGAAGTGAGGGATGGGGAGAGGTTCACTCCTTCCACGGAGCCGTCCGTCTCCTTGGTGCACAGGAGATCAGGGAGGGGATCCGACTCCTCCTCGGACCCGTCATCAGTGGCCAGCAGGAGGCTCAGCCCGGTCCACACAAAGTGGGGCTTGAGGCGGTTCACGTGGAGGACCCGGAGGGGGTCCCGTGGTGACTGGACGTCCACCAAGTACGTGACCTGGATATTCCGCTCAACTACTTTGAAGGGCCCGGTCCATTTATCCTGGAGGGCGCAGGGTTTCACGGGGGCCATGACCCATACCTGCTGGCCCGGCTGAAACTCGACCAGAGTGGCATTCTGGTCGTACCAGCGCTTCATCTCTTCCTGGCTCGCCTCCAGGTTGGCCTCGGCCATCTCTCGGAACTTCCTGGTCTGGTTTCGGAGGGTCAGGACGTATCGGAACACATCTCGGGGGTGGCCTTGGGGCGCCGCCTCCCATCCTTCCTTGACCAGGCTGAGGGGTCCCCGGACGGGGTGCCCGTAGAGTAACTCAAAGGGGCTGAACCCCAAGGATTTCTGGGGGACTTCTCGGTAGGCGAACAGGAGGCAGGGGAGCACGACATCCCACTTACGCCGGAGGGGCTCCTCCAGGCCCGCGATCATCCCCTTCAGAGTCCGGTTAAACCGCTCTACCAGGCCGTTTCCTTGGGGGTGGTACGGGGTGGTGAATTTATAGGACACTCCGCATTGTTGCCACAAGGACATCATGTATCTGGAGATGAAGTTCGTACCGCGATCGCTCACGACCTCGCGGGGAAAACCCATACGGGAGAAGATCCCCATCAACGCCCGGCCCACCACGGGGGCTGTGACGGTGCGCAGGGGTATGGCTTCAGGGTATCGGGTGGCATGATCCACCAGGACGAGGATAAAGCGGTGCCCTTGGGAGGTTGGGGGGTCCAGAGGCCCCACTATGTCGATCCCGACCCGCTCAAAAGGGGTACTGACGACAGGGAAGGGTTGGAGGGGAGCCTTGCGCTTTCCTCCGCTCTTACCACTGGCCTGGCACGTGGGACAGGACTTGCAGTAGGCTTCTACATCTGCTTTCATTCTGGGCCAGTAGAAGTGAGTCACGAGGCGACTGTAGGTTTTGTCCTGGCCCAAGTGGCCTGCGAGGGGAACGTCATGGGCCAAGCCCAGGAGGAGGTCTCGGAAGCGTAGGGGTACCACCAGCACCCGGGCGGATCCTAGTTCCACCGACTTCTGTTCGCTGTACAAAAGGTCATTCTCCCAATACACCCGGTGCAATCCAGTTTGGTCGCCCGCGGCCTGGGCCTCTGCCTGTTGCCGGGGCCCGACCAGGGAAGGACAGGTAGCCTGCTCGCGACAGAACTCCTCTCGGGAGGGGCCCCCCTCATGGCGCCACTGGGCCAATTCGGGTAGAGCGCCTAACTTGGTGACCTGTGTGGAATCGGAAGGTGGGGGTTCGTCACTGGCGACCGACCCTTCTTGCGGGGGGATGTGGGGACCCTCGGCGGGGACCATCCTATCTTCAGTGGTCGGGGCATCGTCGACTTCCCCCAGGGGGGTCAGTCGGACCGCCATGGATCGGGTGGTGGCGCACACCCACTCAGGGAGACCCATCATCCCGAGGTGGGTCTTGCGCTCGACTTGTCTCCAGGGGGAACTTTCCAGGTCGTTCCCCAGGAGACAGTCGACTGGCTGGGAGGTTCTCACTGCGACTTTCAGTTTACCGACCACCCCTCCCCATTCAAAAGGCATCAGCGGAAATGACCGGGCAAAAGACATTGGGGAGGACCTGGTCTTCGTTGACCAAATGACTGAGGACACCGGTGATGCTGGCCCCGGTGTCCCGGAGGGCTTCTACTTGGTGGCCATTGATCGTTACGAGCTGCCCATATTTCTTAGTGTTGGAGGGCAGGAGGCTTCCAGGGACCATTTCTCTATCTCCTAAGGATACTAGGGCCATGGCTGCGGGTTCCCATTCTACGGTCTCCTCAACCTCCTCCCCCAGGGCTACATTGGCTATTTGTCTAGCGGGGGGTGCTGCCTGGGTGGTGTGTGGGGCCATGGGGCATTCAGGGTCATTGGCGTAATGCCCGGGCTTCTGACAACGGAAACAAGTGATGGTCACCCGGTGCCCCCGTCTTAGGGGGGGGCGGATACAGCTGGTGGGGGTGCCGGGAAAGGCGGAGGTTGGGTCTTCGGGGGACTGGACTGGGACTCTCTCTGCCCTCCCTGGTTCCCCCCTCCTCTCTGGCGGGGTAGTCCCTGACTGGCTCGGGGGTACTCTCCTACAGGGCCCAGGGAGACCCGGGTGTTGGTCCAGCTATCCGCCTCGACAGCCAGCTTCCTCGGATCCGTGAGCTTGCTGTCGAGCAGATGCTGGCACAGTTCCACAAAGCAGTTCGCAGCCAGGTGTTCCCACAACATAAGGTCTGTTAGTTCTTCTAGGGTGGTTACCTTGCTGCCCTTGATCCACCCATCGAATGCGCGGCTGAAGAAGTTTACATACTCCACCCAGGTGGTGCCCGGGATCTTCCTGCAGTCCCGGAACCGCTGGCGGTACATCTCCGGGGTGAGGCCGTACCTTGTGAGGAGGGCCTCTTTCATGTGGTCGTAGGAGGTCTGCATGGAGGTTGGTAGGTCGAGCAGGGTGTCTCTCCCTTCGCTCAGGAATCGTCCCCACAACCCGGCCCCCCAATCCTTCTGCGGGACCCGATGGGAGGTCATGGCGACCTCGTAGGCCCTGAACCACTGTTGAATGTCATCGTTTTTGTAATATTCTTTGACCACATCCTTGGGGATGTGGACCTTCTGTTCCGCCGGGGAGGCCGCCTCTCGGTTCCCCGGGGGCCGCGCTTCTTCGCTTTTCGCTTTTAGCTCCATTTCCTTCAAGCTGCGTTCGTGCTCCAGTTGAAGTCTCCTTCCTTCGTGTTCCCGTTGGAGTTTCTTCTCTTCTAGTTCTCCTTGCACCCGCATCTGTTCCACTGCTAGCTTTTTCTCAGCTAATTTCAACTCGCCCTCGATTTTGAGTTTGGCTAATTCGAGTTCGTGATGGCGACTTCTTTCTCTGTCTGCGAGTTCCTCCGGGGATAGGCCCCTGTCTGGTACGAAGCTTCGCACCTGGTTGCTGCTGCGTTCTCCTTGGGAGGGTCCAGCTTTGTCGTGGGGCTCCACCGCTCCTTCTGGGCGGGGGGCTCCAGAATCCACCCAAGCTTTTAGTGCCTTCTGCATATCTTCTTTGGTGTTGAGACCAGTGGTAGCGATTTTGAGTTCTTTGCAGAATTGCTTCAGTTCTCTGTGTGTGTACTCCTCCAGTTGTTCCGCCTGGAACACGGTACTGGTGTCATTTTCTGTGAGAACCACGGCATTTCCTTCTGCCATCTTTGTCGGTAGTGCGTCAGCCGTTCACGGTACGATCTCTAGATTATGGGCCCGAATCCCACCGCTGCCACCAATGTTAGAAGGCGACCTCAGAGGAGCCCGGAGGGGGCCCTGACTAACCTGAGACCAACCCTCGAGGTATCGTAGCCGGGCACTGGCGGGAGACTCCTCAGGGGAGGAATCTCGTATCTAGGATCGTACACTCGGCACCACACGACAAAGAGACACCACACCGGGAGTTCTTAAGAAGAAATCTTTATCAGATCGGAGTTGTAGGATCTTTATGATCAGCAAGGCAAATATATACAAGTGGAGCGCGGGCTCACAGAGTCTTGGAGGGGGTAGGAGGTAGCGGGACAGTCTTTGGGGATATGGATCAAATGCAGGAGCGTACCCGGCGCACAGCTCACAATCCTCGAGCTGGGGGATACGCTTGTCGTCATTGGGGTCCGGCGGGACCAAGGGAGTCTGTGGGAGCCGCGAGTCACTCAGCAGGGCTCAAGTACACGTTCGGAGGTCTTACGATCTTCAGGGAGCCGCGAGTCACTCAGCAGGGCTCAAGCACGAGTTCGGAGGTCTTACGATCTTCAGGGAGCCGCGAGTCACTCAGCAGGGCTCAAGCACAAGTTCGGAGGTCTTACGATCTTCAAGGAGCCGCGAGTCACTCAGCAGGGCTCATGAGTTCCAAAGGCGAATCTGCCGGACAGTCCCAGAGCACCCCTTGTTATAGGACGACTCCTCTTTGATGTCCGGAGTCTGTGCAGGCAGGGGTCTTCACACCTGGGGGCCGTTTGTCGGGGTTTCCTGCCATTGTCTTTTGATCCTTTCAGGGCCGGGTCGAGAGGAGTCCCAGACACCCAGCAGGCGTGGAGCCAGCCCTCGGGGAGGCCGGCGGGCCGATCGAAACCCACCTTCCCAGGAGAGCTCAGAGGTGCGATGGAAACTGCTCCTCCCTCTCTCATCCCCATGGGAGCGCGATGTACCCCAGCCGGAGTGGCGCCTCTGGGCCAGGGTCACGCTGGGGCCGGGCGGCCATCTTGGTGCATGAAGTGGGCACACGGGCCCGGTGTGGCCGATAGGAGGAAGGCCACGGAAGGGGGAGTCCGGGTCGGGTATGTGTGTGTGTTCTGGTGGGAAGGATCGGCTAGGCCGTGGGCTCGGGGGCTGCGTGAGGTGCAGGGGTCAGGTTGTGTGGTGCGGGGACAGGGATGGCTATGTTCCGAGGGCCGGGTCTAACACCGCTCCTCGCATCACCCACAGTGGGACCGGTTCACGCGGCAAAAAATCAAACAAGATTAGTTCATTCTGGGGATCCGTGAGTTCATTTTTTGGCAATTATGGACGGAGGGGAACAAGCGCTAAACCAGCTCACTCAACCGGGCTGCCGGCCGCCATCTTTTCCTCCCCAGACTCCCACTGGCATTGCAGTGTGTTGTAGCATTGAGAGTGACTGGGTCAGTGAAGTAACCCCAATACTTAAAGAAATGGGGGAACTTGCAGGTGCAAAGTGTTTCCCCGTAGCCAATGAGGAAGTTGCAAAAACACATCTAGAACGAACAACAAGACTGGAAGATATATTTCACCCAGTGGCTCCAAGGAGGGCCAAAGCCCAGCATAAATACAAATGGTTCAATGTAAAATGTCGTAATGCTAAACAGGCCCTATTGGACGCTGTTAAGGCAAAGGACAGGAATGGAACCAAATTAAAATAGGCACTGTACAAAGAGACCATTCAACTGGAAAAAAGAACTGGGAACTGGAAAGGTGGGAAACCCTTAAAATAGCACTAACTAACAAACATCTGAAGACCTTTTGGGCAACGGTTAGTGCAGGAGACAACCAAGGGAGATCAGCCATTGAACCAAATACGTCTTCTGAAGCTTGGGAGAATCACTTCCGCTCTCTGTATAATAGCATTGCACCTATACCCGTAAATGATGATCCCTTGCCAGCATCCTCCGTGTTTGCTGAGGAGGTAGCTACAGAGATCACCCTGTCTGAAGTCCTAAATGCCATTAACAAGCTCTCTAGCAATGAAGCACCGGGCCTAGACAAAATACCAGGGGATCTTTTTGGGAGGAACCAAAAGTATGGGGACCGTAGCTATGGTCCCTATTTAATGCAATTATGAATGGGATGGATCCCCCTGACACCTGGTGAGGGGCAGAAATTGTCCCAGTCTTTAAAAAAAGGCTGTCCCCTCCTACCTACTAATTATAGGCCGATTAGCCTAATTGACGTATCCCAGAAACTTTTTGCCCGAATACTTCTTGACCGCCTACAGGCATGGATAGAAGAAGAAGAGATCCTGAGTCCACATCAAGCCGGCTTCAGAAAGAAAACTTCCACCGTTGACCAGCTATTTAAGCTTCAACTTCTGTACCGGAAAACGGTGGCCTTAGAGGGTGGCAGCCTCTATTTAATATTTGTAGATCTGAAGTCGGTTTTTGATGTTGTTCCAAGGAGCAAACTTTGGAATGTGCTTAGAGAGTTGAGGATACCAACTTATCTCCTCAGTATTTTAGTAAGGCTTCATGAAGATAACTTTGCCCAAGTAAGGTTTGGGAAACACGGCAAATTAACACCCCGCTTTCCTGTTGGCAAGGGAGTGCTGCAAGGCTGTGTGCTCGCTCCCACCCTGTTCTGCCTCTTCATTAACAGACTCATTGAGCAGCTCAGGGAGGTGAAGGACAATGATGCCCAATGTCAAGGGGGTTTCAACACCTCTTGAGTCGGAATTTTACGTGCAGAGGAAAGTCTAGCATGACAATCTATGAAACTTGTAACTGGGGACCACAAAAAAGAACGTTTGCTAGACAAGGAGATTGGGAATACGTAAATAGTATCTAACCTGTGATTATAACATACGGCATACCACCAAGCCTGAAAGGATAAGTCAGATAACTTTTTTCAGCACTTGGCAATCTGTTGAAAGGCCACTCCCAAGAGTAAATCCAAAGCTTGCAGAGGTAAAGAATCGTTCGACCAGTCCTCAGAAAGAGAACCCAAAAAAATATTGACAAAGGGAAAGGGGACTGTCTGATGAAAAATTGAGGTAACTTGTTTCCAGACCTTCTTCCAGAAGTCCTGAACAAAAGGGCAGTAAGTGTTTTAAATCAGTGTTGGAGGATGAACATAGACAACATGTATCAGGGAGTTCAGCATTGATCTTATGCAAAAACGAAGGGGAAAGAAGTAATCAATTGTATATGAAAAATAGTGTTTGCGTAGTGTAAGCTGCTCTAGAAGCTAAATGTGATTCCAGACTTGGACAGGTGTCCACCCGAAGGTCTCGTTCCCAATCTAAGTCCACTTTGGTTTTATCTCTAAAAAAGCTTGGTTTGTGTAAATAATTATAAATTGCCGAAGCTTTGGGTCTAGAGCTCAAAAAAGTAAAAGCGTTCATGGAAGAAGCTATTGATTGGTCTGATGAACGGACACATTCCTGAATTGCCAAACTTAGGGGCATATTATCAACGGCCAGCGATAATTATCGCTGGCCGTACATTGCGATAGAAATATTATCGCCGGCTATCGCTGAATATTATCGCCATGATAACGCTATATTTACAACGTACAGCGCTATGGCGATAATATTTCAGCGATAGAGGTGTTTTCAATGGAACATCACTGGTTTTCCAGCGATGATCCATTGAAAACAGCGATAACATAGCTGATACGACCCTGCGGTCCTAGCAGCATAATCCATCTCCAATTAAAAGTATGCCTTAGTCAGGAATTTAACAGACGTTAAATTCCTGAGTTTAGGCTGAGGTAGCGCAATTTTTTTTATCGCTGCACTTCCTTGTTAATTTCGTGAAGCTGCCTTCACGTTATTAACATGTGTTGTTTTCACAGCCACGCCTTCATTGCATCTCATTAGCGATGCGTGTCCTTGATGATATTGCGATATAATTATCGCCGCTTTTCGCCCATAAACGGACGCTAAAGTGGCGATAATTATATCGCCAGCCCTTGCTAATATGCACCTTAAAGCTTTCTGTAACAAAATATATCTATTAAAAAAAGAGGTAGGGAAATTGCAAGTCAATTTGGATTGGGAAAAAGGTATAAGCGTATCATTTTGAAATAATTAATGAACCCAAGTGAGGCCTTTTTGTCTCCATGATTTCCAATATATGGGTTTATCTTTGATTAGTATGCGATGATGATGCCAAATTGTGGAATTAAGAAATGAGTTGATATTAGAGGAACTGTCTAATAGAAATGGGTCTTGTAATTTATGCGTAAGCTTGACAATATGTGTGGATAATCTTTGGGGCTTGTGAGTGAAAGAGAGGTATTCTGAGAAGGAGAAAGGAGCAATAAATGACTGTTCAAGTGATACCCAGAGAGGGGAGCCTGAAGAGGGGGTGGTGAACCATTGAGATGATTGGCGCAGATTAAAAGCTTTATGATAAGCAGGCAAGTCGGGAAAGTTAGCCCCACCTTCTGATTTGGGGCAACTGAGTCTTATTAATGACATTCAGGCTTTCTTCTTACTCCAAAGATGGAAGACAGCAAATAATTGATCTTTTTGAAGAATTTTTGGGGAATAGTAATTGGAATATTAGAAATAGTAAATAAGATAATTGGGCATAACATCATCGTAATGGTATCTAACCTCCCCCACCAAGAAAGATACAGCGGGTGCCATCTATCAATAACAGAGGAAATTTTTGAACAATACTTATCCAAATTGATAGAAACTGAGGAGAGGATAGACAAATAGAAATATATTCCTAAGTATTTAATGTAGTTAGTATTCCAAGTGAAGTAGGTAATTTTAAAGTCCTCTTTAAAAGTGAACTTAGTTAGGGGTAACATTTCGCACTTCACATTATTTAATTTATAACCAGATACGGATGAATATGATTGAGTTTCAAATAGAAGAGCACGTAGAGAAGAGGTGGGGTTAGAGATAAACACTAATATGTCATCGGCGTATGCTGCCAATTTAACATGTGAATCATGAAAATTGAAACCTTGAAAATCAGAGTTTTGACGGAGTTTACATAAAAATGTAAAGCTAAATTGAATAAAAAAGGGGATAAAGGGCAGCCCTGACGGATACCCCTGCCCAAAATAAAATACGAGGAAGAAAGCCCATTAGCAAATACAGCAGCTTCAGGGTCTTAATATAAGAGAGATATCCAAGAAATTATTTTAGAACCAAAACCAAACCATTTAAGGGATGAAAAAGTAAGAGGCCAATAGACTCTGTCGAATGATTCTCTGCATCTAATGCCATAGCCGCTAAAGAATGAGATAGATGAGAAGATTTCGTGAGGATATCAAAAAACAAGCGAGTATTATCAGTAAGAAAGCGACCTTTCTCAAAGCCTGATTGCTCTTTGCCTAAATGATCCAGAAGAAAGGATTCTAAACATGATGCCAGGGATTTTGAGAATATTTTATAGTCAATGTTAACCAGTGAGATTGGTCTGTAATTTTTGCAGAAACGGAGATCTTTGTTCTCTTTAGGTATGAGACTGATGAGAGCTTCCAAGAAGGAACCTGAAGCAGTCCCAGATTGTAAGAAATAAGTCAAGAGTTTATGTAATTTAGGAAGGAGGAGTTGGGAAAAATGAGAAAAGAACTCAACAGTAAATCCATCAGGACCCGGAGCCTTATCTCTCGTAAGAGTCCACAGGGCATTATGCAGTTATTTCATTAAAATATCAGTTTCCAACTTTTGAAAGTCTAGGTTACTGTCTGGGATATTAGTAATAGAAGAGAGGTAGTCTGCAATTGATTGATCCGTAGGGTAAGCCACAGGAGTGTACAGAGAGTCATAAAAGATATGAAATTCTTGTAAGATTTTTGAATCTTTAAATTTGGGTGTCGACTGAGCATCAAGTATTAAGTCTATGTTGAATTTGTTTTTTTTTACTTTGAGATAGTTTGCCAATAATTTGCCAGATTTGTTGTTACCACCACAAAATTTTGCACTCGACTTAAGCAGATATGAGGAAGCATTATCGGTAGATACCTTGTTGAATTTAAGCTTGGCAGCTACTAGGGCGTCTAAACAATCTTTCCATTTTGATATGTAGTAAGTATGTTCCAGGGAATTGATTTTAGCAAAAAGATCCGTGGCGTATTTCCGGGCTATATGGCGTTTCCTGGAAACATAATTAATAATAAAGGCACGTGATGCTGCTTTGAACGTGTCCCAAACAAAAGAAAAGGAAAGGGCATCTGAGTCGTTAAAGAGAAGTATTCAGTAAAAAAATAAGTAAATAAGTAAAGGAAGATGTAAAGACGGGATCAAGTAATAATGAATTATTAAAGCGCCAGCGTCGAGGCGCAGAAGACTTATGAAGAATGTCTAGGGAAACAGAGACTGGAGCATGATCAGAGATTAGGATGGATCCAATGTCAGATGAAATTATAGACTGAGAAAGAGCATGGGATATAAAAATGTGATCGATACGTGACTGTGTGTAATGTACAGGAGAAAAGAAAGTATTCTCCTTCAAAGAAGGATTACACAATCTCCAGGCATCAACTAAGTGTCTGTGTAGAAAGGCATGTAAAATGCTTTATGAGGTTTGGAGGGTATAAAAGAGGTAGTGGAATTATGGTCAATAAAGGGGTTAACAATTTGATTACAGTCTTCAGCTAAAATCAATTTATCATGAGGGAGTTGCACTAATTTCCCTGCAAGTTGGGACCAAAAAGAACAATCACCAGTAGTTGGAGCATATATATTAAATAAGGTGAGGAGATTTTTCCCAATCAACAGATCGGTATGTAGCCAGTGACCTATGTCATCAGTCTCTTGAGAAATAAGTTTAGCATGGAGAGATTTGTGACAAAGGATAGCAACGCCATTATGCTTGCCATCACCTGGGGAAAAGAAAACCCCTACAACCCATTCTTTTTTTATTTCAGAGACTCAGATTCAGTAAGATGGGTTTCCTGGATCATAGCAATATCAGCATTCAGTTTAGATAAATGTGATAACACACGTTGTCTTTTGATCGGGAGTGTAAACCCCGGACATTCCATGTGACAATATTCAATGTAATCTAAAAAATCATTAAGACAATAAACAGGATAAGACCAGATAAAACAGTAAACTTGTCAAACAGTAACCATAAATGCATATTAGTAAAATAGAATTTAATAACATTTGAGTAAAGAGTCATATAAGAAAATAGGTAACTACCTTTAGAGAAAAAGAAAGAAGGAAGGGGAAAATGAGAGACAGAGGGGGAGAGAAAGAAGAAAAAAGAAAAGTTGACCATAGAGCTAAGTTAATGATGTTGAGAAGAAGCAGGAGGATAAAATATGCAAGACAAAACTTTTTGCATGGAGAAGTAGCAGAAAATGTGAAGTTGAAAGATGTAGAATAGGAGGAAAATGAAGAATAGCAGATAGAACAATGAAATAACAACGAACTAAAGAAATGATGAAAGAAGGGAGGAGAAAAAGTACAAACAAGAAAAACTATGAGAACAAAAAATGAAACACGCATACCTATAGAACTCCACAAATGATAAGGGAGGGAGGGGTGAAACCATATGGAAGGGCAGCACATCTGGAGCTCACGAAGGGAGGCACAAATAAGATTTTTTTTAAAAATACAAAGTGTGAGACAATAGATGAACAAACAGCAGGGATACCTGTAGGAAAGAGAAATATGGTTAGAATATCAATATAACACCATAAGAGTGGTAGAAAAACCAGAAGAACGTGAATCAAAAAAAATTTAACACATTCTAAAGTAGAAAGGAAAAACATTTCATGTGGCAATGTAAGAAATTTAGAACACAGCAATAAAGTTTAAAACAGGGTAATCAGCCATACTGCGAGGAAGAAGCATTGGTAGTGTCCATAGTATCAGCCTTACACAAGTTAAGAAAACATTTTAGTTTGAGAGGATCTTCGTACGTGGTGGTTTTATTCTTGTATGTAACCTTGAAGAGGCACGGATGAAAAAGACCATATTTAGCTCCAAGATCACAAAGCTCCGGCCTCATCTTCAGAAAATGCCTACGACAATCAGCAGTGCTTTAAGCGTAGTCCTGTGAGAAAAACAGCGTGTGGCCTAACCATGAAACACGTGACTTTTTTTAGAGGCTGGCAAAACTTTAAGTAAGTCTGTATACTCCAAAAAGTACAAAATGACTCCTCTGGGACAAGTAGAAGTAGAAGCAGATGTAGTAGAATGCTGACGACCCAGTCTGTGAGCTCATTGAATAATTAAAGCTTGTCCAGCAGGTATACCCAACACTTTCGGCAGGAAGGAAACAAAGAAGGACAGAGGGTATGCACCATCCGTGTTCTCCGGTAGACCATAAATTCAAAAGTTGTTTCTACGATTTCTATTCTCCAAATCTTCAACATGTTTCTGCAAATGAGATACCTGTGATTGAAGAGCATGAACCTTAGAGTCAGTTACCTGAAAAGAAGAAACACTCTGTTTCGCCACTATAAGACTCTCATCAAGTTGAGACCATCTATCAAGATTTTAGAGATCTAATTTCTTCAAGAAGAAGGTCCATAGAGACAAGTGTAGGAGATTGTGCTGGAGATTAAGGATCTTTCTTAAGCCATTTAGTAGTAGTTTTGACTCCATTACCCAATGTAGGTAACGAGAATTGTGACTGAGTGGAGGCACCAGGCCTTGTTGAAGAGGCTGAAATAGATTCTATCTTGGCAAGTTTTGTCAAAATTGTAGAATTTTTGAAAGGTCGATGAGATGGAGATATAGAAGAAGAGGTAAGTCTCCATAGCCTCCGCATAAAAGGAGTAGGAGACATTATCAGGAGACCTACAGAGCATTCACTGCTGTCAACGACTCAAAAATAACCTACATATCAATGACGAGCATGAGTTGAAAAGAACATTCCTCTCCAAAAACAAAAAAACAAAAAAACGAGGCAGCATCAGAGAATTAGTTGAGACTTGAGCAAAGATTACAACCTCCTCACAGCACTGTGAGAGGGCAAGGCTCCAAAATGAGATCAGAAACTGCAATGACAGTTAAAGTAGTAGAATATCCTTTGAAAGTAGTCTTAGCGTTAAGACATTATACACAGCATAACTTCATAATAATAAGTGCAACCAGTAATGACAATTCGTTACAGGCGCATACCACCTCAATCAGGAAGGGTGAAGTGCTTCAGCACCTGAAATCACAAAATGGCCGTCACAGCTGTAGTGGTAATCAAATTGGAATAATAGCTTCAAAAATGTTGGTATCTTGACAGTTCAGATTGAGCATAACACAGGTGTATCCAAACACAGCAAGCCGATGAAGCCGTGTACCACTTCAACTTAATGAATTAAAAGAACGAGGAGCGCCGACGCATAAGATCTCAAAATGACGGTCGCAACATAAGCGGCATATAAAAGAGTGGAAAAGCTGTAAAAGTGATGTTAGCGTGGTATTAGCAGAGTCCACAAAGCCACCAGTGCAAGAAGAAGCGGCAGAATGTTAAAAAAGAAGTACAGCTACAACAAGAAAGGACAAAGCACTTCAGCGCGAGATAACCTCAAAATGGCGGTCGCGGCTGTGGAAGCAGTTGAGGTGGAAAAATACCTTGAATGAATGACATTAGCGTGTCCTTTTCACCTTCGACATGACTTCAAGAGCCACTGGCCGGAATCCCCACCTCCGGACCGGAAGCTCCGCCTCCGGGCCGGAATTTCCGGCCCGAGTGCGGACGTAAAGTTAGGAGTCGTAAATCCATTCTGTGAATAGCAAAAGTAGTAAGTTTATTCTGTGAATCGCAAAAGTAGTAAGTTCATTCTGTGAATACCAGAAGTAGTAAGTGCATTCTGTGAATACCAAAATGGTACTAAGTTTAGGATTTTGTCTTAAGTTTGTTCTGTGAATCGGGCCCCTGGTGAGGTAGGGAGGTATAGGTGGACAGGTCGATACTCATCAGGTGATTGGTGCACTCCTCCTCCCATTTCCAGCGCATGGAATGAGGAAAAGATTCCCCTCTCTCGAGGACCATTGATGAATGTTTGGTGTTATGGGCCCCACCAGTGAATGAGTGAGTGAAATGTGGTCCGGTCTGTAGCGAGGGGATTTGTGGTATTCAGCGCTGGAGCAGTTTTCTTGGTAGCAGAATGATAGATAGCTATTTTTTTGGGTTTAGCAACGATTGCTTGTAAATAGCTTATTGATTATTGATTGGTATTGATTTATGTACTAACCCTCTATGTTGAGTTGCGTCGAGTTATATGTTGTTTGCACGACTTCTGGGATGTAGGAAGTCTTAACTTTAACAGTTCCATAGTAGAGCAGAGGCAGATGCTGCTCTCGGGAAAGACGGGATTGTTGTAGCCCTGTAGGTACACAGGGAACACGTGAGACAAGTGAAGTTGCACGGCGCATTGTCTGGGTTCGATTCGGTGGCATCATCGTGTGTTGCCATTAGAGATATTTTCTGTGTGAGAGAAGTATGTATGATAGCGAAGGTTACCTGTGAAATTTTGGTCTTTAAGTACCAGGAAACCAATTGGCATACCGATAACGCATATCACTGAAAAGGTAGCAGGTGTTCTCTGAGCTTGTTAGAAGGACAAAAAAGAGGGAAGCGCTGTTTTGTTAATGAGTGTCATAATTCTGTAGTAGGACAGACTGTTCACTGTTCTCGGGAAAGACAGGATTCTGTGTGAGTGTACTACTTTTTCCTTGTGTGAAAGTGCGTGAATGTAAAGGCATTTGGGTGGATTGCGAAACTCTAGGTTATTTCTAAAATACTAGAGAAAAGATTAGCTAATGCCTGCTAGAAGGGTGAAGTAGAGGGATGTGCTACTTTATCGACGGGAGTAAAGATTCCGTAGTAAGGCAGAGGTAAGCGCTGCTCTCGGGAAAGACGGAATACTGTGAGAAAGGTCCTTTGCTGTTCTTTGGTTAGCGAAGCAGACAATGGAGATGTTTTAGTGTTGTTACTAATCGAATCGTAAAAAGCTACAGTAAGAGTTCACGGAGCGGTCTTGTAAAGGAGGGGTAGACGAAAGCAGAGCAGAGCGAGCTGCCACAGCGGCTGCTGACGTCAGAACGACCGCGCTGGGATTGGATAGTAGGTTAAAGGCGTAAAACGCTCCGGATTGGTGCGTTAGTGTAAAGCCGCGCTAGAAGTGGAAGAATACAGAGTGACGTAAACACTCCCTGATTGGTGCGTAAGCAAGAGTCGCGCTGTGAGTGGACAGAATAGTGGTACCATTGTACGTGGACTAAACGATATACGGAAAACGAGAAATGTTTTACCAACCACCAGAACAGAAGAAATCGTGGTTTGGGAAAATTAAAAGATGGTTCAATAAAGATAAAGTAGTTGAGACTAGGGAAGGACAGTTACTTCCTCCACCGAAAACCCCTGCATCTGCAATGATTGCGAAATATGGGTACCATACTTGTATTTGGTTAGACAATTGGGTAAAATACACCAAGGACGATGGAGTCCTGGAGTTTCCAGAACATGGTTCCTTTAATCTGGCTGTCTTGAGAAACCTCCGAGACAAGATGATGAACTTAGAACCAAGACCTAGACCGACGCAGTTTGAGGCATTGACGGAATGGGAAGACGAGATGCATGAACGTGAAAAACAGAGAAGTGGTAGGGGTTACAGATATATGTTCGGTAGATCATACGGACATGAGACACATGACGACAGGATGAAAAGGTGGCGGAATGCAAGTATGACTGATGGTATGTATCCTGTGAGAATGATAGGAGAGAATGAAGGGAGAAAATGTACCGAGATACGGATTCAAGTGGGTATGATGTGAATGAATCAGAAGTTGATGTTCTTGATGAAGTGTTTTACAAAACCCACCACCGTATCGACCAGAACCAGAGAAATTGACACCAAGTGCCCCAATGAGAGAAACGTTGCGAATAATTAAAACAGAGACCATGTCACCAGAACTAGGGAAAAGTAACTCTGCAAGAGAGACAGAAAAACAGACAGGAAGTAGGGTAAATGATGAGAATTCAGTAGAACTGGCAAAAACTACCCTAGAATTAACTGAGAAAATAAGAGAATTGACCAAGAATCTAGAAGCTGTGACAGTTCCAGTAACGCTAGGTCCGGTAATGCCCATATTTGAGAAACAAAAAGATACTGAACATTGCTTAACAGTGCCATACAGAGGCCAAAATACAATTGAGAATACTGAACAGAGTTAAATTGACAATCCGTGGGGACCGACAATGAATATGTTTGAACCGAATGTTTCAACTAATCCATTTGTAAATCAGATTTACGCTGAAAAGAGCAGAATGACAATGGAAACATTATTAGAACCACAAAAGGCCCCAGAACAAAATAATGTAAATAATTCAGTGGGACCTTCCGTAGATGAGTTGAATGAATGGATCAGAGAATTGCAGAAAAGGGATCAAGAATCCCAGTCAATAGATGTGGCAAATTTACGAATGGTATTGGAAGAATTAATAGTAGGAACCATCCCTACTGAGAAATTGAAAAATTACCAAGATGAGGAATTGTTTCTTTGCAAGAGTGCAACCTGGAGAGCGAAACACCTGCATGAAAGATTAGAGGAAACCGCGAATGAAATGGGAATAGATTTTGACAAAGTAAAAGCACTGCAAAAATCCTATCGAGTTGATTTCACTGAGAAGGATATAGAGAACATGAATACCGCAGGTAGGATAGGTCAAATTAAGGACATAATTGGTTTATTGAGAAAATGCGGAGATGTTGACAGATGGAGAAGCAAGTGGTGTAAAAGACGTGATAATATCACAGAAAAGACATTTCCAGCATTTCCAGTTAGAGAGAAAGAAAAAGTGACTACAGAATACCCCATGAGAGAGATTCCAGGGGGAGTGTATGTCCATGTTCCATGGACAAGGCAGGACATTTTGTCTTTCACAAATGATTTCCCTAGACTACGCGAAAAGCCCGTCGAGTGGTACCGGCAGATAGACAGATTTGTAAAATTGGCAAAGGTATTATGGATAGATTTGAATAGTCTATTTGATATAATAGTACCAGCAGATCTGTGGACAGAATGCAAGCTGATGATAAATTGGCCTACTCAAGAATATCCTAGGGACCCTAAGACAGGAGCTCCCGATCCAGAGGTACTGAAGAAATATGAGCAAGTTATGGCATTCCTGAAGAATAAGGTACCCCCTAAAGAAACCGATTGGGTAAAAATTGACTGGACCCAACAGGAAAGCAAGGAGTCAGTACATGCATATTATGAGAGACTAATTCAGGCATTTAAACAGTTCAGTGGAGACGAGAAGCTGAGTGATAAAGACTTGAGCCATTTTGTATACAGGTTTGTACATGGTTTATGCCCAGAAATTGGTGATATGATAAAGCAGCATACAGTTGATTGGCAAAATAAGAAAATAGATGAAGTTTTGAGACATGCAAAATATTTCAGTGATGAGATTGAGGCAAAACAACGAAAGCTGAAAGAAAAGGCAATGTGGGCACGGGTAAAAGTAGCCGAACGACAGGAAGCACAATTAGTAGAACAGGCGAACAACCCAGGAGTGAGACCCCGATTTGGTACAGGGAAAGGGAGAGGTAATATAGAGGAAGCCAAAAAGAAATTCCCATGTCACAATTGCGGTGAGTTAGGGCATTGGAAATCTGAGTGTAAGAACCCTCCAAATACTAATATTGAAAATCGATCGTTGAATTCACAGGTGCGGAAAGAGGTGGGTGGTCAACTGCAGCAACAGCAGTAGGTGGTTACTTCCCAGAACCAGGTGCCAAAACCACCTTTACCACAGAACAGAAACTCACAGAAGTATAGTAAAGAATCGGGATTCTACAATGAAGAACAGGTAAATAAACCATCACGTGCTCGCACTGTTTCGCAGTATTGGCTGCAACATGATGAGAGTGATTCGGAAATGGATTATTGACGGTGCCGAAGGGAGGAAGAAGAGTGCGTACTTGGCGCAACTCTAGAAGTAGACCAGACAGGGCCATTTGTAAATGGGAAGATTAATGATGATAACATTATTTTCCTAGTGGACACTGGCGCTACTCGATCTACTGTTAGATCAGCAGATGTCAAGAACCTTCCTCTTTCAGATGAAACAATCCAAGTAGTTGGTGTATCCAACCAACAGTTAAAAACACATCTTACAGAACCTGTAAAGGTTAGTATAGGGAAATTTTCTGACATGCACCGATTTGTGGTGTGTGACACCAATCCTGTGAACTTGCTAGGTAGGGACCTATTGTGCAAGATGAACTGCACTATATTTTGTACTCCAGATGGAATAGCCTTTGAAACACCAGATGAGGATGTATTGTACAAAATGACTATAGCTAACAGAGAATGTGAAACTATTGGAACATATGCAGTATTTAATGCAGATGAATTGCCCAGAGAATTGAAACTGTCTGTAAAAGCAGAGGTTTGGGATTTCACCGGGGAAGATGTAGGGCTAATGAGAAACGTAGGCCCAGTAAAAATTACTGTTAAAGATGGAGTTAGTTATCCAAACATTCCTCAGTATAGATTGACACCTGAAATAATTGAAGGAGTAACTCGAATAATTGAGAAATTGATCAAGCAAGGAATTCTGAGGGAAATATTGAGCAGCCCATGTAATTCACCCATAATGGGCCTGAAAAAGCCAAATGGGAAATTCAGAATAGTGCAAGGCCTGAGAAAGGTAAACAAGATCGTTGTACCATGCTGTCCCATTGTGCCAAATCCATCAGTGATCTTATATCAGATTCCCCATGATGCAGAATGGTATACAGTAATTGATTTGTGCCATGCGTTCTTTTCCATTCCATTGCATCACGACAGTCAGCAATTGTTTTGCATTTCGGTTTGGAGACCGTATTTTGGCATGGTGCCAGGGGTATACAGCAAGCCCCTCAATATTTAATCAATTGTTGAAAAAGTCATTGGAGAGTCTGCAAATGCCTAAGAGTTCAATACTAGTGCAGTACATCGACGACCTCCTTGTGGCATCAAAAACTCGTGAAGCTTGTGAGGTAGACACTATAGCCTTAGTAAATCACCTGGCAGATGGAGGATTAAAAGTGTCTCCAGCCAAACTGCAGTACTGTAAGAGGAAGTACAGTATTTGGGACATAACATTGAAAAGGGATTGAGGAAAATAACAATAGACAGAATCAGAATCGTAAAAGGAATGAGAGCCCCCATGACTCAAAGAGAAGTGAGAATGTTTCTGGGAATGGTAGGGTACTGCCGCCAGTGGATCAGCAACTTTTCGCTGATTGCAAAACCTCTGGTACGGCTGACAAGGAGTGATGTAAAGGATCCTCTTGAATTAAACAAGGAAGAATTGGCAGCATTCAAACGATTGAAAGATGGATTGTGTGTAGCCCCAGCATTGGGTATGCCTGATTATAAAAAAGAATTTGAGTTATATTGCAGAGAAAGAAATGGATGTGCACTTTCTGTGTTAATCCAGAAGCATGGAAGATTGAGGAGACCGATTGCATATTACTCATCGATGCTTGATCCAGTAGCTGTAGGCTTACCTAGATATCTGAAAGCAGTGGCTGCAACATGTCGAAGTTTGGAGCAGAGTGAAGGAATCGTGATGGGATATCCTTTGAAAGTGTTTGTACCTCATGATGTGGCGATTCTTTTAACAAGGAGTCGTACTCAGTATATGACACATAGTCGGCTGACTAAGTATGAGAAATTCATATTAGGTGCAACGAATGTGAGCCTTGCAAGATGTGTGAATGTGAATCCAGCAACGCTGTTACCTGATGGTGAGAATGTGGAAGTGAGAGATGAAGCAGATCATGATTGTTTGGATGTGCTTGAGTATTGTACGAAACCACGACCAGACATAAAAGATGTACCTTTGGCCGAAAATGAGTATGTAATGTTTGTTGATGGGTCATGTTTGAGAACAGAAGAAGGAGTGTTGAGTACAGCATATGCAGTGTGTACGGTTTCCACAGTAATGGAGGCATCCTATCTGAAAGGAGTAAAATCTGCCCAAGTAGCAGAGTTAGTGGCTCTCATTCGAGCATGCAAAATTGGGAAAGGTGTGAGAGTGACTGTGATAACTGACAGCCAGTATGGCTTCGGAGTTATCCACAATTTTGGCCAATTGTGGCTGCAAAGAGGTTTCCTGACCTCAAGTGGAACTCCTATAAAGAATGCTGAAGTGGTTGGAAAATTGATTGAGGCGATACAGCTGCCTAAACAATTGGCTGTGGTGAAATGTGCTGCCCATAACCAAGGGGAGAATTATGTTACTGTTGGCAGCCGTTATGCCAATGACATGGCACAGTACTGTGCAAGAAATCATTATTCAGTCAATCGGGCCAAAGAGAAGGAAATGACTTCTTGTTCCTTAATGTTTACTAACGTTGTAGGGACATGGGAAGAAGTGAGACAATTGCAGGAAGAAGCAGCAGATGAGGAAACAAGGCAATGGGTAAAAGCAGGATGTGCACCAAGGGAAAAGGATCATGTGTGGGTCTATCGAGATGGAAGACCAATCATGCCTGATAGCATGTTGTCTACCATGGCACGGATGTATCATGGCCAGGGACACATAGGGAGAGATGCTATGATCAGGTCATTTAAGCAGACCTGGTACAACCCAAAATTCAGAATCATATCAGAGAGCCTATGTCAGAGATGCTTAATTTGTCAGCAGTACAATCCTGGCAGAAAGACAGTGGTGAGTCTGGGAACTATAGGCCGAGAAGGAGGGCCTTTTACCAGAATGCAAATAGATTTCATTGAGATGCCAACATGTAACAGATTGAGGTACGTTCTGGTCATAGTCTGCCTATTCTCCAGGTGGGTAGAAGCATACCCAACAAGGAGAAATGATGGATTGACAGTAGCAAAGCTGCTATTGAGGGAGTTCATCCCCAGGTTCGGGTTCCCAGTAACCCTTGAATCAGACAGAGGAGGGCATTTCTATAATGAGATTGTAAAATTGGTTATTGAAGCATTGAATGTAAAACAGAAACTGCACTATGCCTACCAACCAGAGGCTTCTGGTGTGGTTGAGCAAATGAATGGTACAATCAAGAACAGAATTGGGAAAATGTGTTTAGCCACAGGAATGAAATGGCCTGATGTCTTGCCTCTAGTTTTGATGACCATACGTGCAATCCCAGATAGAACTACAGGGCTAAGTCCTCATGAAATAATCATGGGACGTGCGCGATGAGGCATGCATACATACCAGTCAACAAGCTGATGACAATTTCTGATGACATGGTGTTGGAGTACTGTAAAGGCCTGGCTGATGCATTTCATTCTGTGTTTCATCAGATTGGAGCGGATGCCACCACCCTTGAAAAGAAGCATGCCCATGATTTAAGCCCAGGAGATTGGGTGAGGATAAAGGTCCACAGAAGAAGAAACTGTTTGGTTCCCAGGTGGGGAAAACCAAGACAAGTCATTCTGACCACAACGACAGCTGTGAAGTGTGCTGGACTGAAAAACTGGATCCATGCCAGTCATACCCTGAGAATACCAAATCCAGTGGATTGCAAGGAGAAAGAGTACTATTACGAATCAGAGTCAAGTACTGAATCAGATCACGAAGATCCAAAAACACGTGAAGATCCTAAAAGGGGGGAAAACGAACCAAAGCAGATTCTGGTCCCCAGAAGTGTCTCTCTGAGAAGAAGACTGCGGATTTCTGAAAGCTCAGATTCTGAAGACGAGCAGAGAAAGAAAGGTCCCAGTAAAGAACCTAAAAAGAAAGAAGGAAAAGACAGAGAAGAAGCAGTAAAAGAAAGTCAAAGAGAACAGATCTCAGATGAAATCTTGAGAGAAATTCCACCTGAACTAATAGATTTGAATGAAGAAGGGACAGTAACAGAGAGAGAGGGACAGATTGCGGAAGACCCCAGAGGAGGTGTGGGGAACTGCAACATCCAGTTAGGTGAAGAGACAAGTAGTCAGCAGGAAGATTGCGTGCCGGAGATTCGAGGAGGGAAAGTAGTAGGGAAACCAGAACAAGTGGTGGAGAAAGAAACTGGTGAAAAGGAAAAGCAAGTTGGGACAGAATCAGAGGAGAGTGGAAACAAAATACCTGAAGGTCGAGTTCTGAGAAAGAGAGCTTGGAGAGAAGAAAAGAATGAAAAGAATGTTAAAGAAAGTAAAGTGAGAAAAACTGTAAAACCAGAAGTTTGGTCGAACAAAATAAAAAGACTGAGATATTGACTGTCTCGAGTGAAATCACCCAGAGCTGAACAGGTGAATGAAGTCACAAGTCAGGAAAAATCAAAGGAGAAAGAAACAGTTGTAACAAAAGAAATTGGAAGAACAAGAAAACCTAACCAGAAGTATAAGTCGCCGGAATGGACGTATGTGGCCCTGCCTGAAGAATCCCAAGAGGCACATAGTCAAGGAAATTCAGAGGAGGCTGTACTGAAAGTGGTTAAAGAAGAAGAAGAATCAGAAATCCTGGGAGTTCTCTTGTCTGACATTGGAGAAGAAGAAGCGGAGATTCAGGAAATTCTGTATCCTGATTGGGTGAAGGAGGCAAAGGATGATGAGATGCCAAACTGAATAATCAAAGAAGCTGTTGATGTGGAGAACAAAGAAGTAGAAAACTAGTAGAACCAAGTAGAAGCTTAGAAGCTTTGGGGTAGAAACAGGTCACAAAGTAGAAGAGGCTAAGTTAAAAGACACAGGCTATTTTAGAAAATGGCTAACACAGATGGTAGTAAAAGTAGATGTACATTCATTAAAAGATGGTGTAAAACATGTTGCTGTTGTACAGGATTATTAATGCTTTTATGGAGCATCCTAGCTCTTGTAATATCATTTAAAGTCACAATAGATACAATAGAAGGAAATGGTCAAAACAAAACTAACACAGGTAAAATCACAAAGGTAATACCGACTGTAGAAGCAAACATTCATTTGCATAAAGATAGGTCTATTAATGATTTCTCTAATAATGTATTTTCAAAATTATTGTATGAATATGTAAAGACAATGGATGTAAGGGACTGCTACGTCTGCATGCAGTTACCTGCTTCTGTGGCAGAGGGAGTGACTTATCATCACCTTCCAGCTACTTATGGAATAACATGTAGTGTAATAGCTAGCTTATTTTAAGAAATAGGGAAATTAGCGTATTTTTTTTCAGATGTAGATAACATTTTTGCATTTGTGCCCGCTAATAATAAGTTGAATAAGGTAAGACCTGCAAAGGTTTTAGGTGAATTTTTCCTAGAGACTAGTGAACTAACATTAGAAGCTGTGTTTAAATATAATTTGACATGCAGTTTGCAGAAAGAAGAAAAGACATTTTTAAACATGGTTGAGGAAAGAAGGCATACGATGCACAAAAAAGGCAACAGAAGGAAAGGTTGAGAAAACAGCTTGGGACATGGAAATGGAGAAACACCTGACAAAAGGAGAGTCAACACCAACGATAGCTTTAGACAGGCCTCAGAAAGAAAAACTTTGTATAAGAAGGAATCAAACTGCATATGATAACTTGTTTGTAGGTAATAGTGAGTGCCATGATACATACCGAATCATGGGTGGATGGGGATTTAAAGGTGGAAGAGATCCAGTATTTCCTGGAATATATTTTAGCTGTGGGAATAGGGCATATTATCGTTTGCCAGACCATTGGTATGGCACATGTTATGTAGGCCTGGTATTTCCAAAAATCTTTCACATGGACAGAGAAGAAGGTGTAAATAGTTTAAATAGTCATTTAGCGCGAAGAAAGATAGAATCTTGGGCAGAAATTGTGGGTGACATCTTTTGTGCATTGATACCGGCAGTGGGAATAACTCTGAATGCAAATAAAATTAGAAGATTATCTACAGTTGTGGATCGCTTGTCAACAAGCACTGCTCATGGATTCTTATTGGTTAATACTGAAATGGTTGCCATGCGTGCTGTGGTGATGCAAAATCGACTTGCCCTTGACATTCTTTTGGCAAAAGAGGATGGAGTCTGTGGAATGCTGAAAGTTCAACATTGTTGCACTTACATTCCAGATGAAAGTAAAGATCTAAAGGTTTACATTAAAAATATTACTGAATTGCACGATGAACTTGTACCACTGGAGGTTGAAGATGTATGGACAAGAATGGGAAAGAAAATAGCTGCTATCAAAAATTTCTAAGTTAAAATAGGTAGTACTGTTATAGGTAAAATTCTGTTTCCATTAACATGTGTGATAGTTGCAGTATTAGTGATAAGATTAGGGTGCATGTGTTGCAGGAAAAAGAAAACAAATAATAAAATAAAAAGAGATAAAATTAAGAGAAAAGGAAAAGATCCAGAAAAGGATTTTGAAGAGATAGCCTTAGATGTGTGGAAAGACAGAATGTATAAGAAGGTAAAAAGAGATGAATATGAAGAAACAGAATTTTGAGCTTTGAATAAGAAGTCATTTCACATCTTCGAAAAGGGTACTAAATTTGGGTGTTTTGTGGTGATAAAATCACCAAAGGGGGGATTTCTGGAGCGAGGTTTCCTTAAGAAATGTATACCTCCTCCGTTTCATCATTTTGAATTAATATGAATAACTGATTAACATTAATAGTATTAATTGTTTGCTGTGTTTAATTAATCAACATTATTAATTAGACAATACACGTGTGAATCGCATTTGCATGGCTTGATTGATACGTAAACTAATTTCGTACGCATACTAATATCAGATATTTAGAATTTGCATGTTTAATGTTGCTTTTGTGATGTAATTTGGGAATTGTGCTTTAAACTGTGAGTATGAATTGCAATACGTGTTGCTTTTGGCTAGATAAATACATACACATAGTGGGTTTAGTGAGGGAATAACATTTTAATAGTCATTTCTAAGTATTAATTACGTTTTATGTTTCTTTGCTTAAGTTGACCTTACTGGAGTGGCCACAAAATGGCTGCCATCCCTATTCTGACGCTCCGATATGACAGAGAAGTCACTGAGTGAAGTGCGCCTGCGCTAAAAGATGAGCAACAATAACCTCGTCCTGACCCCAGGCAGACTGTAGCCGTGAACGTCGTCCTGGGAGGAGCGCCTAGCACCGAACAAAGGATTTACTTAAACTATGAACTATTATATTTGATGACAAAGGACACGACCCTGCATGGGAATCAACATGCCCTGAATGAATTAGAAACTGTTGCAAATGTACCCAAAATTTGAGAAGCTGCATCTAATGCAACATTTGATGTATGAGAAACAGGAAGAATGATCCTGGTTAACCAATTAAAATTGTTTTGTAACATGTATTGAAACATTTTGCCGATAATTTTTTTTTATAAAAGTAGACAAGAGATGGTAGGACATGAGTCGGCTTATCCCTTGCAAACCATCACTTTACTAGATTGCCCGACGTTATGCTGACGGAGAGGACGGTGACACTGCTGGACAGCTTCTGCCAGAGACTCTGATGGACTGATCAGATGCCCAACTAATTTACGAACTGTTTTTTTTATTTTTGGGCATAAAGACGAAACATCCAAATTTGACATAGAGGACGACATTTAGCCAGATTAGGTAAATATGCGAACTAAATATTGAATGCTATATGATTTCCTTATGCTTAAAATTAGATAAAAATATTGTTTGCATTTAAAGAACTGTGTTGGGTTATTATTTGAAATATTTCAATGTATATTGTTGTACAGAGTTAAGGGTTGCTATTCCCAGCAACTGGCTGGTCCGACCATTGGCCAATAGTATGGGAGGAACTGCTAGGTTGTCTTGTATTAAGATCCTGGTGAGGTAGGGAGGTATAGGTGGACTTGTCGATACTCATCAGGTGATTGGTACACTCCTCCTCCCATTTCCAGCGCATGGAATGAGGAAAAGACTCCCCTCTCTCGAGGACCATTGATGAATGTTTGGTGTAATTGGCCCCACCAGTGAATGAGTGAGTGAAATGTGGTCCGGTCTGTAGCGAGGGGATTTGTGGTATTCAGCGCTGCAGCACATCCACCTCAAATAATATATCTAAATCTTTCCACAAAACCTTGGAGATGGTCCCAGTCTGTTCCATCTGGGTGCACCAATTGCCTGGATTTGTGAAATGAAAGAGATCTAATCACAACCATGTACATACACTTTCCCTCGTACTTCCTGCAAGGGATACTAATATGCTACTCCCCCTGCTGCTCCTTCCCAATTCTCCCTTGACCCTCCCTCTCTTCTGATTAATGTTACCCTTCTCCTTCATGTACCCCAGATTCTCTACATTTTTCATTATCACTCCATTCCTTAATATTTTTAATTGGTTCCCACACACGTGTTCTAAGTCCCCTCAGCTTTAACATTCTTAGCTCCTTATCACTCTATGCCATCTTTCTGCAACTTCTTTTGCTGGATTATCCATCAGCTTTTCCATCCTGTCATGTGCCTCTCGTGCCACTCTTGCAGCTTCGTTATCCATATAAAGCAATTCATTCTCCCAGGGATGCCCCAGATAATCCATCCTAACATTTCCCTTAACAATTTCCTCAAATTCAGTTTACAACTGGGGGAGGCTAATTTGCTGGGAAGTTTGCCATAGTGAGTTACTGGATTAGTCTGTGCAAGTGGTTTGACCTCCTGTCCCACCACCAACTGAGTTTTCTCCTGTAGGACCACTATTTGAATCCCTCCAGGTCTTGGTGGTATAGTTTGGGTAGGTTGACACAGGATGGTACTAACAATTGTCTCATCCAGGGGAGGGATTGTGGTGCTTTACAAATGTACCTTGCCCAAGAATATGGGTACAGGGATCTGAATAGAGGATGGAACAGCAGATTATGCATAACTCAGGAGTGCACTGATGACTGCAGGAGATTCAACCATTCTGACCTCAGTTACTGTTGGGGCTGTGGTACTCAAACCAACAGCTGCCACGTTGTACGGAGGTGGTATTAAACTGAATAATTCATCTGTGAAGGCATCCTCCTCCTCACTCTCTCTCTCTCTCTCTCTCTCTCTCTCTCTCTCTCTCTCTCTTTCTCTCTCTCTCTCTCTCTCTTTCTCTCTGTCTCTCTCTCTCTCTCCATTGCTGTTTCCTTCTTTAATTTCTCTGTTTTAATTTGTTCACTCTCTGTCCATAGGTAGGCTCTAACGGTCTCAATGACTTCCTCTCTCCCCTCTCTCAATGAATGAGCCCTGCTGCAAATTGTTAATTCAAATTTCTTCCTTTAATTTTCACTTTCCATATGCCCCCAAAGGTTTAAGGATCCAAACTGTGCGGGGCTAGGCTGTGGTTTTAAATCATACATTCTTCTCCTCAGATTTTCAATCGAAGGGGTGTGGAAAGCACCACTCAATGGGAATCGAAGTTCTCTCATCTTTGGATGTATATTCATGACATTGGCTAGACCACATACGTGTTTGTGACTCTTTCATTGCCTCCCTCTCCCTAGCTGGAGTGACCTTTCCTCCCTGTTTATGTCCTTCCCTTTCTTTTACAAAGGATTTTACATTCTAGCAATGTCTCACTCACTCCCTGCTTCAATCTCTTGTCTTGTCCAGGCCAAAAAACTCACTATCTGTCTTCTATTACCAGTGCGTCTCTGTCAAAGGTCACCCAATCACAGCAGGGCTATGATGTCACTGAGTCTATCCCTGTGCTAAACCATAGTAACGTAACCCTCCAATGCCACCTAGGCTTTTGTGAACTGATTTACCATTTGCCTACTTTGACTAAACAGAAACAGTGGTGTAGCTAGGCGGGGTGGGGAGCCAGTCCACCACAGGCAGCACTTTTTTGGGGGCAGCAGCATGTGGTCTTTTTTTATTTTATTTTCCACGTTGTCTGTTGACTCCCCCCCTCCTGCTCTTACATGCACTGCCAACAAACTCAGGGACCACTCTGGGCAGCAAAACCTTTAACTATGCCACTGAACAGAAATCTCTTTGATAATAAGAATAGTTCTTACTTCCATACAAAGTGAAACCCTCAACCTACGAAAGCCACTATACTCAGTATGTCTGCTCCTTGTGTACTAAGGAATAAATTCCCTCTGAGTTTGGTCAATACACTCATACAAGAAGGTTATTCCTCTATCTTTCTGCACCTCACCTAGCAGGCAAGTTCAATGATTCAATATTCTAACTTGAGGTATCTCTCTTTAACGTAATACCATGTGGCCAATATTTATCAAGGGCCTCTGTCGGCATCGCCACACAATGTGACTCAAGGGCAACAAAAGCAGTAAGTCAAATTTATCAAGCATCACAAGAGCACAACTGTGTAATTTTTAGGCTAGTGTGTGGGAAAGTGCTGTGCTGAATTGGCCTGTGTCACACAGCAAGTAATCTATACAATGTAGGAGTTCCCTGGTAAATTCTAATGCAAATGTTACACAGTAGGATTTTTCATCATTCCATTATGTCACACATCATCACTCAGAGTAACACAAAGATAGATGTGTAAGAATAATGGGCATCACCAATGCAAACATAGGCAATTACACAGTACATCTCATGAGGAGGTACCGGGTGCAAGCAATCCTAGACCCTAATGATGAGATTATCATCAAACTACGCACACGCACTCTGAACGGTAAGGAAAAAAGCACTCTTAACAGAGGACTTAGATTCGTCCCCACAGTAAATACTTTCCAGCTTAGACCATATATGTCTGCGTTCCTGTTGAATCTTAGACTTAAGGTCTTCTTCCTGGGCTGACCCCCAACATATCCTAGAGAAAAACAAAAGTTTACGTTGTAAATCAACATTTGTCCCACCTAACTCCAAATGCCTCCTGAGGTACTGGCCTTTGAAAAGGTGGTACATCTGGGTCTGGAGGATTTTTAGAAGAAACCTCAGAATAACTTTCATAATATCAGGAGTGTGGACCTGCAGGTCCTCAGAGGTCTGGTAGACAATGACTCAAAGGTGATAAAAGCTGCTGGCAAAGGGGGTGCAATTGTGTTCCTACCCAAAGAGATGTATAGACAGGAAGGTTGATGCCTACTTAGAGACACCCGTCACTACAAACTACTAACAAGGGATCCAACAAAGGATGTGCAGGAAGAGATTTCTTTTTTGTTCATCAAAGGACTAGACAAAGAGTGGATCACTATACTGTAGCATAATTATTTGGTTCAAAATGAACCAAGGGTTCTGTATTTTTATATCCTTTCCAAAGTACATATAAATAAGGTCCCCCCTCCTGGACGTCCAATTGTATCTGTGAAAGGATTTTGCCTTGAACCTCTGTCCAAGTTTAGCAAAATATATACAAAGGTCTATCATCCAATGAGTAATTTAGATGTAATTTGAGGAATCAGTACATACATGAGTTGAAGGAGATCCTGATATGGAGACTACAGCAAATGCATCATTGCAATGTATACTACAATGTTAACACTATTTGTGGCGCACCCAATACTTTTACAAACAAATTGCCACTAGAGCAGTAACATTCCAATAAAATACTATTCAGTGAATGTATGTGTAAAAAGATATATACTTCCATTTGTGCTTACAAACAAATTCCCATTCATGCTAATGGTATACTGGGAGTCAATATCAGTTTTACAAGTGATTGTCTCAAGCACAGGTATTACATATAATCTGAGTGACAACAAAGGTTGGAAACTAACACCCTAATCCCAAATCTACCTCTCATTTGGTCAGTTAATATGTCAACAATGTAGCACATACATTTGAGAAGACACAGGTACATCATCACCGCTATACCCTCAAATTACATAGAAATTTCAATATTGATGTATGAGTAAAATGGGGTTAGATGTCAAATGGTCATTCATAACATTCTTCACACATTCAAAATATATGGTATGTCTCATGAAATTTTACATACATCTCAATTGTGTTGTGCCATACACAAGAGTTTACTAATCCATTGAGACATGCAGATGTCATACATTTTCATATGTACTTTTACGTGGAACACTAAGACACTGCACCAAAGCCAAGTTCTCAACATATAAGGCCTGTTCTTTGTGAATGCTGTGATCTCCCCCTGAGCTTGATGGAGGGAGATGTCAACCTTATGGTTTGAGAATATCATAAACACCTAAGGCAACCTTGTGTAGGTGTGTAAGGGTAGTGAAAGATCAACTCACGCAATGGCCAATAACTTTTGTTACAAAGCCCTTATAAAGTGGTAACTACGTGGACTGTACACAATTAGACATATACACACAGTTAGAATAGCATGTGATTATCAGCCACATGGATAAATCAGGCAATGGGCATTCACATGCATACATGTGCATGATAGATACACTGGTGCACAACAATTTACAACACTGTGTGTGCATGACTGTGCTGGATTACATGTACATTTGCAATACGTAGCACTTTGCATACATGTAGGAAGTAGTTATTGTGTAGGTATATTGGTGAGAGTTAACATCACATATTTTTTCCTTTATCCATCTGTAGGTTTAATGGACATGACTACACCTGACCTGACTACACACACAGGCATAGAGCTACTTGGGTACATCACACACCTAAAGTAGCCTTGGTCCATTTACGTTTTCTTTTAATGCTGCTACGAAAAGTATCTCATCATAACATAAAAAAGGTATTTTGGTATTTCCTAGACAGTTTTATCCAATGTTTCCTTACCCTGGAATACACTATCACTCCACCCCTCACATATAGTACACACTCATACTTGCACCCCTCATCATACGGCTAAAACAATAAGAGATCTCTGCTAAAGCGATTCTTCATGGGCCTATAGGGCATCGCAGCACCAGCACTATGAAGAGCAACGCCGAATGATGAAACATGACATCCCCAAGGATGTGTTAGGATACCAAGAATTAATCCTAAGGATTCCCACTCCATGCTTTGTCCACCATTTTGTCTTTTTTTTATCTCTGAAAGGAACAGTACCTCCCTTGTTGGTTGGAAAGGTTTACTAGACACCATAAACATATGATTTGAGTGGGCCTTTATGTTGAGATACATTGGACAACGCATGGGCCCTTGCGTTGCTCTATATAAGACACTGCATATAAAACATAGGATTTGCGTCGATCTTTGGTTGTGCTACATAAAACACTGCATGGGCCCTTGCACTGCTCAATATAGGACACTGCATAGGATTATTTGTGTGGATCTTTGCACTGTGATACACAGGACACTGAGTGGGTGCTTGCATTGCTCTTTATACAACACTTTATGGAAAATATATGATTTGCATGGATCTTTACACTGTGATACATAAGACACTGCATGGGCTCTTGCATTGCTCAATACAGAACACTGCATACAAGCCATATGATTTGAGTGGATCTTTGCGTTGGAATACTTAAGACAATGTGATGGCCTGTGCTTTGCTCTATATAGGACACTCCGCAGGATCATAGTGATACTGTGTTTCGCCTCTTGTTGTTAGTGAAAGATTAGTGCGTAGGGTAATGTTGATTGTATAGAAATGCGCTGACGCAAAAAACAAAATCTGTCTGTCACACTCAGGAAATGATGCAATGGTTGTGGCTGCATTCCAGGTAGTATAACATTTTCTTTCACTTTATGTTTGTGGCTGGTGGTTGGTGCATCTGCTGAGAGGAGGATTGGCAGAGTTTGGGAGTTTTATGTTGTGTTTCTTGTGGAGTCTGTGTCCTTGAGTGCTTTTAAAATAGTCTTTGTCATGGTTTTGTGTGTACGTATTAAGATTTATAAATATTTGTGTCTGGATATTGCTGGGTGTCTGTCATGTTAGGGCTTATAGTATGTGTTTCATATAGTTAGGAGTTGAAGAAGGCTCATAGTAGTTAGGTTAGTTAGGATATGCCAAGTGCCATCCATTGCCATGTCTTGGAAGGGGAGAGGACGTAATTTCGATGAGAGGGAGGTAGGTGACCATTATGTTGCAGCTTTTTTTTAAACTTCGCCCAGGGGTATAAATTTACTCCAGTGATCATTAAACAAAAAACTCTTCCGCGTAACCCTAGATAATAAGGAATTTTCTTTCCTTAGTACTAATTGACGCTCTCTTCCCACGCATAAAGCGGACATTTTCGATCTTTTGGTCAATGAACAACCAGATGCCATATTTTTCAGGGAGACATGGTTGCACAAGAGCTCTGGCCCTGATTTTGCGGCCCCTCTGCCGCCTAACTATGCCATAGTCAGAAAAGGTAGGGGTTCTAAGATAGGTGGGGGCATTGCTATCATTTTTAAAAAAGACTACCGGTGCAAATTTGAAGACTTATCTTTTAGGAACTGTGAGGCAGATTTATTTAAGTTGGCCCTGACCCCTAATTTAACCTTCTCTGGGATACTTGTGACCATCCTCCTGGGCCGCCTGTTCCATGGGCCTCATCATTTCCTGGTTTGGTAACTCCTTTTCTTATGAATACTGCACATTTTTCTATTCTGGGTGATCTTAATTTGCACCTGGAGGATCCAACATGTAATATCAGTTCTACTTTCATCACTGATTTGGCAGCTATGAACATTGAATTACATAATTCTGGCCCCACACATGTGGCGGGCCACTTATTAGATCCTATCTTTACCAGTTTATCCGACATTAATTGTTCTCCAGCTCTTCCGCTATGCTGGTCAGATCACTGTGCAACGGGCTTTCATTTGGAATCTTTAGCAAGTTCTTTTTCTGCTAATCCTATTCTTAGGAAACCAACAAGAAACTGGAAAAAATTAGATATGGTAACTTTAAATAAGATCTTGTCCTCAAATACTCCCAGCTCTAAACAAATGATGGGTACTCTCTCGGGTACCGTACAAAAGTGGCTTCTTAATGCAATTGACACCTGTCTCCCTCTTTCCCTAAAAAAGGCTAACAACTATCGTCCTCCAGCGCCTTGATTCACTGAAAAAATAAAAATAGAGAAGACCAAATGTAAGGCGCTGGAAAGATGCTGGAGGAGGAACTATGCGTTTGACTCTAAAATTGCTTATAAGAGGGCTAAAAAAGAATACCATAATCTTTGCAAGTTACCTCGTGTGGAGTACGTATCGGCAACCATTTTTACTGCTCTGAATTGCTCCAAAACATTATTTAACATGGTCAAGCAGCTCTCAGGCTCCAAAGCTCAATCTAGTCCCCCTTCATTAAATAATCGACAATGTGAAGATCTGGCTAATTTCTTTCTCCAGAAAGTAGAGAAAATATTCTCTGAAATAGAGAGATTGCAGATTAATAGTTCCCCTCCATTAGAAATTGCTAATTCCCCTCAACCAGCATCCACACTATTTTTAATTGACAATACCTATCTTGACCAAGATAGGGTGCCTTCTGTACCCCCAAACAAACTGGATACATGACTTCTATTAAACATGGACTCTTTTAAACGTCTTTTAGACAGTGTTAAATCAGGTTCTCCCAGGGACCCTCTCCCTATTTCTGTGCTCAAGCAGCTCGAGCTGCCCTCATTGCTGGTAATTATGGACCTCCTGAATGCCTCCTTACAGGAAGCAATAGTCCCACCATAGTGGAAACATGCTATGGTGCTCCCCCTTCTGAAGAAGGCTAACGCGGACCCAGATTTGACCACTAATTACGGGCCTATTTCTCTGTTACCGACCTTTTCTAAGATTTTAGAGAAGCACATTTACTCACAGCTGTCTAATATTTTAGAGTCACAAAAATGTCTTCATCCATCCCAATGAGGCTTTAGAGCCATTTTTTCAACTGAAATAACTCTCCTTGGGGTCACCGAAAGACTGCGTCGCCACGTGGATTCTGGAGATACGGTAGCTCTTATATTGCTTGATTTAAGCGCAGCATTCGACACGGTGTCTCACACCATGTTACTAAAAACTTTAAGATCATTGGGCATTTGTTATTCAGCTCTCAATTGGCTTATTTCATCGCTTGCCAATCGGACCTTCCAAGTCTTTTCTCCAGTTCTGATACCCATTCTTCACCCTATGGGGTGCCTCGGGGCTCCAAATCTCAGCCCTCTATTTTTCAATCTGTATGCCAGACCTTTGGCTGATGTTGCTGAATAAGCTGGGCTGTCCTTGTTCTCTTATGCGGACGACACCCAGATCATCTTCTCTCTTTCAGTGGAGAGGGTGGCTGAGACTTCCCTCCTCCAGTCGGGCTTGGGTAAAATTGCCTCGTGGATACAGGCTAATTACCTCAAGCTCAACGGAGAGAAGACTGAGGTCTTGGTTTTAGGGAAGAACAGGGATCTCTGGGGCCCCCAGCATGGGCCTAGTGAGATAGGTGCTCTTCCTCAGCCTTCCCGCCAAGTTCGTAATCTGGGTGTCATCATCGATGATTCACTAACTATGCAACATCAAGCTGTTAAGGTAGCTGCCACATGATTACCATCTTGAAATGGCTAAATAAGATTATTTGGATGCTGCCGGAGCATACCCAGAGAACAGTAGTCCAGGCGCTTGTCACCTCTAGACTGGACTACGGTAACATTCTTTATCTGGGGACCAATAAGAAGGTGACTCGTAGGCTGCAGATGGTTCAGAACTCTGCTGCAAAATTGCTTTGCCAGGTTCCTAGAGCTATCTCTATTTCCGGTCACCTGCGGGACCTTCACTGGCTCAGGGTAGAGACCCGAATTAAATTTAAAGCCCTGAGCTATATGTTCAAAATAGGTGTGGCCCCCCAGTATCTGCAGTCCTTGGTTTATCCCTATGTGCCTTCTCGTTGTCTTTGCTCATCCACCCAGGAGAAATGTTCTGTGCCTAGAGTCAGACTATCCCGGATGGGCAGTCGATCATGCGCATAACTAGGTCCCTCCCTATGGAACTCTCTCCCTACATAAATTTGGAATGAAACGGTGTATATACAATTCCGCTAATCCTTAAAAACATTTCAACCAATAATCATTAAGCTGGTAGCTGTTGCGCCTTATAAATTTAATTAATAATAATAATAATATATGCTTGGAGCTGGATGTAGGAAGGGCACAGGGTACCCTATCAAGGAAAGAAAGACCAGGTGGGAGCGTGTGCGCAGTCATCTGTGTAAGGTGTCAAAAGTGGAGCGAACGGTCCACCAACTAAAGCATTGATGGGAGTACATTGTGCTCCTAAAGGCAGATGTGCTGGACCTACTGGGGCTGGAGGTTTCAGGCCCTGTAGGTATATATCCATTTACTTACAGCTTTAAGTCATGTAAAGTAATATTGTTTTTTTATTTTTTAATATTGTGCAAAATATAGGTGTGATTTGTGTATACGAAGAGGAACAAAGTGGGGAGTAGAGAGCTACCACTCGCACGAGTGGTGCAGGTGGATACTTCCTCCCAGTCATACGTTCATAAACATGGTGATCCACCCACAGGTAGGTATAATATGTCAGAAACTCCCGTGGAAAATATGTATCCCACAGTCGTGGAGAATAGTGATTTGTGTATGCCTTGTGCTACACGGCAAGACAGGATCACTCAAAGTCCGCAATGTCATTAAACATATTGTGCCACGCCGCACTTGGAATGTTTGTGTAGCAATGTAAATATATCTGTCCATTATATTTCACTGTGTTTCCACAATGTAGCCAATTCTGCTACTCAATACAAATCCAAAATGAAGTATATGTTTATGTGTATGTAACATATGTAGGCAAAAAAAAAAGTTTATTGGCCCAAACTTTTCAAGGTTTTGCCTTACCCTTGCACCGTGCAGGGAGATGTAAGGGTGATGCAAATCCTAAATTAGATTTTGAAAGCCCACCTTGCGTGGCCCTGTATGGCCCTACATGGCTTGATACATCTAGAGTAACACAGTGGAGCGCAAAAGACTGCCTTGAGATACTCTGCAGCAGGAAGGCGGGCCATGGATGAAGCATGGCTTTTCCCACGCATCCTCCAATGGATGGGAAATTATCAGAATTGTATACATCCCTGAGGAACAAAAAGAAGAAATATCTTTATTGCTACTTGTTGGCTCCTCTTTCTAAGTGCACGGCATTCTGCAACACACTTAGAAAGAGCAAATTATACCTAAGGATTGTTTTTGTGCAGGAGGGTACCCAACCTGCCTACAACACAGGAATCCTTGCATCAAGCAGCAAGGGTGCCTGTGTTTGTGCTAGGCAGCAGTTTGTACCCCAGTTCAGGCAGAGAACAGGTCAGCCCAGCAACGTGATCTGCAAGGTGATCTGTTGCATTCGATGAAACATTCAAAAATATGGGCCCATGTGTTTTAATATGTGCCATTACACTGGAATAGCCCGGTGTTTAGTATAGATGTAGGTATGTAACAAACATGGGTGGGACTCATAAAGGTGGTTGCAACGTAATCCCCATAGCAAGGTCATCATCACCTTGTTTCATATCACTTAGAAAGCAAATACAATTAAACCTGTATATGCATATTGTTTAACACGTATGAAGCCCTGTTAATGTAAAGTCATTGTCAAAATAGGTGTTGGAAAATATTTTTATTTCCCCACTTGAAATATGTTAATAGTACACATCATACAGCATCTGCCTGTCATACCAAACTAAAGTTTGTATGGACATTACACACAGTGTCACCAGGTCAGCCATCACGATGCAATCATTGCTCAGCATATTGATATAGGAAATTTGGCAGTAGCATTGCAGAATTAGGAGCATCATTATTAAAAGAATATTTACATTCCACCATGTATCTCTCATGCAGTCATTCCTGACTATAACCACTGACAAGTTGTGTAAGGATTGATACCTAGTCCCAGGGGTGCCAGAACCTCCATCACAAGTGTCCATGTTAGTCCTAGGTACAAAGGAGTGACAGTGGCCCCAAAAGCCCAAATATTGCTAGGAAACTATAGCTCTCCACCAGACTTACAAGCATTGCAGGAGTAACGGTCTTCATGACAGGGAAGGGTAAGCTTCAAGATACTCACCCACCTCTACAAATGCCTCCACAACACTGGACCCTAATACCTCAATGCCAGAATCTCCTTCCACGTACCCAAGAGGAACCACCAATCCGCCAACCTCGTCCTGGCCAAACCCCCATCCATTTGCAGAACAAGAATGGGTGGACGAACCTTCTACTACATTGCAGCCAAGACGTGGAACAAGCTTCTGATCAACATAAGGTGCACCCCTACCATGCACATCTTCAGAAAGACCATCAAGACCTGGCACTTCAACTGACCCGATCTGCTCTCCCCCCCCAGCGCCTTGAGACCCTCACGGGTGAGTAGCACGCTTAAAATCTCCCTGATTGATTGGTTGATTGTTCTTTGGCCTAGCAGATGTTCCATGGATGGCTGTCTGATTATATAAGTTGGTATGTATTTGATAGAGCACAAAGTGCCGATATCATTTAGAAGGGACAAATACAGCTCCAGTAGACCTCACAGCATGAATGTCAATGCATTGATTTAAGTCAACCCAGCAGGACAGAAGCACACCGTTTGGCATTATTTACATATCAATGGTGGCTTCATTTGCTCTTTATTAACTATGGAAATCCAATGCTGTGTTTCTCAAATAGCGATTTTTTGCGAATCACTATTTCAGAATCGCAAAACGCTATGTATGTAGGATTTGCAAATAATGTTGTGAATCCTACATATTCCTTAATTGCAAATTGCAAATTGCGATTCGTAATTAAGGAATACCTCCCCATTCATTCCTATGGGCCTGGGGGCCCTTAGGAATGAATGGGAAGACATTCTCAATTTACGATTCTCAATTAGAGAATTGCAATGCAATTTCAAGGGTGCAAGGGTGTCAAAAGGACACCCTGTTGCACCCCTGAAATGTGCATGTGTGCACATGTGGCACACATACATGCCCTAGGGGCATGTATGTGCGCCACATGGCACTTTAAAAAATGCAAAAAAGTGAATTTTTCAGAGAAATCGCAAATTACCACCAACTTGAAGTTGGTGGTAATTTGCGATTCCTTAAGGCCAAATTGCACTTTTTCTGTGCTTCTTACATTGCATTTAAGGAATAGCAATTTGCGATTCCTTAAATGCAATCGCAAAATAAGGAATCGCAAATTTTGCGATTCCTAATTTTGCGAGGCAGTTTTTTTTTTATACATATCACTGAGTCACATTGCGATCACATCAGGTTTCATGTGGGTGTTCCAGCGTAGGGTGGGTGTACCCTCACAGGTACGCCTGGTAAAAGTGACGCAGTGAAATCTACAAGATTTCACGGAGTCACTTTTACGGCCATGCTGTGTCAAAACCCTGCGGCAGCTTGAAGCAGGCGTAAGGATCGACGCAGCATGTTAGGCATAGGGCAACCCCGAGCTTTGCTGGAGCCGGGTCGCGCTTGCGACGCGACTCCAGCAATGCGCCGCATTTCCGCTAGGGGATGCGACACGCATCTGCCCATCCATGCTCCACGGTGCGCCGCATTGTAAATGCGGCACCTCAGTGGTGGCGCACGGGTGGTTTTGTGGGTCGCAAGTGTTCTGGCGCATCCCTGCTAATTTGCAGAGATGCGCCAGACCTTGTAAATCTGCCCCTACATTTAGATGTGAATCTGTGTGTCATCTGTATACATACAAAAAGAGGTGTTGGCAATACGCAGTTTTTCAGTTAATGGTTCCAGATAGAGGATAAATAGAGTTGGGGAGAGAGTTGAGCCTTGAGGTCGTAATAGGGGACGATGAAGATAGATTTCGATGAAATAAAAATATTTGACAGCAGGAAAGATTTAAATCATTCGAGAATGGTTCCCGCTAATTCCATCCTGTTTTCAAGCCGATCTTGTAATTTCTCATGGTTAATGCCGAAGATAGGTCCAGAAGAATTAAAAGACAAGTTTTTTCTTGGTCTAGTGCTTATAAGGCGTCATCCACTATAGGGAGTATTGTAGTTTCCATACTGAGATCTGGCCTGGAGCCCGATTGGCATTTGTCGAGCAGATTCAATTTGGTGATGTGTTGGCTAAATTGTTGTTGCACACATTTTTCCAGCACTTTTGCTAGTGGTGGAATTTTGGATACTAGTCTGAAATTATACTGCTCAGCAGGGTTCAATGTAGGTTTTTTTAAGATTGGAATGACTTGACGCGATTTTAGAGAGTCGGGTATGTAACCTTGCGATAAGGAAGTATTGACTATTGTTTTCCAAATGGGTAGGATAAATTGGTTGGTTGAAGACATACAATTTGAGGGAAGAGGGTCATTGAAGTAGTTATTCGGTTTTATGGATGAAAGGATTTTGGAGATGTTGTAGTCGTCATATACATTGAAGGTAGACCAGTGAGCTTCATTTTGGGGTACTGCCTGATAGGAGTGTGTTGATTTATTGATTTGTGCCGCTGACGGGTATGGTAGGCTGATAGCAGTGGTTTTCAGCTAATTTCCCAATCAACTTACTTTCGCTGAGAAGAAGTATAAGAATTCTTCACAGTTTATTTGGGATTTTGTTGCTTCTTTAGAGGATTTGACCAATTTGTTCAATTATTGTTTTACAATTTCAAAGAATTTACAAGGTGCATTTTTAGCATTCTCCAGCTCCAATATAAAGAATTCTTTTTTTGATTTGAGAATTCTTTTATTGTAAGCGTTTCTGGTATTTCTTAGTAGTTTTAGGTGGGAGGATGAGGGGGTTTGTCTCCATTTCAGTTAGTCTCAGATTTCTCCTGTCCATGTTTAGGGAACTATTAAACCAAGGATTTTTGTCATTCTGAAGGACATGATGATGTCAGTCATAAAGTCCTTTGGTAAGCACATTCTGTGCAGTGGAGTGTCCCCAGCAGGGTAGTGCTGCCCCAGATGTAAAGTCTATATGGCCAATTTCTTGCAATTGACTACATCAATCTCTTTCTGTATGTTGACTTCCATAAGGAAATTGCGCAGCAAACAGATTTTCGGGCAGGAACATTTCTTAGGGAGCAGGGAGGGACTCAGCATCATCATTCTAGAGCAAGCTAGTAGAATCCCACTTCATTTAAGGAGGTGAAGACATTTTTGGGCCTGATGCTCATAAAGGGGTTAGTGCACAAACAATGCTTGCAGTCCTACTGGTCTACTTGCAAGGCTTGTGTAACACCCATCTTTGCACTGTACATGAGCATAGATCGGTTTTTGATATTGTAGTGTATGCTGCATATCAATGATAATTCTGCTGCATTGCCCTGGGAACATCCAGACCATGACAGGTTGTTCAAAGCTCAGCCTATCCTGAAACATTTGTCTGCCATGTTTCTAGAGATTTATACTCTCAGGAAGAATATAACCGTTAATGAGTCATTGATCCTGTACAACGGGCAGCTGCTGTTCAGGTAGTACAATCCGCGCAAAAGAGCTTGCTCTGACATCAAGTTGTAGATTCCCTGTGAGAGCTCTACTAGCTATGTATACAGCATGAGAACAAATACAGGGAAGGTCTCCACTCTAATAACTCCCATTCTATGAGTCACAGGAAAGACTGTATTGGAGCTTGTCCAGGCACTCCTTCACAAAGGTTGTAACCTTTATGTGGACAACTTATATACAAGAGTAGAGCTGTTCAGTCAGCTGTACAAGGCTGGCACTGTTGCATGTGGTACATTTTGTTGTCACAGTGAAGGGTTGCTGTAGGAGTTTGTTTGTAAGTAGCTCCAAAAATTCCAGGGCACTGCATTGCATTACAATGAACTGCTCGCAGTCACATTCTCTGATAGTCACGATGTGTATTTGCATACTACAATTAATCTGTGAATTTCCACTGTCACCGTTTGGGGTCAGGTACCCCCTGGAAACTTGATGGTATTCAGACAAAATATCAAGAAAAACAATATCGGCATACCAAAATATCATGTCCAAAATGTTGTGATATGGAAATAGCATCAGCAAGAATATCGTTGTCATGGATATCGATTTTAAGGTGAGTAATATTGATTTTTAAAATAGTCGATGAATTTAAAAAAATGAACTTTTTCTTTCATATCAGACATGTTACAATGGACCAGCTCCCCAAAATGCAGTGGGAAGTTAGTGTAGAGTAGTGTCTGTCTCTCAGACAAGGACCTTTCAACCTGGAGATCAAATGTTTCTTTGGCTGAAAGTATGGCCACATATTTTTGCAAGAGCATGGCTTTCAGTTTGCTTAGGGAATCAAATGTTATGTTGGAAACACTTCCTGAAGGCCATAGCGCTTCCTTCCTAACTGTGAGGGCAGGTGGAAACAGTACCTTTGTACAACAAGTCACATTAGAATTAACTGTCACCAGATAAGCAATGCCTCGTTCCATTCCTCAGCAATCCTGATAATTTAGTATCAAATAGCTCCCATTCGAGATCAACCTGAACACAGGATAAATCATGGCAACTCGGGAACTCTTTAGATAACAAGACAAGTTCAGCATTGAATTGCTACATGCCCCGTGGAGAGAAATGTCCTTACAAACTAAGGAGCTGCTAAAAGCATCTTCACAGTCGACCCACTAAGAAAACCTCGGTGTCGCCATTCCTGTATTTAAACCTGAATGGTAATTCCCAATACTTGTGCACATATCCTTCCCCTGGTGCTTCATATCTGCCTACCTGTTTTGGTATTGGAGACAATATTGGAATTGGAAAGTCGTGACCGGTAGGGTGATGTAGCCATGGATTATCCAGTCAGAGGATGGTGTCTCAGCCACAGTGTAAAGTAATTGATCTAATTTTTCAGTGTGCAACATGGTATATTTTGCACCTCTACATTCCATTGTTATCTGTCTTTCTGTTAGAACATATGCCGAAAACAGACTATTGTTGATGTAACGCCATGGCACGCAGCCAGAATGTAATGTTCAGCTCACTATTAAGATTGACGGTAATCAGTCATTGTTAGAGAAGTAGTATTTAGTAAAATGTTATTTATAGATATTGTATGCACAATTTGGGAACTTCTAGTCCTTCAAGCTTGAATAACCTGTGTGAAGTCTCCAATAATATTTATTGAACCAACATTATTCTTGCTTATAATACATGCTCTGCAATGATTAGTAGACAGAAGTAGATAAACATGAATACAAGCACCAAAAACGTAAATAGTAGATATAGTTCTACCATGGTGCTAAGCAGTGTATATATGCACACATATATAACAAGGGAGTAATAGAGCGTACTCCTACTATGCTAACCCTACTCTAAGTGTACCTAGAGTGTGTGTAGGTGTAGAGCTAAAACTCCCCCCAAGAGATTATCCATCCCCATTACCTGATGGGACAGAATGAAGGACCCTATCTTGGTAACGAACTTGACACCCCTCACGAGATGTCATACCACAGCATGGTAATTTCTCATCATGCAAGGTCCTTGGTGTCTTCGGAAGTGCCTCCTCTTCTAATCTATCGGGATGCTCATATGTTTATAATAGAAAGCAACCTTGTGAAGTGCATATAGATTAGTGATGTTATCAATATGTAGATAGCCGTGTCGCCCCGTGGATGAAAATAGAGATGACATTTGTACATAGTATCAAACAAAACCTTGTACATGATGTTCAGAGCCTTGTAATAATATTGTGTGATGCAAGATGTACAAACACGTTTAGTTTCGGGGAAACGAATCCAACACTTGGTGCAAGTAAATATGCCCAAATGGTTACAGCTGAAACCTTTTATTTGCAAGGACAAGAAATAAGCTGCTTCGTGTGGGTCTAAATTGATAATATAACACCCACTCCTAATACTAAGGGTCGATATGTAAAAAGCTATCTGACAAGCCAGCAGACAATTTTAAAAAACGTGAAAAAACCTATTCTTAAAACCATCTAAAATGCAGGCTTCCCTTCAAAATATTTATCTAAATGTCATTTAGATTCCAAGCACTCAGAATGCCATAGTGCTTAGAAAAAATAAAAGCTGTTTTGGTTCATTTTAATTAAAAAAGAGTCAACATTTTAATTAAAAAAGAGTCAAAATTGTTCCCACTCTGATAGGGCCAATTGTTTATGTGTTCCGAGTGGTACAGGGAACATGACTGTAGCTCACATCCACAGACATTCCCAGAGGCACGCCTTGTAGCATGTTAATGGAGCAAACCGCCATGAAACGCCAGGCAGAAAAGGACATTGTAATCTCTACGGTGGTGCCTGAGAAGGCTCCCCCCCTATTGTAGGGATTACTGACCCTCAGACAGGCTCTTTGAGCCCATCAGAAAGCATCAGCCTGTTCCTCCGACCGCACACATTGTAATGCGTCGGTCAAACTGCAGCAGCAGATGGCGTTCAGACCGCCATCAGAATGACCACCTTTATGTTATTGGTATATGTATTTCTTTATATATATATATTCACTGAAAAAAACATAGGTTTCAGGGATGTTATAGTTAGAAATTAGCATTCAGAAAACATATTAATTCACTGATTAAACCACAGGTTTCAGGGACGTTATAGTTAGTTGGACATTTCACTCGTACAAAACCAGAGAGATTAGTCTGTTATAGTTAGTTGAGCTAACTATAACTCATGGCCCCGCAATGCACTGCTGATGATGTCAGTGACATCACTGATGACATCACTGATGACATATCAAATGACATCACTGATGACATTACTGATGACATCATCCACATGATTATCTGATGCACCTCCTCACACCCTAATATAACCTTTGATTTTGAAAAATCAAGAGCAGTGCAGAAAGAACCAATAGAGGTGCTGAAAGAGGCGTGAAGGGTGCAGAAAAAGCAAGAGAAGTGCAGAAAGAGACATCAGAGGTACAGAAAGAGGCGAGAGAGGTACAGCAACAGGCCAGAAAGGTGCAGAAACAGGGAACAGGAGTACAGAAAGAGGCAAGAGAGGTGCAGAAGGAGAAAAGAGGGATGCAGAAAGAGGCAAGTCATCTACAGAAAAAAGCAACAGAGGTGCTGAAAGAGGCAAGTGAGGTGCAAAAAGAGGCAAGAGATCTGCAAAAAAAGCAACAGAGGTGCTGAAAGAGGCAAGTGAGGTGCAAAAAGAGGCAAGAGATCTTCAAAAAAAGCAACGGAGGTGCTGAAAGAGGCAAGTGAGGTGAAGAAAGAAGCAAGAGACGTGCAGAAAGAGGCAATAGAAGTGTGAAAAGAAGCAACAGAGGTGCGCAAAGAGGCAAGACGGGTGCAGAAAGAAGGAAGAGAAGTGCAGAAAGAAGCAAAAGAGGTGCTCAAAGAGGCAAGAGGGATGCAGAAAGAGGCAAGAGCAGTGCAGAAAGAAACAAGAGAACTGCAAAAAGAGGCAACAGCAGTGCATAAGGAGGAACGAGGGGTACATTAAGAAGTAAGAGAATTGCAGAAAGAAGCAACACAGGTACAGAAAGAGGCTAGAGTGGTGCAGAAAGAGGGGAGAGAGGTGTAGAAAGAGGCAAGAGAGTTGGACAAATAGGGAAGAGGGGTGTAGAAAGAGGCAGGAGGGGTGCAGAAAGAGTTGGCCTAACGGCTAGGGCACTCGACCTCGGACCTGGGGAACTGGGTTCGAGTCTCGGTAATGATGCTGAACATCCTGTGATTCTGGGCAAATCACTTAATCTCCCCGTGCCTAACAAAGAATGAATGTGTGTCCTAATGTGACGTAACTGGTGCTATGTAAAGTGCTCTGATACCTGATTGGATTCGGATCAAGTTTGCGCTCTATAAAGCTCTGAAAAAAAAAAAGCAACAGAGGTGCTGAAATAGGCAAGAGAGGTTCAGAAAGAAGCAAGTGAAGTGAAGAAAGAGGCAACAGAGGTGCAGAAAGACGCAATAGAGGTGTAGAAACAAGCAAGAGAAGTACAGTAGGAGGCAAGAGAATTGCTGAAAGAAGCAACATTGGTTTAGAAAGAAGCAAGTGATGTGCAGAAAGAGGCAAGTGAGGTGAAGAAAGAAGCAAGAGCAGTGCAGAAATAACTAACAGAGATGCTGAAAAAGGCAACAGAGGTGCACAAGGAGGCACAAGGGGTGCAGAAGGAAGAAAGAGGAGTGCAGAAAGAAGCAAGAGGTGCTGAAAGAGGCAACATAGGTACAGGAGGAGGCACGAGGGGTACAGAAAGAAGCAACAGAGATGCTGAAAGAGACATGAAGGGTACAGAAAGAGGCAAGAGTGGTGCAGAAATAGGGAAGAGAGGTGTAGAAAGAGGCAAGAGAGTTGCACAAATAGGGTAGAGGGATGCAGAAAGAGGCAGGAGGGGTGCAGAAAGAATTAACAGAGGTACCGAAAGAGGCAACAGAGGTGCAGAAAGACACAAGAGAGGTACAGAAACAAGCAAGAGAAGTGCAGAAGGAGGAAAGAGAAATGCTGAAAGAAGCAATAGAGGTTTAGAAAGAACAAGAAAAGTGCAGAAAGAGGCATGTGACGTGCATAAAGAAGCAAGAGCAGTGCAGAAAGAACCAACAGAGGTTCTGAAAGAGGCAACAGAGGTGCCGAAGGAGGCACGAGGAGTGTATAAGGAAAAAAGAGGAGTGCAGAAAGAAGCAACAGAGGTGCTGAAAGAGGTACGAGGGGTGCAGAAATAGACAAGAGAAGTGCAGAAAGAAGCAAAAGATGTACAGAAAGAAGCAAGAGTGGTGCAGAAAGGGGGAAGAGAAGAGTAGAAAGAGGCAAGAGAGTTGAAAAAATAGGGAACAGGGGTGTAGAAAAAGGCAGGAGGGGTGCTGAAAGAACCAAGTGAAGTGCAGAAAGAGGCAATAGAGGTGCAGAAAGATGCAAGAGAGATATAGAAACAAGCAAGAGAAGTGCAGAAAGAGCTAAGAGAATTGTTGAAAGAAGCAACAGAGGTTTAGAAAGAAGCAAGAGAAGTGCAGAAAGAGGCAGGTGAGGTGCAGAAAGAAGCAAGAGCCATGCAGAAAGAACCAACAGAGGTACAACCAAGAGGCAAGATAGGTGCAGAAAGACGTAGGAGAGGTGCACAAAGAGGCAAGAGAGATACAGAAAGAGGCAGGAGGGGTGTAAAGAGAAGGAAGAGAAGTGCAGAAAGAGGCAAGAGAATTGCTGAAAGAAGCAACAGAGGTGTAGAAAGAAGCAAGAGAAGTGCAGAAAGAGACAAGTGAGGTGCAGAAAGAAGCAACAGAGCTGCCGAAAGAGGCAAGAGAGTTGCAGAAAGAAGCAAGTGAAGTGCAGAAAGAGGCAACAGAGGTGCAGAAAGACGCAAGAGAGGTGCAGAAACAAGCAAGAGAAGTGCAGAAAGAGGCAAGAGAATTGCGGAAAGAAGCAACAGAGGTCTAATAAGAAGAAAGAGAAGTGTAGAAAGAGTCAAGTGAGGTGCAGAAAGAAGCAAGAGCAGTGCAGAAACAACCAACAGAGGTGCCGAAAGAGACAAGAGAGGTACAGAAAGAAGCAAGTGAAGTGCAGGAAGAGGCGACAGAGGTGCAGAAAGATACAAGAGAGGTGCAGAAAGAGGCAAGGTAATTGCTGAAAGAAGCAACTGAGGTGTAGAAAGGGGCACGGGAAGTACAGAAAGAAGCAAGTGAGGAGCTGAAAGAAGCAAGTGAGGAGCAGAAATAACCAACAGAAGTGCTGAAAGAGGCAAGTGAGGTGCAGAAAGAGGCAAGATAATTGCTGAAAGAAGCAACTGAGGTGTAGAAAGGGGCACGGGAAGTACAGAAAGAAGCAAGTGAGGAGCTGAAAGAAGCAAGTGAGGAGCAGAACTAACCAACAGAAGTGAGGTACTGAAAGAGGCAAGAGATCTGCAGAAAATAGCTTCAGAGGTGCTGAAAGAGGCAAGTGAGGTGCAGAAAGAAGGAAGAGAAGTGCAGAAAGAAGTAACAGAGGTGCAGAAAGAGGCAAAAAGGGTGCAGAAAGACACAAGAGGGGTACAGAATAAGGCAAGAGAGGTGCAGAAAGAGGCAACACACATGGAGAAAGAGGGAAGAGAGGTGCAGAAAGTAGAAGAGATTTGCAGAAAGAGGCATGAGAAAATCAGAAAAAGAAAGAAATGTGCAGAAAGGAGCAACAGAAATGCAGAAAGAGGCAAGGGAGGCGGAGAAGGAAGAAAGAGTAGCTTGCACAAAATTGGTACCAATTTAACGCCCACATTTAGCAATAAGTAACAGGTGACCATTCTCAGTTTGCAAAGGGCCTTCCACCATGGTGTAACACTTGTTGCTGCACTTTTGGTAACGTTTGAGCCGTTTGAGCTAGAAACAAGGCTTTTTTGTTCAAATCTGCAGATTAGGGAGCAGATGATATATTATGTAGTTAATGCAGAAATTGTATAATTAGGTGAAAGTCGGTGAAGCCAAACAGTCGCATAATTCCAATGGCCCTGCTCATACCTCTGACTAGGTCTACAAGTGCTCCTCAGTGATTCCTTCTTTTGTTTGTCTCACTGAGTTCATAGTTTTGCTTCTATGGAAATGAGGAAGAATAAACCAGAGGTTACCACTCCACAACACAGACTACAACACCACATAATTACTCTCCATAACACATAATCCCACTCTCCATAATTCCTATGAACTAAATACCACATACTTTCTATCCAAATTATTTCACTGCACAACATACCACATAATTCCACTACACACAACGAACATCCACTCCACTCCACTCCAAAAAACATTTGTAAAACACTTTTGCATTTACAACGCCATTAGCTCTAACTGTCGCAACTGCGAAACCTATTACATTGCAAAAACTTCTTTAACTAGTAGTCACGTTTGCAGAGTGGTGGAGAAAGGGTGCAGGGCCGATGACCAGTGCCCAGGAACTCCGCTGCGTAGGATTTACAGGAGGCACCAGGAAGGCTTCTTGGCATCCAAAGTCCCTCAGGAGTAAATTGGACTTCATCCCCCATCCCGTAGTCTGCCTGGAGGTGCGTTTGCTGAGTGGTGGAGAAAGGGGGGCATGGCCTTCGAAGATGTTCAATCAATCAATCAATAACATCTATAGAGCGTGCTACTCACCCGTGAGGGTCTCAAGGCGCTGAAGGGAGGGGGGGGGGGTGCTGCTACTGCTCAAATAGCCAGGTCTTGAGGTGTTTCCTGAAGGTGAGATGGTCCTGGGTCAGTCGTAGGTGAAGTGGAGGGAGTTCCATGTCTTGGCCGCCAGGTAGGAGAACGATCCTCCTCTGGCGGTGGTTCTGCAAATCCGTGGGACCCTGGCGAGGGCGAGGCTGGCGGAGCGGAGCTGGCGGCTGGAGGTGTAGAACGAGAGACGGTTGTTGAGGTATTCGGGGCCCATGTTGTGGAGCGCGTTGTGCGCATGGGTGAGCAGTCTGAACGTGATCCTCTTGTTGACGGGGAGCCAGTGCAGGTTTTTCGGGTGGGCGGATATGTGGCTGTGGCGAGGGATGTCGAGGATGAGTTGTGCAGAGGCGTTGTGTATGCGCTGAAGACGTTTCTGAAGTTTGGCTGTGGTTCCTGCGTATAGGGCGTTCCCGTAGTCCATACGGCTGGTGACGAGGGCCTGGGTGGCCGTCTTTCTTGTTTCGGTGGGGATCCACCGAAAGATCTTTCGGAGCATGCGCAGGGTGTTGAAACATGAGGACGAGACGGCGTTGACTTACTTGATCATCGTGAGGGATGAGTCCAGGATGAATCCCAGGTTGCGTGCGTGGTCCGTGGGCGTCGGTGCGCTGCCCAGAGCCATGGGCCACCAGGAGTCGTCCCAGGCGGATGGAGATTGTCCGAGGATGAACACCTCCGTCTTGTCCGAGTTAAGCTTCAGACGGCTGTGCTTCATCCATTCTGTGACATCTCTCATTCCTTCCTGGAGGTTGGTTTTGGCGGCGGCTGGGTCTTTGGTGAGGGAGAGTATCAGTTGGGTGTCGTAGGAGATGATGTTGATGTTGTGTTTGCGTGCGATGGTGGCGAGGGGGCTCATGTAGATATTGAAAAGGGTAGGGCTGAGCGAGGAGCCCTGGGGTATGCCGCAGATAATCTCGGTGGCCGCGGAGCGGAAGGGGGGAGGCGGACTCTCTGGGTTCTGCCGGAGAGGAATGAGGTGATCCAGTCCAGGGCCTTTCCTTGGATCCCAGTGTTGTAGAGGCGGGTTATTAGGGTGCGGTGGCAAACGGAATCAAAGGCTGCCGAGAGGTCCAGGAGAATGAGAGTGGCTGTTTCCCCGTTGTCCATCAGGGTCCTGATGTCATCGGTGGCTGCGATGAAGGCGGTCTTGGTGCTGTGGTTGGCTCGAAATCCGGACTGGGATGGGTCGAGCGAGTTGTTTGCCTCGAGAAATGCAGTCAGCTGTTTGTTGACGGTCTTCTCGATGACTTAAGCCGGGAAGGGGAGAAGAGAGATGGGGCGGAAGTTCTGGAGGTCTTTGGGGTCCGCTGTGGGTTTCTTCAGAAGGGCGTTGATCTCTGCGTGTTTCCAGCTCTCAGGGAAGGTGGCTGACGTGAAGGAGCTGTTTATGATGTTCCGGAGGTGGGGTGCGATGATGGTGTCGTTGTGAACTTACTGGAGGTAAAAAGAGGGGTATTTGACACGCAAGGACATCTTTGGGGGCCAACTACCCCTCCAATTACCTCCAGTAAGACCAACACAGCAGGCTTGCTAAATTCTCATAGCAGGCAAAGCCCCTTTGCCCACCACCCTGCAGATGCGCTCCCTGACACGCTCTTGGATGTGGATTGAAGTGCCCTTCACTGCTGGGTGTCCTTTAGGGGGCAACTAGCCTATCTCTTACCTCTATGAAGCCCCACACAGTGGGATTGCTGAGAGGTGGACACAGGCTACGTCCCCTTTATCCATCACTCTGCAAACACGCCCCCTGGTGCGTTCTAAGTTGGGGGATTAAGTCCCCTTGAATACTGAGGGTCCCTGGGGACCAACTAGCCCACCAGGATCCTCCAATAAGCACCACACAGCTGGATTGCAGAGAGGCCATGCCCCCTTTTTACACCACTCTGCAAACTCTTGGTGCACTGCTGCTCAGGGTTAGAATCCACTTGTGTCCTGAGATCCTCAGGACAAATGGGGACCTCATCGCTCCACCAGCAGTGCCCCACTAGGAGAGTAGCACAGAATGAGCAGTTGTTAACAACAGTAAAGTTGGAGACCAAGAAGGTGTGTGACAGAGTGTACAAAATTCATAAGGGCAACACTATAGCGTAAGAGAAGTTTCAGGATCTTGAGAGAAGATGCCAGAGGTGCAACTTAGGAATAGTGTAGGTTACCAAGCAGGAGGAGGTACCAAGTGTGGAACTGTTTCTCAAAGAATTGATAATTAATTCATAACAATACCAAGAACAGATATGTTATGAAAACATGTAAATTAGACACTTTAAAGACTTCACCCTAAGGGTGCACAGGCACAGCTTTGACGAAGTGAAAAAGTGTGCTGAGACAAAAAGAAATCAAGTACACAATGATGTCCCAGCAGAAGTGAAGATACTAACATGAAGGCATCCGCCCCAAGGATGCCCTGAAAACATCGTCAATAAAGCTGTGTGATCACAAACTTGGAGATGCAGTCCCACTATGTGTATAAAAAGCAGGCGTAATAAAAGGTCCTCGTTCAGGTTGCAGTGAAAATTCAGAAGCATTGGCCTTCAAAGTCAAAGTCTACATTCTGTTGAAAAGTAATTGCAGTGGCATAATTTGATGGTGACAAGCAAACAACACAAACAACATGGAAATGTTCAAAGAACCTCACAATTTCTGAATAAAGCAAAACAAATACTGCAAGTCAGCGGGATTCATATAAATTCTTGGTACTGGTGATTTTTTTGTCAAATATTGCAGGACCCTTATTCCTTTTATTTATTTGGTGCCCTGCCACAGTTATGCACTCCTCAGCCATGAAAGAGACCTCCATTAATTCTGTCCCTTACATTTGAGGTCGAAACACATTGGCTCACACATGTTAAGGATCTGTGGTTGCACATATGGAGAATTGACTGTAACAAATCATAGGAGACTGACTAACAATATATTTTTTTCATTGTCTCTCACTTGGAACTATGGGGCTGATTACGATCCATCGTCTCGGGGAGTGGGACAGCCCGCTTTCAAAGCGGCAGTTGCTCAGGTTGTATTATAATGCAGCCGCCACCACAGCGGCCTCAAGTGCTATACTTTAGATTGTGGTGGGTGCTGCTGGTTGCAGCACCCGCCGCAATGTTAAAATCTTACTTTTTAGATTTCCCTGCACTATGTGGCAGGCACTGCTACGGGCCCCCAAAGTTCATCTCACCAGCCTTTCCATGGCGGGTCATCCACCATGGAAAGGCTGGCGGGGGATGGAGCATCGTAATCCCAATTGGGATGCCTGGTAGGCAGCGCTGCCATATATGGAAATACGCAGGCTTCCACAGCACCGGCTGGCTCTAGGGGCCCGTCGGATGAGTGGTGGTCTGAGTTTCTGACTGCCATGGACCTGTCCACCATTGTACTATGGCAGGTGGGAAATGGCCTCATGATGGCGGTGAACACGTCATGTACAGCCTGTCGGTGACATGCTTACTGCCATCGTAATTAGCCCCTATATTGGTTGTTTTTCACAGACATTGAAAGAGTTAAGAATTAGGACATTTTTCAGGCACTCTAAAAACTACCTTGAAAATTGTTCTAAAGGTTTACTGTGTGAAACATCGTAGAAGCGCCATATATTTTTTCAGTATTATTGGTTATGTATGTGTATAAAGATTAACATTTACATATGATTAAAATATGGTTATGTACTGAGATATAGATTGTTGAAGTATCATTCTACAAATGAATTGATGGCAAAGAAATCAACAAAGTCTATGCTTATAAAGCACAAAATATTTTTTTCGTTTCTGGTCAATGAGAGATTGTTCATGTATACTGTATTTGTATCATGGTCCCTCCCTCATGGTCCTTAACAGAACCCTTCCTTGTCAATGTAAAATCTAATATGCTGCAGCCTGCTTGATCTCTGATCACATGCCACTTGCACTACACTCCCTATGCTGGCTTCCTGTTGAAGGCAGTCGACATGCAAACTCTCATGTCTACTTCACAGACACAAGGGTGAATTTTAAAAAACTTTAACACAGGCCAGTGCAGCAAGTCACTTTGCTGTGATGCCTTACAGGGAAAGGGCAGGAATGTGAGCAATTTATCCGAATACAGAGCATTTCTGTCCATTCCACAGCGCTGCTGCACAATTGGCTGCCTAGTGCCATTACTTGCAGGATTGCTTTTGTGCAGGATGGGTTACCTTCCTGGACAAAAACAATCCACTGACGCAGAGTCCTCTGAGTTCTGCAAAATGCAGCACACTTAAAAAGAGGAAGTAACGTGGAGAAATCAAAATATTTCTCCTCATTATGCCATTACGCCGTCCCTGGGAGGCGTATCTTTGTGGTTCATTCCCAGGTCTACCAGTAATGCAAAATCTGGGAATGTATCAAAATCCATGGGAGTTGCATGTGAACATCCACACAATGCCCATGGAAAAAATTCCTTGGGGCAGAGTAACATCATCATGTTTCAATTTTCTCCTCATTGGGTTATTCCTGATTTATCAAACCACTCAGGGCCACCTAAAGTGGCCTTGCGTGACTTGAAAAATCGCATTTTGACTTTGTGTCATGCATGTAATATGTAGGGTGGTGTAAATGTGAAACAAACCCTTGGGATATGGGACCTGAAGTTTATGATCTCACACCTACTATGACACTCCATTACTAAAAACTACATAATTCAACTAAAAATGCACTCTGAATATTTCTTTTTGTGTCTTTTTGTGGATGTGCTCTAAAGGTATAGAATGCTTTCCACTATTGATTAACATAATCACCTCTCCTTCTGTCTTCAAATGAAAACTTCACGTTCTACTTGATCAATATTTTCATCTTCCCACTAGTCATCATACTCTTCCCCTCAGTCCAAGTGTATTTCATTTGGAACTTTGGAGGTGGAACTCATCAACAGCTGTTTATGCACCTGACTTTTTACTCAACTGTTATTCTATTTGTTCGTACAGTTTGTGAGCAACTACAGTACCACTGTTTTACCTTTAATTCCCACCACTCTATCATCTATGTGTATAATCATACAAATGTTAACTCCCCTTGTATTATTTGCTGACCATACCTGACTTCCCCTTACCCACTGTGCCTTACACCATGTGGTCTAATGCTCTGGAGACTTGTATGCACTGTATAACAATATCAGAAAATAATCACTGAGAAACAACTAATATAAAATATCAGCAGAAATGAAACCACAAAGAGTAATGTTTGTAACTCTGAGAGTAAATCCTAAACAGTCAACCAACCCCTACTGAAAACAGAATGTATATATTAGATATATCAGACCAAAAAATGATATGCACAGACTACAACATGCTCTTTAATCAAGTCAAGTTTCAAAGCTTTATTCGACAGCATGTCATAAAAGCAAGTAAACATCCTAACAATACTATAAATACTATGTTAAAATACAATATATACATTTTTTTAAAAACACATTAAATCATGATGCTGGCGAATAATTTTAAGAAGAAGACATCATCAATAAAAATAAAGTCTATTTAAAAAGGATAAAATCTTGGTATTTTAAAATTAATCATGCATCATTTGGTGTCAGGAATTCATTGACCAGCTTCTAAAGATTTTAAGGTGTGAGAGCGTATTATCCAGGCCCACCCTAAAAACTTTGCAACAGCAATAGCCAAGCAGGGAGTGCAATCGGATTCAAGTATTCTTAGGGCCTCCTTATACCTACGCGTTCCCAAATTTATACACACTGGTTTTAACCATCTATGACGTGGAGTAATATACAAGGGACATACAAACAACAAATGACCTATGTCCTCAATCAGATCTTTGCAGTGGGGACACTTATTGTCCTGGGTGGGTGACCATCTATGGGTAAATGCTTTAACAGGGAGGGACCCGATTCTAAACTGAAAATACAGTTTTCTATCAGTGGTCCTTTCTATAATGTCCCAATATGCCTCACAAGATGGTATAGATTTAATGTCAAAAAAACGACCCGTTAGGTTGGCATTTTGGCCAGAGCTAAAGGCAGATGTTAGGGTCATATCCCAGTACAATTTTTTAAGAATTGACATAGATGGGAAACTTGAAACATTTGAGTCATTCCATAAATGTCCTAATTCCAATTTTATTAACAATTCTCTAATTTCCTTGAGCCATAAGATGGAATGGAAATGGTCAGCCCTAATAATATCCTTCAAGGCGATGGCATAATGGGCTAGTTCAGGAGTTACCATAATCCGTCGCCAATAAAGGAGTGGGCGTAATCGTGCCAAATCCTCAACTTTTTTCCTGCCTAGGTCATATGTAAGCGGAACCATTGGGGTACTTTGGGGAACTCCAATTAGGCAGCGTAAGAACTTATTTTCTGCCAGTCTTAATTGGTTCAAATTAGCAAAGCCCCACAGTTCCGAACCATACAAGGAAGCACTAATAACTTTCATGTTATAAATTTCCAAGGCAGGAGTGATGGGCTTGGTCAGAGAGGATTTGAATTTAGAAACAATTGCACCTGCTAACTGATGGAATTTTAAGGCAGCCATGTCAATGTGGTTTGACCATTTCATATTGCTCTGGAGGGATATACCTAGGTATGTGAATGCCTCAACCTGTTCCAGCGGGGTGCCATTAAAATTAATAACACCTCTAAAGTTTTTCCGCTGGTTTAAACACATAAACTTAGTTTTGGAGGTATTTATCTCAAGACCACGTTCTTGACAAAAGTCACCGAACATGTTTAATGCCTTCTGGAGCCCGCTTGGTGTCCGCGAAACTATCAACGTGTCGTCCGCGAACATGAGGACTGGCACACGGGACCCTGCCAATACAGGGGCATCCGTGGGGGAGCTTCTAAGGTGGTCAACAATGCCGTTGATATACAAGGAGAACAACGTAGGTGCCAAAACACACCCCTGTCGAACACCACGCTCAACAGGAAATGGGTCAGTCACCTCCCCCTGGGTTCCCCACCTGATACGTGCATAATTGTTCTCATGCAAGCGGACAAGTAATGTTAACAGTTCTGGCGCCATCCCTGCATCGTTGAGGACCCTCCAAAGTTTAGAGCGAGGCACTAGGTCAAAAGCTGACTTCATGCTCTTTAATATAATTTGTATCCTAGAGTAGGGATGGGTAGAACTCACAGAGTTTCACTGCGGAGTTACAGGAAAACTCCACTGGATTCCGTGGAGTTCCGCGAGCGGGTGGGGTCAGAACATCGTGCTGAATGTTTAGTGCTGGGAGCTTGTTCCATGCTACAAAATTCAGCACAAATGGGACCACGCATGTGCCAGAGGGCACTGCTTGTTTGCTGCCGCTCAAGTAGATTTTCTTCTGAAGCTGCAGATTTCTCACTGTGAACGGTCACGATTTGCAATGAAAAAATCGCACAGGATGCTATCCTAATGTCGTACATTCTGGCCAGGAGACACCAATTCTTGCTTGCCAACTTACCGTTGGTGAGCACCGCACAAGCAGAACCTCGGCCACAAGGCAGTTGGTAGAATTTGAGCGGAAATTCAACTTGCCAAACTAATGCAGAGTGAGCAAAACTCTGCCGTCAGATTACAATGTATTGCCAATCCCAAGCCTAGAGTATAGGCAAACCGATGTCAACAGGGTCATCAGTATTTTGAAAAGCATACCTAGACCTAACAAATCATACTTGAAACCACATTTTTCACTCATGAGCATCAGGCAGGGAATTGTTTGAGAATATTTGATGAATGAGGTTGATGCAAGACTAAGAAATATCTTGTCATAATTCTGTGTGATTGATATGTGCTGAGAGGGCATTCTGATTTAGATGTTTCCTGGAAATGTAAACCTTAGAACGTCAATCAGTAGGTAATTCCAATTAAGCCGTAAATGCTGTGCCAAATTAAAAGTGTCTAGGTCACACTGCTTGTTCCTGTTCCTGTTAGAAATGAGGGGGCTCTGGTTGGAGCAGGCAAGTACCAATGACAAGCAGAGACCCTCTACTTCTAGTCAGGGCAAAGGATGGCTTTTTAGAATAACCTCTGCCCACCCTCTAGGAGCGTGGCGCGATCAGTCCAGGCTAAACTTCGGGGCGTACACGGTTAAGCACTTGCAATAATACACACAGCAAATACCTTGCATGCACCACAAACGGACACCAAGCAGGTTGTATACAAAAATAAGGCTTTTATATATTTTCAGCAGACTTAGTACAAGACCCAGTAACGGTGAAATGGTGGGGCCACACTCTCTATTGTTACAGAAAGTTCTCTTTATACGGGAAGTTCTTCTTATGCGGGGCAACAAGGTGAACTGTGGGCCTTAGCGCACTTCGCGCTGAGACGGTAACCGGGAGGCACGCGTCAGATGGCAGGGAAAACAGAACGTTGCGGACCCTGGATCCGATGCGAGCTCGCGATCTAGTTCGTAAGTTACAGTACCTTGTTTTTTTCGTGAAAGCGGGTGCGGGGCGCTCCGCGGCTCTTCAGAAGGGCGATGCGGCGTCCGGGGCTCCCACGCTTTACGAGGAGGGTCTGGTCCTTCAGCCTCACAGCAAGAGCGGGGTGTTTCAGGTTGGCAGGTGAGCAAAGCGGGGCAGCCGGGCACTTTTTCCACGTCCAGGCCATCCGAGGCTTGGAGATGCTCACAGTGCCGATTCCAGCGGGAGGGGTGAAGGTGCGCAGCGGGCCTCCGGCGAGCGAGGTGACGGGGGCAGCCCAGCATGGCGTAGGGAGAGCAGCTCAGATCGAGCGAGGCTCTTCCCAAGGCAGGGGCAGCTAAGAAGTCCGGTCACGGCTCAAGGAGGGGCTGATGGGCACGGGAGTCACGGCTCCGGCGAGGGAAGGAACACCACAGTCCAGCGGTAGGCGAGTGAAGGTCAGGATGAGCCCAATGGTCCTGGGGCTCAGTTCAGGGGGCAAGCTCGCTTCCAGGCCCTTGGAGATCGTTTTTGAAAGCACAAGGTTTTTCGAAACTACCCTCCATGGATCTATTGGAAAATTCACCAGCAATTGCTGACAGACCAGGTACCGTGCAGAAGACTCAGACAGTAAAAACTGACTCCCATGGTCAGAAAATGCAATGGCCATCTCTACCGATACGCTCCACAGTCACGGCACTTGAGCCACAATACAAACCAGAGATTATCCGGAACCCTTGGATACTTTGCAATCGAAGCAAACAATGCAGAGTGGAAAAAAATCAGCTAGTCAGTATAGACAGGACAGATAAAATCCAGCTAACTGACAAAATAAACATATCCTCTAGAAACCACATAAGAAGGAACAGTTCGAGCAGGGTCATGTCTCTAAGTAGGAACTCAGCAACTTCCGTAAGAGTAACCACGGTCCCATAAAAAAACAGTAGTACAAAGGACATGAAGGTACAGAATCAAACGCACAGGCAGATAGGATTTTCTGGGTTGCTTACCCCCTTTTAATAGGCAACTCTACTGATGAGCAATATAACAAACATCATGAAAGTACACCAGTAAGCAACAGGAAAATGGTAAAAGCTAATACTTATAACACAGGGAAAGTAAATAACAGCGCAATTAGGAAATCCTAATTCGGAATCATCGCAAAATCCCTCAGAGCTGAGTTCTTGCCCCTCTGACACTAATAGTGACTCCTGGAAAAACGTGTTAACACCTCAATACAAGTCACAAGGAAAGCAGGACACATTAAACAGGCAAAACAAAATGAGACTGTTAGCAGAGATACCAACATCGTGCCACATCAAATCAACTGATTCAATATCATTTAGAATCCTGCCCAACGAAGATGGCAGCCACATGGAGAAAACCTTAACGTCATGGAATTCAGAGGAGACAGTGATTCTAATAAACAATGCAGATAAACAATTTGAATCATGGGGTATGCGTCTTTCTAAGCCGACAATACAGGGCTTTCCATCTCCCTTGCTGACCTCGGCTCAATGGTGGAGCATGCACACAGGTACCATCCTGGTATACTCAATGTTACAGAAGGCTCATGGCCCAAAAGGTAACAACATCAAATCAAACAAACTAGCAATAGATGAAAACCAGCGGCACGGGCTAGCGTGAGCCTTAAATATCCCAAACACGCAATGACCCGCAAACAAAGCGATATGTAATCCAATGAGGGCCTCAGTTCGGTGGCTGCTCAAGGGCATGCCACTTGGATGTGGGAGAAAAAGTCCTAGGGTTTAGCACAGGGCAAAGGGAGCTCCAAGTTAGCACACAAGTTGCACCCACAGCGGCACAGGGGTGACCGGGTGCATGGTGCTGATTTGGCGTTGGGTACCCTGTTGTTTTCAGTAGGAATTGTGAGTTTATTATTTTGGCTGCAGGCTTGGTCCTGGAAGTCTTCCGTGAGGATCCAACAGTAGGGCAAGTAAGTTGGAGGGCTCGGGGGATATAGGTGCACATCAGGATGCAGGGGTGACTTTTGAGGTTGGATTTCACCTTACTAGACCACTCACAGTTGGGGGGGTCTCCATGCAGAGGCTGCAGCTGGCATCTGGGAGTTCTGGAGGGGTCAACCCATGGTGGACTTAGAAACTGGAGCCCTGGGGGACCTCGCTGGGACAGGTGGAACACTTGGACTCGGGCGATAGGCGCTTGGTGCGGTGGTGGTTCCAGGCATTGGGTTTCTTTGTCCTCAGTAGGCTCGCAGTTTTTCTTTGGTGTTTTTTTTAACAGAGCTGCTGTTCACAGGAGATCCAGTCTTTTGGAAGGCAGTCAGTCCTCCCAGAGGTTTTGGAGGTCACTGGCTGCAGGACAAGGCAGCTTTTGGGGCAGGATCTCTGGAAACTGCAGACCGGCCAGTAGGGCTGGGGCTGTTAGTTCTTCTCTGCAGTCTCCACTGCTGTGCGTTTAGGGGATTTTAGGAATCTCAAGGTCAGTAGCCAATGGGTTACTGACCTTACGGTGACATTTAATATTCATTATTACTCGTGTATTAAAATATATACTTGCATATTAAAACACTCCATCACCCAAAACCACTAATTCACTTGCATCCCATGCTAGACAAGGGGTGTTTCACATTCATAAATATTAGTTTTATGCAGTATTAAATCGCTAACATAATATTAAATGTAATATCATTAATACCCAGGTATTCAAATTAATAAAAAGGTATTAATAGACTCCACCATCCAAAACCCCTAATTTCCCTGCATCCCTTGTCAGAGAATAAAAATTACACGCTCAAAAATATTAAATTAATTGTTTTCAAAACAATAACAATATTACTATTAAATACAAAACTACTAAAATAAAATTAAAAACTGCACTTTGGGGTCATTGTGCATGGAGGAGTGTAGGGGATGTCTTGAAGATCTTTACACTGTTCCTTTTCTATCTTTCCAGGCCAGCCAAGAAAATGGGAAAATGAGCGCCAGTGAGATTCAGGTTTAAAAGTCAGACATTTTCCCTTTTGGTGGATGAGTATTTTTGATTTTGTAAATTTCTAGACTTCACCTTGTGCCACGGAGCATCTTTTGCTGGACTGGCCTCAATGTGTCAAGTGTGCTGCTGGTCTTGGTGCTTTTCAATGTGTAAGGAAGTCTTCATTATAGTCCTTATGCCTTAATATTGTTAGTCTCGGAAAACAGGTGGTGGGCTGATTAGCCTCCGCTTAACTTTCCATTTCCATGTTTATATTTCCGTTTCTTGTAAATATAGCTCAGGCTGAAGCATCTTCTGTATAAAAAATGTAGGTAATGTCAGAGTCACAGGATTCTAATCTAGAAAGGCCCATTAAACCATACCTCATTCTCAAGATGACCATCAGTTCTCTTTTTGGAATATGGCATTGGTTGTCTTCTCATCATCTAGTCAGTATTGGTCTAGTGTAAGTTGCTGAGTTTTGAATGCCCTGGCTATGGTCAGGATTTTTATTATTTATTAAATGCCTATTTCATTAGTGGAGTTGGATTGTAATAATTATTTAGGCAAAGTAACTTTTAGAAAATTACCTTTTTTACCTGTCTGGAGCTCCTAAGTGCTAATTTGTATTCACTCTTCAGCAGCTGCCCAGCTATTACTTGACCTTAATGATGTATGAAAACTGCTCTCAAAGCAAGAAAGTATATCCTGGGCCTGAGTCCCAGGAGTTTTTGCTTCCCTTTGATGGAAGACTAGTTAGCTAGACCCATGAACTTCATTAACTAAAAGGGAAGACCTGAAGAAGGAAGCCTTACATTCCCTCAGACAGGCTGGCCTGAAATGCAGTAGGATGGGACCTATCCCAGAACCAGTTTTGAGTGACCACAACGTGGGGGGCTGCTCATTTACCTGGCCACAGCTCTAGTTGGTCAACAGGCTCTGCACAAGAGAGGAAGGCTTCCCTCAATATGGATGTTTGGATTAAGGTGCACTGTGGGATTGGTTACAGTAGGGCAAACATAAAAAGCTACAAAAGATGATAGGGTTACCCAGGAAACTTTTACATCAATGGTTAGGGAGGGGCCAGGACTCACCTCCCCCACCAGCTGGTGTCAACCATAAATGTGGCATCCCATGACATCCTCTGCAGAACACTCTCTGAACCTGAGGAAAAACAGAAGAAGGTCTGCTCCTGCTGTTTGAGACGTTTGAGGAGACCTGAAGGGCAGTGCCTGATCATTCCCGTATCTAGGGCCAACAAGTAAACTGGTATATTTGAAACTTTTAATACTATTTCTGCTATTCAAATGAGTTTTTATGCTGGGGGATATTGATGTTCCACGTTTTATGTTAAAATAGTGTTTTACAAGTGTTTCTTGCCCCATGTCTTTACTAAGGTGCAGACTCAGGCAGACATTTTGCTGTGCCGCTGTAGTGTGCAGTCAGGGCTCTATTTTTTGTGGGCTTTTTCTCCTGCTCCCGGCCCATATCCTACTTAAACACAGCTGTGGCGTTTTTAGGACTGGCATATACTTAGCATCTTTTAAACTTTTAATACTATTGCTGCTATCCAAATTAATTTATATTTTGGGGGATATTGATGGTATACTTCCTTATTTAAGTTTAAGTGTTTTACAAATGATTCCTACCTCGTGTCTTTAGTCGGGTGAGTCTCAGGCAGACATTTTGCTGTGCCCTTCTAGTGTGAAGTATGCGTTCTAAATGTTGATGGTTTCTTCCACCAGCTCCAGCCCATATCTTATTTAAGTGCAGCCATGGTGCGGATGCGTAGCTTACACGTGCAGCGGTTGTGCTGCTGGCATCCTGAAGGCACATCAAAGGCAAGCCCCTCAGTGCCCATCCATGCCCGAACAGGACCTTGGGCCAAGAACACTGCTTCTCTTGCCCCAGCCAAAATGATCTACTCCACCACCCAGCTATGAGCCCTCTGCCTTTTGACTTGGCTGACTTTTTTCTCATTTGTAAAGTCTGAAACAGGTAGTTCTGGATGCTACCACTGTGGTTACAACATGTCACTTAAGTCTACAACTCTAGTATCAGGGACAAAAGAGTACACTTCCCTTCCACCCATTCTGTTTTTAATTCCAAGGTCACGGCCATGTTATCACACAGATCAACTACATATGTTTTTTTTTTTTTTATATTGACTATCGCTCCCTGGTTACCTTAGCTGGAAATATGTAACTTTTTAACTGTTAAGTTCCTGGATGCTGTTTTTCAAACCAAATTTGGCTTAATGACACCTCCACACCGAATAATATTGCCTCACTACCAAGGGACTATAACTTAGTAAGATATGACCACTTGGATAGGAAAGGGGGTCACAGTCAGTTTTAGAGTACAGTATCACTGTGAAATGATAAGATGCCTTTCTCAGACTGTGAAGCTATCCTCTTCTCTCTGTGCTTATCAAAAAAACTTTACTCTTTCAGGTGCTTTGATCTATCGTCATCTGGTGTTCTTTGTTGTCAGAAGCACTTTTTCACATTTATTCTCAAATGTTTTAGGTGACTTTAATATTCATTTGGATCCTTCTCTGGAGGATGATCTTAAGTCTCTGGATGTTTATTTGATGAATAACTTTCCCACTCATGCAGCATGACATCTGCCTGATACTCTTTTTTTTAACCTAAGTGACCTGATGGCAGATTGCTGATTCTGTTGGTATGGTCCGATCACTCAGCGATACCTTTTTCTATTGCAATGCCTATCCTCCCCAAGGCGCAGTCCTGTGGGTTTGTCCACCGGTTGAGGCACTTGTCTAATTTCAATTCCACCACTCTCAGTTCATTTCTTCTGGCTTTAGTACCTCAGCCTAGCAGATTCCTGAACACTGACTCATACTATTGATAATTGGTTTGGATGTCTCTTGATTCCTACGTTCCCTCTAAAATCCAGTACCCACTCTAGAACTTCTCTAACTGCTCCTTGGTTTCATGTAGCATTAAACCAAGAATTGCAAGCGACTTGAGGGGACCTGGCGCAAAACCTATTGTTAGGAGAATAAGTTAAAATATAAGCTGGCTTTAAGATAGTATCACAAGGAATGTCACGCTACTAGGACCCTCGCCTATTCTGATAAAATCAGTTCAGCCCAGAACTGCCATAAAACATTATTTCATGTCATCAAATCCCTCACAGATTCTGCTACTATCTCTCCTTCAGTCACACTTTTGCAGTTGCAATGTGACAATTTGGCTGCCTTATTTTGTAAGAAGATATCCAATAAATAGGCTTCTCTTACTAGAATTGTTCAGACTTCTCTCTCCATGCTGCAAGTGGAAAATGCAGCAATTTTGGTTACTGATCCATCCTGTTACTTGATCACATTTGACCCCATTGATCTCCAAGGATTCGTCTCTTTGCTTAGTACCTATCCTATCAAATCCAGTTCTCCTCTGGATCCTCTCCCACCTGCTTACTTTAGAAAATGGTGTCCTCATCTTTTTCACATTGCCATTAATATTATAAAATCTTTTTTATCAGTGGGGATGGTTCCTAACATCTGGACACATACAATGCTAATTCCTCAAATGAAGATATTAACCCTTTAAGTGCGCCCGCCGGCCCCGCCAACATAATGGAACACCCCGCACTGCGGCAAATTTATCGCCGCGGTAAACGGGTTAAACTACGATCCACTCAACTGGTCCAACTATGGAATGATTTTGCTTCTACCTCTATAGGCAAAAATGTTAAAAAGCATGGATACCAACAACCTTCTGCTTTTTTAGAATGCTAATGTTCTTCTTCTTCACCTATCGAAGTCTAGGTTCAGAGCTGACTATAGCACTGAGCAGTGCTTAATTTGAGACAGTGGTTTCCAGTGCTCGGCACCAGCACTTAATAGGCAACACTTATGCTTGTACCAGTCTTTCACAAGATGGTGCTGTCTGGCTAATTTGGATATGCCTCAACAACAGTTAATTATCCATTCAAAATTCATTAAAAATTACTATTTCCTGCTGCCCAAACTAGTCTTATAGTTTGGGCACCTAAAATAGTCCAAACTGTCACACTTGTAGGAGAGAGATATTAGTAGTTGTGTTTTGACTATCATTGGCAGCATTGCATGGGCAATCTATGGTGCAAACTGCAGTGACCTTCAAGTGAGAGCACTAGCACTTACATTGTTTCCAAATTAAGCACTAGCACTGAGTCAACCTTGCTCTAACTAGTTAGGGGCAGCAATGCTGCTCTGATCTTATTCGATCTTAGTGCTGCATTCGATTTTGTTTCGAAACAGCTACTTCTTTAAAGATTAGAGGACCTGGACATTCAAGATCTGACCCTGGCCTGGTTCAGATCCTTCTTACAAGATCCCCAGTTCCAGATTTCTTACCAAATTCACACCTCTAACTCCTATCCTCTATCCTCATGCGTACCTCAGAGTTCAGCTTTGAGTCTGACCCTGTTTAACATTTTTGTGTGTCCCTTAGCTGATTTAGTGGAAAGCTGTGGTCTCACTTTCTTTTCTTATGTGGATGATGCCCAGATCAATGTCTCTCTTTCTCCCACTGATGACTGCAGTTCATATACCCTCAACTCTTTTCTTATGAAGGTTTTGACCTGAATGAACAACAACTCTCTCAAAATAAACTGAAATATATCTGAAACCTTGTTGGTTGACAATCAGACTCATCTTTGGAGTCCTTATCATTGGCCTGCTCTTATGGGAACTGCCCCCTCTCCTGTTTCAGTAGTTAAGAACTTGGGAAACTACATAACAAAGCACCCCCTAATATTCAACATAACGAGGTAGAAACACAAAGGCAAGAGATGGAAATAGGTGTGATAGGAACTATTAATTCACAGGAAACCACGCTTAGAAAAAGTGAAAACAACCCAGTACTTGTCCTTACTTGGAATATAGCTGGTTATAACAGCAAAAATTATACTACACAATGGCGCAAGGAACTGGAAAATTCACATATTATCTGCCTTCAAGAAACATGGGAGATAGATCCCATCAATATGAATGTTTATCGAACATTTATAGATTCCATGAATATAAATGGTTATCTAACATTTCAAACCCCAGCGCTACCATCTTCTAGGGGCAGGGCAAAAGGTGGTATTGAAAAATTAATAGCAAATACCACAACGCTCAAAATAGTTATGTTTTAGGGGCAGGGCAAAAGGTGGTATTGACAAATTTATAGCAAATACCACAACGCTCAAAATAGTGATGTTTTGGAACAGTTACCCCTATTACCATTTGTTAATTGTATAAGGAAAAAAAGTAGTAATCTATTCATAATAAATTATTATAATAATAACTTCAAAAACCCAACACTAGTGGTACAGGAGCTTGGAAACAACACGGATGGTTCAACAAGGTTGTCAGGGCAAAATAAGTTTGTCTTATTTCTTAGGAAAAATTCCAAAAAGACAATGGTTCGTTTTTTTGGGTGTTTATAATGATTTTGTCACTCGATCCTTGAGAGTGAGTGAAAGAGTGAACTGACAGCCAACACATGTTTCACCCATTACATGACCATCTGGCCTGGGGCTTGTTCAGGGCATAGTCAAGAATGAGTTTCAAGAATTAATTAAACGTCTCAGTCATGTGGGTTCTAGTTGTAGCTTAGAATAACAGGCGTAATGCCGCTGTAATATTTTCTCAGTCCGTGGTCTGGGTGACCTGCTCCACCGTTATCCAAAACCCCTACAATTCATTTGGGTGTTGTATTTCAATGTAACTAGATGTAGTAGAGGGGACCTACGTTAATGCGGGGTTGTGGATCATAATGGGGACCCAATCAATCAATTTAACCATGGAGGTTATGGTGATGCTTTCCTGAATGTCATGGATGATGTCCACAAATCACTCGACACGGACCGATGCTATCTGCTCATACTACTGGACCTATTGGCAGCCTTCGACAGGGTAGTCCATGAATTACTCATTAATGTACTTCGAGAAAGTGTTGGAGCGGAAGAAGTGGTACTACGGTGGATTACCTCCTTTCGCAGAACCGCTCCCAAAGTGTAAAAATTAAACATTTCACGTCTGACCTATTCCCCATAAGCAGTGGTATCCCCCAAAAGATCAGTCCTCTCCCCATCACTGTTCAACATCTACATGGAGCCCCTCACCACCATACTAAAAAAAAACAACATCCCCTTCCACCTCTATGCAGACAATACACAGATCTACCTAGAAACCTCCTCCATTGGTGACATTCAGAGACTAAACAACACCGTAAAAGAAGCCCAACACTGGCTATCCCTCAACCACCTGAAACTCATGCAAGACAAGACGGAAATCCTTCTCATATCCAACATAAAGCAGACCCCCAAAATCACAGAATGGCTAAAAACCATTGATGCTCTCAACTGCAATCTCATCCGTGCCGACTTAGTAAAATCACTGGGAATCACTCTGGACCCAAACTTAGACAGGGTCAAACATATCAAGAACACCGCAAAGAGCACTTTCCTCATCCTAATACTACTCAACAAAATAAAACTCTTCATCCCTCCCAATGACCTCAAACAAGCCACACAATCCCTGGTTCTGTCCAGATCGGATCACAGGCACGGCAAAATCTCACATAGCTTCCCTCCGATCAACTCTAAATGCAGCAGCCAGGATGGTCACGGGAGTAAAGAAATACAAACATATCTCTCCCGCTCTCAGGGAGCTAAAATGGCTCACAATCGAAATGCATGCAAGCTTCAGAATTGCTTGATTCCCACACAAAGCTTTGCACACAGGTAAACCTGCCTACCTGGCCTCCAAACTCAACAAGGCTGGTCAGACAAGTAATCTCAGGAGTACGAACATTCTACTCCTCATCCCTCCGAAACCTCGAAAACAAAAAACGTTATCACGCTCATTCTCCGGTAATGCACCCAAAATCTGGAACGACATCCCAGTCCATATCAGGACAAACCCCTCCTTCATAAAAGCCAGCTCAAAGACCTCTACCTCAGCCGATCTCTTCTGAAGGAATAGCTGCCGCCCAATCCTGCCCATTGGAATATATAGTCATGTGGATAAGAAGACTTTGACATCACCTACCTCTGGACTCGCGTCACAAATTAATGTGTTTACTATTGTTTTACCCTGTATGAGATTGCTACCTCTGTCCCCCCTCCCTAAACAGGACATGAAACAAATCATTGTGTTTACAACTGTGTTTATATTGTCTCACTTTGTTTATGATTGCTACATGACAAATGGTTGTAAAGCGCTCCGATACCTATGGGTCTGATAAGCGCTATAGAAAACTCTTAAAAAAAAAAATGTTTCCAGATTCCTAGGAATTAGAAATTAGATAGATCCAAGTACAGTTGAACCAGTTCCTACCCATTATCAAGCTGAATCCTGCTCAGAAATTGATTTAATAAGCTCATCAGAGTTCCATGAGGGACATCTAAATAAACCAAAGGTTAAGATGACGTGCTTAACGATCATGCCCTTATTTTATTTAAACTCCCATTGAATGAGCAAAAACGAATGAGTAACATACTTGTCCCTATAGCAATCCTCCAAAGGAAGAATGGTTATACTCTGAGTTGGGATAAAATAGACCCAAATAAGCTAATCACTGAAATAATTATTAACAAAAGAAATGATATTTCTATATGCTTAGATCCCCAAGCCAATGAGCAGCAACTAATCAAATCTTTCGTAAAAATCTTACAATGTACAAGATGCAAATTAACCGCCCTGATCCTCCAAAAAATGTGCTCTAGAATGGTTTGATAGAAGTGCTTGCAAGCAGCTGCTAAACTCAAGGAAGTATCAAATCGGAAAAACCAAGAAATGAAGAACAAATAAGTAAATGTAATACAGAGTACAAATTAGCAAGGGAAAATAGAAAGAACCAGCTTAAAGCAGAAGCATGGGAAAAGCTACGACATGCTGAAAAATCTAGGGACAGTAAACATTTTAGGGAGGTAGTTAATCTCCCCTTCTTACAAGATAAAGGTGGACCAACTCTGAACACACACACTTTGACGAGGAAACCTGGGTTACCTATTTCCAGTATTCCAAAACAGGGAAGGTACTAGGGTGTTAGATAATGAGGCAGATAAAAAAGCTCCATGTAGGTTAAAGTTCGATCTTGAAGAAATAGAGCTAGCTCTGTTCCAGTCCCGTGCTCTAAAAGTGGCAGGGCCGGATGGAGTCCCAGTTGACTTATTTCTCTCGCAAAAACAACTCTGGGTACCCCTACTGACAATTGTATTTAATGCAGTGATAACAACATCCTCAATGACCTCCTGGAAGAGATCTGTGATTATCCCGGTACATAAGAAGGGAGATGGCACAAACCCAGTAAATTATCACGCCATTTCGTTAATCTACAGCTCAGCAAAATTAATGGGCAGACTTCTCCTGAATAGGCTGGAAGACTGGGTGGAGGAAAATAAGATCCTAGTGGAAGTATAATATGGGTTTAGAAAGAGCAGGGGGACTCTTGATCAATGTTTGAACTTATCACTATTAGTATCAAAATATACTTTAGCAATAAAGGGTCAACTCCATATGGCCTTCATGGACCTCTCAGCGGCATTTGACTGTGTGGCCCAATGTAAACTGTGGTCCATAATGGAGGCCATGGGAATGGATGAAGATATAATCATATTCATCAGACAAATGTATGTGGAGGCTGAAGCGGTAGTCCATTACGGCAAGCAAGGGGAGTGTACGAAACCTTTTAAGATTGAGTAAGGTGTTAGGCAGGGTTGCGTCCTTGCCCCATTCCTATTCTGTATGTACACTAACTGCCTGAATTCTGTTCTGATTGATAATAGCACAGACGTTTCTTATGCCGCCTCAATCCCTTTCCTAATCTTGCTATACGCAGATGATGAGGTCCTGATGGCTAGAACCCCCAAGTCCCGTCAAAAATCTATATTGGGCTATTCAGCTTTTATGGCAAGTCTGGATCTGCATGTAAATAGAACAAAGGGGCACATGCGTCAAAGCTTATTGCGATCGCAAACGGTGCGATCCGCAAAAATTGGCCGTTTGCGATCAAAAAATGGGCTTTTGCGATGCATGGAACAATTTGGCATGCCCAATTTCGGCAATCGCTATTTTTTGCGATTTCCCAAATTGTGATTGCTTAAATTGGCGATTCCTTAAATGCAATGCAAGAAGCACTTTTAATAAGTGATTTCCCTATTTGGGGCCGCAATTTACTGTAAAATAAAACAAAACAGTAGTTTGCAAAAACTTTTAAAAATGCACTAAAGCGCATTTTTCAAAGTTTCATGTCACACACACATATGTGTGCGCAACATGGGTGCACAGTAGAATTTCAGGGGTGCAATTTGCGAGTTCCAACACGGGACTCGCAATTTGCGCATGCAATTTACCATTCACTCCTATGGGCCTCTAGGCCCAGAGGCCCATAGGAATGAATGGGAAGCCATTCCTTAATCAAGACTCGCAACTTGCGAGTCGCAATTAAGGAATGTATAGGAATCGCTATTTTTATAGCGATTCCTTCATGCATAGGTTTTTGCGAGTCCTTGAATGCGATTCCTTAATAACCTCAATTAAGGACTCGCAAAATCCTACCTTGATACATGTGCCTGCAAGCCCTTTACCTTGGCAATGGGTGGGGCTAAGAAAAGACTGAAAAGGCTTTATATAGAGGATAATAGTATAGAGTGGGTTGACAAATTTACTTATCTAGGCAACTTGTTCGGCTCAAACCTGACATGGAAAGAAATGTTAATGAATAGAGCTAGCCACATGTCAAAGAGTATGGCTGCACTTTTTAAATTTGCAAAAAACCTAGGCAACAAGCCGATTCAAATCTATCTAGCAAAAACTGTTTCCATAACTACTCCAGAGGCAGCAGAATGGGGAACGGTACAAGTGGAACAATTACAAAGGATAGAAGACAAGTTCCCTGAACGGTTACCATCAATTCCTGAATCATGTTCCAACTTCATTGTACACAAAAAATTAGGCCTGACGTATATCAGTGACACCATTAAGATAGTCCTGTTATTGCTATGGCTATCTATTTGGAAAAGACTGGAGGTCCAAAATAATCAACACGTTATAAGGGACATTTTCATCATGCTGTGTTAATTCCATGGGTTACCTATGTGAAACAATCTTTTGCTTGAATTGGTCTGGAAGCTCTTTTTGAAACCCCTCTGAGATGTGTAGCTTCCCTAAATCAAGATTAAAAGATCTTTTCTTGGAAAAAACAAAGCAGTTAAGAGGAGAGAGGAATATATCAAAATACACAGTCATTTTATATCAAGCTTTACCGCCTGTGTTCTCCGGGTCGTCTTCTTACCTGTTCTTTGTGACGAATCCCCACCATCGATATTTACCGGTTAGGTTTCGCTTAGGTTATATTCCCTTAATGCTGGGTTATCCATCAAACACTTACTCATTAAACCAACTTTCTGGTGCCCTTGCAATGCTACAGCAAACCAAACAACTTTGCATATTTGATTCTTTTGTACCTTTTATTAAACAGAGCAGAGAATGTACATTGTGCCATTATTGCATAAGTTTAGCCTAAATGAATATGTTTTAGCTCTTTCAGTCCTTAAGCAATTTGAAATGCCATTTGAATGTTTTGCAATTGCGGCATTTCTGCAAGCTGCAATAAAAACTAGAAAGGTATCAGTTTTATAAAAATAGAAAACAAAATAGAGTGCAGCAGATATGGATGTATTTGAATAATTAATGTGATATTTTTAATGGATTTTAAATGAGATGTTATTTTATTGCAAAACGAAAAGGAGGAATTATTGTATTTACAGTTATTTACAATTAATTTTATTGACTTTTATGCATATTTTATATAGGCGAATAAAGTTTGATGATGATGAAGAACTTGGGCTTTTGGTTGGATGACAAACTTCTGATGAATCACCAAATTTTCAAGAAATTCTCCATTTGCTTTGGTCTCCTTAGGTGGTTAAGAAAGTTACTTTGGATGCTTAGGGTCTCTACTCAAAGGACGATAATACAGGCCTTAATCATCTCCAGGCTGACCTATGGTCATATTCTGTATCTAGGATCATCTATGGCTTCACTTAGATTCAGAAAAGTAGACCAGAATGCGGCCGCATTGCTACTATTTTGCCTGTCCCAGCACTCTTCCACCTCCAATCTCCTACATTGTCTCCGTTGGCTTCCCATTGTGAAGCGAGTCCAAGTTAAAGCCATGTGCTTTATGCACAAAGCGATGCTAAACTTGGGCCCACCCTATATCAGATCTTTGGTGTCACATTACTGCCCCAGGAAACCCTTCGTTCAAGTGGTCTGAATCTTTATGCAGTTCCTAGATTCAGGAAGGTGCAGCAGGTTGGAAAGTCCTTCTCTTATTTGGGTACAAAACTATAAAATTCACTACCTCTCTGAAAGGGTGCAAATCTTTCTGTGTTTTTCACAAACTTCTAAAAACTTGGCTCTTTCGACCTTACTTTCTGCTTTCAGTTTGCCAAGCACTGGGAAACCTGATGGCTAGCTATGCATAATACAAAACTTTTAAAATGAACTAAATTAAACAATGTTCAGTTGGCTAAACTCCTGGGTGAAGCGTGGCTGTCTTCATGTTTCCTGGTGTAGCAAGAGATCTGAATAATGTGCCAGTGATTTAACAGTAGGTTTTAGAAATGGGGGTCTCTAGTTGGCAGATTGTTACCCTGTCCCAGTAGGGATCCTTCTTCTTAGGCAGAATAAGGGGGATACCCTTCTAAAATAACCCCTGCTCACACCCTTGATAGCTTGGCACGAGCAGTCAGACTTATCTAAGAGGTAGTGTGTGAAGCATTTGCAAATATCCAACAGTAATACAGTGAAAACACAAAAAAAGACACCACACCAGTTTTAGAAAATTATCTAATATTTTATTTGTGCAAACAAGACCAAAAACAATAAACATCCACCATACAGTTCTAAGAAGAATCAATAATCACAAATAGGCTTAAAATTCAGTTCCTTGAAGTTGATATCTCTGTCTGCGACTATCACGGCATTGTGAACAATAAATCTAAACAATTCTGGCTGACGGCATTGTCGCAGGCCAGCTCCAGTTTCGGGAAGACCCGCAAAACAGTGGGCCAGATTCACAAAAGTAAACTTAGATAAAAGTCTAACTTTACGTCTTTCGGTATTTACGAGTAGTAAAGTTAGAGTTTTGTCTCGGTTTAACTTAAGTTTTTGTCTTAAGTCTAACTGAGACCAAAACTTAAGTTAAACTGAGAAAAAATTCTAACTTTACTACTTGTAAGAAATACCCTTTGTGAATTGGTCCCAGTATCTTTAGAAATACAGGGTGTCAGCTACCTCTTGTTGAGCTCCGAAGAAGTGGTGTTGACAGGCATTGGTTCCGGAGGCCAGTGCAGGACTCGTCTGGCCCACATGTTGCAGATCGAACTTCTTGCAATTGAAGTCGGGAGTGCTGACGTCGGCAGGCATCGGGGTTGCAGTGTGAAGTGAAGCTGTGCAGCGTGTGGTGCCCTCATGTTGTGGTGCAGGCAGTGGCTCAATGACGGTGCAGGCACTTGTGTTGATGATGGCATGAAGCGCTGCTGTCTGGGATACCAGGATGGTGGCATGAGGTGAGGTGGTGCAAAGTGCAGTGCCCACAGGTTACTGTACAATCGGTGGCAGGCAGCGGCTCATGGCTGTGTCGGTCATTGCTGTCAGTGCAACCAGGGTTCCTGTGCAAAGTGTGCCGGTGCCCTCTGAGGTGCCTTCGAGAGCTGGCAGCGGTGTTGTTGACGGTGTCGGGTTTCTTATTCTTCTGTTGCAGCACAAAACACACAGTTCCCAGTGCTAGTAGCAGATGAACTAGAAGTCTTTGTTGTTCCTTTCACTTCTAGAACAGGGTGCAAGCTCTACCTAAAGCCCTTAGAGAAAATCAAACAAAGAATTTGCAGAAAATTCAGTCCAGTCCTTTCTCTGCCCAAGACAGAAGCAGCCACTACAGGCCAACACAGCAATGCACACAGCAAAGTGGTAGTTCCTCCTCACAGCTTCTCCAGCTCTTCTTCTTGACAGGTTTCTAGATCCAAAAGAGTTCTAAAGTTCTGAGGTTTGGGCCCCAATATTTATACCACATTTCCCTTTGTTGTCTGGTGGCAGAGAGTCTCTGTGCTTAATCCCAACCAGTTCAGTCCTCTATGGCCCAGCTTGCTGGCAGGAGGTGGAGACAGCATTGTATAAGGTAGGCAGTGCCTATTCAGGTGCAAGGAAATCTCCTCCCACTACTCTAAATGCAGCCCAGGTCTATTCAGCCCAGCCCTGAATCATCCAGGAAAGGCCTGACACACCTCAAGCCCCCCAATGGCTGTCCACAGTGAATGCACATCCCCAACCCCTGTCACTCCTAAGCCAGACAGCCAATCCACAACCGAGCAGATGCACACAGGATGGTTAAGCAAGAAGATGCCAGGCATACTGAACTATATTCTCCTATCTTGTCCCAATGGAATGTTATGCTTGTAAGATGTTAAAAAGCAACTCCCATTCATTCCTATGGGACAGATGGCCTTCAAAATTGAAAATCGAAATACACTGTATTTCACTATCAGGGCACGTCACACACACCAGTACATGTACTACTTTTCCCATACATTACACCCTGCCAATGGTGGCCCCCTGGGCCCACCTGAGGGGTTCTGGAAAATTGGTGCACTTTCTAGGTTGACACGGCAGTTAAAAACTGCACTCAGACACTGCAGTGGCAGGTCTGCGATACACTTACATGGCTACTTCTATGGGTGCCGCAACAAAATTGTGCTGTATTACGCTGCATAATTTGCCTTTTCTTGTTGCATAATTTACTCAACCCGGCATCATTTGGCCCTCCCTTGTACCATACTTCAAGTGGCCCTGATATTACATCACAGCCACATATTATACAGCACTGCTACATGCCCAGCCTCGCCATCCCACGTCAACTGCTCGAACAATCAAAGTTGTTGTAGCAGTGAAAGAGGACTCATGTGGTGGACTTTATGTGATTAACAGAAGCTTTCAAGCGGGATCTTAGGGTTGAGATCATTGGGAAGGAATCTCTAAATAAAATTTTAAAACGTTTTCCCTAAACTAGTGGTGCCAAAGATCAGGCTGAACTGGAGAATCTGCATTGCCATGGTGTCTGTGAAGGTCCATGGACTATACTTTGGTTCTAATATCTAATACACATGAAGGCCCAGATTAACCAATGCTTTGTGCCGGGTTTGCCTTGCTTTGATAATAGAAACCTGCCACAGAGTGCTATTCAACGTAAAGCAGAATTTGTGTTGGAAAGTATCCCAAAGTAATTTAAGTTTGTTCTATGCGCTCTTTGTGGCATGCTATCGATCCATGGGTGATAAATTTGTTTTATCCATGCAGTCATCCATGGAATGGAGATAGGGATTGGCGCCAAACCTTTATGACACATTTTCCTCCTTATTTTTTCAACTTTGCATGTGTGCTGCATTGTACAGCACACTTACAAGGTGGGAAAAGCATTGAAAGATAGGTTTTGTGCTGGAAAGGTGGCCCCTTTAGTACAACACCTATGCTTCAGAGAACACACACACCCTTGCCCTAGGTGAAGGGTGTGTACACTGGCACATCACTGCCAAAACTGAGTCAGCACTGGGGAGAAAAATAATGCACCACCGATATGGCACTTTTTTCCTCTCTCCCTTTGATACAAGGCAGCCCAGCAACTCTAGTTGCCCCTTTGTGTGGTCAAAAATGTGTAAATCGGGGCTGATTTATGAAAAAGTTGGCTTACCATGGAGTTTGTGAATGGTTAAGCACTATTTTATAGTTCTGACGTATAGTATATATAAGATGTAAAAATGCTGTTTTGACATGGTGTTTGCAAAAAGTTATGTGCTGTATTCCAGTTATGACTTTCAGTTAATATTAGATATAAAAAAAAGGTGCTTAATCATTATGTTATTGAAAGGTTATGGGCTGCATTTCAGTTCTGATGTACAGTAAACAATAGATGTGAAAAACAACTGCTTGGACATAGTGTTTGTGAAAGGTTGTGGACTGTATTTTACTTCTAATGTTTGATACATGTAAAATGTGAAAATGCTTCCTTGACATGGTGCTTGTGAATGGTGATGGACTGTATTTTACTTCTAATGTTTGATACATGTAAAATGTGAAAATGCTTCCTTGACATGGTGCTTGTGAATGGTGATGGACTGTGTTTTACTTCTAATGTTTGATACATGTAAAATGTGAGAATGCTTCCTTGACATGGTGCTTGTGAATGGTGATGGACTGTGTTTTACTTCTAATGTTTGATACATGTAAAATGTGAGAATGCTTCCTTGACATGGTGCTTGTGAATGGTGATGGACTGTGTTTTACTTCTAATGTTTGACACATGTAAAATGTGAGAATGCTTCCTTGACATGGTGCTTGTGAATGGTGATGGACTGTGTTTTACTTCTAATGTTTGACACATGTAAAATGTGAGAATGCTTCCTTGACATGGTGCTTGTGAATGGTGATGGAATGTGTTTTACTTCTAATGTTTGATACATGTAAAATGTGAGAATGCTTCCTTGACATGGTGCTTGTGAATGGAGATGGAATGTGTTTTACTTCTAATGTTTGATACATGTAAAATGTGAGAATGCTTCCTTGACATGGTGCTTGTGAATGGTGATGGACTGTGTTTTACTTCTAATGTTTGACACATGTAAAATGTGAGAATGCTTCCTTGACATGGTGCTTGTGAATGGTGATGGAATGTGTTTTACTTCTAATGTTTGATACATGTAAAATGTGAGAATGCTTCCTTGACATGGTGCTTGTGAATGGAGATGGAATGTGTTTTACTTCTAATGTTTGATACATGTAAAATGTGAGAATGCTTCCTTGACATGGTGCTTGTGAATGGTGATGGACTGTGTTTTACTTCTAATGTTTGACACATGTAAAATGTGAGAATGCTTCCTTGACATGGTGCTTGTGAATGGTGATGGACTGTGTTTTCATTTTACCCTACTGAGCCTTGCACGGTGGCTGTGCACGAGTTGCCTTCAAATTGTGCTGATAAAAGGATGTGGACTGTATTGTCTTGGTTTTGTACTGAGTAAGGTGTGGGAAAGCCTGCAATGGCAACTGTGAAGGGTGATGAATTATGTTTTGCTTAGACTTTAATTGCCTCATAGGATCTGTAAAATCTGCTTTGCTCTGGTGTTTCACACAATGTAAGGAACGGTTGGTGCGCTGCATTGTGTGAAAGAGCAGAACTGTGCCATATCTTTTGAGACCTGGCACAGTTCTGTCTGTTAATCTTATTGAGTTTATAAAGTGCGCAAATACTATTTAGCATCTTGGTGCTAGTGTCAATTGAAATAAAAAGGAAACTGAGCGAAAGTAGGGTAAGTAACAAGCTTGGGGTCCGGGCCCTGAAAAAGATCCTTTGGAAATTAAGAAGAGATATTTTGACTAGAGAGCTAAAAAGCCAGGTTTCCAACTCCTTCCTAAACTTCAAAAGATTGGGCTGATCTCTCGGATGATTGGACAGATAGTCCCACTATTTAGAGGCAGAGTAAGAAAAACTTCCACCTCAATGTGATTTTTAGGTCGAGCCTGGGCCACGCATGCGCTGCTCTGCGAGGCATGCCGTATTCGGTATATGGGCTATCGGGGTCTTTGGACACCGCGCCACTTTTGGATGGTTAGTTGGGCTGTATTTTAAAATTCATTTTCTCTGTTTGGTTAATATTATGCATCAGTCCCACCTTTCGGTGCTTGGTTCCCTCCCAGGGGACATCACCAATTTATTCCTTTGTGTGGTCAGCTCTGGCCATCTCATGACTCCTGGCTTGCACACGCTCCCACCTCCCTTGATGTGGAATGCAGCTTCCATCAATGTCGTCATCTGGAGTGGGAACATTTTGGCCCTTTTCTAGAGGCCTGTGACCTGCTGATGAATGTCATAGGATCCCGGATTATATTGAAATTTAGGAGAGGCTTTAACTCTCTATTGCACAGAAAAGGACAAAAGGTGCACTTTATGATTGTGACAAAAGCAAAGGAGTATATTTTTTTTAATCAAATGTAGGCAGATTGACATTTGGGCTCTGCCATTGCAGTTCTGTTGACATGTATGTAAGAAGGCCAACAGAATGCTGCGACATGCCCCTCCTGTTATGGTTTGTAAACGTATGCCGTTTCGACTCGCATCAGCGGAGGCTGTATTTCAAAGACTCATGCATAATTTGTTTGTGAGGGAAAAGGGTGTACTGTTTTTTCAAGGTGATATTTTAGATTTTGGGGAGGATAGGAACAAATACAATGAGAGATTACCTCAAGTTTTTAAGATTTTGGAAAACAAAGGATTGACTGTTGAGTTGAGTAAGTGTAAGTTTGCGGAGAGGAGTGTAATTTACTTGGGACATGTGATATGTGAAGAAGGTGTCAGACCAAAACAGGCTTTGATAAATGTGATTACTGAAGAACCTGCTCCCACCAAAAAGAATGAGGTGAGTTCATTCCTAGGTATAGCTGAGTACTGTGCCAAATGTATTCCAAATTTCGTTGAGAGAGTATTTAATATTCAGCAACTACTTAACCCGTTCGCTGCGTTCGTCGGCCAACGGCCGTCGTGAGCACTACCTCCGTAGTAACAACTAGTTGAACTGCAGTTTGATGTAATAATAATTTCAATGCTTTTGCATTTGACTCGTGAGGGACATCTAGTAACGACTAGTTGAACTGCAGATCTTTGTAGAATAATTTTGATATTGGACACTATAATATTCACTGCCCACTGCTAATTTCGTCCCATAATGCTTTGCAGGGTCTTTGGTTGGGATTGTATTTTTGCCTATAACTGTGCTTGGGGTGGTCCTAGGAGGAAGGGACCACCACTGAATCGTTCACCAGCATGATATTCTCTCTGTGTTCAAGGCATCTGCTTGGTCCTCCCCCTAGGTTAGGGGGGACCCCAAAATCATCACCTCTCTCATTGCCTAATAATTTTTAGCATGTAAAATTGCTTTATCAAAGCATTTCTAGGCATTGTTGATATTGCTGCTAAGCTACATGGTGTAGCACAGTTTTTGCACTGTGCTATGTGCATTTTGCGTGGTAGTGCAAACTACGCATGCTCCATGAGCAAGTGTAGTACTACGCCCAGGATTATTTCTGATGAAAAAACTAAGGGCTTCATTTTGATGTTGGTCAGAAAGGCTCCGAATGGCCTTCAGATTTTCTTAATCCGTGGGTTACGTGGCGGAACCCATGTTTCCGCCCGACTCTGAAACATTTCCGACGGACCGAATACAATAGAAGGAAACCGTTCAGTCAATACGACTTGGTTCTGACCGGCATACGGAGAAATTCGGTCGAAGCCGACTTGTACAGCTCCACGGACCAGGTTTCCGACTGAGCAATTACGATGTCGGATTCGGACAGCCTTTTGAACTCGGTTTGTCTGAAACAGAACGTCTGAGGAAACTTATTTTGGGGGCCCGTAGCAGGCCCCCCTTCACCCAGAGGCCTCCAGTTGTTACCCCTGGGGGTACCCATGGGACCCCTTTTTACAACCATGCACAATGTGTCATATACCATGGGGTGGCCACCACAAGGTGAAAAATTTCCGCAAACACCACTGTTTTCAATGGGAGTCTGTGTTGTCGGTCGGAACACAGGCTCCCATTGAAGTGAATGGGAGTCCGACCGAACGGTGTTTGGAAACATCATAATCGGCCGGTCGAACTCCCCAAACCAAGTACTAGTGGTGTTGAAGTTGGTTTCAATGGAAGTATGCTGGAGAATTACCTTGGTAAGAGTGGCAGGAAATGAGATTTACCGGTTTGGCGGAAGGATTTTGTGGTGGGATGATGTAACTTTTTTTTTTATATATATAAGGGGCGTGATGTGGGTTATGCATCAATGAAATCTATAAAAACTTATTGTATCTTTTATTGTTTATAAGGGAGGGGGTGTGTTATGGTTTGTATCTTTATGCAATGTGTCATGACATGTATGTTCTAGGGGATGACATGGTTTAGTTCTACCTTAGAGTTCTAGCTCAGTACAGTTGCCGCAGCGGAACCGGACACACCTGTTTCCTGTATGAGGAATGTTGGATTAAACCTCTTTGTAGTTCAGAGAGACTCTGCGTGTTATGTAACGGCGAACTTAACACCTCCCTTGATGACCCATCCTTTCATGGTAGGGACAAGGGCATTTTTAATGCCAGGAAACAATCTCATGTTTTTCAACTTAAAGATCATATTTTATGTTTATGTTTATGGGAAACTAGCCTTTTTTAACTCTAGAGGTTTATAAAAGTTACACCAAAGGAGTCCCTGTCAGATGTGAGTGCTGTCAGATAAAAGTGTTTTGTCAGAGAAGTCCATTGCACCGGTCACATGAGAACCGATCCGTGTGCCACAGGCATGCGCATTTTAAAGAGTTTAATTTGTGTAGATGTCATTAGTGTTAATCATATCATGGAAAATATTTCATCAAAAGTCATTTTTGAAGGAAATATAGAACTGCTAATGGGGGAAACACTGAGTGCATTTTGAAAGGCTGATTGAAAATGAAAAAAGTATCATTTCTTTACCAACTGGAAATGTGCCCACGCCGACGTCATCATCAACAACCTGCTGTACTCGTGTTTCTTTTAAAATCACACGTTGGAATCATGCTAGTGTTTCGTTGCTTTGCTCTAGTAATTGCTGAAAGTGATTGCGGCCTCCTAAGCAAGCAATATTTTGTGGTCACCCGAGAAGTGTGTTTAGTGACGAGGGGCGAGCGTGTCACAGGCTGGCCCTGCCGCAGTGCTTAATTTGTAAAAAAAAGTGCCGGGGCTCTCGTCAGGAGGCCAGTGCAGCTTTCACTACACATTTACCCTGCCGGCACCGCCAGTGATAGTAACAACACAACCTCTAACCATCACACACCTACAAGTGTTACAATTTCAAACTATTTCAGGCCCCCAAACCTATAAGACTGGCTTGGACCACAGGTAATATTAACTGTTGTTGTGGTCATTTCTGTCACAGTCCTTGCTGTTGACAATTAAGTGCTGGTGCCAGCACTGGAAACCACCGGCTCAAATTAAGCACTGGTGGCTGAGCGGCTGTTCTGAGAGAACTGTTTGTATTGTATTTCCTTATCTTTGTGGTTCCACTTGTCTGGCGTGGTTAGCGTATGCCACGGGCAACGGAAGGAATCCGCAGGCCCTCACATGCACTTGCTTTACGGGGAGGGGTTGCGGTGGGGGCAGATATGTAATCGCCTCAGAGAGAGATTGTTTCCTAACGTTATTTCGGATAAATAAACGGCAACAGTTGTTCCAGAGAAATTACACATGTGAAACAAGCATTTGCAATGTAATTGGTCTCGCCTTTGGAACCTTATATATATTTAGCTATGCAGCACATTAGCCTGGGTGCTGAAACATCTACCATTCTTTAACAAGGAGAGGAGTTGGCCTAACGGCTAGTGCGCTCGGACCTGGGGAACTGGGTTCGAGTCTCTGTAATGACACGGAACATCCTGTGATTCTGGGCAAATCACTTAATCTCCCGATGCCTAACAAAAAAAATGAATGTGTGTCCTCATGTAACGAATCTGGTGGTATGTAAAGCGCTCTGATACCTGATTGGATTTGGGTCTAGTTTGCGCTATATAAAACTCTGCAACAAAAAATGAAAGAGGGAATGTAAGCCCCAAACTGCATGACACACCAGGTATGGGAACACATGGGGAGAAATATTGCCTTTCAGCTGGAAATGGTATAGTCCAAAGCTCTGTTTTTAACATAAAAGCAGGGCCTTCGGTGGTCATATCACTGAAAATACAAGATTTGAAAAAAGTATTATTGTCTACTGGTGCTCATGGAAGACAGTTTCTATGGAATGGAATCTAGAGAATACCTAACGTGATTCTGTGTTTTTTACTGACCTCTGCTGGTCATTTTCTATCAAGAAAGTTAAATAGAGGCAGTTGCCAGAAAAATTAAAAAAGAAAGTCCCTCAGCAAAAAACAATTCTGGAATTTTACTGACCTCTGCTGGTCGTTTTCTATCAAGACAGTTAAATAGAGGTAGTTGAACAGAAAAAAAAGTCCCTAAGCGGAAGCAGACAAGTCCTAGGGCTGATCTCCAGAGCCCACAAAGTACATACACATATAAGTATATACTAAAGTATATATACAAAAGGATATACAAGAGGTTTCGAATGCTTGACCTAACTAGAACGTGCAAAAAGCATGTAAGGGGAGCCAAAGTAAACAGTACACGGTGAGGCTCCCTAGGCCGACTTTGCCCCTGTCAAGATGACTGTCACCGCGCAGAGTTAAACACGAACATTACATAGAACACGCCTTTGTAGGGCAATGGATCTGGCACCACTGAAAGTTTGAGCTGTTGGCTCGCCATTATTATTTGAATCGCCAATAGGTCAAACGTTCAGTATGCGAGACCCGCTGCATTACAAATGCTTGTTTATTCTGGGGTCAGGTACTTTCTTAGCAATGATGGGCTGTAAGGTACGAGGAGGAGAGCACCTTTTGAAGATGCCCTGCGGAGAGCTGGGACCGGCCTGATTTGGGGCCTTATGGACCCAGCGCGGGCCCTTAAACTGTATTCCTGCCTTCAGAGGGACCTATGCAGCTCTTTGATGGCGTTGGAGGCTGAACAGAATTGTCTCTTTCACACCAGAGACGCCCATTCTCCTCCCATGTAATGCCTGCCCAACCCAAGGCAGTGCACGGTAATGCACGGTAATGCACAGCAGTTATGTACTGCCATTTGTTACTTTCAGGCTGAAATCTCACACAAAGCCTCACAAACCTTGATTTACGTGAATTGGTAAATCCCAACATGGATTTTGCAAAAACCTAGTAAATATAAATATGGGCCTGGATGTAGAAAGAGTTGCTTTGGAATGGTGTTTGTGAAGGCTTATTTCTGAAGGGTTGTGTTTTAATTCATCTGTAATACACAGTGAATATGGTTTTACAAGCCTCACACTTCTCTGAACTTTACGGTTGAAACTTTGTTCCTGGCATCGTTCCCCTCATCTGGAGGGTGCAGGAGGCTCCAGGCAGGGGTGGCACTAATGGGCTTCAGTGCTGGACTCCAACTCAGCAGAGGCCGAGTCCCAGAGGACTCTGGGCTCAGCACAGTGCAGGGGCTGGTGCCACTTATAGCGCCGAGACTGGGCTTCGGCCCTTCGAAGGGCGGCTTCTACGGGCACAGGTAGGTGCTGGGGCTCCACGGTCGTACGAGAAATGAATCAAATGTAATTTCATTAATAGTACCTCTAACAAGATTAAAGTGAACTCGGTGTTCAGTCTCTCAGCGGCTGTCTGCGGTGGAAGTTACCTAACATCTTTCAGGAGTCAATGTGTTAACTTTGTGCAACGTCTAAGTTAATGTGTGTACACTGAACTGCCTGTTTCTAAGATATGATAGGTCTGTTGTCCAAAATGTAGCCTAAACCTTGAGCCTCTGAGAGAAGGTTCACATGACCCGACCCTACTGCCGCAGCCACTGACCCCGGAGCCCCGGTGCCGCCTGTGGTCCACGTGAGCTCATCCTCCCTCCGCCGCCGCCACATCAAACACCTGTAAGGGCGGCAGCTGCGAGACGGTGGCACCTATGTAGGTTGAGGGATAGTACTGCTGTTTATGGTGAGAGCCTAGGCACGCTTGCAGCAAGGGGGGACATTCCTTGGTGATGGGTGAGTCGTCTAATGTCTGCTCATTGAGAGAAAGCTTCCTTCTCTGGAACTAAGATGAACCTTCACATGGCACGCGCGGTTGCAATGACGCTGTTGCATATGTGCACTGTGAGGGATAGCTCAGCTGTTTACGGTATGTGCCTGTGTTGTATGTAGGGCTATCCATGTTGTCTGAAGGCCGCACCTACTAGATCTGCGCATTGCTGCGAGTGCGTGAAGATAATCTCAGCACGACACACGTGTTGGCTCTGACGTCACGAGTTGTGAGGTGTGTGCATCCACAGGACGCACCAATACGTGTTTGTGGTAAAAGTGGCAGACGGAGGGGTCACTCTTTGCAGCACTGCAGGGTCTGCTTTCCTGGCACAAGAGGATTCTTTGGCAAAATGCTTCATGTATTTAAAAACTGTCTCTTGTGAGCGGTCGAATTGCTAGTTTCTAACATGTTGTTAACACGGCTCCTTTATCATGTTACAAAGAAAATCAGAAATTGCTTTTACAGAAGGGTTTGACGTGGAAAACTGGGCAAAACTGGTTCATTTTCAAGCAACAATTGTCAGCTGAGTATGCCAACTCCGAACAGACACAAGTTGTGTCTTGTAAATATTGTATAGAAAATGCAGCAGCATGTTGGGCTTCCCAAAACGTGTTTGATGCTGTGATATGGTCATGAGATTCGAGTCAAAGAAGAGTTGGAAGATGATGAAGTTTGAAAGCAGAACCTTCATGGCGGGTGGATGTGCGACCCGCTGCCCCAACAGGAGAGCCGCAGGCGCTTTGATCTCCTGTGCTAGCCATGTAGTAACTGGAACGGTGTGTTACCTCTTTGAGGGTGGTATCCTGCTGCAGCCACTTCCGGCGCTAAGGCCTGGCCTCAAGAACGCTCACACATGAAGGAAGAACTGTGTCCATATCATGAACGTGTGCGCTCGCCCAGGCCACAGGCAGGTGTGTTTTTTTATGCAAGTGCACTGTCTCGAGCGCAGGTATCTAACTGGGAATATCTCTTTCTTGGAGACGAGCTGTCGACACTACAGCTCGGAAACAGCGAGAGGAAACCATTTCCGACTATTCCAAGCCGAGGTCTGCAGCTCATTCACCACTCACGGACATTCCTGTTGAAATGCACTCCCTTTAAGAGAGCAACCGGGGTCGGACGGGCCACAGAGCAAAGAGGGGGTGCCCGATGGGTAAGTGTGTGGGCCGGTTATTGGCTGTTTGTCGGCCTGTTTCATGGTCTGCTCGGCCGGTTTATACTGTTAATTTCACTGAAATTAAAACAAATATTGCCTGCAGCAAGCTCAACTCCATGCTGTCTTCCATTTCTTGCAATATACTTACAGAGTGTGTCTTTACAAGTTCAAAACTGCCTCAATTTGCAAACTTTTTTAGCTTTATAATTCGTTACTGGGGGGACACATTAATTTTGTTTGCTGGGCCTATTTTCTGTTCCAGTCCCACCCTGACCACTATAAAAAAAGTCGCACACCTGTGCCCGGCAGAATCACTCGATCATGAGACGAGCCATGGAGCCAACCTAAGCCCTTGTTTTGCACCTGTACATAAGGGCAAAGTGGAGCTGTGCACCTGTTTATCATGAATTTAACCTTCATCAGGGGTAGCAAGCGCTACATAAATGCAATTTAAATGAAATTGCGTTGTTAGCAGGGCAGATACTACCCCTTAGATCTTGTGGTGCGTTTCAAAGCAGCGGTGCTTGCAGCTTACGCTGTACCGTGCAGGGGTACAGGGTTGGGGGCCTATTTGCGATTTTTTTCTAAGTGCAGCACTGCAAGTTAACTTGAAGCACTGCACTTCATGAGAGGAAGAGGGCAAAAATGCACCATATTTAAGGTAATATGGTGCATTTGTGCCCTTTACCCTGCGCTGACGCCCTTTTGGCAGGCTAGCGCCAACGCAGCCACTCTTGCTCCATGGTGCAAGGGTGCCTGCGTTGCATGCAGGATTGCTTTTGTGCAGGAATGGGTGCCTTCCAGCAGAAAAGCAATCCTGCGCGGCTCCTTCCTCTTAGAAAGAGGAAGTAAGGAAGGAAAATAAAGATATTTCTCCTTGTTATTCCTCCATGGGAAGGCATATATTTTTGGCGCATTCATAGGTCTACCAATTCTCGTAAATCTGGGAATGGGTCACAAAGCATGAGAACACACATGCAACACCCATGGGTCACCTCCTTAGCGCAAAGTAAGGCAGCGCAGTGATTTGCGCTCCATTACTTTATTCAAGATTTATGGAGTCACTGAGGGCCATGCAAAGTGACCGTGCGTGGCTTCACAAATCTCATTTAGGATTTGTGTCGCTCCTGCACCACCTTGGATGGTGAGGATTTATTCTAGTGGGTAACGTACCTTGGCCTTTCTGCAAATTTTGTAATGCCCTTGGCATGCTTCTTAATATCCCTGTGCTTAAAATATACATATGTGAAAATAGAATGTAAATGTGTAATATGCATGTTATCTCCCTAACCCTCCATTACAGCACTCCGCTGTATCCTAGCAAACTTCATGTTCTGTTAGTATCTCACGATGCTAATACTTCCATGCACTTATACTTTTCGTACATGCTCAGTCTATGTTGCACATACAATATACAAAATAGTCTGCAGTGTGCGTGTATGTATGTGGCATTTGTATAGAGCAAATCTAGCCACAAGTTAGTGGAGCTTTGTACAATGTGAAAGTCAGTATGCAGTCAGCGAGAGAGGTAGCTAGGATCTGGAAGTATACATGTACAGTTACTGCATTGTAAGGTAATGTCCTTTAAGGATGTGCAGCTTGAACTCCTACCTGAATTGGAGCAGCACTGGGGTGGCCCAGATGGATGAAGGGATGTTGTTCTAGATCCTAGGTACATATGTCGGAAAAGGTCTGCGGCGTAGTTTTTGTTTTGTGTACACTTCGTTTCCTCTATTCAGATTGTGGTCTGGCTGTAGGTGTGCGAAACACCACCAGAGATGGTGAGCTTGCCTGCAAGATAGGTGGGGATGCTGGTCGTGATGGCTTTGTAAATGATGCAGCTGTTGTTACAGCGCCTGGTGGGGATTGTCCTATAATACTGTCACCTTTTGCTGTAAAGTGTGGCATAAGCTGAAAAACTCACACTCATTGTAATGATTCACAGCTATACTTGCCGTTTGCCAAGCATAGAAAAGAACTGAATTTGTGTCACACTTTAATGTTTGTGTGGCCGAATCGGCTGTGATGTTTAACAAGCAAACCGATCAAGAAATGTCTGATCTGTTGTGATAAACTCTCGCCTTCTCACTCTCCCTTCCTGGTGTCCTCACTTTTCCCTTCTGAAAATTCAGCAGATCCAGTCCATTGCCCTATTTTTGAGTCGGTGGTAAAGTACAGACGAGTGGAACAAGCTGCTCAATAAAAGCCAGTTTCTTAAGTGAATTAGCAGAAACATTTGTTTTCCACCCACCTATGGAGCACAGAGGGCAGCCCAGCATTGGACTGGAAACTGGGATATATTTGACAGGGCTGGGGGTCAGAAATAAAAGCAAATCCATTTTTGCACTTTAAAAGGCAGAATTGCCCCTCTAATTCGTTGCCAATTCGATGTTTTAAAATAATGCACCTTTGCTTAGTGATTCACTCTGGTAGAGTCAAATGTCTGGCCTGCTTCCAACCTCGGAGCTACCATGTACGCTGTTCCATTCTTGCGCACGTAGCAGTTTAAAAATGAGGGCATCATTTATGAGGTTTTGGCATAGGGCAGTGCCACAAGGAATCTTGCTGCGCTGCCCTACGTCAAAACAAAAGAGCAGGGATGCGCTGTATCTATGTAATACTGTGCATTCCTGCCCTTTTCCCCTGCGCTAGCGCACAATGAGCTTTCATGTGCCAATGCAGACACCTTTGCAACATCGTGCAATTTTGCCTGCGTTGCGAGGCCAATTGATTTTGTGCAGGAAGGGACACCTGTGCAGGAAGGTGTCCCTTCCTGCACAAAATTAATCACAAGCGGCAATAAATGGTTAGCATAAGGAGAATTAAAAAAAAATCTCCTGTGCCTCCCTAACGCCACCCCTGTCGTGGCATTAGGTTCTGAAGTATTCCCAGGTTCACAATTTCACATAAATCTGGGAATGTGTTAGGTTCCATGGGTGTTGCATGGGAATACACACGGCAACATACATGAAATGATGCGTTCACACAGTTTTCTGTGTGAAAGTGGCACATATTTATAAGGCCATGAAATGCCACCTAAAGTGGCTTTACGTGGCCTTAGAAATATGTTGTGGCACTTTGTGCCACAAGAACGTCAAAAAAGTGTCCTGAGGCTGTGCCTTCCCCTATCCCATCAGGATGACTAACCTTTTTTTAAATTTCGAGCAGTTTCCGTTTAAGCCTTGGTATAATTTTACACATAAAAAGTATCCATGGAAATTTAGTTTCCCCCTATATGTTGAAGCTTCTAAAAGTACTCAGGGACTGTGGATTCCATTGGAGGGAAACAAGAAAACTACCAAAAATATAGCAACAATTTCTATTATGTGGAAAAATGGCAAAAAAATAGTGCTAAGATTACCCTCCAGTATGTTTTCAGGAACAGGTGGAGTTGTAGAAAAACTCTTCTCTTTTACCACACTTTGGGCCATATGTAGGAAGCCTAATACCGGTCGGTAACGGCCGATTTTCGGTAAATATCCTGTTACCGACCGGTATTTAGGCTTTTGGTATGTCTGGGGCACATTTCAGGATTCGGTAATTTACCGAATCGGTAAAATTACCGAATCGGTAATTTTACCGATTCGGTAAATACCGAATCCTGAAATGAGATGTAGGGGGAGTGTGTCGTTGGTGTGGGGATTCGTTATTTACCACCAACTAAAAGTTGATGGTAAATGACGAATAGCTGTAAAAAAGCATTTTTGTGCCCTTTGAAGTGTGCAATGTGGCAGACATACATGCCCTTAGGGCATGTATGTGCACCACATGTGCACACATGGACGAATCAGGGGTGCAACAGGGTGTCAATGTGACACCCTGCCACCCATGATGATGCCTCCCCCATTACCGATTCGGTATTTACCGATTCGGTAATGGTAACTGGCTTTCCATTCATTCCTATGGGCCTCCAGGCCCATAGGAATGAATGGGAAGCCAGTTGCCATTACCGAATCGGTAAATACCGATTCTAAAATACCGATATTTACCGATTCGGTAATATTTTACCTACATTACATTTACCGATTCATAAATACCGAATCGGTAAAGTTCGGTATTTAAGAATCGGTAAATGTAATTTACCTACATATGGCCCTTAATGTTTATTTTCTGTTTGGTAAGTGTTTTTTCATATTTTTGGTGGTTTCTACCTACCTGTAATTCGTGGTGGAAACTGGTGTTAAACCCATGAATGGAAAGATATACATTTCTGAAAAGTACACAACATTCTGAATCCAGGATGGCTTTCATTTGTGTAGATTACTCATGGTTTTCCTGACTAAACTAATGTTGAAATAAACAACTAATGAAAATAAGCAGGGAAAAAAGATGACAACATTTCATTTGTAATTTATTTCCCTGATAGCAAATCTGTAAAGTAATCTACTGTTATGTTTGTCACACTCTTCCTGTCATAGAGGTTGTCTGTGTAAAAACCCAATACCCATTTGCAACAACCGTGCTACAGGTTATAGTGAATTTTCGTTGCTACTGATGATGCATCAATTCATAAGGTAAATCTAACGAATAGAAAATTAAAGTGAAAAGAAGGAAGGAAACATAGGCATTTTTGAAATGTCCTCAAGACAATGAGATTTTGAATTGTTATTATTTGTGCAACTCTGTATGTGTGAGTAACCATAATATCAAGTGATTCAGAGGGAATTTTGTACAAAGTGTGCTTTCTTGCACACTGACTTACATTTGGTAGCAAAACAATGAAAATACATTCAAATAATACTAGGAGACGTTCTTCTGTGCTCTGTTCCCACACTTATCCTAATAAAAAGGTTCTCATATTACTTGGCAGGACCTCCTGCCATCAAAAGAATGGCCCCAAAATGGTGATGTAAGTAGCTGTGATATTTGTGTCCCAGTTCGGCCGGCACCCAGGAGAACCTGGGAAAACCAGACATCTATAGAAATAAAACACCCTCGAGAGTCCAAGGTTGTGTGCATTTCATGGATCCCATTAGGTTTTCTTATTGAGGATGCCCTGCAAAAGTCAAACTTTTGCTAAAATTACAGATATACTAACATTGAGGGAAAGTTCCAGAAACTGTTGGAATCTAGCCCTGTGTAAGAAAGTAGGGTATTAGTTGAGTGAGTAGAAGCCCCACTCAGGCAACAACAGCAATCCTTGCCAGGGTGAATGTTGGAAAAGGCCCTTTTTGCAGGGTTATCCCCAAATATTTTGCTTCTTCCTACTATTTGTTCCTGACCTGTCTTTGTTGGTTTTAGGACTCTGGTCACTTTATCACTGCTGATCAGAGCTAAAGTGCATTTGCTCTATGGGTAAATAGTTTTATGGATTGGTGTTTCCATGATTGGCATATTTGATCTACTTGTCAGTCCCTAGTAAAGTGCACTGAGCATACCAGGGCCTGTCAATCAATCAATCAATCAATCAATCAATCAATCAATCAATCAATCAATCAATCAAGAGTTTGTTAAGCACAACAACTCACCCGTAAGGATCTCAAGGCACTGGGGTTGGGAGGGGGGTGCAGGTTCCAGTCCATCAAGGAGGGAGTCTGTCGAAGAGCCAGGTTTTGAGGTTTCTTGTGAAGATGGGAAGCAACGTTGTCTGTCGGAGTTGGAGTGGAAGGGCGTTCAAGGCTCTGGCCGTGAAGAAGGAGAAGGAGCAGCCTCCCGAACTGGTCTTTCTGGTGTGGGGGACCATGGCATAGGAGAGCTGGGCTGATCGTAGGGTCTGTTGGGGTGTGTGCAAATTGAGTCCGGTGTCGTGGAGGGCGTTGTGTGCATGGGTGAGCACCTTGAAGGTGACACTGGCCTCGATGGGGTGACAGTGGAGTGTGTGCAGGTGCTGGGTGATTTGGCAGTGTCTTGGCAGGTTGAGGACCAGTCTTGCAGCGGCGTTCGGGATTTTCTGTAGCTTGCGGTGAGGTTTTTGTTTATTCCTGCATAGAGTGCGTTGCCGTAGTCAAGTCTGCTGGTGACCAGGGCGTGAGTGATGGTCTTTCTGTGTTCGAGGGGGATCCATTTGAAGGTTTTACGTAGGAGGCAGAGGGTGTGGAAGCAGGAGGATGAGACGGAGTTGATCTGGCGGTCTATTTTGAGCTTGGAAGCCAGGATGATTCTCAGGTTGCATGCGTGGTCCGTGGTGGTGGGCGGGTTTCCGAGGGCGGGGAGCCACCAGGTGTTGTTCCAGGTGTTGGGGTTTGGGCCCATGATGAGTACTTCTGTCTTGTTGGTGTTTAGTTGTAGGCAGCTGTCTTTCATCCATTTGGCTACGGCTTCCATCCCTTCTCAAAAGTTGTGTCTGGCAGTGTTGGGTTCGTTGGATAGGGAGAGGATGAGTTGGGTGTCTTCTGCGTATGACACGATGTTGAGTCCGTAGATTCTGATGATGGGAGCGAGTGGAGCCATGTAGACTTTGAAGAGTGTAGGGCTGAGGGAGGACCTCTGAGGGAGGGACTCCGCAGGTGGATGGTGTAGAGTCTGAGAGGAAAGGGGGGAGTCTGACCTGCTGCATTCTGCCAATGAGGAAGGAGCGGATCCATTTATGGGCCTTGTCCCGGATATCTGCGTTGTGGAGTCTGCGTATTAGGGTGCTGTGAGAGACTGTGTCGAATGCCGCTCAGAGGTCGAGGAGGATGAGGGCTACTGTTTCTCCTTTCTCCAGTAGGGTGCGGATGTCATCTGTTGCGGCGAGGAGGGCGGTTTCCATACTGTGTTTTTTTCTGAAGCTGGATTGGGAGGAGTCGAGGATGTTGTGCTCTTCGTTGAATGTGGCGAGTTGGCTGTTGATGGCTTTCTTGATGACTTTCCCTGGGAACGGGAGCAGGGAGATGGGTCTGTAGTTTTTGAGGTTGGTGGGGTCCGCCAAGGGTTTCTTCAGGACGGGGTTGACCTTGGCGTGTTTCCAGTCGTCAGGGAACGAGCCGGTCACCAGAGAGTGGTTGATGGTGTGGTGGAGTATGGGTGCATGGTGTCAGCAGCTCTGTTGAAGATGTGGTGGGGGTAGAGGCCCGTGGGGGCCCGGAGTTCATTGTCTTCAGTGTGTCTTCGGTGGTGAGGGCTGTCCAGTTGTCAGTCGCTGGCTTCAGGGTGTTCCGGGGTGGTTGGCGGGGGTTCAGTGTGTTGATTGTCTTCGTCGAAGTTGTCATAAATGCTATTGATTTTGTGGTGAAAGAAGGTGCTGAGTTTGTCGCAGAGGTCTTGTGAGGGAGGAATGTCCATCGACTCGCTGGCCGGTTGGGCTAACTCCTTGATAATGGTGAATAGTTCTTTGCTGTTGTGTGCGTGTGTGTAGATTCTGTCTTCAATTGCTTTTTTCCTTGTTTTCCAGATGAGTTGGTGGTGGGCGTTGGTAGTGGCTCTGAAGTTGTGTGCTTCTGTGGATTTGGTGTTCCTCCAGGCCTTTTCGAGGAAGTGGCAAGTGCGTCTCAACTCTCAAAGTTCGGTGGTAAACCATCTGGCTTTCTTGGCGAGGGTGTTGTTTTTATTGAGGGGGCTATGGTGTTGGCGTTGTCGGAGATCCATCTGTGCAGGTTTTGGGCTGTGGTGTTGGGGTCGTCGTTTCCCGCAATGGTTGGGGTGGAGTTGCTGAGTGAGGAGGTGAGCTGGTTGTTGGTGATTCTGGTCCAGTTTCTTCGTGGGAGCAGGTACTGGTGTTTGTGGATGGTGGGTGTTCTGAAGGTGAAGTGGACGCATCGGTGGTCAGTCCACGGGGGTTCAGTGGTGTGGCTGAAGGTGATGGAGTTTTCTGTTGTGAATAGGGGGTCGAGTGTGTGTCCTGCTGAGTGTGTTGGTTAGGTCACGATTTGGCAGAGTCCAATGTTGTGGAGGTTGTCCAGGAGGGATGTGATGTTGGGATCCAGTTAGTTGTCGAGGTAGAAGTTGAGGTCTCCCAGCAGGGTGTAATTAGTGGATGTGATGGCACGTGGGGAGATGATGTCTATGATGGAGTTGGTGAACGGTCCGCGTGGTCCAGGGGGTTGGTAGATGAGGGTTCCTCGGAGGGTGGTGGTAGGGCTGTTCATTATCTTGAAGTGAAGGTGTTCCATCAGGTCTGTGGTTTCGTCAGGGAGTGTGCTCTGGCTGAGTGTGAATTGATGGATTTGTGGACAGGTGGGGTGGTCCTTCCTGGAGATCTTGTATCCTGTAAATCAAATGCTACTAGTGGGCCTGCAGCACTGTTTGTGCCACCCACAGGAGTAGCCCTGAAAAGGTAACTCAGACCTGCCACTGCAGAGTGTGCGCAGTTTGTAACTGCCATGTCGACTTGGCAAGTGCACCCACTTGCCAGCCCCTAACCTTCCCTTTTCTTACATGTGAGCCACCCCTAAGGTAGGCTCGAGGTACCCCTGTGGGCAGGGTGAAGTGTATGTGAAAGGTAGGAAATGCACTCATGTGTGTGACATGTCCTGGTAGTGAATTACAGTGCATTTGGTTTTTCACTATTGAAAGGCTATCTCACCCGTGGGAAAGCATGGGAGTTAATTTATAAAATCTTATAAATATAACTTCCCACTGGGATCACATAGGAAAATAAAGTTTAGTATGCCTGAACTCAGAATGTTTAGTGAGGGTGATTTTTACATTCTGTGTTTGAAAATGCTACTTTTAGAAAGTAGGTATTTTCTTGCTTAGCCATACAGTGTGCCTCTGCTAGGATGTGTATTGACTGTCTGGCTGTGGAGTGACAGGGGCTGGGGATGTGCAGTGGCTCCAGAGAGTCTGGATGAGTCAGGGCTGGGCTGGGCTGAGCTGAATAAACCGAGTAGTGGGAGGAGTTGTCACTAGCACCTGAATAGGACCGGTCTGCATTTAGAGTGGTGGGAGGAGATTTCCCTTGCATCTGAATAGGCCCTGTCTGCCTTGAACAATGCTGTCTCCATCTCCTGCTGGGAAGCTGGGCCAGAGAGGACCAACCTGGTTTGGACTAAGCACAGAAACTCACTGCCTGAGAGAACAACGGATTTTGGGCTTTAAAAAGTGGGGCCCAAATCCCTGAACTTGGAATTAAGAAGATTGCCAAGAAGAATAGCTGGAGAAACTGTGACGAGGGACTACCACTTTGCTGTGTGCTTTGCTGGGATGGTTTACTGCTTCTGTCGTGGGCAGTGAAAGGACTGGACTGAACTTTCTGCAATTTCTTTTTGTGAGTTTCTTCAAGGGCTTGAGGTAGAGCTTGCCCCCTGTTCAAGAAGTCTCAGGAACAGCAAAGACTTCAAGTTCTGCTTCCATCAGCACTGGGGACTGTGTGTTTTGTGCTGCAACAGAAAAAAAGCATCCCGAAGTCTCCTACGATGCTGCTGCTGGCTCTGTGTCCTGAACGCACCACAGAGGGCGCGGCTGCAATGCCACACCGCAATCTTGGTCTCACCGACATCATCGCCTGATGCCGCCACCTAGCCGCTGCTTGCACCACAACCTGTGGGTACCACACTCCGCACCGCCTTGTTTCATGCCGTCGCCCTGGTATCCCCGATGACGACGCTCCAAGCCGACATTGATGCCGCTGTTTGTACCATGGTTCGAGGCCACCGTTCGTAAGTGACACGATGCACCATCCTGATCCCACACTGTAGCCTTGGTCTACCGATGGCAGCACCATCGACTACAGTTCATCAACCGACGACAGCGCTTCAGCAACGACGGCACGGCTGCTTTCACCATGACCTGCCAGCACAGCGTCAAGCACCGCGCCACTTTGCGCCACAGCCCTGGTCTCACCGACGCTACTGAATGACCGTCACTGACCTGCAGCCTGCACCGCGACCTGACTGCACCGCACGCCGCATCGCTGCACTTCGCACCGCAGCCCCGACGCCTGCCAAAGCCAGTGCTCCCGACTGCAACCGCGAGGAGTTCGATCTGCAACCCGTGTGACTTCAAGTGCCCGACAACTCCTGCACCAACCTCCGTAACCGATGCCTGGAGATGCCATGCTTTCGGGGCTCATCGAGAGGTCGCCTACACCCTGCATTCCTAAAGGTACTGTTTTGCGGGTCTTCCTGACACCGTAGTTGGCCCACAACACCACGGTCAGCCAGAACTGTTTGGATTTGTTGTTCACGATGCCATAACAGCCCCAGACAGAGCTATCGACATCAAGGAACTTTATTTCAAAGTTATTTTGATAACTGAAGATTGCGAAGTACTGTATTTTGAATTTTTATCATTTTTGGTCTTGTCTTAAGTATATAAAAATATTGGATATTTTTCTAAACTGGTGTGGTCTCCTTTTGTAGTGTTTACACTGTATTACTGTTGGTTATGTGCAAATGCTTTTCCCACTGCCTCTAAGATAAGCCTGACTGCTTGTGCCAAGCTACCAAGAGGGTGAGCAAGGGTTATTTTAGGAATGTAACTCCCTTATCCTGACTAGAAGGAAGAGTCCCTACTTGGACAAGGTGCAAACCATTACCAACTAGAGACCCCCATTTCTAACAGTGAACATTAAATAGTAACTAAATTAATTTGCGCTTAACCCTCTGGTAGCTTGTCACAAAGCAGTCAGGCCTAATTTAGAGGCAATTTGTAAAGTATTTATGCAGTGCTCAACCAGTAATCAAGTGAAAACACAACAAAAGAAAAGTCCCAAACCAATTTAGAAAAATACAGGCAATTTTAATTAATAAAATGATGCCAGAATAACAAAAATCCAATCATTAGAATCGGAGATAATTAATTCTAAAGTGTTTAGTGAAAATTGCATGTAAAAGCACAGAGCTCCACTTGCGTTAATATGGTCGTGCTAGACTAGGGGAAAGTCACATGTTTAGGCCAACCCCGATAGAGGAACCAGGTTAGCTATGCTGAAAAATGTACCTTCTCAAAGTCTGGCACGAAAAGTTCCACTACAGGTGGAGGAGGCAGCGAGGAGCTGGGAAAAAGTTGTGGATGGTCTTCGCTGTAGCGCAAAGAGCAGGCCAGGTGGTGTGAGCTGTCATTGCTGTAGCATGAATACCCAGTTCAGTGTTGCAAATTATTGCCGGTACGGCATGGCATGGAGATGAATGAATTAATGAATGAGGTAGTCTTAAGAAGGTGTCTTAGCACTAGAGTTCTCTCATTGAGGTCGTTACTGGCAGTTGCTGTAGTGCAAATAGCAGGTTTCACCTGAGATTCAAGTTCACCACTGTCACAAGTGCAGAGTCTTACCGTGAAAGGGCCCGTTTAAGGTTGTGAAGATCCCAAACTTCAGGATTTAACCTTTTTATCTTTTTTAGGAGCTCAAACTGATACCAGCCAAGGGTCCAGGACATCAAGGCATCTCTTTGGCATCAGGGACTTGCTCCATCTGAGTGCAGCAGGGCTCAGGCAGTTCCAATTGCAGGTCCAGGCATGTCAGGTGGCAGCAGGCCAGCTGGGCAGTTTCAGGTAGGCCTCTGGAATGTGTTTTGTGTCCCTGTAGCTCAAACATGAGGTCAGTAAACTGACACATGGAGTCACTCAAGTTTGGCTTGGGTGAACATAACCAGGTGAAGTCCTCTTTCTCAGACAGTAAAGCAGTCCCGAAGCAGCAGGTAGTCCTCAGGAATGACCAGTGGACAATGATTGGTCTGATGAGTAGCTCAGAAGCTCCAACATTAATACCTAGTGCCAGCCTTTGTGTGGGGTGATTCCCTATACTACCCCACATTTGACTCTGGGCCGTTCTCCCCCTTCCCCTGCCAAGGGTCCAAACTGTCTGGCCAACAAGACATTGCAGGCCTGGACAAGACAGGGTAGGCCTGGTGTCAGATTCCTTTGTGTGGGCAGGAGGCACAGCCAGTTGAAGTGTAAGTGAGGCACAGCACTGCTCCTCCTAGTCATCCTGCCAGGATGGCTTATCCTGTACACACCTAAGACCCCTGTGTGGTTCTTTCTGTAATGAATTCAAAACTCTAAAAGCAGAGCTATTCACTGTCATGTGACCGGCAACACTAGAATAAGGCACACATGGTTAGGAGAAGAAAATGTAAAACCACTAAAAGTCGCATTTTCAGAATTGTGCCTTCAATTTGACTTCTATTAATGAGGGTTTTAAATTACAATCAATTTGAGTGTGAGCACCATGTCTCTGCCTTTCCCCAATTTAAAGTTATCACTGTAATAAGGTAAACCAGTGTTAGTCAGTAAGAGAGATAGGCCTTACATCAATGAACAAGCATTTGCAATGCAATAGGTCGCACATTCCCAATGCCTTTTATTTAGGTTTTGGGTTTTAACACATAAATAAAAGGCATTATCATTTACAATATTAATAGCTTAAACTCTCGCAAATGAGAGACTTATTGCATTGCAATAAAGGGCCTTCTCGACTGCTTATAAGATTGCAAATATCAGAGGAAGAGAACTGCCTACGACATCTTCAAAGTAGTGATAAATAGTGTAGTGAAGGAGATGTGTAAGTGTTATAAATTACACACACACAAAGTGTGAAGTGAGACTTACATTTGATCTGAGCTATAAACACTAACAAAGAGCTCCAATACCTTTCGCTCTATGATTACACTGTCGCGGCTCAGGATGAAGAGTGGGAGGGGGCTATTTCCTGCCCTTTCTGTGATTTGAGTGTGCAGTGTGGCATTGAGTAATGTCATTGCTATCTTTGGCCTAATAGAAAACATTCCAGCTGTAGTAGGGTCCTGGCTTTACCTTCTGGTGCAGGGCGGGCTGTGCTTTATGGCAGGCATGGAGGGAGGGAGGGATAGTCTTGGCTGCAACTCTGGCCTCGTCCAGGTCCCCTGCTATTACTAGTGAGTGAGAGGCGCTGAGGTGGTGGTGGTATTGGTATTGGTGGTAGTGGTATTGGTGGTGGAATTGGTATTGGTGGTGCTGGTATTGGTGGTGTTGGTATTGGTGGAGGTGGTGGTGGTGGTATTGGTGGTGGTGGTATTGATATTGGTGGTGGTATTGGTATTGGTGGTGGTGGTACTGGTATTTATGGTGGAACTGGTATTTATGGTGGTGGTGTAGGGGGGGCGGTATTGGTATTGGTGGTGGTTGTATTGGTAATGGTGGTGGTGGTATTGGTGGTGGAATTGTTATTGGTGGTGATGGTATTGGTGGTGGTGGTATTGGTGGTATTGTTGGTGGTATAGGTGGTGGTGGTATTGGTGGTGGTGGTGGGGGTATTGCTGGTGGTGGTATTGCTGGTGGTTATATTGGTGGTGGTGGTATTGGTGTGGTATTGGTGGTGGTATTGCTGGAGGTATTGGTGGTGGTAGTGGTGGTGGCATTCTTGGTGGCATTGGTGGTGGTGGTGGTATTGGTGGTGGTGGTGGTATTGGTGGTGTTGGTATTGGTGGTGGTGTTATTGGTGGTGGTGGTAGTGCTGATGCTGATGCTGGTGGTATTGGTTGTGGTGGTATTGGTGGAGGTAGTATTGGTGGTATTAGTGGTGGTGGTATTGGTGCTGATATTGCTGGTGGTATTGGTGGTATTGCCGGTGGTGGTATTGCTATTGGTGGTGGTGGTATTGGTGGTGGTGGTGGTATTGGTGGCGGTATTTGTGGTGGTAGTATTGGTGGTGCTGGTATTAGTGGTGCTAGTATTGGTGGTGGTGGTAGTGGTGGTGGTAGTAATGCTGGTGCTGGTATTTGTGGTGGTATTAGTGGTGCTGGTATTGGTGGTGGTATTGGTGGTGATATTGGTGGTATTGATGGTATTGGTTGTGGTAGTGGTAGTGGTATTGCTGTTGGTGGTATTTCTGGTGGTGGTGGTAGTGGTATTGGTAGTGGTGGTATTGGTGGTAATGGTATTGCTGGTGGTGGTGTTAGTGGTATTGGAATTGGTGGTGGTGGTGGTTGTATTGGTGGTGGTGGTGGTTTTAGTTGTGGCGTTGGTGGTGGCATTGGTGGTGGTATTGATGGTGGTGGTATATGTGGTAGGATTGGTGGTATTGGTATTGGTGGTGATGGTATTGTTGATAGTGGTATTGGTGGTGGTGGTATTGGAGGTAGTGATGGTATTGGTGGTATTAGTGGTGGCATTGGTGGAGGTATTGGTGGTGGTGGAATTGGTGATATTGGTGGTGGTGTTGGTGGTGATGGTATTGGTGGTGGTGGTGTTGGAGGTTGTATTGGTGGTGGTATTGGTGGTGGTGGAATTGGTAGTGGTGGTATTAGTGGTGGTAGTGGTAGCTGGTATTGGTGCTGTTGATGGTATTGGTTTTGGTGATATTGGTGGTGATGGAGGAATTGGTGGTTTTGGTATTGATGGAGGTGGAGTTAGTGGTGGTATTGGTGGTATTGGTGTTATTGGTGGTGCTATTGGTGGTGGTGGTATTAGTTGTTGTATTGGTAATGGTGGTGGTATTGGTGGTGGTGGTATTAGTAGTGGTATTGGTGGTGGTTGCATTGGTGGTGGTATTGGTGGTGCTATTTTTGGTATTGGTATTGATGGTGGCGGTATTGTATGTGGTGGCTTTGGTGGGGGTGGTGGTGGAATTAGTGGTTCTATTGGTGGCGCTATTGGTGGTGGTGGTGGTATTGGTGATATTGGGGTTGGTGGTGGTGTTGGTGGTGTTATTAGTGGTGATATTGGTGGTGGTGGTGTTAGTGGTATTGGTGGTGATATTGGTGGTGGTGGTGGTTTAGTTGTGGCATTGGTTGTGGTATTGGTGGTGGTGGTATATGTGGTAGGATTGGTGGTATTGGTATTGATGGTGATGGTATTGTTGATGGTGATATTGGTGGTGGTGGTATTGGAGGTAGTGATGGTATTGGTGGTATTAGTGGTGGCATTGGTCGTGGTATTGGTGGTGGTGGAATTGGTGATATTGGTGGTGGTGTTGGTGGTGATGGTATTGGCGGTGGTGGTATTGGGGTGGTAGTGGTGGTGGTATTGGTGGTGTTGGTGCTATTGATGTTTGTGATATTGATGGTGGTGGAGGTATTGGTGGTGGTGGTATTAGTGGTGGTATTGGTGGTGGTATTGGTGGTGGTATTTGTGGTGGTGGTGGTATTGGTGGTGGTATTGGTTTTAGTGGTGGAGGTATTGGTGGTGGTGGTATTGGTGGTGGTATTGGTGGTGGTGGCATTGGTGGTGGTGGTGTTTTTGTTAATTAAACAGGCTTTTGAAGATAGCTCTTGGCTTTAGTACAGATGACATGCAACACAGATGTGCTGTTGTCAGCTTAAGCCAATTAGCACAGGAGTGTATGCTACCTGGAATTCACATGACCCAATACACTAATCATTTCTAAATCCATTTTACTTGGGGTGGTGTTGAAACAGTAATGAGATAATGCCAGGTTAAAGTGATTGAAAGCAGGCACCCGAGTTGGAGGGCAGCCTTGCTGCTTTAAAAAACACAAGCGGTTTCAGCTGAAGCAGCCTGCAGTAAGAGAAACTCAATTAAGTAAATAGTGCTTACAGACTAAATAACTGGTTCCTTGTAACAGCCGAAGTAAAAGGGTCAGTCGCCACTGGAGGGTACAAATGAAGGCAAGGCCGTACTAAGGTGGGACTAACAAGCCAATTAACGAATCTGAAGGCAACATTTATGAAAGACAATGACACAAGCCAATGACAAATATGAGAGGAGAGTGGACGCTGCTTCTCTCCCATACTCTACTGCAGCAGTCTTTCAGAGCAAGCAGCACATGCGCGTTGCCGCTAGGCTCAACCTAAAAATTACTGTAGGAGTTTTTCACTGCTGGATCGTGCAAAATATAAGAACACATGCACTACTTTTCACATGGAATGCACTTTACTACATGAGGCTTTAGGACTTACCTTAGAGGAGACCTATGCATTAAAACCAAAGGCATAGGCATGGGAAAAGGTTCATTTTGCCAGGTTAAAATGGCAGTTTAAACTCCATACAGCCTGCAGTGGTAGGACTGAGACATATTTTAAAAGGTACTTAAGTGGGTGGCACAATGAGTGCTGTAGGCCCACTAGTACCATTTATTTTTACAGTCCTGGGATTCCTATTGTACTATCTACTAGAAACTTACTAGTACGTTTTATCTGCCAATTAGGTATAGGCCCATTTTTTCATATTTGTGGGAGAGAGAGCAAGCACTTTATGTAGGAAAGTGTTTCTTTTGACATAGTAATGTCCGAATTTATCCCTAAAGCTTGAAGTGCACAGGGTCCCTGCAACCAGGTTCCCAGTGCCAGATTTCTTTCACAAAACTGTACCACGATTGACACAGCTTTAGCCACCCTTGTAAGCACCTAGTAATTGGTACCCTTGGTACTAGGGCATGGATACTGAGGAGGGTCCTCTAGGGCTGAAGCATGTATTATGCCACCCCAGGGACTACTCACCAAGCCCATGCAAACTTCCATTGCAGGCTGTGTTTCTTGGCACAGAGAATCCCTAAGAGTCGACATGGCTCAGAGCCCTGTGTGCCAGGCCCTCACACACTGCATGAGATATAGGTAAGTCACCCCCAATGCAGGCCTTACAGCCCTAAGACACGGTGCACTATCTCCCATGTGTGAACATATCTGCATGAGTAGATATGATCCTGCAATATCTGAGCCTTTCTTTGATATTGTTAGTGCACACAGAAGACGTAAAGAGTACATGGGTGGTATTCTTGTCATTACAAGTTTTACTGTACCCTAAGATGTCTGCTACCAGTGTAGGATTTATTAATAAATGCACACTGCACCATTTAGAGGATCCCCAGAAAAATCTACCAAACACTGGTGTGGTCTCTTACTAGTCACAGCCATCTGCCACCACCAAACATGTTTTTTACCTCATGGGCTGAGATCCGGCACAAAACGAAGCCTGCTCTGGGCGGAGGTGCTTTACAACTCCTCCAGGCTGGAATGGCCTTCAAAGCAGGAAGAATCAAAGGTGTTGCTGCCTTTGATGTTCGGCTCAGGCTTCTCTAGATAGCAGGAGATGCCAACTTCCTTGCCCTGCTCCACATTTGGCGGGAGGACAGGTAGGAGGAGTGTCCACATTCAGCCAGTACCACCCCTAAGGTGTGGTAGGCGATGTCAACCTCTCAATTGAAAATCCACAATCTTGAGAAACAACCTATCAGGGCTAGGGCAGTGCCTTTTCCCACAGGAAGTGGTCTTTAACAAGGTGTAGGCACCCTGAAGGGAGGTAGCCAATGGCTACTACCTGTTCCCTTGTACCACACCTAAATTCATTCTTTAGGGGGCATCACTAGACCTTGAACTCAGAACCCTTCTTCGATGGACAAGAAGAAGAAAAGTAGAAAGAAGACCCAGAAGACAATTGCCTGCTGCATCTAGGACTCAATGATCAGAGTGTGCTCGCCCATCCCGAACTTGTGAAAACTGCAAGAACCCCAGTGCTCCTCCAGCCTTTAAAAAATCGGCAAGAACCTCCCTTGGATTGAAGGTAGCACTCCCCTACATACCACAGGCACCAATCCTGCTGAGTCTGGTTTGTCGACATGCTGCTACCCATACCAAAAGAGGTACACCAGTTCTGGAGGGTCAGATGTGTCTTCTCACCACGTTTGGAGATGCCAGAACCTACAGGAGCTGCACCTTACCAATATATGGAGTACCAGACCCCCTAAAGCAAACAGAGAGATGAAGAGTCCTTTCTTGACTCCCACAATTCCAGAAGCAAGCACACATTGAGCGACTTTGAGACCCCTGAGACCCACATCCTGAGTGGCCAAGCTGTCTGGAAATTGGCTCTCCTAGTCACCTGCTCCTGACTGTGAGGACCTCTCGATGCACGGCACCTGGCTGACGAATCTGCTCTGCAACCTGCCTCACCAGCACTGGTAACAATAAACCAGCCATGCTCCCATGGTCTAATTCCCCTTGTGACTTCCTCCTTCCAGAGGGACCCAGCAGACTTACCTCTAAGTCCTACTGTGCAGTGTCTTTCCAGGCGGTCCCCTTTGTCGTATCGCACCAGCTACCATCACTTTCAGCCCCCTCCTCCCGGCCAAATCCGGGATGCTCCCAATCTTCTGCTGCTGGAACATTGGACTTGGCCCTATTGCCAACCTAAAATGAGAATTTGAACTTTGTAAAATTGTTAGACCTGGCACCATTGGCGTGGGTCTCCCTTCCATTTTTTGCTGTTGCCTCATGTGTTTTTGCTGGTCATAGATGCTTTGGGCACTGTGCCACTGCTGTTCAGTGCCACAGTGCAAGTGCTCCCTATGGTAAATTGATGTATGGATTAGTGACTCCATGATTGGCTTGATTAGTTTACTTGTCAGACCCTAGTACAGTGCACTGCGTGTGCCCAGGGCTTGTAACCAATGCTGCTGGTGGGCTTGCAGCACTGATTGTGCCACCCACCGGAGAAGCTTGTAAAACATGTCTAAGGTCTGCCACTGCAGAGCCTGCGTACAGTCTGGTACAGCATTAAGGTTATAAAGAAAATGTAAGCGTCTTTCATGTGGCAAAAGAACAAGATTAACGAAAATTTATGGATGAAAAATGAGAATAAAAATAATTGTGAAATCTAATGAATTTGTGGCATTTGAATATGCAACGAGAGAGCTGTGCGTCCGTCACTGGGGCCTACCAGGCTCCAGTTTACAAAGGATTACGTCATATAACACGTGGCTTAGGGCAGACCACGCATACGGGCTTGCACGCAAATTAATGAAAAGAAAAGAAAAAACAGAATAACAAGTGAAAATAACGGTGTGCACTCTGTCGCCCCTCTTGACTTGGAATACAGTCTGGTACTGCCATGCTGATTGGGCAAGTGCACCCACTTGCCAGTCCCTAAACCTTCCCTTTTATACATATTAGTCACCCCTATGGTAGGCCCAAGGGCAGGGTGCATTGTAGGTAAAAGGTAGGACATGCCCTGATGTGTATGGCATGTCCTAATAGTGAATTACAGCCATTTTCGTTTTTCACTATTGAAAGGCTACCTGTTCTCCACAGGCCAGAATGGGCAGTTTGATTATTACATTTTATAATCCTATCTGACTCAGGGAACATGGTAGAAATTTGAGTTTAGTATGCCTGAACTCAGAATAATAAAATACATCTTTTAGTGAAGTTGGTTTTAACATTCTGTGTTTGAAAACACCACTTTTAGAAAGTATGTATTTTCTTGTCTAACCATCCAAACCTGCCTCTGCTAGACTGTGTATTCCTTGTCTGGAGTTTGAGTGACAGGGGCTGGGGGATTCCAGGAGACAGGGTGAGTCAGCACAAGGCTGAATAGAAAGATCTCCACCTAGATGGGTGGGAAGGGTTGCACCTGGGACCTGAATAGGGCTGGGCCTTCCCTCCACAATGCTGGTTCCACCTCCTTTGGTGTGTCTGATGTATCTGCCCTGCACTGTGAAAGGAAAGTAGGAGATATATCAACAAAGTGCTCCAGGACTGCCCAGAACTGGTTTGGACTAGGTGAAAGGCCTCTCTGCCTTCAGAGAACAAAGAGAAAAGGAGTATAAATATTGGGACCCAGACCCAAGAATTTTAGATCACTTCTGGGAATCAAGACAAACCTTTGCTGAGGAGAAGAAGCAGGAAGATGAAGGAGGAGACTACCTCTGTGCTTTGGGGGTTGGCCTGCAGTGGTTGCTTCATTGCCAAAGAGAGGAGAAAAGGACTGAGTGTGCTTTCTATCAACTTGAAGAAGACTCTCCAAGGGCTTGAACTACAGCTTGCCTCCTGCCTGAAGTCTCAGGGATACAAGACTTCACCAACCAGCTCCCCCCTGAATTCCCTTGCTGGTAATTGAAGTACCTGCTGTTGTGCTGGGCCTTCTGAGAGACTGCGTGTCGCTGGGAGCTGGAAGCACGATGCAACAACGAGAAGTGTGTCGACGCTGTAGCCGCTGTCATCGCAACACCGAGGAAGTGAGCTGCCGCTGCCATCATCGCATCGCAGATGCGCGGCGCATCGCTGGAGAAGCGGGACACTGCCACATAGGTCATTATCGCATCACCGGAGAGGCGCGTCGCAGGGCCTGTCGCGGTTTCAAAGATCATTGAGTCACTGCACGGCCGTCAGGCATGCATGCATCACAAAAACGTTGTCGCATCGCAACCAAGACGCCCTTTTGTTGCATCGCACAGGAGAAGAGTATCGCATCGAGGTGCTAGCGTGTCGCATCGCACCGGATGGCAGTACGAAACCGACGCATCAACTCCCCACATAGTAAGGAACCGAAGCATCCACTCCCCTGCGTGTACGGAACCAACGCATCACCTTCCCTGCAACCCTTTTGTTTTCTTTGCGTTCCGCATCTAAGGTACATTGAGAGTAAAGTGTCACATTTACAACTTGAGAGAATTGAGCTATTTTATAACATTTGAGAGACTACATTTGAGGACAGTATTGTGGATTTTTGTCATTTGGTCTTTCGTTATGTCTATATAAAAATACTGTGTGGTGTCCATTTGTAGTGTTGTCACTGTATTACTGTATGTGTTCACAAATGCTTTACACACTGCCTCTGAGATAAGCCTGCCTACTCGTTCCAAGCTACCAAGGGGGTGAACAGGGGTTATTTTAGGAGTGTAGCCCCTTACCCTGACTAGACGCAACGGTCCCTATTTGTCACATTTACCTACTTATGCCAACTAGAGACCCCCAAATCTAACAAATGGCATTGCCTAATTTTATATGCATTTTTTCAGCTTTTCCCTATTTACTTCAATGATGTATAATTAAGCACAAAGGTGATGTATTTTCCAAGCTCTTTCTTGTGTGATTGGATCTACTGCCTGACCCAAAATGTAGCATGAACACATCAAGTTTTTGCCATTCAAATTCACCCATTGTGGCACTGTGAGTCGCTTCAGTGTTGGGGTCTGGTCTCAGCCGCTGCCACCCTGAGGTCCATCCATTCACGGGCCCCAAGGGATCCCTACCCCACCACACCTACTCCAGAGTACTATAACCCATCTCGACCATGTTTACAGCCAATCTGAAGCCCTCCTCCTCTCCCACTACCATCCCAAATGCTTAGAATCTGCAAAAGTCACACCACCCAGTGTTTCCACACTTACAAATGACAATGGTTCAGCACTTGTGTGAATGTGCCTGTATCCTGTCCCAAAATCCAACTGTCTTCCCATTGCTGAAGAAACCCTCTGCGGATCCTTCAGCGCTCACCAACTACAGACCGATCTCTCTGCTAGAATTGCTGGACAAGGGCTTAAAGAAAATCTTCACCAGATGACTTAGTATATACTTCAATGACCACTAACCCTTAGACACCACTCAATCTGGTTTCAGAACCAACCACAAAATGGAAACCTCCCTCATTGCCGTCATGCATGACATGTGCATGACTCAGAACATAGGAGGGACACTGGCCGTCATCCTTCTGGGCCTCTCTGTAGCATTTGACATGGTCTACCATCCCATCCTCATCCAACGCCTACTAAACATCGTATTACAAGGAGACACACTCCAATGGATCTGTTCCTTCTGGACTGGAAGGAACCAGTTAGTCCTCCTGCCACCGTACACCTCAGACGTCTGCAACCTCATCTGAGGATTTCCGCAAGGATCTCCTCCAAACCCGACCCTTTTCAACACATACATCATCTCTCTATCCAGCATCATCCACTCATAAGTCATAAATGTCCTCTCCTACACCAATGACATGCAACTCATTCTCTCACTGATGGACAATGCCTACAGAAAATCGCCCACTGGATGTAGACCAACTGTCTAAAGCTGAACACAGACAAGACCAAAATCGTGATCTTCAGGCAGAACATTTCACTGTGGTAGTCCATCTAGTGGACATAAAAGCAAGGACCAACACCCACTTCCACCACCCATGCCAAGAACTTCAGGAACGAACTTCAGGATCGTCATCAACAATAAATTCAACTTGACCACCCAAGATAAAGCTGTCCTGCTTCATGGGTTCATACCTTGAAGATGCGGAGGAAGATTTTCAAATAGCTCCCAATCAGCACCCAGAAAACAGTCACATACAGCCTGGTCACATGCAAGCTGGACTACAGAACACCCTCAATGCTGGGATCAACAAAAATATCAGTAGAAGAAGACTTGGAAGCCAGAATCAATGTCAACTTCCTACGCAACACTCATATCACAACACACTTGAAGGAACTCCACTGATTTCCCATACACACGCTGGAAAAATGCAAAATCCTCACCCACACTTTCAAGGCACTACACAGCACTGTCCCAGCATACCTCAACAATAAAATGTTGTTGAAAACTGGGTTACTGGTTGAGGGGGGTTAAACCCTACTCAAGCAGCAACCACAATCTCTGTCAGGGTGAAACACAAGCAAACCCAAATTACCACATCCTTAACTGTATGGTAGTAGCATAAAAGGCAGACTGGAAGGCTACTAAATTGGATATGCAGGTAGCCCTCAGAGTCTTTAAGTAAGTACAGAGGTGGCAGTCCACCCCAACAGGGGATGATAAGGATGAAGTACACTTAGAGGATGATGAGGAGAAAGAGCTGCAAGGAGAGTTCAACTGAACTCCAGAGGATGTCCAGGATGGGGAAGAGAGTAGTGTGTCTGCAAGGAGTATGTCCCCTGGAGGCCAGGAAGGGAGAGCAGGAGATCACACTGCAGCTTGCCAAGATGCTTAGAAGCAGAGGAAAGGAAAGTTGAGTCTAAGAGAGCCTTGGCAAGGGAGAGACGGGCCATAGAAAAAGAAAAATGGCCAGTGAGATCAGTCCCAATGAGCTTGTTCTCAGAGCCAAGCAGGCAGACTCCAGCAGTTTTGGTGGCAGTGTATCTGAAGTGTCCACTGGAGAATTGAAGATGCCTACTCCAAAGGATCTGGTTTGAGGAAAATGAGGTTGCCCTGGAGATAAGTAGGGCCCCTGAAGTATATTGGGGGCATGTCTTTGGAGGCACATTCCCAATGAAGGAAGGGATGGCCTGTTAGCCCTAGAGAAAGGGGAATGATTGAAGTTGAAATTGAAATATCTCCTCATAAAGGAGTCCCTGTCCAGGAAATGTAGGCTCACCCCAGAAAATTATAGTCAAAGGTTTAGGGACAGTCAGAAACTGCCCTTACAGACCTGTGTGGATTTTGTGGATCATTTGTGCAAGGTCCTGGATAATTGGGTGAAGGGCAGTGAAGTGAGTGATTAAAAATGTCTGTACAACTTGATTGCCAGAGTGCACATGTTCAGTCTTTGTTTTATAGAGCTGCACCAACACCTTGTGGATAGTAAGCTCACTGATTCCAGGGAGCTTGCTAAGGAAGCAGACTGCTAGATCAGCACCAGGGTCCACAAGAATTTATACGGGGGACTCCCAAAAGGTTGGGCATGGTTCCCACCAAAGCAGGAAGGGGCAAGCTAAAAATAGGAAGGAGTTCTCTCAAGGCTGCCTCAATAATTCACTGGGGAAAGGGTGCCATTCCCTATCTGGTTTTGTTGACAAGAACACTGGTTTGTTCCAAAGTCTCATGTTTGTTACTAGTATGGGCACACCAAGTGTTATGCCATTTGTCCCAAGAGGACACAGCCCCACAGTGGAGGGAAGACCCCTTGGTTGGCCAGTGTAGTGCCTGGGGAGGAGCTGGCCTCATTTAGTGTGGGAAAGACAGCTGAATTGACTCCAGTATCCATGGGTGACAAAGCGATAGTGCCAAAAGCCCACCTACCTTTTAATACTTCCAAGTACAGGCAAGGTGGAGGTTCTTAGGGATACAGGAGCCAGTATGACTATTGTCAGGTGGTTAGTATCTACATGGCCCCCCTCGCCGCCATCGTCAGACACCATGGACTCAGCATAGTATCCTTTGAAGATGAAACACAGCTCATCCTCTCCCTCACCAAGGACCCCCACACCACCAGACTTAGCTTCTAGGAAGGAATGAAGGACATGGCTTCCTGGATGAGCAGCATCTACCTGAAGCTTAACTCAGAGAAGACAGAAGTCCTCGGACCCTCCCCCTCTGCATGGGAAAACACCTGGTGGACGATCGCCCTCAGCAGCCCCTCCAAACCCACAGACCATGCCTGGAACCTCGGCATCATACTCAACACCTCCCTCACCATGAACCGACAGATCAACGCCATCACCTCCACCTGTTTCAACACCCTCCGCATTTAAGACCTTCAAATGTATGCCCCCCGAATCCCGAAACACCATCACCCATGCACTCATAACCAGCAGACTGGACTCTGGAAATACCTGCTATGCTGGAATCAACAAATCCCTGCTCTGCAAGCTCCACACCTTACAGAATACCGCAGCCAGACTTGTCCTCTGCATCCCTCAACATGAACACATCACCCACCACCTGCATCACCTCCACTGGCACCCCGTCGAGAAAAGAGTAGCCTTCAAGATACTCACCCATACCTACAAATGCCTCCACAACACCAGACCCAATATCTCAATGAAAGAATCTCCTTCCACGTACCCAAGAGAAAACTCCGATATACCGACCTTGGCCTCGCCGAAACCTAATGCATCCGCAGAGCAGGAACGGGTGGAAGAGCCTTCTCCTACATTGTGGCAAAGACCGGGAACAAGCTCCCTATCAACATCAGACGCGCCCTCACTCTGCTCACCTTTAGGAAGAGCCTCACAACCTGGCTCTTTGACTGACCCAGAGCAGTCCCACTCCCCCAGCGCCTTGAGACACTCATGGGTGAGTAGCGAGCTTCACAATTCCCTTCCCTGATTGATTGATTGATTGATCTAGTGTCCTCAAATCAAGTGTTACCCAATACATACCACAGCTGCCACCAATGTTCAAAACTGGGCAACTGGTAGAGGTGGGTGAAACCTTCCTCAAGCAGCAACCACAGCCACAGTCTCTGTTAACTTAGAGGCAATGTGTAAAGTTTTTATGCAGCACTTCGAGCAGTAATAAAGTGAAAGCACAACACAAGAAAAATCCCACACCAATTTAGAAAACGACAGTACAATTTCATAAACTATTTGACAAAAATCCCATCAGTAGAACAAGAAATGTTAAAGATTTCAGATGAATAATGCACCAAAAAGCACAAAGCGCCACTCGCAGTTATCTGGTTGTGTGAGACCGGGTGAAAATCAGAAGTTCAGGCCACGATGGAGTATGGAAGGAATACAGGCACCAGGTTAGTTCCTCTGAAAGAGTTACATTCAAAGTCAATCATGAAGAGTTCCATTCGCCGTGAAAGGAGCCGCAAGGAGCAGAGAGAGTATCGCAGATGGTCTGCGCTGTAGCCCAAAGATCCAGTCAGGGATCATGGACAATAATTGCTGGAGCTTTACATTGGCCATCACCACTAGCTGTCTAAGCTGTAGTGAGAAGTGCACATCTTGGGCTGCTGGCCCTTGTTGGTGCACGCTGTAGTACGAAAAGTCAGGTTTGCCAGTACTTTATTTTGGGGAACCTTCAGGATTTCTCCTTTTCTTGAGAAAAAAGCTCAACAGAGGCCACACCAAGGGTCCAGGACCTGAGGGACACCCCCTGAGGGTCAGGCACTTGCTCCAGCAAACACAAGTGCACATCAGGCAGGTCCAGGCAGCAGGTCCAGTTAGCAAGTCAGCTGGGCATTTAAAGAGAGCCTCTGGAGCTGGGTATGTCACTGTAGCTCATAACATCAGGTCAGCTGGCTGACCATTGGAGTCACTTAAGCCTGAGATGAAGGGTGCAGGTCCAGTTTTCATTCTCAGCAAGTAGGGCAGCAGACCAATATAGTAGCAGGGTAGCAGAGTGGCAGTCCTCTGGCAGCAAAGTAGCACAGTAGTCTTTCCTCTGTAGTATTCACAGGTCCAGGCCTGTACAGAGAAGGGAGTCTGAGTGTCCTATTTCTATACCTGCTGGCAGTGGCGATTTCTGAGAAAGGCCGTTGGGGCTCCACACCATTTACTTTCACCCCAGGATAATCCATTGGCAAAGTTTGAACAAACCCTTTAACTCTGCTTTAAAAAAAAGGATTTACACACACGTCTTTCTTGATCAGCGACACCAATGCATTCCCTAACCCTGCTGCCTGTGGACTGGCCCGAAGGCTACAGTATTTGCTGGGCTGAAGAGCTCACAGCCCTGAGGCTTGTGAGGTCCTCAGCTTGGCAAAGACATAGCTTTAATGACCAATCTCCACCCACTGATGATGTGAGGATGAATTTATCCCCAAAGGTTTTAGCCTAAAGCTCAGATTCATAGGGGCTTCACGTCAGTCAGGGAGTGGAGAGGATGGTCACCTCACCCTTTCCCAACTCGTCACAGGGGGGTGGATCCCATCCTATGAGGAGTTGGGAAAGCGTGCGGAAGAGGCTGCAGACAGACAGCAAGCTGAGAAATCAAGTCTGCTCAGTTTGTCATTGCACACTGCACTGACTCTAGGGGGCTTATTATGATGACGGTCAGACTTTCCTGCTACCAACACTATGGCGGAAACAGGACCGACTGACCGCTGGTCGGTGGTCCTGACCGCCTAATACGATGCAACCGCACATTTTTGACTGCACATTTTGCGGTCGCATTCCAACATTTCCCTATGGGAGCATGTGTTACAGCTTTAAACCGTCCGTAACACAAGCCCCCATGGAGAAAGGGGATTTACATGGGGGCACCCTAGGTACACCCTCAGCCCACAAGCATAGACTGCAGAGTCAAGGGCCCCCTGCTAGAGGCCCCCAAAGTCATCTACTGTCAGCCTTTCCATGTCAGGAAGGCCGGCATGGAAAGCCTGTCGGAAGCAGACATCGTAATGTTGATGGCGGAAAAGCTGTCCATAGAGGATTAGGGTGTGGTTCAAACCAGCTGGCAGACTCTGTTAGCCCATCGGAACCATGTTGGAATGACCAGCCACTTTACACTCCAACTGCTGACATCGTAATTTGGCAGTCGGACCGTAAACTTACATTGTCAGAGGCTTTCTGACCGAGACCGTAATCGACCCCTAGGTGTCTGCTTCTCGCGCTGTAGTTAAATACAGGACAGTGTGGATGCCATTCATTTGAGCTCCAGCTCTGGTGGGTGCAGGCACATATCGGTGTCACCTAGAAGGTTTATTGAGCAGTGACAGTCCTGATGGTTCTAAGGCAGCAAGAGAAATAAGTAAGCAAAAAAAGGCTAAGCTGGTATTGCTGAAGGCACTTGCACACTGAATTCACTGTTGTTCTGTAAAGCAAAACAGCAGTAAAAAAAAATCACATAAACAAACCATGTTGATCTGACAGCCTCGTTAAATCAGAGTCCGTACTGAGCGAATTACTTGCTTTGACTCTATTAAAGCAGAGTCGGTACTGAGTTGCTTGTTATCCACAAATTTGTATTTGTTTTCAGCCTGGTGAAAGAAGATGAGCTGAGCTCATGGGCTGCGTAGTGCAAACCCCTCTGCCATCTCAGTAAAAGATGAGACAATGGATCCAGGGGTTGGCAAGGAAGGCAGACTGGCAGAGGGGAACACTGCACTAAAACAACACTGGCCCTAAATCAACTCACAGAGTAGTTGTTGGGCCATGACCAGTCTCACAGACAGCTTGCTGTTCAATAGTCTGTCAGGCCCAGCAGCAATTGCGTGTACCAGTTTGGAGCCCACACTACAGAGTTGCAGATAGGGGTGGTCTTACACTTGTACCCAGTAGGCAGGTGCAGTGCAAACCGAGTGCCTTTACATCCCAATATTTAGCAAAATCAGCAGGCACCCTTAGCCGAGCAACTGGCAGTCACAGTGTCCATTGTTGTAGAGTCAATCCTCGCCCCAAAAGGTGCACAAGAAGCAGCCTCAGCTCTCCACTAAATGGTACATATTACAGCTGAGCATCTGCCTACTGTTGTTTGGAAACAGGAGGGAAAGTAAACAGGCTTATGGAATTGGAGTGAACATCAAAACTCCCAACATAATGCTCTTTCACATTGGGAACACTGAGAGGGTTTTAAGACCACTCATCATTAGGGGTACTCCATAGTTAGTGCTGTCTGAGCGTGCCTCAATACTAGCTCATAATTGCAGCAGTACAGTATCTTTGGACAGAGGTCATGTGAGTCCTGGTGATGGAGAAGACCACATCTTGGATAAAAGACCTCTAACCCAAGTTTGCTGCTGGGTTACCTCCTATACCATGACCTTACACCTGGAAAACATAGAAACAGCAGTGAAAGGTCTGCACTGGAAGCCTTCAGAGGAAGAGAGCAGTGATCTGTGTGGGAGGGGAACAGCAATGGACATTTTGAAAAGAAATATGAGGCACATTTGATGGAAAGTGGGATGCACCTCTATTAAATAAGCCTACACATGTTTCTTTGAACAGAGGAGTGGAATGTTCCACAGGAAGCTGCTTGCACATTCTGGTGTACATTTAGCAAACTGGCATACACATGTGGTGAATGGCCTTGTATTAATTTAGGGAAAGGATGAATGCAGTTCTTTTCATTGTTGGACTGGCCTTTCAGGCACTCTGGCACTGCCAGATGGGCCAGCTTGAAAGAGCCAGTGTGTGGGCCATTTTTTAGTCCCATAGACTATGATGAGACAAATAAAAAACAGTCCGCACACTGGTCCTATCAAGCTAGGCCATCTGGCAGTGCCAGAATATCTGAAAGGCCAGTCCAAGGCTGTATTTTTTCAGGTAATAACTAGATGGACAGCATTGGTGGAGACTACGTATTTGTGAAGCTGTGTAGATCATCTTTCGGCAACAGTCAGAAGCATATTTGAGTTTGAGTCTGCATGGTTTGGAGAGAGTCAGAGCACTTGGGGTATAGTCTCAGACACATTTTCAAGGGAAGTTTGCTGCATAATGGTCAGGTATTTGCAGAATGTCCACAGCAAATTTGGTGACATTCTGATGTATATTTGGGACTCCGCTTGTTGTGTTTTTGGACATACTGATGCGCATGTGAGGGACTATCCAAAGGGGTGCAACCTCCTGCATATTTGAGGGGCATTCTTATATATTGTGCATGCTTTTGAGGAATACATGTTTATTTTGTGGCTGATTTCATAAGCCAGTTTGTGATGCACAAGGTGAATTTCAGACGTGGTATTTTTGACATGCTTAGACCATTCTGCATTACACCCACACCAATCAAATTTTTTGGGGCACAAAACTGTAAGAGCATTTCGAAGTTCCAGTGGGAGGATGTGTGGCACTCACAGACAAATCTGTCTTTTATGCCAGTACAATTTACATACCTGGACTGAGAGTCAATGCTTTAACGGGGAAATCAAAATTACATGTTATACTGTAAACAGCTGTTGTCAGAACAAGGATTGACGGCTATCACACAGGCCAGGGATCACTTGGTAGCTACAGATTGGCTGCAGGATACAGATTCTACTTGTAGTTCAGTAGTACATTAGTAGATTTAATGTCATGATATACAATATGACAGGGCAGGTCAGATGTTTCAGCTTCTGATGCATAGAACAGTTTATTATTTTAAAGTCACCGTTCAAATCGAGATACTCCACCTTCCATCTGTCTGACCTGAAGAAAATGAGTGTCGATATTAAACAGTTGCCAGATGATGTCTTTGTGAGATGGATAGACCAGTACTAAGATTTCATTAAACATCCATAGTATTCTGGGTATTGTAGATTTTTTTAATTCCAATTGACCTATTGAGTACCAAATTAAACACTGATAATATTATATTGATGTTTGGAGGTCCCACTTTTTGCAGTGCACTTCCTAGAAATGTTTGTACACCGGTACTTAAAGTACTAGTTGAAGCCCTCCAGTGAATGCTTTGATGAGTGCCTTTAAGGTCTGTCTGTAAAACATGTGGCTTTTAAAAAAAAAAATGTATTTGAAAACTGTATTGTAAAAAGTACAATTTGGCTAAAAAGCCTGGAGAAAAATTAAGCTTTCTTTTTAGGCTCTGGTACTTTAGTTCAGGTCACCAATTTAAGCCCCACCAGTTTCAAAATTCATTGGACACCACTGCCTACTAGTGTCTTTGAGGTACAGAGGTTTCTAGAGAATTCCCTTTGAAGTCCTTGAAGTTTCCTGCCTCTCCTGCCAAACTGTCTGCATGAACAATGCAGTGGTGAGTGAAGTCAAGGAACAGCCTATTCAGTTGCAAGTGGGGATGTGCCCAGCTCCAACCCCATCCTGCCAGCTGGTGGCCCTTCCAGGAATACTTAATTCCCCAATTGTGTAGATGTCTGGAGGCATAAAAAAGTCCAACTGACAACTACACCCAGTCCTGTGACCCAGGAAAGGGATTAGGCACCATATCCTTACGACAAGAAAATGACAAATTTCTAAAAGTGGCATTTTGAAAATTGCAACTTAAAATCCGACTTTAACATTAATGAGGATTTATAATTACAATTTCTCAGACAGCAAAGTTTATATTCCTACTTACTCCCAATTGAAAGTTAGGTTGTATTAAATATAATACGGTGACCCAATGATATTCTGTGGGAGAGGTAGGCCTCGCAAAAGCGAAACATGAATTTAGGAGTGCCACTTTGGATGCCTTGGAAAATAAACAACAGTGCAGGGTTATGTTTTATTCTTGTTTTTTCTTTACGGTTATATATGCACAAATTAATTTAATAGAGGTTGAAGCTGCACTGGAATGTCAGGTGTTTTGGAGCAGTTAAATGGGCAGCCAAGGTTGATGACTTAATTGATGGTCTTTTTTTATGTTTCTTTTTCCTTAGATGTTGAGCAGTGCTCTGTTCCAAACCCCTCATGAAAAAAAAGGCACAGGTAAGCCTCATGTCCTTTTTTTGGAAGGATCTCCATAAATTTCACTCATCACTTTATTTGTCCTATGGCTTTCTTTTCACCGTTGTAGATTCTGTCTGTTGTTCACTTTTAGCAGATTTATATTCTATTATTAGAATATGAGAGGAACTGTGTCTATTTTTTACATATCAGTTTCGTTAGTTTACTATTGCTCTGAGTTCTGTCCGGCGCCTGTTATATCTTGTCTCAGATTCTCAGAGTGCAACCATAGTGACTAAAGGAAAGAAAATATAAAGAAAGGGGGAAAAAAACCTAAATATATGGAACTACTTCTGGTGTCTTTCCGCTTCTCCATTCCTGCCCCCCACCCCCGTACTCTCTCACTCACTTAGTGAAGCCATGCTCCTTCTAGAGCATGGCACTTTGGAGGACCTCTCCGACAGCTCCCGCCTTAACTGGTCTTCAAGGATTCGGCTAACATGTATATTGATTCTGCTGACTGTCCTGTGGCACTACTCAACGTCTTTTGCGCTATGAGGTCTGCATACATGACTTGCTGATCCACAGTGTAGTCCAGTCCCTGTGGGGTCATTGGTCTCACAGCATTTCAGGATCCATCACTCTTTCCACACATTTGCTCTTCCTTCTAGTTTGCTCCTCAGCTCTTCCATAGTACAACACTCTGCACCTTCTTGATTTCTGAGTCTGGCACCCAATAATGCCTTCTCCTAAGCCTCTTGGCCTTCCTTGATATCTTCTACCCTGTTTATCGCCTGAGAACAAGAAGTTATTCCTTTGTTTCTTTTCTATTTACTTTTATTCCCCCTAGTCCATTTTTTTTTAAATCTATGTATTCACTCCCCTTTCAGGTGTTGGGGATGTCACAGCAGACCACTGTAAAAGTTTAGGCTGGTCTTCTCAGTTTATCACTACCAGAACATGCAAAAGTTAAAAGTGTACCTCCACATTTTAAGTACACTGCACCCTGCCCTTTAGGCTGTTTAGGGCCTACACTTGGGGTGGATTATATGTATTCAAAAGGAAAGTACAGGTTTAAGGTTTAGGCAAAAGATGTCAGTTTGAAACTGTACACACAGGCCACAATGGCAGGCCTGGGACATTTTTAAAAGGCTACTTAAACGGGTGGCACAATCATTGTTACAGGTCCACTAGTAGCATTCAGTTTATAGGCCCTGGGTACATTTAGTGCCACTTTACTAGGGACTTAAGTATAAATGTAATGTGCAAGTTGGGGAAAAGCAAAATGTAAACATGTTTAAAGGAGGGAGCACAAGAACTATAGCAGTGGCTAGTAGTGCTAAAGTGCAAAGAGCCCGAAAAGGCCAGTAAAAATGGATGGTGAAGGCAAAAAGTTTGGGGATAGCCCTGCAGAAAGAGCCTAATCCAATACATGTGCTTTCATAAACCTTCCGGAAACCTACGCGCGTCCAGACTCCTACTTGCATACATCCCACTGAAGAGCAACGTCCCGGCCCAGAAGAATAATCCAGAATACTGGATAGTGCAGCTGCTCTGGGGCTCAAGACCGCTGCCTGTGAGCTGCTGACACCCTCCTGATTGTGGTGGTGGGTCTGCCGAAGGAAACGGCCTGGATGCTGGACAATGGCCGGTTGGTGTTGGGAAGGAGCTTGCGGCCCCAGCGAAGAGAGCGGTAGCTGGGAAGCACTGGAGTTGATGCAGCACCAGGGAGGCCAACACCGAAGACGCAGAGACTTCCTGCGGTGTCTGGTGGGACCCTGACCAGTATGGAACTGGTGGTGACTGGATTGCCTCGGACTCAGGCAAGACGACCAGCGCTGCTTGGGCCACCTACAGAGACTCGCACGGCCGGGCCAAGGCGTGGTGGAAGTGAGCATCAGGCCCTGATTGAAGAACCGGAGGCCTAGAGACACCAGTGCAGACACAGCATGTAAGATATTGAGATCGGAGGACAAGGTCAGTGAGCGCGTTGTCTGGTGGGCCCGCGGGCTGCCTGGGACTGAACTGGTGGCCTGATTGAGGCCTGGGGTGGGCACCTGATAGTTTGAATCTACCCTAAAGCAGCACACTAGGTAGAGAGGCCGCAGGAGAATCACATGGGGGAGATGAGATGTCCTGGAGCTCCTGACCCCCCGTCGCATTTGCCGTGGAAAACCATGAAGAGCGGGCCAATGTGCAGAGTGGCCTCACTCCCTGTGGCTGGAGAGATAGCGGAGGCTCCCGAGCACCATAACATATACCTTAAGGTGAGGAGGAGGCGGCCTGAGTCAAGAGTGAGAGGACGGGCAGAGTGGGTGAACCAGCACCTCGGACACCAAATAACTGGCCGGACGAGATATTCCTCCCGGGGTGCCTGGCATGGCATTGCCTGACCTCAAAATGGTGGCCGTCCTCGTGATGGCCGGGACCTTCTTGCAGCAGATCCCCTAGGAGTGCCCAGAACACCGCAACAAGAAAGGAGAACTCTCTGCAGGAGGGAACCGCAGGGGTGGCAGCCTTTGGCAGCTTAGAGTGCGCCCCTTAGGAATAACACAATCTTTGCCTGACCCTAAAAAGGCAGGGGTCAGGCAGACTCTGGGTTTGAAGGGGGCCTCCCGGCTGAGCATCGAACCAGGCAGGTTGTTTCTGTTTGGTGCTGGAGATCCATTACTCTGCCCGAGGTCTGGCCCCAGCGCACAGTCACGCCCAGGAGCTCTGCCGTTTTTTATCTTCTCGCAGTAGCCCATCCTGGCACTTGCAGGCTGCCTTGCTCAAGATGGCCGACATGTGAGGAGCTCCAGCCTGGAGCTCCCTCGCAAGGCATTACATTCCCGGCTCAAATCCTCAGAGTTCTACCCCCTCCTTGAACCTTTGGACTCACCTGAGGTTACATGGACGGTGGCCCTTCAACTCTCCAATCACTGCGATTTTAGTTTGTGATCTTCTGATGGACTGTGAATTTTGCTGACCTTGGAGCCTAAACAATCATGGCCATTGCCCGCTGGAACTGTTTTATCAGCTATAGAGGAGATTAGGCTCTGGTTCGCCCTCTCGGCCATCACCTACCCAGCCGGACATTGGACATGATTTCCCTCGTCTCTCCACTGTGTCTCCTTTCCTCCCCGCCCTCTGACGAATCCATCCCCTGAAGTACTTTCACCCTTGACGGTCTGCCCGACCCAATCTGCATTCCCTACACCTTTGTACCATCCCTCCTCACCCTTCTTTGCCTCTCTGGACATGTGTCTTGATTATGCTATGCGCTAGTAACTCATGTTATTGTGTAACACTGTTTGTTTTCCCTATGTTACACTTGGCTCCTGTAACTGTTGTAATTTTGTAACTTGTAACTCGCTGATCCTCATGTAAAGGGCTCTGATACCTCGGGGTCTATCCAGCGCTATATACAACTAAGTAAATAAAAAATAAATCCCACGTTTACGGAAAGGCTTACTGTCGAGGCTTCTGCAACACCACTCCTAAAATGTGGAATGATCTACCATTACACATATGAGACTCCTCCTCACTTCTTGAATTTTTAAAGAGGCTAAAGAACTGGCTTTTCAAGTAGTCCCGCTAGACCCTAGGTTTGGTTAGGCTCACAACTGCTCAGCACCAGGATACCCTTCCGGGTGATAGTGTGCTCTACAAATCTGCTTAACCTAACATAACATAACAGCAATCATGTGTTGAGAGCTTTCTGGAAATCGGCAAAACTGGCTAGCAGACAAAGATTTAGGGGAAGATTGTTCCAGATCTGGGGGCTATGAAATGAAAATATTTGGCCTCCAAAACAAATCTTTAGAGAAATGGAATGGGTGTTGCCCCAATGAACGGCTAGATCAATTTGTTGCAAGCCTGGAAGCCAATGTAAAGAATCCTGGTCTATAGGTAAGTGGTAAAACTGATGAAGTTCAAAGATACGTCTGACCACAATATTCTGTAAAGTTTTCATCTGACTTTTAGCCTCAACTGAGATCTCCAGGCAAGGACATACAAACCCTCCCCCCCCCCGCTACAGTGGGGGTTGTGTTCTTTATGGTCCTCTTCTGTCTGGAACACTGGACAAAAGCTCCTCATTAACGCTGGAATAAAGAGTCAAAATGAGAGAAAGCAGGAGAAAGAAAAGGCGACAGCTGGGTAAATAAACAGAGATAGAAAGAAGGAATAATTGAAGGAAGGGTGGAAAGAAGCAAGTATGGATGAATGAGTGGTTACTTATGTGGATGAGTTAGTGAGTGAAAGGATGAATGACTGGACAGGTGAAAGGATGGCAGAGTAAAAGGATGCATGGATGAGTGAGTAAAGGGATAGGTAAATGGACAAGTAAAAAGATGATAGGGTAAAAGGATGGATCGATAGTGATTGGAAAAATGAAAGAATGGGAGAGTAGATGGATAGATGGTAGGATTGATGGGAGTAAATAGATAGGTTTATGCACAGAGGAGATGATGGCAGAGTAAAGGGATGGATGGGTAGGTGGACATATACGTGAAATGATGGCAAAGTAAAGGGATACATTAGTGGGTGAAAAGATGAGTGAATGGATGGCAGAGTGGATTGATGGATGGCAGACTGGATGGATGGATGATAGATGGATGGGTTATGGATGACAGGATGGATGGATAGCAAAGTGGATGAAAAGATTATTGGCGGGCTAGGTGGCTTGTAGAGTCCATAGGTGAACAGATGACAGAGTGGATGGATGGCTGAGAGGATGTGTGGATGGATGCCAGAGTGGAGGAATGTATGTTAATAGATGGATGGATGTCAGAGTGGATTGATGGATGGATGGACGTACAAGTGGATAGCATGAATGCATGGATGGCAGAAATGATGGATGGGTGGATTGAAGAATGGCAAAGTGGATGAATGACTGGACAGCTGAATGGTTGATGAGATGGATAAATGGATGGATGGCAAAGTTGATGGATTGATGGAGGAATGGATGGATGGCAAAATTGATGGATGAATGCAGAATGGATGGCAGACTAAATCGATGGCAGAGTGGGTGGGTAGATGGATGGCAGAGTAGACTGGTAGATGCATGTAGGGATGGATGTATGGATGATGAGATGGATACATGGATGGATGGATGGTAGAGTGGCTGCATGGATGGCAAAGTTGATGGATTGATAGATAAATGTAAGAAGGTATGGACAAATGGATGGCAGAGTGGATGGATGGCAGAGTGGATGTGTGGATGGTTAGCAGAATAGATGGAAGGTAAAGTAGCTGGATGGATGAGTTGTTGAATTGATGGATGGCAGAATGGATGGAAGGACAGATTGACAGGCAGATGGATGGATGGATGATAGCAGAATGGATTGGTGGATGCAGAGTAGATGAATGAATGGATGGACAAACGAATAGAGGGCAGAGTGAATGTATGGATGGAAGAAATTATGTATGGATGGCAGAGTGGATGGATGACAGAGTGGATGGATGGCAGAGTGGATGTAAGGAAGAGTGGAAAGATGAATTCAGGATGGTTGGATGGATGGAAAGATGGATGGCAGAGTGGATAGAAGGATGGACAAAAGATGGATGGCAGAGTTAATGGAAGAATGGCAGGGTGGATTGAAGGCAGAATGGATAGATGAATGGCAGAGTAGATGGGTCAATCATTTCACAGTGGATGAGTGGATGAGTGGATGGATGGATGGCAAAGTGGATAGATGGTTAACAAAGTGGATGAATGGATGGATAGATAGCATAGTTGATAGACTGCTGGCAGGATATAGATGGATGAATGGCAGGATATAGTGTGGATGATGTAGTGTAGGGATGGATGGCTGACAGAGTGTCTAGATGGGTGGATCATAGATTGGATGATGGATGGAGAGTGGATGCATGGATGACAAAGTGGATGGATGGCAGAGTGGATGGGGCGATGGAATAGGGAAAAACTAAAAGATGAATGAACATCTGATGGATGACGGAATGTACAGGTGATATAGTGGATATCAACAGGTGGGTGAAAGGGTGAAAGAATGAATGGATAGATAAATCGATAGAAGAGACAAGGAATCTGGTCTAGGGAGAGTTTTACTGGCTTGCTTCACTTGCTTCATAGCATCAATGCTTTAGTTCAAAGTGGGGGCTATTTTAATTTTCGGGCTACTCTCATGTCTCCAAGTAGTATGCATTAGCAAAGCAAAGCCTCAACAGATTGACAGCAGTAACCACAGGAGCTTATAGATGTTGAGGTAGGTAAAGCTTTATTCGATATAAAATATCATAAAAGCACAACATACAGTGATAAAAAAAGGATCAATATAGACATAAAAACAACAACAATGATCGTGAACATCTTAAAAAGTTATAAAAACGGTTAAGAACAGCATATAGGAAACAGAGACAAAGTGCTTAGTGACTTAAAGTTCGTTAAAGTGCAGATAGTGGTCGATCACAAAAGTGGATCAATGCAGTTGCGCTGACATTTTTTTTCTTACGCAATAGCCAAGCACAGCCCAAGTACTTGGCAATGCCGCAGACAATAGTAAGGGACGAGGTATCAGTCTGCAGAATGCGTAGCACAGTACGATAGTCACGGCATCCCAACATTCTACAAATCGGTCGTAGCCATTTGGCTCTTGGCCTTCGATAGTGGTAGCAAGCAAATAAGAAGTGAGGAGTAGACTCACTAGGTGCTGTGCAGCTCGGACAACCAGCAGATGAAGGTAAGGATCCCTTCCAGCCAGCAGTCACACAATTAAGGGGGAGGGACCCTAATCTGAAACGTACATACAGGGATCTGTCCAGTGGGGACTGGATGAAGTCAAGGTATGCCTCCAGTTTACAAAAGGGCTTATGTTCGAAGAAGGCCTCACTCAGCTTCCCCAGTTTGGGATTATTCAGATCTCTTGTATTTACCCAACTCCAATAAGCTTCCTTAAGATCCTGTTTCGGAGGGGGTACCTGGGATACCCAGGAGTCTTCATAGCCAATAAATTTCAGTGTTTGCTTTATGTGAGTGAACCATTTTAACCTCCGCCCAGTGTCTGCTAATAAGAGATCATTTAAACCTGCTGCATATTTAGCAAGTTCAGGGGTCCTCCGCAGTCTTGCTCAGAATAATAGGGGTCGTAGACGTGCAATGTCCTGAATAGAGTGTCTCCCCAGGTCATGCAGCAAAGGTTTTAGGGGGGATGATGTTGGGACAGAGATGAGGTTCCTCATAAATTTGTTCTCCGAGACAACCAAATCGTGAATGTTTTCATGGCCCCAGATTTCAGCCCCATACATAGAGCTAGACAGTGCCTGAGCCTCATATACCACAAGAGCCGGTGCCACAGGTCGACTAGTAGAGAGATGTTGTTCTCTTATAATGGCGCCGGAAACCCTCTTGTGGCACAGAAGCATCTTAGTCAGATGTGCACTCCACTTCATCCCTTTTGCAATACGTATCCCTAGATAATCAAAAGAATCTACAATGTCTAGGGGAGTGCCATCAAGAGTAAAAGTATAGCTAAAACGTCTCGGAGGGTTTATAACCATTAGTTTAGTTTTTTCGGTATTAATAATGAGCCCATAGGATTTGCAAAAAGAGGCAAATCTGTCTAGGTTTCTTTGTAGGCCAGCCGGGGATTTTGAAATCAGGAGAGTGTCGTCGGCGAACAGGAGGGTGGGGATCTTTTCGCCAGCCAGGACTGGCGCGTCGGCAGGGACCTCTCTGAGGAAGTCCACCACCCCGTTAATGTATAGAGAAAACAGGGTGGGAGCCAGCACGCAGCCCTGGCGTACCCCCCTATTCACCGCGACACTCCCTGTAAGCTGGCCCTGGGCCCCCCATCTAATATTGGCATGATTATTTTCGTGTAAGAGCTTTAAAAAGGCAAGAATCTCATGGGGAACACCTAATTGAAATAAAACCTGCCACAAGCGTTGGCGGGGAATTAAGTCGAAAGCCGACTTTAAATCAATAATAGCTAAATATAGGGTTCCCTTGCCTAGAACTACCGTTTTCCAATATATCATAAAAAATCTAAAAACTTGATCCATAGTGCCTACCTTTTGTCTAAAACCTGCTTGGAAGTGTGATAAAACATCCCCATTCTCAATCCAGCATCTCAGTCTCATTAGGAGAACCCTGCCAACCACTTTCTGTATTACGTCAATTAGACTGATGGGTCTATAGTTAGCAGGGTCCTCCTTGTTGCCTTTTTTAAAAATTGGTACCACCACCGCGGCTTTCCAGGACTCAGGTACTATGGAACCCTTAGCTATGGCGTTCATGACAACAGCAATAAATGAGGCCCAGGGAATTGGGTCGTGTAGAAGAAGATCACCTGGTATGCCATCAGGCCCAGCCGCCTTACCGGGGGCAATACTTTTGATGGCCAAAATAGTTTCGTGGGTCCCAAAGTTAGTCTCCGCTGGGAACTCAACAATGGGTGGCAAATCATCCGCCACCGATGTGTCAGAGACAATATCACCCTCATATATAGCAGAGAAATGGTCGAACCATTGCAGCTCCGCTATATGATTTGGGATGCTTATTGTTTTGGCCCTTTTGGCTCTGCTCAAAATGTCCCAGAAGGCTGTAGAATTCCGATTTAGAGCCGCCTCCTTGAGTTCCTGCCAATGATTTTCTTCCCAATCCCGTTTGGCGTCTTTCAGGGATCTTGAATAGTCTTGTCTTGCCTTACTGATTTGATTTCTATCCTGTTTCCTTAGGGCTTGGGACAGGGTGACTCTGGCCTTTTTGCAACCTTTAGAGTACCAAGGGTTTCCGCTCCTCGAGGAGTCCACCTTGGGACGGGCTTTCTCCCCCAGAATAAAGAAGTCCCCTATTTTACTGATGGTGTCAAGATAGACAGAAGCTATGAGGTGGGGATCATCCATTTTGGTGCTGGCATCGCAGAGTTCGGTGTGTTTTCTAGCTAAAAGCTCTTTGATCGAAGCGAGCTTCTCCTCATGTTGGGAGATCCCATGCCATTTAAGGCGTCAACAGCACCCTGCCAGTGATACCTCCTTGGTTGCCATTAGGGAGGGTTCATTGGCCACATTAGATATTGTCATCCAAAGGTCTTTGGTTTGTAAACATAGTGGGTTGTGATCGCTATCTATTGTGTTTTTGACAACCATATCTATGATGAGCCCCCAGGAATAGATATCGACAAGGATATAATCGATGCGTGATGGCGAGATTAACCTGTTAAAAGTAAAGGCACCACCCTTGTCAGATATGGATCTGCCATTCACTGCACGTAGATTAAATTCTTGAGTAAGTGCATTCAATTGAATGGCCCTTTGTGACCATTTCTTAATCGGAGCGAGCTCCAGGGGCGGAATTCCCCAAGTAAGATCTGAATCACTAAGCCCGAGTAGATCTTCTGTGGCTAGGGGTTCAAAAGTGCAGTTGAAATCTCCACAGATGATAATAGTGGATTTCCGGTCGATATGGGTCAGTTCATGTTCCAAAGCAGCCACTGTCTGAGAGATCTGCCCACCCGTAGAACCTCTGGCGTAAATGTTAAAGAGATCTAGGGTGGGGCCGCCGTGTGGACCTTTTATTGTCAAATGAAGCAGATCGGGGGAAACATTATTATGGCACTGAACCTGCCAATTGTGCTTAATATTTAGCCACACATGTAGTCCCCCCGAAGGGCGACCTTTCCCTGAGCTTATGGCCGGTAGAAAATAAGTGGAATACCCTGATTTATATAGCGGGGTTGTACTCCATGTCTCTTGAAATGCACATACATCGAATGCGCCGATAAAATCATGCCATTCCGAGATCAAAAGCTTTTTGGTGAGCCCCGCAACATTCCATGACACAAGATTAAGAAGGGGCGTAGGCTTGGCAAGTGTAATGGTGGACTGAGTGACAGGGGGCATCTCACAGAACAGGGAGGGCAACGAGAGGGGGGACAAACTTTCATGGGCTATGATAATGTGATTAGGAACAACAGTAGCCGGCTCCATAAAACAAACCTTGGATGAAGGATTTTGGGCCAGTCAATCAACCCTATTTAAGTTGGAGTCATTACTAAGAATCCTCTGTCTACCCACTGGTAGAGCATTACTTGGGGCCCAAGGCGGAGTGCGCCTTATCTGGATACCGGAATGGTCCGGGGCTGAAGTACGGTACTCGAGGAGTACCAAGTTCTCGGCCAGGGTGCTGTTAGAGAGAGTAAGCTCAATACAGTCAAATTGGCTAGTGTAATGAGACAGTCTTCTGGCCTTGGTAATGTCTTCCCGAATAATGGACCTACAGCCCCTGATATGCCTGACCCAGTGTATAGCTTTGTTTGTAAGGGAATCCGCATTTTCGTAAAATTGGTTGTTAGTAAGTCTTGGTACCCCAGCCATATAAACTACGGTTGGGTTAGACAACGAACCAGCGAGAGTAGGATTAAGTGCAGTGTTGTCTCCGGGACATGGCACAGACCTCTGGCTACTGGGTCTCAAGGATCCAGTCCCTACAGCTAGGTGTGGAGTAGGGGTGGTAACTTTATCAGTTCTCTGATTATTAACAGTATCCCTATTTGGTGGTATACTCCGTCTAGTGGGGGGCAGAGTTGGCTTTCTAGTGGAATTAGTTGTGACATAAGGTAGATCTTTAGCCCTGTGAATGATTGGCAAGGAGCCGGTTTGGACGGGGATTAGAGGTGCAAGTGATGTTGGCACCGCAGGGCTACTATGCGTTGTGAACTGCATAGGAATTAATAAAACCCTCTTGCTCAGTTCCATGACTATGTTCTTCAGGGATACTATCTCGGACAATAGCTGGTCAATTTTTTGTTCCAACGAGACCCCATGCGAGCTAGGAGTCTGAGCTACTTCAGAGGGCGAGGAACCAACCACTTGGCATGCAGATGTATCCTCCTCTAGGTCTTCCAGGATAGCAAACCTATTAGAGCAAGTGAGGTCGAGCTGGATAATGGAAGAGGGAGATTCGATGACTGGTATGGGGTCCTGTGTAGCCTGTTTGTCTTCCTGATAGGGCTCATGATCATGAACTATAGGTGTAAGGGAAGTCGGTGCATTAGGAGGGGCTTCCCTGGCTTTAGTAAACATACTAGGGATCTTGCGAGTGCAGATACTAGTTGACAAATCTTTTGTCAAGACCCCAGTGCTAGAAGAAACAGAGCTAGAATCCTCTAGTATGACTTGGCAATTGTCAACAATAGCTTCAATCCTATCAATCCTATCTAGAATGCAGTTACCTGCAGCGTGGTTAACTTTTTTTGCTTTCTTTCCCTTTTTCGAGACATTACCCCCACCTCCTTCCATGGATTTCCTTTTGGCCATGATACAAACACAAGGGGGATGAAGGATATCAACAATACCACAAACCTAGGGACAATATAAAATCAAGGGGCAGTATACTACAACAATACTTAGTTCAGGCTCTCACAGAGGGTGGTGCTGCATAATATATTATAGGCACAGTTTTTCTCTGGGGGTGGGAGAGTCTCAGCAGTACAGTACCTTGGTGTGCCAACTAGCACGTACGAGGGGTGGCCCGGCCCGGCCTCCTCCGGCCCCGGACGGCCACAGACGGTCCCGCCCTTGTCCCGGGCTTCTCCCGGCGCCGACCCGCGCGCGATCCCGCGTCGCGGGGGCTCCCGCTGGCTTTATGCGCCTTCAAGCGCGCTGTGATTACGTGGGCGGGTTCGTCCCGCAAGGGTTGCTGGGAGCAGTAGTCTCCCTGCGCACAGCGGCCGTGTGGGTGGTAGATGCGGCAGCGGCAGGGAAACGCTGTGATGTGCTGGTGTGGGCGTCCTCCGTTGTTACAGGGACAGCGTGGCACAGGGAGCAGGTAGGCTGTATGGCAGCTTCAGCAACGGTCTGAAAAAGTCACCCCCAGATGTTGAGGAGTAAAAGGATTTTTTTGTCTTTTTTAGTATCCTCTGTTGGTAAATAGATGATCATATCATGGTGATGACTTTTGTTTCATTTGTAACTCTGAACCAAAATGGAAATAAAGGTTCTTTACTTAGGTTATTACAGAAGGAGGGGAACACAGCTGAATAGACCATAGGGCGTACAGCCACAAACTGTCTTGGACAAAAAATCTGGACCTCAGATTTGATGCTTTGAGTTAAATCAATTTCCTTCTCATCCACATCACAATAACAAGACCATAAGATTGTAGTCCCTGCTGCAGGTCATACTGATTTAAGATGCATCATTTGCTTAAGGGAAGCAACCCACATCGATCTAATAGTGCATATCAGTGAAAAAGGATGTGTGAAGAAAATGAGCCGCTGCCTATGACTTGTACAGAGAGAACCAAATATAGAGAGTAGCCTGTAACGGTAGAAGTCAGCCATATCAAAGCTGATCCCTGCAGTTCCACCTTCATTAAATGGAATGGTCCACCATATCACAGGTTTAAATCCTTCTCTGAAACAAGCTTTCAGGTCTTTACAGTTGCCCCTCTAGGTCACATTTGTTCAGCAATAGAGACTACAGCATTAACTTCTTTTCAGTAGAATGACCATAGCAGACCTGAAGGAGCCGCTGACCATGGGGTTGGAAGCCGAAGAGCCAAAAGGTCTGGAATTTTGCTCAGTTCCCTTGGAGCTGGAATTGGCTGGCTTTGAGGGATATTAAGAGAATATGAATGAGAAGCAGAAGGAGAAAGAGAAGGAGAAGGAGGAGGAGAGAAGGAGGAGCAGGAAGAGTAGAAGAAAATAAGGCTGTCAGCCGCCATCTTCAAAAGTTCTCACTCAAAGGACTGATAGGATGATTTGGCAATAAGGCAAAACAATGGAATAGTAACTAAATCACAGTGTAGTAAAAACAATCACATGTGTTTTGGAATTTTATCTTTATCAGCTTGATTCACTGAGGCAGGCTTACCAATATTGATGGGTTAGACTTTTCAAAATTACTCCATGCTCTTTCAAGGAAAAAACCAACCACTGGGGCAAACAACAATCTGTTTGTAGCCAAGAGTGGCTATTTGCTGTTAAAAATCCTTTCCTTTCTTAAGGATGGAACATTGGGAGGACCTTAATCTCCCTGAAGGAAGTAGCAAACTAGTGGTGACAGGACATTTTACTTTGAACTTGAAGTGGCAAGAAGCCTTTTGGACTCTTGAACCAGTGGCCTTGTGCCCAATATACAAAGGTAACGTTAGACCAAAGTATAACTTAGACCAACATTTTAACTTTACTATTTTTTGATATTCACAAAGGTAGTTACTAGTAGTACCTTTACTACTAGTAAACTTACTACTAGTAAAGTTACTATTTGTAAAAGTACTAACAGTAAAGTTACTAGAAACTTACCTTTTTGAACACCAAAAAGTTGTAAAGTTAGACTTTTTGACTTTGGTAGACTCTTGGTCTAACTTTACCTTTGTGAATTAGGGCAGTAGTGTCTAATATGATGTTACGGAAACTTTGAAGACTTCTGTAGCATCAGGGAAGATTATTTTTTGCTTTTGCTAAAATGGCAACTTTTACAAAAGTTAATCTCTGGAGGATTGGATGAGAGTGCCAATCTTACATGTTAAAATGCATGATTACGGTGTGTTATTGCTCGGTGTAGAATTTTCCTTAAAAGTCATAAGACAAGGAGCATTTGGCAAAAGAGGACCAGTTTGTTTAAAGAAACAGTTCGGCCGAGGAACAGTTACAGACACAAGGTCTGAGGACTGTCCCAATTTTCATTGAGTTTATGATCTTTATATACAATATTACAATAAGCAATAAAAGGTTTCTGGCGTACCATATATTATGAGGAATATAGGTTGCTGCCTTTAGAGTCATAATTTAATGGTCAATAGTTACTACACGTGAATCTTGACCTGCGTGGACACAGTGTGGCCAGTAGTAAATATGTCCAGATGTCCGGCATGGGGAGTGCATGATCAATACATGTGCTAGGCCCTGATTGGCAATGTGTTCCTAACTCATGTGGCATCTGACTTTATGGTGTTTTTAGGAGCACAAATACCCCCTCTGGCCATGTGTGCCTTATTAGGGCAATGTCCCATACCTTTGTAATGACAATGTGCCTATCTGTTGAATTGATCAGTGGTTACCTGCCTGAGTGTTTACCTACCAGCTATGCGCCCTCCTACCTGTGACCCATCAATCAGTAATCCCTGCCTAGGTCACAGGGCCTGCCTAACTACATACATGCATGTCAAGGTAGATGCGGAGTTTGGAACAGGCAATTCTATTAATAAGGACGATAAATGCATCAATATTTATATTACAATTCCCCACTCTAAGTGATTCTTCAACTACACTATCTAACTCAGGTGTTTGTATATATTTTTTAATTTGGGTCCTGTTGTTCCCTATGCTTGCTTTTGACTATGTAAACCTTCCTAATTGCTTGTATTATACCCAGTTTGAGTACTGATTTTTACAGCAGGTGATCCCCAAGTGTATAGCAACGCAACCCAATTGAAACATAATGACAACTGGCAACAGTGTTTTACACAGATCAGCTATCTATTGTGGGATCCAGGAGAATCAATTTGAACACCACTCCTGCTCAGGGGCACCTCCCTCTTCATGCATGCGTCTCTGTAGATTATGCAATGTTTGGATTGCAAATGTCAATGTTTCATTGTCCATGTCATTCCCTGGAATGAATATACAGCAGGCGGATCTTGGCAGAGATCTCACCCTCCATTGTGGTAATTAAGTCCTACACATAACAATGCTGCATTACCATGAGGCTAATGTCTCGCATTTCTTCCTTGATTGAACTGAGGCTGAGCTCAGTGCTGCTCAGAATTTTGAGCATTTTCCACATGGTGATCTGAAGTCAGCTGGCATTAGCTTTTGTCTGCGGGTTGTAGACGGGTACTGATTTCATTGCCCCCATCTGTTCCTCTGTGAATAGTATAAATTCTTTTGGGATGTCCTTGAACTGAGTAAGGTGGTCTTTTTCTTCAATGGTTGCTGATACAGCTCCACTAGCTCTTCTCTGGGAATGACCAGGTTCGAGGTGTGCAAGATTCCCAGGAAATACAAACCTCTCCATCCGGGAACCACTATAGGCATGCTCGCCACACTGGCAATAAATATCCATAAGCATGGAGGTGCCCCATTACATATCAGGAATATGTAAAATCACTCCACAGTTAGCATTCATGCCGATCTGAAGCGTTCCTTTTTCTCTGAAACATAAGGAATACAGGGTACGTTTAACTTTTCATACAATCAAGGGTTGCCCCATCCCTTCTAACCAAGTGTATCCAGCTGCCTCAGTGTCCCAGATTTCTTAACACGGGTTCACCATACTTTCATCAAACACTCCCCTTGCAACCCATTCCTTTTGTTATCCCTGATCTAGATTGTAGGAGAGTAGGATCTGCTTCACATGTTTACCCCCACTTTTGGCTGGTGTTTCACTGTTTTTCGACTTTAGTCTGGCTGGGACCCTGCCATTCAGGTCCCCAGCCTAGCTGCCTACTCTCTAAATTGATTGCATGTACTTTAGGTACACCACAGATTGGATCCTGAGGTACCCTTGTGAGTCCCTTGTATATGGTATACTATGTTCCCAGGGCATAGGTACCCCAGAGGCCTACAAGGGGCTGAAGCATGTATTATGCCACCCTTGGAAAGCCACCCAAAATGACACCACAGGTCTGCTACTGCAGCCTGGGTAAGGTGGTGCATGCATCCCTTACTGAGGTATAGGTTCACTATACCTCACCTATCACTGCACATACAAACCTATCAGTCACCCCTATGGCAGGCCTTCTCAATCCTGAAGGCAGGGTGCTTGGTTATATGTGAGAGGGTGCCCAAGCATGAGCCGAGCCCCTCTGCAGCCTTCAGAATCCCTTCTCCGGGGTTGTCAGGGGTGTAGCCTGACCATATACTCCTAAATGCATTATATCTTAATTAGTCAATGCTAACATTGGACTGGCTGCACGTAAACATGTTGTGTTTAGTGTCAAACACCTTGGAATCATACCCCCACATCAGTTATTGATGTGAGGATATGATCCCACCCTTCTAGAGGGAGAGACATGACAGTACTGGTATACCCGGTAGAAATCTAATAGAGCCCTGGCAAAATGGATGCTGCAGCCATAGACACAGGTCTGGCCTCCTGCTGCTGACCGAAACTCCGGCAGGGGAGGCATGGACAATAGGTCTCCTGTCACAGGGAGGTATAATCACCTCCTAGACAGGCTTATGTGTATTGGGGCTGGTGGGAGCACTCTCTGAGTGCTTTGAAGTCCTGCACTGGGGGCACATTTGGTGTCCCTGCGCATAGTCCAGCTCCAACCCGTTCAGGGGCTTCCAGCCCCTGCTCTGGCACAAAACTGGACAATGGAAATGAGTGTAGCCACCCCTCTTTCCAAATCCTCCCATAGGTGGATCCCCAGAGCTAGTCCAACCCCTTCCTTAGGTATAAGTAAGGAACCTCTGTCACCAGAACTTTAGATATCCCTGGACGAAACTCTGAAGCTGAATTCTGGAACTTCGACGCTCTACTCAAGAATAGAGGACTGAAGAAATCTCCCTTGGGGTCAAGGAGTGACTCCCCTGCTTGGCAGGCACCAACAAAGCAATTTGCCAGTCTGCATTTCCAAAACACCCACGGACTCTGAAGTATTTGCAGCCCAGGAAGAAATTTCCAGACATCTCAGATGCCGACCCGAGTCCCCAGCAAAGCTGAGACCCACAACCCTCGTGAGTAGTGTGGAACTGGAACTCCTGATCACTGTGCACTTTTGCAAGTGTATTGACTTCTCGACGTCTCCTGAAACCGTGCTTGGGTTAACTTGTAGCCCTGACTTCAAGCACAGAATCCACTGAAAATTGTTGGCCTACTCACCCCGAGTGACCCGTGGGTTGCCATTTTGTGTTTTGTCTCGAGGTTTCTTTGCTATCCCTGGTCCATCTACTGGTGGGTCTCTGAGGGGGTGGCTTTGAATTTCTTTGGGCTTCCCTAGTTGCTCCAGGCATGCCCAAACTACCTACCAAGTGGTGAGTCCCACAGACCTTGCTGGTCTGCACCGATTCATCTTTCTTGTTTCTGCATGGGTTGCTTTTGCCAAGGCTTGTTGTGTCCAATCCAGGCTCCGACACTGCAGCACTCGACGTCCTTTGTGGGACAGCTCGAATCCAGCTCCTGGTTGTCCTTGACACCTCCTGGTCCTCGTGGCTGAAGAGTCAAGCTTCACCTTCTTCACCTGAAATCACCCGACATCGGTGGGCATCTGCCTATCACCTTCCTGGTCACTGGCTAGTGACCCAGCCTCTGTCCCTTCTGCTTTCGGGTTTTTCTCATCTTTGATCTAGGCTTGGATCTTTTTGGACACTTCGCATCTTCCCGGCAGCAACACTTATTTGCCAGCTCCCATTGAAATTGACGACGCGACCCAACACCATTTGACACATATGCACCTGGCTTCCCTGGGTGAGGTAACACAAGTACTTCAGTGCTCCCATGGGTGTTGGCGCTAGAACTTCCTAAGTCCCAAAGGGTTTGGTCCTGACTCACTTTTAAGTGTCCCTAATCTTTAAAAATCTAACCGCGACTTTCCCCATAGAAGCTAACGGGAGTTTGCGGCTGTGTTCACACACTGCACGCGGCCCCCGTCGGTCCCCTGTGTTGCTACCTTGGGTGGCTCCTTGGGGTCCCAGCGAATCTACAGGCTCTAGGCCTTGTGTCTAGTTAAGTCGTGGTTCTTATACCACTATTTTAGTACATGGTTTTGCGTACCCTAGGGCCTGACGTGTATTTGTGCTATTTTACTGTAATATTTGAAGTGCAACTTATGTGTTTTGACCTCTAGTCTCATAAAGAGATTAGGAGGATGTGTTTAATAATAAATACATATATTTTATATATATACCTGGTGTGGGTGCCTTTCATTTAGGCACTCAAGAGATTATAGACTGGTAAAATAGGCTGCTTTACATTCCTTCAAGACTTAGCCTGAAGGCTGCTCTCCATAGCTACCACTAGGATAGCTTTCAATAAAGGTTGTCTTTAACCTATAACCAATAAAGGGATTGTTTGGACTGGTACAGGGTGCCCACTATAACTAGTGGACAGCATATACCAGGCCAACTTCTCACATAGATGGCCATACACAGGAATTCTATATATCTGGAGACCACTTGTTTAAGAACACCACCCCAGACACACTAAGAGCTACAGGTGGATGCTGGAGCGGATATGTTTGTGCACTGAATTGGAGGTTTGGCTACATCCAAAAATCTCTTCTCTGGGAAATCTCTGGGACAGGCGTTATTCTCCACTTTGGTTCCCTTTCTATATATCCTGTCAAGCTTGATATCAGTGGGGTCAGTGAAGATGTATAGCACTGTTGCGTTGGTGTCATATTGGGTCAGGTATAGATCTACCCTGTGAGGTTCAATCATGGCTGTTATCCTACACAGGTTGAGACATCATGAAAGGTGAAAGGTATGTGTGTGAGGTGAAGACTCATGAATAAAGGGAGGAATTAAACTGTAGCTTTTAGTAGGTGTAGTATGAGTGACCCTAGTTTTGCCAAAGTATTGCAGCTCAGTATCGCTATCTGTGCGCGGAAATGTGGGAAGAGGGGGCGTATTGTCGCTCGGTTTTGCTTGTCTCTGCTAAGAGCCCTGCGAGCACGTTTTGGTGCTTATGCATCTCCTGTTCCCGGCACGTGGTGTGTAACATGGCCCGCCCTAGTGGTCTCAGATACCTAGTTTTGCGGATCTCAATCCCGCCTTTGATCTATATTCTTCCTTTAGGGCTGATTTTGGGTGTTTTAGTTTCAACATTTTCCTTGACCTGCACTATTCATTGTTTCCCTTGCCCCATGGGGAGTGGGTCCAAGATCTGGGGCTGCTCTGTAGTTCTTTCCCACTCCCCGACACTGCCCCCATGGAGTCAGCTGTTAGGGCCAACTGGTTCCTGGATAATGCTCGCAAGGTTGAGGGCAACATGACTATGCTTGAAAGGGGATTGGACTTGGAAGAGGGTGTACCCGGTGTCCGGAGTGGGAGTTTAGACTTGGATGCCTCCGTCCCTGGCCCCCCCATCTTCCTCTGGCCACACCCTGCCTTGGAATGTTCAGTGAGCCCCCGAATCGAGTCCCGAGTTCATCATTAGGCTGACTAAATTTCTCAAAAGCTCAAAAAAATAGGATAGGACACAAAAATGGAAGTAGCAGTGCAATTTAACATCACAGAGGGTGCAGAATGCCTGGAGGGCAGCGCTTGATAATAGAGCCAAGACCTATCCCTAGGTACTACGGGTCAAAAACTAAATATAGGCTCAATCAAAAGGCTAGTATAGTGGGCCAAAACCAAAGGAAATGATGGACGGAGTGTTGAACATTGCAAGCACTCACCCCCAGTCAACTGATCTGGGTTTAATCCATCACCGTTCTTTAGCCCACTCTGCCACCCCAGTTCAGACATGGCCATATGCAAATCAGTCTGACCCTGTGCCTCATGGGAACAGTCCAGCCTGAACTGCCAAGCCATGTCTTCCCTGGACCAGGATCAAGCTTCCTAGAACTGGTTTCTGGCATTTCAGCCGTCTTCAGCCAGGCTTGCTTGAATCCAGTGGCAAAGTGAGCAAGTGACTCACGTCTGAGCATACCCTGCCAACTTATGGCGAACAAAGCAAAAACCAAAGGAAATGATGGACGGAGTGTTGAACATTGCAAGCACTCACCCCCAGTCAACTGATCTGGGTTTAATCCATCACCGTTCTTTAGCCCACTCTGCCACCCCAGTTCAGACATGGCCATATGCAAATCAGTCTGACCCTGTGCCTCATGGGAACAGTCCAGCCTGAACTGCCAAGCCATGTCTTCCCTGGACCAGAATCAAGCTTCCTAGAACTGGTTTCTGGCATTTCAGCCGTCTTCAGCCAGGCTTGCTTGAATCCAGTGGCAAAGTGAGCAAGGGAATCACGTCTGAGCATACCCTGCCAACTTATGGCGAACTTATGGCGAACTTTGCCACTGGATTCAAGCAAGCCTGGCTGAAGACGGCTGAAATGCCAGAAACCGGTCCTAGGAAGCTTGTTTCCGGTCCAGGGAAGACATGGCTTGGCAGTTCGGGCTGGACTGTTCCCATGAGGCACAGGGTCAGACTGATTTGCATATGGCCATGTCTGAACTGGGGTGGCAGAGTGGGCTAAAGAACGGTGATGGATTAAACCCAGATCAGTTGACTGGGGGTGAGTGCTTGCATTGTTCAACACTCCGTCCATCATTTCCTTTGGTTTCTGCTTAGTATAGTGGGCCCTCCCAACACCCGGAAAATATGATCTGCTGGGAAAAATGACCAAAAAAACAGATCTGTCAGGACAACTCTAAGATGTCTGGTGACCCTATACTGCGGCCTTTAGACCTAATGACTCTTGCGTTTAGGAACTGTGGAGTTTTGGTGCCTCATCATCCGAGGCAGAAGAACATTGGTTTCTGGCACTGGGAATGGCTTCATTCATAACTGAAAATGGAGACTTTTCAGAGCATTTGGTGGCACCGTCGGAACCAAATGCCATGAAGAAAACATCAAGCATGGGTCTGAGGCCTGAGGAAATGGAGACTTGTTGGTCTGGTGATTGGACTATGTCCCATTAGACTTTGCCTGCAGGACCCGGGGGGCTGATCTTTAAACTCATTTTTTTTTTTTCTTCTCCGCCCCCTTGTCAGACCGCCCTGCCCCTGGGGGGTGGCCAGCTAACTCCTCCTTGGGGGATCAGCAGAATAGTGGGGCCTGTTTTCTGCACTCGCTTTAGGCAACCTGATTATTCTGAGCTACTATGGGGTCCTCATAAATGCCGACCTAATATGGAAACCTGATGACACCCCACAGCAGCAGTGAATTTGCAGAAACGAGGAAAAACGTTTTGAGTCTCCAAACTGTTTGAAGTCCTTTCTGCAATTTGTTGACTTTATTATCAGAGGTGAACTACTGGGGGTTAGGTCATTGGTATCATTAGAATTTCCTGTTTTTATTTGCGGTGGGGGCCAATTTTACTGTGTGTTTTGGATCTGTGATGGAGAAAAGGCACTACCTCCCCACACTGTTACCCCTCCCTAGTGGCGTTGTGGCTCCTGTCACTATTGCGCTGAGTTCCCTGTCTGTTGCTTTAGCTCAGAGGTACACACTGTTTTAGACAGCGTGGCTTCACCCTTGAATTCGCTCACCTCCTCTTCTACCTGGGCAAACGTTGTAGCCCCATCCTCGTCTTCAGTTCCCGGGGGACAGGAGCTCCCTTCATCTCCGGAGCTGACTGAGTTGATATCGAGAATTGTCAAACATTTCTCTGATACTCATTTGCGCTTACCTGACCCAGTAGGAATATGTAGTTTACCCGTCTTTGAGGTGTCACGTGTCAAATGTGATGGACAGGGAGTCATGATTTGGGGACTTTCCCTAGAAATGTGTGCTGTGCTAGAGGTGTCTGGGTGTGCTTCCTTTTAGATTTCTTGGGCTTCACACTGACTGACCCTTATTCAGTGGGGGGCTTGTCAGCTTCAACTGAGCTTGCGTGAGTACATTCGTCCCTGCATGTGGTGGGGGAAGCACCGATGCCACGCTTTCTGTCAGCATCGTGGGGTCATCAGATTGAATATCTTCAAAGATAGCCCACAATTCCAACACTGCCTCCCTATTGTCTCTCTTCTGTCCTGTATATCTGGTTTTTATATGTGTTTTAGTGTGCTCGATTATATTTGTCTCAAATGTTCCCTCCTTAGGCCAGTGACATGTGCGTACCTTTGTGTGTAAATGCCATTCCTGCCAAATGTATTATGTCTTTTTATCTGTTTGTGGAACCTAGTCATCATATGTTTTAGTGGGAATCTATGGCAAATTTAGTAATTTGGATAACACAATTCAAATGACGTTATCCTAATTTTGTTTGCCGAAACTTAAGGGCAATTCGTACATGGTGTGCTCTTACAAATTATGTACTATGCGTTCAGCACTTACACTCTTTACATCAAACAGTTCGAGCAAGCATTTCAATAAAACAAGATAAGACTGCATATGTAGTATTGTAACACATGGCAAATATGAGATATTTTAGAATAAAACTTGCTTGAACTCAAATTCTCAAACAATACAGTTTTCAAAGGCAATCAATGCAATATCATCCTATACTAGAATACATTTCAATAATGGTAAAAAAAAAATTCCTTTGTAAAAAATAAATTGTACGTTCATCACTTATTACCCTATAGCAAGAGAAGACCAGTGTGGAACAAGTTCCTAAGTGAGTGCCACTATCCGTTCCTAGACAAAAATGGTGATCATAGACACCATATAGTAGCAGCTCTGGAATCAGAAGCCCTTCTTGGCCACACACGATTTACACACAGTTTCCTGGGTCCAATTTTTCCCAATACAAACTCCTCCCTGTAACACCCAGGGTCAAGCTATATGCAACTCTCACACTCCTTCTAGTTACTATGGGTGTTAAGAAACCACTTTAGCACTGGGAAACTGAATCCGAGTCCTGGGAGTGATCAAGGGCTATACATATTATTACACTGTATTCACCTCAGCTAGCAGTCAGCTATCAAACAAAGGTGACTTATGTTGGAACACCCTCAAGGACACCTTATAACTGATACAAGACATATAAAATGGGTAATATGCCAGACCCTGTATTTGACAGGGCGCTCATGTATTCTTTTTACGCTTCTTCCTACTTTGCAATACACAAGATGCTTTAGACTTTATTTTAGGTTCGGAGGTAGTCTCTTACCCTATGGTATTGCTGCTTCAGGACGTACCTCTGCCCCCCGGATTCAGTAGAACTTCCAATCAATTGCGGTGTCTGCCCACTTTTCGTGTTACACAGCGTGAATCCGTCTGGGTGGGGTCACCTTACTTAGCTGCAGTCGGGTATGACTGTCTCAATTTACATTGAATTTATGCTTTATTTATGTACAATATTACAACAAGGAATAACAGGTTTCTGGCATACCAAATATGGTGAGGAATGTTAGTTGCTGACTTTAGAGTTATAAATTAATAGTCAATGGCTACTACAGGTGGGCCTTGAGCTGCGTGGACACAGTGTAATCAGTGGTGAATATGTCCAGATGTCTGGTATGGGGACACGAGATCGCTATGTGTGCTAGACCCTGATTCGCTATGTGTTCCTAATTCATGTGGCACCTGACTTTATGGTGCGACCCTTGACCCTGGTTGAGGCCAGTCACTCCCCACGCCGCGCAGCTCCACCTGAGTGCGCCCGTCCCCGCTGCTGCTGAGAGCCCCGTGTTCAAGGCTACCTGTCATCCCCGATACTGCTTGGTGTGCCGGGGTTGCGCTGTAATTTCTGATGTATTTCTCCGCAATTTCTGCTGTTTTCATTGTATAATCTGTTGTGTTTTTGCCCTTCTCTGTGGTATCCTTCGTTATTTTCCCCGCTCCCGCCGACCTTCTCCATTGCAAGATTGCCGACATCCATGACAGCTTCAACTCCTCATCTGCCCCGACCACAACAAACCACACCCCGTACGCCACCTGCACCAACCAGCTGACCTCCTGGTCCCACGTCAACGACGAAGAGACATGCAAGGTCATGAACTCCATCCACTCAGGATCTCCGTCAGACCCCTGCCCACACCACGTGTTCAACAAAGCAGACGCAACCATCGCTCCCCAACTGCAGAAGATCATCAACATCTCCTTCGACACAGCAACATTTCCGGAAAGCTGGAAGCACGCCGAAATCAACGCCCTACGCAAGAAGCTCAAAGCGGACCCCAAAGACTTCAAGAACTTCCTCCGGCCCATCTCCCTGCTCCCCTTCCCGGCGAAAGTCATCGAGAAAATCGCCAACATGCAGCTGACCCGCCACCTCGAGGACAACAACATTCTAGACCTATCCCAGTGCGGATTCAGACGCAACCACAGCACCGAGACTACCCTCATCGCCGCCACAGAGGACATCAGGCGCCAACTAGACAATGGCGAAATGTCAGCCCTCATCCTCATGGACCTGTCAGCCGCCTTCGACATGGTCTGCCACCGCACACTAAGAACACGCCTTCAAGAAGCCGGTATCCAGAAAAAGGCCCTGGACTGGACCACGTCCTTCATCTCCGGCAGAACCCAGAGAGTCCGCCTCCCGCCCTTCCGCTCCAAAGCCACCGACATCATCTGCGGTGTACCCCAGGGCTCATCCCTCAGCCCGACGCTGTTCAATGTCTACATGGCCCCCCTCGCACAAGTGGCCCACCAGCACGACCTGAACATCATCTCCTACGCCAACGACACCCAGCTCATCCTCTCCCTTACCAAGGACCTGCACACCGCCAAAACCAACCTCCACGAGGGAATGAAGGCCGTCGCCGAGTGGATGAGGAGCAGCCACCTGAAACTGAACTCGGACAAGACGGAGGTCCTCATCCTAGGTCCCATCCCCTCTGCGTGGGACAACTCATGGTGGCCGACCACACTAGGAGCAGCTCCAACTCCCACAGACCACGCACGCAACCTAGGGTTCGTCCTCGACTCCTTCCTCTCCATGTCGAAACAGGTCAACGCCATCTCCTCCTCCTGCTACAACACCCTCCGCATGCTTTGCAGGATATACAAGTGGATCCCAATCAAAACAAGAAAAACAGTGACCCAAGCCCTCGTCAGCAGCAGGCTGGACTATGGCAGCGCACTCTATGCAGGAATCCCGGTCAAACACTGCAACGACTACAACGTATCCAGAACGCCTCAGCCCGACTGATCCTCAACGTTCCCCGCTGCAGCCACATCACCTCCCACCTCAGAGACCTGCACTGGCTCCCCATCAACAAGAGGATCACATTCAAGCTCCTCACCCACGCACACAAAGCTCTCCACAACACCGGACCAGCCTACCTGAACAACAGACTCAACTTCTACACCCCATCCGCCAGCTCCGCTCCGCCAACCTCGCCCTTGCCACCGTACCGCGCATTCAACAAACATCCTCTGGTGGCAGATCTTTTTCTTTCCTCGCCGCCAAGACCTAGAACACCCACCCCACCCATCTACGACAGACCCAAGACCTGCTCACCTTCAGAAGGCTCCTCAAGACTTGACTCTAAGAGCAGTAGCAGCACCCCCCCCCTCAGCACCTTGAGACCCTCCCGGGTAAGTAGCGCGCTTTACAAGTTCACTGATTGATTGATTGATTTAGGAGCACTCATACCTCCTCTGGCCATGTGTGCTTTATTGAGGCAATCTCCCCTCATCATTGTAATGTCGCTGTTCCTATCTGTGACATTGATCAGGAGTTTCCTGCCCACGTGTTTGCCTGTTAGCTATGCACCCTCCCATCTATGAACTATCAATCAGTAATCCCAGGTCTAGGGTCACAGGGCCTGCCTAACTACATGTCAAGTTAGTTGTGGAGTTCAGAATGGGCGATTCTATTAATAAGGACAACGGTTCATGCATAGATATCCATATCAACAGTGTTTTACTAAGAGTATGAGACATTCAAATTTGAGGATACTGCAAAACAGGTATTTAGAATATTTTGTGACCTCCAGAAACATCAGAAAGTAATATCCTTGACTGACACAACCCACAAATTATTTCCCTACCTTGCACAGGCAGGCAGCAAAGGTTGCCAAAGTCACTGCCCTCCATAAATCATAACTAGCATTCATCAGTAGCCTTTTTCTGACTAAGATCTGGCAGTGTTAGAGGATCCAAGTTCCTATTCTACCACATAACATTGATAATCATTGGATTCTGGTTCTTTTTTTTCTATTGTAATGTGTTTTTATATTGGAATAACTCCTGATGGTTACATTGCCCTTTTTTACCTTTTGATGTCATTTTTATAGTTTTGTAGTATGTTGGTGTGTTCGGCAACAATATGTTAGACATAAATGGGCTTGAAACCACAAAACTTGCATGCATATAAAACATTTATGAGCGGTATGGCATTATAACAATAATCCCCAAGTACCATAGTACATTAAAAAAGTGGAAATTGTGTGCAACAAATAGCTGTTCAGATAGGAGAGCAACATTTGAGTTGTGTTCCATGATAGATAGTAGTCCGAATGGGTGGAAGTCCCAGTAGGGAGGGGGGTAAAGAGGAAGTAGAAGAGGGTCCGAGGGGCTAAGAATGTGTACAAAGGCTGTCTTAGAAGCAAACGTGGACTTATTTGTCCCTGAGTCCCATCCAAGAGATACATCATATGTGGTGGGTCCGTCCTGGAACATTATCAGGTGTGGTGTGACAGGAATATTCATGATTCCAGCAAAAAGCAAAATCCAATGCACGAAGTTGGTCAGGTGGGACTCTTAAATGAAATAGTGGGCAGCTCACAGCAATCCATCTATGGGCTCCATGTTCTATCAAAGAAGGTGGACTGATCATGCAACCTATATATAATGTGTTTGCGTGCCTGCAAGTCATTGCATCTCCGATGTCCCCCGCTTAGGGTTGGTATCTCCTCTGCCTGCCTGAGGACATAGGTTTTGGCAGGGGAGAGCACACTAACCATCCTTCTTCGCCAGTGGAACATAACGTTCTCTGATTTGGAGGAGTCATATAGAATGCCTAATTTCACACTTGTTCAACATGGGCAGTCTTTGTTTTCACTCCATACATGCCATATCCTTTACCAGTACCTCATCACTCTGAGACAGGACCACAATATATGCAGTAGATCACAGCCAGATGTTTTCAATCTCCAGAATAGGTCATTTGTAGATAACTGTGCTTATAAGGGGACCAGAACCATTGCTGTAGTATCTTGAAGAAAGTTTATTTCAAATGTGCTTCGTACAGCACTCAATCATGGGAGCAGAGTAGTCCTCCTCGATAAATTTCCTCTGCAGATTCTGCCAGCTTGGTTTAAACTTCCAAACCACTGCATCTGATTATCAAAATCAGGTCAGTGTATCGTACAGCTCTGATATCATGTCTGTAAACTTGGCCCAATTCATCATATTGGAAAGTATAATGGAATCTGGAAAAGAGAAAGGGCCGGGCTGAATTTGCTGTCAAGCAATATACTAATTGTCAGAATTTCCAGCTCTTAGATGGCGGCAGGTGGATTCCCTTGTACCAGGTCACCCAAAGCAGGTATGTCACATGATGCCCATATCAGCCATTTAAATGAACACCCTCCAATCTGCAGTATCTCATTATGCTAGAGTGGCACCCCACTTTGCAGATGTGCATGCACTTTAAGATGCGTATGTGACAGGGCACAGAAGTATAGTTTAGCCCTGACTGGGTGTAAAAGTAGAGCCTGGTGTGGTCTTTCTAGACTACAAGCCCTGACGGCCAGTTAAGTCACCTAAATGTGACGTCTGAATAGTAGTTGTATGGCAACTACCATAGTTTTTTTTTTTTTTTTTAAATTTATTTATGATTTTAACATAACATACAGCAACGTATAGCATTACAATGTGCAAATAGCCATAGTACAATCTCAGTGGTTTCTGGCGCTCGGCACCCTGTCGGTGCCATCCGCAATATAATCAGTCTTTTAAACCATACCAATACAACAAGAGAGCATATATAACACATATCACAATGTCACAACATTCTGTGTGGGCAAGGAGGAATTCACTAAGCCCATAGCAATCAGAGGCAAGCAATCCAACCCCCGGGTGTCAGTGTTCAAGAATAGAGCTGGCCATCCAGACCAGCAGCTCCATCAAGCTGTGGCATTTGCCACCGAACCATCCTGCACAACTGCCCTGTCCGTCGCTATGCCGTTGTATGCGGAGCAGCATTCTCATCGACCGAGCTGTGCAGGAGTAGGTAGCCCCGGAGCGGTTGCCATATATCTCTGGGTTTGGAGGCAGTTGGTACCATCTCGGCATAGATATCAGACTGCTCTCGACAATATGTTAGGTCTGCCAACCACACTTTAAATTTCGGGGCCCTGCCCCTACCCCATCTACATGCCACCCTCCGTTTAGCTAGCAATAATAATGTCGCCAGAAATTTCCTGCAAGCGCTAGGTATCTTTGCTGTGTATCCTAACAGCGCCGTCAGCAGACTTTTCTCGATTTCCCCACCCGTCATCTTCTCTAGGGCCTCCAGCACCTGTTCCCAATACTCATGTATTTTCGGGCATTCCCACGCTAAGTGCAAGAACCCTGCTTCCGGTTGATGACACCGTTCACATCTGTCAGTTGTGGCTAATTTAAATTTGTATTTCTTTAGAGGTGTATAATAAAGACGGTGCAGGTATTTATAGTGTATGACTCGCAGCCTACAGCTCGCTGATATCTGCGCCATCTGCAAGCAGCAATATTGCCACTGTTCATCAGTGAGCTCCCCCCAAGCTCCTCCCCCCACTGCACTCGCGCCAGGCAGGTATCCCCTTCCCTGTTAGACCGTATAGCAGTGTATAAAGTAGATACTAGATGTCTTCCATCTTTGGAGGTAAGCAGGTTGTGCAGCGGAACCAGACTTAGGGGTTCCCGCGGGAAGTCCGGGACAATCGAACGCATACCCTGTCTTAAGCGGACATATAGGAACACATCCAATGGTGTGCGCTGCACACCTTGCGAAAAGTGTTCTAAAGTGCGAAATTCCCCAGCGTGAAACAGGTCTCCCCATGTGGAGACCTGGACTCGCCGACATAACTCCAAGAAACCCCTCTCCTGCAGCAAGGTCAGCTTAGGATGATATGTCAGTGGCAATCGGGGGGAATACATTACCGGCGCATCCAACAAGTCCGCTATCTTATTCCAAGCATCCACCGTGCTTGTGATAGTAGTTGGTGGCGTCGCGCTGGACCGCGCAGCCCCATGTATCAAGCCACTAAGTGGTATCGGGTCCGCCAGCCAGTCCTCCACCGCTATTTGCGGCATATATCTGGGGGGATATATCCAATAGTAGGCATAATGCGCCTGCGGGCTTAGGAAATAAAGCTCGAAATCAGGGATATCAAATCCCCCCTGATCATACGGTCATATTAAAGTCGCCCATTTAAGTCGTGGCTGCTTCCCGCCCCAAACTAGTCTAATCAATTCTGAGCGCAACATTTTTAAAAAATGCTGCCCGGGGTGATATGGTATGTTGAGGAAAAGGTAAAGTAACTGCGGCAACACAATCATTTTAATAAGGGAAGCCCTCCCTGCCAGCGAAAGCGGCAGCGAGATCCAGCGTGTAACGCTGGCTGCTAGTCGCGTGATGGTCGTACCATAATTAGCCCGTATTGTTTCCTCTTTATCTCTGGTGATCTGTATGCCCAGATATCGCAAATCACTATCATACCAGTCCAATGGGAAATCTAAAGGAAATCGAGGTACCGCCGGTGTGAGAGGAAAGAATTGCGACTTTCCCCAATTGATATTGATGCCCGATAGTCTACCAAACCGGAGGAACTCACGTAAAACAGCGGGGTCCCTGATATATAGTGTCATGTTGTCAGCATACAATGAAATTAGTAGCTGCCGCATGCAGCACCGAAATGCCTTATCTTGATGAACTTGGCGTAATCTGGAGGCCAGCGGTTCTATAGCTATGGCAAACAACAGGGGGGATAGGGGGCATCCCTGCCGAGTGCCCCTCGAGATTGCAATTGGCTGGGACACCTGCCCATGTATTAAGATCTTGGCCGTTGGGCAGCTATACAGTAACTTGATCCAGGATAAGTAAACAAGCGGGAACCCAATTTTCTGTAGGACCCCAAATAAATAGTCCCACTCTACAGAACCAAATGCCTTGGTGGCATCCAAAAATATTGCGGCGAGAGGGAACTCTGGGTCTACCGTTTGCATTAAGGAGAATAAAGTCCTGAGATTATGAGAGGTATTCCTACCCGGCACAAACCCCGACTGGTCCAGAAGTATTAACTTCTCCATTAGTAAAGCTAACCGGTTTGCTAGCGTTTTCGCTAAGATTTTAGTGTCACAGTTTAATAATGATAAAGGACGGTAAGAGTCACAGGACTCAGGGGGCTTGCCAGGCTTCAGCAAAGACGTAACTATCGCTTCCCTCATCGAGGGGGGAATGACACCCACCTCCAAGGATTCATCATAAACCTCCTTCAACACTGGCGCCATGATGTCAATGTATTGTTTATAAAATTCTGCTGGTATGCCATCAGAACCCGGGGCCTTCCCATTCTGCAGTTGCATGATGGCATCCCTAGTTTCATCCACCTCCAGGGGGTGCATAAAAAACTCTCTGTGCGCGTCACTTAGCCATGCCAACGCTACATCCCCCACAAAGTCATCCAGCTCCGGAGCCCCCTGTCTCTGGGATGTGTAAAGAGTTCCATAGTGTGCAATGAACGTGTCTTAAATGGCTGGTGTGTCACGCTGCAGCAGCTCCGCAGGTCCTTGTATTTCTAGAATGTATGCATTGAAGGTCCAGTCTTCTTCTGTTCTTACCAAGTTTCATAGGTGCTTGAGGAGGGTACCCAGGATTGCCACATCTATGCCCAGTGCCAGCCTGTGGATGGGGAAAACTCCTGGCCACTTGCTACTCAATGGGTTAAAAGTTCCTAGGGGTGGCTCTACTGATGTTTGCAGCACTTTGTGTGTGTTTTATAACAAACAGCTCCACAGTGATCCTCTAAACCCAAAACCAACATGGCTAACAGGGCCCTGGTTCCTCAGGTGCAGTAACCCGAATATGCCAACCTTCCAGCAGTACCAACTCTGAGTATATAATTAGACAGAGGTTAAGAATTGCCAGACGAGCAAACATGTTTTTGGGTGGGTACTGCAGGGAGGGAGATCTAGAACGAGAGGTAGATCCACTGTCAGTGAAATTCTCAATATAGTCCTTGGTACAACATGCTCAGGTGTACTGTATTGTCTTACCGGGAAAGGAGGAACAGAATTTTAATCAAGGCTCTAGAATGAAGCTTCTTGGAAAGGCTAATATTTTACTCAGGCATTTCTGTAGGCTAAATTGGTTCTTTCCTTATATACGTCTTCCAAAATACTATTGAATATAGTGGTTCAACAGTTATTCCAGTCTTTCTTTCTGTAAGTACTCATTGCAGCTCTCATATCTCTTAGGACTTGAACTCTACTAAATACGTTCTGTGCTTCATCTCCAATTCTTGTTTCCTAACAGCTTATGACTTACAGAGGAACAGTATGAAGTAGACTCGGAAATAGTGTCACCCTTGTTATATCTACTTACACGATCAGAAGCTCATAGTAATAAAATCCTGTACTGTAGAGATAGAGGGGAAGAAGTTCACCGCACACTCCAAATTGCCAAAATTGTAAGCGTTCGGTGAAGGAGGAAGCATCCTTTTGAAGAGCATTCTGAGATGTCACTTAATTCAATCTTGCAAAATCTCACCATGGCTGTTGGAATGCTGCAGCACTCGTCCACTACCTGCTAGAGGTAAATGGGAAGGAGATTCGTTCATGTAAAATAAAAAATTAGTTACACCAACCACATATTACAGCATATGATGTACCCCTCTTTTTTTAAAGGCAACATAGTATATGGTTCACGGCCAAAAGTCCATATGTGTCCCAACATGTCTCCTGCGTCCCCATTTGGAACAATGCACACATAATAGTTCCAAGAGATGGTCTTTTCACACATCTCAATAATCGATGTCAGGCAGCAACCAATCAATCTAGTATCTGCCAATCATGATAATGGCACAAATATTGTTCCTATGGACAGAGCTCCTATGTCCAACCAAGACGTGTAACCAGGAAAATGGGCAATCCCTCCACTGTGGACTCTTAAAACCAGTTCTGAAAGCAGCTCTTCCCCTACTGAACCTGGTGTCTTACTATCTAGGGGGAGAAAGGAAGGGACCGGCCCAGGTGCTAGCTACATCTGCCTGTGACAGTGAAGGCCTATTTCAATTTGAATACATTTCTCTCAACAGCCTAGCTTATTAACCATCCAGTGACACAGAACACTTCTAAGGCCTTTGTCTCAGCTCTGGAATCAAGTTCACACTTCATTAAGGAGATATCAGCCCCTGTGTAAGAGTCATGCTAATGAACATCTAGAGGTCTTAGGCAGGTAGCGCACAACTTTTTTAAAAGTAAGTGTTCTAAAACATGTATTGGAATTTTGACTTTACCAATGTATTGGGTTGTTATACATATTTCAAAAAGTACAATAATTAGCTCTTTCTAAGATATTAAATATTTTTTTTATCCTAACTCTTTCCTATGGAACAGCTAAATTTGAAAATAGCATTTTGGGACTTTTCACTGTAGGAACATGTTTAACATGAAACGTTTATATGTCCTACTCTTAGATATGATGCACACTGCCTAAATGGGCAATAAGGAATACTTAGAAGTGCCTTCATATTATTTAAAAGTAGACTTTAGGCCTGAGAAAAGGGTTTCATATTGACTGGTTGAACGTGCAGCTTAAACCTGCACCACTGTGCTATACATGGCATACCTGCAGCCATGTTTACCATGTCATTGCACTGGGTAGCACAATGAGTACTGCATTGATGACATTTAACTTGAAGGCCCTGGGTACACTTTAGGTACCATATATTAGGGGCTTGTAAATAAGTTATGGTAATTTTCAACACACACTTAGCAAAATATTAATTGTTTTCAATGTAGAGGTCAGGTATGGCAGATGTAGGATCCCTAGTATGTACTTGCACCAAAGTCCCACCACCATTTTATTCACTTACCCAGAAACCCATAGGGACAGCTACAGAATGGACCACAAGGTGAAGTCATAACCAATTATTTCTGAGTGGTTGCAGGTTTCCCGATTCCACTTTGTCTAAGCCTTTTTAAACCAGGATGTCCAGGTATTTCAAGTTGTTTGGAGTTGTTGCAAGTTTCCTGAGAACATTGTCTAAGTTTTTATTAACCGGGATGCCCAGGTATTTCAAGTTGTTTGTCATGTCTGTCTTCATGGTTTCTATAGTCACAGGAAAGAGTTCACAATTGTCCCAATTAATTTTGTTTTCTGAGAATGAAGAAAAGGACTCCATCAGTTTGGGAATTGATGTATTGGGGCTCTGAAGGTTAGGTAAGAAAAATCATTTGCATAAAGCTGGACTTTGGAGTGTCATACTAAAGTGTCTAGCCCCCTGATTAACCATGGGCGTAGTTTGCGTAGTAGCACTACACGTAGCTACGCGAAGTACACTTTGAACTACGCTCAGCTACGCAAGTTCTGATAAAATAATTATCTCTGTCTTTATATGCTAAAATGAATATAGTTATTTCAAAAAGTGAGTATGATAAATTAGCAAGCAGTGAGAGAGGTGATGATTTTGGGATCCTTCCTAACCTAGGAAGAACCAAGCAGATGCCTTGAAAACAAAAAGCACATCTTCTTTATCGATTCAGTGGTAGTCCCATCCTCTTAGGACCACCCCAAGCACAGTTATCAAAATAACTCTACAAAGAGCTGCAGTTCAACTAGTCGTTACTAGATGTCCCTCACGAGTCAAATGCCAAAGCATTGAAATTATTATTACATCGGAGTGAGGCAAAATGGCGATCGCTTAGGAGGCCGACAGCAGCATTAGCGAGTCATGGCGGTTTTCAGCAGATAAACCCCATAAGAAAATAGAATATAGAAAACCACTCGCTCACCCAACTTGAAGTCCCCCCCTATGTGGAGACCACGGAGTTCCTGTGATAGAATCTGGGCGGCCTGGATCAAAGTTGGACTACGGATCCTTAGGCAGCCGCAGTGAAGTACCTGCATCAGCTGGAGCAGCGTCGGCCGGGGAACTGTGCTGAAATGGCTCTGAAGGTAGCTACAAATCCCGCTGTCTCTAAATTGGCGGGGGAACGAAAGCTGCAAGGAGATAACCCAGCGGAGCTCGGCTCGCCGGAGCACATATAGGGGCACCCGAAGCAGCAGCCTCAAACGCCTGATCCACCAGTAGCGAAGAGAGGAAGAGGTGGAGCAACAGGGAAAAAATCGCCCGGCCGGCCCGTCAGTGGCTGAGCTCCTGCAGCAGCTGAAGGAGGCACAGGCGGGAGCAGTCAGCGGGGAGAAGGGCAAGCAGAAGCAAAGTCAGGAGGTGAGTTGGGAAGAGACTCGGGACCCTCCAGCGTCAAGAGTTGTAGTGGTTGATCTGCCTAACGGTGGGCAAGGGAAAGAGGTGGTTGCCCCCACCCATGGAAGTTGCAGATGGTAGGGAAGAGAGTTCCCCGGGCGCAGAGAATGGGGATGTTGACGGAACTCCAGAAGCTGGTCTGGCTTCACCAGTCTCCCCCGAATTCCACGCTGCTGTGGTAGAGCGGGTGGAAGCTGTTAAGAAGCTGGGTATTGACATGTGTTGAGCTACAGCAAGGAGTAGAAAATGTAGCACAGAAACCCAATTTAGAGGCTGGCGAGAGCCACTTGAACTTGGTAACAAATCTGTTAGCAGGGGACAAAAGTAGAGGAGAAATGGATAAAGAGCCAAGTGACTGGTTTTTTTCAGTTTCAGAGGGGGCAGAGTGGTCAGAGGTTGGGTTAAGCACATCATCGGGGGCAAGCAACTTAGACACAGATCGTGAGGATATTGACCTAGCACTTCCTATAACAGCAGAAAAAACTAACCTTCCCCCTGGTACACAAAAGCGTGAAAGAAAGGATTTAGAGTGGGACTATTCATCTGCAACACAGTTGTCTGGGTCGTTGTCTGGCACAAACCCCACAGAGGTTAGCGTGGCTTCTCCTACACTGGAAGTAATAGATTATTTTATCTCACAGGGAATAACACGCAAGACAGCCGGAAAGCGCAGGCCGCCATGAGGAAAATGCAAGGGGTTGTCAGGAAGCTTTCCAAAGCTTGTGTTAATATAGGGAAAATGGTGACTAACCTCGAGGCGAGAATTGTCTCTACAGTATCAGAGGCGGGAAGCGCATCGACCCAGGTGGAAGCTCAAGACTCTCAAATTAAAGATATCCAATGGAAGCTTGGGGAGTTTGAGAATAGACAAAGGAGGAATAACTTCAGGGTGCTGCGGATTCCGGAGGGGTTGGAAGGGTCTGACACCAGGTCATACATAATCGAGCTATTTAAGTCCTCGTTCCCCGAGCTGTCAGACTGGAATTGGGCAGCTGAAGCTCAAAGAGCACATCGTACCCCCTTTAAGCCGCAGATGCAATCAAGAGAAGGTTCCAAACCACGTGCGATACTTGTGTTTTTTGGCAATTTCCTCCTCCGCCAGGCAATTTCAGATATGGCAAGACCTGAATCTAAGAGAACAAGTGGGGAAGTCTCGTTTTTTGTGCGCTCAGACTTCTGGCACTCTATGGTGAAAAGACTTTGGAGGTTAAGGCAGCTTATAAAACCCTTTCAGGAGAAAAACATCCAGATTTATTTGATTAATCCAGCGCAGCTCAAAGTGATCCATGAGGGGCAGACATGCTACTTCTCATTGGAAATAAAAGCAAAGGAGTATCTGGACGCTATGGACAAATAAAGTAAAGTTGGGGAAAAAAAGGGGGGGAGGGGTATTTTTGATCTATAAGCTTTCCCTGTTGAAAGCGGTACAAGCTCTTTTACCAAATAGCAAGATGTTTTAAAACAAAAAACAAAATATATATATATATATATATATATGCTAAGGGGAAGAATGGAGTAGGGGAAGTCAGGGGGGGAAGGGAGAAGGGTATTGTCATGAACGAGTGGAACTAGAACTGTGAAATAATAGGATTAGTGGGGTAACTTAAATTATTTACGGATTAGGAGGAGCCATGTCGCTAATGCTGCAAACATCCTATGCACAGACCAAGTTCTGAGCACCTCACTGGGGAGGCGGGAGAGCACAATGGAAGGGAGGGAGGAGGGGGGCAGGAAGGGGTTCAGTGGGCAAGGAAGGGGGGGTGGGGAAGGTGGGGAGGGCCACGGGGCGGTAAAAAAAAATACCAGCATTATTTTGTAACTTGGTTGAAGGTCTTGAACAAATAATCAGTTTAAATATGTGAGTAATAAGGGATGGCGTTACTCTTTAGAGAAAAATGGGGAAGTTTAAGATATGTACAGTGAATGTAGGGGGTTAAAATGACTGGAGGAAGAGGCAACGGTTGGGGGAATTTGCAAGGTCAAACTGTATAGATGTGGTTTGCTCACAGGAGACCCATTTACCGTGGGCAAAAAGGAATTTATTGAATATCAGAGGATATGATTTACTGGCTTGTTCCTCCCAAACATCTACCATCAGGAGTGTAGCAATATTGGGTAAGGGTGCCTTTGGTGGGGTAAAACGCAAAATAATAGATACCCTTGGGGGGTGAGTTGTGGTGGAACTCGGAATAGGAATTACACTGTGCACAATATATGGGTCTAACCAAGACGACCCTGAGAGCTTTGATCAACTTGAAGTAGAGGTGACGACGTGGTCGAACGCCAATGATACTGTGGGGAGATTTCAATATTTCTGATGACCTTAGTAATAATAATGTTTACGCAGGGCGTAAACCTAAGGTATATCGAGCCTTGAACTCTTTAACCGCCTCGCATGGGCTGGTAGATGTTTGGGAGAACAAAGAACCCAACACGGCAGGATTTACGTATTTCTCCTGCCCGCAGAAAAAGTATACAAAGCTGGATTATTTTTTAATATCTGCAACAGAAATAAAAAAAGCAAGGATTGAGAAACTGCCAAAAGCAATATCTGATCATAATCCGTTAGTTTTACAGCTTGATACGGACTCCCTAAACAAGAGCTACTCAAAATGGACCTTTGACAGGAAGATATTGGTTAACTTAAAATATGCAGAATATATGAAGAAGTGGGCCCAAGACTTTTTTGACATGAATCGGTATAGTGCGTCCCGGAAAACAGTCTGGGCCGCATTTAAAGCCTCCCTTAGAGGGGAAACAATTAGGTTTACTGCCAGGTTAAGGAAAGAGGTGTGGATCAAAAATGATAGACTGTTGAGAGAGCTATCGATTGCAGAAGAGCAACATACTGAAGGTATAGGTCAGGGAAAAGAGGCCTCTGAGTTTCAGCATAGGATCCTGACCATTAAATCCGAGCTGCATAAATGGTTAGCTCTGAAAGCCGCAGATGAGTACCAATCACAAAGGGGTAAGGTATACGAGACAGGAGAACAGACGGGCAAACTCTTATCTCTCAGTATTAGTCAGGAAAGTACTAGGAATATAATAACAGACATACAGGAGGGGGATCAGGTGTACACAGAGCCTGATGATATACTCAAGGTTTTTAAGGACTACTATCAAAAACTGTATAAAGAAGAGATTTGCACGGAAGCTTATAGTATGGAAGATGTGGGAGTGGGCCTCCAATTGGATAGTCAGGGAAAGGAAGAACTAGAGAAAGACTTTTCGATAGAGGAAATCACTGAAGCCCTACAAGAAATGTTATCAGTAAAGGCAGCTGGGCGCAGCAGTATTCCCCTGGAAGTTTATAAATGTATCCAGAGAGAGATTGCCCCCATATTGCTGGACTTATTTAATGGTATATTGTATACTCTTGAAATTCCAGAATCCTGGAAGGAAACCAATATTGTAGTGTTCCACAAAGAAGGGAAACCAAAAGATAACCCAGCGTCTTATCGTCCAATATCCCTCATCAATGCAGATACTAAAGTTTACTCAAAGGTGCTGGCGAAGAGGTTGGGAAGGGTGATTGGCGGTTTAGTTTCCCCGTGGCAGCATGGGTTTATCCCAGGGCGTGGAACAACGGATCATATAAGGCGGACCATCGCACTTTTTGACATTCAGGCGGCCACGGGGGAACGGATGGCCATGATTCTTCTCGACACGGAAAAAGCCTTTGATCGAGTCACGTGGAGGTATTTGTGCGGGATATTGGAACGGTGGGGGTTTGGCCACAGAATAACTAAGGCCATTAGCGCAATGTACTCGGAGCCAAAGGATAGAATTCAACTAATGGGAGGCAGCACGGATAAGATCTTTATTTCTAGAGGGACACGACAGGGCTGTCCCTGTTCACCAATACTCTTCGCACTATATATCGATCCGTTGATAGAAAGAATATTAAGCTGTCATGACATCAAGCCAATAGTTACTAACGGTTTTGAGACCAAGCTGCTGGCCTATGCGAATGACCTGGCCATAATTACCCCAGATCCAGTTAGGACTATGAGAGCAATCATGGAGATCACAAGAGAATTTGGGCAGAGGTCTGGCTATCTGCTGAATGAAAGTAAGACCCAGATAGTCTGCACTAATAATATTCAAATGAATGATTTAAGATGCACAGAAAGTGCAATCTATCTTGGGGTCAGAATAAGACCTGCAACGGATACAATAATAAAGATTAATTTTGATCCGCTGATGAAGTCGGTCTCAGCGGACCTAAAAAGAATAGACGCTTTGCACTTGTCTATAATAGGGAGGGGGCAATGTATTAAAAATGACTATGCTTCCCAAAATATTGTATCTGTTCCGATCAATTCCATTTATGATCGATGAAGTAGTATTGAAATCAATAGAGTGCATGTCAAGGACTGCCTCGGGTGAGTGCAAGATGGCCGACTGACCTCGCGCTGTGCCGCTGCTGCCCTTCCCCTCCGCCGCCCCACTGAAATGAAGAGATCCTTGTACTAACCTTATGGTGTGTCATGCGGCTGCTGAACTCTGGGATCCCGCTGCGCGAGAGACTGATCGTCGCAGCTTTGCGGTGCCTGCTCCGGAACACCCGCTGTTTCACAGACGGGCCGCGGGAGCTGTCTTGCTGCTCACGCCGAATCATGGCTCCGAGACCGGAGAAAGGAGATAAGGCAGCCAAAGGGGGGCCTAATGACGCGGCCTGGTCCGGAGGGGGGCCCAGTGGTGAATGCTGGTGCGGCTCCGGGACGGCGTGGAGGCCGGACGGGAAGAACGGATGGTGTTGCTGGAGGGGTTCGTTCATGTAATGCAGCAACCGGTGCTCTGAGGCAATCAACAGTTATCGAGGCGTTTCTTCCGCCCAGTGCCCCACCTGCCCCTGCCTCTGCTTTTGCCAAGAATAGTGAGGAGACTTCCAGCGACGTGATTCCAGCAGGAGCTGGGGAAACCGTCTTGCCGGTGTTGTTAGCCCAGCCAAACTTGGCTACAGGGCTGGAGGTGTCATCTGGACCGGAGCGGCAGCAGGAACCCGGCTTGGTTCAACAAAACGAAAGCCTACAGGCTGATTCTGGCTACTGCAGGAAGGAAAGTAACCTACTCGAAACTATGATCCCTGTATCAAAAAGTAATAATGCCGGTTCAACAGATGTGGGGCTTCAGGAGATAAGCAGAACAGCACCATCTGAAATATGTCACTATAATAATAAGAATAATACTGACACTGCTGATACTCAAGGAGGGCTTGCTAGTACAATGGGCGACGTTACTAATGCCTCTGATAATGACCCTATCAAAATGCTCCGACCCTTGGCCACAATATCGCTTGGCTCTCCTGAGGGGGATAAGTTATATTCAATAATGATGATTCTGATACGGATTCGCTAGGTTCCAACGAATCAAGCATTTCTAGCGGTACGGACTCTGGGGAATCACTCACAGTACAGAAAATCCATGCTAAAAAATCAGCTTCATTAAAGCGAAGAACTAGAACTAAAATAAGTCCTATTAAAAATACTTTAACCACAGTGAGAAATCTGGAGTGGGACTATTCTGCCACAAGTATGGTGTATGATAATACGGGACCTGTTGTAGGGGATGGTTCAGCAGTATCCCTGGCTCCCGCAGTATCCCTGGCTCAAGCAACCAAAAAATTACAGGCTTCAATACGCAAGACAAATACATTTTGCACTGAAATGGCCGAAAGGGTCACTCAAGTGGAGGACCGGACAGTGGCTTTGGAAGAGGCAGTTGATAAATTACAAGAGTCCAGGGGGCAGCAGGAAAAGCAGGCAAGGGACGTGTGCTGGAAACTTGAGGATTTTGAAAATCGTCAAAGAAGAAATAACGTCCGATTACTGGGAATTGCGGAAGATGCGGAAGGGGGGAACATAATGCCCTTTGTTATCTCCCTGAATTCCCCAAACTCTCCCTGTGGAACTGGGAGAGGGAGGTTCAGAGGGCTCACCGCTTCCCAATCACGCGGAAACAAACCTATCCAGCCGGGCAAGAAGATCGCCCCAGAGCAATTTTGATATATGTTGGAAATTTCCTGCTCCGCCAAGGCATAATAGATATGGCTAGACCAGAGGCTAAGCGGACCTTTGACGGGCATATTTTTTTCGCCCACCCAGATTTCTGCCATGCCACCGTGGAGCGTCGTTGGAGACTTCGACAAATGATAAGTGCATTTCAGGGCCAGGGCTGTGAAGCGTATTTGCTTTTTACTGCTCGGCTTAAGGTTATTGCTAATGGTCGTGTATCTATGTTTTTTTCTGAAGTCAAGGCTCAAGATTTTTTGACAGATTTGAAATTGGCAAAAGAGAAAGGGAGCGTTGCTACGTGATATTTTCTGTTATTTTTTTTGAATAGTTGTAAAATGTTGGATGGTATGTGCGATATTCAAAGGATAGAGTAAGACTAGCCCTTAAATTTTGCCGCAATACGTATTTTTGCATTTTCTTTATGTTTTGTGGGAACAGGATCTCAAAATGGACTCGGGTTCTTTTTCTGCTTTACTACACACAAGGGGGCGGGGGGGCGGCTTAGGCTGTGAGTTCGGCCGCCATACATAGGTTAGACCTATTTGCCTGTTTGGGTAGTGGGGGGGTTTCGGAGGGGTGTTGGGTGGGTTGATACAGGGGGGTGGCTGGGGGATGGGGGTGGGTAAAACACGGCACAATAAAGCACAATGTAAGTGGGAACAAAACTTTAAAGATTTTAGATATATCGGACAAAAGAGAAGAGGAGATTAAGATGGTGTTAAGAGAAAAGATAAACAGTAAGATTATGATGAAGGAAAGGGATTTTAAACTGCTCTATGGGGTCATTAAAGCTTAGAGTTATAACTATCAATATTTGTGGGCTCAATGATCAAGCCAAACAACAAAGGGCGGCAATTTTATTGAAAACTATGAGTGCCGATATCTTTTGTATACAGGAGACCCATATAGAAGGCACGCAGGGCAGAGTTCTTGAACAGCTCGGATTTAGGTTACTGGCTGCTACAAAGCAAGGCACCCGGACAAGAGGGGTAGCTACTTTAACCCGGCGGTCTGATATTATTGTTAAAAGGAAATTAGCAGACAAATGGGGCCGCTGGGCAATAATAGAATGTACGCTCGCCAGAGAAGTCTTTACTGTATGCTCACTGTATAGCTCGACCGCTGATGAATCAGAAGCCTTGGAGTATTTAGATATCGAATTAGCAAATTGGCCTATACCTTTAATAGTTTGTTGTGATTTTAATATTAACGGGCTGGTGGGGCTTTGGGGTAGGGGGGAGATATCTATTCTGGACGAAAAAAAAGGGTTTTCATGGCACTGACTAATATGGTTAGCAACCATGGCCTTATTGATCTATAGAATCATGTTAAACCAAATGACCCAGGGAGTACGTTTTTCTCAGCTCCACATAAGGCAGTTTTTAGACTTGATTACTTTTTTATTTCCCACTCGCTTGCACATCGGGCCGGGATAGAAAATATCCCAGGGTAATCTCTGACCATAACCCCTTGGCCCTTACCCTTGCTTTCTTTGGCGGTCCGCGTAGTGAGCTGATATGGACCTTTGAAAGAGGGCTCTTAACAGATCCTGAATATGTCTCTCGTATGAAGGGATGGATCACCTCATATTGGGATATGAACAGATATAGTACACGCTCTGGGAAGGTGTGGGACGCTTTTAAGGCAGGTATCAGAGGGGAGACGATTAGCTTCACCCGCTCTCGACAAAAAAAGGAAGCATGTCGGACGAAAGCACTGTACCAATCTGTAGCTAGGATTGTGGAGGAATTGGCAACTGCAGTAAGCACCGGTTAATCTTTAAACGATATTTTACTTTGGCTGGCGTGGGCCAAGGCAGAAATAGGAGATCAAGCTGCCTTAAAGGCAGCTGTGCTGTTTCTGAATAAGAGGGAACATTGCTATGAATTTAGTGATAGAATTGGCCGCACGCTCGCAGTCAGACTCAGACAAAGTAGCGGTAAGAGTGAAATAAATGAGATTATAGATGAGAGTGGGAATTTAGTTAAGGATCCATTTAAGATCCAGGGAGTATTTCTTCGATTTTATCAGTGACTATATGGGGCTGAACCCCCGGTTCAGAAGGAATTAATATTAGATTATCTTAATAGTATACCACTATTTCATATTAATGATGAGGATAGATCGGGACTTGAAACTATTCTGACATATGAAGAGGTGTATTGCGCTCTGAAGAGTCTTCCTCCATGCAAGGCCTCCGGCCCTGACCAGATTCCCCTGGAATTGTATCAAACTTTCTGGGATGAAATCGAACCTGTGCTGGTGGATACGATCTACCTAGCACAGCTAGGGAGCTCTGTCCCCGATTCCTGGTCGGGAGCTGATATTATTATATTTAAAAAAAAGGGTAAACCACCTTTAGAGCCCGGATCTTATCGGCCTATCACTTTAATAAACTGTGATATAAAGATTATGTCAAAAGCTTTGGCTACTAGATTAAACTCTATAATAATGAAAGCAATCCATCCATTCCAACACGGATTTATCCCGGGAAGAGGGACTACTCAACATATCCGTCGAGTAATAACCTTATTCGATGCAGCAGAAGTCTCCGGTGACCCTATGGCTATGCTCCTTCTGGACGCCGAGAAGGCTTTCGATAGGGTTTCCTGGGACTATTTATGGCAGGCTATGAATTGGTTTGGAATCGGGCCAGGGTTTAGAAAAGCTATCCGCACCATGTATAGTGCACCTACAGCTCGCCTCAGAGTCAATGGGAAATTTACCCATTACTTTCCGATTATGCGGGGCACTAAGCAAGGCTGCCCCTGCTCACCCTTATTATTTGCAATTTATATTGATTCTCTAATTCGGCAGTTTATGGCATGCCGTGAGATTGAGCCTGTTATTTATCATGGGACATCTACAAAAGTCTTAGCATACGCTGATGACGTTGCTTTAGTCACCCCTAACCCAGTAGCAGCAATGGTAGCAGTTGAGGAAATCGCTTCAACCTTTGGCTCAATTTCTGGGTACGCCTTAAATAAACAGAAAACGCAGATTGTTGTAAATAGGGAACTAAGCCACTCCGATCCACGGATAACAGACTCTGCAATATATTTAGGGATTACTATTACTTCAGACTTGAATAATTTAGTGGCTACTAATATTGATCCCATTATTCGGAAGGCCAATATAGATTTCGATAAATTTCACAATTTACACCTGACACTGATTGGCCGCTGTAACGTGATAAAAATGGTACTCTTACTAAAGATATTGTACCTGTTCAGATCAATACCCCTGGAATTTGAGAAAAAATGGTTTCCTGCACTGGACAATTTGGCTAACAGATTTATTTGGGCTCATGGTAAAACCCGGAGGGCCCTACGTTTTATGACTCTACCTCAATCAAGGGGTGGTTGGGCTGCTCCGGATTTTAAATTATATTACTGGGCTGCCGCTTTTCAATATATGGATGGAATACTCGGTGGCAATCCTAAAAATTAAAATTTGGAAGGTAAGATTCCAGATGCATATACACTCCTGGTGGGGGAAGATGCTAAAAATTGCCTCATGAGATTTAGCGAGCCGAGCTATTTCAAGCAAACTAAGTTTAAAACTCTTCAGGCTGCGTTTAAAATTTGGTCTAGTTTTAAAAAAAAGGTTGGCTTAGGGAGGTTAAACTACTACACACAAATAAATGGTAACTCAACACTCCCAGAAATCTTCCCAGATCAAACTATGGCACCCTGGTGGGACGTGGCCTCTAAAAAGTTGGGGATTTATTAAGTACTGATAGAATCTATCAGTTTAAGGATCTACAAGATAAATATGGAATTGGGCAGGGGAATTTTTTTAAATATCTCCAGCTCAGAAGCTACCTGAGTAAAAAACTAGGTGGACCTAATCGGTTCGATAAGGTAAAAATGATGGGAATTATAAGAAGTCGGGACGGTTGCACTATTAAAGGAATTTATAGGGAACTCTTGGCACTTAAACAAGATGATCTAGAGAAACATGCTGGAAAATGGGAAGATAGGCTGGGCATAGATCCGGACAACTTCTTTCAGTCGCTGGAGCTGGGACAGACAGTTATATCTTCTGCGGGGCTTCAGGCTCAACATTATAAAACAGTATTTTCCCTGTATTACACGCCGGCAAAAATTCTACAATGGGGGGGCAGCAGGGAATCATGTGCCCACGTTGCGATTCCCTTCGGGCTGATCTAGATCATATGTTTTCAACCTGCTCCCGATTAGATGTGCTAAAAAATGCAATTTTGACCTTTTTTGAGTCCACCTTAGGTCTTCGGGTTAAGTTAACTTCATCTCTAATTCTGCTGGGGGTTGATAATACTCAGGGACATACCATGACTCTTCGATTTCTCTTTGTTGCTATGGCAGTTTTCCGAATCTGTGTTGCTTCAGCCTGGCTAGATCCAGCCGCCCCTACATTTAATTTATGGCTGGCCCGGCTTCTCTCTGTATTTAATCTTGAGAAGGGAATATACGAGAAAAAAGGCAAGAATGGGAAATCCCTCGGCAGACGTATTTGGGCACCCTTATATAGGTGGCGAGAGTCCTAGTTCAAAAAAAAGAATAATAAAAAAAAAAAAAAAGTAGATCTTAGATAGCTTCAATGGATTGGAGCCCATACGCCGTCAATTTAAATTTATATTTATATATTCTCTGTTGGTGGTTGGCTTTATTTACTTTAACGCCTCTCTCTTCTGCTAAATGAAATGCTGTTTTGTTAAAATATGGTATTATGTTTCCCAAGATATAACTGTAATGAATTGTTAATTACTGTGCAAAAAACAAAATAACATTTAAAAAAAAAAAAAAGAAATCAATAGAGTGAATATTTATGAACTTCATATGGCAGTATGGGAAAGTCAGACGTGCTATGAAATACTTGTCTCTACCTCAGGAAAGGGGAGGGCTCGCGAACCCGAATGTTCGATTTCATCATTGGGCCTGCCTGCTGAGTCAGATGGCAATATTATCTGACTCTGCAAGAAGCAGAACGGTTATGATACCAAGTAGCCATAGTCTTCCAACTATATATGAGTTGATGCTTGGCAGAGAAGCCATAGGGCTCTTGCTCTGTAAAACAGATAGGAGGTACTATAAAAAAAATGCGGTATATGATAATGGACAGTGCCTGGGAGGTTTGGAAGGTGATACAAAGAACGCTGGCAATTCTAAAAATAAATGACTATACTCCTCTAAGGAAGTCAAGCGTATTCCCGCACCTGATTTATGATAGAATGGGAAGAATCTGGGAGCAACAAGGAGTCAGAAAAATAGGCTATATTTTTGAAGGGTATCAAATGTTGGGATTCAATACCATACAGCAGAAATTTGGTATTCAGGCAAATCAAGGCTTTAAATTTGTACAAATTCATAAAATTCTTTTGGGTATTAGGCCGCGGATCTCTCCAGGGGGCAGAATTAACATGATTGAGTACTTAACCCTTGCATGCTTCTGACGGAACCACTCCGTCATGAGCCACGGGCGCCGTGTGCTCATGACGGAGTGCTTCCTTCATGCTGCGGCCGTTGGCGGCCGCTCCGCCCACGCGGCGCTAATTCCCCGCCTGTGCGGGCGATTAGCGCAAGTGGGTGGAGTCATGACGGAACCACGCCGTCATGAGCACAGCTCGCCCGTGACTCATGACGGCGTGGTTCCGTCATGAGCATGGTGGCGCCGCAAACCCCCCAAATCCCCCCAGCGCTGCGGCGGAATTCGCGCCGCAGCGAAGGGGTTAATAGGGGGCAGAACTATAATTAAAATGATATATAGATTTTTATTATTGAGTGTACAAGATGCTTTAGAAAAAATTGAGGCCTCTTGGGTTATTCAATTAAATGATCCGGACGTAGACTTGTACAAAGCGCTGCATTTAGCAGGGAAATTATTCTGGTCTACTAATCTAAGAGCCCAACATTATAAAACCCTTTTCAATCTCTATTTCACACCAGCCAAACTGTATGATTGGGGAAAGAGGGAGGATGATAAATGTCCATGGTGTGGAGAAGGGCCCGCTGATCTGATACACATGTTCTATCAGTGTGAAAAATTAAGTTTAATTCTAGGAGAGATTGGGGTTTTTTGGGAGGGGCAGCTAGGAGTTAAGATCGACCTATCTCCCACCCTAATGTTAATGGGGAATGACAGTAATTTGGGCCTTAGTAAGGAGGAGGAAGCCTTTGTTTTTATATGTGTTTCAGTCCTTCGAATACTTTTAGCGGCAGGTTGGAAGGACCCCATAGCTCCCACCTTTCAAATGTGGCTTGCCCGACTCCTAGGGATTCATAATATAGAGTCCTCCCTATATGTAAGAAGAGGTAGGAAGATGAGGGAGTTGGGGCTGAGTATCTTGGCCCCCATCAAGGGATGGAGGGATAGTGCCCAGCGCCTGTCTGCGATTGGAAATATGGGAGTGGGGTAGGAGGCCGGTTGGAGTCGACATATTCAGCTTTTAGGGTAATGGTGATCTGCTGAGTTACAAATTCATCGAATGTTTAAGTTTATATATGTTGCTGCTTGAACGAAGCTTCTCTATGTCGACAGGCTGCTATTATCATTACTGGATTTGCAAGATTAACTAACTGTTCTTTATGGTCACTTATCTTGTTTTATCTCGCATGAATACATTTTTTAATTATTAGGAGAAATTTTCGTGTTTTATGTATTCGTCGGCCAATACATTTTATTTTCTGTGTATTCCATTTTTTAACAGAATGAATTGTAAAATGTATCTATTAATGTTGTGCCGGGTATTTATTAAAAAAAAATTAAAAAATTAAAATTATGATTACTTCAAGCTGCAGTTCCACTAGTCGTTACTAGATGTCCCTCACGAGTCAAATGCAAAAGCTTCATGAAAGGGTTTCAATGCTTTTGCATTTGACTCGTGAGGGACATCTAGTAATGACTAGTTGAACTGCAGCTCTTTGTAGAAATATTTTGATATTGGACACTATAATATTCACTGCCCACTGCTAATTTCGTCCCATAATGCTTTGCAGGGCCTTTGGTTGGGATTGTATTTTTGCCCATAACTGTGCTTGGGGTGGTCCTAGGAGGAAGGGACCACCACTGAATCGTTCACCAGCCTGATATGCTCTTTGTGTTCAAGGCATCTGTTTGGCCCTCCCCCAAGGTTAGGGGGGACCCCAAAATCACCACCTCTCTCATTGCCTAATATTTTCATTCACAGTTCACTTTGTGAATTGGTTATATGCTTTTTAGCATGTAAAATTGTTTTATCAAAGAATTTGTGGGTATTGGTGATATTGCTGCTATACTACGTGTTGTAGCACAGGTTTTGCACTGTGCTACGTGCATTTTGCGTAGTGCTTAATAGTGCAAACTACGCATGCTCCTTGAGCGACTACGCCCAGGGTTAACCCTGATAGCTTTGGATTGTCTTTTTGAGGCTACCAGCAGGTCTAATTTGAGGAGAAATATCGAGGATGAGAGCAGGCATCCATACCTTGCACGAATAGGAATGAGTATTAAACACAATCAAATGCCTTTTCAGCATCTAATGATAGTGCCAACATCTCATCATGGCCCTCCTTAATCATCCTTAATGATTCTTGAATGAACAGCTGAGCAAGAAGCCCACTTGTGAATCAAGTATCCGGCTTTGAATAACCTTTCTAAAGTGATTCACCAGGATTTCTACAAATCAGAGATATAAAATTGTAAACAGAACAGATTAGAGGATCCCTGCATGGTTTTGACAAAAGGGTTATGATCACTCTGTTGTATTCCAGCTAAAGATGAATAGCTTCTTCTGCCTCTTTGAATGCATCATATAGCACTGATGAGATTAAAGCCTTATTGATTCTGTAAGACTAAGACAGCAGGGAATTGTCACCTGTTGCTTTACCATACAGAACATCCAAGATCAATAATTTAATCTCTTCTATTGCAATATCACCTTTCAGTGAGGCCTTGCCTTCATCCAACAGCATGGGCATTGCGCCTTACATAAGAACACTTTCACAACCATAAAATCCTGAGCTGAGCCATAAACATGGTGAAAAAGTTCCCAAAGGTCTATGCTATGTGTGTGTTTAAGGTTTAAGAGCCATTATACATAGCAAGGATGGTGGTTTGGCATTTACTCTGTCTGAGGTGGCCCACTTTCTCACATTGCTCATAATGGTATCAGCATAAGTGGGTCAGAATATTTAAGTTTGTAGCTAATACCTAGATAGATTCATATTTCACAGTGTAGATGCTGGAGCAAAATGACCAATTTCAAGGTCTGTTCGGGTGGAAAGTTTGGATTTCCACCCTCAAGTATTGAACAATAATTGCATTATGTCTGTCCACTGGACTGTTCCTATATACTATTCAGTCAAGTGAAAAACCCCTGCTTCACAAAGAATGTTTTCTGGATCCTGGATATTTGTATACAAACAAAAATAGAGATGAATGTTTAACATAGACAAACCCACAAACCAGTAGTCTGGGTAAGGTGCACGGATTGGCAAAGAAATATCCCAGTGACTCCATTTTTCAGTACTGGTTGTGAAAAGGACTTATGTATGAGTATTGCTACACTGCAGCATGTTGAGAGTGATGTATGTGTTGTATTCTGAAGTTAGTTTTGCTTTAATGATCAGAACACATATGGTGGAATCTAGAACTTCCATGGAGGCAGTTGAGGCTGTTGCACTGTAGGGTTCAATTTTAGAGGGATCTGCTCTCATTTTATAGATCCCGTTGTATCCATTGGACTCTGAACATGTCATATAAACCAAACCTAAACCCGAGCCCCTTGCTTGGTCTACGCTCCCTGTGGAACAGGCTTTCTTCCCTTCCACTCATCTGAAGAATCAACCAGACCTGGGCTGCGCTCTCTCCTTTTGCAATTCCAAGCTCCTCTGGTGATTCCCTTGGCTCCAGCTCCCTCAACGCATCCTTTGTCTCCTGGTCAGCTACTTGTGTTCCCAAGTGACTTTCTGAGTCATGACCTTGAGACCTCCTTCGAAGTTAGGACAAGTTCATGTACTAGGTACTTGATATCAGGCTTGTGCACTCTATCATGTTATAGTAGTAAGCAGGCTGGAGTATTGGCGTCTTCAAGGCTATAGACTTGTCTTCAAGTTTCTTCTCAGTGACTTCCTTCAGTGCACCCTGTTTGTTCTTGCTCCTGGTCCCTCCTGCAACCTCACTTGAGACTTTGCTCTGTGTCTCTCTGATGAGCAGTAGCACCAAGAGAATCCTCCTCAGAGTGCTTGATTCTTAGGAGTGTCACTAACTCCAATCTATGTTTCGAGTGTTTCCTTGAGAGTGCCAGTAACTCCAATCTGTATTTCCAGTTATTGCTTAGGAGTTTCTAGATTCAACTTTAGTTCCAGTTATTCTGTTTCCTTGCTGTGTTTCTGAAATAAACTGTACGTGTATCTTACCAAAGTGATTGAAAATTCTTTGTTTGAGATGCCTGTAGTGTAATCATGGTAGTCGCCTCTTTATGTTTCCAGTGCATTGATGCTTTGCAAAACTAGAGGCCCTGGTCCAGTGCACATCTACCTAACAGACTCAGAGGGTCTCCAGTTAATGCTGTGCCACACAGTTGCTGATCGGAAACAATATCACAAGTCTCTCCTATCTTATTTTGTTCCCAACAACCCTTGCCCGCAACGGTTTTGGTTAGGGAGAAGCTATTCCTTGAACAGCCGCAGCCCTGCAGCGATACGAGGCCCGGCATCATTTCCATTATCAAGCTATACCAATACTCACATTGGAGGATATGGAAGGCCACCCTCTGCCTTTTCTCAAAGATTTCGCCCAGGCGCAGTCTGTGCTCCCCCCGGTCTAATGAGCAATTCAGATTCCCGTTTATTGCCTAAAAGCAACAATCACCCACAGACTATAAACAAACCCATGAGCCCAGACAGACAGTAGAGGTGAGGCCTACAGGTAGCAGTGCTGGGAGGAGGGGTTGGTCCGGCAGAGGCACAGCTTGGGCAAAGTAGAATTGTTGCAACAGGAAGAGGTGTGGAGGAGGTTGTGGAGATTAGAAGAGAGTTAGTTCGAGGTGAGAGCCACTGTGGTGACCATCTTGGTCCTTCCGTAGCCACTGCAAAACAACCAGCTCATTAAAACATCTTCTTGTGTTAACTGTTCAATTGTACTCTATATTTTTATTGAGTCACAGTATGTGTCCTAAAGCTCAACTCTAATGCTTCCGCTCTAGGCTTGATTGATAACACACATTACAAATTTATGTTGTGCAGTGCTATCTAAACTTGTGTAATTTGTGATGGTTCCCAAATAGAGCATTACTATTTTATGTTAGGACTTTGTTCCAAAATGGCATCCATGTTTTTTGGTGAAATAGAACCCTATAAGCTCCTGTTATTTTGCTGTGTGAACATTGTGCATGCGCCAACTATGAAAATGGTGGGGAAATGAACAATTTGCCTGACTTAAAGTTGTCTGGCTCTGGGGACTTGGTACTGCAGTGTGTGAGCTGCAGTAGCAAAAGAATGGCTGGGTTATTTCAGTACGGACAAAGCTGTTGTGCACCATGGTGAGAATGTACTTTTGGATTTCGGACGATAAAAGCGATGATTGTGGAGAAGTGCTAGCCTTGATTTCTATGATCGTGGATGCGGAAAGGTATAGTAGTTAAAACAAATCCGAATTTTATTAAATTAGCATGAGAAATTATTTAGAAAGTTGATTTTTAAGCTGTGGCCGTGACCTGTTACCCCCCATCCTTCCCCATGCGCAGCCAATGATGGAGATAGTGAATGAAAAGCGGAACGGGCTAATAAAATAAATAAATTAAGAAACCGTGCTTGTCTATATGGAGCGGAGCCCGGAACACCTACAAGAAACTAACAAAAAAAAACAGTGCCCTGAAAAGAATAGTTAAGCACTAAAGTGGAACAATGCCAGAAGTTAGGCGCTGCTCCGTGGGAGGAAACAAATGAGCACAGGGTGGGACAAAGAGGAAAGATCACTAGCAAGCAAGCATTTTTAAAGGACAATTGAAGTAATGGATAAAAAGGCAATTGGTGGGATATAATCTCACTGAGCGAATAAATACAGCATGTCTCAAAGAGACAGCACATTCGATGCCTAGGCTGAACTAAAAAACAGAATGACCCTGCTCCAAAGTAGCAGTTCAGTGTTTGTTCTATAGTCAAAGTAAAGTAACCCAAATGCACTGCTCTCTTTTTGGCACCTAAAAAAGAGCTTCTTGAGAGAGGTAGAGAAATACAGATGGAGTCAAGAAAGTTTAGAAAGGGGGAGAAGCGTGTTGTGCACCAGTTGATGAGGCAGAGCATGGGTGAGGCAGGCTAGAACGAGAAGTGAGTTAGGAACAGCTAGAGGAAGACACAGGTAGAGATATTTAGAGAAGTATAGAGATAGCATTGAGGCGGATAGACCAAGAACATGAGAAGATGTATAGAAAGACAAGCCATGTTGAGAGATTGGTAAGGCAGAGAGAAAAGTAAAGAGGGGTGAAGGGTAGAAAGTTTGAGAAGGTGAAGAAAGTAAAAGGTGAAGTAGAGACAAAGGGATGAGGTAGAGAATGAGAGATGAGGCTAGTTCAGAAAAAAGTAGAGAGGATGAGGGCAAGAGATAGTTTTGATAATATATCTGGTAAAGAATAAATAAATCAAACATATCGTTGAAGTGAAACATACAGAGGAACGATCCAGGCAGCTGGAATGGAAAGTGGAAACAGTAAGCAAAGTGCACAGAGAGAGTAAGGTACAGGGAGAGTTGAGGTATAAAATATGTAAAAGTAGAGCGTGGTGGAGAGAAAGTTGATGATTAGATAGCATTTAGAGGAGTATAATCAATTTAAAGGCAAGACTAAAGAGTGGCAGGGAGAGAGCTGAGGTGCAGAGAGCATCAGAGGTATAAAAGATGTAAAGGTATGTTTAGAGAGTGGTGGAGTGAAAGTCAAGGTTTAGAGAGGTATAAAAGATGTAAAGGTAAGACTAGAGTGTGGTGGAGAGACAGTCCAGATTTGGAGAGCGTCTAGAGAGGTATATAAGATGTAAAGGCTTACAGAGAAGCAATAGAGAGTTGAGGTTTACAGAGTGTCTAGAGGGGTTTAAAAGATGTAAAGGTAAGACTAGAGAGTGGCATAGAGAGTAGACATTTGAGAGCATCTAGAGGGGTATAAATGATAAAAAGACTGCAAAATGGTGGCAAGAGGTATGTTCACGAGAGTACCCTGGAAAGAAGTGTACTAAGACAGGTAGATATATGTAGGTGAATTAGAGGGGTCACAAAGTGGGGGTGGAACAGATGTAGTGGTATTTGGAGATATAAAGAGAAAGGATAACCGAAAAGCGATTAAGTGAATTAAGGAGAGAGACACAAGATAGATCTAACAGAGGGTGAATAAAGTGCCTCTTGGTAATGCCCATAGGACACCCTGGTAGTGCTTATTGGGTCCCCTGGTAGTGCCCATTGACTCAGACACAGAGTTACTGCCACCATTGGCATGAGGAGCTTCGAAGGTGAAATTACCATGTGTTATGATAGGCGTTAAAACTGGGGCCTTAAGTGGGTGTGGGAAGGGCCAAAAGAGCTGTACAGGATTCACCAATTTATGTTGGAGCAACTTGCGGAACTATAAATGACCCCTTTGGTGCTCTCCTTTGGTCAACTACACCTTATTTAAGTGTCAGTGAGGGGCACCTACAGTCAGCCCCTGTACATCACACTGATTAAAGTTATAAATATGAACACACGCTGCTCTGACATGGAGTCTCTTTCACACTCTCTGAATACATGTGTTCAATCCCTACGTGATGGGATGAATCCTCCTTGGCACAGTCAAAAAGCTCTTAAGGGGTGTAGTAGGTTAGACCAGGTAATGAAAACAGGTTTTCAATCTTTATATTTTTGGCCTCTCTTTCAATTTATATTTGTTGCAAGACAAATCAATATATGGTGTGTATATACTTGGTCAATCTGTTTTTCATGACCCAATTCACAAATCAATCATAACATTAAGTTTTTGCAACAGTAAAAAAATTGAAAAAGCGCTAATCAATCGATACATTCCCATACTAGCATGATAAGAAAACCATGATTTTTGATGAATACAAACAAAGACAGTAAGTGATAAAAACCATAATTTGATAAGTGCAATCGGTCAATTGACCCTGATCAAACTTTAATGTAATTTTATGTGTTTCACTGCGGGACGTCAACCTGCATGTATTTGCAGTCTCCTGTGTGGAGCTCTTTTACCCAGTGGTGTTAATGTTAACGCTATTTATCAGCAGATTAACCATGAAAATCGGACTCTGATGACTCTCTGTGGGTTCGCAGGTCGCCGTAAATGAAAGTTGCTCATGCTCACTTTTCTACTATCGCCATGGATAGCACGCGGTCAGCTATACGAATTGTTAAATCGCCTCTTTTTAAAAAACCTTTGTGTGCGCATTGGTGCCTTTCATTTGTGAAAAACGGTCTCTAAAGGGTCTCTGTGGGTTAACGGGTCATGATCGGTGAAGAGTGCTATTGGAACGGAACTAGCTCTGAAACAGACAAGGGGGAGTGGCAGGGGCATGCAGCCACATGAGAGGGAGGAAAGCTCCATTAAAATGCAAACAGTTAGGGGCGCCGAGCTGAGCACAGGCAAACACTAACACAAGCAGGAAAGGAGAAATAAAAAAGTCCCCAAACTACAAATAAACAACTAAAGCGTAAAAATACGGGGGGCATATTATCAACGGCCAGCGATAATTATCGCTGACCGTACATAGCGATAGAAATATTATCGCCGGCTATCGCTGAATATTATCGCCATGATAACGCTATATTTACAATGCATAGCGCTATGGCAATAATATTTGTGGTCCTATCGGCATAATCCATCTCCCATTAAAAGTATGCCTTAGTCAGGAATTTAACATACGGTAAATTCCTGAGTTAAGGCTGAGGTAGCGCGATTTTTTTTATCGCTGCACCTCCTTGTTAATATCGCAAAGCTGCCTTCACGAAATTAACATGTGTTGTTTTTGCAGCCACGCCTTCTTTGCATCTCATTAGCGATGCGAGGCGAGTCTGTGAAAAAACGGGCTCTACATCAAGGAAACACGCGCTAGCGTGTCCTTGATGATATTGCGATATAATTATCGCCGCTTTTCGCCCAAAAACGGACGCTAAAGCAGCGATAATTATATCGCCAGCCCTTGCTATTATGCCCCACTGTACTTAGTCCCTGCTGTCTGGGAGGAACACTAGTAAGAGAGGATTTTTAAAGGACACTGAAACAAACAAATGGCCAGCAGGGGGATGGCTTTAACGTCACAAGATAAGTTACAATAGGTCTCGAATGCTCGACCTAAAAAGAGCATTATCTATGTAAAGGTCTAGTTTTCTGCCAAATTTGATGTAATTCTCGTTAGCCATGTTTTCTGTATCCTACGAAAAATTGACTGGGTGCTAACGTGTTTTGGGACCACCCCTTTTTCTCTGCCTTGCTTAGTGGGTCATTACAAAACTTACTAGGATGGAGCGGAGGTGGATGGACTTTTAATTTTAGTTTTGGGAAGATTCGTCAAATCGTGTTAAAGTTATTAGCAAAAAAAAAACACTCTTGCTAGAGAAATTTTGACTCATATATAACTGTACAGTGGCAATTGCACTATTAGCTACTGGCTGTCACCAGTAGGTAGTTATTAACCCTGGGCTACGCGAAGCTACGCAAAGTGCACTTCGCACTACGCGAGCTACGCGTAGCACTTCGCCAACTGCGTAGTACCCTGTTTGCACTGTGCAAGATGCCGTTTTCAATGATTGCACAGTGCAGACAAGCATCCGGCACTGTGCAATCATTGAAAACGGCATCTTGCACAGTGCGAGCTGTAGTTTTCTGCCGCTCGAGTAGATTTTTACTCGAGCGGCAGCTTTCTTAACGCGGACTGGTAGTTTCTCATCGCGAGCGGTCACAATGAGAAACCTGACCTCCCCACATTGAGAATCTTGCCGGGAGGTTTATTTTCCACGCTCGCGATCGCCAACTTGATGTTGCTGATCGCGAACGAGGAAAAAGTCTCGCCGGGATGTCATTTTGCTTGCTCGCGGTCGCCAACTTGACGTTGAGGACCGCGAGCAAGCAAAAAATAACCGCTGCACTACGCTACGCATTTTTGCACTGTGCTACGTGCAATTCGCGTAGTGCGAAGTAGCGCAAACTTCGCAAACTACGTGAGCGTAGCGTAGTGCTTTGCCCAGGCTTAGTAGTTATGGGACCTCGTTTCTATTCCAAAAAGCGTTTTTTTTCCTTAATAACTTTGGCGTTGTTTGACGAATCTTCGCGAAATCTTCAAAACTAGTGGGTCGCTCTGGTCAGCTAATGTCTTGAAAGTTTTGGGAAGATTCATCAAGCTAGGACCAAGAAAAAAGGGGGGTTCCAAAACGTGTTTTCCCTATTTTAATTTCAATAAGAACATTTTAACAAAGCTACAGCCCAAACTGCTAAACGGAATGACACCAAATTAGGCAAAAAGGTAGTTCTTAGTTCAGAAAGAACCCTTTTCTTAAATGGTGTAAATCCATTCAGTAGTTCTTGAGAAATTAAAAAAAGAAAAAATATTGATATCTGAGCCCCGAGGAGGGTTCCTGAACCCTCCCGGACACGAACTTCACTCTGATTGACTGCCAACACTCCAAACCAGGAAGTGTAGAACCGAGTCACAAGAAAACAGTGAAAAAGAGGTTGCAAAACAAGACAAGGGGGCAGGTTAGAAACACCCTGACCCCCTAGGCCTGCTCAGGGGGTCCCACAAGGACACCCAGGGCAAAAAAATGCTTTTTTGAAAAACAAATCGTCCAAATTCATGCTGTGGTCGCGAATCCAGCCATGTAAATACAAAAAAGGAAGCGTGTGTTCCTGCGCTTCGTTAATGTTAAGCCCCCGGGTGGGCCAGGTCCTGGGGACATGCCCAAATTATATTGCAGGGGCCCACAGGGTCCCTCACAGTTCCAGGGACTGCCACCACCCCAGGGCTTTATTGATGATTTGCAGGTGGGGGCATGCAGCCCCCCCTGCAGCCCCAGGGACCACCACCTCCCTGGGGCTTTGTCAATTAAATGCGAGGCACGGGACCCCCCGGAGCCCCGAGGACTGCCACCTCCCCGGGGCTCTGTTCATTTTTTTAAAAAGTGTGCGTGTGGCTCGAGCCCACCCCCACACGCCCCGGGGACCACCACTTCCTCAGGGCACCAATGATGTCATTTGAGATGTCATCAGTGATGTCATCAGTGATGTCAATCACCATTTCATGAGTGATGTAATATGTGACGTCATCAGCAGTGCATTGCGGTGGCACGAGTTATAGTTAGCTGAACTAACTATAACGGGGGAATTTCTAGGGTTTTGTGCGAGGGAAATGTCCAGCTAACTATAACGCCCCTGAAACCTATGTTTTTTTCAGTGAATTTCTAAGGTTTTTTAAATGCTAATTCCTAACTATAACATGCCTGAAACCTATGTTTTTTTCAGTGAATTTCAAGGTTTTTTTACATGCTAATTCCTATCTATAACTTATTTTTAACGATATCATGAAAAGCATTCTTTTTTAAAAGTAGGGTGCACATTAGTTTTGTGGAAGAGCATGACCGTGGTCATCATGGATGAGATGCCCAGCATGTGGCACATGGTGAAGTTCACTGTGTGTTATATTGCCAAACGGCTGCTCCTCCCTCCCACGAGCCCCCACACTTTTGTACGGTACGCTGTTGTATCTCATGCACTCGTACAGCACACCATTGTAATGCCTATATGCATGTCCTGCTACATTCCAACTACACCATCACAGTGCTGTTTGGAGGTGGTTCATGCCACTTTACAACATCGACTGCTGCGGCTCTTGTAGCAGGCCACACCAGAACACAGAGACACACTTACCACACTTCCTGTACACATCCCCTTGCCAGATAGGAACACCCCTGCACTGACCTGTGAACCCCAGACCAGCACACACCAGTTGTGCATGCAGGAGGATGTGTGCGTAGCTACACGTCCAAGCTCACTGCCAATGCTGAGGTGACAGCACACTGTGATGTTGCAGGGCTCGTGCCTATCATGCTAAGACAATGACCACAGGGACACACTTACTAAGATGTGGGTTTGGGCGGCATTGGCGGTCCTGGAGTTGTTGAGATGAGTCTTCTGGCCCTCATGTGTAACCCTGTATCATGCTCATTGACTCTATGACACCTGTGGGTGTTCTGGTGTGGCTCTTGGCTGTGTTCCCTTTCATGGTGCAGGTAGTTGTCCTGCTTAACACCAGCAGAAAACAGGTGTAAAATCCCTGGTGCTAACGTGTCTTATCGCCGGAATTTGTTTCACATTGCAATTGGTGTGAAAGTTGTGATGGGATTTTTTTTGTGTGCAGAACAATATACGAACTGAGAAGTGTATCTCGTCAAGATCCAGCACCTGACGCACTATTCCCAATCAATATAAATACAATGAGATTTCCTAATAGATTTTGTGTGTACACTGTAAGTACAGCCAATACCTCAGTGCAATTCAATACAGGATTTAAGTATTTAGAATAAATTGGAAAGGTGCACCTCGTGTCTTTTTGCACGAGAAAGGCTAGTCTCCATTTCATTATCAGCACTTTAACGGAAGTAAAGTTGAGATAAATCTAACACACTATTCAGAAGTTGGTGCAAACTGCAGATATCACCAGTATTCCAGCGATAAGTGCCTCAAAATTTAACACCATGGTGAACTCCATCAAATAACAGTAATAAGAACAAGAAAGAGTCACACAGCAGTTAAGAGAACAACCAAAAACGTTATTATAATTTTTTTCAAACTTTATTTTTTATAATCATAAATAAGTAAACGATAAACTATTTTCAAACTTTATTTTTTTATTAACATATATATGAACGATGAACTAATAGACAAAATGTAACAACAATAATACAAAACAACAAGGCGGAACACTCCTGTAGACACCATGGATGTCGACAACAGACCTGGAAAATCAGAAAGATTGTTAAAAAAAACCCAACATGGTATTCTCAACAAAATACCACAAGAAACAAATCACAGATATATAAAATGCATACAGCTAACAAAATGTTATAAGTTTAACTTACAAAAACTGTAAATGTTGCCGCTTTAAAATATTTACCGAATCTGAGGAAACATTTTTGCAGAAGAAACCACGCCCACAACGTTTTTCTTCAGTGGTGAGAACAATTTTTACTTTTCCCAAGATTTTCAAAAGAGTTCTGTTACGAGGGGATCCTAACAAAAAATACTCATGCGGCACGGCAAGTATGATGAAACACCTAAGGACCCTTCATCCGAACAATCTTGCACGAGAAGAGTGCAAACAGATGAGAAACACTCCTATTCTGTATCTGTAAAAAAGAATCACAAATAAATGTATATTAATAACTTTCAAAATTATACTGTTCCATTACTGTACAAACACATTTTATATAAATACTGACTAAGAAACTATGTCCCTGAACCACAAGTGTGACGATGGTTAAAACACTACTTGCATAGTGCATACTACTTTGAAGCAGTTCATGCCCTAAAGCCTACCTCACTAAAACTCTACATGCTAACTGACTAAATGATTACAGTACTATAAGGAGACACACTGGGTGAGTGACAGGGTGTTTGCTAGAAGAGTATGAATACTAACTAGGGAATTGAAGTTGTGAAACACAACTCTGTAGGTGATTAGACGACTGCATCCATACTGCATAGGCATTTAAAGCAGTCCATGTGCTAAGGCCTGGCTCACTGCATGACTACTTGGCTACTGACTGAATGATTAGAGTACAGCAAGGAGAGTGCCTAGGAGAATTTATAAGTGCTAGGCTTTTCGCACAGTAAATGGATTAGTACTTGGTACTGAATGGGTCACTAGAGGAGTGCAAAGGCAGTGACAAGTGCTGGACTGTATGGATACTGACTAGGAAATTGAAAGTGTGAAAGACAAGTGTCTAGGTGGTTAGAAGACTGCATGCATAGTGCATAGGTGTTTGAAGCAGTCCATGTGCTAAGGCCTGGCTCAATGCATGAATACTTAGGCACTGAGTGAATGATTAGAGTACTGCAAAGATAGTATCTTGGTGAATTTATAAGTGTTTGGGTTTTAGCACAGTGAATGGATTAGTACATTGTGCTGAATGGGTCACTAGAGGACTGCAAAGGGAGTGACAGGGTGTTTCCTGGAAGTGTATGGATACTGACTGGGGAATTGAAGGTGTGAAAGGCAAGTGTGTACGTGGTTAGAGGACTGCATGCATAGTGGATAGGGGTTTGAAGAAGTCCATGTGCTAAGACCTGGCTCAGTGCATAAATACTTAGGCAGTGACTGAATCATTAGAGTACTGGAAAGAGAGTGTCTTTGTGAATTTATAAGTGTTTGGGTTTTGGCACAGTGAATGGATTAGTACATGCTGCTGAATGGGTCTCTAGAGGACTGCAAAGGAAGTGACAGGGTGTTTCCTGGAAGTGTATGGATACTGACTAGGGAATTGAAGGTGTAAAAGACAAGTATATAGTATGTTTGCATAAGCAAAGACTACCTTCTAATGCTACTAAAACTTGACAACATGACAGGTTTTAAAAGAGTTATCTGCTAAACAATACACAATGTTAACAAATCCTTCTCTCACAGTGCTTCCCAAATGCACACAGACTCACAGTGTGATTCTAGACAACAACCACTATACCTAGGAGTTTACCAAAAATCATTCACTACTGTGGAAGTGGTAAGGGAACTGCACACAATCTTTATATTTCAGGACTGCACTTTTATGTCAAAGCCTGACTCATTTAATCAAAGCATAAGCAAAGACTGGCTTCTAATGCTACTAAAAATGGACAAAATGACCGGTTTTAAAACAGTTATCTGTCAGCAAATACACGATGTTACCAAATGCTTCTCTCACAATCCTTACCCAAATGCACACAGACTCACAGTGTGATTTTAGACAAGCAACACTATCCTAGGAGTTTACCAAAACTCATTCACTAGTCTGGAAGAGTTAATGGTACTGCACACAATCTACATATTTAGGTACAGCACATCAGTGTCAAAGCATGACTCATTTCATCAACGCATAAGCAAAGACTGGATTCTAATGCTACTAAAACTTCACAACATGACAGGTTTTAAAACAGTTATCTGTCAGCAAATACATGATGTTACCAAATGCTTCTCTCACAGTGATCCCAAATACACACTAACTCACAGTGTGATTCTAGACAAGCACCACTATCCCTAGGAGTTTACCAAAACTCATTCACTACAGTGCAAGTGGTAAGAGAACTGCACACAATGTACATATTTCACGACTGCAATTTACTGTCAATGCCTGACTCATTTAATGAAAGCATAAGCCATAACTGTCTTTTAATGCTACTAAAACTTGACAACATGACATGTTTTAAAACAGCTATCTGTCAGCAAATACACGATGTTACCAAACACTTCTCTTACAGTGGTTCCCAAATGCACACAGACTCACAGTGGGATTCTAGACAAGCACCACTATCCCTAGGAGTTTACCAAAAATCATTCACTACTGTGGAAGTGGTAAGATAACTGCACACAATCTTCATATTTCAGGACTGCACTTTTGTGTCAAAGCCTGACTCATTTAATCAAAGCATAAGCAAAGACTGGCTTCTAATGCTACTAAAACTTGACAACATGACCAGTTTTAAAACAGTTATCTGTCAGCAAATACACAATGTTATCAAATGCTTCTCTCACAATCCTTACCCAAATGCACACAGACTCACAGTGTGATTCTAGACAAGCACCACTATCCCTAGGAGTTTACCAAAACTCATTCACTACAGTGCAACTGGTAACGGAACTGCACACAATCTACATATTTCAGGACTGCACTTTTCTGTCAAAGCCTGACTCATTTAATCACATCATAAGCCATAACTGTCTTCTAATGCTATTAAAACTTCACAACATGACAAGTTAAAACAGTTATCTGTCAGCAAATACACAATGTTACCAAATGCTTCTCTCACAGTGGTTCCCAAATGCACACAGACTCACTGTGTGATTCTAGACAAACAACACTATCCCTTGCACTATACCAAAACACATTTCTTCATCTAGAAGTAGTACTACATTTTAATATAGAAACATAACATAACTCATTTCACAAATTCATAAACAATGACTGGTTTCTAATTCTACCAAAATATAAAAACAACACAGTTATCTGTCTGCAAACACTTGAAAAACACACATGCTTATCACAAAATGGTTTCTACACGCACACACACTGTCAATAAGATTGTAGAGAAAAAAAGTACTCCCTACACTTTAGCAGGAGAAATACATTAGTCTGATTAAAAACAAAATAGTCTACATACATCCCCTCAAAATTAAATAACTCATCTTTCAAGTTCATTTGTAGATTAAGAAGTATATCAGTCACTCACCATATTTTCTTTTACTGAATCTCTACACTGTGCACCTCTCAGCAAAAACAAAGAATGGAAAAGTTTCCCTTTCTTTTTCCACACATATACATGTAAACATCAAATCACAATCCTTCACACATAAACTCAAAACCAAACACACAGTTCTATTGGTTAAACATTTCAACCCTTTCCAACTGAAATACATTTCAACCCTTCCCCCAATCTGCCTTCTGCCTGTTACCATAGAAACAGCTCATGGAACACTGCACTGAGCTCACAGGTCACAAGTTCAGCACACAATGTTACTAAACAAGGCAGGAAGTGTGCTTGACTTTTCAACATATCAGCTCATCATATATAATGTTCCTTACAATCTGTTTTTGTTAACCAATAAGAATCATACCTTTAAAAAACAGAAATATACACCCTACCTTTCAGTGTAGAAAGTAGTCATACAACCAATGATTTCTTGTCTTTTTTCAAAAAACATTGCCGTGGATCTGCACACCCAACGCGTAAGAATCCGTGCATCCAACACGATAGGATGCGCGCACCGTGCGCGTATTTCGCCATATAATTTTTTTTTTTAAAAAGGGAGCCCCAGGGGGTCCTTCTGGGACCCCCTAAGCACCTCTAGAGGGTCAGAGTATTTCCACTCTGCCCCTTTATATGTTTTACACACTTATTCCCCTTGCTTCTTCAGCCTCGCTTCTACCGAGGCAGAAAATGGCCGCCAACAGTTCTTGGTTTCGAATGTAGAGAGACACTCGACAGCCAATTAGCATTCAGCACGCGATCGGGAGGGTGCGCGTTCAGTTCGGGGAGGGTGCGCTTAAGGTTCGTGTAGGGTGCGCGGATCCTCAGCGGCCATAGATATTTATGTACTTTTAACTCTAATTTTCTCAGGAACTACTGAACGGATTACCACCATATATGCAAAAGGCACGAGTCCGAACTGAGGACTACCTCTTTGCCAAATTTGGTGTCATTCCATTCAGCGGTTCGGGCTGTAGCTGCGACAACAGATTCTATGGGAAATTGCATGGGGAAAACGCGTTTTGGGACTCCCCTTTTTTCTCACCACAAAACTTTCAGGGTAGGAGCAGAGCGGAGCTGGCCAAAAGTTTCCAAAATTTTGCGAGGATTCATCAACGGGCGCCAGACTTATTGGGAATAGAATGTTGCGGATTTCCTATGGAAAATAGGTCCTAATTATAACTACCTACTGGCGACCGCCAGTAGGTAAGATATATATATATATATATATATATATATATATATATATATATATATATATATATATATATATATATATATATATATATATATCTTACCTACTGGCGGTCGCCAGTAGGTAGTTATAGTTAGGACCACGTTTCCATAGGAAATCCGCAACATTCTATTTTGAATAACTTTGGCGCCGGTGGACGAATCCTCGCGAATTTTTCAAAATAGGTGGGGCGCTACGCTCCGCTCCTTCCTTGAAAGTCTCGGGGGGATTCGTCAAGCGGGGGCTGAGATAAAAGGGGGGTCCCAAAACACGTTTTTCCCATGCATTTTTTATATATATATATATGTTCATTTTTTATTTAAATGGTCATGGCACATATAGATTTGTATATTCACAACCTCCAACTCCCTCTGTTGCACAATTAAAGCTCTGTCAGTAAGGTAGGGGGCTCAGCTGAAGGCAGGATAAATATAGGCACTCGTGGATTTCCATCCATTATCACCACGTGTGGCTCCACCATAGAATGATCACTGAGTGAACCACAATATTCAATGGCATGGTCAGTGGGGCTACGTACGCTAAGTACTGATCTGGTGAGAGTATTCCCATTGTAATTGCCAGAGCTGCAGAGGTCTGTGCCCTTATAAATCATATTCTGAGACCAATGCATTTTCATGGGCCCACTAACTAGTTCTATGTCATGCTTTTACTCCTCTCAATTCCAGGTAGTAGAAGTGTGGCTCTAGGGAGCAAGAAAATGAGAGGAATATGGGGGCCATGTGGTAGGCACGGGATCACGGCACATTCTAAAGCAACCAGGAGGTGGCATCTTGCAATGCTGTCTTTGACCCTTGGTTCATGCCCATGGGCCACTATCTACAAAGTCTCTCTTAGAAATGGGGGTCACTAGTTGGCAATGGTTTGCACCTTGTCCAAGTAGGGACCATTCCTTCTAGTCAGGATAAGGGAGTTACACTACTAAAATAACCCCTGCTCACCCCCTTGGTAGCTTGGCATGAGCAGTCAGGCTTATCTTAGAGGCAGTGTGTAAAGCATTTGCATATAACCAACAGTAATACAGTGTAAGCACTACAAAAGGACACCACACCAGTTTAGAAAAATATCCAATATTTTTATATACTTAAGACAAGACCAAAAATGATACAAATCCACAATACAGTACTTAAAAATCTTCAGTTATCAAAATAACCTTGAAATACAGTTCCTTGAAGTTGATAGCTCAGTCAGGGGCTATCACGGCGTTGTGAACAAACAAATCCAAACAGTTCTGGCTGACCGCGGCATCGTGGGCCAGGGACGCTGTCGGGGAGACCCGCAAAAGAGTACATTTAGACATGTAGGACATTGGCGACCTCTCGTTGAGCTTCCAAAAGCACGCCGTCCAAAGGCGACGGTTCCGGAGATCAGTGCAAGAGTCGTCAGGCCCTCAAAATCACACGCGTTGCAGATTGAACTCCTCGCGTTGAAGTCAGGAGCGCTGGTGTCGGCGGGTGTCGGGTGCTGCGGTGCGAAGTGCAGCGGTGCGAAGTGTGATGCCCTCAGATTGTGGTGGGAGCAGTGGTTGATGATGGCGTCAGATGGCGTAGTCGGTGAGATCAGGGCCGTGGTGCGAAGTGATGTGGTGCTCGTAGCAGCTGGCAGGTCACTGTGCAAGCAGCGGTGTCGTCATTGCTGAACCGCTATCGTCTGTTAACGAACTGAGTCGATGGCGCCAGCATCTGTAAGGCCAAGGCTGCGGTGCGGGATGAGGACTGTGCATCGTGTAACTTACGAGTGGTGCCCTCGAACCACTGTGCAAGCAGCGGCATCGATGTTGACATGAAGCGTCATCATTGGGGATACCAAGGCGGTGGCACGTAGGGAGGCGGTGTGGAGTGCGATGCCCACAGGTCACAGTGCGAGCAGCGGCTCAGTGGCGGCATCCAATGGTGTCCTGGGTGAGACCAGGGTCGCAGCATTGCGGCGGTACCCTCTGCAGTGCCCTCTTCAGTTCCTTCAGGACATTTAGTCGACAGTGGCGTTGTAGACGGCGTCCGGTTGCTTTTTCTTCTGTTGCAGCACAAAACGCACAGTTTGCAGTGCTGCTGAGGGCAGAAAAACCTCTTTGCTGTTCCTGAGACTTCTTGAACAGGGGGCAAGCTCTACCTCAAGCCCTTGGAGATACTCAAAGAAAGAAGTTGTAGAAAGTTCAGTCCAGTCCTTTCACTGCCCAAAACAGAAGCAGCCACTGCAGGCCAACACAGCAAAGTACTCAGCAACATGGTAGTTCCTCCTCACAGCTTCCCCAGCTCTTCTTCTTGGCAGTCTTCTTGGTCCAAAAGAGTTCTAAAGTTCAGGGGTTTGGGCCCCACTTTTTATAGCCCAAAATCCTTTGTCCTCTCAGTCAGAGAGTGTCTGTACCCAGCCAGAACCAGTTCTGTCCTCTCTGGGGTAGCTTCCTGGCAGGAGGTGGAGACTGCTTTGTCAGAGGCAGACCAGTCCAATTCAGGTGAAAGGAAATCTCCTCGCCCGTACTCTAAATGCAGCCCAAGTCTATTCACCCTTCCCTGATCCATCTAGACTCTCTGTAGTCACTGTTCCTCTCACCCCCCTGTCATCCAAAACCCAGACAGTCAATCCACAAACCCAGAGAAGGCCTACTGGATGGCTGAGCAAGAAAATACTTACTTTCTAAAAGTGTTATTTTCAAACACAGAATGTAAAAATGACCTTCACTAAAAGATGCATCTTTAGATTCGGAGTTCAGGCATACTAAACTTTATTTGTCTACCTTGTTCCTAGAGGTAGTTAGGTTCATAGGTGTTATAAACAAACTGCCCATTCTGTCCAATGGGAACAGGTAGCCTTGCAATAGTGAAAAACGAAATTGGCAGTAATTCACTATCAGGACATGCCACACACACCAGGGCATGTCCTCCTTTCACATACACTGCACCCAACCCACAGGGGTACCTTGGGCCTACCTTAGGGATGACTGGCATGTCAGAAAAGGGAAGGTTAGGGCCTGCCAAGTGTGTACACTTGCCAGGTCGACATGGCAGTCCCAGACTGCACATAGGTTCTGCAATGGCAGGCCATAGTTACATTTACAGGCTGCTTGTGTGGGTGGCACAATCCAGTGAGGCAGCTCACTAGCATCATTTGACTTACAGGACCTGGTACACTCAGTGCACTTTACTAGGGACTGACAAGTAAATCAAATATGCCAATCATGGAAACAGCAATCCATAACACAATTTACAACAGGAGCACTTGCACTTTAACACTGATCAGCAGTGAGAAAGTGCGCAGAGACTCTATACCAGCAAAAACCGGGAGGTCAGAAAGCAAAAAGTCAGGGAAAACGCGTCAAAAGATGCCAAGTCTAACAGTCTCAAAATGTGGCTCCAAGGCTGATTAGTAAATGGGTGTTTCTCAATCACACCCGGAGACAATTGAGGTACTCACTGCCAAGGTTGTTCAGGAATCGATGCTGAAAAATGCAGGTAAGTGGCTGGGAGAGTTGGAGCGGTGAGCAGATGATGACAATCTTGAACCTGGCCAAACCCTGCCTCCTGGTGTCATCCATACGAATACTGTTTGTTTTTAAATAGATAGATTTGTGAATATTTAATTTACTTATTATTTAACTGCAGTGGTGTTTTGATATTGCTTTTCATTCACCACATGCAATTACTTATTAGGACAAAGATTGTATTGACTGTGTGAAAAGTCAGCTACAGCTCACATCAAGAATCAAGCCTCAACTTCCCATGTTTTACCATCTTCACACTAATATTTGGAAGTCTGTGACCCAATTGCCATGGTTATGTGACTACATGTCTTTGCAGTTATTTATATTTTAAACCCTAAACATACAGACCCATTGCACAGAGCCAAATGTGTAAAAGGCATCAAAAGCCAAAACCTATATCATGCACTCAATGCCATGTCATGCTGCTGCATTATTATGTAGCCTCTCAGCCTATATATAGTTTATCAGTCAGTCAACAATCCATTCTATTGTCGGAATATTTACTTTTTTATCTTGCTCAGGCTAAAAGCCTAGAATTGTGATGAACATCATTCATTTTATTTTTTATCAGAGAAAGGGGCCATGCAACTTATATTTTTCTACATGATATCTAGTAGGTTGGCTATGGAACCCCTAAAATCCAGCAAACCATCTTCAATATCTCCTGCTGAATTCATCAGGAGTCCTTTCTGGGCAGGTATTTTGCTTATGTGGGCCAAGGTAGGGTCTACATCTCCTAGTTTAATATCTCGTGAGAGCTTGAGAGCCTTTGGAACACTACCATAACTGAATCTTTCAGAAACAAATGTATATTAGTCTTTCTAAGATTAGCACAAGACTAATAAGTGTAGAAAATGTTCATGTTGAAGTACATTTTGCATTTGATGGTTTGCTATCAGTTCTATAGTAATCTAATTATCCTTTGCTGCCCCTTCTTTGCTCATGCACATAATGACCTAAACCGAAATAAAGGTAACATCTATTTCTTCTTTTCCTAGGGCATGGATGGCGAGAATTGCACCGAAGTCACGGAGTTTCTTCTTTTGGGAATCACAGATCTCCCATATCTTCATGGGATCCTATTTCTCATATTCCTTGTCATGTACACCGTGACTGTGGTTGGCAATATTGGCATTGTATTTCTAATACGGCTAAGCCCCCAGCTCCAAACCCCTATGTACTTTTTTATAGGTAGCCTTTCCCTTGTGGACCTATGTTATTCTTCAGTCATCACTCCAAAGATGCTGGTGAACTTCCTAGCGGAAAAAAATACCATCCTGTTCCATACATGTGCTGTGCAACTATTTGCCTTTGCCCATTTTGGAACAACAGAGTGTGTGCTGCTCACAGTGATGGCATATGATCGCTACATGGCTATTTGTCATCCCTTGACATACGCTATGTCCATGACTCAGAGAGTCTGCATACAGTTGGTCATTGGAGCCTTCCTTTGTGGCTTGTTGAACTCTGCTTTGAATGTTGCTGGTACCTTCCGCCTCTCCTACTGTGGACCAAATGAGATCCAGCACTTTTATTGCGATTTCCTCCCTATTTTAGATCTTGCATACTCAGACACCTTTGCAAGCAAGTTAGTGCTCTTCATATGTGCCGACTTTCTTACCATGAGTGCTGTGACAGTAATCGTGGCCTCTTATGTGTCCATCATCCGGAGAATCCTGGCAATTCGCTCCACTGATGGAAGGCATAAGGCCTTCTCCACATGCTCCTCACACTTTACATGTGTTATCCTTTTCTATGGGACCATCCTTTTCATGTATCTCAGGCCCACTTCTAGCTACTCTCGGGATGAGGACAGAGTGGCTTCAGTATTGTACACAGTTGTTATTCCCATGCTGAATCCCCTGATTTACAGCCTGAGGAATAAAGAGGTTAAAAATGCCTTTGGAAGGACACTCCATAAACTACAATGTCTTTGACGTTTACTGAAATACTTGTCAATGTTTACATTCTGCTTCTTTTGTCAAACCTTCTTTACCACAAGGCGAAGAACCTTCTTCTTGAATATTTGTATTAATGAACATTGTTTCTGCATTTACTTAACTTGATTTGACCAATTTGCATCCCTCTTTCTCACATGTAAGGATGAGAAGGAAGAGGAGGTGAACCCTCTGCCCATGCTGTGTTCATTGTGATTTAATAAGCTACAATAGCTTGGTTTATTGAAGTGTCTACTGTTACTCAAACTCTTCTCCAAATACCCTAAAGACTTTTGGGTAACTACTATTGTACCAGGATAACCAGTAGAAAAAAGATTTATCTACACCTTTGGGTTAGCCCTAAAATATCCAATCAACTGAGCCCATATGAATGCTAAGGTATAGTGGTTTGGTCCACAATATTCTTCATGTTCCTTCCAACAAACATTGAGTCGGACCAAAATCATTCAATCAGGTTCACCAATGAAATATAAAGCGGCCCAAATGCCCAACCTTTTGTTACCTACAATGATCCTAGGAATCATAGAATTCTTTGGTGTGTTATATTAGAGCAAACCTGAAGAAACCTATCATCATCATACATGGCCTAGAAACCTAGGCACAAATTTACTAAAGATTTATTTTGACCTTGTGTGGCTAAGCAAAGCAACACAAGTCCTTAACTGGGATTTACTGCGTGACACAATAGGAGAGTTGTGCTGTCTTGCATGGCTTTGAGAAGAAAAGAAAAAGTAACGCAACGCTGCCCCATTAGCAACGTTGCATTTCACTGCATCTCGAAGGCGTTCCATGAGTGGAGCATGGGAGTTCTCATGCACCCACCCATGGATTTTGCTGCATTCCCAGATGCACTAAAGCTAGTAAACCTTGGAATGCGTCAAAATGCTAAACTTTGCCCAGTGATGAGTGAGGAGAAGAAATATCTTTATTTCTCCTTGTTACTTCACACACATATAGAAGAACATGCCTCTAAGGATTGTTTTTGTGCAGAAAGGTGCATTATGGTGTAACAATGGTTATGGTGGAGCTAGCTTGCGCACAGTGCACCAGCACAAGGAGAGAGCAGAATCTGTGCTGCCTTAACCTGCCTCAATAATGTCTTTCCATCTTCCCATAATTCTACACTTCTACCATAGACCTATTCATCTAGTACTGCCATCCTGTAAGCCACCATAATTCTCCTTTCATTTATTAATGTTGAAGATGAATGACTATATAGAAGATAACAGTGACTTACATCATACAGTCCAAAACTGTACTATAGCTGCTATTAAAAAATAAATATATAGCAATCCCTGCCATAGCAGTGGTACAGGCGACAGAATTACAGAATTATTGTTCATTTGAACAGCATCCATTTAGATGATTCTTGTAGATGTCATTGAGCTAATGCATATCTCAACTGATCTTGACTTTCTAAAAAATACAGCTGCCTTACCATGGCACCACCTAGCCAGAACTTTGAGCTAACAAAATAATCCACTTCATGATTCAAAGATATAACCTGTGTCCCACAAAACATCCACTCAGGCACTGTAACACACTGCCAAACATATCTCAAATTAATTGGACATTTATGTCCCCATACTAGAAAATCATCAGTACCATAACTTAGCAAATCCATTGATTACCACAGTGCTGCAGAGGCTTTGTCATACTTGTCATATGACTGTATGCCCATTTTACTACTCCAACAAACATCACACTTTGACCAGATTCACAAAGCCCTTGCACTGCTATTGGATCACACAAGGAGGCGCAAGGCAACGCAAGAGCTTCAATGAGATTTACTAAGCCACGCAAAGCCACCTTGAGTGGCTCTGCATGACTAGTTAAATCTGGAGTAATCCAAGGCAGCATCTTGCATTACTCTGCCCTGGGAAGGCATTCCATGGGTGGAGCATGAGTGTTCCCATGCACCCACCCATGGATTTTTGCGCATTCCGAGACTAGTAAACAGTGGCATAGCTAGAGCTTTTGCCGCCCCATGCGATCCCTCTGTTTGCTGCCCAGTGACGGCCAGAGCAGGTAAGGGCAGGTGTTGGGGGTTGCTGGTGAGTGATGACGAGGAGCGGGGGTGCTGGCGACAGACAATGATGAGCTGGGGGAGGTGACAGATGATGATGGAGAATAAAAAAAGAAAACTTACCTTGCACTCGCTGACACCCCCAAAATCAGTTGCCCGCAGCAGACCACCCCCCTTCAAACCCCTTTGCTATGCCACTGCTAGTAAACCTGGGAATGTGTCAAAATGCAATACCTTCCCAGGTGAGGCATAGCAAACAAAAATATAAGTATTTCTCCCCATTGTCTCCTCTTTCTATGTGTGAAAAAGAAAAATTCTCAACAGATTATTTTTGTGCAGGAAGTTGTCACTTCCTTTACAAAAGCAATCCTTGTTGTAACACAGGCACCCTTGGGCAAGGGTGTCTGCTTTGGGGCTAGGCTGCAATTAGTTTGCCAGAGACGGAAAAGAGCTGAATGCACCATCTATTAGTTGATATGGTACAATAATGCCCTCTCCCTGTCATGCAAATCAGCTCAGAAAGTTGCACCACTTATTAGTAAATCTGCCACTATGTATTCCTCTTGCGCCAACTGACCTCTCAGTTTTATGACTGCATCATAACAGGAAGAATTTACTATATATTAAAAGCCATGTAACAGGTCTGTGAGTAAATTCCACAGATCTCTTGCTAGGCAAAAGAAAAGGAAAACAGATTTGACCGTTGCTCTTCAATGACTATATAGGCATACTATTTTTTTGGCATACACTTACCCGCAGGACCATCCTGAATAACCTATGAACATTGTATGCCTTAGATCGCGGTATCATGTCACTTCTAAAGTATAGGGCGACCACTAAAGTCTCACACCTGTTCCATCAGGTTGATCATCGGTCAAGCTGTGCCAGTAGGCAGCCCCTAAGCACACGTGCTGAATGTCTGAAGAAAATATTTGAACATAAAATATTTACTGATTTTAAGAAGGTGTGTTCATATAATTTTCACTAGAAGTTGGCTTCCATTTCTATCAATATCATGATTTGTCCAGTGCCAAACCCTTACAACAACTCTACCTTTTTGTGGCGAATGCAGTGTTATATAGGTAAAAGCAGCACGTTATTGTATCATGTGCTTATAAGACTCTACTATTCGAAAGAACAAACACATCTATTTTACAGAGTCGGTCATCAAGAAGAAAGATGGAAGCGAAAGAAGAATTATTGACAATGCCAATCTTTTTGCTTTTGCATAGTGATAAAGGGGCAGATTTACAAGAAACTGACGCATCTCAGCATTATAGCAGAGATGCGTCAGTTTACTTGCGTCGCGCAAAAAAAACCTTGCGCCAAAATGGATGCGTTGCATTTACAATGTGGAGCACCATGACGCAAGGATTGACAGATGTGCTACGTATCTGTTGGCGCAAAGGTCACGCATTGCTGGAGTCGTGTCACAAGCACGACGCAACTCCATCAATGCTCAGGAAGGCCTATACCTATTGTGCTGCATCAGTCCTTACGCCTGCTTCAAGCAGGAGTATGGTTTTGAAGCAGTGGCATCGTAGAAGTGGAGCAGTGAAATCTTGTAGATTTCACTGCATCACTTTTACGAGGCTTTCCTGCATGGGAACGCCCACCCTGCATACATTATACCTGACGCAGGTATTATGTGGCACAGGTCTTTACAACGTGACACATCCCCCGAGATGCGTCACATTGTAAATGTGTCGCAACATGGTGCATTCTTTACGCCGCTGCTGCGTCACAAAAGTCACGCAACGATGGTGCAAAAGTGTCTCAAGGGGCTTGTAAATCTGCCCCACAGAGCTTCTGCCTCACAACCAACAGCAGTGAACCGTTCTCACTCACATAAGCCGAACAGAAGCAATGCAAACCTCTGTGTTTTTATTCAGAAGTTGGTGGGGATGGTTGGATCTTGGTACATTTGTTGGGAGTATGCTATTATGATAAGATGTCTGATAAGAGTGTCTGAGTGTGTGTGTTAGTGAGAGTAATCATGTGTTTGTGTCTGCGTGGGCTCTAAAATTGTGATGCTGTAATGGCACAGTGTTATAGTTTATAGTGTGTGTTAGGTCAAATATCCTCTGCAAAGCTTTGGAAAGCTGTATTACTCTGTTCTTACTCTTTTTCAGGACAGCTATGTGTTGACAATCACGAGTTTTGACAGTTATGGCATTTGTAATCTGTGCTCTGATGACAGAGTGATACTCAAAGTATGACCTTTTCTGAGGGAAAGTGCCTTCTACTCTTATCAACTCAAAACATGAGAGCACTGGTGGTGGCAATGAGACTCTATTCCAGAGACACAAGCATTTCCCCTGTACACCTTCTGATGGATAGCCTGCCGACTATCCCTGTTTATGGTCTGCCCACTCCCCATAATAGCGGTTATTTTCCTCCTCATGTCTGAGTGAAACATTCTACAAATATGTGGTTAGTGCGGGGTTCATATTTGTTGCACTAATTAACTAGTGAACGGTGGGCTTACATATGCTGCAAAAAATGATGAGCTAGTGATGTTCATTTCAGATGCACAAGCCGGCACACACAGCTTTTGTGTCACCCTCTAGTAAATCTGTGCACCTGATTAATGGAGAAGGTAGTTATCCTTATTGTAGGTTTCAGTTAATTTGGTGAAATGTATAGTCCATAGATTTTCATGGCCATCTCCTTTGGCTAAAAGAGCAGATCCAGCCCACATCTGAGGGCTAGTACACATAACGGTCTGGCTCTGGGTTCAGACGTTAATGACATTTGGCCGGCATCAAGCAAAGGATGCTGTTCATAAATTGGAAGAACCTAAAGACATTTATATGTTGCATTCCCTCATTAGTATGTTATTGTTGTTAGTCTTGGCATCTAGAAGGCTGGCACATACTTTGGAGAAGAAGATGCCACAGCAGAGGCAGAATCTGTCTTGGCTTGTTGCCTTTCCGCTATACTCAGGTTAAGTGTTGGAAGCCAGCAGAGTAGCTTATGAGAAGAAAGGACCTGCTTCTTGGACTGACCAGATTCTTGGGAAAACTTGCATGTGTCTCAGCTCATTGAAAGATCTGACTTAGGACAGCTAAATGGACTAATTCTGCCTAAGAGTCATTAAGTGGCCAGGTCCAACTACCTATTCAGGTGTAGAGACCTCAATACCCGGATATTGACTTAAGAGTAAGCCTGCACATTCTATCCCCATGTGGTGCCTGTAGTGTGCCTGTGTCCCACCTAAAGAAATGAGGTACCCTTATCTCTCCAGATTTAAACTAATTCACCATTTGTCATAAGTTGTCTTCTCACCATCCAGTCTGCACTGGCCTAGTGTCAGACGATGTGCTTTAGATGGCCCAGTAAATATCAGCATGGGCTCCAGATTTTGAATACTGCATAGTTTAAATCAAAGGACCTTGATATATTTAGCCCAACTTACTACATTTAAGAAACAACTGCGTGTCTTCATGGCCATTTGGCTCTGAGGTCTCTGTGGTCCATGTTGGCCATTCCCTTCAGCCTGCTAGGCTCTGGATACCCTTCTGAAAGCTCCCAGGTATTGTGTTCTTCTTTTCTGACCAAGAACTGCATAGTATTTTTGATGTTGGGTATAGTTCTTTCTTGGTCCTTTGGCTTTCATATGTTTTCTGTGCCTTTCTGCTGGTTGAGACTAGTTGGGGATCATTGCATTCTGTTGCCTGACCATCCTTCCAAAACCCCTTGTCTAGATATAGGACTTGGGTTATGTTCTTCACACTGTGACTCTTTGATGGCATTGTGGACTACTCTTTTGAAGAATATGTTGACTGATATGCTGTGTTTTTTTTATAGTTTCTAGTTTGCCTGTTTAGTTTGATAGTTCGATTTTAGTTTTTTCCATTTCTCCCTTTTGGATGATTGTGAACTGTGGGCTGATTTTCTTTGTATCTCTAGCCTCAGAATAGGTTGGATCATTGATGTGAGTCCAGGGTGCATGACCTGGCCTTGAGCCTCTATTTACCTCTCTGTTGGGCTTAAAGCTACTGGATGTATGGTTGTTCCTCAATACTGAGGATTGTTGAGCCTCCATACCCCTTGTATGTGATTTCGGTTGGACCTGGAGCCAATTCTTATTGTCAAGCATTTTTTTTAATGGTTGGAAACCGTATTAGAATCTAGCCACTTTGTTTCACATTCTGCTGCACTTTCTGTCAGACCTACCCTCTTTGTGCCATTGTATTCCTCTTATACTCCCTTCTATTCTTGAGGCATTGGGTGTTAGATTGTGGTAACCTTAGATTGTTCTTGTATTCCTTCCTGAGGATGAAGTGGGAAGTATTAGACCATAACCAAACTGTGTTTTTTCAAGTGCTCAGTATTGTCTTTGGAGATTGTGCGTTCATCTTTGTTCACTCTTAAGTGCCATGCTGGTCCTTGGGCTTAGGGTGTTACAGTGTGGTCACTTTGGTGTGTGATTGCTTTTGCATAATTTACACCATTTATGCATAGTTATATGAAATGCAAATACGTTGTTTCATGGTATATTTTAACACAAAAGGCATCCTTGTAGCAATTTCTGGCGCAACGATGCATTTAAACAAGATCACAACAAACAGCAACTGCTTGCAATCTGTTGTTCCTATGTGAATGGTGCAATTGCTACTAAATTTCGGTAAACATTTACAGCAAATTACCACAAATTGCACCATTTTGGGTAAATGTGTACCACGAACATCGCATAAATATGCAAAGAGGCGTTACAGCATAATTTCAGGAATTTTGCAGAACAAGTATGTTGCGATATTCCTGAAATTACATGAATGATGTCAGCATAATTTAAATTTGACCCCGGCCTCCTCTTCTTTTCCCTGCTGGGTATGGATTGTGGAGTGTTGGGTCTTAGTGACTCTAGTTCCTAAAAATGATCCCTGTTAAGGCTGGAGTTTCGGGATGAATCCTGTCATTTTGATTTTTCTATTGGCTTTGCATTTTAAGGTTTTAGGCCTGGGTTGTTTTCATTCCCTATTGTACTCCCTGCTGAGCATGGAGTGTGACTTATTGTACCTTCTGCTGAGCATGGATTATGAGTTGTTAGTCTATGGGCACTATGGAGTATGAGAGTGCTCCCTGCTGAGGCGGGAGCCTGTAGATGAAGACGTAGTCACTCTGGTGCCCTCATATGCTCCCTGCTAGTCATGTGCTTTGAGGTGAGGAACCCTGGTTGATTTGGTTTCCTGTTATAGTCCCTGCTTTGCTGGGAGTATGGGATGTTAGATAATGGCAACTCAGAATTATGAGAGAATGTCCTGCTGTGATCTACATTTTGGGCACTTTAGTTTCCTCTTGTGCTCCCTGATGGCTTTGGGTCTTGAGGTGGTATTTCTTAGTTGCTTAAGCTCCCTTTTTTCCTCCCTTAATGGACATGAAGTTTGTGGCATCAGGGCACAGTCACTTGGGAGTCTGTAGGCACTCATGCTAAGCTTCGAACTAGTGCATTAAGATTTGGGGTGATGTCTTGACCATTTTCATTTTCTCTTATGCATCATGCTTTTGTGTTGTGTAATTTAGGCCTTGACCATTTGAGCATACTTGTGTGCTCCCTGCTAGGGCTAGGTTCCTATGATCCTTTTTGCTGGGTTTGGACTTAGTAGATTAGACATTGATTTTTCTGGCTTTTGAATATGGCTTTTCTAAGATTATTGTTTGAGGTGTGAAGTCTCGTCTAACTTGGCCTTCTGTGACATGAGATGCCAACTTAAATAATTTTGGTAAGAAGCCAAGGTAATTTTGGAGTCTTTGGGGGCAAGGTTGATCTTGTACCTTCGGGCCTTGGAGTTGGATGTTTTGAGCTTGTCTTTTCTTATCTGAAAGAGTTTTTGCAACCCAGTTATGCAGGTTTCATTGACTAGTGTCCTACAATCTTTTCAGCTATGTTTTGTTCAGGGAAATTCAAAGAGTTGTTTCATTCTGCATGACCTTTCCAATATCCTCTTCAATTTACTAGAATAGTTTGTGTTCTCTTCTTCCTCCCCAAGGTTCAACTTAGGGGAATGATGGATTTGAGTTTGTCATGACTGATCTTGTCTTCTTGGTGGACGACCCTTGGCTGGACACTTACATGATTTGGCTAGCTAGGTCATAGTTCTCTTGCTTCATTTTCTTCTTGCTTTTCATTTGATTATCCACTGATGAGCTGCAAGAGAATTTCCTCTGGTTATGCTTTAATTTATTTGCCAGTGTTTTCTGGTTATTGTCTAACATAGGACTTCTATTTCCTAGTCAGATTAGAGCCCTCTATTTAATTTCTTGTTAGTTTCACTTAGGCTTAGTTTGAGCCATAGAAGTTGGGGCTTAGTTCCAAACGTGGCTATATGATATTTTATGATCTGTTGTATCACATAGTTTGTACAGTGTATTGTGAAGAAATGAACGCTGGAACTCAATTGGTTTCCACTGTACACTGTAGGCCTGTGATGTAAGAGAGTTGAAGACAGTTTTAGAATGGTGAGTTCTGACATACTCGCGGTGGAATAAAGATGTGTGAAATTACTCTCCAAGTGTGGCATGGTTACTGGCGAGTACCTAGGATGGCAGGACGCTACAACTGGTGACAATATAGGCAATACAAAGCCCGTACATTGAACACCACTCAGAGATATTGCCAAGGTCCAACAAACTGCTCGTACGTGCCACACGAGCCGAAGTTGAAGCGCAGAATCGACGCTGTTACCAGCAGAGTCTCAGTGTGACTTCAGCCTATATAAATTGCTTAATGATAAAGAAAGACATTAAAAGTCTATGTTTCGGTGGCTAGAAACTGAATAAAATGGCCGCAAATAAAAGATACTGCACCATTATGCAAATTAATGCTATACGCTAAGATCTAAAAGCGAATGCCACCAGGTTATTCAAGTAGCACACAGCAACATTTCAGTACAATTCAAATTGAAATTCATGTGCTACAAAGTAGAGATTAACCAGATGTTTGTGGAGAAATATTTAAACACAAATGTTATCCAATGTTATCTGCTTTGATGGACTTGTAGAAAGAAAGATTTATCTAATTACCAAAACCATTGGCACATTTTCGGTCCACAATGTGCTCTGGTGCAGCTCCAGAAGGACGGTCAAAGTAAAGGATGTCACCCGGGGTGAGGGAGTAAATGAGGGGCTTGCCCCCCCATGCTGGATTTTTCACTTGCCCTTTAAAGAAAATTCAAGCTTTCACTGAGGGTATAATAACGGGAGCTTAATATTGAATTCTTTTTAATTATGGCCCTTCCAGAAAATGATTCTGTGAACACCCATGGTCAAAGTGGCTGCATTTGACAGCTGCACAGCCGACTGCAAAAGCTGCCATATAGTGGCCCGTAACAACTCCATAGACCACCATCAAGTAAAGAGCTTTGATGGAGAGCCAAAGCGAGATCCAAGCTCCAAAAGTCATTAAGGCTGACCACAAAGCCACTATGTTACAATGTGCTAGAGAAACTCTGTCTGATCAAGTTCCACAAGTAACGTCTGAGATACCACTACTTTCCAAAAATATGTATACGGCTGCTGCCCTCTTCAAACCACCATCTGCATTTGATACAGCCAAGAAACACAATATTGGCAATAGATTGACTGCATATATAGAGACTTTTGAAAATGTCATTGATGCAATAGATGAAAAAGATTAAAAAAGGATTATAAAGTATCTGAAGACCATGGTTGGTGAAGAAGTGAAAATAGTCATGAAAAAGACACCACAATAATGTAAAGTGACATACGATCAAATAAAACCAGCCTTTAATATCAAATTGAATCCAGTGCAAAATTTGAATTATGAAAGATGAATATTCAGTCAAGAATGCCAGGGACCAAGGAAAACCAATGATGAGATTGTAGAGAGACTGGATGTTCTGGTGGGGCACTGCAAGTTCAATGAGTTTAAGGAACCTATCCGCCTCAGAGTAATCAATGTGTATCTGTCAGATTCCATTTGACAACGAATGACGGAGGAAACTCTCAGCTTCAAGGCTGCCTATTCTGAAGTGCGTAATGATGGTCAGGCAACTGACATGGAAGCCGGAATCACCCAAAGTGGGTCAGTCATGAGCATGAAAAGTAAGCCAAGGTACAAGGACAAAGGACACAAGGTGATGTTGTATTACAGATGTGGACAATCATTTCTGCACAAAGGTAAATGTCCTGACATTGGACAGATATTTATCAGCTGTGGTAAAGCAAACCATTTTGGGATGAGTTGCAAGGCCCAGAGATTAGTAAATTCATCACAGAGTGAAGACAAAATGGGCAACCAAACCCTAACTCAGCGACATTGGACGGACTCTCACAAGGCTAGGCAATCACACCAACTGAGGGAAATCGACACCTAATGAAGTCGATCGTCATCTAAGTCATTGACAAAGAGTTCCACAGTATCAGTTTCCAGTGAAAGTGACAATCCCAATTGTGCAAAGGCATGCAAATGTGGAACTAGTTGAATGAGAAGAAAAGTCCAAAGTGAAGAAAAATTGACAAGACAACAGACCACACCTTCAAATATTCTCATAAGAGAACTCTAGAGAAGAATGGGTGTTTGATATCATTCACACTTGACAGTGATGCATCGATAAATATCATGCCTAATGAGATGTATCAAGAATTATCTCCGTTACCACAACTTGCAAAGTCAAAGACTAAAGTATTTACATGGGATGCATCAACACCATTAATAGTCAAGGTTTATTTGTAGCAACAATGAAACATAGGAAAACTGTGGTACAAACACCTATCCATTTACCTCAAGGAACAGCTTAAGGTGCCTGTTTGCTGAGTGTCAACACTTAAGCTGATATGGGGATGATATCAGTGAACTACAACATGAATCCTCATCATGAAATTGTAAAGCGATTTCCTTCAATATTTCAGTGTTTAGGAAATCTCAAAACAATGAAAGTAATGTTACACATAAATGAGGATGTTCATCCTGTTGCTCAAGACACAGACAAGTTATGTTTCTCTTGCAAAAAGCTGTTGAAAAGGAACTAAGAGGGTCATTAGGATGGCGGACCTCCCGCCTGTATGGTGGCGGTTCCGCATGTATAATTACGATGCGACCACAACTGCGGTGGACGCATCTTTACTACTGCAGCGGGTACTGCTGACTGCAGCACCCGACACAATGTTAAAAATGTATGCAGTGCGTGTTCCTGCACTACATGGCAGGCACCACGTGGTGCCTTCCACTTAGTGCAGGGAAATGTAGGGGGTACCATGGGTATCCCATCAGTGCACCACCACATCCCCTAACACAAGTGGGGCCCGCAACAGGCCCCCGAAACCAACCCCCGCCAGCCTTTCCATGGCGGTTTCACCACCATGGAAAGGCTGGCTACAGCCTGCATTGTAATTTGGCGGACAGTGACTGCTAGACACTGCCACCATTTTAAGGATGCTAACGCTCTGCCAGGCAATCAGTACTATAGCCTGTGGCAGAAGCGTGGCGACAACCGCGGATCTGAAAGGATTCCCTCCCACCATCGTAATTTGGCAGGGGGAAAAATGCTGTCCGATGGCGAGGGCCTGCCACCGCATGGCTGATGGTGGCAGACCCTCCAACATCGTAATCACCCCCTAAATATGTTGCTTAAACATAACATCTTTGAATGCTCCACTGGTCCGACATCATGGGTTTCTCTCAATGCAATAGTGCCTTAAAGAGATAGTGAAGAAGCTGTACGCATATGCGTTGACATATGCATTTCCAAGTGTTAGGCCAACAAGGCAATTAAGCGAGAGAGACTTCCTGGTCAGCACACTACTGATATTGTAACTCAATTGAATGGTGCAAAGTTCTTCTCTCAACCTAATTAATGGAAATCACCAATTGGAACTTGAAGAAACATCCAGGTACATTGCAACCTTTTCTATGCATATTGGTTAGGCCCTTACACGTGATTGAGTTTCATTCAGCATATCTAATTGCCCGTAGTAAATGCATTCAACTATAGTGATAAAATATTGGTTTTCGAAGCTACACAGAAAGAGCATCACAAAGGTCTCATGCACGTATTTTGTTTGCTGAACGATGTATGCTTAAGTCTGAAAGTTGATAAATGAAAATTCTACAAAAAGAGCTTGCAATGAATAACAAAACTTTTACCCCAGTGTTTGCTATTCATAAATGAATTACAGGCTGCTGTGTCTGGGATTTCTCAGAGCCTGTCAGAGCAACACTGAACAGCAGAAAACACTGCTTCTGAAGAGGAAGGAAGGGAAGATTCAGAGAGTGCTGTTGATGGGTGGCAGGAGGGCAGGTAGTTTATTTCTTTTACATTTGGGACAGGGAGGAGGGGCCATGTTATGTATGTCTTCCCGATTGCTCCTCTGCCCCTGAGTTCCAGTTGAAGGCAGGGACAGATGATTTAGGGGGGATCATACATACCATTAAATTATAGGTGAGTAAAAAGTAAATGCCCAAGATGTTTTTCATCTCATGGCTCTGAGTGTTAACACAGGCAACTCAAGCTTTGTTTTCATTGTACGTTTGGTAACCCTCAGAACACATCAGTGAAAAAACCCAATAACCAGAATTCTGCCACTGGAATGACTTCATCCAATACTCTCGTCTCCCTCACAGGGCACACTGGCCTTGGCAAAACAAGCAGGCTTTGGAACCCCAGAGGCAAACCTTTCCTGTTTTGTCAAGACCAGTGCACCATCATTCACTCCAGATACAAAGGGCAGGTGATCTTAGATTTCCTGGGTGATATCCCCACACCTAGCTGGGAGACTAGCAGGCCTTGGTACCCAGTCCTGGGAAAAGGCAAATGTTTTGCAGGGCTTCTAGCCCTTGAGCACACTGACTGGTTACTTGATAGTTGACACTTTTTGGGGTCTCATCCTACCGTTTTTATAGTCCTTTTCCAGACACCAAATGTGATTTAAATCCGGGTTTTTTTATGTTGCGGTTCTGCTTATATTTAAGTGTCCACTTCTATGCTCAATCTTCCTCTTGAAAAGCAGTATTTCCTAATAGGAGAGACTTTAACAAGCCCCGCAAAACAGAATAGCCCCACACCACAGGCCATGAGAGTGACTAGAGGGCCATGCCATAATCTGAGGCACAGTGATATGTGTATCAAAAGGTTTCTCCAGGATCGCAGCTCTGCTCTTTATGATTCTCTTATCAGCCATCTCGTTCCTGAGATGAACACAGGGCCCTTCCAGGTGAACTCTCTCTGAATCAAAGAGCACCCTTTGAAGTGTACTGAAGAGCCTGGCTCTGCCTCGCTCCAATGTGTCCACCAAGCATACAGGAATCTGTATGGGGGTTCTTCTACCTCCTCTCCTCATGTTCTTCCAGTCTGCCCTGGGTATCCAAAAAGGGAACGCAGAATCTCCCATGTATTTTACCATTCACAAGTACACGTAAAACCAGCACATGCATTTAGCATGCAAATGCTGCACAGCACCACATCTTATATTTATTGTACCATTCATGGGCACATATATGTCCAGCATGTGAACATAATAGATATGCACTACACAGCACTGCATTTTCCCTGTAATTTTGCCGTTCACCTATAAGTCACCCCTAAGGTAGGACCTAGGTAGCCATAAGGGCAGGGTGCTATGTAAGTAAAACGTAGAACATGGACTTATATGTTTTGCATGTACTGCTGTCAGTGGCCTCTGTTTGTTGCTGTCCATGTGGACAGACTTTTCCTTGAGTTGGGATAAACGTCAGACCCAAGGGGTGGAATGGGCCACATCACTTTGTTGATCATGGTGGTACTGTCTGCCTACTGTAACTAAGTTAACATTAGATGCTTCACAGATGGGGTCCACAGGTAAAGAGAAGGATTCCCCATGGGTTAGCTCAGTGTCCCATGAGAGCATAGACAGATGGATCCAACTGGATTCAGAAGGGCATAGAACTGGCAAGTACCCCTGCAGTAGTGGGCCCTTGTCCATGTTCTATCACCCTAAGCAGGGAAGTCCATCAAGGTATTGATTAGCCTACCCTGGCTTTAGGCCGGGGGAGGGTTGTGTTAGAAAAAGGCCCTCTCTGAAGGATCACCCCATCCTCATTCTATTTTTCTGATCTTATTTTGTTGGCTTTAGGACTCTGGGCACTTTGCCACTATGGACCAGTGATAAGTTTCATGTGCTTTCTCCTCTAAAATTGATATAATTGATTTATAATATTTTATATCCATTAACTCCCTTGTAAAGTGTTATGATATATACCCAGGGCCCGCGCTTCAAATGCTAATAGTGTGCTGCAGCACTGATTGTACCACCCACAGAAGTAGCCTTTCAAACCTGTCTCAGGCATGCCAGGGCAGTACCTGTGTGTGCAGTTTGCTGCCACTTCGACTTGGCATTTAAAACTACCTGCCAAACCTTAAGCTCTTCTTTTCTTACATATAGGTCAGACCTAAGGTAGGGTGATGTGTAATTAAAAGGTAGGGCATGTACTTGAATGTTTTGCATGTCCTAGTAGTGACAAACAGCCTATTTAGTTTTTCACTACTGTGAGGCCTACACCTCTCGTAGGCTAGTATTGGAAATTACTTAATATATTTTAAGCTTCAATTCATGATCAAAAAGGAGTAGATTTTTCAAGTGTCATATGTTTGGAATGATAATGACAAATCCTCATTACTGATAAAGCTGGGTTTAGTATGACTATTCTAGAAAAGCCACGTTTAGAAAGTGGACATGTCTCTTTGCTTATAACTCTCTGTGCTGTGCAGCCTGTCTCCAATATACATCTGGGGTGGGTGTCAACTATATTTTGTGCATTCACTCCGGACAGCCACAACACAGGAGGATAGGTGTTTCTGAGTACCCATTTACATACATCTGCATTCTGATATCGTTACCCTGGGCAGGATGAAAGGGAGAGTCTAACACTTCACTTGAATAGGATGTGTCCTGTCCCCACAGATAGCCTGGCAGACAGAATTGGGTTGAAAGGTATCTTTGTGCACTTCTGAGAGATACTTTGATGTCACTCTCCACATCAAAGGAACCTGTGGCTATATGTACTGGGTCTCTGACCCCCTGAAATAAGACACTTCTGGATCTTCAACTGTTCCTCTGCCAGAAACACTGCTGTGCTGCTTAAATTACTCATCTTTGGACTGCAGACTTGGATGGCCTGCTTCTCTCTTTTTGTATTGCCCTCCTGCTGCTCTCTGACTCTGCTGAAGGAGAGCTGGACCCTGCCTTCCCTCCAAGTGATCTCCTTTTGCTTGAGACTCAGGAAAATCAAAGTCTTTACCCCGGTTCCTGTGCTTGGCTCACTGGAAGTGGCCCAGATATTTGCAAAATGGATTTCGAAGCATCTCCTGTCAGTGTGTAGCAGCAACTGGTGCATCAACCTGGTTGCAGGAGTAAAATTGGTGCATCACATCAGGACCAGTGCTTTGCCTCCTGAGATTAACACATCAAACAGCGTATTGCCGCTACTGCAACTTGATGAGATCAACATTTTCCCCTCGACTGCTTGCCAGAAACCGGCGCAACGCTCGATGCCTCTCACCACTGGAGCCCATCTTCAGAACTGATGCATCGTGTTCACTGAGTGGATAAGATCGACGCATCTCAATACTTGTGTCCAGGAAAGGTACTTTGTTCACCAGGGCCTGCAATGGACTGTAGCCGGCCGATGCTCAATTGCGGTCAGCACAAACTTTGACTTTACATTGGTCTAGCGCGACCTAAAGTAACCTATTTTGCACTACTTGCTTCAAAGTGCTTTACAGCATTAATTCTTTTAAAATTCAATATCTCAACTTCTAAACATTGGATTTTTGTTGTTTTGGACGGTTTTTGTTTATTATATATTCATGTATTTTTTTTATAAAACTGTGTGGAGTCTTTTTGTGGTGTATTATTTGTTTAGTGTGTGTGTGTATGTGAAATGAAATGAAATGAGTTATTTATAAAGCACAAAGATATTCACAAGGAGTGCCCCGGCGCTAATGTGTGTTTCACAAATACTTTACACATTGCCTCTTTAGATAAGCCTGACTGCTCTGTGCCAAGTTAGCAGAGGGTGTGCACAGGTTATCTGTTTGTATGTACTTAGCTTTCCCCAACTAGAGTGGTGGTTCCTGCCTGGCCTGGGTGCATACATCAGCCAACCAGGAATCCCATTTCTAACACCATGTCACATTTTTCTTTTGCCATTAGCTCTCCTAAAAACTGCACAAGCAAAAACGGAAATGCTGCTTCAGGAAAAATTGTGTCAATGCTCCTGTAAATCACCATAAAGATGGGACTTGTGTGGAGAAGCAAGGGAGGAATTCTAGCATGAATTGAGATGGGGATGCAATGGGTATTGGGCAGAGGTGGTTATCATGATGGTCCCAGAACAGTGTTAAGGCACTCCACATATGAATTCAAGTTTACCTTCATAAGTATTTTTCTTTCTCCTGGTAACAAGAGAGAGCAGTGAAGGTATGCTGAGGAGATTAATCTCAACTTTTTAAAGACACAATAAATAACTCTCAATAAAATCAATTTCTGACCTGCCGTCAGCTTTGAAAAAGCCAAGAACTGCAATAACAGGTCTGCAAAATACATACACACAATATGGTACAATATTCTGGGGACAAAATAAAACCACAAATATTGTGATAGGTGCTCAGTGCTAGGTGCAATAACATGTCAGCATTGGCTCTATTGCTGCTGTTATCCCTTGGAGCTTGAATGTCATAAGGAGCACTAAGGTGTCCCATACTAGGACGACTACTGGCAACACCCAGTAGATTTCCATTAGGCCGCAGCAAGAGTCTTGAATACCTCCCAAACGTACCTGAACAGGTCCATCCCCGAAACATTTATTACCTACCCCTCATAATATTCTGCATAAGTCGACATGTACAAGAAATCTGGGGAGGTCATTTTATAAGCTTTCATTAGTGTAGTGTTGAGTGAGTTAGAAATGACAGAACCCTCGTGGGGCCTGACGGACTCCGCAGAACTGTGTTGTAAGCGTTAGAGCATAGCGAAGTGAATGCAAGTTTAGAATGTTGAGTTTACAGTTACAAGCAGGCCAATAAATATGTGTTATACGAAATTCCGTGTGTGGAGTAGTCATTGGGGAGTACCCAGGCTTGGTCGGACGCTAACATTAGTAGTTAAGTTAGTGCAGAATACATGCAAAGTCATAGTAATAAAGATCATCAGAACTGTGGTAATGAAGGACAGACTGCAGATAATAGAAAACAGGCAACATGGTATTTTACATAATTCCCTTTCCCACAAAGTCTTTGATAAAGAAAAATGAGTGCTTAAAAGACTGGTTCATGTAATGAAAATGTGTCTCTCTGTATCTGAGACACCGGAAGCTATTGTATGTGTTCTGTTTGACATGTTACTATGAGAAAATTAACATATGATTTGTAAAGCAGTGTGAGAAGAATCTCATGTAAATTCTTGTTTATAATCATTCATTTAGAAAGCTATTCAGCTTATGCTCTGGGTCCCATCTTGGAAATCTCTGAGTGCTGACACATCAAAACCCCAGGTTCCAGTAAAGGCAAAAAATAAAAGGTTCAAAACGAAAAAATAACCAACTTAAGTCAGCGGACCCTCCATTGAAGATGGGGTACGGTCAAAAATGATCCCAGATTCCAGTCGGTGGTGTAAGGTTAGATAAGATGCTCAATAAACTGATGCTCAGGCCTCCAAACTGTGCACTTTTTTTTCAAAATGTAGATAAAAAACTGTGACAAAAACATCTAGGAAAAGATGTGTTTGTATGGTTCTGCTTGACCATTAGAGGAAACTGCAATATCTTTAAAGCAATAAGATGAAGCAAAAATGCTCGAATATTTTTAGAATCAGGATTACCTCTACCAGACATGAAGGCTAGGAGCTAGGCTATATGTTTCAATACTGACCACCTCCTGGTGCTTCTGCTGCTGGGAGTTGCAGGGAGTGTGGCATATGGGTACCCTACTAGCACACATTGTCTCATGGATGCTGCAGGTAACAATGCAGACCTATCTACAACTTTCAAGTTTCAACTATGCATCCCGCTTATGAGAAACCTTTGACTGTGGGACACCCACCATTTGTTTCACCTTGTATATCTCTTCCTGTGGATCAGCTCAGTCCACCTACCAGGCACAGTTCAGCTCTTCTTTCTTATAAATATGTTCTCTAACTCCCCACAGGTCTCAGCAGGAGTGTGAATTGCAGGCTTTCCTGACTTCGCCTCAGCGTGCAGATGGCTTGATGGGCTTCTGTCCTACTTTCCTGTGCAGGCCTTCTAAATATCTCTAGACAATGGCCATACAATAGCTACTGAATGAGGAACTAGGAACTAATAACAATATGCTGGCCAAGGTCTGAAATTGGAGCCACCCTGGAACTCAGCACCATCCAAATGCTTTGCCCCTCCTCTAATCCTAGAACAGCAATGTGATAACTGTGTTGTGTTTCAAGATATCACCACTTCATGGAACACTGTGAGTGTGGACTGTTAACCGGATGAAGTGAAGCCAGTTACTGGCTGACAGGCTTGAAGATTGGATGTTCCTGCTGTACCACAAAAAATCAACCTCAATATCCAGCTTGGCCCCTGTGATTTAACTATTTAAAAAACATTTTTCTGTAGGTAGCAAGGTTTCATGACCTTATGGAGTCCACTGTAAGTTTGGATTGGTTTGAGCTGTGATGTGTATTGGGTTTTGACCTTTCTCAGCATCTGTTCCTGTTTCATGAGGAATGGACACAGCAAAGGAAGTGAGGAACATATGAATTGCATGCAGCAATGGGAATACCTACGATGGAAAATGGATCGGGCTGGTGACTTCACCCAATGAAGACAATGAAAGGAAAATGTGCAAGCTTGTATGTTCAAGATGGACAAACTAGCTTTCACCAAGGATAGTTACTTATTGATCAGCATGCACTTTAGGTTCAGATAGATCACACACTTCATCAGGTGAACACACAGACATGCATCTCATACATCTCCTAAACACATTGAAGGCAATGGATTTCATTAATAAGGGCTGGATAGACCTTAAAGAGTCAATACACAGTCTTGCCACAGCAGGAGTAGAGGTAAAAAAGGGCTGTTTCTATGAAATAGAACCATGCTGCCACTATCAGTTCCCTGCATTGCCTGGTGCTGGAAAGTGGTTTATTAGTAGTGATAAGCAGAGACCTACCACTAGTAATAATGTCTCAGACACAATATAAGGTCCAGGCAAGGTCTCAATACATTAATTCGTTGCTCAAACCTTGGTAGCAGGGAACAAGCACGCAGGCTTAAATTGACAGACAGGTGTGTAAAGCATTTTCAAATTCCCATACATTAAATGAGTAAGGCACAACACACAATAAAAAACCAAAACCAATTAATAAAAATAGATTATATTTTTATGAACAAAAAGACACCGTAATGACAAACATCTAATGTTGCGACCCTGAGATATGAATTTTTGAACAATAAACATGTTCTAGTGCTTAAAAACATATTGCACCAAGTTGAGAAATCTGGTCGTGCTTGACTGGGACAAAGTCAAAATTTAAGGCTGACCATGATGGAGCCCCAGTCAGATACACTAAGTGGTCGGCTTCGGTCAAAATTTGACCTTTGCACATAGTCGCTTTTTCTGGAGATTTTTCTCTCGACACCGAGCGAGGCTCCTCTTCAGGCCGGATTTGCGTTGATGTCGGCATGGTTTTCTGCAAGACCTAGGTCAAATCCTGGCAATCTGGCGCTCTAGAGCTTTCAGCAGATGAACTTTGAAATCAAGTCTGGGTCACGGTCGAAGATTGACTCTTGACATTGATGGAGCAAGGTTTCGTAATAAAGGACTCAATCCTCTCAAATAACGTGCAACACTATAATAAACCTGTTTTGTGAATATTAATATTGCATTACACACCCTATACTGTATCTAGGGGAAGCTTTTCTATGTGTATTACTAAAAAGTAACCCAAATGTCTTAATATGGCCACCGGAAAACGCGGGAACTATATTGCGTATGCGTCTACTGTATCTACGTACTATGACGTATTCTGTCGCTTGGTGGGAAAACTTTGCAGCTGCGCAATAGATTTAAATATGGCCGCTTGAAACTCACATATAGCTACTGCTTAAACTAAAACTTGTGAGGTCTATTAAACACTAATGCAAAATATTTAAATATGTAAATGGGGATAGAGTAGAGATAAGTGGTATACAGTGAAACCATTTATTGTCACATTTTAACGTGTCTTTTTCTGACTTTATTATTAGTTCACGTTTGGGCCTCGGAGGGTGACTGAAATTCCTATTTCACATGACCCGTGCGCATAGAAACTTGCCAGAAAACTGGGATGACACACACTTGAAACACAGCCAAGGCCACAGTGGCCGAAGACGCCTGGGAAAGAAAACTATCGACCTATATCAGCAACAATTTTGAATAAATTGTATAAACCCGAATTGATCATAATGAGAAATGCGGGTGGGAATAAAGCTGTGGGAAAGTAAATTAAGGGGCGGAAACATAGAACAATAGTCCACAGTAAAATTATTGCTTTTATTATGGTGTGATGAACTCACCTCCTCGCCCTGACCAATCAGAATAAGGGAAAACACAGAAATTGCTAAATTGGGGGGAGGTACACGCATACAGAATAGTATAGAGGTAAGTTAGCTAGAGATTTTGTCAGACTTGTCAGATACACCATTCCGACTTGTCACCGATCCAACGTGTATGATGCAAAAGTGGCGCAAGGGGCTTGTAAATCTGCCCCAATGTGTTTAAGCTGTAATTGATTTTTACTCACAAAAATATTAATTTAGATAAAGGTTTTTCAAACTTTCTGAGGTTGTGGTTATTTCAAGTATAAGATAAATGTAATTTTCGTCCTGAAACTATCTCAGAAACCTGATTCATTGAGAAGGGAATCATTAAGGAGATAAAATTGGTAAGACTTGGTAAAGGTGAAATTAAATTTGCAGGTAAACTCAAAGATTGATACCAGCGGGGTTTGATAGCTGTGAATGGTTTGGGCCCAGGTGAGTATTTAGGTATGTGTGTGTTTAACCTGAACTGGTGACCGGCGCTCTATCAACATCGATTCACCTAATGGAACTTTTTGACAAAAATTCACCAAACTTTTTCAAACTTCAGGATCTTCTTCCTGTAGGTATTTTTTCGGTTTCAAACAACCCACAACACCAATCTAAGGATCCAGAAGCTCTGTGTTGCTCCTTGGAGCATTTGGACTACGTTTCCCATACTGTGCCCTGTAATTCCTTAAACGTCCTGTGGACACACTCTTGCTGGGTTGGGGAGGGTGATGCAGGTGGAGTTCTTTTAACCCTTTTGCTACTAGGCCTTTCCCCCCCGCGCTTAGCCTTTTTTGGCTATTTGGGATAGTTCGCACTTAGGCCCCTGTAACATTTGACCACACAAGGTATACATGCCAAATTTGCGTCCTTTTCTTCCAACATCACAGGGATTCTAAAGGTACCCAGGGTTTGTGGATTGCCCTGGAGGGGACCCAGAAATTAGCCAAAATGCAATTTCTTTTTTTTATTTTTATTTGAGAAAAGGGCTACAGATGAAAGCGTCTGTTTGTTTTCCCTGCAAATGGTATCAACAAAGGGGTTCTGGTGCTGAAATCACCATCTTCCCAGATTTCAGAGACAAGCAGACTTTTGTCAAAAACCAAATAATATTGACACAGTTTTAGCATTTTTCTGGGACGTTGCCTATTTTTGCTATTTTCTGTGCTTTCAACCTCCTTCCAGTGAGGTAGGAAAGCAATGATGAATCCCAGAAAGCTATGCATATCCGAAAATTAGACAACATTTTGAATTCAGCAAGGGGTCATTTGTGTAGATCTTTCAAGATTTTCCTATAGAAACTAACAATTCAAAATAGAAAAAATTGAAAATGAGTTAAAAAAAACAGCCATTTGTGCCAATGTTTTCACCTGTAACTTCCACTAAGTATGACAGGTTCACCAAGAACCCAAGAAACCCAGAGTCAATAACTGAGCAGTGTCCTGCAAAGGTTTTTTATTGTGTACCGGGTAGAGAGCAATCCATTTGGAAAAATGCAAACAGGGAAAAATTGGTATGAAAGTCACCTATGTATTTCTGAAATGGGAAAAAAATATAGAGTTTAGAAACAGTAGCTATTTGCACATCTCCGAAATTGTGGGCACCCATAACAGCATGTAAATTATAGGTCATTTTTCAAAGTTACTTCTTTTTTACACATTGTCTTACATTTGGAAGGCAGAAATGCATTAAAAGTCAATAGGAAATAACAGTTGCTCCACAATTTTGTGTTCCCTTAAGTCTCCTGCGACTGGAAACGGCCCAAAACGCAACATGGTTACACCACATTTTCACAGTGAAAACTGCCCCTTTTTTTGCAAAGTGCCTAGCTGTAGATTTTGAACCCTAGCTCTGCCGGCACCTAGGGAGACCTAGCAAACCTATACATTTATGAAAACTAGACACCCAGGTGAATCTAGGATGCGGTGACTTCTTTGGCTCTCACCAGGTTCTGTTACCCAGAATCCCTTGCAAACCTCAAACTTTGTGAAAAAACTCCACACATTTTCCTAACATTTCTGTGGTGGAATGTTCTGGAATCTGTGTGGATCCACAACATTCCACCCACCCCGGATTCCCAAAAATCTTCAAAGAAAAATGGTACCTCACTTGTGTGGGTAAGACTAATGCCCGCGAAAGGAAACGTCTCAAAACGCAACGTGGACACACCACATTTTCACAGTGAAAATACACCCTTTCTTTGCAAAGTGCCTAGTTGTAGATTTTGAACCCTAGCTCTGCCGGCACCTAGGAAAACCTAGCAAGCCTATATATTTTTGAAAACTAGACACCCAGGGGAATCCAGGATGGGCTGACTTGTCTGGCTCTGAGCAGGTTCTGTTGCCAAGAATCCCTTGAAAACCTCAAAATTGGTAAAAAAAAAACACATTTTCCTAATTTCTGTGGTGGAACGTTCTGGTATCTGCGTGGATCCACAAAATTCCGCCCACCCTGCATTTCCCAAAGTCGTCTGAGAAAAATGGTACCTCACTTGTGAGGGTAGGCCTAGTGCCCGCGACAGGAAACGGCCCAAAACGCAACGTGGACACACCTCATTTTCACAGTGAAAACAGACACTTTTTTTGCAAAGTGACTATCTGTAGATTTTGAACCCTAGCTCCTCCGGGACCTTGGGAAACCTAGAAAACCTATACATTTTTGAACACTAGTCACCCAGGGGAGTCCAGGATGGGGTGTCTTGTCTGGCTCTCAGCAGGTTCTGTTACCCAGAATCCCTTGCAAACCTCAACATTTGTAAAAAAAACACATTTTCCTCACATTTCTGTGGTGGAAAGTTCTGGAATCTTCTTGGATCCACAAAATCTCACCCACCCTGCATTTCCCAAAGTCTTCCAAGAAAAATGGTACCTCACTTGTGTGGGTAGGCCTTGTGCCCATGACACGAAATGGCCCAAAACGCAATGTAAACACACATCATTTTCACAGTGAAAACTGACCCTTTTTTTGCAAAGTGCCTAGCTGTAGATTTTGAACCCTAGCTCTGCCAATACCTAGGGATACGTCAATTGAGTGGGTGTCCATTGCAGAATTGGCTAAAAACGCATTTTAAAAAAAATGTAGTGCTTAGAATTATCAGTGCTATACCCTTAATCCGAAAGTTTTGGACTCTTCCCAGTCACAGGCCCTTGCCCCACCCACACAAGTAAGGTATAATTTTACTCAAGAGACTGAGAGGAGCACTGGGGGGTAGGACATTTGTGCCAGCATGGTGATTCCACCCAAATGTATGTGGAACATTTGTTTTTTTCAGCTAAATTTGAGGTTTTAGGGGATTCTGGGTAGGGAAACATTGGGGAATCCCTGCAAGCTATACCTCGCTGCACTTCTACAGGTGTCTAGTTTTTAGAAATATGTGGGGTTGGTAGGTTTCCCAAAATGGCCGCCGAGCCCGGGGCCAAAAACCCAGGTGACTTCCCTAGCAAAATCAGGATGTTTTGTGATAGGTCATTTTGATGTCTCCTCAATACGTTTTGGCCCTTGTCTGTCGTGGGTACGTGACCCACCTACAAACGAGAGGTACCATTTCTATTGGGATACTTGGAGAAATGCTGGGTGGTTGGAAATTTGTTGTTTCTGTTTGAAGAGTGAAAATATTGGCACAATAATGCAAGTAAAATGTGACAGTCACATTTTGAGGTTTGCAGGACATTGTGGGTAAGATAACTTGTTAGGATTCTCAAGAGAGACATCACCATGTACTACCATGGGTGTTTAGTTTACGACAAAATCTACAGTTGGTAGGTTATTCTTAGATGAAATGTACACCTTGGCAGAGAGACAAAAAATGCAAAGATTACTGCACAGGCAACTTTATTCCTCAAGCACACACACATACTGGTTGGATTTGGCACAAGGGCGAGTGATGGTTCAGTGTATAACATTTTATTAACAAGAGATTTCACAAAAATGAAATGCACTGTCAATAATTGAAAGGACAAAAAACTGAACCAGTGACTCACAGCTCGTGAGCTATAAAGCCGCGTCAAGGCACCAACCTCTTTACAGGCCATTCATACACCTTTCATACGGGAAACAACCTTTACAACGCAACTATTACATCGCACTACACTTACAATGCAGGCATTACAACGGAACATCCTTTACAACGCATGACACTACAACGCATACCATTACAACGCATACCATTACAACGCAGACACTACATCGCATGTCACTACAATGCAGGCATTACAACGCATACCATTACAATGCATACCATTGGAGTTAGAATATTAATTTTTAACCCCTACACTATCCAACACTTACCCTACTGTTGCACCCCCTGGAGTTAGAATAGTAATTTTTAACCCCTACCTATCCAACACTTACCCTACTGTTGCACCCCCTGGAGTTGGAATAGAAATTTTTACCCCTATACTATCCAACACTTACCTTACTGTTGCACCCCCTGGAGTTAGAATAGTAATTTTTACCCCTATACTATCCAACACTTACCCTACTGTTGCACCCCCTGGAGTAAGAATAGTAATTTTTACCCCTATACTATCCAACACATACCCTACTGTTGCACCCCCTAGAGTAAGAATAGTAATTTTTACCCCTATACTATCCAATACTTACCTTAAATGCAATGTAACATTATGCGTTGTAATGGTATGCGTTGTAAAGCTAGTATGCGATGTTATGGAATGCGTTGTAAAGGTAGTTTTTTAAAATGCGTTGTAGTGTCATGCGATGTAATGGAATGCGTTGTAGTGGATGTTGCATTGTAAAAATTGCGTTGTAAGTGCATGCGTTGTAAAAGTATGCGTTGTAACGTCATACATCCCTTTCATACATGTGACACATACAAAACCACTCACACTGCTAGCAGTGGGCCCATCACATTACAACACTCACACCAGCAGACAGCGCCATACAAGGGCCTATCACTTTCACACGCCCACATACTTGACACAGAAACCACACCAGCTGATGGATTGCATGGACTGGTGATTGGCTAGCAGTGTGTGTAGTGACCAGCAGCAAGTCACTACTCACACACGGCCAGCCAAGCACCAGTCTACGCACACCACCAGCCAAGTGCCAGGCCACGCACACCACCAGCCAAGCACCAGTGCATGCACACTGCCAGTAGAGCGTCAATCTATGCACACCGCCAGCCAAGCACCAGTCCACGCACACCGCCAGCCAAGAGCCAGTCCATGCCACCAGCCAAGCGCCAGCCTACACACACCGCCATCACATTTAGGATTTGTTTTAGACAAAAATAAAAACACAAACAAATTGCAAATAGATACAAATCTATTAACACAAAATCTGAAACTAAATACATTGTACAAATGCCAACCTTGAAAGTGAACAAAAGATATAAAACAATAGAGACCAGGCAGCTCACTTTCATGAATGCTCCCAAAAATTATTTTGCGTGTGGTACATTCTAAAACAGGCAGGCACACACAGCGCAGGGTTAGAAGGACACTCGGGGCAGAACATATGAGTCTCCTTCCCTGTACCTCTTAGCTAGCAGACTCTACATCTCCTACTGGGAAAGTCTTTTGAGGGTGTGGGAGGAATGTGATCAGGAAAGTGGCTATCTGGCCACATTCTCCACCACTCCAACTCTAGGAACACTTGCCTGTTCCACTACAACTAGGCTGCCTATTACAGACTCCTGAAACTTGGCAAAAGTAATCTTTGACTCGGGACAACAATCCTTGAATACAACAATAGCATTAAAGATTGCCAAGTGGAAAAGATGGACAGCCAACTTCTTATACCAAATGTAAGCCTTACGAAGAGCAGTGTAAGGTTCCAACCTCTGATCTACTCTATTAACACCACCCATGTGCCTATTATTGTCTAAAATGCTCACAGGTTTGCACGCTTCAGCAACCTGACCCCAAACAGTCACAGGTGAAGTGTTTTCATCATGGATGGTAGTCAGCATGTACACATTCTCCTGTCTGAAAACTTCAGAGCTAGAAGTTCCTCACTGCGCAAAGCACTGCACTGTCGCCGCTCAAGATTTTGACAAACAAGTTATTTTGGAAAACCTTTACAGTTAGAGCGGATTGTGCCACAAGCAACAGTGTCCACTTTGGCCAATTCCCTGAACAACTGCACACCAGTGTAGAAGTTATCTACATATAAAAGGTGAGCTTTGTTAAAAAGTCCTCTACCAAGTTCCCACACAATTTTCTCAGTCACTCCAAAAGTGGATGGACAACCAGGGGGGTTAATTCTGGAATCCTTACCGGTGTACACCCTGAAATTGGAGACATATCCAGTCCTACTGTCACACAACATATAC